>NW_027362769.1:244455736-245705736 GCF_046119375.1 Phyllobates terribilis | reverse complement strand
GTAGATAAGGTTTCCCTCTATGCAGTCCTTTCACCGAGCTAACGAATATGGCTATGGTGAAATACAACTCCCACTAAGAAGCTGTTTCAGATTGAAAAACATTGTGCCCACCAGAGGATTTGATTCTGAGTGCTCAAAATTTCTCCCCCGCTCAAGAGACCCATAGCAGCTGCAAAGTTAGCGCTATCATGAACTCTCGTGAGGCAGAAGCCAGGGCACACCAGAGGATTCTCTGGTGGGACCGTCCAACCCTGCTGAGAAGCAGTCCTGGCTAAGAAAAGTGTGGGGAAAGGTTCCCTGACACTCTATGGCTGCTTTTTTAATGTGGATCTGACGTGCTTATGCATGTTATTTCTCAAACCACATTGCAGATCAGGCAATTGCCCCACTCTGTAGTCATGAAATTAAATGCGCAAAGAAAGATGTTTGTGTGTCAAAGCACCACCGGCAAGTGTGAGTTGATGTTGGTCGGGCTGCCATTGCTTCTACAACAAGCTGCCTTAGAGTACTTTCTGGGAGAAATGACACTCAGAGTAGATACGGTTTCCCTCTATGCCAGTCCTTTCACCGAGCTAAATACAACTCAGAAATAAAAGCTGTGGACTGGCTCCGTACCATCCCTGGCTACATTCACCTGTCCACGTGTTTGTGGTTAGGCGCTCCTCCCCAGTAAGTGCACTGGGGAGGGCACTGGTAATGTTGTGGGACCCATGCTTTCTGGAAGGCGGAGATGATACCGGGAAAAATAGTGGTGGCTGGTGACCGAGTATGTATACCCGGCCACCGCCGGCATGAGATTATGAAAAGCTTCCGCCTCCACGAGCCTAAAAGGCCACATTTCAAGTGAAAGCAGCTTTAGAGGACTTCCTGGGAGAAATGACAGCTGGGTAGATATGGTTTCCCAAGTCCTTTCACCAAGCTAAAGAATATGGCTGTGGTGAAATACAACTCAGCAAAAAAAGCTGTGGACTGGCTCCATACCGTCCCTGGCCACATTCACCTGTCCACGTGTTTGTGGTTAGGCGGTCCTTCTCAGTAAGTGCACTGGGGAGGGCACGGGTAATATTGTGGGACCCGTGCTTGTGGAAGGCGGAGGCGATACCAGGAAAAATAGGGGCGGCTGGGGACCGAGTATGGATACCCTGTCGCCGCCACCATAAGCTTCCGCCTCCATGAGCCTAAAAGGCCACATTTCAAGTGCCAGCAGCTGTCAAAAATTTGGCAGTAAAGTATTGCAACTTGTGGGAGGGTGGGTTGCTGGCTGCATATTTGCACTTGCATTCCAAGGAATGGGGTAGGGGCTGCTGAACAAAGCACTGGGATAAGGACGTGGACAGTGATTGTTTCAAGTCTGCAATGACAGGTTCATGGCGGGAGACATCTTCGCATACCCCAAGGTTCACTTATGATGGGCACACTTTTAGGTGGTGACCTATGAGTCAGAAATGCTTCCAGAGGTCTTCCCCATGCTGTTCCCATGTCTTTTCAGCACTGTATGCATGTGTCTGATGATGTGTCACACACCACATGGCCAGATAAGGTTGTAAAATGTTAAATTTACATTTCCCAGTGAATGCATTTGTCTTGGTTGAAAGCACTGCAAAAGTGAAAAACACATCAAAAACGCTACGTGTGAACATAGCCCAAGGTGTGGAGGAGTATTTTTGGTTTTGGTTATTTATTTTGCCTTATATACAAGTCATTACCCTGGAAAGGATGTTCCTTAACATATTTCCCAGGAAAATCCATTTTGGTTTCGTTTTTGTATGTTTTATTGTAAGTCCGTAAAAGTGGGGTAATACTCTGACCACGTTGTTGACAGCAGTGATCTGGGAGTCAGCAATGCTCCAGGGGTCTTCCCCATGCTGTTCCCATGCCATTTGAGCACTGATCCCGTCTATTTGGGCAATTTTTAGGCCCTCTGCAGACCGCCGGGGGGAGCCGTCTGAAAAATGCTCGAGTTTCCCATAGACTTACATTGGGCTCGTTGCTCGGGTCGAGCACCCGAACATTCCAATTTGCTCGAAACGAGCAACGAGTACCCGAGAATTTTATTGCTCACTCATCACTATATTTAACACATTCCAAGAAGAGGCTCTGCATTACTTCTTTTCACGGCAAGGTGAATTTTGGGGAAAATTCAACAAAGGTGGTGAATTCAAATTTCAAAAGATTCTCGTTAGAGATTAGAAGATCGTTTCGCGAAGGATCAAGTTCGAGTTGAATTTCCTAAAATTTGTGGTTTCACGCAAATTCAAACATTTTCAGATTTGACTACTGAATGTGTGAACATTGCCTAAGGCTCTCTTTCTCCTGTAGAGTGTAAGCTCTTTTGGCCAGTGAGGTCCTCTATCTGTCTCTCTCTCTCACCTGTAAAGTATAAGCTATTATGGCCAGTGGGGTCCCCTATCTGTCTCTCTCTCTCACCTGTAAAGTATAAGCTATTATAGTCAGTGGGGTCCTCTGTCTCTCTCTCACACCTGTAAAGTATAAGCTATTATGGCCAGTGGGGTCCTCTATCTCTCTCTCTCTCTCACCTGTAAAGTATAAGCTATTATGGTCAGTGGGGTCCTCTGTCTGTCTCTCTCACCTGTAAAGTATAAGCTATTATGGTCAGTGGGGTCCTCTATCTGCTCACCTGTAAAGTATAAGCTATTATGGTCAGTGGGGTCCTCTGTCTGTGTCTCTCTCTCACCTGAAAATGGATCACACAATTTGTTACAAACATTCTTATGAATGTGGAAGATCTTATATGTAACCAGAAACTGCTGTTTGGGCTTGGAATTTAATGGAGTCTTTTGGAGAGTAAATTTGGCTGGAATAAATTGCAGATGCAATATGAGGTGTTAAAACAGGAGAAACCCCAAAAGTTCTCCAATTTTGGAAGCCATTCCCTGTAAGGGATTTGTTATGCAATTTCTTCTGAGTATGCCAATTCTCCATACAGTATGTGTTAAGGCACTGCAGAGCTCAGAAATAAGAAAAAAGCCACTTTGGTATGCAGGTTTTTTCTGGAAGGGTTTGCGACTGCAATGTCACATTAGCAGAGCCTCTAAGAAGCCAGGACTGTAGAACATTGTTTGACCTATGGTTGCCATGAAAGTCATCAGCAACCCACGATTGTAGATTGTGGATACCAATGGGATTAAAGAGCAAAGAAAGCCATTCACCCTTTTCACAACCATCTAGATGTAGCGGTCGCTATTGACAGAGGCATCTAGAGGCTTAAACAGACAGGATTGGTGCTGGTACTGATCCAGGCTGTTGCTCCAGGAGCTCGGCTGTTAATTAAGCCAAACTTCGGCAGTATTCACCCAGAGCTCGCACAGTAACCAGAACATACTGGTATGTCCATTTGCGTTAACATCTTCCTGTAGGAATATACCAGTATGTCCAAAATCATGAAAGAGTTAAAGGGATTAACAACCCATAGAATAAAAAACACAGTAGATGTAATAAAAAGCAAAATAAATTATTCTCACGTCTTTCCCGCGGAAATCCATAGCACAAGCTTTTATGGGGCAACGAATCTTTGTCTGATATCTGATCGCTGCAGTTAGAGGCAACAGCAGTCACTTGATGTATTATGGCATCATGGCTCTAATTTCTGCGTGAGCATGGCAATGATTGGGTGCGTGCACTGCTGGAGCTTTTGCACTGGATTGCCACAAGAAACTAGCATATTTTATTGTTTAATTTGGCATAACTGTTGTGGTTTGTATATTTTTTTCAAAGTTTGGAAAAACTCTTAGAAGGGGTTGTTTGAGACTAATATTTGGTAATCAATATGAGAACAGCAGAGGTCCAAATCATGACAATATCCCCCACCACCCCCGATAAACTGTAATCCAAGTGGAAACGTTTCTCCTTGCAGAGATTGGCATGTCAAGCCTGACATACCAAGGTGAGGGGACTTTTAGGCCTTGCAATGCTCCTCTGAGAAATTAAATATGGAAATTGTCTCTTCAGAGAGGAAGAGGACAATAAGCTGAAATCTATTCAGGAAGCGGCTAGATACAAGCAATATACACTACATAACACAGCAGCTCAATACATTGTTTAGTGGCTACTCCTATTTTTGCGAATCTGATAAAGCAGATTTCAGCTGGTGGATGTGCCTTGCTGACCATAAGAGCTTACACTTTACAGGCAAGAGAGAGGGGACCTTGCTGACTATAAGAGCTTACAATTTAAGGGCAAGAGAGAGGGGACCCTGCTGACCATAAGAGCTTACACTATACAAGAGAGAAAGAGAGAGGACCCTGCTCACTTTAAGAGCTTATACTCTACAGAAGAGAGAGAGGGGACCTCGCTTACTACAAGAACTTACCCTCTATAGAAAAGAGAGACTCAGGGCTCGCTCTCATCTGCATATGAATCAGATGAGTGCAAATCACATTGCACTCTGACTATTGTTATTCAATGATTCTCTGCTCATCTGCAATATTTTTCTCATCTGGAATCTGTATGAGAAAAAAATCACAACATACTGCAAGTGGCTGCATAAATCGAACGAGACTCACCAATGCAAGTCAATGGGTGCAAAAAAATATGGACCATGCGTGTGACGTTCAATTTTTATGCACACAACTCAAAAGAAACCCAACATTTCATCAGCCAAGTACAATAAATTCACAGCCTGAACTGTTACTATAGAATAGATAGAAATATGTTAGTGAAATATATAATTAGTGCTTTGCGTGTATAGTTTACTGTACTTGTATTTAGCTAATAATTAAATAAATAAATGAAAAAATGGTGTGGGGTCCCCTTTACTTTTAATAGCCAGGTGAAGGAAAGCAGACAGCTGTGAGCTGGTGTTATTATACTGGGAAGGGGCCAATAAACATGGAGCTTCCTAGCCTATTAATATCAGCTCACAGCTGTCTGCAAAGCCTTTACTGGTTAGTAAAAAGGAAGACCCCAAAAAAATGACATGTGGTCCCCCCTATTTTTAATAATCAGCAAAGGCTAAGCAGACAGCTGCTGACTGATAGTAATAGGCTGGAAAGGGCCATGGATATTCGCTCCTTCCCAGACTAATAACATCGGCCCTCAGCCACCCTAGAAATGGCACATCCATTAGATGAAATAATTCTGGCGCTTAGCCTCGGCTCTGCCCGATTGCCCTAGTGCGGTCCCAATCAGGGTAATGGTTTTGGGGTTTATGCCAGCTGTGTAATGTCCATTGACATCAAGCCCAAGGGTTAGTAATGGAGATGTGTCTGTCAGAGTGTCTCGCTGGCGTCTGTGCACAAGATCCCTGCTCTACAATGAACATAGACGGCAGGAAGAAGTGCGCCTTGTGTAAAAGGTCAAATGCGCAGGTGCTGGATTTGGCCACGGCAAATGCACATGCACAGGGCACTGTGACGTGCAGGAGAGGGGGGAAACATTATAATTCACAAAGGAGGCAGGATTTCTTGTGGACCCCGGGACCGGAACACATCAGAAACTTGTAGGATTAAAAAAACATTTCACAGCAACAAGACCTCTAATATACAGGTAGGTATAGATTTACAAATCTATCACCTGTATGCCCATATTAGAGGTCAGATAAGTGCCAGGGGGTGACAGATTCTGTTTAAAATACACTAAAAGCACTAAAATGGCCTCTCCACAAAAAATGACCTATGCCCAATTGACGTCTTTATGGGTATGGTCACAAAAGATCTGAGGGACTTGGAGAGGCAAACAACATGGGATAAATATAATCTCACAAGATTAGAGATACAAGCCCTCTGTGCCCTTGAGAGAGATCATTCAATCACCATAAAACCATTTGACAAAGGGGGTAACATGGTGATCATGAACTCAGTTGACTATTATGAGATGAGCATAAACTTGTTATAAGATAAAGACTGTTATATGGTTCTTGACACAAATCCTACTAAGGACTTAGTCTTGGATCTGAGCAAATTGGCCAGTGAAGCACTGGACGATGGGATTCTAAGCAAATAGGAATTTGAATATGTCTGTCCTAGTCACCCGGTTATGGCTACTTTCTATAGCCTACCTACGGTCCATAAGGGACTGAAATCTTTGAAAGGGTGTCCGATTGTGTCAGGGGTAAATAATCTTACCCAGAATCTAGGCGTATGTCCTGATAAGGTCCTGAGATTTTGTGTTACGGGTTTGAACTCATACGTTGGTGACATGACTGACCTGCTTAGAAGACTTGAGAACATTGTTTTGGAACCTAACGTGATACTAACGAGTATCGACGTTGAGTCATTATATTCATAGATACAGCATGACAAAGGTCTAGAGGAGGTCCAATTCTTTCTCAGGGTCAGGGGCAAACAGTACAATAGGCACAACAACTTTGTCCTTAATGCCCTTCATTTTTGTTTGTCAAAGAACGTTTTCCTCTTCAACAGGAAGTACTTCCACCAGCTCAGGTGTACGGCGTTGGGGAGCCCTGTGCCCCATCGCACGCCAATATATACCTGGGCTGGTGGAAGGAAACTATAGTCTTTGGGGATTCACCGATTGAGGGTAGCGAATGGATAACATTATGGATTCGCTACATCGATGATGTTCTGGTAATGTGGAAGGGGAATCAAAAACAGTTTGAGGGGATTGTTGCAAAATTCAACCAAAACAGATTGAACTTGCACTTTACTTATGAGATTGGGACTTACAAATTACCATTCCTGGACATTTTGATCCAGAAGAGAGAGAATGGAGAGGTAATGACAAAAACATTCAGGGAGGCAACAGCTACCAATGCCTTCCTAAAGTGGGAAAATAACCACCCCACTCCCTTTAAAAGAGAAATTCTGAAGGGGCAGTTCATGCGGGTACGCAGTAACTGCTCGGACAACATTAGCTTTGACAAACAAGGGAAGAATCTTAAGAACCGATTCCATGAGAGGGGTTACATAAAAATGTAATATTCAGGGCGTACAGGGAGACACGAGCTAGCTATCGCACCTCCCTTCTGAACCCATCCCCAAGACATACAGACGATAACAACATCTGTAGGTTCATTACCACCTTCTCAAATAAATCGCTTGAGATCCGAAAAATACTCCAGAAGCATTGGCCTATCCTGGAGATGGATGAGGACATTGGCGCATTGTTAATATCAACTCCTCAAATCACCTATAAAAGCGGCAGATCCTTGAAGGATTCGCTTGTGTGGCACCCCTGCGGGTTCAGTCGCCACAGAGGTACTGCATCTCACCCAGAGGTGTAGTATCTCACTCTCAGGTAAGGATGGAATACTGCCCAGGACCCAAACACCTGCATCCAACACTACACTACTCCAAACTGGCAGGAGGGGCAAGATGCACTGCTGCGCTGCTGAGCCCTGACCCTGGCTGGAGTGAGGGGAACCAAGAGAGGGGAAACCATGTAGTGGGTGTGGGTGGAGGAAGAAGTTCAGGGGAGCACTAGAGAAGGAGGATATAAAAAGGGAAGCCATCTTGGGAGTTCAGTCCAATTGGAGTGGAGTTCAGTCAGAGGAGGACAGTGAAAGGAGCAGGAGCTCTGCAGGAGCTCTGCTCAGGAGGAAGAGAGACTGAAGAGAGGAGTGGAGCAGGGAGGAAGGCTCCAAGAAAGAAAGAGTGGATCCTAGGGGTACGGGAAGTGCTGGAGGCCACCCGAATGCCCGAATCGACCAGGAGTGTAAGGATCAAGCCGCAGAGGGGACCAGCCCCTAACTAGTGAGAATTGCATATTCAACTAGAAACCGGATGCTTGGATGGAGGATGGGGGTTCATCCGCGAGTCCCAACTTGGCACCAACCTTTTTGTCAACCGGCGGGACATGGAGTCCCATCTCCAACAGGGACATCCCGACCGAGATTCGTACCCCGGTGACCGAGTCACTTACACCCGGTACAGGGGTGAGCGGGGCTGGTATGCTCTCTGTGTACACAGGGTGGTGGAGGAGAGTGTAACCTTGCCATCTGAAGAAGATGAACCTGCTGGGCCATCTAGTGGTGGGTCAATGTTCCCCCGGAGGGGACCCCACTACAGAACTGTTTGCTTTAAAAGTGAAAGAAACTGTATATAGTTACCCGTAGGGGTATAGTAAGAATGCTGTGTGTTTAAACAGTTTTTGTTGTCAGTTTTGTGTGTACCCGGTAAAGGTACAAGGACACAGCCTGTGGACGGTGAGCAGCTAAAAACTTTCCGTTGTAAGTAGTTTGCACTTCTTAAAGTGCCTCTTATTGGTTTTATATTAAAAGACCACTGAACAAAAACCAGTTTGGCGTGGCTGAAGATGTGGTCCAACACCTGGATCACCTATGGCCTGCAGCCACGCCCAGGGCTTACGTTAAGGGTTTTCAGACGGGTCCTTCATGTTCATCAGATTGCACCTTGTTCAGTGAAATTGACATCCGGCTATAGATTGCACTGTAGTCTATTGAAAATGTTTAATATGAAAAATGTTTTATGTGTGAGGAAAAATGTTATGTAAAAAGAAGTTTTATATAGTAACCTGTAACGTTTAAGAAATGTGCCTCCCATAAAGGGAAGAAAAAGTTTTGAATATTCTTCTATGTGAATGCATTCTAAAAAATGTGCATGTCTTTAAAATACTTTGCGTTTTTACTTTGTTCCAGCCAGCGGGCGTGCTGTGTTTTACCAGGGGGGTATGTGGCACCCCTGCGGGTTCAGTTGCCACAGAGGTACTGCATCTCAACCAGAGGTGTAGTATCTCACTCTCAGGTAAGGATGGAGGATGGAGTACTGCCCGGGACCCAAAAACCTGCATCCAACACTACACTACTCCAGACCGGCAGGAGGGGCAAGATGCACTGCTGCGCTGCAGAGCCCTGACTCTGGCTGGAAAGGGGGGAACCAAGAGAGGGGGAACCATGTAGTGGGTGTGGGTGGAGGAAGAAGTTCTGGGGAGCACTAGAGAAGGAGGATATAAAAAGGGAAGCCATCTTGGGAATTCAGTACAGTTGAAGTGGAGTTCAGTCAGAGGAGCACAGTGAAGGGAGCAGGAGCTCTGCAGGAGCTCTGCTCAGGAGGAAGAGAGACTGAAGAGAGGAGAGGAGCAGGGAGGAAGGCTCCAAGAAAGAAAGAGTGGATCCTAGGGATACGGGAAGAGCTGGAGGCCACCCGTACGCCCGAATCGACCAGGAGTGAAAGGATCAAGCCGCAGAGGGGACCGGCCCCTAACTAGTGAGAATTGCATATTCAACTAGAAACCCGAGGCTTCTGCACTTTCAGGGTGTAGTTGCCACAGCCACAGTTAATCACCAAAAAGGTAGCCGCACAGGATCTAGGGAACTCCAGGTTGCCCGCCAAGATCTGAGGTTACTGGCTTGGGACACTGATTGTGAGGCACAGGGCAGGAGGGTGAGAACCAGCGCAGGAAGACGACTGAGAAAGGCACACAGAACGGGGTCCCGTTAAGTACTTCTGACATACCTGAGGGATTACTGAACCCCTGTCTCGGTGAACGCAGAACGACGTGGGTGGTGATAATTGGCCGTTGTAACCAGGAGCAATGTGATAACCGTGAGTAAACCCTGAAGACTGCACCCCACTGTCTCTGTGAATTATTGCTGCGCCATCATCCCCTGCACCACACGGCACAACAACAGTTACTTCATCATTTACCACCACAGCAACGCCCTGGAGCTTAGCTCTACCTGTGGAGAGCTGAATCAATTCCGCTGCATTACCAACAGCTCCAGAGGACTTGCTCCGCAGTGGCGGCTCCCTTTAGCCGCATACCACAGGTGGCGTCACGAACATTAGACTATAAAAATTTTATTCTCCCTTTTACTATAATTCCCCTTTTATTGATCGCCCTGGGTCACGGACCGGGTCACCGCCACTGTGACATCTCCCCTAGCAACGACCGGCCCGGCTACCGAGTTCCCCACGGCCCAGAGGGCGCGTCACTTGTACATAGCCACTACACCACTCATAACGAGATCAATTGGCTACAAACTTTCACTAAAGGTAGCTATAGGTGTAGTGACTGTGTAGACCCAAGGTTAGAGCTTCACGAGTAACATGCCGGGTGAGACGTTTTTGATCAAGCCATTCATTAACTGTAGATCAAAAGGAGTCATTTACAAAAGCCACATGCCAGTGCAGACTGGAGTATGTGGGGAAAAAAAAAAGAGAACTGAAAAGGAGGGTGGGTGAACACCCACGGGATATAGTCTTGAAAAGAGATATCCTTATAGCGAAACATGTGAATGGGGCACATCACGGTCACACGGAAGTCATGCAGTTTATGGGGATTGCGTAGGAGGGGATTGGGACAAGAAGATCTTACAAAGAGAGACTATATGAATCTATAGGCTACGGACAATGGCACCTAGTGGCCTTAATGATAATGAAAAACTGTCATTTAGATGTTTCTTGTAGCTCTTGGGATTGACAGGGCTAGGAGTGTTGGGAGAGTCGACGCGGAGTGGTGGTGCACACTTGCACAGGTTTTAGGGCACTAACCTCCACTGACAGGTAGGGGACAGTCCATATAGTACTTTGATAGGGCGTATTAGTCTTAGACTAATCCACTACACCAGTACCCCATTAAATTGCTGTCCTTGACCATTATGTCTTTCCCTGACTCTCTGGATATATTCTGGGATTTTCCTCTGATGATTATCTTTGTCCTGTTAGACTGTGCTGTCGAAGGTTCTTGAACCTTCCTTTAGTTTTTTTTCTGAACTGAGCGTACTTTGTTTTTGAGAACATGATGTCTCTCTACACTGTGTTCCAAATTATTATGCAAATAATATTTTCTCAGATTTTCCCAAATTACCTATATGAATTGCAGTCATTGTAATTTTCCAGTCAAATAACTATTAGAGTACAATTGAAAGGCTTTTGTATAAACTGCCTATGATAACAGTATATTTTTAAAAAAATAAAAAACTCAAACTGCACTCAAAATGCATGTTCCAAATTATTATGCACAGCAGCGTTTTCAACCTTTTCATTTTAATAAAGAACAAAAAAATGGTCATTTTTGAAATTATAAGCATTAGCAGGTTATTACAAACTGAAATCAAACAGTTTTCAACTCAAAACTTTATTCTAGGTGATGTTACATTTGCACATAGGACCCCTTGTTCGAAAGGAGCTTCTGAACTCTCTTGTCCATTGAATTTGTCAGGTTTTGGATGGTTTCTGCTTTAATTGTTTTGCATGAGGACAGAATACCCTCCCAGAGCTGTTGCTTAGATGTGAACTTCCTCCCGCCATCATAGACACTCCTTTTGATGATGCTCCAGAGGTTCTCAATGGGGTTGAGGTCAGGGGAGCATAGGGGCCACACCATAAATTTGTCCCCTTTTATGCCCATAGCAGTCAGAGATGCAGATGTGTTATGTGCAGCATGAGACGGGGCATTATCATGCATGAAATGATCTCGATGGTCCAGATGGATGGAGTGGAGGATGGCTGGTTGATGGACAGCCCAGGCAAACACGGCTATGGCGCTAACAAGGAGGAGGTGGAGTAATGTTTTGGGCAGGAATCATGGGGAGAGAGATTGTTGGCCCTTTTAGGATCCCTGAAGGGGTAAAGATGAACTCCATAATGTATGTTGAGTTTCTCAAACAGCAACCTCCTAATGCTTATAATTTCAAAAATGACCATTTTTTTGTTCTTTATTAAAATGAAAAGGTTGAAAACTCTGCTGTGCATAATAATTTGGAACATGCATTTTGAGTGCAGTTTGAGTTTTTTATTTTTTTAAAAATATACTGTTATCATAGGCAGTTTGTACAAAAACCTTTCAGTTGTACTCTAATCGTTATTTGACTGGAAAATTACAATGACTGCAATTCATATAGGTAATTTGGGAAAATCTGAGAAAATATTATTTGCATAATAATTTGGAACAAAGTGTATGCCCAAGACTTTTTTTGATGCTGTTGCTATTATCTGCTTGCCATTTACCATTTTCGGTCAGTACGGTATATAAGTATTTATAACAATGCCATACTAATACTTTGGCCTGGGCTCCGATTCATTATATGTGGGATTGAATTTACCTGTGGATGTGTTAAGGTTATGGAGTGACAATCTTGGACCAACTACTGCAGAATGTGAGTGCTTTCGAATTGATCTGTCTCAACAAAGCTGACTCATTTGTTACCCTGCTGGGACGTAATCGGTTTGACTTGATGATTGTGCTCTCACCTATTGTATGAGTTCCACCATGGCTGTTTGAACTTCAACACGCACCGCCCAGCTATGACGTATGCGTGTCACCGCCGGGACTTGAGCTCCATCTACTGGAAATGATGGAGTCGCTCCTGGAAGTGACGCGACCACTGTGAAAGAGCGTGATCTCTGTACATTTAAATTGAATAGACATTGGCCACTAGTCACGCATAGGTTCTTTTTGTTGAGACCGGCAACGTGATATAGGGAACATGGTGTTTTCTGTTGCACACCAGCCCTAATTCTCCTCTGATGATTCTCTGAAGAGAGGAAAGTGATGTTGCTATGCTACCTGGACACATGAGTGGCATATGGTTCCAGGTCTAGGATCGGTTTAGGGCAGCATATATATTTAACTGAAGCTTCTAATGGTGAGACTGTTAGATTATTTTATTAATGTGTGAACTCTATTTAGTAACCATATCATTTGTTTTTTGCTTGATATAGCTATTATACGCCCATGAACCTTGATCCTAAATTCAATAGGATACAGAACATTTGATAATTGTGACTGGTAATCTCTTACACAGGGTTCATGTCCCTGTAGAAGCCAATATCCATGGCCCCTTTCCAGCCTATTAATATGAGCCAGCAGCTTTTTGTTTTCCCTCAGCTGGTTATTAAAAAAAGGGGAATACCATGCCATTTCTTTTTTAATTAATTATTTTTTTAATAGGTTAAATAAGGCTAAACGGAAACGCCTTTTAGTGTTACATGAAAGGCATTAAAGGGTGCAAGTTTATTATATGTGGGGGGCTTGAGACATTAAATATCTACAGGACATTTATCCTATTTATTCTATTTATTTATCTATCTATCTATCTATCTATCTATCTATTTATATCAGTATTTAATATTGTTTTATTAGTTTGTAAACTAGCTTTAAATGACATAGAGAATTACAGTATCTAAAAGATGATGTTAAAAGCGCATTGCATAAAGATTGCATACACATATCATATGGATGTCATACGGATGCCAGGTGAGAAAAATCGCATGACACTCTTTCTCCTTTTCTGGATTAACATTAGAGCGATTTTTTTATGCAGATGAGAGCGATCCCTTACCCATTGACTCTGGAGATGGAGAACTACTCTGCTGCACAAAGTGTGCTCCACTGGGAACCGCTGATCTTATGCGGCCCAGGTACTGATCACCACTGTACAAGGTATGATAATTTGTAAGATGTTATAGCTGCAGGGCATTCTGGGAAGGGCTGACTGGCTATGAAAAAGAGGCATTAGCCCACTTTCTGATGCTTCAGCATTGTGGTAAATAGCGCTGGGCAAGGTTTTTGTTTTGTGAAAAGGGAATTGAATTCCAGTGCTTGAAATTGCCTGAAACTGAAAATTTCAGGAAATTTGACTTAAACTCAATCCTATATCTACTCATCTCTATTGTGAATATATTATGTATTGTTAGAAATACACATTTCTTCAGTGATGATGCCTATAAAGTGCTTGTATATGCACCCACCTTACCTGGCTAAGTCATAGAAGACAGGCTCGGAAGAAAAAAGCAGTGGAGTCTCATGCATTTGTGAAGAAAAATTCCTTAGTCATTTTATTATAGGGAGTGTATGATTATTTATTAAAAGAAAATACTGATTTATATTATTTTTTTAATCTGATTTTTTTTTGAGGGGGTGGCTTTTTTTTTTTTTTCCTATGGGAGCAGGCATCTTGACTAAGATGTCAGTGCCCTTATATTTGCTTTATAGTTGTGACTTATACCATAGGAATCAAAAGACAGAAGAAAGACAATGAATATAATCTCCTCCTATGAAACAGTGTTCTGGGCATTTTTTGTGCATAGGTTACCATATAGAAAAGGGTCAGGGGTGAGCCGCGACCTACACCTGTTGTCAATAATAGGTTTATGTTATCCATATACCAATGTTTCCTTTGATTATATTCCTGTGATAATGAATACATATCTTTTAAAAAGTTATTTTTACAGAACAGGAAGTGTCTGTTTATTATGCTTAGTAGCCAGAGTGAAAACTGCAAGAGTTTGGGATTTTTTTTAATTTTAGATACTGACTTAAAAAAAAAACAAAGAACAAAAAACCAACCAAAAATCTTTGAAGTATGTTTAACATGAAATAATTTTCTGGTGAACCATTGGGGCCGCCTCTTCGAGAGCAGTGTTTTGCATGCCAGCCTTGATGAAGATTCTTCTGGATTAAGATGTGCCAAATTCATTAATAGGTATTCGCATCGTTCAGCTGCTGTGTACCCCCACAAGTATTATATTACAGTCAATCTATGAATTTTTGGCATAATTTATGCCACTTTTGTGGCTATGCCCCCTCCCCACTAAGTCTCATTCACTTTTCAAAAAGTTGGCAAAGCAAGAAAAAAACTTCCAAAAGTCACAAAATCTTTGCACAACTACGAATTGCCCCAAAACATTGCCATGTTTCAAACAGTTTTATGTCAGAATTCCTAAACTGTTTGATGAATCAGGACAAATATCTTAAAAGACTTGTAGATAAATATCCAGATGCATTACATCCAGTCCTCTAGTTTCATGGTTCAGAACAACAAGGTAAAGGAAAGGCATTGATCCCTTCTAAATCATAATGACTTTCATGTTGGTTGTATCCATATCCATTATTCTGGCCCATCAGCCACCATCTCTGATAGTACTTTTGCGGTAGAAATTCTCTCATGAAATCTGCTTCTATTTTCTACCCAGGTGCAGATTATCGTTTTTATGTCATTGGGTTCATTATGGTAAATTGGCTCAAAAAATTGAGTTTCATACTTATTGCACAACTCCTAAGCAATGTGCATGAAATTATTTTAGGTGAATGGAAAACAAAAGTTAATGTTTGCTCCACTGTCAAATTTTGAAGTGCAGTAACACTGATGATCGCAAGACATGTCCATGAATTACTGGAGTTCTCTAAAGGAATATCACAAGCTGGTTAGCACAGAAATTGAATGATATCCATTAATGGTTCATTTTTCACTGTGAAGTAAGTGATATGTAGTCTTCTTAGTAAAGTTCTCTCCTTTGATAGACCATGATTGATGTCCAGTACATCGGCAACATAATCGTTGACCTTCACATCCAAGAACACATCATCTTAATCTTTGTTTTCATGGCTCAATACATATTTTAAATAACCTGATCTCGAGTTCGTTTAAGACCAGTAACTCTAGCAGCCAAGAGAAATGCCATCCCGGTAAGCACCTCTGTGATAAAGGATATCCACGCAAGAGCCAAGGACCATCCAAACCGAATATCAATTTCCGATAGAATAGCACTGCCTAAGGAGTACAGTGCGTAGTTAAATGCTGCAGCAGAATATGCTATGTAGATGCTGATTCCAGTGAGAGTCACCAGTGCTGAGGGAGAGTAAAAAATAACATATTTAGCAAATAATTGAAAATAAAATGAAGAAATGTGAGCAATTATCTGAATATTCAAAAATGGATTCTACACAAGATGAAAGATTAAGTGCATTGTAGACGGAATACATAGTCCCTATAGGTTCATGTTATAGACATGTTGGCATTTTCTACACATACCTCACATTCTCATCAAGAAGCTATTTATCTCCAAAGCTTTTTTTTAATGAAAATGTATAAAACCTAAGGCTCATGAAGCAGGCAATATGCAAAAGTATTTTGGATCTATATATTATGGCTCTTGAATATGGCCCTGTGTATAAGACATTATGAAGGGCACAATGGAGTGTCAGCAGTATACCAGCATCATAATAATAATACTTCCGCTTTATAAATACATTCTTATTTTATAGAATATTGGAAGCCATACCTCTTTGAAATCAAAACCACATATTCTTTTCTTGGCACATAGGTATGCCAGCTACGAACTGTTATATACACACGTGGTCAAAATTGTTGGTACCCCTCATTTAATGAAAGAAAAACCCACAATTGTAACAGAAATAACTTGAATCTGACAAAAGTAAAAATACATTAAAAATCTTTGAAAATGAACAATTGAAAGTCAGACATTGCTTTTCAACCATGCTTCCACAGAATTTAAAAAAAAATTAAACTCATGAAATAGGCCTGGACATATTAGATGGTACCCCTGAAAATAATGTGACAAAAGGGGCTGGGGATGTTAAATCAAGTTGTGTCCACTAATTAGCATCACAGGTGTCTACAGTCGTGTAATTAGTCAGTGGGCCTGTATATAGGGCTACAGATACTCACTGTGCTGTTTGGTGACATGGTGTGTACCACACTCAACATGGACCAGAGGAAGCAAAATAAAGAGTTGTCTCAGGAGATTAGAAAGAAAATTATAGACAAGCATGTTAAAGGTAAATGTTACAAGACCGTCTCCAAGCAGCTTCATGTTCCTGTGACTACAGTTGCAAATATTTTTCAGAAATTTAAGATCCATGGGACTGTAGCCAACCTCCCTGGACGTAGCCGCAGGAGGAAAATTGATGACAAATCAAAGAGACGGATAATACGAATGGTAACAAAAGAGCCCAGGATAACTTATAAAGAGATTAAAGGTGAACTTCAAGCTCAAGGAACATCAGTGTCAGATTGCAGCATCCATCATTGATCCAAATTGGATTTCATGGGAGACAACCAAGGAGAACACCATTGTTGAAAAAAAATCATAAAAAATGGAATGGAATTTGCCAAACTACATGTTGACAAGTCACAAATCTTCTGGACATATCCTATGGTCAGATGAGACAAAAATGGAAGTTTTTGGAAAGGTACATCAGCTCTATGTTCACAGATGGAAAAATGAAGCATATCAAGAAAAGAACACTGTCCCTACTATGAAACATGGAGGAGGCTCTGTTATGTTCTGGGGCTGCTTTTTGGATCTGGCACAGGGTGTCTTGAATCTGTGCAGGGTATAATGAAATTTCAAGACTATCAAGGGATTCTAGAGAGAAATGTGCTGCTCAGTGTTAGAAAGTTTGGTCTCAGTCGCAGATCATGGGTCTTGCAACAGAATAATGACCCAAAAAACACAGCTAAAAATACCCAAGAATGGCTAAGAGGAAAACATTGGACTATTCTGAAGTGGCCTTCTATGAGCCCTGACTTAAATCCTGTCGAGAATCTTTGGAAAGAGCTGAAACGTGCCATCTGGAAAAGGTAAGCTTCAAACACGTGACAACTGGAGCAGTTTGCTCATGAAGAGTGGGCCAAAATACCTGTCGAGAGGTGCAGAAGTCTCATTGACAGTTCCAGGAATCGTTTGATTGCAGTGATTGCCTCAAAAGGTTGTTCAACAAAATATTAAGTTAAGAGTACCATCATTTCTGTCCAGGCCTATTTCATGAGTTACATTTTTTAAAAATTCTGTGGAAGCAGGGTTGAAAAGCAATGTCTGACTTTCATTTGTTCATTTTCAAAGATTTTTAATTTATTATTACCTTTGTCAGATTCAAGTTATTCCTGTGACCATTGTGTTTTTTTCTTTCATTAAACAAGGGGTACCAACAATTTTGACCACTTGTGTACTTGCCCAACAGTCCCAATTTGCTGGAAAATGTCTGTAAAAGAGGTGTGGCTTCGTAAGACCACTTCTAAAAGGGGGCATTCTTGAAGACCTCCATTGATAGGATGTTCCTGGGAGATTTTATGTGCGGGGGTTAAATAGCTGTAATTTTCCCTTCTAAACATCAATAAGTCTGCTAATAATATCTACGTTTTTATCCTAAGTTTAAAGTACAAGATCCATGGTATCAAGCAAATGTCAGTTGGCTACATGCAAGCCAATTACCAGTCAATTCATGGCTTTTTTGCATAGGCTGACAAAGATTCTATGCACACAGAAGGATTGTTAATAAGAAGAAATAATCAGAAAATTACCTATTCTTTAAACAAGGCTCTTGTGCTAAATGTATGTTTTTTTTTCCATATCACAACCTATATTAAAACTCCAGCCACTGAGGCTTTTTTAGACTTTAACTTGTTGTTGTTTCAGGAAACAACATATGCACAGTACAGACCAAAAGTTTGGACACACCTTCTCATTTAAAGATTTTTTTGTATTTTCATGACTATGAAAATTGTACATTCACACTGAAGGCATCAAAACTATGAATTAACACATGTGGAATTATATGCTTAACAAAAAAGAGTGAAACAACTGAAAATATGTCTTATATTCTAGGTTCTTCAAAGTAGCCCCCTTTTGCTTTCATGACTGCTTTGCACACTCTTGGCATTCTCTTGATGAGCTTCAAGAGGTAGTCACCGGAAATGGTCTTCCAACAATCTTGAATGAGTTCCCAGAGATGTTTAGCACTTGATGGTCCAGCTCACTCTAAACCATCTTGATTGGGTTCAGGTCCGGTGACTGTGAAGGCCAGGTCATTTGGCGTAGCACCCCATCACTCCCCTTCTTGGTCAAATAGCCCTTACACAGCCTGGAGGTGTGTTTGGGGTCATTGTCCTGTTGAAAAATAAATGACGGTCCAACTAAACGCAAACCGGATGGAATAGCATACCGCTGCAAGCTGCTGTGGTAGCAATGCTGGTTCAGTATGCCTTCAATTTTGAATAAATCCCCAACAGTGTCACCAGAAAAGCACCCCCCACACCATCACACCTCCTCCTCCATGCTTCATGGTGGGAACCAGGCATGTAGAGTCCATCCGTTCACCTTTTCTGCGTCGCACAAAGACACGGTGGTTGGAACCAAAGATCTCAAATTTGGACTCATCAGACCAAAGCACAGATTTCCACTGGTCTAATGTCCATTCCTTGTGTTCTTTAGCCCAAACAAGTCTCGTCTGCTTGTTGGCTGTCCTTAGAAGTGGTTTCCTAGCAGCTATTTTACCTTGAAGGCCTGCTGCACAAAGTCTCCTCTTAATAGCTGTTGAAGAGATGTGTCTGCTGCTAGAACTCTGTGTGGCATTGACCTGGTATCTAATCTGAGCTGCTGTTAACCTGTGATTTCTGAGGCTGGTGACTCGGATAAACTTATCCTCAGAAGCGGAGGTGACTCTTGGTCTTCCTTTCCTGGGGCGGTCCTCATGTGAGCCAGTTTCTTTGTAGCGCTTGATGGTTTTTGCAACTGCACTTGGGGACACTTTCAAAGTTTGCCCAATTTTTCAGGCTGACTGACCTTCATTTCTTAAAGTAATGATGGCCACTCCTTTTTCTTTACTTAGCTGCTTAGCTGCATTTTTCTTGCCATAATACAAATTCTAACAGTCTATTCAGTAGGACTATCAACTGTGTATCCACCTGACTTCTGTACAACACAACTGATGGTCCCAACCCCATTTATAAGGCAAGAAATCCCACTTATTAAACCGGACAGGGCACACCTGTGAAGTGAAAACCATTTCCGGTGACTACCTGTTGAAGCTCATCAAGAGAATGCCAAGAGTGTGCAAAGTAGAGATGAGCGGTGTTCGACTAGAACTGTATGCCAATCTCAAATTCGAGCTGTTTTGGGCGGTGTTCGAGTTGTTCGACGAACCCGAACGATTTGCAAAAAATTCGGCTGTTCGAGGTTATGTTCGATAACTGTTCGTGCACCAAAAGCGTGTCCTGCATGTCTGGCGCTATTTAGAGCACCAATCATGCAGGGATTGTCTGCCACTCACTGTAATGCCACAGCCATGGTGGTTGTGGCATTACAGTGATTGCCCAAATCGATGGGAACAGTGCCAACAGTGAAACATGAAAAGCCGGCAATTCAGCAGCGGCATACACCTGTACCCGACAATTTAGAACCGAAAGAATAGAGCTTCACACATAGATTAGATAGATATAAACATGTCAGCCACATATATACGAAGTACAGTGAAAGTGTTGCTTACTGTACTTGTCATTTAGCGTAAAGGATTTATCAAAAAAAATAATAGTGTTTTCATGCACCGTCTCTTTAAAAAAGCCGGCCGGCAATTCAGCAGCGGTACCCGACAATTTATAACAGACAGAATAGAGCTTCACACATAGATTAGATAGATAGAAACATGTCAGTCACATATATATGAAGTACAGTGATAGTGTTGGTTACTGTACTTGTCATTTAGTATTAAAATAAAGGATGTATTATTAAAAAAATTGGCGTGGGGTTCCCCTTAATTTTAGGCTCTAGCGGAGGTTAAGCAGACGGCTGGGGCAGATGTTTGAAGCCTGGGAAGGGGGTAATACCCACGGAGCTTCCCAGGCTACTAATATCAGCCCCCAGCTGAATACATAGCCTTTACTAGCTATTAAAATGGGGGACCCCCCAAAAAAAATGACGTGGGGTCCCCCCTAATTTAATAGCTAGCAAAGGCTAGGCATACAGCTGGGGGCTGATATTAATAGCCCAGGAAGGGAGCCATGAATATTGGCCCCCTCCCAGGCTAGAAACACCAGCCGTCAGCCGCCCCAGAAATGGCGCATTCATAGGATGCGGCAATTCTGGCACTTAGCCTCGGCTCTTCCACGCTGCCCTGGTGCGGTGGCAGGGGGTAATAGGGTTGGGGTTGATGTCAGCTTATAATGCCAGCTGACATCAAGCCCAGGTTAGTAATGGAGAGGCGTCTATAAGACACCCCCATTACTAACCCCATAGTCAAAGTTAAAAAAAGCACAAACACCCAGAATAAAGTCCTTTAATTGAAATAAAGACACAATCCTTTATTGTTCTAAATTAAACCATACTTACCGTCACGCCCATTCCAGCTGAAGCCAACGATCTCCTGCAATAAAAGAAAAATAATAAAGCAACCTCATCCTTACCTTTCCATGGTTCCCACGACAGCTTCAGCTCTGCTACATCGAGATGACAGGCTGGACCGCAGCAGAACGCTGCCATCCAGCCTCTCATCCCGCAGACACTGAGAAGCGCAGGCTTGCTTGCGCTGCTCAGCGTCTCTCTGTGACGACATCCAGATGAGTCGAGTTCATGTCCAATGAACTCGGCTCACCTCATGCACGTCACTGACAGCGTGGGAAAATTCTCAAGCTGAAGCGGTGAGTGCAGGAGAATTCTCCCACGCTGTCAGTGACGTGCATAAGGTGAGCTCATGTCCAATGAACTCAGCTCACCTCCTGCACGTCACTGACAGCGTGGGAGAATTCTCCTGCACTCAGCGCTTCAGCGTGAGAATTCTCCCGCTGAAGCGCTGAGTGCAGGAGAATTTTCCCACGCTGTCAGTGACGTGCATAAGGTGAGCTCATGTCCAATGAACTCAGCTCACCTCCTGCACGTCACTGACAGCGTGGGAGAATTCTCCTGCACTCAGCGCTTCAGTGTGAGAATTCTCCCACGCTGAAGCGCTGAGTGCAGGAGAATTTTCCCACGCTGTCAGTGACGTGCATGAGGTGAGCCGAGTTCATTGGACATGAACTCGGCTCATCTGGATGCCCTCACAGAGAGACACTGTGGAGCGCAAGCAAGCCTGCGCTTCTCAGTGTCTGCGGGATGACAGGCTGGATGGCAGCGTTCTGCAGCGGTCCAGCCTGTCATCTCGATGTAGCAGAGCTGAAGCTGTCATGGGAACCATGGAAAGGTAAGGATGATGTTGCTTTATTATTTTTCTTTTATTTCAGGAGATCGTTGGCTTCAGCTGGAATGGGCGTGATGGTAAGTATGGTTTAATTTAGAACAATAAAGAATTGTGTGTTTATTTCAATTAAAGGACTTTTTTCTGGGTGTTGTGTTTTTTTTAAATACTTTACTAGAAATTCATGGTGGTCATGTCTAATATTGGTGTGACCCCATGAATTTCGGGCTTAGGGCCAGCTGATAATGCCAAGCTGGCCCTAACCCCTTTATTACCCAGTGAGCCACCGCATCAGGGCCCTGGATGAGTTGGGTACAGCGCCAGAAGATGGCGCTTCTATGAACGCGCCATTTTCCGGGGTGGCTGCGGACTGCAATTTGCAGCGGGGGTGGCCCAGAAAGCTTGGGCCTCCCTGCGCTGCGGATTCCAGCCCCCAGCTGCCTAGTTGTACCTGGCTAGACACAAAAACAGGGCGAAGCCCCACGTCAATTTTCTTTAAATTATTTCATGAAATAATTAAGAAAAAAAGGGCTTCCCTATATTGTTGTGTCCGGCCAGGTACAAATAGGCAGCTGGTGGTTGGGGGCAGCCCGTTCCTGCCTGCTGTACCTGGCTGGACACAAATATAGTGCGAAGCCCCACGTCAATTTTTTTTAAATTATTTCATGAATTTCCTGAAATAATTTAAAAAAATTGAAGTGGGGCTTCGCACTATATTTGTGTCCAGCCAGGTACAGCAGGCAGGAACGGGCTGCCCCCATCCACCAGCTGCCTATTTGTACCTGGCCGGACACAACAATATAGGGAAGCCCTTTTTTTCTTAATTATTTCATGAATTTCATGAAATAATTAAAAAAAATTGAAGTGGGGCTTCGCTCTATATTTGTGTCCAGCCAGGTACAGTAGGCAGGAACGGGCTGCCCCCATCCACCAGCTGCCTATTTATACCTGGCCGGACACAACAATATAGGGAAGCCCTTTTTTTCTTAATTATTTCATGAATTTCATGAAATAATTAAAAAAAATTGAAGTGGGGCTTCGCACTATATTTGTGTCCAGCCAGGTACAGCAGGCAGGAACGGGCTGCCCCCAACCACCAGCTGCCTATTTGTACCTGGCCGGACACAACAATATAGGGAAGCCCTTTTTTTCTTAATTATTTTATGAATTTCATGAAATAATTAAAAAAAAAGTACGTGGGGCTTCGCCCTATTTTTGTGTCCAGCCAGGTACAACTAGGCAGCTGGGGGCTGGAATCTGCAGCGCAGGGAGGCCCCAAGCTTTCTGGGGCCCCCCCCGCTACAAATTGCAGTCCGCAGCCACCCCGGAAAATGGCGCGTTCATAGAAGCGCCATCTTCTGGCGCTGTACCCAACTCATCCAGGGCCCTGGTGCGGTGGCTCACTGGGTAATAAAGGGGTTAGGGCCAGCTTGGTATTATCAGCTGGCCCCAAGCCCAAAATTCATGGGGTCACGCCAGTATTAGACATGACCGCCATGAATTTCTAGTAAAGTATTTAAAAAAAACACAACACCCAGAATAAAGTCCTTTAATTGAAATAAAGACACAATTCTTTATTGTTCTAAATTAAACCATACTTACCATCACACCCATTCCAGCTGAAGCCAACGATCTCCTGCAATAAAAGAAAAATAATAAACCAACCTCATCCTTACCTCTCCATGGTTCCCACGACAGCTTCAGCTCTGCTACATCGAGATGACTGGCTGGACCGCAGCAGAACGCTGCCATCCAGTCTGTCATCCCGCAGACACTGAGAAGCGCAGGCTTGCTTGCGCTGCTCAGCGTCTCTCTGTGACGACATCCAGATGAGCCGAGGTCATGTCCAATGAACTCGGCTCACCTCATGCACGTCACTGACAGCGTGGGAGAATTCTCCTGCACTCAGCGCTTCAGTGTGAGAATTCTCCCACGCTGAAGCGCTGAGTGCAGGAGAATTTTCCCACGCTGTCAGTGACGTGCATGAGGTGAGCCGAGTTCATTGGACATGAACTCGGCTCATCTGGATGCCCTCACAGAGAGACACTGTGGAGCGCAAGCAAGCCTGCGCTTCTCAGTGTCTGCGGGATGACAGGCTGGATGGCAGCGTTCTGCTGCGGTCCAGCCTGTCATCTCGATGTAGCAGAGCTGAAGCTGTCGTGGGAACCATGGAAAGGTAAGGATGAGGTTGCTTTATTATTTTTCTTTTATTGCAGGAGATCGTTGGCTTCAGCTGGAATGGGCGTGATGGTAAGTATGGTTTAATTTAGAACAATAAAGGATTGTGTCTTTATTTCAATTAAAGGACTTTATTCTGGGTGTTTGTGTTTTTTTTAACTTTGACTATGGGGTTAGTAATGGGGGTGTCTTATAGACGCCTCTCCATTACTAACCTGGGCTTGATGTCAGCTGGCATTATAAGCTGACATCAACCCCAACCCTATTACCCCCTGCCACCGCACCAGGGCAGCGTGGAAGAGCGAGGCTAAGTGCCAGAATTGGCGCATCCTATGAATGCGCCATTTCTGGGGCGGCTGACGGCTGGTGTTTCTAGCCTGGGAGGGGGCCAATATTCATGGCTCCCTTCCTGGGCTATTAATATCAGCCCCCAGCTGTCTGCCTAGCCTTTGCTAGCTATTAAATTAGGGGGGACCCCACGTCATTTTTTTGGGGGGGTCCCCCATTTTAATAGCTAGTAAAGGCTATGTATTCAGCTGGGGGCTGATATTAGTAGCCTGGGAAGCTCCGTGGGTATTACCCCCTTCCCAGGCTTCAAACATCTGCCCCAGCCGTCTGCTTAACCTCCGCTAGAGCCTAAAATTAAGGGGAACCCCACGCCAATTTTTTTTAATAATAAATCCTTTATTTTAATACTAAATGACAAGTACAGTAACCAACACTATCACTGTACTTCATATATATGTGACTGACATGTTTCTATCTATCTAATCTATGTGTGATGCTCTATCTTTCTGTTCTAAATTGTCGGGTACCGCTGCTGAATTGCCGGCCGGCTTTTTTAAAGAGACAGTGCATGAAAACACTATTATTTTTTTAAATAAATCCTTTACACTAAATGACAAGTACAGTAACCAACACTATCACTGTACTTCATATATATGTGACTGACATGTTTCTATCTATCTAATCTATGTGTGATGCTCTATCTTTCTGTTCTAAATTGTCGGGTACAGATGCTGAATTGCCGGCCGGCTTTTTTAAAGAGACGGTGCATGAAAACACTAATATTTTTTTTTAATAAATCCTTTACACTAAATGACAAGTGCAGTAACCAACACTGTCACTGTGCTTCTTATATGTGTGACTGACATGTTTATATCTATCTAATCTATGTGTGATGCTCTATTCCTTCTTGTCTAAATTGTCGGGTACCGGTGTATGCCGCTGCTGAATTTGCCGGCCGGCTTTTTTAAAGAGAGTGTCTTCTGAGCAGTTTGTCAGCTTTTGGACACCTTTGCAGGTGTTTTCTATGTGTTTCTATGTGTTTTTGTTTGCCTGCCATTGGTTTTAACGGTGTTCGACGGTGTTCTAAGGTGTTCGACGAACAGTTCGACGAACAGTTCCTCGAACATCCCGGTGTTCGACGAACCGAACCGAACCCGAACACTACGGGGGTGGCTCAACACTAGTGCAAAGCAGTCATCAAAGCAAAAGGTGGCTAATTTGAAGAACCTAGAATATAAGACATATTTTCAGTTGTTTAACACCTTTTTGTTAAGTATATAATTCCACATGTGTTAATTCATAGTTTTGATGACTTTGAAAATTGTACATTCACACTGAAGGCATGAAAATACAGAAAAATCTTTAAATGAGAAGGCGTGTCCAAACTTTTGGTCTGTATTGTACTGAGTGATAGACATTATGCTGACATTATCTTTTGCATTGAAGTATCTAATTAGGTCATTGTGGAGGGAGGGTGAGCAGGATCAGCGAAGACATAATTTATTGTGATTGTTGGATCCTGTATTATCCTTTATCAGTAGAGGTATTACTTGTGATTGTAACTAGTGTTGAGCGATACCTTCCGATATCGGGAAATATCGGATCGGATTGGATCGGACCGATACCGAAAAAGTATCGGATATCGCCGATTCCGATACCGGAAACCAATGCAAGTCAATGGGACATAAATATCGGAATTAAAATAAACCCTTTCTTTCCTTGTAGGTTATTTCTACATGAAGGAAAACAACTAAGAATAATGTAGAATGTATTGGGGGAGGTGGGGGAGACAATAAAGGCATAGAGGTTTAGCCCAGTCAAATGGAATAGCAGGAATTAATATTTTTTTATTATGTTCTGAGTTACGGAAATATTAACTATGTTAAGTATTTTTATATTTTGTCAGATATTTATGTTTCACTACTTCCATGCTCTTCACCTTCTTTTTTACTTCTCCCACACTTTCTCCTTCATCATCCTCAGCATCTTTTTCATCCACTTCTTCTTCACCTTCTTCTTCTTCACCTTCTTCGTATTATTCTTTTTTTTACATTCTTCATATTCTACTTCTTCATCTTCTTCATATTCTTCTTCTTCATCATATTCTTATTTGTGACAGGCATTCCTGTAGTTGTTATCTATAAAAGGTTGGACATTACACCTTTCGTTCTGCCCGTCACAAAAGATTTACAACAGGATTTGTCCGCGTTCAGTTTGGCCTGCAGCAGCAGGTCTTTTCCAGGGGCACCACGAGGAGGAACGGACTCACCCCCATACACTGCTTAGTCATCTTCTGCTTATAATTTAGATATTATCTTTTGCTCTGATTTTTAGTCTTATGCTTAATGTTCTTCCGCTTTTTGTTCTGCAGCTTCTTGTATTTCTGCTTCTTGGTTTTCTGTCTCTTGTTTTTCTGTATCTTGGTGCTTGTCTTCTCTTCTTTGTCTTCTTGGTCAACTTCTTCAGGGTCATCTTCTTGGTCTTCTTCGGGGTGGTCTTCAGGGTCGTCGTCTTCGGGGGTCCTCGTCTTCGGGGTCCTCGTCTTCTTCGGGTTGGTCTTCTGGGTCCTCGTCTTCGGGGTCCTCGTCTTCTTCGGGGTGGTCTTCAGGGTCCTCGTCTTCTTCGGGGTGGTCTTCAGGGTCCTCGTCTTCAGGGTCATTGTCTTCGGGGTCCTCGTCTTCTTAGGGTTGGTCTTCAGGGTCCTCGTCTTCAGGGTCCTCGTCAGGGAGATCCAGAGTGATTACCAAGAACCATTTCAAAAAGCTTGAACTTGGAAATGTAGCAGAAGGTACAAGAAAGCTGAGGAACTACCGAGGACCAGCTGACGGTACTGGAACCCGGATGGATAGCAGAAGGTACAAGAGCCAATGGAACTACCGAGGACCAGCTGATGTTACTGGAACTCGGTTACTAAGCAGGAGGTACCTGTGCCAGAAAGCACTACCAAGGACCAGCAGACGTTGGTGGAACTTGGATACCGAGAAGGAGGCACCTAATCCAAAGGCACTGCCGAGAACCAGCTGACGGTACTGGAACCCGGATGGGTAGCAGAAGGTACAAGAGCCAATGGAACTACCGAGGACCAGCTGATGTTACTGGAACCCGGATGGGTAGCAGAAGGTACAAGAGCCAATGGAACTACCGAGGACCAGCTGATGTTACTGGAACTCGGTTACTAAGCAGGAGGTACCTGTGCCAGAAAGCAATACCAAGGACCAGCAGACGTTGGTGGAACTTGGATACCGAGAAGGAGGCACCTAATCCAAAGGCACTGCCGAGAACCAGCTGACGGTACTGGAACCCGGATGGGTAGCAGAAGGTACCCATGTAAAAAAAAAGTTCAAGGCCGCGAGCCGGCCGCAGTTACCAAAACCCACAGTCCTACAGAGGGTGCTTGTCCTATTGGCACTATGGAACCAGCCTTCATTGCCAGATCCCGCAGCCCACATAGGAGTCACCTAAACTGCAGGCACCATAGAGTCGGCTAACCCGACCGCAACACGACAGGACAACGCATTGGAGGCAAAGTGACGTTGACACTACCCGGAAACAGCTGGCGTGCTGGAACCAGGCTGGGCAGGAGGGAGTACCCGTGCCAAAGACACTGCCGAGAACCAGCTGACGGTACTGGAACCCGGATGGGTAGCAGAAGATACAAGAGCAAATGGAACTACCGAGGACCAGCTGATGTTACTGGAACCCGGATGGGTAGCAGAAGGTACAAGAGCCAATGGAACTACCGAGGACCAGCTGATGTTACTGGAACTCGGTTACTAAGCAGGAGGTACCTGTGCCAGAAAGCACTACCAAGGACCAGCAGACGTTGGTGGAACTTGGATACCGAGAAGGAGGCACCTAATCCAAAGGCACTGCCGAGAACCAGCTGACGGTACTGGAACCCGGATGGGTAGCAGAAGGTACCCATGTAAAAAAAAAGTTCAAGGCCGCGAGCCGGCCGCAGTTACCAAAACCCACAGTCCTACAGAGGGTGCTTGTCCTATTGGCACTATGGAACCAGCCTTCATTGCCAGATCCCGCAGCCCACATAGGAGTCACCTAAACTGCAGGCACCATAGAGTCGGCTAACCCGACCGCAACACGACAGGACAACGCATTGGAGGCAAAGTGACGTTGACACTACCCGGAAACAGCTGGCGTGCTGGAACCAGGCTGGGCAGGAGGGAGTACCCGTGCCAAAGACACTGCCGAGAACCAGCTGACGGTACTGGAACCCGGATGGGTAGCAGAAGATACAAGAGCAAATGGAACTACCGAGGACCAGCTGACGGTACTGGAACCCGGATGGGTAGCAGAAGGTACAAGAGCCAATGGAACTACCGAGGACCAGCTGATGTTACTGGAACTCGGTTACTAAGCAGGAGGTACCTGTGCCAGAAAGCACTACCAAGGACCAGCAGACGTTGGTGGAACTTGGATACCGAGAAGGAGGCACCTAATCCAAAGGCACTGCCGAGAACCAGCTGACGGTACTGGAACCCGGATGGGTAGCAGAAGGTACCCATGTAAAAAAAAAGTTCAAGGCCGCGAGCCGGCCGCAGTTACCAAAACCCACAGTCCTACAGAGGGTGCTTGTCCTATTGGCACTATGGAACCAGCCTTCATTGCCAGATCCCGCAGCCCACATAGGAGTCACCTAAACTGCAGGCACCATAGAGTCGGCTAACCCGACCGCAACACGACAGGACAACGCATTGGAGGCAAAGTGACGTTGACACTACCCGGAAACAGCTGGCGTGCTGGAACCAGGCTGGGCAGGAGGGAGTACCCGTGCCAAAGACACTGCCGAGAACCAGCTGACGGTACTGGAACCCGGATGGGTAGCAGAAGATACAAGAGCAAATGGAACTACCGAGGACCAGCTGACGGTACTGGAACCCGGATGGGTAGCAGAAGGTACAAGAGCCAATGGAACTACCGAGGACCAGCTGATGTTACTGGAACTCGGTTACTAAGCAGGAGGTACCTGTGCCAGAAAGCACTACCAAGGACCAGCAGACGTTGGTGGAACTTGGATACCGAGAAGGAGGCACCTAATCCAAAGGCACTGCCGAGAACCAGCTGACGGTACTGGAACCCGGATGGGTAGCAGAAGGTACCCATGTAAAAAAAAAGTTCAAGGCCGCGAGCCGGCCGCAGTTACCAAAACCCACAGTCCTACAGAGGGTGCTTGTCCTATTGGCACTATGGAACCAGCCTTCATTGCCAGATCCCGCAGCCCACATAGGAGTCACCTAAACTGCAGGCACCATAGAGTCGGCTAACCCGACCGCAACACGACAGGACAACGCATTGGAGGCAAAGTGACGTTGACACTACCCGGAAACAGCTGGCGTGCTGGAACCAGGCTGGGCAGGAGGGAGTACCCGTGCCAAAGACACTGCCGAGAACCAGCTGACGGTACTGGAACCCGGATGGGTAGCAGAAGATACAAGAGCAAATGGAACTACCGAGGACCAGCTGACGGTACTGGAACCCGGATGGGTAGCAGAAGGTACAAGAGCCAATGGAACTACCGAGGACCAGCTGATGTTACTGGAACTCGGTTACTAAGCAGGAGGTACTTGTGCCAGAAAGCACTACCAAGGACCAGCAGACGTTGGTGGAACTTGGATACCGAGAAGGAGGCACCTAATCCAAAGGCACTGCCGAGAACCAGCTGACGGTACTGGAACCCGGATGGGTAGCAGAAGGTACCCATGTAAAAAAAAAGTTCAAGGCCGCGAGCCGGCCGCAGTTACCAAAACCCACAGTCCTACAGAGGGTGCTTGTCCTATTGGCACTATGGAACCAGCCTTCATTGCCAGATCCCGCAGCCCACATAGGAGTCACCTAAACTGCAGGCACCATAGAGTCGACTAACCCGACCGCAACACGACAGGACAACGCATTGGAGGCAAAGTGACGTTGACACTACCCGGAAACAGCTGGCGTGCTGGAACCAGGCTGGGCAGGAGGGAGTACCCGTGCCAAAGACACTGCCGAGAACCAGCTGACGGTACTGGAACCCGGATGGGTAGCAGAAGATACAAGAGCAAATGGAACTACCGAGGACCAGCTGACGGTACTGGAACCCGGATGGGTAGCAGAAGGTACAAGAGCCAATGGAACTACCGAGGACCAGCTGATGTTACTGGAACTCGGTTACTAAGCAGGAGGTACCTGTGCCAGAAAGCACTACCAAGGACCAGCAGACGTTGGTGGAACTTGGATACCGAGAAGGAGGCACCTAATCCAAAGGCACTGCCGAGAACCAGCTGACGGTACTGGAACCCGGATGGGTAGCAGAAGATACAAGAGCAAATGGAACTACCGAGGACCAGCTGACGGTACTGGAACCCGGATGGGTAGCAGAAGATACAAGAGCAAATGGAACTACCGAGGACCAGCTGACGGTACTGGAACCCGGATGGGTAGCAGAAGGTACAAGAGCCAATGGAACTACCGAGGACCAGCTGATGTTACTGGAACTCGGTTACTAAGCAGGAGGTACCTGTGCCAGAAAGCACTACCAAGGACCAGCAGACGTTGGTGGAACTTGGATACCGAGAAGGAGGCACCTAATCCAAAGGCACTGCCGAGAACCAGCTGACGGTACTGGAACCCGGATGGGTAGCAGAAGATACAAGAGCAAATGGAACTACCGAGGACCAGCTGACGGTACTGGAACCCGGATGGGTAGCAGAAGGTACAAGAGCCAATGGAACTACCGAGGACCAGCTGATGTTACTGGAACTCGGTTACTAAGCAGGATGTACCTGTGCCAGAAAGCACTACCAAGGACCAGCAGACGTTGGTGGAACTTGGATACCGAGAAGGAGGCACCTAATCCAAAGGCACTGCCGAGAACCAGCTGACGGTACTGGAACCCGGATGGGTAGCAGAAGATACAAGAGCAAATGGAACTACCGAGGACCAGCTGACGGTACTGGAACCCGGATGGGTAGCAGAAGATACAAGAGCAAATGGAACTACCGAGGACCAGCTGACGGTACTGGAACCCGGATGGGTAGCAGAAGGTACAAGAGCCAATGGAACTACCGAGGACCAGCTGATGTTACTGGAACTCGGTTACTAAGCAGGAGGTACCTGTGCCAGAAAGCACTACCAAGGACCAGCAGACGTTGGTGGAACTTGGATACCGAGAAGGAGGCACCTAATCCAAAGGCACTGCCGAGAACCAGCTGACGGTACTGGAACCCGGATGGGTAGCAGAAGGTACCCATGTAAAAAAAAAGTTCAAGGCCGCGAGCCGGCCGCAGTTACCAAAACCCACAGTCCTACAGAGGGTGCTTGTCCTATTGGCACTATGGAACCAGCCTTCATTGCCAGATCCCGCAGCCCACATAGGAGTCACCTAAACTGCAGGCACCATAGAGTCGGCTAACCCGACCGCAACACGACAGGACAACGCATTGGAGGCAAAGTGACGTTGACACTACCCGGAAACAGCTGGCGTGCTGGAACCAGGCTGGGCAGGAGGGAGTACCCGTGCCAAAGACACTGCCGAGAACCAGCTGACGGTACTGGAACCCGGATGGGTAGCAGAAGGTACAAGAGCCAATGGAACTGCCGAGAACCAGCTGGCGGTGCTGGAGCCCAGGGTAAATACTAAAAACAGAAGAGCCAGAGGTGTATTTGGAGGAGGTTTTAAATCCGTACTACAGTGGATGTGGACAAAGCAGGAGAATTTGCCGGACACACAGCTGGGGATCAGCTGACGTTACTGAATCCCAATAACACTGGAGCAAGCGTTGACTGTGCAGACGGCACTTCTGAGCAGCAACTAGCGGTATTGGAGCCCAGGGTAAATACTAAAAACGGAGGAGCCAGAGGTGTAATTGGAGCAAGTTTTAAATAAGTAGCACAGTGAATATGGACAGAGCAGGAGAAATTGCCGTGAACACAGCAGGGGAACAGCTGACGTTACCGAACCCCAATAACACCGCAGCAAGTGTTGACTGTGCAGACGGCACTTCCGAGCGCCAACTGGCGGTGCTGGAGCCCAGGGATAAGAATGAAAACAGAGGAGCCAGAGGTGTAATTCGAGCAACTTTAAAATGTGTAGTACAGTGGATGTGGACAAAGCAGGAGAAATTGCCGTCCGCACAGCAGGAGAACAGCTGACGTTACTGAACCCCAATAACATGGTAGCAAGTGTTGACTGTGCAGACAGCACTTCCGAGCGCCAACTGGCGGTGTTGGAGCCCAGGGTAAATACTAAAAACGGAGGAGCCAGAGGTGTAATTGGAGCAAGTTTTAAATAAGTAGCACAGTGAATATGGACAGAGCAGGAGAAATTGCCGTGAACACAGCAGGGGAACAGCTGACGTTACCGAACCCCAATAACACCGCAGCAAGTGTTGACTGTGCAGACGGCACTTCCGAGCGCCAACTGGCGGTGCTGGAGCCCAGGGATAAGAATGAAAACAGAGGAGCCAGAGGTGTAATTGGAGCAACTTTAAAATCTGTAGTAGTGAGAATGTGGACAGAGCAGGAGAAATTGCCGTCCGCACAGCAGGGGAACAGCTGACGTTACTGAACCCAAATAACATGGTAGCAAGTGTTGACTGTGCAGACAGCACTTCCGAGCGCCAACTGGCGGTGCTGGAGCCCAGGGATAAGAATGAAAACAGAGGAGCCAGAGGTGTAATTGGAGCAACTTTAAAATCTGTAGTAGTGAGAATGTGGACAGAGCAGGAGAAATTGCCGTCCGCACAGCAGGGGAACAGCTGACGTTACTGAACCCCAATAACACGGCAGCAAGTGTTGACTGTGCAGACAGCACTTCCGAGCGCCAACTGGCGGTGTTGGAGCCCAGGGTAAATACTAAAAACGGAGGAGCCAGAGGTGTAATTGGAGCAAGTTTTAAATAAGTAGCACAGTGAATATGGACAGAGCAGGAGAAATTGCCGTGAACACAGCAGGGGAACAGCTGACGTTACTGAACCCCAATAACATGGTAGCAAGTGTTGACTGTGCAGACGGCACTTCCGAGCGCCAACTGGCGGTGCTGGAGCCCAGGGATAAGAATGAAAACAGAGGAGCCAGAGGTGTAATTCGAGCAACTTTAAAATGTGTAGTACAGTGGATGTGGACAAAGCAGGAGAAATTGCCGTCCGCACAGCAGGAGAACAGCTGACGTTACTGAACCCCAATAACACGGCAGCAAGTGTTGACTGTGCAGACGGCACTTCCGAGCGCCAACTGGCGGTGCTGGAGCCCAGGGATAAGAATGAAAACAGAGGAGCCAGAGGTGTAATTCGAGCAACTTTAAAATGTGTAGTACAGTGGATGTGGACAAAGCAGGAGAAATTGCCGTCCGCACAGCAGGAGAACAGCTGACGTTACTGAACCCCAATAACACGGCAGCAAGTGTTGACTGTGCAGACAGCACTTCCGAGCGCCAACTGGCGGTGTTGGAGCCCAGGGTAAATACTAAAAACGGAGGAGCCAGAGGTGTAATTGGAGCAAGTTTTAAATAAGTAGCACAGTGAATATGGACAGAGCAGGAGAAATTGCCGTGAACACAGCAGGGGAACAGCTGACGTTACCGAACCCCAATAACACCGCAGCAAGTGTTGACTGTGCAGACGGCACTTCCGAGCGCCAACTGGCGGTGCTGGAGCCCAGGGATAAGAATGAAAACAGAGGAGCCAGAGGTGTAATTGGAGCAACTTTAAAATCTGTAGTAGTGAGAATGTGGACAGAGCAGGAGAAATTGCCGTCCGCACAGCAGGGGAACAGCTGACGTTACTGAACCCCAATAACATGGTAGCAAGTGTTGACTGTGCAGACAGCACTTCCGAGCGCCAACTGGCGGTGCTGGAGCCCAGGGATAAGAATGAAAACAGAGGAGCCAGAGGAGTAATTGGAGCAACTTTAAAATGTGTAGTACAGTGGATGTGGACAAATCAGGAGAAATTGCCGTCCGCACAGCAGGAGAACAGCTGACGTTACTGAACCCCAATAACACGGCAGCAAGTGTTGACTGTGCAGACGGCACTTCCGAGCGCCAACTGGCGGTGTTGGAGCTCAGGGATTACAGTTCAGGTGGTAGAAACATGAACAGAACAGGAGACCTGGATACTGTTGCCAACCAATTATTTATTCTGGAAGAGAACTGGCAAATTCATGAGAGATCCAGGCCTTGTTCATTTTGAGAAAAGTAAGCCGGTCAACGTTATCGGAGGATAGTCGCATGCGACGGTCTGTTAGTACACCACCTGCGGCACTAAAGACGCGTTCCGATAATACACTAGCAGCAGGGCAAGCTAGCACCTCCAGTGCATACTGACTAAGCTCTGGCCATGTATCCAGCTTACAGACCCAAAACTTGAAGGGAGAAGAGCCGTCTGGGAGTACACTAAGAGGGCAAGACATGTAGTCTGTCACCATCTGACGGAAACGTTGCCTCCTGCTGACTGGAGCTGTCTGTGATGGTGTAGACATTTGTGGCGGCGGGGACACAAAACTTTGCCACATTTCGGCCATACTGGTCTTGCCTTGTGCTGAGGCGCTGCTTCTGCTCCCTCTTTGTGCAGAGCTTCCTCCACTGCCTCGACGCACTGAGCTGCTTTGTAAAGCACTAGCAGCACTGCTCTCGGTTGGAATGGAGAACATGATGGAATGCACCAGTGCGTCTTGGTACTCCCGCATTTTACGCTCCCGGTTCAATGGTGTTATGAGGCTTTGTAAGTTGTCCCGGTAGCGAGGATCTAGGAGGGTGGACACCCAATAATCAGCCGTGTTGAGAATGTGGGCGATGCGGCGGTCGTTTCTGAGGCACTGCAGCATGAAATCAACCATGTGCTGCAGACTGCCAACTGGCCAAGAAACGCTGTCCCCTGCTTGAGGCGTGATCTCTGCCTGCTCTGCATCACCCCACCCTCGCTCTAGATACTGACTACTAGAGCATTGTGTACCTCCCTCCTCTGGACAGATGTCTTCCTCATCCATTGACTCCTCCTCATCCTCCTCACAAAGTGTCCCCTGCCTAGGCCTTTGTGAGGAACCACGTTGCGCAGACTGTAGAGAAGCAGATGGCATTTGTGACTCCTCATCCTCCACCTCTTCCAAAACCTCGTCCCTTAGTGCTTGCAGTGTTTTTTCAAGCAGGCAGATAAGGGGGATAGTCATGCTGACTAGTGCATCATCTGCACTCGCCATCCGCGTGGAATAATCGAAGGCACGCAAAACGTGGCAAATGTCCTTCATAGAGGCCCACTCAGTGGTGGTGAAGTGTGAACGGCGCGCACTGCGACTTGTTTGCGCCTGCTGCAGCTGGTACTCCATTACTGCTGCCTGCTGCTCACACAACCTCTCCAACATATGTAACGTTGAATTCCACCTGGTGGGTAGGTCACATATGATGCGATGTTCCGGAAGACATAATCGGCGCTGCAGAGCTGCAATGCGTGATCTTGCATTGCTGGAACGCCGCAAGTGAGCGCACTCTATGCGGACCTTGTGAAGCAGTGCATCAAGATCCGGATAGTCCCTCAAAAAACTCTGCACGACCAAGTTGAGCACATGTGCCAGACATGGGATGTGAGTGAGGTTGCCTAGGCCCAGAGCTGCCACCAGATTTCGGCCATTGTCACACACTACCATGCCTGGCTGGAGATTCGCTGGCACAAACCACACGTCACTCTGCTGCTTGATGGCATTCCAGAGCTCCTGCGCTGTGTGGCTTCGATTCCCCAAAGAAATTAATTTTAATACGGCCTGTTGACGTTTGGCCACGGCTGTGCTCATATCGGTCATCATAACAGGTAACCGTTCACGGGTCGATGTGGAGGTAGACCGTGACGGCTCCTGCAGCGCTGATTCAGAGGAACTGGAGTATGAGGAGGAGTCAATGTGTACAGACTGGATTCCTGCAATCCTTGGAGTTGGCAGAACACGTACAGCGCCACTCTCAAGATCTGTACCCGGCTCCACAACATTTACCCAATGGGCAGTGAGGGAAAGGTATCGTCCCTGTCCATGCTTACTGGTCCACGCATCAGTGGTCAGGTGGACCTTGCTACTGACGGCGTTTTGTAGCGCATGTTTAATTTTTCCCTCCACATGATGTTGCAGGGCAGGGACGGCTTGCCTGCTGAAATAAAAGCGGCTGGGCACGTTGTATTGTGGGACTGCCAATGCCATAAAGTTACGGAATGTGTCAGTCTCCACCAGCCTGAATGATAGCATTTCAAGGGCCAGTAGTTTAGCAATGCCAGCATTCAGAGCCTGTGCTCGGGGGTGGTTTGCCGAGTATGGGCGCCTTTTCTCCCATGCCTGTGCTAACGATGGCTGTAGACTGGCCTGGGAGTGTGAGGATGACTGGGAAAGTGGTGCTGTGGGTGGAATTACACTGTGTCTCTGTACAACAGTGCCAGAGATTCTTCCATGGCGATCCTGTGAGGAAGCCGAACCAGCTGTGTGTGAGCTGGAGGAAGAGGCTACAACACGAGCTGAAGAGGTGGTAGGTGGCGCTGTAGGTTGGCCTAGGTCTTCAGTGTGTTTGTGTAACTCCACCACGTGCTTGGTCCGCACATGTTTCCACATATTTGTGGTATTGAGGTTGCTGACACTTTTCCCTCTTTTCACCTTCTGATTACACAGCTTGCATTTGACAAAGCAAATGTCATCTGCAACTGTGTCAAAAAAGGACCAGGCACTGCAAGTCTTGGGAGCGCCCGCTTTGGATTTTGGAAGAGCCATGCTCCTAATGGGTGCCGAAGTGGAGGCTACAGGCAACCAAGTCTGCCCCCTCCCTCTCCCTCCTTTTTGGGCCGTTCGGGGAATCTCTTCCTCAGAGCTGCTCCCACCACCTTCCTGTCCCTCACGCCATGATGGGTCAAGGACCTCATCATCTACACCACCCTCTTCAAACAACTGCTTCTCCTGGGTAGTCTCGACAGCACAGTACGCACCAGAAAGTGGCACCTGAGTCTCATCATCAGATGCGTACTGAGGTGTGCTGCTGACCATAGGCACTGGCCCACCCGCCTCTTCAGATTCAGAGAGACAAAACGGTTGCGCATCACTGCATACTACCTCTTCTTCAAATTCTCGAATTCTGCTTGGCTGGCCCCCTCTTTCCAAGCCAAGAGATTCAGAGAACAGAAGTAGAGATGGCTCCTGTCCAGGGCTCTCTGACTGCCTGGGCAATTTGGCAGGTGGTGAAGAGACAGATGGGTGCTCTTCAGTGCTCAGGACCTGAGAGGATCTGGAACTAATTGAAGTCGATGCGTTAGCTGCCATCCATCCGACAACGGCTTCAATTTGGTCCTCGCGCAGCAGTGGGGTACGGCTAGCTCCTACAAAGCTGCGCATAAAGGACTGTTCCCTGGTAAAACTGGGGGATGCTGAGTCACTGGTGCCCGCAGCAGGCACAGAATCCCCACGTCCTCTCCCTGCAGGCACAGAATCCTCACGTCCTCTCCCTGCAGAAACTCCACGCCCACGCCCACGACCACGACCACATGCCTTACTCCCTGCCTTCTTCATCTTGGTAGACTGATAAAGATAGGCAGAAAAGTACTAAGGGCTTAGTGTGCTTATTCCTGAACAGCTGCTAACAGGTATAAGAAACACTAATTTTATAAAGTGTGGACTAGACTTTAATATGAGCTAATGTGGCCTACACAACTGTAAAGTGGAGTGTTTGGTGAACTTTATTTAGGTTTTTTTTGTCACAAAAAGACACTGGATGTGCCTAAAGATGTAATAACGATAGTATCACAAACTTTTTGTAGCTATTACAATGTAGGAAGGTAACCTACAATGCAATAGATGAGGCTGCAAAAAATAGGCTAATACTAATCTGGCTGGGGCTGCAGGGCCCAATGCTGCAGAAAGGCTCCTCTATCTACTCCTATATAGTGTGTTTGGAATCAATTTAGCTGAATATGGATGGAACCACCACACTAATAGGAGATATCAGGAAAAATTATGAATTGGCAATAAAGGACAATGTATGAGGCAGTGACACACACTGAGTGCACTACAACCAGACGGGGTTGAAGCACACACTACAGGGTGAGCTGCACTCACACACCAGACCTTGCAGACAGCGGTGAACAGTACAGATGCAGAGCACTGTGCACTAGTGCTGCAAGACGGAAAAAAATTCTCTATCTACTCCTATATAGTGTGTTTGGAACCAATTTAGCTGAATACAGATGGAACCACCACACTAATAGGAGATATCAGGAAAAATTATGAATTGGCAATAAAGGACAATGTATGAGGCAGTGACACACACTGAGTGCACTACAACCAGACGGGGTTGAAGCACACACTACAGGGTGAGCTGCACTCACACACCAGACCTTGCAGACAGCGGTGAACAGTACAGATGCAGAGCACTGTGCACTAGTGCTGCAAGACGGAAAAAAATTTCTCTATCTACTCCTATATAGTGTGTTTGGAACCAATTTAGCTGAATACAGATGGAACAACCACACTAATAGGAGATATCAGGAAAAATTATGAATTGGCAAAAAAGGACAATGTATGAGGCAGTGACACACACTGAGTGCACTACAACCAGACTTGGCTGAAGCACACACTACAGGGTGAGCTGCACTCACACACACAGACCTTGCAGATAGCGGTGAACAGCACAGGGAACTGTGCACTAGCACTGCAAGGCACAGTGATTTAGAAAGTAGCTTGGGTAAAGCAGTATAGAGCAAATAGGTAGCTAAAACTGTCCCTCAGAACAACAGCGTCCTATCCCTAACTGAATTCACAGCAGAGTGAGCTCAAAATGGCGGCGGTGGCTTTTATAGTGCATCATGACATCATTTCAGCAGCCAATCACAGCCATGCCATTAGTTAAGATGCCTACATGCCTAACAGGATGTGCCCACACTTCTTAGGATCCTCATTGGCTGAATAAAATGAAAATGTCTCATTGCATTATGGGAACTTCCGATTCCGGTATACGATATTGCAATAGTATCGGAATTAAGTATCGGAATTCCGATACCGCGAATATCGGCCGATACCCGATATTTCAGTATCGGAATGCTCAACACTAATTGTAACCCTTTCTCTACTGATAAGGAGCATGCTGAAAAGTCTTCCTAAAACAACAGGAAGCATATGAGAAAAATATTTTGCCAAATGTATTTTATAAATACATGTAACACAAAAACCTGATTTTCACAATTGCTCATTTTCTGATGATTGATTACCTTTAACATTATCGTTGTGTGCACAGAGTACTGATGCCCCCCCTGGGGCCGTGGGGTACTCGGTAACTGGGCCGGTCGGTGCTGGGGATGTCACAGTGGCAGTGACCCAGTCCGTGGCCCCGGGCGGTCAAATAAAGAAAAGGGAAAGTCAATTTTGGGGATAATATTCGTGACGCCACCAGTGGTATGAGGCTATATGGAGCCGCCGCTGCGGTGCAGATCCTCTGGAGCTGATGGTGACACAGCAGAGTTGGTTCAGCTCTCCACGGGCAAAGCTTTGCTCCAGGGGAGTATATGATGATTTTATGAGGTAGATGTTGTTGGTGCGGTGTAGTGCAAGGCTGGTGATGACGCAGCAATTATTCAAGGACACAGTGGGGTGCAGTCTTCAGGTTTTACTCACAGTTGTTCAATTCTCCAGGTTACAGTTACCGGTGTGTAACCGCCCACGTCGTCCTGTGTCCTCCGGGGTAGTGATCCAGCAAACTCTCAGGTATCTCAGGAGAACTTAGTCGGGACCACGTTCTATGTACCTTTCCAGGTTGTCTCACTGCGCTGGCTCTCTCCCTCCTGCCCTGTGCCTCACACCCAGTGTCCCAAGCCAGTGGCCGCGGGCCTTGTCGGGCGATGTCCTCTTTCTCCCCTGGGTCCTCTATGATCACGTTTTCGGCGATTAGGTGTGGAGTGGGGCTGCAGCACCTGAAATGCTGCAGCCTCCGGTTGGCTAGCTGAGACTTAAAGTTCTCCACTAGGCTGGGGCCGGTGCCCTACTGCAGCCTGATCCCTCCATGTCAGCATGAATTCGGGCGCACGGGTGGCATCCGAACTCACCGTGCCCCTGGGATCCTCTCTGTCTCTCTGGAGCCCTCCTCACTGCTCCCATCTTCTTTCCTCTCTTTCTTTCTCCTGGGCTTCTCTGACTGGGCCCGACTCCTCTCTCTCTCCTTCCTTGCTCTCCTGAGCAGAGCTCCTCCTGAGCTCCCAGCTCCCAACTGACTCCTCTCTCTCAACAGACTCTCAATTCCCCTCTAGAACTTTCTGCCCTTGCTTTTAGACTCCTACTCTCTGTGTGCTGCCCTGAACATCTTCCTCCACCCACCTCCTCTACCTAGTTCCACCCTCCAGATAGGGACCAGGGACTGTGCTCCCCCTTAGGAGCAATCTCGCCCTTCTCTACTGAAGTGGAGTGTATTGGATGTGGGTGTGTGGGTCCCGGGTAGTACTTCCTCCCTACCTGAGAGTGGGGTACCACACCTCTGGGTGAGATGCAGTACCTCTGTGGCAACTGGACCCACAGGGGTGTCACAGTACCACGGCACACAGATTAACATTTACACAGGACCATGTGAAGCAAAGAATGATGATTTTTAAGCCTGATCAAAAATCATCACTCCTGACAAATGAGATTTTTGTTTAGTGTTCCTGTGAGTCAAGAAAAGAAAAATGGGGAGAATTTGCCAACATTCATTGTTCTTTGCACATAGAGTATCACAGGACAATGGTTAAAGTTTACACAGGAACAGAAAAAATTGTCCGGCACTTCCAAGATACCAGGACTCTATCAATGTGAACTCCTCTCTAAGAGACTATGTCTGCTTGTGTGTGGGACAATAAGATCCTGCTGCAATTAAAATCGCCTGTGGCATAGAAGCCGAGTGCTCAGTCAAAGCTTATACATAGAAAAAACTGTCCGGCACTTCCAAAACAATAAATAGGTGTGAACAGGTGCTTACTAGGAGCAGTTACTTCCATATACAACTGACAAACAAAGCAGCACACTGTAACGCTAAGTATGCGAACATGAAATAAATGAAATTTGAATAGCATTACTGTTATTTCTGTGACCATTGTGGGTTTTTCTTTCATTAAACGAGGGGAACCAACAATTTTGACCACGTGTGTAGCAACAGCATTGAAAATGTTTTTAAAATCCGAAATGTTGGCCTACTGAAATGTATGTTCAGTAAATGCACTCAATACTTGGCCGGGCTCCTTTTGCATCAATTACTGCATCAATGTGGAGTGGCATGGAGGCGATCAGCCTGTGGCACTGCTGAGGTGTTATGGAAGCCCAGGTTGCTTTGATAGCAGCCTTCAGCTTGTCTGCATTGTTGGTTCTGATGTCTCTCATCTTCCTCTTGACAATACCCCATCGATTCTTTATGGAGTTAAGGTCAGGCGTGTTTGCTGGACAATCAAGCACAGTGTTACTGTTGTTTTTAAACCAGGTATTGGTACTTTTGGCAGTGTGGACAGGTGCCAAGTCCTGCGGGAGAATGAAATTTCCATCTCCAAAAAGCTTGTTGGCAGAGGGAAGCATGAAGTGCTCTGAAATTTCCTGGTAGACGGCTGCGCTGACTTTGGTTTTGATAAAACACAGTGGACCAACACCAGCAGATGACATGGCTCCCCAAACCATCACTGATTGTGGAAACTTCACACTAGACCTCCAGCAGCTTGGATTGTGTGCCTCTCCACTCTTCCTCCAGACTCTGGGACCTTGATTTCCAAATGAAATGCAAAATTTACTTTCATCTGAAAACAACACCTTGGACCACTGAGCAACAGTCCAGGTGTTTTTCTCCTTGGCCCAGGTAAGACGCTTCTGGCGCTGTCTATTGGTCATGAGTGGCTTGATACAAGGAATGCCCTTGTGGCCCATGTACTGGATACATCTGTGTGTGGTGGCTCTTGAAGCAATGACTCCAGCAGCAGTCCACTCCTTGTGAATATCCCCCAAATTTTTGAATGGCCTTTTCTTAACAATCCTTTCAAGGCTGCGGTTATCCCGGTGGCTTGTGTATCTTTCTCTACCCCACTTTTTCCTTCCATTCAACTTTCCATTAATATGCTTGGATACAGCACTCTGTTAACAGCCAGCTTCTTTACCAATGACCTTTTGTGGCTTACCCTCCTTGTGGAATGTGTCAATGACTGCCTTCTGGACATCTGTCAAGTCAGCAGTCTTTCTCATGATTGTGGAGCCTACTGAAACAGACTAAGGGACCTTTTTAAATGCATCGGAAGCCTTTGCAGGTGTTTTTTGTTAATTATTCTAATTTACTGAGATAATGACTTTTGTGTTTTCATTGGCTGTAAGCCATAATCATCAACATTAACAGAAATAAACACTTGAAATAGATCACTATGTTTGTAATGACTCTATATAATATATGAATTTCACTTTTTATATTGAAGAACTGAAATAAATTAACTTTTTGATGATATTCTAATTTAGTGAGAAGCACTTGTATAATACACTCAATGCAGCTTGAAGGAATATTCTGTAAAATAACACCAGGACACGAGCTGAAGAGCTGTTCTAGCTATATATTAGCCTTCACTCCAACAATACTTGGTCCTATACAAGGTGAATTATAGACTCAAATGCATTTTTGTCACTATCATTTCAAGTGCGCTGGACAGATGTTTCCCGCATAATGGATTCTCCAGAAGATTAAACATATACTTTGTGCCATTTGGATTACGGCTCTTGTATATATGATTGTCATTGATTTTCAATTCCATCAGGGGAAAGCAAGGGATTTTTCTGTGCACTTTGTGTTCAGGCATTTGTAGGTATGCCACAGCTAGTATTACACAAGGTTTATTTTGCACTCTAAGAAATTATTTCTAATGCATTCCACCAGAGTTTTCTTTTTGAGGTTTGCTAATGCTACGAATGTCACTTTATGTCAGGCATAAAATATAGCTGTTCTTTATAAAACATATGAAAACATGACAAGATAAATATTTGTTAAAAAATCTGACTTTCTTAAAGCAAATCTGTCATTAAAATATGTCTTTTAAAATGTGTTTTATTTATGGTTGCACATTATCATGACAGGTCTCACAATGATGCTAAAGGCACAACAAATATTGGAGATTAGCTGAAGACTCATGCTGCATGGTGCTCCTTCCATCTATCATCGACTTTCCAAAAAATTCTTTCTTCTGATGTTTACAGTCAAATCCATCAGTGTTTTCTATCATCGTTATGCTCTAGCATCAACATTACTGGACACAGGGGCAGACACAAACAAAAGAAGGTCCCTGTGCAAGACCATTGGGCACTTTGCAGTCATGATGCACAATTCCACCTGCTTCAGAGGCGAAAATGGGTCCTTTTACCTCTTGGGACCCAGATTGCATCAATGGCATGTCCGCCCCTGACTGGACAGACATTGTAGTAGTAATCAATATTTAATGATTGATATTTAGATTCATGATTGTTATCTATCGTGGTGCTGACAACTGCCTCTTTAGTTTTTTTTCTCCAAAACCTGGAGATGTCTTAAAGGGAATGTGCCATTAGAATATTATTTACTTTTGAAATTAAGTCTTTATCTTGAATTTATTTTAAGTGTTTTTATATTTTTTTTACTTTTCATCTAGCAATATGTATTAAAAAACATTAACAATCTTGTAATTTTTATATTGGCCACTGGGGCTATTCCACACTCATGCCTCCTGTTCTTTCAGGAAAGTCACGTGTACATTAGCAGCAATATATTAGCAGCTAAAGATTGACTCAGACCCTATTTTTTGTATTAAAGCATCTAGTGAGCATGTGCAAACGTCAATATGAAGGGAGCGAGACAAGGTGACATCACCTTTGGTGAATGGCAGATTCTGTGTTATCAGCTGTACATATATATATAGGTATTACGGGTTATTCTAGTCATGTGCATGATGATAATGAGACTTCTGAAAAGTGTTCTGTAAAGGAATTGTGAGTCTATAGTAGCCCCAGTGGTCAGTTTGAAGATTGCAAGAATTTTATTTTTATTTTTTAGACAGATTGTGATATGGAAAAAAAAACATTGCGAAAAATGTTTAAAAATGCATGTAACACAAATATCTAACTTAATAAATAAGTCATCTTCTGCTCATACTTTATTTATAAACCTTAAAGCCAGTATCACAGTTTGAGAACCACAAATCCAAATATAACAATTACCTGTCTTTAAACCTATTAAATTGCATTTCCCATCATATTGCCATGCTTCCCATTTAAATCTCCATAAAGGTTAGGAGAATTCGGACAAGGAAGGAAACACAGAAAAAAGAACCTACATGTTTTGGCAATGAGCTTTATAAATGTTGATTTTTAATACTTTCCTGGGACTTCACTATTACTCTGGTTTGTTCCTCCTTTTGTCCTTCTAAGCTCCACAGCGGCTTTTACTGAACAATTATCCGTGCGAGGAGTCCCAAGCTTTGGATGGAGGTTATCCAGTTGCTGAGCTGACTTTTTCTTACCGCTTTTTTTCCTTATTATAATATTTAGCTTTAAATGTTTTGATCATAATTGAAGGTCAACCTTAAAATGTGCACTCCAAAATCTTTAATCATTACCTGCATTTTGTTAATTATCTTTAAAAAAAAAGTGACTGCAGATTTGTGAATCCTTACACTGTGCACACTGCGTGCTGTGAGAATTCTCCAATGTCAGAGCCAGGAACGGCAGTCACATGAACGCAAGTATGTGATATGCATTCGCCCTGCCAGAATTCGACAAGACTGTTTCTGACACTCTCAATGCAAGTGTATTGTGAAAGGTTGGAAAAAGTCTAGTTGGATTCTGGCCAGGAGTGTGCATATTACATAGTTGTGCTGACACTGGAAAATCCTCACAGCGCATAGTGATGTCACTTTTCTCTATTTCCTACCTTCCACTCACACTCACTCCTCTGCTACCTCAGGCAGGGAAATGTGTTACCATGAGCAGTGAAATATGTTACCTCAGGCAAGAAAATGTGCTATCTCATGCAGGGAAATGTGTTACCTCAGGCAGGGAAATGTGTTACCTCAGGCAGGAAAATGTATTAGCTCAGGAAGGAAATGTATTACCTCAGGCAGGAAAACGTATTAGCTCAGGCAGGGAAATGTGTTACCTCAGGCAGGAAAACGTATTAGCTCAGGCAGGGAAATGTGTTACCTCAGGTAGTGAAATGTGTTACCTCAGGCAGGAAAATGTATTACCTCAGGCAAGGATATGTGTTACCTCAGGCAGGAAAACGTATTAGCTCAGGCAGGGAAATGTGTTACCTCAGGCAGGGAAATGTATTACCTCAGGCAGGGAAATGTGTTACCTCAGGCAGGGAAATGTGTTACCTCAGGCAGGAAAAAGTGTCATCTCAAGCAGGAAAATGTGTTGCCTCAGACAGGGAAATGTGTTACCTCAGGCAGGGAAATGTGTTACCTCAGGCAGGGAAATGTGTTACCTCAGGCAGAGAAATGTGTTACCTCAGGCAGGGAAATGTGTTACCTCAGGCAGGGAAATGTGTTACCTCAGGCAGGAAAAAGTGTCATCTCAAGCAGGAAAATGTGTTGCCTCAGACAGGGAAATGTGTTACCTCAGGCAGGGAAATGTGTTACCTCAGGCAGAGAAATGTGTTACCTCAGGCAGGGAAATGTGTTACCTCAGGCAGGGAAAGTGTTACCTCAGGCAGGAAAAAGTGTCATCTCAAGAAGGAAAATATGTTGCCTCAGACAGTGAAATATTTTACATCAGGCAAGAAAATGTGCTACCTCAGGCAGGAAAATGTGTTACCTCAGGCAGAGAAATGTATTACCTCAGGCAGGGAAATGTGTTACCTCAGGCAGAGAAATGTGTTACCTCAGGCAGGGAAATGTGTTACCTCAGGCAGGGAAATGTGTTACCTCAGGCAGGAAAAAGTGTCATCTCAAGCTGGAAAATGTGTTGCCTCAGACAGGGAAATGTGTTACCTCAGGCAGGGAAATGTGTTACCTCAGGCAGAGAAATGTGTTACCTCAGGCAGGGAAATGTGTTACCTCAGGCAGGGAAATGTGTTACCTCAGGCAGGAAAAAGTGTCATCTCAAGCAGGAAAATATGTTGCCTCAGACAGTGAAATATTTTACATCAGGCAAGAAAATGTGCTACCTCAGGCAGGAAAATGTGTTACCTCAGGCAGAGAAATGTATTACCTCAGGCAGGGAAATGTGTTACCTCAGGCAGGGAAATGTGTTACCTAAGGCAGGGAAATGTGCTACCTAAGGCAGGGAAATGTGTTACCTCAGGCAGGGAAATGTGGTATCTCAGGCAGGAAAATGTATTAGCTCAGGCAGGGAAATGTGTTACCTCAGGCAGGAAAATGTGTTACCTCAGGCAGGAAAATGTACTACCTCAGGCAGGGAAATGTATTACCTCAGGCAGGGAAATGTGTTACTTCAGACAGGAAAATGTATTACCTCAGGCAGAAAAATATATTACCTCAGGCAGGGAAATGTGTTACCTCAGGCAGGAAAATGTATTACCTCAGGCAGGGAAATGTGCTACCTCAGGCAGGAAAATGTATTACCTCAGGCAGGAAAATGTATTACCTCAGGCAAGGAAATGTGATACCTCAGGCAGGAAAATGTATTACCTCAGGCAGGAAAATGTATTAGCTCAGAAAGGGAAATGTATTACCTCAAGCAGGGAAATGTGTTACCTCAGGCAGGAAAATGTATTACCTCAGGCAGGGAAATGTGTTACCTCAGGCAGAGAAATGTGTTACCTCAGGCAGGAAAATGTACTTCCTCAGGCAGGAAAATGTATTACCTCTGGCAGGGAAATGTGTTACCTCAGGCAGGAAAATGTACTTCCTCAGGCAGAGAAATGTGTTACCTAAGGCAGTGAAATGTATTACCTCAGGCAGTGAAATGTATTACCTCAGGCAGGGAAATGTATTACCTCAGGCAGGGAAATGTGTTGCCTCAGGCAGGAAAATGTACTACCTCCGGCAGAGAAATGTGTTACCTCAGGGAGGGAAAGGTATTACCTCAGGAAGGGAAATGTGTTACCTCAGGCATGAAAATGTATTACCTCAGGTAGTGAAATGTATTACCTCAGACAGGGAAATGTATTACCTCAGGCAGTGAAATGTATTACCTCAGGCAGGGAAATGTATTACCTCAGGCAGGGAAATTTGTTACTTCAGGCAGGAAAATGTATTACCTCAGGCAGGAAAATGTATTACCTCAGGCAGGGAAATGTGTTACCCCAGGCAGGAAAATGTATTACCTCAGGCAGGAAAATGTACTACCTCAGGCAGAGAAATGTGTTACCTCAGGCAGGAAAATGTACTTCCTCAGGCAGAGAAATGTGTTACCTCAGGCAGTGAAATGTGTTACCTCAGGCAGTGAAATGTATTACCTCAGGCAGGGACATGTATTACCTCAGGCAGGAAAATGTACTACCTCAGGCAGAGAAATGTGTTGCCTCAGGCAGGAAAATGTATTACCTCAGGCAAGGAAATGTGATACCTCAGGCAGGAAAATGTATTACCTCAGGCAGGAAAATGTATTAGCTCAGAAAGGGAAATGTATTACCTCAAGCAGGGAAATGTGTTACCTCAGGCAGGAAAATGTATTACCTCAGGCAGGGAAATGTGTTACCTCAGGCAGAGAAATGTGTTACCTCAGGCAGGAAAATGTACTTCCTCAGGCAGGAAAATGTATTACCTCAGGCAGGGAAATGTGTTACCTCAGGCAGGAAAATGTACTTCCTCAGGCAGAGAAATGTGTTACCTAAGGCAGTGAAATGTATTACCTCAGGCAGTGAAATGTATTACCTCAGGCAGGGAAATGTATTACCTCAGGCAGGGAAATGTGTTGCCTCAGGCAGGAAAATGTACTACCTCCGGCAGAGAAATGTGTTACCTCAGGGAGGGAAAGGTATTACCTCAGGAAGGGAAATGTGTTACCTCAGGCATGAAAATGTATTACCTCAGGTAGTGAAATGTATTACCTCAGACAGGGAAATGTATTACCTCAGGCAGTGAAATGTATTACCTCAGGCAGGGAAATGTATTACCTCAGGCAGGGAAATTTGTTACTTCAGGCAGGAAAATGTATTACCTCAGGCAGGAAAATGTATTACCTCAGGCAGGGAAATGTGTTACCCCAGGCAGGAAAATGTATTACCTCAGGCAGGAAAATGTACTACCTCAGGCAGAGAAATGTGTTACCTCAGGCAGGAAAATGTACTTCCTCAGGCAGAGAAATGTGTTACCTCAGGCAGTGAAATGTGTTACCTCAGGCAGTGAAATGTATTACCTCAGGCAGGGACATGTATTACCTCAGGCAGGAAAATGTACTACCTCAGGCAGAGAAATGTGTTGCCTCAGGCAGGAAAATGTACTACCTCAGGCAGAGAAATGTGTTACCTCAGTCAGTGAAATGTGTTACCTCAGGCAGTGAAATGTATTACCTCAGGCAGGGTAATGTGTTACCTCAGGGAGGGAAAGGTATTACCTCAGGAAGGGAAATGTGTTACCTCAGGCAGGAAAATGTATTACCTCAGGCATGAAAATGTATTACCTCAGGTAGAGAAATGTATTACCTCAGGCAGGGAAATGTATTATCTCAGGCAGGGAAATGTGTTACTTCAGGCAGGAAAATGTATTACCTCAGGCAGGAAAATGTATTACCTCAGGCAGGGAAATGTGTTACCCCAGGCTGGAAAATGTATTACCTCAAGCAGGAAAATGTACTACCTCAGGCAGAGAAATGTGTTACCTCAGGCAGGAAAATGTATTACCTCAGGCAGGGAAATGTATTACCTCAGGCAGGGAAATGTGTTGCCTCAGGCAGGAAAATGTATTACCTCAGGCAGAGAAATGTGTTACCTCAGGCAGTGAAATGTGTTACCTCAGGCAGTGAAATGTATTACCTCAGGCAGGGAAATGTATTACCTCAGGCAGGGAAATGTGTTGCCTCAGGCAGGAAAATGTACTACCTCAGGCAGAGAAATGTGTTACCTCAGGCAGTGAAATGTATTACCTCAGGCAGGGAAATGTATTACCTCAGGCAGTGAAATGTATTACCTCAGGCAGGGAAATGTATTACCTCAGATAGTGAAATGTATTACCTCAGGCAGGGAAATGTATTACCTCAGATAGTGAAATGTATTACCTCAGGCAGTGAAATGTGTTACTTCAGGCAGGAAAATGTATTACCTCAGGCAGGAAAATGTACTACCTCAGGCAGAGAAATGTGTTACCTCTGGCAGGAAAATGTACTTCCTCAGGCAGAGAAATGTGTTACCTCAGGCAGTGAAATGTGTTACCTCAGGCAGTGAAATGTATTACCTCAGGCAGGGAAATGTATTACCTCAGGCAGGGAAATGTGTTGCCTCAGGCAGGAAAATGTACTACCTCAGGCAGAGAAATGTGTTACCTCAGGCAGTGAAATGTATTACCTCAGGCAGGGTAATGTGTTACCTCGGGAAGGGAAAGGTATTACCTCAGGAAGGGAAATGAGTTACCTCAGGCAGGAAAATGTATTACCTCAGGCAGGAAAATGTATTACCTCAGGCATGAAAATGTATTACCTCAGGTAGAGAAATGTATTACCTCAGGCAGGGAAATGTATTACCTCAGGCAGTGAAATGTGTTACTTCAGGCAGGAAAATGTATTACCTCAGGCAGGAAAATGTACTACCTCAGGCAGAGAAATGTATTACCTCAGGCAGGAAAATGTACTACCTCAGGCAGTGAAATGTATTACCTCAGGCAGGAAAATGTATTACCTCAGGCAGAGAAATGTGTTACCTCAGGCAGTGAAATGTGTTACCTCAGGCAGTGAAATGTATTACCTCAGGCAGGGTAATGTGTTACCTCAGGGAGGGAAATGTATTACCTCAGAAAGGGAAATGTGTTACCTCAGGCAGGAAAATGTATTACCTCAGGTAGTGAAATGTATTACCTCAGGCAGGAAAATGTATTACCTCAGGTAGTGAAATGTATTACCTCAGGCAGTGAAATGTGTTACTTCAGGCAGGAAAATGTATTACCTCAGGCAGGGAAATGTGTTACCCCAGGCAGGAAAATGTATTACCTCAGGCAGGAAAATGTACTACCTCAGGCAGAGAAATGTGTTACCTCAGGCAGGAAAATGTATTACCTCAGGCAGGAAAATGTATTACCTCAGGCAGGGAAATGTGTTACCTCAGGCAGAGAAATGTGTTACCTCAGGCAGGAAAATGTACTTCCTCAGGCAGGAAAATGTATTACCTCAGGCAGGGAAATGTGTTACCTCAGGCAGGAAAATGTACTTCCTCAGGCAGAGAAATGTGTTACCTAAGGCAGTGAAATGTATTACCTCAGGCAGTGAAATGTATTACCTCAGGCAGGGAAATGTATTACCTCAGGCAGGGAAATGTGTTGCCTCAGGCAGGAAAATGTACTACCTCCGGCAGAGAAATGTGTTACCTCAGGGAGGGAAAGGTATTACCTCAGGAAGGGAAATGTGTTACCTCAGGCATGAAAATGTATTACCTCAGGTAGTGAAATGTATTACCTCAGACAGGGAAATGTATTACCTCAGGCAGTGAAATGTATTACCTCAGGCAGGGAAATGTATTACCTCAGGCAGGGAAATTTGTTACTTCAGGCAGGAAAATGTATTACCTCAGGCAGGAAAATGTATTACCTCAGGCAGGGAAATGTGTTACCCCAGGCAGGAAAATGTATTACCTCAGGCAGGAAAATGTACTACCTCAGGCAGAGAAATGTGTTACCTCAGGCAGGAAAATGTACTTCCTCAGGCAGAGAAATGTGTTACCTCAGGCAGTGAAATGTGTTACCTCAGGCAGTGAAATGTATTACCTCAGGCAGGGACATGTATTACCTCAGGCAGGAAAATGTACTACCTCAGGCAGAGAAATGTGTTGCCTCAGGCAGGAAAATGTACTACCTCAGGCAGAGAAATGTGTTACCTCAGTCAGTGAAATGTGTTACCTCAGGCAGTGAAATGTATTACCTCAGGCAGGGTAATGTGTTACCTCAGGGAGGGAAAGGTATTACCTCAGGAAGGGAAATGTGTTACCTCAGGCAGGAAAATGTATTACCTCAGGCATGAAAATGTATTACCTCAGGTAGAGAAATGTATTACCTCAGGCAGGGAAATGTATTATCTCAGGCAGGGAAATGTGTTACTTCAGGCAGGAAAATGTATTACCTCAGGCAGGAAAATGTATTACCTCAGGCAGGGAAATGTGTTACCCCAGGCTGGAAAATGTATTACCTCAAGCAGGAAAATGTACTACCTCAGGCAGAGAAATGTGTTACCTCAGGCAGGAAAATGTATTACCTCAGGCAGGGAAATGTATTACCTCAGGCAGGGAAATGTGTTGCCTCAGGCAGGAAAATGTATTACCTCAGGCAGAGAAATGTGTTACCTCAGGCAGTGAAATGTGTTACCTCAGGCAGTGAAATGTATTACCTCAGGCAGGGAAATGTATTACCTCAGGCAGGGAAATGTGTTGCCTCAGGCAGGAAAATGTACTACCTCAGGCAGAGAAATGTGTTACCTCAGGCAGTGAAATGTATTACCTCAGGCAGGGAAATGTATTACCTCAGGCAGTGAAATGTATTACCTCAGGCAGGGAAATGTATTACCTCAGATAGTGAAATGTATTACCTCAGGCAGGGAAATGTATTACCTCAGATAGTGAAATGTATTACCTCAGGCAGTGAAATGTGTTACTTCAGGCAGGAAAATGTATTACCTCAGGCAGGAAAATGTACTACCTCAGGCAGAGAAATGTGTTACCTCTGGCAGGAAAATGTACTTCCTCAGGCAGAGAAATGTGTTACCTCAGGCAGTGAAATGTGTTACCTCAGGCAGTGAAATGTATTACCTCAGGCAGGGAAATGTATTACCTCAGGCAGGGAAATGTGTTGCCTCAGGCAGGAAAATGTACTACCTCAGGCAGAGAAATGTGTTACCTCAGGCAGTGAAATGTATTACCTCAGGCAGGGTAATGTGTTACCTCGGGAAGGGAAAGGTATTACCTCAGGAAGGGAAATGAGTTACCTCAGTGTCACACTGTCACAGAATACTGGAGGTAGGGGGCCTAAGCTGACCCTAAGCTGGGGCCCTGACTAATCCCTCATCCTGGAGGTACTGTTAAAGGTACAGAGGTCCAGGCCGCCAGCGTAACCCCTACCTCCTGAGGATCCCTGCACCACAGTAATCTAGTCCTGAGAAGGACCCCGATCACAACAATAGGGAACCAGCAATAATATGCCCACACACAGTATTTAGACGAACGAGACAGTACAAGGGAAAAACCAAAACCACCTTGCATACAACTTCAACAAAACTACAACAGAGGGAACACCAACGGGAAAGGAGATAAATGATAAAGCGAGGAAAGGGAAATAACACTTTCAAATACACTTATCTCAGCAACTCCAAACACCACGATCCGCTCTGTAAGTCAGAATGAAAAGCTTTCACCGACACCTCACAAACAGACCTGCAGGAATATAAAGGAGTCTCACTAACGAAGCATTGATTGCAGCTGGGCGAGGCTGGACCTCAGCTAGCCCAGAGAGAGAGAGAATTAACTCCTTCACTGCCGAGAAAACACAAAGCACCAACAAGTCAGCTGCGAGAAGTCAGGCTGTGTACTCGTGACGATCTTCGTGGCAACACACCCGTGACACTCAGGCAGGAAAATGTATTACCTCAGGCAGGAAAATGTATTACCTCAGGCATGAAAATGTATTACCTCAGGTAGAGAAATGTATTACCTCAGGCAGGGAAATGTATTACCTCAGGCAGTGAAATGTGTTACTTCAGGCAGGAAAATGTATTACCTCAGGCAGGAAAATGTACTACCTCAGGCAGAGAAATGTATTACCTCAGGCAGGAAAATGTACTACCTCAGGCAGGGAAATGTATTACCTCAGCAGGGAAATGTATTAGCTCAGAAAGGGAAATGTATTACCTCAAGCAGGGAAATGTGTTACCTCAGGCAGGAAAATGTACTACCTCAGGCAGTGAAATGTATTACCTCAGGCAGGAAAATGTATTACCTCAGGCAGAGAAATGTGTTACCTCAGGCAGTGAAATGTGTTACCTCAGGCAGTGAAATGTATTACCTCAGGCAGGGTAATGTGTTACCTCAGGGAGGGAAATGTATTACCTCAGAAAGGGAAATGTGTTACCTCAGGCAGGAAAATGTATTACCTCAGGTAGTGAAATGTATTACCTCAGGCAGGAAAATGTATTACCTCAGGTAGTGAAATGTATTACCTCAGGCAGTGAAATGTGTTACTTCAGGCAGGAAAATGTATTACCTCAGGCAGGGAAATGTGTTACCCCAGGCAGGAAAATGTATTACCTCAGGCAGGAAAATGTACTACCTCAGGCAGAGAAATGTGTTACCTCAGGCAGGAAAATGTATTACCTCAGGCAGGAAAATGTATTACCTCAGGCAGGGAAATGTGTTACCTCAGGCAGAGAAATGTGTTACCTCAGGCAGGAAAATGTACTTCCTCAGGCAGGAAAATGTATTACCTCAGGCAGGGAAATGTGTTACCTCAGGCAGGAAAATGTACTTCCTCAGGCAGAGAAATGTGTTACCTAAGGCAGTGAAATGTATTACCTCAGGCAGTGAAATGTATTACCTCAGGCAGGGAAATGTATTACCTCAGGCAGGGAAATGTGTTGCCTCAGGCAGGAAAATGTACTACCTCCGGCAGAGAAATGTGTTACCTCAGGGAGGGAAAGGTATTACCTCAGGAAGGGAAATGTGTTACCTCAGGCATGAAAATGTATTACCTCAGGTAGTGAAATGTATTACCTCAGACAGGGAAATGTATTACCTCAGGCAGTGAAATGTATTACCTCAGGCAGGGAAATGTATTACCTCAGGCAGGGAAATTTGTTACTTCAGGCAGGAAAATGTATTACCTCAGGCAGGAAAATGTATTACCTCAGGCAGGGAAATGTGTTACCCCAGGCAGGAAAATGTATTACCTCAGGCAGGAAAATGTACTACCTCAGGCAGAGAAATGTGTTACCTCAGGCAGGAAAATGTACTTCCTCAGGCAGAGAAATGTGTTACCTCAGGCAGTGAAATGTGTTACCTCAGGCAGTGAAATGTATTACCTCAGGCAGGGACATGTATTACCTCAGGCAGGAAAATGTACTACCTCAGGCAGAGAAATGTGTTGCCTCAGGCAGGAAAATGTACTACCTCAGGCAGAGAAATGTGTTACCTCAGTCAGTGAAATGTGTTACCTCAGGCAGTGAAATGTATTACCTCAGGCAGGGTAATGTGTTACCTCAGGGAGGGAAAGGTATTACCTCAGGAAGGGAAATGTGTTACCTCAGGCAGGAAAATGTATTACCTCAGGCATGAAAATGTATTACCTCAGGTAGAGAAATGTATTACCTCAGGCAGGGAAATGTATTATCTCAGGCAGGGAAATGTGTTACTTCAGGCAGGAAAATGTATTACCTCAGGCAGGAAAATGTATTACCTCAGGCAGGGAAATGTGTTACCCCAGGCTGGAAAATGTATTACCTCAAGCAGGAAAATGTACTACCTCAGGCAGAGAAATGTGTTACCTCAGGCAGGAAAATGTATTACCTCAGGCAGGGAAATGTATTACCTCAGGCAGGGAAATGTGTTGCCTCAGGCAGGAAAATGTATTACCTCAGGCAGAGAAATGTGTTACCTCAGGCAGTGAAATGTGTTACCTCAGGCAGTGAAATGTATTACCTCAGGCAGGGAAATGTATTACCTCAGGCAGGGAAATGTGTTGCCTCAGGCAGGAAAATGTACTACCTCAGGCAGAGAAATGTGTTACCTCAGGCAGTGAAATGTATTACCTCAGGCAGGGAAATGTATTACCTCAGGCAGTGAAATGTATTACCTCAGGCAGGGAAATGTATTACCTCAGATAGTGAAATGTATTACCTCAGGCAGGGAAATGTATTACCTCAGATAGTGAAATGTATTACCTCAGGCAGTGAAATGTGTTACTTCAGGCAGGAAAATGTATTACCTCAGGCAGGAAAATGTACTACCTCAGGCAGAGAAATGTGTTACCTCTGGCAGGAAAATGTACTTCCTCAGGCAGAGAAATGTGTTACCTCAGGCAGTGAAATGTGTTACCTCAGGCAGTGAAATGTATTACCTCAGGCAGGGAAATGTATTACCTCAGGCAGGGAAATGTGTTGCCTCAGGCAGGAAAATGTACTACCTCAGGCAGAGAAATGTGTTACCTCAGGCAGTGAAATGTATTACCTCAGGCAGGGTAATGTGTTACCTCGGGAAGGGAAAGGTATTACCTCAGGAAGGGAAATGAGTTACCTCAGTGTCACACTGTCACAGAATACTGGAGGTAGGGGGCCTAAGCTGACCCTAAGCTGGGGCCCTGACTAATCCCTCATCCTGGAGGTACTGTTAAAGGTACAGAGGTCCAGGCCGCCAGCGTAACCCCTACCTCCTGAGGATCCCTGCACCACAGTAATCTAGTCCTGAGAAGGACCCCGATCACAACAATAGGGAACCAGCAATAATATGCCCACACACAGTATTTAGACGAACGAGACAGTACAAGGGAAAAACCAAAACCACCTTGCATACAACTTCAACAAAACTACAACAGAGGGAACACCAACGGGAAAGGAGATAAATGATAAAGCGAGGAAAGGGAAATAACACTTTCAAATACACTTATCTCAGCAACTCCAAACACCACGATCCGCTCTGTAAGTCAGAATGAAAAGCTTTCACCGACACCTCACAAACAGACCTGCAGGAATATAAAGGAGTCTCACTAACGAAGCATTGATTGCAGCTGGGCGAGGCTGGACCTCAGCTAGCCCAGAGAGAGAGAGAATTAACTCCTTCACTGCCGAGAAAACACAAAGCACCAACAAGTCAGCTGCGAGAAGTCAGGCTGTGTACTCGTGACGATCTTCGTGGCAACACACCCGTGACAGTACCCCCCCTTCTACGAGGTGCCTCCGGACCCTCAGGGCCAGGTTTATCCGGGTGAGTCGTGTGGAAGGCCCGAACTAATCGGTCTGCGTTAATATCCGACGCAGGAACCCACATCCTCTCCTCAGGACCATACCCCTTCCAATGAACCAAGTACTGAAGGGACCGGCGATTAAAGCGTGAATCAATGACCCTCGATACCTGGAACTCCAAGTTACCATTGACAACCACAGGAGGGGGAGGTAAAGGTGACGGTACCACCGGCGCCACATACCTCTTAAGCAATGATCTGTGAAACACGTTGTGAATTTTAAACGTAGGGGGGAGGTCAAGACGGAATGCCACCGGATTAATAACAGAACTGATTCTGTACGGCCCGATGAACCTGGGACCCAGTTTCCAGGAGGGAACCTTAAGTTTAATATTCCTGGTAGACAACCATACCTGATCGTTCACACTTAGGTCCGGACCAGACACTCTCCTCCTATCAGCCATACGTTTGTATCGGTTCCCCATAGTATTCAGATTCTTCAGCACCCCTCTCCATACTGAAGCGAGAGATGAGGAAAATCGTTCCTCCTCCGGAACCCCCGAAGAGCCCCCCCTACTGAAAGTACAAAACTGGGGGTGAAAACCATATGCCCCAAAAAACGGGGACTTACCAGTGGACTCGCTTCGCCTATTATTGAGAGCAAACTCTGCCAGAGGTAGGAAAGAAGCCCAGTCCTCCTGGTTCTCTGACACAAAACACCGAAGATATGTCTCCAAGCTCTGGTTCATACGTTCCGTCTGACCATTGGTCTGAGGATGAAAAGCCGACGAGAATGACAAATGCATCCCCCGCCGTGCACAAAACGCCTTCCAGAACTTGGACACAAACTGAGACCCCCGATCAGACACCACCTCGGAGGGTACCCCGTGAAGCCTCACAATCTCCCCAATGAACACCTGCGCAAGAGTTTTAGCATTAGGGAGAGCCGGAAGAGCGATAAAATGTGCCATCTTGCTGAACCTGTCCACTACAACGAGTATGACCGTTTTACCCGAAGACGGAGGGAGGTCCGTAATAAAGTCCATAGACAGATGAGTCCAAGGACGCTCCGGGATCTTCAAAGGTAAGAGGGCCCCAGACGGACGGGTATGTGAGGTCTTAGAGCGCGCACAAACCCCACAGGACGCGACAAAAGTTACCACCTCTTTATGTAAGTTAGGCCACCAAAACCGACGCGAGAGGAGATCCACAGTTGCTTTACTCCCCGGGTGTCCTGCAAAAACTGAGTTATGGTGTGCCTCGATCACCTTTTGTCGCAACTGATCTGGAACGAACAGTCTCCCCGGAGGTCCAACAGGGGCGTCCCCCTGAGCCTCCAATATCTCCTCCTCCAGCTCAGAGCATACTGCCGAAACCACCACCCCCTCCTGAAGAACAGGAATCGGGTCGTCCGTATTCCCGGCCCCAGGGAAACTACGAGATAAGGCATCCGCCTTTACATTTTTAGACCCAGGACGATATGTAACGACGAAATTAAACCTGGTAAAAAACAATGACCACCTAGCTTGTCTGGGATTCAGACGTTTAGCGGACTCCAGATATAGCAGGTTCTTGTGATCGGTGATGACGGTGACCGGATGAACTGCCCCCTCCAAAAAATGGCGCCACTCCTCAAAAGCTAACTTAATGGCCAGGAGTTCCCTATTGCCGACATCGTAATTCCTCTCAGCGGACGACAATTTTTTAGAGAAAAAGGCGCACGGATGCCACTTACCAGGGGACGAACCCTGTGACAATACTGCTCCCACCCCTACCTCGGAAGCGTCTACCTCTACAAAGAATGGCTGAGACGCATCAGGTTGAATGAGTATGGGTGCCGAGGCAAAACATTTTTTCAAGGAGGAGAATGCTTGACAAGCCTTGTCAGACCACCTAGAAAAATCCGTCCCCTTTTTAGTCATGTCTGTGAGAGGCTTAACCACGGACGAGAAATTACGAATGAACTTCCGGTAATAGTTAGCAAACCCCAGGAAACGTTGTAGTGCCTTAAGATTCTCCGGCCGATCCCACTCAAGAACTGCCCGCACTTTCCCAGGGTCCATACGAAAACCGGACGCAGAAACCAGGAAGCCTAAAAACTGGAGTTCCTGTACGGCGAACACACACTTTTCCCACTTGGCATACAGTTTATTATCCCGCAAGATCTGTAACACCTGTCTAACGTGCTCCTGATGAGACACCAGATCCGGCGAGTAAATTAAGATATCATCCAGATATATGACAACAAACTGTCCCACCAGGTGGCGAAAAATATCATTAACAAAGTGTTGAAACACCGCCGGGGCATTAGTCAGACCGAATGGCATGACAAGGTTCTCATAATGCCCCTCCGGAGTGTTAAAAGCCGTCTTCCACTCATCCCCCTCCTTCATCCTAATCAAATTGTACGCCCCCCTGAGATCCAACTTAGAGAACCATTTGGCGCCCACGATCTGATTAAAGAGATCGGGAATAAGTGGGAGCGGATACGGATCTCGGACCGTAATCCGATTAAGTTCACGGAAATCCAGGCAAGGGCGTAGGCCTCCATCTTTCTTCTTAACAAAGAAGAACCCCGCGGCCACCGGTGAAGATGAAGGTCTAATATGCCCCTTAGCCAGACTTTCAGAAATATAATCCTTCATGGCCTGCCTCTCAGGACCAGAAAGGTTATACAACCTAGCTTTAGGTAACTTGGCCTCAGGGAGCAGTTTTACAGAACAGTCATACTCGCGATGAGGAGGTAGTTCCTGACACCCATTCTCCGAGAATACATCCTCAAAGTCTGCCAGAAATGGAGGTAAGACCCAAGGAGTAACAGCACCGATGACCGTGTTCATGCAGTTTTTATTACAGAATTTACTCCATTGGCTTATCTCTCTGGTTTGCCAATTAATAACAGGGTTATGCTTAGCTAACCAAGGAAGGCCCAACACTATAGGAGTGGGAAGACCCTCCAACACGTAGCAAGACAACAGTTCTTTATGTATTGCCCCCACTTGAAGTTTTACGCCATGCACAGCTTGCAAAAAACTTCCCTGACCGAGAGGCCTGGCATCGATCGAGAATATGGGGATGGGTTTAGCCAACTCACTCAATCGCATACCTTGAACCCGGGCAAACCGAGCATCAACCAGATTAGCCCCGGCCCCACTATCCAGAAGAACAGATATCCTCTCAGTTCTCGTACCCACCACCACCTCCGCCGGTACGAGAAACTGAGACGAACCTAGGGACGAAATACCTACTCCCAGATTGCCGTCCACCACACAACCTGGGATCAACAGTTTTTTCGACGACTCTTTACTCAGCAAGGGACGGGATGGACACCCCCCAATAAAATGTCCCTTTTTCCCGCAGAGGAAACACCTTCCTGTCTTATGGCGCACCACCGGTCCCCTTCCCCGAAATGATGTCCCTCCTAATTGCATAGGCTCCTCCGGACTGACCAGGGGAACCACCATATGAGGGGACCTTGTAAGAGGTGGAGACATTACAGGGGGTAGAGTTATCCCGCACCTCTCCCGAAGCCGTCTGTCAACGCGAATAGCAAGGGCCATAGCGGCTTCCAGTGACGCGGGAGAGTCATACTGTGCCAACACATCCTGTAATTTGTCGGATAAACCATGACAAAACTGGCTCCTAAGAGCCGGGTCATTCCACTGGGTGTCCGTGGCCCACCTACGGAACTCCGAACAGAATTCCTCCGCCGGACGATCTCCCTGCTGAATCCTACGTAACTTAGACTCAGCAAGGGAGATCCGATCTGGGTCATCATACACGAGTCCCAAAGCAGCGAAAAACCTATCCACTGACTGGAGAACTGGGGAGCTAGGGGGAAGAGAGAACGCCCAAGATTGTGGGTCCCCTTGTAGGAGCGAGATGACAATTCCCACCCTTTGTTCTTCACTGCCCGATGACCGAGGCCGCAGCCGAAAGTACAATTTGCATGCCTCCCGGAAAACAAAAAACTTGTCCCGCCCCCCAGTGAACCTGTCAGGGAGAGCTACTTTAGGTTCTGGTCCGGCTTGCTCCAGAGGATGCAAAACCTTGGACCTAACGTCCGCCAGCCCCATGGACAAACTCTGCAACTGCTGAGCTAGACCGGCTACTGGATCCATGGTAGCTGGAGAAAAACTAAGATGGTCGGTGAAAATGTCACACTGTCACAGAATACTGGAGGTAGGGGGCCTAAGCTGACCCTAAGCTGGGGCCCTGACTAATCCCTCATCCTGGAGGTACTGTTAAAGGTACAGAGGTCCAGGCCGCCAGCGTAACCCCTACCTCCTGAGGATCCCTGCACCACAGTAATCTAGTCCTGAGAAGGACCCCGATCACAACAATAGGGAACCAGCAATAATATGCCCACACACAGTATTTAGACGAACGAGACAGTACAAGGGAAAAACCAAAACCACCTTGCATACAACTTCAACAAAACTACAACAGAGGGAACACCAACGGGAAAGGAGATAAATGATAAAGCGAGGAAAGGGAAATAACACTTTCAAATACACTTATCTCAGCAACTCCAAACACCACGATCCGCTCTGTAAGTCAGAATGAAAAGCTTTCACCGACACCTCACAAACAGACCTGCAGGAATATAAAGGAGTCTCACTAACGAAGCATTGATTGCAGCTGGGCGAGGCTGGACCTCAGCTAGCCCAGAGAGAGAGAGAATTAACTCCTTCACTGCCGAGAAAACACAAAGCACCAACAAGTCAGCTGCGAGAAGTCAGGCTGTGTACTCGTGACGATCTTCGTGGCAACACACCCGTGACACTCAGGCAGGAAAATGTATTACCTCAGGCAGGAAAATGTATTACCTCAGGCATGAAAATGTATTACCTCAGGTAGAGAAATGTATTACCTCAGGCAGGGAAATGTATTACCTCAGGCAGTGAAATGTGTTACTTCAGGCAGGAAAATGTATTACCTCAGGCAGGAAAATGTACTACCTCAGGCAGAGAAATGTATTACCTCAGGCAGGAAAATGTACTACCTCAGGCAGTGAAATGTATTACCTCAGGCAGGAAAATGTATTACCTCAGGCAGAGAAATGTGTTACCTCAGGCAGTGAAATGTGTTACCTCAGGCAGTGAAATGTATTACCTCAGGCAGGGTAATGTGTTACCTCAGGGAGGGAAATGTATTACCTCAGAAAGGGAAATGTGTTACCTCAGGCAGGAAAATGTATTACCTCAGGTAGTGAAATGTATTACCTCAGGCAGGAAAATGTATTACCTCAGGTAGTGAAATGTATTACCTCAGGCAGTGAAATGTGTTACTTCAGGCAGGAAAATGTATTACCTCAGGCAGGGAAATGTGTTACCCCAGGCAGGAAAATGTATTACCTCAGGCAGGAAAATGTACTACCTCAGGCAGAGAAATGTGTTACCTCAGGCAGGAAAATGCACTACCTCAGGCAGAGAAATGTGTTACCTCAGGCAGGAAAATGTACTACCTCAGGCAGAGAAATGTGTTAACTCAAAAAATAGCAGCTGTGAGTTCTTACTGTTTCGTCTGTATACTCACATACCATAATTGATTTATGCTACCTCCTCCTTGTCTGAAGCTGTTGTATGATCAGTCCATGTTCCTGCACGGTCTAACACAGCCATTACACAGTACACAGCAGGGGCACATTTCTAAGGTTATCTCAGCACAGGAACATTTTTTTTAATACATCCAATTGTGGAATTTATTTTTTATTACAAGATCTATTGATTAAAATGTACTTTCTTCATGGGACAACCCCTTTAGTGACACCTTATTTGAAATGACATCACAATAAACACATGGACACAAAATATGGGCCTGCAGTGGTAACTGAAGGTGGTTATAAATTTATGTAAGTTTGAATGTATACTTTACCTCCAAAAAGAAACAGCATCCCTGTTAAGAGCAGAAGCAGATACGCCCTTGCAAGTATACTAACAAAACCAGTCATTCCTCCAAATATCATCAGGATTAAACTGAGAGGTAACAATATGACCAGCGTCCCGTGCATACCTGCAAAATAACATTGTTTATTACTAACCAATAATGATTTCAAGTTCAGGATGTTAATGTGTAGCAAATTATTACAGCAATTAAATACCTTTACATAAACCTGAGCCTGAATAATTGCATGAGCAAAAACACAATGGAAATGCCAAAGGACGAAATAGATTTTAAATGAGTTAATGCTTTAAGCATGCTGTAGTGCATTACTGCGTGTAATCATATTATTCATTTATTTAGATTGTACTTGTGACTATTATAATGTTAAGCCTAGAATCTAAATATTCCAACTAATTACTCGGACTAGCACCAACCTATATTTCAAAAGCTTTTCATTGTCTATGTCAATGAGCAGCATTACCATGCATTATATACATTTTATTACCAGTATACTGCCAACCTATGGTGCCCTACTTTTGCTTTTAGCTACCATTTACCTCTTTGCCACCTGTTCTTTGTATTGGTGTTAATGAATATTTAATAATATTCTTGATACGTCTTTTCCTTATATGGTCTATTGCAATGTGACGTTGAACCCGTTTTATAGTCCTCAATAGGTGCCTAGGACTGTATACCATACTGTTAGATACATACTCTAATTATTGGTACCATACTAGTGATCACTATTAGTGATGAGCGAGCATGCTCGCCACTGCTCGGTACTCACCCAAGCATCTCAGTACTCGAGATGCTCGGAGCTCGCGGAGTACTTTCGAGATGCTCGGGCGGGAGCTCGGGTCCCCGTCCTGCATATTTGGCGCTATTTAGAGCACAAATCATGCAGGGATTGTCTGCCACTCACTGTAATGCCACAGCCATGGTTGCCCAAATCGATGGGAACAGTGCTCACAGTGAAACATGAAAAGCCGGCAATTCAGCAGCAGCATACACCGGTACCAACAATTTAGAACAGAAAGAAGAGAGCATCACACATAGATTAGATAGATAGAAACATGTCAGTCACATATATAATAAGTATAGTGACAGTGTTGGTTACTGTACTTGTCATTTAGTGTTAAAATAAAGGATTTATTAAAAAAAATAATAGTGTTTTCATGCACCAGTCTCTTTAAAAAAGCTGGCCGGCAATTCATCATCGGTACCCGACAATTTAGAACAGAAAGAATAGAGCATCACACATAGATTAGATAGATAGAAACATGTCAGTCACATATATAATAAGTAAAGTGACAGTGTTGGTTACTGTACTTGTCATTTAGTGTTAAAATAAAGGATTTATTAAAAAAAAAATTGGCGTGGGGTTCCCCATAATTTTAGTCTCTAGCAGAGGTTAAGCAGACGGCTGGGGCAGATGTTTGAAGCCTGGGAAGGGGGTAATACCCACGGAGCTTCCCAGGCTACTAATATCAGCCCCCAGCTGAATACCTAGCCTTTACTAGCTATTAAAATGGGGGACCCAAAAAAAATGATGTGGGGTCCCCCCTATTTTAATAGCTAGAAAAGGCTAGGCAGACAGCTGGGGGCTGATATTAATAGCTCAGGAAGGGTGCCATGAATATTGGCCCCCTCCCAGGCTAGAAACACCAGCCGTCAGCTGCCCCAGAAATGGCGCATCCACAGGATGTGCGAATTCTGACACTTAGCCTCGCTCTTCCCACTGCCCTGTAGCGGTGGCAGTGGGGTAATAGGGTTGGGGTTGATGTCAGCTTATAATGCCAGTTGACATCAAGCCCAGGTTAGTAATGGAGAGGCGTCTATAAGACACTCCCATTACTAACCCCATAGTCAAAGTTAAAAAAAACACAAACACCAAGCATAAAGTCCTTTAATTGAAATAAAGACACATTCCTTTAATGTTTTAAATTAAACCCTACTTACCGTATCACCCATTCCAGCTGAAGCCAAAGATCTCCTGAAATAAAAATAAAATAATAAACCAACCTCATCCTTACCTTTCCTTGGTTCCCAGGACGGCTTCAGCTCTGCTACATTGACATGACAGGCTGGATCGCAGCAGAACGCTGCCATCCTGCTTGCCATGCCGCAGACACTGAGAAGCTCCTCAGTGAAGCTCCTCAGTGTCTGGCTGTGATGGCATCCAGATGAGCCGAGTTCATGTAAAATGAACTCAGCTCACCTCATGCACGTCACTGACAGCGTGGAAGAATTCTCCTGCGCATGCGGTGCCGGCAAATGACGTCACCGCTTGAGCAGGAGAATTCTCCCACGCTGGGATGGCATTGAGATGACAGGCTGGATCGCAGCAGAGCGCTACCATCCAGCTTGTCATCCTTCAGAGACGCTGCAGAGCGCAAGCAATGTCTCTGATGGATGACAAGCTGGATAGTAGCGCTCTGCTGCAATCCAGCACTTCAGAGACACTGCAGAGAGCAAGCATGCGATCCAGCTTGTCATCTCAATGCCATCCCAGCGTGGGAGTATTCTCCTGCTCAAGCGGTGACGTCATTTGCCGGCATTACACATATCCATCTTAACAAACAGTCCTTCTGAGGACTAATCTATCTGCAGAGATATCAGGCGGGCAGGGTGTATAGGCAGGCAGTGTATATAGCAGACTGCAGTGCATATAGCACAAGAGGCTCCATTCCAATTCTGCCTTCTGCTGCTGTTAGATATTTCTATACAAAGGCCCATGTCTCAGGGGCCAGGAATACTTTTCTTTGGATCTTAATCCTCATTATTTGCATAAAAAGCAATCCAGAGAACACCATTTTTTCTGCGCCATTTGCTTGTTGGCACTGCAGAATACAGACTGGTCCTTTCCATATTAGAGCGCTAGAAATCCAGCTATTTAAAACTGCGTTTTATCCGTCAAATGGATCACATACACGTTGTCAGAAAATACTGCCATTTCTGACCTCCATTAAAAATTTCCTTTAGCGTGTCATTGAAGCAATTCACCGCAGTTTGCTGTTCTTACCTACAGGCCAGGTATTTAAAACTGTGTTTTCTCCGTCAAACGGATCACATATACGTTTTCAGAAAATACTGCCATTTCTGGCTTCCATTAAAAATTTCCTTTAGTGTGTCATTGAAGCAATTCACACTAGTTTACTGTTCAAACTAGTTACCTACAGGCCACGTGTTTAAAACTCTGTTTTCTCTGTCAAACGGATCACATATACGTTGTCAGAAAATACTGCCATTTCTGGCCTCCATTAAAAATTTCCTTTAGTGTGTCATTGAAGCAATTCACCGCAGTTTGCTGTTCAAACTACTTACCAACAGGCCAGGTATTTAAAACTTTGTTTTCTCTATGACACGGATCACATATAAGTTCGCTCCAAACTCAGTCAGTTGTAGTGAGCGTGGAAGATACTGTCCTCCATTTAAAATGGGCAAGGCACGTGGCAAGGGATGGGGATCTGGATGTGATGGTAATGGTGCATGCAGAGGCCGAGGAGAGGGCTGTGGGCAAGCCGAAATTGTGCCACAACAAACACCCACATCTTCTCACCTGACCTTCCTGTCCCAATTTCTAGGGGACCGCAGCACACCACTATTGAACCCAGAGCAGTGTCAAAAGGTTGTTGGCTGTATAGCGGATAATGCTTCCAGTCACTTAGCCACCACCACCTCCACCCTGTTTTCCACACGGTCAAGTCTCAGTAGCCGTGAGTCTGGACCGCATATTCCTCACCCTGATCCTCCTTACTCCCACCATGCCAAGTACCCAGAGACAACTGATCCCAAACTTGGACACTCTGAAGAACTGTTCACTTTTCCATTTATAGATTCGGGCCTCTTGCCCGGTCCACTTGAAGCGGGTCAAGAGGAGATCACGTGTAGCGATGCGCCAAATATTTGACAGCCACAATCACACAAAGGCAACGGTGGGAAAGTGTCACAAGAGGTGGATGATGAGGAGACACAATTTCCAGAAAGTCAGGAGGAGAACCAGGGTGCGGAAGTGGAAGACGAGGTTGTGGATGATATAGTAACTGACCCAACGTGGCAGGAGGACATGCAGAGCAAAGACAGCAGCACACAGGAGGAGGGAGGCAGAGCACTTGAACAGGCAGGAAGAAGCAGTGTGGTGGCCGCAGACAGAAGGCAGGCAACCATTCCCCGTAACACCAACATGAAGGAAGTTGCCAGTACAACTGTTATGTCTTCCCGAGTCTGGTTGCTCTTTAAAGACTCTGCCGATAACCCCAAAAAGGCCATTTGCAACACCTGCCAGGCCAGCATTAGCAGGGGTGGCAAAACGAGGAGCCTGACCACCACCAGCATGATCAGGCACATGGCAGCAAAGCACCCGACTTTGTGGGCCGAACCCGTGTCCAGATACAGTGTCTGCGGGTGGTACCATTACTTCTTCCGCTGTTGTGCATGCAAGCCAATCCCCTGTCCATGGTGCATGCGAAGATGCCTCCTGCCCTGCACCTGTCGTTGCACACTCTCAAGTAGCAGCTTCAGGAAGCAAGTCCATGTCCTTGTACCAGCGCAGCGTTCAGTTGTCCATACCCCAGTCCTTGGAAAGCAAGAGCAAATATGCAGCCAATGCCCCACAGGCCACACTACTAAATTCTCACATTTCACGACTGCTTGCACTCGAAATGTTGCCTTTTAGGCTTGTGAAGACGGAAGCATTACACAAGCACGTGTCCCAAAACATTAGCCGTGCTCTCAACAACACAGTTACCGGTAAAGTCCACCTAACCACGGACACGTGGACAAGTGCTTGTGGGCAGGGACGGTACATCTCGCTGACGGCACACTGGGTTAACATAGTGGAAGCCGGGACCCAGTCAGGGCTTGGGACAGAACACGTCCTCCCGACGCCAAGGATTGCAGGCCCTAGGTTAATCAGGGGTGCCCCCACGGTCTACAGCTCCTGCACCTCATCCTCCTTAGCCTGCTCCTCCTCTTCAGCCTCCATCTCCGAAATGACCACATCAGTCACAAGCTGGAAGCACTGCAGCACTGCCTCGGCCAAGCAGCAACAGGCTGTGCTGAAGCTAATATGCTTAGCTGAAAAATCGCACAATGCTGATGAGCTGTGGACAGCTCTGAAAGAGCAGGCAAATCTGTGGCTCACACCGCTGAACCTACAGCCAGGCATGGTCGTGTGTGACAATGGCCAGAACCGGGTGGTGGCTCTGAGGCAAGGCGGGCTCACACATGTACCATGCCTGGCCCATGTGCTTAACCTCGTGGTTCAGCGGTTTCTCAAATCCTACCCGGAGCTACCGGATCTGCTTGTTAAAGTACACCGCCTGTGTGCCCATTTTAGAAAGTCAGCTACAGCTTCCGCTTCCCTGGCAGTGTTTCAGCAGTGTTTGAAGCTTCCGGCTCACAGACTGGTGTGTGATGTCCCCACGTGTTGGAACTCTACACTGCAGATGTCGGGAAGGATTTGTGAGGAGAAGAGGTCAGTTGTTGAGTATCAGCATCAACAAGGCCGTCGGTATTCAGTTCAGACTCCACACATAAGACCTCAGGAGTGGACATGGATGTCAGACATATGTACCATCCTCCAAAATTTTGAAGACTACACCAAGATGGTGAGCAGCGATGACGCCATAATTAGCGTCACCATCCCGCTTCTCTGTCTTCTGAAACGCTCTCTGCTCACAATCAAAGAGGATGCAGTGCAGGCGGAGCACGATGAGATGGAGCAAGGAACCATGCAGGGTGATTACACACAGCCAAGCCTCATCTCATCCCAACGTGGATTGGGTAACAATGAGAAAAAGGAGGAGGAGGAAGGACAGGAGCTAGTTTCATACACTATAGACCGTACTACCTGCACAGCTGTCATACTGTCTGTTCAGCGTGGATAGCCACAGGACAGAGAGGAGGAGGAAGAGAGCATGGTCAGTCATCCTCTTGGTGAGGACACGGAAGTCTTGCTTGTTAGTAGTCAGGCATGCATGGATGAGTTTATGTTATGCTGCCTTTTCCATGACCCTCACGTTCTCAAAATTTTGGGTGACAGTCATTACTGGTTGGTGACACTTCTAGACCCAAGCTACAAGGAGAACTTTATATATCTTAATCCTGAGGCGGACAGGTCTACAAAAATGGGGCTGTACCAGAAGGCCCTTGTTGTGGAACTATTAAAAAAATTCCTATCTGAAAACGCTGGCGGCAGAGGGAACACTTCGTTGGACAACCATGGAGTACAGGCGAGAGAGACACAACTTCAATCCATCAGAGGCAGGGGAACACTGTCAAAGTTCTGGGAGAGTTTTCTCAGACCCTTCCATCGCACAGGCTCTGAGGCGCGGGGTACTCTCACAAGGAGTGCAAAGTTTTGGAAGATGCTGAGGGAGTACCTTGCCGACCATACCAACGTCCTCCGTGATTCCTCTGTGCCTTATAATTATTGGGTATCCAAGCTGGATACGTGGAATGAACTGTCTCTCTATGCCTTGGAGGTCCTGGCCTGCCCTGCAGCCAGCGTTTTATCAGAGCGGGTTTTTAGTGCCGCTGATTGAATTATAACTGATAAGCGCATCCGCCTGTCAACTGAAAATGCTTACAGGCTGACTCTTATAAAAATGAACAAGGGCTGGATTGGGCCAGACTTCTCAACATCACCGAATGATAGCAGCGTAACAAAAACTCAAATCCAGTGTCTTTTTTGGGAGGTGTATTCCCATGCACATTTTCACACCCACACATGAGTATGCGCTTCTTAATTTTGTATATTTGCTCTTGTCTTCCTCCTTCTCCTCATCCTCCACCACCATATCACCAGGGTGACTGTGGTCCGTGATGCAACACCCACATAATTTTTTTAAAGGGTGTTTATGATGCCAGTCAACATTTTTTTTATACAGTATGTTCATGTATACCCCCCAGGGGTAAATGTTTGTTAACCCATACACTTAGTGCATGGGCATTACAAGTATAGGAGGCCCGCTCCTTTCTAATGGGAACGTTTTTTTATGAGGTCCTCCTCCACGTCTCTTCCAAGGGGCATTGAAGTGCCTCCAAATTTTTGGCAACCCTTGCATTCACTGAGTAGGCCAACACTATGAGAGGCACTCTCCTTTCTAATGGGAATTTGTCATTACTGTGGCCTTGCTCTGTGTGTCTTTAAATTCTTAGTGGGGTTTTTACTAAAATTGGTCAGCCGTTGGACTCACAGCATACCCTATAAATGTATAGTAGACCCTCTCCGTTCTAATGGGAACATGTCGTACCTTGTTAATGGGGCCCTGCTCCGTGTGTCTTTAAATTCTTAGTGGGGTTTTTACTAAAATTGGTCAGCCGTTGGACTCACTGCATACCCTATAACTGTATAGTAGACCCTCTCCGTTCTAATGGGAACATGTCGTACCTTATTACTGTGGCCCTGCTCCTTGTGTCTTTAAATTCTTAGTGGGGTTTTTCCTAAAATTGGTCAGCCGTTGGACTCACTGCATACCCTATAACTGTATAGCAGACCCTCTCCTTTCTAATGGGAACAAGTCGTAATTGTTACTGTGGCCCTGCTCTGTGTGTCTTTAAATTCTTAGTGGGGTTTTTACTAAAATTGGTCAGCCGTTGGACTCACTGCATACCCTATAACTGTATAGTAGACCCTCTCCGTTCTAATGGGAACATGTCGTACCTTGTTAATGTGGCCCTGCTCCGTGTGTCTTTAAATTCTTAGTGGGGTTTTTACTAAAATTGGTCAGCCGTTGGACTCACTGCATACCCGATAACTGTATAGTAGACCCCCTCCGTTCTAATGGGAACATGTCGTACCTTGTTAATGGGGCCCTGCTCCATGTAACTTTAAATTCTTAGTGGGGTTTTTACTAAAATTGGTCAGCCGTTGGACTCACTGCATACCCTATAACTGTATAGTAGACCCTCTCCATTCCAATGGGAACATGTCGTACCTTATTACTGTGGCCCTGCTCCTTGTGTCTTTAAATTCTTAGTGGGGTTTTTCCTAAAATTGGTCAGCCATTGGACTCACTGCATACCCTATAACTGTATAGCAGACTCTCTCCTTTCTAATGGGAACATGTCGTACCTTGTTACTGTGGCCCTGCTCTATGTGTCTTTAAATTCTTAGTGAGGTGTTTCCAAAATTTTGGCAGCCCTTGGAGTCACAGCATGGTTATTACCACTATAGGAGACCCGCTCCTTTATAATGGGAACATTTTTTTACTGAGACCCTCCTCTATGTCTCTTCAAAGGGGTATTGGGTTGTGTCCTAATTTTTGGCAGCCCTTACAATCACTGGATACGCAATAACAGTATAGGAGACCCACTTGTTAGTAATGGGAAAAACAAAGCATAGCTGGCTAATGGCTCTTTAACAATAGCTAGGGTCGACTGCTGGCCTTTTAAGAATAGTAAGAGCCATCTGATGTCCCTGTAAAAATAGGCTTTATGACTTTCAGAGTCCCTCCATCATAAATAAAAAAGGATGTGTCTGATGATGTGTCACACACCACATTGCCAGATAAGGTTGTAAAATGTTAAAATGACATTTCCAGGTGATTGCATTTGTCTAAAAAAAATAAAGTAAAAAAAACAAAACAATAGGACATTTCTTTAGTATGAAAAACAGCGTCACCAATTTAACCTCAATGTAATCACATTGTTCAGCTCATGCACCTCCTCCTCCATCTCCGAAATGATCACATCAGTCACAAGCTGACAGCACTGCAGCACTGCCTTGGCCAAGCAGCAACAGGCTGTGCTGAAGATAACATGCTTAATGCTTAATTGACTAACCGCCCAGCACTGCAGAGTTGTTGAAAGCTGTAACACAGCAGCCTGATCTGTGGCTCTCACCACTGAACATACAGCCAGGCATGGTCGTATGTGACAATGGGCAGAACCTGGTGACGGAGAACTGACAGCCGGGGTAGATACGGTTTCCCTCTATGCCAGCCCTTTCACCGAGCTAAAGAATATGGCTGTGGTGAAGTACAACCCCCACTGAGAAGCTGTTTCAGATTGAAAAACATTGTGCCCACCAGAGGATTTGATTCTGAGGGCTAACCTTTCTCACCCGCTCAAGAGCCCCATAGCAGCTGCAAAGTTAGCACTATCATGAACCCTCCTGAGGAAGAAGCCAAGGCACACCAGAGGATTCTCTGTGGGACCTTCCAACCCTGCTGAGAAGCAGTCCTGGCTAAGAAAAGTGTATGGGAAGGTTCCCGGACACTCTATGGCTGCTTTTTTACTGAGGAGGAAACACACGCAAACACTGGGAGATCATAAAAAGTCCTTGCAGATGTTGTCCTTGCTGGTATTTGAAGCCAGGATCCCAGCGCTGCAAGGCTTCAGTGCTAACCACTGATCCAATGTGCTGCCGTTCACCCTCTAATATCTAACAGGCTGGAGAAACTTGCACCTACTGCCACTCTTTCTTCAGCTCCATTGTGAGAAAATGTATTTGGGCAGCCTCTCAGTCTACCAAATAAAATTCCTGGGAAGGAAATTGGTGGATGGCTTCGCTACTCATACTGGCGGCAGTGCTAATACCATGGCGTCGTACCATAGTTTGCTGGAAATATTCCAGGCAGGTAGGAGGCAAGCAAATTCCCACAGAAAAGTAATGTTCAGGCCACATTTCAAGGGAAAGCAGCTTTAGAGGACAGCCTGGGGGAAATGACACGCAGGGTAGATAGGGTTTCCCACTATGCCAGTCCTTTCACCGAGCTAAATACAACTCTCAGCCAAAAAAGTTGTGGACTGGCTCCGTACCGTCCCTGGCCACATTCACCTGTCCACGTGTTTGTGGTTAGGGGGTCCTTCTCAGTAAGTGCACTGAGGAGGGCACGGGTGGACCCGTGCTTGTGTAAGGCAGAGGCGATACCGGGAAATATAGTGGCGGCTGGGGACCGAGTATGGACACCCAGCTGCCACCGGCATGAGGTTGTGAAAAGCTTCCGCCTCCACAAGCTTAGAAAGCCATATTTCAAGTGCAAAGAGCTGCCCAGAAATCTGGCAGCTTAGTGTTGCAGCCTGTGGGTGGGTGGGTGGCTGGCTGCATACTTGCACTCGCATTCCAAGTAACAGAAAACTAAGCAGATGGTGGCCTCTATCATCATCATGGCCTCACCTCGGCACTATGAACTCTCCTGAAGGAGAGGCCAGGGCCCGCCGGAGGAGTCTCCGGTTCTCTGGTGGGCCCGTCCAACCCTGCTGGAAATCAGCCCTGGCTAAGAAAAGTGTGGGGGAAGGTTCCCGGACACTCTATGGCTGCCTTTTTAATGTGGATCGGCCATGCTTATGCATGTTATTTCTCAAAACGCATTACAGATCAGGCCATTGTCCAACACTGTATTCAAGAAATTTATTGCGCAAAGAAAGATGTGTGTGTGTGTCAAAGCACCACCGACAAGTGCGAGTTGATGTTGGAAGGGCTGCGATTGCTTCTGCAACAAGCTCAATTACAGGACTTTCTGGGAGAAATGACACGCAGGGTAGATACGGTTTCCCTCAATGCTAGTCCTTTCATCAAGCTAAATACAACTCTCAGCAAAAAAAGTTGTGGACTGGCTCCGTACCGTCCCTGCCCACATTCACCTGTCCACGTGTTTGTGGTTAAGCGGTCTTTCCCAGTAAGTGCACTGGGGAGGGCACAGGTAATGTTGTGGGACCCCTGCTTGTGGAAGGCGGAGGCGATACCGGGAAATTAAATATAGTGGCGGCTTGGGACCGAGTATGGACACCCGGACGCCAGCATGAGGTTGTGAAAAGCTTCCGCCTTCACGAGCTTAAAAGGCCATATTTCTAGTGCAAAGAGCTACCCAGAAATCTGGCAGTTTAGTGTTGCGGCCTGTGTGAGGATGGGTGGCTGGCTGCAAACTTGCACTTGCATTCCAAGTAACAGAAAACTAAGCAGATGGTGGCCTCTATCATCATCATGGCCTCACCTCGGCACTATGAACTCTCCTGAAGGAGAAGCCAGGGCCCGCCAGAGGAGTCTCCGGTTCTCTGTTGGGTCCGTCCAACACTGCTGGAAAGCAGCCCTGGCTAAGAAAAGTGTGGGGGAAGGTTCCCGGGCACTCTATGGCTGCTTTTTTAATGTGGATCGGCCATGGTTATGCATGTTATTTCTCAAAATGCATTACAGATCAGGCCATTGTCCATCTCTGTATTCAAGAAATTAAATGCACAAAGAAAGATGTGTGTGTGTCAAAGCACCACCGACAAGTGCGGGTTGATGTTGGATGGGCTGCCATTGCTTCTGCAACAAGCTCAATTACAGGACTTCCTGGGAGAAATGACACGCATGGTAGATACGGTTTCCCTCTATGCCAGTCCTTTCACCAAGCTAAATACAACTCTTAGCAAAAAAAGTTGTGGACTAGCTCCATACCGTCCCTGGCCACATTCACCTGTCCACGTGTTTGTGGTTAGGCGGTCCTTCCCAGTAAGTGCACTGGGGAGGGCACAGGTAATGTTGTGGGACCCGTGCTCGTGGAAGGCGGAGGCGATACCAGGAAATATAGTGGCGACTGGGGACCGAGTATGGACACTCGGCCGTCGCTGGCATGAGGTTTTGAAAAGCTTCCACCTCCACGAGCCTAAAAGGCCACATTTCAAGTGCAAGCAGCTGTCAAAAATTTGGCAGTATAGTATTGCAGCCTGTGGGTGGGTGGGTGGCTGCCTGCATACTTGCGCTTGCATTCCAAGGAATGGGGTAGGAACAACTGAACGTTGCACTGGGATAAGGACGTGGACGGTGATTGTTGCAAGTCTGCAATGACAGGTGCATGGCGGGAGACATATTCGCATGCGCCAAGTATCACTTATGATTGGCACAGTTTTAGGCAGTGACCTGGGAGTCAGAAATGCTTCCAGAGGTCTTCCCCATGCTATTCCCATGTCTTTTCAGCACTGTATGCATGTGTCTGATGATGTGTCAGACACCACATCGCCAGATAAGGTTGTAAAATGTTAAAATTACATTTCCTGGTGAATGCATTTGTCTTGGTTGAAAGCAATTCAAAAGTGCAAAAACGCATCAAAAACGCTACGTGTGAACATAGCCCAAGTTGTGGAGGAGTATTTTTGTTTTTGGTTATTTATTTTGCCTTATATACAAGTCATTACCCTGGAAAGGATGTTCCTTAACATATTTCCCAGGAAAATCCATTTCGGTTTAGTTTTTGTATGTTTTATTGTGAGTCCATAAAAGTGGTATAATACTCTGACCACGTTGCTGACAGCAGTGATCTGGGAGTCAGAAATGCTTCCAGGGGTCTTCCCCATGCTGTTCCCATGTCATTTGAGAACTGTTCCCATCAATTCGGGAAATTTTTAGGCCCTCTGCAAACCGCCATTGGGAGCCGCCTGAAAAATGCTCGAGTTTTCCATAGACTTACATTGGGCTCGTTGCTCGAGTCGAGCACCCGACTATTCCAATTTGCTTGACCCGAGCAACGAGTACCCGAGCATTTTAGTGCTCGCTCATCACTAAAGGTGATATAAACTCAATAATAAATGTCCACCAATATGTCTTGTCTGATCAATTATCTAAGCTAGGAATTAGTTGAGATGTTAACCTATGTACCATTAATCCCATTTTCCAACTACTGAATTCATTATGTCGACCACTTCACAAACTGAATTGTCTTTAACAGAAGTGTTATATTGTGGTGCTATAAAAACGCCAGATGCCTAGCCTTTAAACAAATAAGTTTGCTAGTTTCAGTGCAGGATGATGAAACATTACTGATACTTTGCCACCGTAATTAGTGTTTACAGAAGAGCTGACATCTGCTATGTCGTATTAACCTTTAAAACATTGTATTAAACAGTGGGGATTGTTATTGTGTTACTGTCAAGTGGACACAGGTTGTAACATGTTTTATACATGGAGAAAGTTCTTGTTCTCTAGTTTTTTGTAGGGTTGGATGTTGGTCATTAACATGTGTATGAGAGTTAAAAGATATTTACAATCCTACTGACAAAGTTTAGTATGAAAAAGATGCATTTTTTAATTGATGCTAGTGTTTTTTAGAATCACAGCATATTTTATTTGTTGCATTTTCTCTGTTTTTTTAGTGTCTTATTCCCACTAACGTCAAGATGTAAATCACAAATAAAACAAACTTTTTATTGTAGTACACACTCAAATTCCATAGAAAGAGATCTAGAAACTTTAATGTAGTACCTTAAAGGGTACAGTGAAGATAATTTATCACCTATCCGCAGGATCAGTGATAACTCAGAGATCAGTTGGGCTCCAACCACTGAGACATGCACTGATCAGCAGAATGAGAAAGTTTCATCTCCAATTGGATTGGAGGAGCAATATGAATGCCTGATGTTGCTCCATTCATTCTCTATGGGATTGGCAGAAAAAAAACTGAAAGCAGTGCTCGGCAGCCCCCTAAAGAATGAACGGAGCAGTGGTCAGACATGAGATCTGATTCTCCCTTCAAACAGAGATAAAAGTGCCCCATTCTGCCAATTGTTGCGGGTTGCAACAGTTGGTCGTCCACTGATTTATAAATTATCACCTATCGCCAGGACTTATCTGTGCACTGGGAAAACCATAAAGAGAACTTGACTCCTGATACATGCTGCCAAATCCGTTGGCTGCATGTCTCAGGCACTGGCTGTATAAACTCAGCTATGCATGTTTGACATTGAAACACTGCGGCTGTTTTGAGAAAAACATACTTTAAAAGCCAACATGGACTGAAACCGCGCTATATACTAGTCATACAGGTGCATTCCCAGCAGCTTCTCCCCGCCTGCTGCCCTAGATTGACATGTCTCTGCCTACATGCGCATATAGGCAGAGACCTGTTAATTTAGGGCAGCAGGCTCGGTTTCCACTTTTAAAGTATGTTTTTCTATGAAACACCGCAGCGTTTCAGAGTCAAACATACCTAGCTGAGTTTATGCAGCCAGTGCCTGATATATGCTGCCCACGGATTGTACAGCATGTATCAAGTGTCAGGTTTACTTTAAAGTTGTAGTCCATCACCTAAAATGTTTTAAAAATTTCAAATTCTGTAAATTACATAATATTCACCTTACCAATGCTGTTACAGTGCTGTTCTAACGTTGCTTGAACCCCTTCCACACTCCTTGGTCTTTGTATTTTCTGCTCATTTTGGATGAGCATATGACTAATGCAGCCAATCACTGGCTGCTGAGGTGACCAATATATCACTAAGCAGAACTGGAAGTATATCTTTGTGCTTCCTGCTCAATCATAGTGGACATATGATTGCTGCAGCCAATCACTGGCTGCATCAATTACGTGTTCATCACAGTGATAGTCAGCAACTGGCTGAAGCACTTGCATCATTAAAAAGAACTATGTCAGCACAAAATGACTGTTAAAAACAACCACAGCACTTTGTTGGGAACATAGCCCTAAAAAATTGTACCTTTAGTGCGTATGTAAATACTTATATGCCCAAAAAAAGAAAAGTAATTTAAGATTGATACTTATTTTAGCTAACCCAAAAAAATTATATTTGTAGCTCTCAGAGCACATAGGCTCCTTCATCAGGCAAATTTACAGATGAAACTGAAAGGGGGTGGACATGCCGTTATGTCCCTTCCACAAAGACGTCATTATGTCAATGGTACAAATATGTTTTGTTATATTCTCATTTATTATAAAAAGCATTTATTCCTATGGCCGTGGTCTGTATCAGATTCCTGCAGGGTTAACTGCAAGGCCAGCCTCTAATAGGGGGACCAATAGGGAGTGTTTAGAGATATAGGAAGCAAGAGTGTGAGTGTTGGAGAAGAGGTGGAGGGGAGAGCACATGTGGACCAGTTGTGGAATATACAAAGCTCAGCATGAAGAGGGACTAGTTACAGAGGCAGGAGGACATCACAGGCAAGTGGGGACCCCTGCAAGGAAAAGGCTTACATGTCCGGGAATCGTATTGTCTAGTGAGAAGGGGACCTTAGGAAAAGGTAGCGCCCTGCTGTGGGTGCTGATATGGGGAGCAAAGACTCTATGAGCACCCCTGGGACTAATCTAAGCAAGGAAATAGGGTAATAGGGTCATAGCGACACATCTGGACCCGCATGACCCTACACCTAGCAAAGTGCAGGCATTCCGAACCTCTCCTCCGTTTCTTTGCCGTACCTGTTGCCGGAATCAAAATGCTAGCTGTAACCCTGGGGAAGGAGCCAGTGTATTGTATGAAGGGTAATGAAGATTGCATAACCAGTTACTCCCTGTTCACCAGTATGGCCAGGCATAAAAAAGACATTGTTTGTAAGAACTGGTCTTCCTGATTGAAAGGGTTAAAGGGAGCAGTACTGCACCATATATATCAGAATGGACAGTAGAGGCAGCAGATTCAGGAATAATATTGCACATGCAGACCCACAACACTCAATTTTTTGTAACTGACCCCAGCATGGAAAAGGCGGTCCACTCACACAACTACCGCCTGAGGCCAGCTTACAAAAGACTGAGACAAGAGCCCAACTTTAAAGAGATGTTACAACAGGACATTTGTGCATAGGGTGGCTGGGGTGATGCCTCTTAAAGATAAGCCAAGGTTATAAAATTAATGTTTTTATTTACAAATAGAGAGGTGGTGGTAGTGATTGCTTAGTGATCTGGAGTCAGTCTAGCGGAAGTGTGAAATGTGTCTATGTTGTAAATCATAAAAGCTCCTGTTTCAGCCATTCATTTATCTTGCCTGATAAAGGAGCCTCTGTGCTGTGAAAGCATTATCTTTTTGGGCATACTAATATTTGAATAGATTTCACTGGCAACAATAAAACACATTTTTAATGTACATCTTACCTATAGTGCCGAAATTAATTACTGCAGTTGTCAGAAATTGTTCTTTATTTAAATTTGCTAATGAGATGCTCAGTACGCCCTTTGTGTGCCTGAGGAGTTCACTGCACCTTCCCACCTACTTGTTTTGCATATTTCCCCTTCTCTTCAATAATTGATAATTCTTGCTTTACAGGAGCCAGAGAAAGACAAAGGTCAATGGAACACAAGTCAGTGAGAAGGTGAACTTAACTGTGCTTCCATGCTAAGGATGTAATGAGTGCCTACTTAACATATTTGAAAAATAAACTATTTCCAGAACACAAGGGAATAGATTTTGACAAAACAAAATTTTTCTCCCAGCTATTTCCTTTACCAGGTGCTGTGCTTTGTTTGAATAGTCATTTTGTGCTGACAGACTTTCTTTAAAGGGAATCTGTCAGTAGGATCAACCCTCCAAAGCTGTCTATATGTGCATATAGGTCATAGGAAGCTGAATAATATGATATATTGATATCTGCGATCCAATGTATTATTCCAAAAAAATCCACAGTTTTCTTATGTCTAAATGAGCTGTTCAGGCTATGACCACTAGACTGGTCTGTACCAGACTCCCCTCCAGAACTTATTTAAATAGAAGGGGGAGTTACTAGTGTGAGACAAGTAACTAACACAGAACAGTAGAACTGAACCTTGTCTCCTTACAAACACATTTACTGCAGCTCTCACAGCTTTGCTGTATTGCAACAATATTACACCCTGTCTGCCTGTGAGCTGGAAGCTGAGAGGAACCTGCAGATGTGTCAGGTATAATCACACACAGCTCTGCAGTGAGATCAGGGGAGCAGAGAGCGGCCATTACATATCATACTGGTAACTCTTCCTTCTATATAAAATAATCTCCGGAGGTGGATTCTCATGCAGATCAGCGTCCACCCCACAGACTGGAACAGCTCATTTACATGTAAGAAAAACACGGACTTCTCAGGAATAAGACATCGGGTCTCAGATATCAAGGTATAATTTTATTCAGCTTCCTATGATCTACATGCCCATATACGTAGATGGTTTAGGAGGATTGATCCTACTAACACGTTGCATTTAAGGCTCTTGCCCTGAGCATGTATGATTAGAGGCAGAAAAAGGATTTGGTTATATGTCTGCTATTATTATTTTTTTGCCATTTTGATAAAAAAGATCTATTATGAAATCGTGAAAGTTTATTATTTTTCCCCATTACATTCAAAGAGCTATTGTTTTTATTTTCCTGTCACTGCAACTATATGAGGGTTCATATTTTGCAGGATGCTTTGTAATTATGACATTATTCTTAGGTCTATAATCTCTCTCATGATCACATGCATAAAACTCTGGACTCCTTAGTATTCCAAGGCATTATTGCCTGTCACTGTATCAATGACAGTCAAACTGTTAGACCATGCCTCTGGGATCTGAGCCTTTTCAGATACCGTCTGTTACTTCAGGATCATGTCTGTCAATCACGGGGATGCTCCTGACGCGCCCCTGGGCCTGTGTCGCGCTGCGTTGCGCACGCGGGAGCTTACCCGGAGCCGGATCTCTTGAGGGTTGTAGTCTCGTGGCGGCGACCCGGTCCGTGCCCAGGGAGTCAAACTGAGCGGCGATGTACTAGCAGTAGATGGTTGGTGACTACGCCACCCGTTGAATGCAGCTATGGAGCTGCCGCTGCGGGGCAGACCGCTGAGGCCGGTGGAAGGATGGTGCAGCGTGGATGGTATAACCCCCAACGGGAGGGGTATGGCCTCAGGGCAGCCGACGTAGATGATGGGGGTAGCAGGAACCACTCAGAGACGGTGCGGTGTAGTTCAGGGTCTTTACTGGTGACAAAGATAGACCCTCCCGGAGTACTTGCTAGTGATAGGGGCCTGGTCAGTCCTTGAGCAGATGGGATTTCCCCTGGCCAGGCGGAGTTGTAGGCCTTCCCAACTAACTGTACTCTTCTGGCTACCTTGCTAGAGGCGGGAATAAGTAGCCCACGTCCCTGAGTGTACCGTGTGGTGCTCACCCGTATGGCCGGTGACTCGGGGCCTTCTAATGGCTTCCGCTCCACGATGGCGGTGCTGGTCCCACGCGTGTGACCGTGCCTTCGGGCTTCTGGGCCAGAGGACCTGAAATCCTCTGCCGGACGGTTTCTGCTGCTGGGTAGGAGTTAGTCCCCACAGCCTCGGACTCCGGGTCCGGTTAGAAATCTTCTCAGTCAGGGCGAGCTCTGTAGCTGCCAGCCCCTGACTCGTTGTAACACTGCTCCCCACAGAGCTCCTGATGTTTCTTGCTATGCTGCTTCTCTTCTCTACTCTTGTTCTGTCTTCTTTCTCCTCACTCTGCCTCAGCCCCGGGTTTATATAGGGGAAGTCCTTCCCCTCCCAAGACTGGGCAGGAGGTGTGGCATGCACAAGATCCCTGACCAAAGGACCTCCCACCTGCTCTCAGACGTAATATCTCTATCACTGTGGCAACCAGACCCCTGGGGTGTCACATTCCCCCCTAGTGAAATTTAGTACTCCGGGACTAAACATATTTTTTAGAAAAACATAACAAGGTATAGCAATAACAATACAACAAGAAAAACACATAAGATGGTTACGGCGTGTCCGCAACCGGGTGCAGTTTTGAAAAGCAAGGTGTCCATTTCACCAAAACAGGGAGACGTAACCAGGTAGGGGCCTGTCCTGCCCCGAGTCCTTAACAGTCTTTAGTCCATCCTGGGTTACGCTCCAACTATGTACAAGGATTCCCGGTAAATCCACCAAGGACTCCTAAAAAGAACTAGAAACACAAAATTATACACAAGCAACTATAAACAAGTAAACATTATAAGATAGCTTAAACATTTAGATCCTCCAACGTGCGGGTAGCTGGCCTCTAGTGGCCCTAATGGACCTACGGAGCTGACTGTCTGGCCCTGAACTACAGGGTGTAGGAGCTGTCAAGGGTAAACTGGGCAGCTGTCAATGGGCCCTCTGGCTCACTAGGGGTATGGCAGGCTCACTATAAGCAGAGGGTTGACTTTCCGGGTCTGCTTGTGTAGAGTCTTCTGCCTCCTGGACCGGCTGTTCTTCCAGCTCTACCGGTTGCTCCGTAGGTTCTTGGGATGATGGTTGGAGGAAGGTGAGTACGGGTACCACAACTGCACCATTGACTTGAGTCCAAGACCGAGGGAAGTCCCCGAGCACGGTACTAACCATATCTTCCCTTTCCTCTACGGGTCGATGGTCTTCTTGTTCCTCTTCAGGGTTCCTCAGTTGTTCGGGACACTTCTTCAGGTGGTCCCGGGATACAATGGCTGTGGTTTCTCCTCCGTCTTTACTGATGGTACAGACCTTCGGGTTTTCGTGGCTTGAGGGCAGTACGGTGTACGGGTCCTTCTCCCACTGGTCGTCCAACTTGTGGAGCCGTCTCTTCCTCTTCAAGACCTGCTCTCCGGGTACCAGGGGAACAGCGGGAGCATACTGGTTATAAGTTTTCTCTTGTCTTTCCCTAGCCTGACAGAGACTTCGCTCCACGCTCTCCTGTACTCTCCGGTACTGCTGCTGCCTCTCTGTGTCCCAGTCTGTTTCTGGTGAAGTGTCCTCGGGTGTCAGGACTCCCATTTCCAGGTCAACAGGTAACTTACCAGGTCTTGCCCTCATTAGGTAAGCCGGGGTACAGTTGGTGGAACCTACCGGGATGTGGTTGTATAGGTCCACCAGATCGGGCAACTTTTCAGGCCACAGACTGCGTTCTTCCAGGGGCAACGTCTTTAGAAGATCCATTACCACCTGGTTCATTTTTTCACAAAGTCCATTAGTCTGCGGATGGTAGGGTGTCGTCCTTATCTTCCGGCAGCCATACAGATTGCAGAATTCCTGGAAGACCTCCGCTTCAAAGGCAGGTCCCTGGTCCGTCAGCACTTGGTCCGGGTACCCGTGTGGACGGCAAAAGTGCTGCTGGAAGGCTCTAGCTGCTGTTTGAGCCGTTAAGTCCTTGACGGGGACGACAACCAGAAACCGGGAGTAATGATCCACGATGGTTAACGCGTAGACGTAGCCACTTCTGCTTTGGGGTCAGTTTTACATGATCCAAGGCTACCAGTTCCAACGGTTGCCGGGTGACGATGGACTGCAGGGGAGTTTTCTGGCTGGCGCGGTCCTTCCTTCTCAGGTTGCACGGGCCACAGTCTCTGCACCACTTCTCAATGGTTCCCCTCATGCCTACCCAGTGGAATCGCTCGCGCAGCAGGAACTCCAGCTTCTTCCACCCGAAGTGTCCAGCTCCGTCGTGGTATGCCTCCATCACCATGGCTGCGTCTCTTCGTGGCACCACTACTTGCCAGAGTAATTCATGCGTCCGGGAGTTAACCATTCTGCGGCACAACTTCCCTTTGTAAAGGAACAGTCGACTCTTCTCTGCCCATAGTTGTTTGGCTTCCTCCGGAGCGTCTGGTTCAAGGCGAGCCTACGGCCGAGTCAGCATCTCCTTCACCAGTCGGACGGCAGGGTCGCTGTCTTGCGTTTCCGCCCAGTTGTAGTGAGGTAAGGGGTTCAACGTAGCAGCCTGCTTACTCCTTACCCGGTGGGAATACTGGATAGTCCCATGACGGTGGAACGCAGGGAGTTCAATCTCTTCCAGTCCCTCCGGATCTTCTCCTTCGTCCGGCAGGTTGGGCATCCTGGACAGGGCATCCGCGTTAGTATTGGAGCGCCCTGCCCGGTATTTGATTATGAACTCGTAGTTGGACAGACGGGCCATCCACCTCTGCTCCAGGGCACCGAGTCTTGCCGTGTCCAGGTGTGTCAACGGGTTGTTATCCGTGTACACGGTGAACCGGGAAGAAGCAAGGTAATGCTTAAAGCGCTCAGTGACTGCCCATACCACGGCCAGGAACTCTAGCTTGAATGAGCTATAATTCTCGGGGTTCCTTTCAGTGGGTCGCAGTTTTCGGCTGGCGTAGGCGATTACTCGTTCTTTCCCCTGCTGGATCTGGGACAGTACGGCTCCTAGCCCGATGTTACTGGCGTCGGTGTAGAGGATGAAGGGCTGGCTATAATCCGGGTACGCCAAGATTTCATCCCCCGTGAGGGCCATCTTCAGCTGGCGGAAGGACTCTTCTTCTAGCTCTTCCCATTTGAAGGGCGGCTTTTGGTTCTTGGCCTTCTGGGACTGGCCTATCAGGAGGTCCTGCATAGGCGCTGCCTTTTTGGTGAAACCGGGAATAAACCTTCGGTAGTAGCCTACCAACCCGAGGAACTGCCGCACTTCTTTTACGCTGGAGGGGCTTGGCCATCCCTTAATTGCGGTGATCTTATCGGGGTCGGGAGCCACTCCGTCAGCGCTCACCACGTGTCCCAGGTACTGCACCTTTGGTTTCAGGAGGTGACACTTGGAGGGTTTCACCTTTAGGCCGTAACTCGCCAGAGCTTCGAACACCTCCGCCAGGTGTTTCAGGTGGTCCTCATAAGTTTTGGAGTATACAATGACATCGTCCAGGTACAACAGGACCGTCTCGAAGTTTCTGTGGCCCAGACAGCACTCCATTAATCGTTGGAAGGTTCCTGGGGCGTTGCAGAGTCCGAACGGCATGCAGGTGAACTCGCTAAGTCCCATCGGGGTGGTGAATGCGGTCTTCTCCCGGTCCGCCTCTGCTACAGGAACCTGCCAGTACCCGCTAGTGAGATCCAAGGTAGAGAAGAAGTTAGCAGACCTTAAAGCAGCCAATGACTCCTCTATCCTTGGTAAGGGGTACGCATCCTTGTGTGTGATACGGTTGATTTTCCGGTAATCTACACACATCCTCATGGTGTTGTCTTTCTTTTTGACTAAAACTAGCGGGGCTGCCCAGGGGCTACAGCTATCCCGGATTACCCCAGCCTCCTTCATGTCTCTAAGCATCCCCTTGGCGTGTTGGTAATGTGCAGGGGGTACGGGTCGATACCTCTCTTTTATGGGAGGATGATCTCCCGTGGGGATGCGGTGTTCTACCCCCTTGACTCGCCCGAAGTCTAACGGGTGTTTACTAAACACTCTCTCATACTCTTGAACCACCCGGTAGACTCCCTGTTTCTGGTGGGAGGGAGTGGAGTCAGTTCCCAAGTGTAGTTGCTGACACCAATCCTCCATTACTTTCTTAGAGCCGTTACCTTCCTCCGGGTGAGATGGAGGCAAGGGTTCCACAGACTGTATAGAGTTTTGGTTGATGGTATATAATTTTGCTAGCGTGGCATACCGGGGCAGGTACACTTCCCTCTCCCCGATATTGATTATGCGAACGGGCACCCTCCCATGGCGTACATTGACCACCCCCCGTGCTGTCAAAATGGTGGGCCTACTGTCTGAGTAAACTGGTTCTACCATTGCCTGGTAATCTCTACCTCTCAGACCAATAGCTGCCCGGCACCAAATCATCATTTCACTTTTTGGGGGCATGGCAATAGGGAAAGGGTCACACATTCTTACGCTACCAATCTCACCGCCGGAGAGTTCCACCTGTTGCCGTCGCATCAGTGCCCGGATCTCTTTCTGGAGCACTCGCTGCTCGCCGGAGCTGGCGTTCTTGGCAACCTGCTGTAGAAGGAAAATCACTTCTGCAAGACAATTCTCAATTACATTAGTTCCTAGAGTTATTTTTGGGTGGCTCTCATGTTTGTCAATGTCTACAATGATCAGTCCCTGTGCTGCCAGTTCGACTCTACCGATTTTGATTTTGATTTTGATGGTCACCTCTTTAAATCCGATTTGTGGCATGGGCTGGCCATTGCTGGCGATGATACTCAAGTCGTCGTCAGGGTAGCGGGTAATATCCGAGTCATTCCAGTACTGCTTAAAGAGCACGTACGGGATGGTGGTGACCTGTGACCCGGTGTCCAGTAGGGCACTCATGGGAATGCCATCCAGTACCACAGGCAAGACTGGACGTCCTCCCACATATCTGTCGCGCCAGTTCGATGGGCCTGGTGATCTTTTTCCTGGGGGTTGGCCCTCTACCCCAGGTTGTGCCCGTTTAAAGAACAGTACCTTTCCATATGTCCGGGTTGATTGCAGCGGCGGCAGATGGGTCGTCCGTCCTCGCTGTATCGGTCACTGGGTCTTCCTCTGGCCGGTGGGGTCCTCCTTGGTCGACGCCACGGGATGTCCTCCGGTCCGGATGCCAGCTGGATCTTCCCTGGGGTGGAAACCTGTAAAGACTGCACAGTTCGGGTTAGCGCAGCAACGCTCTTAGCTAGCTCTTGGACCTGATGGCGTAGGTCTGGAGCCGGGTCATTGTCCAAAGCCTGCGCATCAGCTCCCACAGGCCCTGCCGACAAGGGCGCCGCCTCCTGGTGGTAAGTGATAGCTGGGCGCCTGTGGGTCACAACACCACCCGGTGCCGGTTCTCGGAGCACCCGGATGGCTCTGTCCTTGAACTGTGCAAAGTCCAGATGGGGATCTTGTAAGGCCATTGCCCGCAACTGGGTTCGGTGGGCATTGCAATATAAACCCTCTATAAATTGTTCAGTCAACAGCCTGTCCTCGTTTCCCACCCCATCAGGGTCGGTCTGCTTTATGGCCCTCAGGGCCTCTTGTAGGTTTAGTGCATAGTCCCTTATACTCTCATGCGCTCGCTGCTTGCACCCGTAGAATCTAAGCTTAATCTCGGCTGAGGTGCGGGTATCAAAGGTGTCCTTCAGCTGGGCTAGTATCCCTGCGACAGTCTTCCTCCCAGGTAGCCAGGATTTTACTTCCCTTTTGGCTGCCCCGGTTAGTTGGGCCACCAGGATGCTCACTTTTTGCTCTTCTGTGAGGGGGTACACCTGGAAGAGGCTATCCAGCTTTTCTCTAAAGTCATGCAGGGTATGTGACTCCCCTGAGTACTGGGGTAGCCAAGCTGCTCCCGGGATATAGGGCATGGTGAAGGGCATAACTGCAGCAGCGGTGGCGCTGGCGGGGGTTGAGGCAGTGAAGCTCTCCTCCGTATCCGACATCTTCCTCCCCCCTAGTGGACCGTGGCCTACCTTGCGATGATCCTGTTCCGTAGGCCGCGGCTCCGCAGTGGATCGTCAGGGTTGAGGACCTTCCGTCGCGCTCCGGTGACGTCGGCGTCTGCTGGGCTCCTTCCAGGACCTTACGCAACGTCCGGACGTGAGGCGGGGCTTCAGTTCTCGCGCGCTTTCGGAGTCCACGCCCCTCTTCTTCCCGTGCGGCGTCCTCAAGATGGCGTCCAATGGCGGGAAAACGCCACGGATGGCGGGAAGAAGGTCGAAGATGGCGCCGGATGGCGGGAAAACTTTGCGGATGGCGGGAAGAAGGTAGAAGATGGCGCCGGATGGCGGGAAACCTCCACGGATAGCGGGAATCTTCACCACTGGTAAGTTTGAACAGTCTTTGCTTTTCAGGCACGCAGTACCCGGTGGTTGCGGGCACGAAATCCTGCCGACTACGCCAAAGTTGACGCGCCCCTGGGCCTGTGTCGCGCTGCGTTGCGCACGCGGGAGCTTACCCGGAGCCGGATCTCTTGAGGGTTGTAGTCCGTGCCCAGCGAGTCAAACTGAGCGGCGATGTACTAGCAGTAGATGGTTGGTGACTACGCCACCCGTTGAATGCAGCTATGGAGCTGCCGCTGCGGGGCAGACCGCTGAGGCCGGTGGAAGGATGGTGCAGCGTGGATGGTATAACCCCCAACGGGAGGGGTATGGCCTCAGGGCAGCCGACGTGGATGATGGGGGTAGCAGGAACCACTCAGAGACGGTGCGGTGTAGTTCAGGGTCTTTACTGGTGACAAAGATAGACCCTCCCGGAGTACTTGCTAGTGATAGGGGCCTGGTCAGTCCTTGAGCAGATGGGATTTCCCCTGGCCAGGCGGAGTTGTAGGCCTTCCCAACTAACTGTACTCTTCTGGCTACCTTGCTAGAGGCGGGAATAAGTAGCCCACGTCCCTGAGTGTACCGTGTGGTGCTCACCCGTATGGCCGGTGACTCGGGGCCTTCTAATGGCTTCCGCTCCACGATGGCGGTGCTGGTCCCATGCGTGTGACCGTGCCTTCGGGCTTCTGGGCCAGAGGACCTGAAATCCTCTGCCGGACGGTTTCTGCTGCTGGGTAGGAGTTAGTCCCCACAGCCTCGGACTCCGGGTCCGGTTAGAAATCTTCTCAGTCAGGGCGAGCTCTGTAGCTGCCAGCCCCTGACTCGTTGTAACACTGCTCCCCACAGAGCTCCTGATGTTTCTTGCTATGTTGCTTCTCTTCTCTACTCTTGTTCTGTCTTCTTTCTCCTCACTCTGCCTCAGCCCCGGGTTTATATAGGGGAAGTCCTTCCCCTCCCAAGACTGGGCAGGAGGTGTGGCATGCACAAGATCCCTGACCAAAGGACCTCCCACCTGCTCTCAGACGTAATATCTCTATCACTGTGGAAACCAGACCCCTGGGGTGTCACACTCCCATGAGCTCAGCTTCATTGTACCTGTACATATGGACCTGTACTTTCACATGCCCCAACCAATTGTGCATTTGTGGATAATAATAAACTGTAACTTTTTTTTGATTGTGCATGAATAAATAAAAGACCTCATTAAGCTGAAAAAAATATGGTTCTTGGTAAATGGAGACACAAAAACAATTATTTTTTCAAGGTACCGAAACATTAACCCCTTCACAAACTTTCACGTATATTTAAGTCAAATGTCATGTTCCTGTCTTTGATGTTGGCTCGTACACTGAGCCCACATCTTTCCACACACATGATGACTGATTTAATCAGCTATCATGTGCCTCTAACACCTGCGGGTGGAGAGGTGCTCCGCCTGCAGCTGTTAACCAGTTAAATCCCACTGTCAATGATTGCAAGCAAGAAGCGAGTCATTCATCCTGCCCATCGACGCCCCTGTCACGTGATCGCGGGGTGCCAATGGGTTGCCTTTACAGCTGGGAGTCAGCTGAAGGCCCTGTGCTCGTCATTACAATCCTCCTGTGAATGCCGACTCTTAGCACTACTATGTATAGCACAGGCGATCAGACAATCACAGTTTCAAGTTTCCTAAGGGGACTATTAAATAAACTAAAAAAAGAAAAGTTTTTAAAAATATTAAAAAAATTGAAAAAAATTAAAAAAACACAAAAGTTCAAATCACCCCCCTTTTGCCCAACAAAAAAAACACATATATGGTATTGCTACAATCGTAAAAGTCTGATCTATTAAAATATAAAATAAATTAATCCAAATGATAAATGGCACAATGAGAAAAGAAATCAAAATGCCAAAATTACTTTTTTTGGCTGCTGCAAGATTGCAATAAAATGCAATAACAGGCAATCAAAACATTGTATCTACCCCCAAATGGTATCAATAAAAACATCAGCTCAGGGTACAAAAAAACAAGCCATCTCACAGTCCCAGATCCCGAAAAATGAAAATGTTACGAATCTTGGAAAATGGCTACACAAGCAAAATTTTTATTTCATACAAATTTCTGAATATTTTTCACCACTTAAATAAAAAGTGGTATCTGCATACTCGTACTGACCTGAAGAATAATTTTGTCAGGTCAGTTTTACCGTATCGTGAAGATAAGATAAAAACAAAATAAGCAAATACCCTGCAGTAAATAAATAAATAGCGATAGTGCAATGAAATAACAAGGGGTACTTAGTTAACATAAGTTTGATCAAAAAATGTAAAAGCCATACTACCACGTCACGGTAATCCTTTTTGGGATGGTTCTAACCTCTAGTATTAAAAACTTACCATATGTCAAGTTACATATTGTGAATAAGGGCTGAGAAGAACTGAGCCCTTGACTAATGGACACCCAGCCAAGGGGTGAACATGCTCATACACACTGTGTGCACACCAACTTATATTCCAGTTCATATCTTTAGGTTTTAGTTCATATAGTGAACATGGTATATAAAAAAAAAAAAAAAAACAATTGCAGAATTGCACTTTTTTTGCAATTTCAACACACTTGGATTTTTTTTCCCACTTTCCAGTACATCACATGATAAAATGAATGTGGCCATTTAAAATTACAACTCGTCCCGCAAAAAACAAGCCCTCATACGTCTATGGAGACGGAAAAATAAAAAAGTTGTGGCTCTTGGAATAAGGGGAGGAACTAATGAAAGCGCAAAAACGGAAAATCGCAAGGTCATGAAGGGGTTAAACATTGTACATATTTAATTTTTCTGTAATTATTTTGTTCAGCAAAATAGAGGTGATATGTCTCACAGTGAATGGCACAAAATGTAATACTTGAAAATCACTTGTGGAATTGCTCGGGTTTTTGTTTCGTTCTTTCATTGATAAGCATTAGCTAGTATACAGTACATGAGCTTGAATATGGTGCCACTGAAAAAAAAAACTCATCCCGTAAAATACAAGCACTTGTACAGCTAGATTGATGAACAATTAAAAAAGTTATAGCTCTTGAATTATGACAATAAGAGAAATCCTTGGCTATTAAAGGCACTGAAAAGTGACTTCATTTTTCGCATACAGTAGACATTTCCACTGCACACTCTATTCTTTATGCAAAAGCGTAAACTTTAGGCCCCGTACCCACGTAGTGTATGTTGTGAATTTTTAACATCAGTATTTGTAAGCCAAAACCAGAAGTGGTGACGTGTTTCTATTATACTTTTCCTCTGACTGTTCCACTTCTGACTTTGGCTTACTAATACTGAAGTAAAAAACTCCCCAAATACTCAACGTGTGGACGTTACATTATTAGGACAATCAGAACAAGTGTAGAAAATTGAACAGTGCTTCTTGCTTGTGACCATAAGTGATGCTTTGACTCGCTAACTCTTTTCCAGACTGTCATAATACTGTGAGTAAAGGAGTATAGAGTATTATTCGGGGCCATGTGTGGATGGCTCATATATGGTCACCCTACCTGGTGCCCCACATTTACCTCCAATTGCCTCCACTGTTAAGTGCAGCATTTCAGTCCTACTGCTTCTGAGGTGACTGTAGTGGTATGCGGAGCAATGGCAAGTCTGCACCACACCACCGCAGCACAGGAATAGCAGTTAAAGCAAGTTTGAGACAATGCGGTACCTTTGTGACAGCCATCGTGACTACAGGAAGACTGGAACGCCAACTTGATGGAGGAGAAAGTGGGAGGCAAACAAAAGGCACCATGTTGGGTGACTATACAGGAAAAATTTATAATATTTTTTTAGTGCCAGGGTCGGGGGGTCCTGATTGTTAAGGAGTTAAGATTGAAAAATTGACTTGGTCACTCCAAGTTTTTTTGTCCTAGCATGTACTGTACATCAGGAACATAGGCTTACATTTCCTGTGTATTTCAGTATCAAACTTATTTCTTTAGCTCAACAGATTTCAACATAATTGTGAAAACTTCTGATCCAAACCCAGAGTTGGTAAACAGCATTCCTCCTGGTCTGCCCAGTTTTAGCATTGTAACTTTAGCTCGTGCTTTCCTAGGGGCCTGCAAAGAGTTAATGAGAACATGTTGTATTTTCAGTAGATAAGGCACAGACCTGCAGGCTGACTAGAGTAGAGACAAGTATAATAAATCATTTCACTGACAAAATATTTTCATTTTTCTGTTTTACTAAAACCGGAGACAGCTGAAGACCCGTGAACAGTTTATACTTCAGCACCTCTGGCTCTTATCGACTATAAAGGGGTTATCCAACTTTTACATTATAAAAAGCTGCAAATGTTGTAAAACAAGATAGAAACTATGCTCATCTGTAGGTGGAGCCCCCAATCCTGAAATATTTCACCAACAAGGCTGTCACAGTCAATTTAGTATGTTAAAACCAATATAATCATGTGAAAAAAATGGGACACATAAGGCTGCGTGCCCACTATGCGTTTTTTAAGCGTTTTTGCAGCGGAATTTCCGAAGCGAAAAAGCTTAAAAAACGCTTGGTAATACGTGCCCCATGGTCCCCCAATGATAATCCACATGTGCTATGCACATGCTGCGGAAATTTCCGCTGCGGATTTTCATTGCGGAAAAATACGCAGCATGTCCATTAATTTTGCGGACACGCAGCGTAATTGCCGCCGTTGACTTACATTGAATCGCATAATATCGGTATGTGTACATGTGCACAAGCGGATATTATGCTATTCAATGTGCAGATAGTACCCTGGTCTGGAGAAGAGGAGACTCTCCTCCAGACTTGGGTACCATAGAACCTGTTAAAAAAAAAAATTAAAATAAAAAATAAAGATTATACTTACCTTCCGATGGCCCTTGGTGTTTTCTCCGCTACGTCCGGTCTCTTGTACTGCTTGCCATGGTCTAAAAGGACCTGCGGTGACGTCATTTAGTCATGTGACAGGTCACGCGACCGCTGACGTCGGCGGTCGCGTGACCTGTCACATGACTAAATGACGTCACCGCAGGTCCACTTTGACCACCGCGAGACACGGGGAGACCGGACGCGGCGGAGAAAACACTGGGGGGCCATCGGAAGGTAAGTATAATTTTTATTTTTTTACCATTTTTATTCTTTTTTTTAACTATTACTTGGTCACACTATATAAATCCATGCCGGTTGCATGGATTTATATAGTGTGACCAAGTTGTCAAAGCACTTTTCCACGTGATCCTAAAATCGCTTGGAAAAGCGCTTGATAACCCGCATGCAGAAATGCATGCAAAAACGCTTGACAAACGCTTCTACCTGGCAGGAAAAATGCATGTAAACTCTGCATGCATTTTTCTTGCCAGGGAGAAGCGAAAAAAATATGCAGCATTTCTGCATCATGGGCACTTAGCCTAATTGTATTGACAAGAGCCCTAAAAGGTTTTTATCCGCACAATGATCGCCATAAAGATCAGCTGCTCCCAGATGTGCTCAGTTGCAGAGCTGCACAGCTCCATCAATTGTATTGTGGCAATGGCCGGGTACTATATATCCTATCCCTATTCGAATCAATAAGGGGTGGATGTGCTGTACCCAGCTACGGCCACTAAACAGTTGACGGAGTTGTGTGTGAATATATGATCGCCACCAGCATCGAGAATATCTGATTGAAAGGGATGCCGGGTGATGCTCCCCCATCCTAGGGATAGGCCATCAATCAAAATAAAAGTCCTGGACAATCCCTTTGATTTGCAGCTATAACATGCGCTACGTCCACAAGAAGACAACAGCTAAGGGCCATGACTGTTAAAGGCTACTGAAGCATGGATCAGTGGGGAATTTAGCATAAGCATCCTTATTTGCACCAAGTTGTGCAGATTTTCCAGGGCAATTGCTGCTAATTTAAGGCAGATATCATACTTTGCAATGCAAAGGGTGAAAACTGGCAAACACCATCCACAGCATAAATTGATAAACTGCGAAATATATATTCAGCTCCAGCTCAGGACAGCACGCGTGCTGGGTCACGCGTGCAATAGATTTTAAGGGCAATAGTTAAAAGGGCAGTTATACCATGGCAGTTGGACAGGGCAGGAGACAGGTAAGGTGCATAAGATATTCATGCAAACATGCTTCTCTGTCAGTCATACTGCATTTTGCATTAGTCTTATCAATCTGCTTTTTATTTATTATCACTTCTGCTTTCTCTCATCTCGCCCGCTCTTTAAAACATTCTGTGCACTCACTCTATATCAGCCCCTCCCTTCTCCCCTCTCCCATGTATAACTCTGAGGCTCTACTGACATTCCTCACCCACTGCAAACCATCCTCTACCTCCATACAGCACTCAAAACGTTCATACAAATCATTAGACCACATGCTCTTCCTCTTCTTTCTCCTTTTACTAGTCGCAGGCGACATCTCTCCCAATCCTGGGCCCCCCTCTACTAGCATACATTACTCTCCTCCAGCTTCATATAGAAACCCTGCTAATCTTATTAACGTTCAGTACATGCCGTCTCCTATCGATTTATATTGCGCTCTCTGGAACGCACGGTCTGTGTGTAACAAACTAACTTACATCCATGATTTTTTCCTCTCTAATTCCCTTAACCTTCTGGCTATCACAGAAACCTGGATTCAACAGCCAGACACCACCGCTGCTGCTGCTCTCTCGTTTGGTGGGCTGAAATTTACACATACCGCCAGACCTGGCAACAGACAGGGTGGAGGTGTTGGTCTGCTCCTTTCCTCACAATGTGCTTTCCAGGTCATCCCCCCGGTTCCCTCACTTATGTTTCCTTCCTTTGAAGTGCACACTATAAGACTCTTTAAACCCTTCTCCCTGCGAGTGGTGGTTGTGTATCGCCCTCCAGGCTCCTCTCACCAGTTCTTGGATCACTTTGCCACCTGGCTTCCTCACTTTCTATCCTGTGACATCCCCACCCTCATCATGGGCGACTTTAACATCCCCATCGACGATCCCCTCTCCCAACCTGCCTCTCGGCTACTTTCTCTAACCTCTTCATTCCGTCTCTCACAGCATACTAATTCTCCTACCCATGAAGACGGGAATACGCTGGACCTGTTTTTTTCCAGTCTCTGCTTGCTGGATGAATTTACCAACGCCCCTCTCCCACTCTCGGACCACAACCTTCTTTCCTTCTCTGTTAAGAATTGTCTCCTCTCCCGGGACACCCCCACTTACCACACTTATAGGAATACACGTACCATTAATACCCAGCAGCTTATGGACAATCTCCACACATCTTTAGCCCCCATCTTCTCCTTCTCCTGTCCAGACTTAGCATTGCCACACTACAATAATACACTGAAGAGCGCCCTAGATGAAGCAGCTCCTTCTACTCGCAGAAAGACCCGACACAGACAACGGCAGCCCTGGCACACGATGCAAACACGTTTTCTTCAGCGTTGCTCAAGGTGTGCTGAGCGTCAGTGGAGAAAATCTCTTTTAGCAGAGGATTTCATCCACTATAAATTCATGCTCAAAACCTATAACTCTGCCCTTCATCTGGCCAAACAATCCTACTTCACCACCCTCATCACTTCAATGTCCAACAATCCAAAACGACTTTTCGAAACCTTAAACTCCCTCCTGAGACCTAAAGCACAAGCCCCCACCACCAACCTCAGCGGTGAGGATCTGGCCACTTATTTCCTAGAAAAAATCAACCACATCCATCAGGACATCTCAGCCCAATCTCCTCAGTGCCTGGATCCCCTTCCCTGCCGCACTTCAAGCTCACTAGCCATCTTTGAGCCTGTTACAGAAGAAGAAGTTACCCAGCTCCTCGCTTCTTCTCGGCCTACAACCTGCAACAGTGACCCCATTCCTTCACATCTCCTGCAGTCCCTCTCACCGGTGGTCACCACTCACCTGACTAAATTATTTAACCTCTCTCTTTCTTCAGGTATCTTTCCCTCCTCATTTAAACATTCCATCTTAACCCCTTTACTTAAGAAGCCATCCCTGGACCAGAACTGCACTGCTAACTACAGACCCATCTCTAAACTCCTGGAACGCTTGGTCCACTCCCGTCTAATCCGCTATCTCTCAGATAACTCTCTCCTTGACCCTCTGCAATCTGGTTTCCGCTCCTTACACTCCACTGAAACTGCCCTCACCAAAGTCTCTAATGATCTACTAACAGCCAAATCCAAAGGTCACTACTCCCTGCTGATTCTCCTGGATCTCTCTGCAGCATTTGACACTGTGGATCACCAGCTCCTCCTCACTATGCTCCGCTCTATAGGCCTCAAGGACACTGTTCTCTCCTGGCTCTCCTCCTACCTCTCTGACCGCTCTTTCACTGTATCTTTTGCTGGCTCCCCCTCCTCTCCTCGTCCCCTTTCTATCGGGGTTCCGCAGGGCTCAGTCCTAGGTCCCCTCCTCTTCTCTCTATACACTACCCCTATTGGACAAACAATCAGCAGATTTGGGTTCCAGTATCATCTCTATGCTGACGACACCCAATTATACACTTCTTCCTCTGACATCACCCCTACTATAATAAAAAATACCAAGGATTGTTTGTCTGCTGTGTCCAGCATCATGTCCTCCCTCTATCTTAAACTGAACCTCTCCAAAACTGAACTTCTTGTGTTTCCCCCCTCTACTAACCTAACGCTACCTAACATCGAAATTACCTTGGAGGGTTCAACCATAACTCCCAAGCAGCACGCCCGCTGCCTTGGGGTCATATTCGACACCAACCTTTCCTTTACTCCCTATATCTGATCACTCACTCGATCTTGTCACCTGCATCTTAAAAACATCTCCAGAATCCGATCTTTTCTCACTTTTTAAACTGCTAAAACTCTTACTGTTGCTCTTATTCACTCTCGCCTGGACTACTGCAACTCTCTCCTGATCGGTCTCCCTCTTACCAAAATTTCCCCTCTCCAATCTGTCCTGAATGCGGCAGCCAGGGTTGTATTTCTGTCATGCCGTTTCACCGATGCCTCCACCTTGTGCCAGTCATTACACTGGTTACCCATTCGCTACAGGGTCCAATATAAACTCATTGCTCTCACCCACAAAGCTCTCCACAGTTCTGCACCACCTTATATCTCCTCTCTCATCTCAGTCTATCATCCTACCCGTGCCCTCCGTTCCACAAATGACCTAAGACTAACATCCCCCATAATCCAAACCTCTCACCTCCGTCTCCAAGACTTCTCTCGTGCTGCGCCAGTTCTCTGGAATGCTCTACCCCAGACTATCCGATTGATGCCTAGCCCTGATGTCTTCAAGCGTGCTTTAAAAACCCATCTCTTTATACAAGCCTACCACCTCAAATACCCAGTAAACTAACTTTCCCCTGTTCCCTCCTAAATACTATTCAGAATCCGCCCCCCACTGTTCATCCTTCTCTATACCCTCCATGCACATAACTGCACCCGGTAATTGAGTACCGCACTTAAACATACAGGCTGATGACCAGATCATACAGCTTTATATGACAATCCCGACTTATTATAATTGCCCGACCTGACATAACAAGCACTCTCCACCTATTGTGTCCCCCCATTTCCTTGTAGAATGTAAGCTTGCGAGCAGGGACCTCACTCCTGATGTTACTGTTAAAGTGTCTCACCTGTATTGAATTTATAGTTTGTACATGCCCCCGCTTAATTGTAAAGTGCTGCGGAATATGCTGGCGCTATATAAATAAAAATTATTATTATTATTATTATTACAACTAATTTTTCTTTGCAAAAGTTTAATCCACAGTGCTGTTATGTAATACAATGTGGATTTTTAGGAAAGAAGCTCTGCTGCATAACTGACGTGTGGGTGTGTACTTAAAAGGAACCTGACAGCAGGATTAACCCATGGAAGGTACTAGGACGTTTATCATCCTGTATTATCACCAAGCACTGCTGCAGTATGTTTAACAAAGAAGTTTAATGCTGCACTAGTATCATGCACACAGTAGTGTGATGGACAACATCCCAGCATGGTCAGGGAAGAGGAGGAGGAGAAGTCCCCTTTCTCATCCTCCCTGCACAGCATGGATGTCAATCTTGCCAATGTGGGTGGGATACCAGAACGCTGTTGAAACGAGTAATAGCGGTCCGAGAGAAGTAAAATGAAAACAAGATTGATGCATCAATTTCTAACTTAATTATTTTTTTCAAATGAAATGGTAAAATAAAATGCCTTACTTTTACCTACTTGGAACCAGTGGTATAGTCATTTCTTCAAAGTGTCCTAGGAATTGTTTTTCAACAAAATGGCCCACATATTGCTCGTGCTGCTGCGAGCAGCCTGAGTGGCCTAAACTAAGCTACTATGGCCTGCAGCTTTTGCGAACTTGTCGTGCATGTATAATACTGAGTAAATCAAGATGTTTTGAAAATGTTGTTCATCATCATTTGCATATTATTAACATGTCTATCTATCATGTGATTTCCATAATACTATGACGCTTCCTTCTTCATTTTGCAAGATAGAGAGAGATACTGTACATATATATTATACTATGTGTGTATATATATATGTACGTGTATATCTATAATATAACCGGGGATGCGTCGCTCTGTCTGAAGCCTCGATAGACTGCGCATGCGTGATGCGCAGTCTGGCTCCAGACAGAAGCAGGCATCCAGCCGTTACAGGTAAGAGGAGTGAATGGCGCCGGTGACCATGGTATGCATAGGCACTGAACGCATACCGCGATCTCCGGCACCATACTTGCATACTTACCTGACTGGGAGGAGCGTTGCCACGGCGCCTCTCTTCGCAGGAGACCGGGGCAGGAGTGAAGCGTCGGATCAGCGCGTGCGCATAGCGCTATCCGGCGCCATTTTACTAAAGACACATTTACAGTGTGTCTTCAGCAAAATGGCGCCGGACAGCGCGGTGCTCCGGCGCCGCATTCCTCCCCCAGCCTCCGGCAGAACAGGGCGCAGCAGCACTGGAGTACAGAGAAGAAGTGTATATAAGTGTTTATTTTTTTTGTATGTGTGTACAGTGTGAAAGGGATGAGGGGCCACACATACCAGGATTGTGGGGTGAGGGGTACCACGCATACCAGGATTGGGGGGTGAGGGGTGCCACGCATACCAGGATTGGGGGGTGAGGGGTGCCACGCATACCAGGACTGGGGGGTGAGGGGTGCCACGCATACCAGGATTGGGGATGAGGGGTGCCATGCATTCCGGGATTGGGGATGAGGGGTGCCATGCATTCCGGGATTGGGGATGAGGGGTGCCACGCATTCCGGGATTGGGGATGAGGGGTGCCACACATTCCGGGATTGGGGATGAGGGGTGCCAAGCACACCAGGATTGGAGATGATGGGTGCCACGCATTCCGGGATTGGGGATGAGGGGTGCCACGCATTCCGGGATTGGGGACGAGGGGTGCCACGCATTCCAGGATTGGGGACGAGGGGTGCAACGCATAGCCAGATTGGGGACGAGGGGTGCCACACATACTGGGATTGGGGACGATGGGTGCCACGAATACCGAGATGGGGGACGAGGGGTGCCACGCATACCGGGATTGGGGACGAGAGGTGCCACGCATTCTGGGATTGGGGTGAGGGGTGCCACGCATACCGGGATTGGGGGTGAGGGGTGCCACGTATACTGGGATTGGGGGTGAGGGGTACCACGCATATCGGGATTGGGGATGAGGTGTGCCACGCATATCGGAATTGGGGATGAGGTGTGCCACGCATACCGGGATTGGGAATGAGGGGTGCCACGCATACCGGGATTGGGAGTGAGGGGTGCCACGCCTACCGGGATTGGGAATGAGGGATGCCACGCTTCCCGGGATTGAGAATGAGGGGTGCCACGCATGCCGGGATTGGGAATGAGGGATGGGGTGCCATGCATACCAGGATGAGGGATACCATACACTCCAGGATAGGGATTAGGGATGGGGTACCATGCATACCAGGATGAGGGATACATACATACCAGGACAGGGATGAGGGATGGGGTACCACGCATACCAGGATTGGGAATGAGGGGTGCCACGCATACCAGGATTGTGGGGTGAGGGGTACCACGCATACCGGGATTGGGGGTGAGGGGTGCCACGCATACCGGGATTGGGGGTGAGGGGTGCCACGCATACCGGGATTGGGGGTGAGGGGTGCCACGCATATCGGGATTGGGGATGAGGGGTGCCATTCATACCGGAATTGGGTATGAGGTGTGCCACGCATACCAGGATTGGGAATGAGGGGTGCCACGCATACCGGGATTGGGAATGAGGGGTGCCAGGCATACCGGGATTGGGAATGAGGGGTGCCACGCATACCGGGATTGGGAATGAGGGGTGCCACGCATGCCGGGATTGGGAATGAGGGATGGGGTGCCATGCATGCCAGGATGAGGGATACCATACACTCCAGGATAGGGATTAGGAATGGGGTACCATACATACCAGGATGAGGGATACCATACATACCAGGACAGGGATGAGGGATGGGGTACCACGCATACCAGTATTGGGGATGAGGGGTGCCACGCATACCAGGATTGGGAATGAGGGGTGCCACGCATATCAGGATTGGGGGGTGAGGGGTGCCACGCATACCAGGATTGTGGAGTGAGGGGTACCACGCATACCAGGATTGGGGGGTGAGGGGTGCCACGCACACCAGGATTGGGGGGTGAGGGGTGCCACGCATACCAGGACTGGGGAGTGAGGGGTGCCACGCATACCAGGTTTGGGGATGAGGGGTGCCATGCATTCCGGGATTGGGGATGAGAGGAGCCATGCATTCCGCGATTGGGGATGAGGGGTGCCATGCATTCCGGGATTGGGGATGAGGGGTACCACACATTCCGGGATTGGGGATGAGGGGAGCCAAGCATACCGGGATTGGAGACGATGGGTGCCACGCATTCCGGGATTGGGGATGAGGGGTGCCACGCATTCCGGGATTGGGGACGAGGGGTGCCACGCATTCCGGGATTGGGGACGAGGGGTGCAACGCATACCGGGATTGGAGACGAGGGGTGCCACGCATACTGGGATTGGGGACGATGGGTGCCACGCATACCGGGATTGGGGACGAGGGGTGCCACGCATACCGGGATTGGGGACGAGGGGTGCCACGCATACCGGGATTGGGGGTGAGGGGTGCCACGCATACCGAGATTGGGGGTGAGGGGGGCCACGCATACCGGGATTGGGGGTGAGGGGTGCAAAGCATACCGGGATTGGGAATGAGGGGTGCCACGCATACCGGGATTGGGGATGAGTGGTGCCACGCATACCGGAATTGGGGAAGAGGTGTGCCAAGCATACCGGGATTGGGAATGAGGGGTGCCACGCATACCGGGATTGGGAATGAGGGGTGCCACGCATACCGGGATTGGGAATGAGGGGTGCCACGCATACCGGGATTGGGAATGAGGGGTGCCACGCATACCGGGATTGGGAATGAGGGATGGGGTACCATGCATACCAGGATGAGGGATACCATACACTCCAGGATAGGGATTAGGGATGGGGTACCATGCATACCAGAATGAGGGATACCATACATACCAGGACAGGGATGAGGGACGGGGTACCACGCATACCAGGATTGGGGATGAGGGGTGCCACGCATACCAGGATTGGGGATGAGGGGTGCCACGCATAACAGGATTGGGGATGAGGGGTGCCATGCATACAGAGATTGGGGATATGGGGTGCCATGCATACCGGGATTTGGGGTGAGGGGTACTATGCATACCGGGATTGGGGATGAGGGATGGGGTGCCATGCATACCAGGATGAGGGATACCATACATACCAGGATAGGGATGAGGGATGGGGTACCATGCATACCAGGATAGGGATGAGCGGTGCGACACATACCAGGATTGGGGGTGAGGGGTGCCACACATACCATGATTGGGGGTGAGGGGTGCCATGTATACCAAGATAGGATGGTGGAGACAGGATGGGGGAAGCACAAATACAAGTAGGGGTGCAGCACATACCAGCATGTGAGACCATATACCAATAAAAATGCTCCCACCCGGGCGTAGAACGGGTTCAATAGCTAATATATATATATATATATATATATATACAGTACAGACCAAAAGTTTGGACACACCTTCTCATTTAAAGATTTTTCTGTATTTTCATGACTATGAAAATTGTACATTCACACTGAAGGCATCAAAACTATGAATTAACACATGTGGAATTGTATACTTAACAAAAAAGTGTGAAACAACTGAAATTATGTCTTATATCTAGGTTCATCAAAGTAGCCACCTTTTGCTTTGATGACTGCTTTGCACATTCTTGCCATTCTCTTGATGAGCTTCAAGAGGTAGTCACCGGAAATGGTTTTCACTTCACAGGTGTGCCCTGTCAGGTTTAATAAGTGGGATTTCTTGTCTTATGAATGGGGTTGGGACCATCAGTTGTGTTGTGCAGAAGTCTGGTGGATACACAGCTGATAGTCCTACTGAATAGACTGTTAGAATTTGTATTATGGCAAGAAAAAAGCAGCTAAGTAAAGAAAAAAAAGTGGCCATCATTACTTTAAGAAATGAAGGTCAGTCAGTCCGAAAAATTAGGCAAACTTTGAAAGTGTCCCCAAGTGCAGTTGCAAAAACCATCAAGTGCTACAAAGAAACTGGCTCACATGAGGACAGCCCCAGAAAAGGAAGACCAAGAGTCACCTCTGCTTCTGAGGATAAGTTTATCCGAGTCACCAGCCTCAGAAATCGCAGGTTAACAGCAGCTCAGATTAGAGACCAGGTCAATGCCACACAAAGTTCTAGCAGCAGACACGTCTCTACATCAACTGTTAAGATGAGACTTTGTGCAGCAGACCTTCATGGTAAAATAGCTGCTAGGAAACCACTGCTAAGGACAGGCAACAAGCAGAAGAGACTTGTTTGGGCTAAAGAACACAAGGAATGAACATTAGACCAGTGGAAATCTGTGCTTTGGTCCGATGAGTCCAAATTTGAGATCTTTGGTTCCAACCACCGTGTCATTGTGCGACGCCGAAAAGGTGAACGGATGGACTCTACATGCCTGGTTCCCACCGTGAAGCATGGAGGAGGAGGTGTGATGGTGTGGGGGTGCTTTTCTGGTGACACTGTTGGGGATTTATTCAAAATTGTAGGCATACTGAACCAGCATGGCTACCACAGCATCTTGCAGCGGCATGCTATTCCATCCGGTTTGCGTTTAGTTGGACCATCATTTATTTTTCAACAGGACAATGACCCCAAACACACCTCCAGGCTGTGTAAGGGCTATTTGACCAAGAAGGAGAGTGATGGGGTGCTACGCCAGATGACCTGGCCTCCACAGTCACCAGACCTGAACCCAATCGAGATGGTTTGGGGTGAGCTGGACCGCAGAGTGAAGGCAAAAGGGCCAACAAGTGCTAAGCATCCCTGGGAACTCCTTCAAGATTGTTGGAAGACCATTTCCGGTGACTACCTCTTGAAGCTCATCAAGAGAATGGCAAGAGTGAGCAAAGCAGTCATCAAAGCAAAAGGTGGCTACTTTGAAGAACCTAGAATATAAGACATATTTTCAGTTGTTTCACACTTTTTTGTTAAGTATATAATTCCATATGTGTTAATTCATAGTTTTGATGCCTTCGGTGTGAATGTACAATTTTCATAGTAATGAAAATACAGAAAAATCTTTAAATGAGAAGGCGTGTCCAAACTTTTGGTCTGTACTGTATATTATATATATATATATATATATATATATATATATATATATATATATATCTATACAGTGGGTATGGAAAGTATTCAGACCCCTTTAAATTTTTCACTCCTTGTTTCATTGCAGCCATTTGGTAAATTATAAAAAGTTCATTTGTCTTCTCATTAATGTCCACTCTGTAACCCATCTTGACTGAAAAAAAACAGAAATGTAGAAACTTTTGCAAATTTATTAAAAAAGAAAAACTGAAATATCACATGGTCAGAAGTATTCAGACCCTTTGCTCAGTATTGAGTAGAAGCACCCTTTTGAGCTAATACAGCCATGAGTCTTCTTGGGAATGATGCAACAAGTTTTTCACACCTGGATTTGGGGATCCTCTGCCATTCTTCCTTGCAGATCCTCTCCAGTTCCGTCAGGTTGGATGGTGAACGTTGGTGGACAGCCATTTTCAGGTCTCTGCAGAGATGCTCAATTGGGTTTAGGTCAGGGCACTGGCTGGGCCAGTCAAGAATGGTCACAGAGTTGTTCTGAAGTTACTCCTTTGTTATTTTAGCTGTGTGCTTAGGGTCATTGTCTTGTTGGAAGGTGAACCTTCGGTCAAGTCTGAGGTCCAGAGCACTCTGGAAGAAGTTTTTATCCAGGATATCTCTGTACTTGGCAGCATTCATGTTTCCTTCAATTGCAACCAGTCGTCATGTCTCTGCAGCTGTAAAAACACCCCCATAACATGATGCGCAACCACCATCATGTTTCACTGTTGGGATTGTCTTGGGCAGGTGATGAGCAGTGCCTGGTTTTCTCCACATATACCGCTTAGAATTATCACCAAAATGTTCTATCTTCGTGTCATCAGACCAAAGAATCTTATTTCTCATAGTCTGGGAATCCTTCATGTGTTTTTGAGCAAACTCTATGCGGGCTTTCATATGTCTTGCCCTAAAGGCCCGACTGGTGGAGGGCTGCAGTGATAGTTGACTTTATGGAACTTTCTCCTATCACCCTACTGCATCTCTGGAGCTCATCCACAGTGATCTTGGGGTTCTTCTTTACCTCTCTCACCAAGGCGCTTTTCCCACGATTGCTCAGTTTTGTTGAGTCTTCTGGTGGTCCCAAACTTCTTCCATTTAAGGATTATGGAGGCCACTGTGCTCTTAGGAACCTTGAGTACTGCAGAAATTCTTTTGTAACCTTGGCCAGATCTGTGCCTTGCCACAATTCGATCTATGAGCTCCTTGGGCAGTTCCTTTTGAGCTCATGATTCTCATTTGGTCTGACATGCACTGTGAGCTGTTAGGTCTTATATAGACAGGTGTGTGCCTTTCCTAATCAAGTCCTATCAGTTTAATTAAACACAGCTGAACTCCAATGAAGGAGTAGAACTATCTCAAGGAAGATCACAAGGAAATGGACAGCATGTGACTTAAATATGAGTGTCTTAGCAAAGGGTCTGAATACTTATGACCATGTGATATTTCAGTTTTTCTTTTTTAATAAATGTGCAAAAATTTCTACATTTCTGTTTATTTTCAGTCAATATGGGGTGCAGAGTGTACATTAATGAGAAAAAAATGAACTTTTTAGAATTAACCAAATGGCTGCAATGAAACAAAGAGTGAAAAATTTAAAGGGGTTTGAATACTTTCCATACCCACTGTATATATATATATATATATATATATATATATATTAGCTATTGAACCCGTTCTACGCCCGGGAGGGAGCATTATCCACTGTATATGTACACACACACATGCAACCATAAGTGCATGCATATATACAACAATCCTCCATTGCTCCTCACTTGCTAGGTTGTTTTTCACTCCTTCTTATCCTAGGACAGACATGGAAGGAGACATGAGCATAATGCAGCAGATATTCAGCATTCCAAACAACTTTCATCCCGAACAATTTTCCTGGCAGTTGTGGCCAAAACCTTCTGTTGGTCTACCTGGCCGTGGTTTGGTTTTTACAGAGCCCCTGATTTTCCATTTGTTAATCACAGTTTGAACACTGCTGACTGGCATTATCAATTCCTTGGATATCTTTTTGTATCTCTTTCCTGTGTTATACAGTTCAACTACCTTTTCCCGTAGACCCGTTGACAATTCTTTTGCTTTCCCCATGACTCACAATCCACAAATGTCAGTGACTGGATGAAAGATGCAAGAGTCTGTCTGGATCCCAGAAACTCACTCAGCTTTTATGCACACACACTGATTACAAGCAAACAGATCACAGGTGAGGATGTTACCTTTAGTAGCCATTCCAACCCATTTGTGTCAAATTGTGTGCATGTTATCAGGCCAAAATCACCAGGTTATGTGAACTTTTGATCAGGGTCATTTGGATGTTTTTGTTTGTCATTAAGATTTAAAAAGAGAAAACACAGTAGTTTGACAATAAATGGTTTCACCCAACCAATAATCATGAGTGGAGAAAAAGTTTTTTTGTTATCATTCATATTCTCTGAAATAAGGCCATGAAAGCAAAAATTCTGCCGGGGTATGTAAACTTTTGAGCACAACTGTATATTTATCCATTTCAATCTCCTCAAATTTCAACAGTGCCTTTCCCTGCAACTAGTGAATAGTGAAGTAATAAAGCAACAGATGAATGTACAGTTAATTCTATGGTAAGCACTAGTGATGAGAGAGCATGCTCAATACTGCTTGGTGCTCGCCCGATCATATCACTGCTCGCCGAGTATTTCCGGGATTGCACGGAAGGAGCTCGGGTCCCCTCCCTGCATGTTTTTCGCTCTGTAGAGCGCCAATCAACAAGCAGGCATTGCCTGCCACTCACTGTAATGCCATAGCCATGTTGGTTGTTGCATTACAGTGACTGGCTGGCTGCACAGCGTCATCAGGTCTATATCAGACCTGGAGCCGCCATGCTCGTCACAGTCACTCCGGAATCAGGCAGAGTAGGGAGAGGTGCTGCTGCGTCAGGGAGAGATTTGCTTGTGTATTAGGTAGTGTAGGGAGAAAAACCGTACTTTAGTCCTTTTGGGGACTAACTAATCCATCTGCAGAGATACCAGGCAGGCAGTGTATATAGGCAGGCAGGCAGGGTATATAGCAGACTGCAGTACATATAGCACAAGAGGCTCCATTCCAATTCTGCCTTCTGCTGCTGTTAGATATTTCTATACAAAGGCCCAGGTTTCAGGGGCCAGGAATACTTTTTTTTTGGATCTTAATCCTCATTATTTGCTTAAAAAGCAATCCAGAGAACACCGTTTTTCCTGTGCCATTTGCTTATTGGCACTGCAGAATACAGCCAGGTCCTTTCCATATTACAGCGCTAGAAATCCAGCTATTTAAAACTGTATTTTTTCCGTCACATGGATCACATATACGTTGTCAGAAATACTGCCATTTCTGGCCTCCATGAAAAATTTCATTTAGCGTGTCAGTGAAGCAATTCACACCAGTTTGCTGTTCAAACTTTTTACCTACAGGCCAGGTAGTTAAAACTCTGTTTTCTCCGTCACACGGATCACATATACGTTGTCAGAAAATACTGCCATTTCTGGCCCCCATTAAAAATTTCTTCCAGTGTGTCAGTGAAGCAAATCACACCAGTTTGCTGTTCAAACTACTTACCTACAGGCCAGGTATTTAAAACTGTGTTTTCTCTGTCACACGCACCACATATAAGTTCGCTCCAAACTCAGTCATTTGTAGTGAGCTTGGAAGATACTGTCCTCCATTTAAAATAGGTAAAGCACGTGACAAGGGACTATTGAACCCAGAACAGTGTCAAAAGGTTGTTGGTTGGAAAGCGGATAATGCTTCCAGTCACTTAGCCACCACCACCACCCTGTCTCCCACACGGTCAAGTCTCAGTAGCCGTGAGTCTGGACCGCATATTCCTCACCCTGATCCTCCTTCCTCCCATCATGCCGAGTACCCAGAGACAACTGATCCCACACTTGGATACTCTGAAGAGCTGTTCACTTTTCCATTTATAGATTTGGGCCTCTCGCCCGGTCCACTTGAAGAGGGGCAAGAGGAGATCACGTGTAGCGATGCCCAAATATTTGAGCAGCCATGGTCACACGAAGGAGTCGGTGGGAAAGTGTCACAAGAGGTGGACGATGATGAGACACAATTGCCAGAAAGTCAGGAGGAGGACCAGGGTGCAGAAGTGGAAGACGAGGTGCTGGATGATATAGTAACTGACCCAACCTGGCAGGAGGACATGCAGAGCGAGGACAGCAGCACACAGTGTGAGGGCGGCAGAGCACCCCAACAGGCAGGAAGAAGAAGCGTGGTGGCCGCAGACAGAAGGCAGGCAACCGTTCCCCGTAACACCAACACGAAGGAAGTTGCCAGTACTACTGTTAGGTCTTCCCAAGTCAGGTTGTTTTTTAAAGACTCTGCCGATAACCCCAAAAAGGCCATTTGCACCACCTGCCAGGCCAGCATCAGCAGAGGCTGCAAAACGACCAGCCTGACCACCACCAGCATGATCATGCACATGACAGCAAAGCACCCGACTTTGTGGGCCGAACCCCAAGGTCCAGGAACAGTGTCTGCAGGTGGCACCATTGCTTCTTCCGCTGTTGTGCATGCAAGCCAATCCCCTGTCCATGGTGCATGCGAAGATGCCTCCTGCCCTGCACCTGTCGTTGCGCACTCTCAAGTAGCAGCATCAGGAAGCACGTCCAAGTCCTTGTCCCAGCGCAGCGTTCAGTTGTCCATACACCAGTCCTTAGAACGCAAGCACAAATATGCAGCCAACACCCCACAGGCCACGCCACTAAATTCTCACATTTCACGACTGCTTGCGCTCGAAATGTTGCCTTTTAGGCTTTTGGAGACGGAAGCATTCCGCAACCTGATGGCGGCGGCCGTCCCTCGGTACTGGGTCCCCAGCCGCCACTATTTCTCCCGGTGTGCTGTCCCAGCATTACACATGCACGTGTCCCAAAACATTAGCCGTGCCCTCAACAACGCAGTTACGGGGAAAGTCCACCTAACCACGGACACGTAGACAAGTGCTTGTGAGCAGGGACGGTACATCTCACTGACGGCACATTGGGTTAACATAGTGGAAGCCGGGTCCCAGTCGGACCTTGGGACGGAATACCTCCTCCCGACTAGTGTTGAGCCACCCCCGTAGTGTTCGAGTTCGGTTCGGTTCATCGAACACCCGTGTGTTCGCCGAACTGTTCGTCGAACTGTACGTCGAACACCTTCGAACACCGTTAAAACCAATGGCAGGCAAACAAAATCACATAGAAACACATAGAAAACACCTTCAAAGGTGTCCAAAAGCTGACAAACTGCTCAGAAGACACAACTAACACATGGAAAAGTGACAAGTACATATAGTCATGCGAAAAGAAAAGAGGTGGAGGAGTAAAAGGAGGGGGAGACACAGATATAGGCATGTCATGCCCTTCTAAAATCCAAAAAGTGAGAAGCCGACACGTTCAGTCCGCTCCTGCCCGTGCCACCTCCGTGTCGCCGGGTTTGTGCCAGAGCCACGGTGAACCCTGACGGCCAGCCCCCCTCTCCCAATACTGGTGCCTGTCCGCTGGTGGGTCGAGCGAGCCCCCCTGTGGTGGAGGCAGCTCTAAGCTTTTTAATCTAAATTGTCTCTCTAATTTGAATGAATACACTTTAAATCCATTTACTAGGATCTATTGGAGGGCAAGTCTCATGCCAGCAGCCGCGTAATTCCAGCTCCAGTAGCGTCCACTAAAGCTGCTGCAGTTAAAAAGCTTTTATAAGGATCGAGCTCGGCTGTCCACCGCAAGGCATCCTACTGCCAGTCCCAGCCCCAATGCCTTGGGGTGCCTCCTGATGCTCTTCACTGAGTATCCCATGGTCCCGAAGCATTTCCTTTGAAAAAATTAAGTGTCCAAACTACAGGTGGTGTAGCTTGCTTAACAGCCGGGATAATCCGCTGACTAGCAGACACTGCTACTAGGCACAAAGTATTTCCTGGGCTAGATGCAGTTAAAAATTTGTAATTAGATACTCTCGTTGGATGCTGAGAAAGCATTCCATAGAGTCTCCTGGCACGCCATATATGATTCTCTTAAAAAGCTTGGGGTAGGGGTCTAGGGGACCCTTTTATAGCCAAAATCACGGCCCTGTATCACAATACGTCACCTAGGCTGAAGATAAATGGAACTGTAGCACCCTGAGGGCTCGGTTGCTACAGAGGTATTGCACCTCACCCAGAGGTGTGATATCTCACTCTCAGGTAAGGATGGAGTGTGGATCAGGACCCGACACCTGCATGCATTACACCACATTGCCGTGGGGCAGGGCGACCAATATGCCTCTGAGATGGGCACGACAGTCCCTGTCCCTGGCTGGAGTGGGGGGAGGGAACACTGAGGAAGGGGAACCCTGTAGTGCAGGAGCAGGGAGGAAGCAGTTCCTGGGTGCATTGAGAAGGGAGTATAAAAGGTGGGCACCATCTTAGTTCAGTGCAGAGAAGTCTGAGCAGAAGTGGCAGGGAGCAGGGGCTCTGCATGAGCTCTGCTCCGGAGGCAGGCCTAGTAACAGAGGCCCAGGCCTGGAAGAGGGAGAAGGAAGGAAGAGGAGCGGAGAAGGCACCAGGAACGAGGAATGAAGGGATCCCAGGGGTGCGGACGGGCGAGTCGCCACCGTACGCCCGAATCCACCTGCGTGGAGGGGTCAGGCCAAAGGGGGAGACCGGTCCCCGAAACTAGTGGAGGCAGGAAACGACCCTCAGCTAGAAACCGGAGGCTGTGACATTTGATGTGGCGCAGCCCCTCGCTACACCCGCTAAGAAGGCACCACATAGGGTCAGGGAAACTGGCGCCAAGTTTACCAAGAGGAGGCCCGAGGCAGCCGGACAGAAGGGTTGGTAAGAAAGGCCAGACAAAGAACACACAAAGGGGGTCCTGTGAAGCGCTCCAAAGTTATCTGGGAGTTGTCTGAGCCCCTCACCTGGTGAGCACAGTACGACGTGGGCAGCCGTTACCTGCAGACGTGGTCTGGATAATAAGAACTGTGAGTAAAGGCCCTGGACTGCATCACTGACTCCGTGTCGTTACTGCTGCTGCCCTGCACAATCACCCCCATCCTCCGCATACACTGCCCTGAGGCTATACTCCTCCCGTGGGGAGTTATGCTACGCTCTGCTGCACCCACAACACCAGCCTCAGCGGTCTGCCCTGCAGCGGCGGTTCACTCTGACCGCAATCCACGGGTGGCGTAGTCGGACATTTAAACATCAAAACCACATAAATAGTTCCGCCACTGGTTTGACCACCCTGAGCCACGGAACTGGGTCGCCGCCACGAAGACTACAACCACCAGCATACACCAAAAAGGGTCCGGCTCCGGGTGTCCCAAGGCCCAGGGGGTGCATCAGAACATTTTCATCACCTTTCACAATCACCAATGGGACAAGGCAGGGATGTCCTCTGTCCCCTCTCTTATACATCCTAGTGACGGAGCACCTGCTCTCATCAATTCGCCATAACCCCAATATTAGGTGGATTTATATGGGAGGCACCGAGTATAAGTGCTCTCTATTTGCTGATGATGTCCTAGTATATATCACTCAATCACATATATCCATCCATGCTGTTATGGCTGAAATAGATCACTTTGTTACATGGTCAAATTTTAAAATCAATGTAGCGATGTCTGAGGCCCTCGATGTCTCCCTCCCCAAATCCATATAGGATTCCATCCAGTCCAACTTTCCCTTTGCCTGGCCCTCACAGGGTATCAAATACTTAGGAATTCCTATTCATAGAGACCTCTCCCATCTATGTTATCTTAATTTTGGGCCCTTTATTGAACAACTCCATACAGACCACGGTTGGCAAGTTAGAACTGTAAGATTCACTACGTGAACAACTGGTGTTTTGTGGAAAAGCACATGTACACTGTGTTCCAAATTTTTATGCAAAAAGTGTTTAGGAGTGATAAGGGAAGAATTTGTTTGTTTGTCAGTTAAACTCATTGATGGTGATGTGTGTCAGGGCTCTTTATATCACTGTAAGCAATTGCAGACACCTGTGCTAATTAGTTTGGCAGGTGTGTCCAATGAAAGGCAAGACTACTTAAGAAGGCTGTCTCACATTATTAAGCAGCCTACATTTTCTGCCAAAATGGGAAAGAAAAAGGATGTGTCGGCTGCTGAGAAGCAACAAATTGTGGAGTGTTTAGGTCAAGGCATGACTACAATCAACATTGTGCGATGATCAGGATGAAGTGTCTTGGCAATCAAGAAGTATGTAGCTGATTCACAGTACACACGTGTGCGTGCTGATAAGGGCAAATTGAGGACTCTTTCCTACAGGCAATTACGTCAGGTTAAAAGAGCAGCGGCAAAAAAGCCTTGTCATAGCAGCAGACAAGTTTTTGAAGCTGCTGGTGCCTCCAACGTCCCCCGAACAACAAGATGCAGGGTCCTTCAGAGGTTTGCAGCTTTGCATACGCCATCCTGTCGACCTCCTCTATCCACTTCACACAAGCAGAAACGGCTCCAGTGGGCTAAACATTACATGAAGACTGATTTCAAAACTGTTTTGTTCACGGATGAGTGCCGTGCAGCGCTCGATGGTCCAGATGGATGGAGTGGAGGATGGCTGGTTGATGGACACCCCACGCAAAGACGGCTACAGCGCCAACAAGGAGGAGGTGGAGTAATGTTTTGGGCTGGAATCATGGGGAGAGAGATTGTCGGCCCCTTTAGGATTCCTGAAGGTGCTAAAGATGAACTCCATAATGTATGTGGATTTTCTCAAACAGCACTTCCTGCCATGGTTCAAGAAGAAGAACCGTGTATTTCACAGCAAGATCATTTTTTTGCATGATAATGCACCATCTCATGCTGCACATAAAACATCTGCATCTCTGGCTGATATGGGCATAAAAGGGGACAAACTTATGGTGTGACCCCCATGCTCCCCTGACCTCTACCCCATTCAGAACCTCTGGAGCATCAGCAAAAGGAGTGTCTATGATGGCGGGAGGCAGTTCACATCTAAGCAACAGCTCTGGGAGGGTATTCGGTCCTCATGCAAAACAATTGAAGCAGAAACCATCCAAAACCTGACAAATTCAATGGACGAGAGAGTTCAGAAGCTCCTTTCGAACAAGGGGTCCTATGTGAAAATGTAACATCACCTAGAATAAAGTTTTGAGTTGAAAACTGTTTGATTTCAGTTTCTAATAACCTGCTAATGCCTATAATTTCAAAAATGACAATTTTTTTGGTCTTTATTAAAATGAAAAGGTTGATCGAAAAGTTTGGGGGATCTAAGAGTGTGGCAACCCAGTAGTCATGATTACTTCGAATTCTGACAATATGAGGGTCATGTTGCAGGTAGTGCAGCAAGAAGGCACTTATGTGTCTTGCGCATCTCGGAGCCCCAAAATTATTTTCCGGGCTAGATGCAGCTAAAAATTATTATTAATTTTAAATCTGGTGGAGCTTAGTATAGATGGCCTAATAGGATCAGTGCTGCACACTGCTACAAAGCCCAAATTATTTTCCAGCCAAGATACAGATAAACATGATTAGTAATTTTAAATCTGGTGGAGCTTATTGTAGATGGCCTAATAGAATCAGTGCTGCACACTGCTACAAAGCCCAAATTATTTTCCAGCCAAGATACAGATAAACATGATTAGTAATTTGAAAGCTTAAAACGGTTGGTAGGGTGATTTTAACCAATCATCAAGCTTTTACTCTCCCCAGGATGACACAGGGGTAGAAAAGTCGTTTCGGATCCATGATTTGTTCATCTTTATGAACGTGAGTCTGTCTACATTATCAGTGGAGAGCCGCGTGCGCTTATCTGTCAGCACACCACCAGCAGCGCTGAACACACGTTCAGACAGAACGCTGGCTGCGGGGCATGACAAGATCTCCAAGGCGTAAGTGGCTAGCTCCGGCCATTTATCCAGATTGGAAGCCCAAAAAGAGCAAGGGTCCAGTGACACAGTCATGGCTTCAATGCTTACTTGGAGATACTCCTGTACCATCGTCTCTAGGCGTTGACTATGTGTCAGACTTCTTGTCTCCTGTGGCCTTGCAAAGGATGGGCTAAAAAAGTGGTGAAATGATTCCGCAAAATTGATGTTACCAGCAGCTACTGTGGTTCTGTTACGGTTTGAGTGCTGAACACTTGACGGTCCCACGGTTGGCAAGTTGGAACTGTGAGATTCACTACGTGCACCACTGGTATTTTGTGGAAAAGCACATGGAAGATTCTGCAACAGTCTCTGCTGATACTCCTGCATGCGTGCATCCATTTCTATGGCAGGAATAATTTCGGCAAATTTACTTTTGTACCGGGGATCTAACAGTGTGGCAACCCAGTAGTCAGGATTATTTCTAATTCTCACAATTCGAGGGTCATGTTGCATGTAGTGCAGCAAGAAGGCACTCATGTGTGTTGCGCATCCAGGAGCACCAAGTCCCTGTTGTGTTGGTGGCGAGGTAACAATCATGCTTCCTTCCTCTGTCCTCTCCCCCCAACCTCGCACAACAGAAATGTGATCAAGGTCTCCCTCATCTGATGAGTCTTCCATCAGTTCGTCCTCCACTTCTTCCTGGGCTCCTGCACCTTCCTCACTAGTTTGGCTGCAACCATGCGCCCTGTTAAAACCATCTCCCCCACCCTTACATGCCTGTCGCCTTGGTGCTGCCGACCGTCTGGACCTTGCAGATGTTAGCCCTTCCTCATACAACTCCTCCTCCTCTACTTCCTCCACCTCCTCTTGTGCCACCACCTGACTCCGAATTCTGTTTAACATGTGCTCCAGCATGTAAATCACCGGAATAGTCATGCTGATAATGGCATCGTCAGCACTAAACATCTTCGTCGCCATTTCAAAACTGTGCAGAAGGGTGCATAGGTCCCTGATCTGAGACCACTCCTCTAGCGTGATTTGCCCCACCTCTGGATCTCGTTGGCCCAGGCTATACGTCAGAACGTATTGCACCAGGGCTTGTCGGTGCTGCCACAGTCGCTGCAACATGTGCAGAGTTGAATTCCACCGGGTAGGCACATCGCATTTTAGCCGGTGAAGTGGCAGGCCCAACGACTTCTGTAGAGATGTAAGTCGCTGAGCTGCGGGATGCGAACGGCGGAAGTGAGCACACAGCGACCGTGCCCTCTGCAGAAGGCCATCTAGTCTGGGATAGTGGGCTAAAAATTGCTGGACAACCAGGTTCAACACGTGAGCCATACAAGGCACGTGTGTGACATTGCCCCGGCGAAGGGCCGTACCCAGGTTTGCAGCATTGTCGCACACGGCCTTCCCTGGTTTCAGGTCCAGTGGAGACAACCATTCATGAAATTAGTTCTCCAGAGCTGACCACAACTCCTCAGCTGTGTGACTCACATTTCCCAGACATTTCAAAGTAAAAACCGCCTGATGACGTTGAGCCCTACTGCCAGCATAGTAAGGAGGTGTGCAGGATCCCTTCTGCGCAGTTAGAAAGCTTGTGGCATGACCAGACAGGCTTTGGGTGCAGGTGGAAGACCGAGAGGAGGTTGAGGAGGCAGAAGCAGTGGAGGAACTTTGACATAAAGAGGATTGACGCACAACTCGTGGGGACGGCAAGACTTGGACAGCAGCCCCTTGTCCTGCTGTCACCATAGTTACCCAGTGCCCAGTCAGCGACATGTAACGCCCCTGTCCATGCCTACTCGTCCAAGTGTCTGTGGTGAAATGCACCCTGTCACACACAGAGTTTCTCAAAGAAGTGGTGATGTTGTGTGCGACATGCTGGTGGAGCGCAGGCACACCTTTCTTTGAGAAGTAGTGCCGACTGGGCATCTGGTACTGGGGCACTGCGACGGACATAAGGTCTCGAAAATCCTCTGTGTCCACCAGGCGGAAAGGCAACATTTCTGTAGCCAAGAGCTTGCAGATGGTGAAATTCAACCTCTTAGCTTTCTCATGGCTAGGAGGAAATGGTCTTTTATTTGTCCACATCTGAGGGACCGAGGGCTGGCTATTGTGCTTAGACGGGGTTGATAAGGGTGTCCCCGGCAAACTGCCGGTCTGTGAGGAAGATGCAGGCGGACATGTTAGGTTGCCTTGATCCAAAGGTGGTGCTATCGATGTCGGACAGCGCTCAACACCAGCTGGTGTTACCACCTCCAAAGAAAATGATGACCTGCCAATCATGCTGGCTGTTGCGGGTAAAGAGATGGCAGGTCTGCGCCCCAAAACAGGTGTGACTGCTGTCCCCCCAGTCACAGAGGATGAAGAGGCCGCGGATGCACAAGATATGGCAGACGGTGGTTGGCCCGGCCGGCTAGGCTGCATTGTAGCACACTGAGCTTCCCACTGCAACTTATGCTTCATGTCCGTGTGCCTGTTCATGCATGAAGTACTCAAACTATGTATTTTTTGGCCTCTACTTAGCTTTTGCTGACAAATGTTACAGATAACACGAGTTGGGTCATCTTTATCGATCTGAAAAAATGCCCAGGCTATGCAAGGCTTAGCACCCATGCGACCTGAAGAGCCACCACGACTTGTGGTGAGAGGCAGAGTTGTGTTTGAGGATTCAGTTGTTGACGTGCTTCCAGTACTACGCCTCTGTCCAGGAAGGCGCAACCTGACCTCGTCGTCACTAGCATCTTCCTCCACCTCCTCTGCTGACCTCATCTCTTGGCTGACTGTGGGTTGACAGTAAGTGGGATCTCCAACCTCATCATCATCACCCTGTGCGTTATCACACCCGTCGTCCTCAGAGCCAACCTGTTCCTGCCCTGACAAAAAACTAAAGTTGTCGCTCCAATCAGGTATTTGAGTCTCATCATCGTCTTCCTCATTGTCTCCACCAACATGAGTTACAGTTTGGGAATGAGGGTCTACATTATGGTCAGAACCTTCTGCGTCTGGTCCTGGATCCGACTCATAAAGATTCTGGGCATCAGTGCAGATCATTTCCTCGTCTGGATTCACAGAAGCGCTGGAGTCGACCTCTGATTCCCAGGCTATAGTATGAGTAAACAGCTCTGCAGACTTAACCATCTGTTCTACCTCATACTCAGACGGGCAGCTGGAGATTTGGGAGCTGTGAGGAAGCAAGTGCGATTGGGGTGACACCTTTGAGGACTGGAGTATTTGTGATGTTGAAGTTGATGTGGAGGAGAGCCCACTTAAAGGAGCACTTGATATCCGTTGAAGCACCTGCTGTTTTTGTGCCTCATCTGGAATTTGTAGCGATTGGCGTGGCCGTAAGAAAGGGATCTTATCACATTGTTCGCTAAAAGAAGTAGACATTTTAGTTTGGCTGGAAGATGGTCTTTCTTCTGCAGATGTTACTGTTGTTTAACACCTACCCCACGGACACAACCTTTTTCCCCTTCCCAACACGCCTATTCCCCTTTCCACCAGCAGCAGGCCTTTTTCCACTCATTTTGGTGGTTAACTAATTCACAACTCTGGAGTTGTTTGCACAAAAAAACAATGGATGGGAACCGAGCAGAGCTGAGAGGCCAAACTGTGGTATTAGGCCAAAACTATTGGCTGGGTTAGATGCAGAAAAAAATTATATTCGATTTGCAACCTGATGGAGGTCAGTATAGATGGACTAATAGAACAAGTCCAACACACAGCTAGAAGCCCAAATATTTTTTCAGAGGTAAATGCAGAAAAATAATATATTCAGTTTGCAACCTGATGGAGGTCAGTATAGATGGACTAATAGAGAAAGTCCCACACACTGCTAGAAGGCCAAATATTTTTTCAGAGCTAGATGCAGAAAAAAAATTATTTTGAATTTGCAACCTGATGGAGGTCAGTATAGGTGGACTAATATAACAAGTCCCACACACTGCTAGAAGGCCAAATATTTTTTCAGAGCTAGATGCAGAAAAAAATTATATTCAGTTTGCAACCTGATGGAGGTCAGTATAGATGGACTAATAGAACAAGTCCCACACACAGCTAGAAGCCCAAATATTTTTTCAGAGGTAGATGCAGAAAAAAATTATATTCAGTTTGCAACCTGATGGAGGTCTGTATAGATGGATTAATAGAACAAGTCCCACACACAGCTAGAAGCCCAATATTTTTTCAGAAGTAGATGCAGAAAAAAAATTATTTTTAATTTGCAACCTGATGGAGGTCAGTATAGATGGACTAATAGAGAAAGTCCCACACACTGCTAGAAGGCCAAATATTTTTTCAGAGCTAGATGCAGAAAAAAATTATATTCAGTTTGCAACCTGATGGAGGTCAGTATAGATGGACTAATAGAACAAGTCCCACACACAGCTAGAAGCCCAAATATTTTTTCAGAGGTAGATGCAGATAAAAATTATTTTTAATTTGCAACCTGATGGAGGTCAGTATAGATGGACTAATAGAGAAAGTCCCACACACTGCTAGAAGGCCAAATATTTTTTCAGAGCTAGATGCAGATAAAAATTATTTTTAATTTGCAACCTGATGGAGGTCAGTATAGATGGACTAATAGAGAAAGTCCCACACACTGCTAGAAGGCCAAATATTTTTTCAGAGCTAGATGCAGATAAAAATAATTTTTAATTTGCAACCTGATGGAGGTCAGTATAGATGGACTAATAGAGAAAGTCCCACACACTGCTAGAAGGCCACATATTTTTTCAGAGCTAGATGCAGATAAAAATTATTTTTAATTTGCAACCTGATGGAGGTCAGTATAGATGGACTAATAGAGAAAGTCCCACACACTGCTAGAAGGCCAAATATTTTTTCAGAGCTAGATGCAGAAAAAAAATTATTTTGAATTTGCAACCTGATGGAGGTCAGTATAGGTGGACTAATAGAACAAGTCCCACACACTGCTAGAAGGCCAAATATTTTTTCAGAGCTAGATGCAGAAAAAAATTATATTCAGTTTGCAACCTGATGGAGGTCAGTATAGATGGAATAAATAGAACAAGTCCCACACACAGCTAGAAGCCCAAATATTTTTTCAGAGGTAGATGCAGAAAAAAATTATATTCAGTTTGCAACCTGATGGAGGTCTGTATAGATGGATTAATAGAACAAGTCCCACACACAGCTAGAAGCCCAAATATTTTTTCAGGGGTAGATGCAGATAAAAATTATTTTTAATTTGCAACCTGATGGAGGTCAGTATAGATGGATTAATAGAACAAGTCCCACACACAGCTAGAAGCCCAATATTTTTTCAGAGGTAGATGCAGAAAAAAAATATATTCAGTTTGCAACCTGATGGAGGTCTGTATAGATGGATTAATAGAACAAGTCCCACACACAGCTAGAAGCCCAATATTTTTTCAGAGGTAGATGCAGAAAAAAAATATATTCAGTTTGCAACCTGATGGAAGTCAGTATAGATGGACTAATAGAGAAAGTCCCACACACTGCTAGAAGGCCAAATATTTTTTCAGAGCTAGATGCAGAAAAAAATTATATTCAGTTTGCAACCTGATGGAGGTCAGTATAGATGGACTAATAGAACAAGTCTCACACACAGCTAGAAGCCCAAATATTTTTTCAGAGGTAGATGCAGATAAAAATTATTTTTAATTTGCAACCTGATTTAGTTCAGTATAGATGGACTAATAGAGAAAGTCCCACACACTGCTAGAAGGCCAAATATTTTTTCAGAGCTAGATGCAAATAAAAATTATTTTTAATTTGCAACCTGATGGAGGTCGGTATAGATGGACTAATAGAGAAAGTCCCACACACTGCTATAAGGCCAAATATTTTTTCAGAGCTAGATGCAGGAAAAATTATATTCAGTTTGCAACCTGATGGAGGTCAGTATAGATGGACTAATAGAAAAAGTCCCACACACTGCTAGAAGCCCAAATATTTTTTCAGAGCTAGATGCAGAAAAAAATTATATTCAATTTGCAACCTGATGGAGGTCAGTATAGATGGACTAATAGAATGATGCTATGCCCAAAAGATTTTACTTCACTAGGTGCAGTAAAAAAATTGGTATTCTATACACAGGTGGTATATCTTGCAACACAGATAGGCTACTCCACTGACTAACACACTCTGCAATAGGCCAAAAAGGATTAGCTTTGCTAGATTCAGCCAAATGCTGTGAAAAAAACTTGCACAGCACTGCCACAGACCTGCCTGGCAAAAACTGATAGGAACTGATGTAACCTAGTCCTGAAAAGGACTGCAATTACAATTAGTCTTTACTCCCACAATCTATCTATTTAAGAGCACAGACCTGCCTGATAAAAGTCGTAGGAAATGCTGTAACCTAGTCCTTAAAAGGACTGCAATCACAACTATTCCCTACTCCCAAGCTATCTGTAGATTTGTGCGAAAATTGGCTTGAAATTAACAAGGTATAGTGCACACAGCAACAGCGGTGCCGTCTAACACGCAGCTGCAGCAGTGAGAAAATGGTGGCGACAGGGAAAATGGCTTGGTCTTATAGGGCAAGGACATGTGACATACACTGCCAATGACACATGCCCTTGCTTGTGTGAAAAACAGCAGTTCGCTCCGTGTGTGCGCTGCTGATAGGCTGACAGACTGCACCTCCCCACTGCAAATGCAGGAAAGAGAAAAAAAAATGGAGATCTTCATTATTCCTGCAGAGATCCATCCCCTGCCCCTCCCCCCACCCCGCTGTACACTCAAACTGCGTATTAACATTAATTTTCATCATTACTGAGAAAAAATCCAGTTATGATTTTGGTGCACGAACAGTTATTGAACATAACCTCGAACAGCCGAATTTTTCTCAAATCGTTCGCGTTCGCCGAACGGCTCGAACACCGCCCAAAACAGCTCGAATTTGAGATTGGCGAACAGTTCGACTAGAACAACGCTCATCTCTACTCCCGATGCCAAGGATTGCGGGCCCTAGGTCAATCAGGGTTGCCCCCATGGTCTACAGCTCCTGCACCTCATTCTCCTCAGCCTCCTCCTCCTCTTCAGCTTCCATCTCCAAAATGACCACATCAGTCACAAGCTGGAAGCACTGCAGCACTGCCTCGGCCAAGGAGCAACAGGCTGTGCTGAAGCTAATATGCTTAGATTACAAACTGCACAATGCTGAAGAGTTGTGGACGGCTTTGAAAGAGCAGGCAGATCTGTAGCTAACACCAATGAACCTACAGCCAGGCATGGTCGTGTGTGACAATGGCCGGAACCTGGTGGCGGCTCTGAGGCGAGGCGAGCTCACACATGAACCATGCCTGGCCCATGTGCTTAACCTCATGGTTCAGCGGTTTCTCAAATCCTACCCGGAGCTACCGGATCTGCTTGTTAAAGTATGCCGCCTGTGTGCCCATTTTAGAAAGTCAGCTACAGCTTCCGCCTCCCTTGCCATGTATCAGCAGTGTTTGCATCTTCCGGCTCACAGACTGGTGTGTGATGTCCCCACACGTTGGAACTCTACACTGCAGATGTTGGGAAGAATTTGTGAGCAGAAGAGGGCAGTTATTGACTACCAGCATCAACAAGGCCGTCGGTATTCAGTTCAGACTCCACACATAAGACCTCAGGAGTGGACATGGATGTCAGACATATGTACCATCCTCCAAAACTTTGAGGACTCCACCAAGATGGTGAGCGGCGATGATGCCATATTTAGCGTCACCATCCCGCATCTCTATCTTCTGAAACGCTCTCTGCTCACAATCAAAGAGGATGCATTGCAGGCAGAGCACAATGAGATGGAGCAAGGAACCATACAGGGTGATTACACACAGCCAAGCCTCATGTCACCCAACGTGGCTTGGGTGACAAAGAGGAAGAGGAGAAGGATGAAGGACAGGAGCTAGTTTCATGCACTATAGACGATACTCATAGGTGGATTATAATGAGGGCAATCTGGGCTACCGCCCGGGGCCCCGAGCCTGCAGGGTGCCCGCGCCTTCGGGCAGAGTGTCTAATGCCGGATTGCCCTCATTATTATTATATGTGTGTGTGTGTGTGTATGTGTATGTGTATATGTGTGTGTGTATGTGTGTATATGTGTGTGTATGTGTGTATATGTGTATGTGTGTATATATGTGTGTGTATGTGTGTGTGTGTATGTATGTGTGTATGTATGTGTGTGTATGTATGTGTGTGTATGTATGCATGTGTGTGTGCAGGCAGATATCATTGTGTGATGTCTGTTTATATGTATTTTTGTGTTTCAAATGTGTTTATGCGTGTATGTATATGTTTGTGTGTGTGCGTGACTGCATGCGTGACTGCGTGCGGCCTCCTGCTGAGTATAGTTGGCGCCGTGCTTCCCTGTGCTGGCCCGGCCGCGTCACTGCTAGTAGACACGGCCCTGTGCGCGGCCGTGTCTCCTAGCTGTGATGTCACGCAGTGCGTGCCCGGCCTGCACTGCTGCAAAGGAGAAGAGAGCAGGCAGGAAGAATGGAGCCGGGGGATGGTGAGTCTGTGTGTGTATGTGTGCGTATGTGTGTATATGTGTGTGTGTATATGTGTGTGTGTGTGTATATGTGTGTGTGTGTATGTGTGTGTATGTATGTGTGTGTATGTATGTGTATGTGTGTGTGTGTATGCATGTGTGTGTATGTATGTATGTATGTATGTGTGTGTGTGTGTGCAGGCAGATATTGTGTGATGTCTGTTTATATGTATTTTTGTGTTTCAAATGTGTTTATGCGTGTATGTATATGTTTGTGTGTGCGTGTGACTGCATGCGTGACCGCGTGCGGCCTCCTGCTGAGTATAGTTGGCGCCGTGCGGCCTCCTGCTGTCTCGGGGGGGGGGCGCCGTGCGGCCTCCCACTATGTATAGATGGCGCCATGCGGCCTCCCACTATGTATAGATGGCGCCGTGCAGCCCCCTGCTGAGTATAGATGGCGCCGTGAGGCCCTCTGCTGTGTACAGATGGCGCCGTGCGGCCCTCTGCTGTGTATAGATGGCGCCGTGTGGCCTCCTGCTGTGTATAGATGGCGCCGTGCGGCCTCCTGCTGTGTATAGATGGCGCCGTGCGGCTTCCTGCTGTGTATAGAAGGCGCCGTGCGGCCTCCTGCTGTGTATAGATTGCGCCGTGCGGCCTCCTGCTGTGTATAGATGGCGTCGTGCGGCCTCCTGCTGTGTATAGATGGCGCCGTGCGGCCTCCTGCTGTCTCTGGGGGGGCGCCGTGCGGCCTCCTGCTGTGTATAGATGGCTACGTGTGGCCTCCTGCTGAGTATAGATGGCGCCGTGCGGCCTCCTGCTGTCTCTGGGGGGGGCGCCGTGCGGCCTCCCGCTGTGTATAGATGGCGCCATGCGGCCTCCTGCTGTGTATAGATGGCTACGTGTGGCCTCCTGCTGAGTATAGATGGCACCGTGCGGCCTCCTGCTGACTCTGGGGGGCGCCCTGCGGCCTCCCGCTGTGTATAGATGGCGCCGTGCGGCCTCCCGCTGTGTATAGATGGCGCCGTGCGGCCTCCTGCTGTGCATAGATGACGCCTTGCGGCCTCCTGCTGTGTATAGATGGTGCCGTGCGGCCTCCTGCTGTGTATAGATGGCACCATGCGGCCTCCTGCTGACTCTGGGGGGGTGCCCTGCGGCCTCCCGCTGTGTATAGATGGCGCCGTGCGGCCTCCTGCTGTGTATAGATGGCTACGTGCGGCCTCCTGCTGAGTATAGATGGTACCATGCGGCCTCCTGCTGACTCTGGTGGGGCGCCCTGCGGCCTCCCGCTGTGTATAGATGGCGCCGTGCGGCCTCCCGCTGTGTATAGATGGCGCCGTGCGGCCTCCTGCTGTGTATAGATGGCGCCGTGTGGCCTCCTGCTGTGTATAGATGGCACCATGCGGCCTCCTGCTGACTCTGGGGGGGTGCCCTGCGGCCTCCCGCTGTGTATAGATGGCACCGTGCGGCCTCCCGCTGTGTATAGATGGCGCCGTGCGGCCTCCCGCTGTGTATAGATGGCTACGTGCGGCCTCCCGTTGTGTATAGATGGCTACGTGCGGCCTCCCGCTGTGTATAGATGGCTACGTGCAGCCTCCCGCTGTGTATAGATGGCACTGTGCAGCCTCCCGCTGTGTATAGATGGCTACGTGTGCTCAATATTGAGTCATACAATTAATACAATGCAATTAATTGAGTCATACAATTAATGTAAGGCTATGTGCCCACGATACAGAAATGTTCCGGATTTTTTTTTTAGCCTTTCTGCATCTCCCTGGCAGAAAAAATGCATGCGGATTGTACATGCGGATTGTGCATGCGGATTGTACATGCGGATTGTACATGTGTTTTTCCTGCCAGGGACATGCGGATGTGAAGCGTTCTTCACTTGCATTTCCGCATGCGGGTTGACAAGCGCTTTCCAAGCGATTTTAGCATCACTTGGAAAGTGCTTGACAACTTGATCACACTATATAAATCCATGCATGGATTTATATAGTGTGACCGTAAAAGAATGGTAAAAAATAAAAAATATATACTTACCTTCTGATGGCCTGCCGATGTCAGCGGTCGCGTGACCCGTCACATGACTAAATGACGTCACGGCAGGTCCTTTTCAGACCATCGCGAGCTGCCGGCAACCCAGGACGCATCGGATAAAGACACCGGGGGCCATCAGAAGGTAAGTATAATGTATATTTTTTATTTTATTCTTTTTTTACAGGTTCTATGGTACCCGGGTCCGGAGGAGAGTCTCCTCTCCTTTAGACCTGTGTACCATCCGCACATTGAAACGCATGGATTCCGCATCTACAGATGCAGGGATGCGGATTCCATGCGTTCTAATGCAAGTCAATGGTGGCAAAATAATTGGTAATGCTGCGGATTTTTCCGCAGCGGAAATTTCCGCAGCATGTACACAGCACATGCGGATTATCATTGGGGAACATGGCAGACCTCTACCAAGCGTTTTTTAAGCGCTTCTGCAGCGGAATTGCGGCTGCGGAAACGCTTAAAAAACGCATAGTGGGCACACCGCCTAAAAAAAAATATTATAATTAATATTGTGCCAAATTAATTTCACGTGAACTATCACATGATCTATCACAGGGGATCTTGTGACATGTCACGTGATAAATCAGGTGTGTGGGGGGGGCCCGCGCCTTCTAAACTGCCCGGGGCCCTTGCTACTCTTAATCCACCCCTGACGGTACTACCTGCACAGCTGTTATACTGTCTGTTCAACATGGATGGCCAGAGGACAGAGAGGAGGAGGAGGAGAAGAAGAGCATGGTCAGTCATCCTCTTGGTGAGGACTAGAGATGAGCGTTGTTCTACTCGAACTGTTCGCCAATCTCAAATTCGAGCTGTTTTGGGCGGTGTTCGAGCCGGTCGGCGAACACGAACAATTTGAGAAAAATTCGGCTGTTCGAGGTTATGTTCGATAACTGTTCGTGCACCAAAATCATAACTGGATTTTTTCTCAGTAATGATGAAAATTAATGTTAATACGCAGTTTGAGTGTACAGCGGGGCGGGGGGAGGGGCAGGAGATGGATCTCTGCAGGAACAATGAAGATCTCCATTTTTTTTTCTCTTTCCCGCATTTGCAGTGGGGAGGTGCAATCTGTCAGCCTATCAGCAGCGCACACACGGAGCGAAGTGCTTTTTTTCACACAAGTAAGGGCATGTGTGATTGGCAGTGTATGTCACATGTCCTTGCCCTATAAGACCAAGCCATTTTCCCCGTCGCCACCATTTTCTCACTGCTGCAGCTGCGTGTTAGACGGCACCGCTGTTGCTGTGTGCGCTATACCTTGTTAATTTCAAGTCAATTTTCGCACAAATATACAGATAGCTTGGGAGTAGGGAATAGTTGTGATTGCAGTCCTTTTAAGGACTAGATTACAGCATTTCCTACGACTTTTATCAAGCAGGTCTGTGCTCTTAAATAGATAGATTGTGGGAGTAAAGACTAATTGTAATTGGAGTCCTTTTCAGGACTAGGTTACATCAGTTCCTATCAGTTTTTGCCAGGCAGGTCTGTGCCAGTGCTGTGCAAGTTTTTTTCACAGCATTTGGCTGAATCTAGCAAAGCTAATCCTTTTTGGCCTATTGCAGAGTGTGTTAGTCAGTGGAGTAGCCTATCTGTGTTGCAAGATATACCACCTGTGTATAGAATACCAATTTTTTTACTGCACCTAGTGAAGTAAAATCTTTTGGGCATAGCATCATTCTATTAGTCCATCTATACTGACCTCCATCAGGTTGCAAATTAAAAATAATTTTTTTCTGCATCTAGCTCTGAAAAAATATTTGGGCTTCTAGCAGTGTGTGGGACTTGGTCTATTAGTCCATCTATACTGACCTCCATCAGGTTGCAAATTAAAAATAATTTTTTTCTTCATTTATCTCTGAAAAAATATTTGGGCTTCTAGCAGCGTGTGGGACTTGTTCTATTAGTCCATCTATACTGACCTCCATCAGGTTGCAAATTAAAAATAATTTTTTTCTGCATCTAACTCTGAAAAAATATTTGGGCTTCTAGCAGTGTGTGGGACTTGTTCTATTAGTCCCTCTATACTGACCTCCAGCAGGTTGCAAATTGAATATAATTTTTTTCTGCATCTAGCTCTGAAAAAATATTTGGGCTTCTAGCGGTGTGTGGGACTTGGTCTATTAGTCCATCTATACTGACCTCCATCAGGTTGCAAATTAAAAATAATTTTTTTCTGCATCTAGCTCTGAAAAAATATTTGGGCTTCTAGCAGTGTGTGGGACTTGGTCTATTAGTCCATCTATACTGACCTCCATCAGGTTGCAAATTAAAAATATTTTTTTTCTGCATCTAGCTCTGAAAAAATATTTGGGCTTCTAGCAGTGTGTGGGACTTGGTCTATTAGTCCATCTATACTGACCTCCATCAGGTTGCAAATTGAATAAAAAAAATTTCTGCATCTAGCTCTGAAAAAATATTTGGGCTTCTAGCGGTGTGTGGGACTTGGTCTATTAGTCCATCTATACTGACCTCCATCAGGTTGCAAATTAAAAATAATTTTTTTCTGCATCTAGCTCTGAAAAAATATTTGGGCTTCTAGCAGTGTGTGGGACTTGGTCTATTAGTCCATCTATACTGACCTCCATCAGGTTGTAAATTAAAAATAATTTTTTTCTTCATTTAGCTCTGAAAAAATATTTGGGCTTCTAGCAGTGTGTGGGACTTGTTCTATTAGTCCTTCTATACTGACCTCCAGCAGGTTGCAAATTGAATATAATTTTTTTCTGCATCTAGCTCTGAAAAAATATTTGGGCTTCTAGCGGTGTGTGGGACTTGGTCTATTAGTCCATCTATACTGACCTCCATCAGGTTGCAAATTAAAAATAATTTTTTTCTGCATCTAGCTCTGAAAAAATATTTGGGCTTCTAGCAGTGTGTGGGACTTGGTCTATTAGTCCATCTATACTGACCTCCATCAGGTTGCAAATTAAAAATAATTTTTTTCTTCATTTATCTCTGAAAAAATATTTTTGCTTCTAGCAGCGTGTGGGACTTGTTCTATTAGTCCATCTATACTGACCTCCATCAGGTTGCAAATTAAAAATAATTTTTTTCTGCATCTAGCTCTGAAAAAATATTTGGGCTTCTAGCAGTGTGTGGGACTTGGTCTATTAGTCCATCTATACTGACCTCCATCAGGTTGCAAATTAAAAATAATTTTTTTCTTCATTTATCTCTGAAAAAATATTTGGGCTTCTTGCAGCGTGTGGGACTTGTTCTATTAGTCCATCTATACTGACCTCCATCAGGTTGCAAATTAAAAATAATTTTTTTCTGCATCTAGCTCTGAAAAAATATTTGGGCTTCTAGCAGTGTGTGGGACTTGGTCTATTAGTCCATCTATACTGACCTCCATCAGGTTGCAAATTAAAAATAATTTTTTTCTTCATTTAGCTCTGAAAAAATATTTGGGCTTCTAGCAGTGTGTGGGACTTGTTCTATTAGTCCTTCTATACTGACCTCCAGCAGGTTGCAAATTGAATATAATTTTTTTCTGCATCTAGCTCTGAAAAAATATTTGGGCTTCTAGCAGTGTGTGGGACTTGGTCTATTAGTCCATCTATACTGACCTCCATCAGGTTGCAAATTGAATAAAAAAATTTTCTGCATCTAGCTCTGAAAAAATATTTGGGCTTCTAGCGGTGTGTGGGACTTGGTCTATTAGTCCATCTATACTGACCTCCATCAGGTTGCAAATTAAAAATAATTTTTTTCTGCATCTAACCCAGCCAATAGTTTTGGCCTAATACCACAGTTTGGCCACTCAGCTCTGCTCGGTTACCATCCATTGTTTTTTTGTGCAAACAACTCCAGAGTTGTGAATTAGTTAACCACCAAAATAAGTGGAAAAAGGCCTGCTGCTGGTGGAAAGGGGAATAGGCGTGTTGGGAAGGGGAAAAAAGGTTGTGTCCGTGGGGTAGGTGCAGAAGAAAGACCATCTTCCAGCCAAACTAAAATGTCTACTTCTTTTAGCGGACAATGTGATAAGATCCCTTTCTTACGGCCACGCCAATCGCTACAAATTCCAGATGAGGCACAAAAACAGCAGGTGCTTCAACGGATATCAAGTGCTCCTTTAAGTGGGCTCTCCTCCACATCAACTTCAACATCACAAATACTCCAGTCCTCAAAGGTGTCACCCAAATCGCACTTGCTTCCTCACAGCTCCCAAATCTCCAGCTGCCCGTCTGAGTATGAGGTAGAACAGATGGTTGAGTCTGCAGAGCTGTTTACTCATACTATAGCCTGGGAATCAGAGGTCGACTCCAGCGCTTCTGTGAATCCAGACGAGGAAATGATCTGCACTGATGCCCAGAATCTTTATGAGTCGGATCCAGGACCAGACGCAGAAGGTTCTGACCATAATGTAGACCCTCATTCCCAAACTGTAACTCCTGTTGGTGGAGACAATGAGGAAGACGATGATAAGACTCAAATACCTGATTGGAGCGACAACTTTAGTTTTTTGTCAGGGCAGGAACAGGTTGGCTCTGAGGACGACGGGTGTGATAACGCACAGGGTGATGATGATGAGGTCGGAGATCCCACGTACTGTCAACCCACAGTCAGCCAAGAGATGAGGTCAGCAGAGGAGGTGGAGGAAGATGCTAGTGACGACGAGGTCAGGTTGCGCCTTCCTGGACAGAGACGTAGTACTGGAAGCACGTCAACAACTGCATCCTCAAACACAACTCTGCCTCTCACCACAAGTCGTGGTGGCTCTTCAGGTCGCATGGGTGCTAAGCCTTGCATAGCCTGGGCATTTTTTCAGATCGATAAAGATGACCCAACTCGTGTTATCTGTAACATTTGTCAGCAAAAGCTAAGTAGAGGCCAAAAAATACATAGTTTGAGTACTTCATGCATGAACCGGCACATGGACATGAAGCATAAGTTGCAGTGGGAAGCTCAGTGTGCTACAATGCGGCCTAGCCGGCCGGGCCAACCACCGTCTGCCATATCTTGTGCATCCGCGGCCTCTTCATCCTCTGTGACTGGGGGGACAGCAGTCACACCTGTTTTGGGGCGCAGACCTGCCATCTCTTTACCCGCAACAGCCAGCGTGATTGGCAGGTCATCATTTTCTTTGGAGGTGGTAACACCAGCTGGTCTTGAGCGCTGTCCGACATCGATAGCACCACCTTTGGATCAAGGCAACCTAACATGTCCGCCTGCATCTTCCTCACAGACCGGCAGTTTGCCGGGGACACCCTTATCAACCCCGTCTAAGCACAATAGCCAGCCCTCGGTCCCTCAGATGTGGACAAGTAAAAGACCATTTCCTCCTAGCCATGAGAAAGCTAAGAGGTTGAATTTCACCATCTGCAAGCTCTTGGCTACAGAAATGCTGCCTTTCCGCCTGGTGGACACAGAGGATTTTCGAGACCTTATGTCCGTCGCAGTGCCCCAGTACCAGATGCCCAGTCGGCACTACTTCTCAAAGAAAGGTGTGCCTGCGCTCCACCAGCATGTCGCACACAACATCCCCGCTTCTTTGAGAAACTCTGTGTGTGACAGGGTGCATTTCACCACAGACACTTGGACGAGTAGGCATGGACAGGGGCGTTACATGTCGCTTACTGGGCACTGGGTAACTATGGTGACAGCAGGACAAGGGGCTGCTGTCCAAGTCTTGCCGTCCCCACGAGTTGTGCGTCAATCCTCTTTATGTCAAAGTTCCTCCACTGCTTCTGCCTCCTCAACCTCCTCTCGGTCTTCCACCTGCACCCAAAGCCTGTCTGGTCATGCCACAAGCTTTCTAACTGCGCAGAAGGGATCCTGCACACCTCCTTACTATGCTGGCAGTAGGGCTCAACGTCATCAGGCGGTTTTTACATTGAAATGTCTGGGAAATGTGAGTCACACAGCTGAGGAGTTGTGGTCAGCTCTGGAGAACCAATTTCATGAATGGTTGTCTCCACTGGACCTGAAACCAGGGAAGGCCGTGTGCGACAATGCTGCAAACCTGGGTGCGGCCCTTCGCCGGGGCAATGTCACACACGTGCCTTGTATGGCTCACGTGTTGAACCTGGTTGTCCAGCAATTTTTAGCCCACTATCCCAGACTAGATGGCCTTCTGCAGAGGGCACGGTCGCTGTGTGCTCACTTCCGCCGTTCGCATCCCGCAGCTCAGCGACTTACATCTCTACAGAAGTCGTTGGGCCTGCCACTTCACCGGCTAAAATGCGATGTGCCTACCCGGTGGAATTCAACTCTGCACATGTTGCAGCGACTGTGGCAGCACCGACAAGCCCTGGTGCAATACGTTCTGACGTATAGCCTGGGCCAACGAGATTCAGAGTTGGGGCAAATCACGCTGGAGGAGTGGTCTCAGATCAGGGACCTATGCACCCTTCTGCACAGTTTTGAAATGGCGACGAAGATGTTTAGTGCTGACGATGCCATTATCAGCATGACTATTCTGGTGATTTACATGCTGGAGCACATGTTAAACAGAATTCGGAGTCAGGTGGTGGCACAAGAGGAGGTGGAGGAAGTAGAGGAGGAGGAGTTGTATGCGGAAGGGCTAACATCTGCAAGGTCCAGACGGTCGGCAGCACCAAGGCGGCAGGCATGTGAGGGTGGGGGAGATGATTTTACCAGGGCGCATGGTAGCAGCCAAACTAGTGAGGAAGGTGCAGGAGCCCAGGAAGAAGTGGAGGACGAACTGATGGAAGACTCATCAGATGAGGGAGACCTTGATCACATTTCTGTTGTGCGAGGTTGGGGGGAGAGAACAGAGGAAGGAAGCATGATTGTTACCTCGCCACCAACACAACAGGGACTTGGTGCTCCTGGATGCGCAACACACATGAGTGCCTTCTTGCTGCACTACCTGCAACATGACCCTCGAATTGTGAGAATTAGAAATAATCCTGACTACTGGGTTGCCACACTGTTAGATCCCCGGTACAAAAGTAAATTTGCAGAAATTATTCCTGCCATAGAAAGGGATGCACGCATGCAGGAGTATCAGCAGAGACTGTTGCAGAATCTTACATGTGCTTTTCCACAAAATACCAGTGGTGCACGTAGTGAATCTCACAGTTCCAACTTGCCAACCGTGGGACCGTCAAGTGTTCAGCACTCAAACCGTAACAGAACCACAGTATCTGCTGGTAACATCAATTTTGCGGAATCATTTCACCACTTTTTTAGCCCATCCTTTGCAAGGCCACAGGAGACAAGAAGTCTGACACATAGTCAACGCCTAGAGACGATGGTACAGGAGTATCTCCAAGTAAACATTGAAGCCACGACTGTGTCACTGGACCCTTGCTCTTTTTGGGCTTCCAATCTGGATAAATGGCCGGAGCTAGCCACTTACGCCTTGGAGATCTTGTCATGCCCCGCAGCCAGCGTTCTGTCTGAACGTGTGTTCAGCGCTGCTGGTGGTGTGCTGACAGATAAGCGCACGCGGCTCTCCACTGATAATGTAGACAGACTCACGTTCATAAAGATGAACAAATCATGGATCCGAAACGACTTTTCTACCCCTGTGTCATCCTGGGGAGAGTAAAAGCTTGATGATTGGTTAAAATCACCCTACCAACTGTTTTAAGCTTTCAAATTACTAATCATGTTTATCTGTATCTTGACTGGAAAATAATTTGGGCTTTGTAGCAGTGTGCAGCACTGATCCTATTAGGCCATCTATAATAAGCTTCACCAGATTTAAAATTAAAAATAATTTTTAGCTGCATCTAGCCCGGAAAATAATTTTGGGGCTCCGAGATGCGCAAGACACATAAGTGCCTTCTTGCTGCACTACCTGCAGCATGACCCTCATATTGTCAGAATTCGAAGTAATCATGACTACTGGGTTGCCACACTCTTAGATCCCCCAAACTTTTCGATCAACCTTTTCATTTTAATAAAGACCAAAAAAATGGTCATTTTTGAAATTATAAGCATTAGCAGGTTGTTAGAAACTGAAATCAAACAGTTTTCAACTCAAAACTTTATTCTAGGTGATGTTACATTTTCACATAGGACCCCTTGTTCGAAAGGAGCTTCTGAACTCTCTTGTCCATTGAATTTGTCAGGTTTTGGATGGTTTCTGCTTCAATTGTTTTGCATGAGGACAGAATACCCTCCCAGAGCTGTTGCTTAGATGTGAACTGCCTCCCGCCATCATAGACACTCCTTTTAATGATGCTCCAAAGGTTCTGAATGGGGTAGAGGTCAGGGGAGCATGGGGGTCACACCATAAGTTTGTCCCCTTTTATGCCCATATCAGCCAGAGATGCAGATGTTTTATGTGCAGCATGAGATGGTGCATTATCATGCAGAAAAATGATCTTGCTGTGAAATACACGGTTCTTCTTCTTGAACCATGGCAGGAAGTGCTGTTTGAGAAAATCCACATACATTATGGAGTTCATCTTTAGCGCCTTCAGGGATCCTAAAGGGGCCGACAATCTCTCTCCCCATGATTCCAGCCCAAAACATTACTCCACCTCCTCCTTGTTGGCGCTGTAGCCGTGTTTGCGTGGGGTGTCCATCAACCAGCCATCCTCCACTCCATTCATCTGGACCATCGAGCGCTGCATGGCACTCATCCGTGAACAAAACAGTTTTGAAATCAGTCTTCATGTAATGTTTGGCCCACTGGAGCCGTTTCTGCTTGTGTGAAGTGGATAGAGGAGGTCGACAGGATGACGTATGCACAGCTGCAAACCTCTGAAGTACCCTGCATCTTGTTGTTCGGGGGACGTTGGAGGCACAAGCAGCTTCAAAAACTTGTCTGCTGCTATGACAAGGCTTTTTTGCCGCTGCTCTTTCAACCTGACGTAATTGCCTGTAGGAAAGAGTCCTCAATTTGCCCTTATCAGCACGCACACGTGTGTACTGTGAATCAGCTACATACTTCTTGATTGCCAAGACACTTCATCCTGATCATCGCACAATGTTGATTGTAGTCATGCCTTGACCTAAACACTCCACAATTTGTTGCTTCTCAGCAGCCGACACATCCTTTTTCTTTCCCATTTTGGCAGAAAATGTAGGCTGCTTAATAATGTGAGAGAGCCTTCTTAAGTAGTCTTGCCTTTCATTGGACACACCTGCCAAACTAATTAGCACAGGTGTCTGCAATTGCTTACAGTGATATAAAGAGCCCTGACACACATCACCATCAATGAGTTTAACTGACAAACAAACAAATTCTTCCCTTATCACTCCTAAACACTTTTTGCATAATAATTTGGAACGTGGTGTACATGTGCTTTTCCACAAAACACCAGTGGTTCACGTAGTGAATCTTACAGTTCTAACTTGCCAACCGTGGTCTGTATGGAATTGTTCAATAAAGGGCCCAAAATTAAGATAACATAGATGGGAGAGGTCTCTATGAATAGGAATTCCTAAGTATTTGATACCCTGTGAGGGCCAGGCAAAGGGAAAGTTGGACTGGATGGAATCCTATATGGATTTAGGGAGGGAGACATCGAGGGCCTCAGACTTCGCTGCATTGATTTTAAAATTTTACCATGTAACAAAGTGATCTATTTCAGCCATAACAGCAGGGATGGATATATGTGATTGAGTGATATATACTAGGACATCATCAGCAAATAGAGAGCACTTGTACTCGGTGCCTCCCACCTCAATCCACCTAATATTGGGGTTATGGCGAATTGATGAGAGCAGGTGCTCCGTCACTAGGATGTATAAGAGAGGGGACAGAGGACATCCCTGCCTTGTCCCATTGGTGATTGTGAAAGGTGATGAAAATGTTCTGACGCACCCCCTGGGCCTTGGGACACCCGGAGCCGGACCCTTTTTGGTGGATGCTGGTGGTTGTAGTCTTCGTGGCGGCGATCCGGTTCCGTGGCTCAGGGCGGTCAAACCAGTGGCGGAACTATTTATGTGGTTTTGATGTTTAAATGTCCGACTACGCCACCCGTGGATTGCGGTCAGAGTGAACCGCCGCTACAGGGCAGACCGCTAAGGCTGGTGTTGTGGGTGCAGCAGAGCGTAGCATAACTCCCCACGGGAGGAGTATAGCCTCAGGGCAGTGTATGCGGAGGATGGGGGTGATGGTGCAGGGCAGCAGCAGTAACGACACGGAGTCAGTGATGCAGTTCAGGGCCTTTACTCACAGTTCTTATTATCCAGACCACGTCTGCAGGTAACGGCTGCCCATGTCGTACTGTGCTCACCAGGTGAGGGGCTCAGACAACTCCCAGATAACTTTGGAGCGCTTCACAGGACCCCCTTTGTGTGTCCTTTGTCTGGCCTTTCTTACAACACTTCTGTCCGGCTGCCTCGGGCCTCCTCTTGGTAAACTTGGCGCCAGTTTCCCTGACCCTATGTGGTGCCTTCCTAGCGGGTGGAGCAAGGGGCTGCGCCACATAAAATGTCAGAGCCTCCGGTTTCTAGCTAAGGGTCGTTTCCTGCCTCCACTAGTTCGGGGACCGGTCTCCCCCTTTGGCCTGACCCCTCCACGCAGGTGGATTCGGGCGTGCGGTGGCGACTCGCCCGTCCGCACCCCTGGGATCCCTTCATTCCTCGTTCCTGGAGCCTTCTCCGCTCCTCTTCCTTCCTTCTCCCTCTTGCAGGCCTGGGCCTCTGTTACTAGGCCCGCCTCCGGAGCAGAGCTCATGCAGAGCCCCTGCTCCCTGCCACTTCTGCTCAGACTTCTCTGCACTGAACTAAGATGGTGCCCACCTTTTATACTCCCTTCTCAATGCACCCAGGAACTGCTTCCTCCCTGCTCCTGCACTGCAGGGTTCCCCTTCCTCAGTGTTCCCTCCCCCCACTCCAGCCAGGGACAGGGACCGTCGTGCCCATCTCAGGGGCATATTGGTCACCCTGCCCCACGGCAATGTGGTGTAATGCATGCAGGTGTCGGGTCCTGATCCACACTCCATCCTTATCTGAGAGTGAGATATCTCACCTCTGGGTGAGGTGCAATACGTCTGTAGCAACCGAGCCCTCGGTGCTACAGTTCCATTTATCTTCAGCCTAGGTGACGTATTGTGATACAGGGCCGTGATTTTGGCTATAAAAGGGTCCCCTAGACCCCTACCCCAAGCTTTTTAAGAGAATCATATATGGCGTGCCAGGAGACTCTATGGAATGCTTTCTCAGCATCCAACGAGAGTATCTACTTACAAATTTTTAACTGCATCTAGCCCAGGAAATACTTTGTGCCTAGTAGCAGTGTCTGCTAGTCAGCGGATTATCCCGGCTGTTAAGCAAGCTACACCACCTGTAGTTTGGACACTTAATTTTTTCAAAGGAAATGCTTCGGGACCACGGGATACTCAGTGAAGAGCATCAGGAGGCACCCCAAGGCATAGGGGCTGGGACTGGCACTAGGATGCCTTGCGGTGGACAGCCGAGCTCGATCCTTATAAAAGCTTTTTAACTGCAGCAGCTTTAGTGGACGCTACTGGAGCTGGAATTACGCGGCTGTTGGCATGAGACTTGCCCTCCAATAGATCCTTGTAAATGGATTTAAAGTGTATTCATTCAAATTAGAGGGACAATTTAAATTAAAAAGCTTAGAGCTGCCTCCACCACAGGGGGGCTCTCTCGACCCACCAGCGGACAGGCACCAGTATTGGGAGAGGGGGGCTGGCCGTCAGGGTTCACCGCGGCTCTGGCACAAACCCGGCGACACGGAGGTGGCACGGGCAGGAGCGGACTGGCCGTCTCGGCTTCTCACTTTTTGGATTTTAGAAGGGCATGACATGCCTATATCTGTGTCTCCCCCTCCTTTTACTCCTCCACCTCTTTTCTTTTCGCATGACTATATGTACTTGTCACTTTTCCATGTGTTAGTTGTGTCTTCTGAGCAGTTTGTCAGCTTTTGGACACCTTTGAAGGTGTTTTCTATGTGTTTCTATGTGTTTTTGTTTGCCTGCCATTGGTTTTAACGGTGTTCGAAGGTGTTCGACGAACAGTTCGGCGAACACACGGGTGTTCGACGAACCGAACCGAACTCGAACACTACGGGGGTGGCTCAACACTAGTGAGGACACGGAAGTCTTCCCTGTTAGTAGTCTAGCACGTATGGTTGAGTTTATGTTATGCTGCCTTTCCCATGACCCTTGCATTCTCAAAATTTTGGGTGACAGTCATTACTGGTTGGTGACACTTCTAGACCCACGCTACAAGGAGAACTTTATATCTCTTATTCCTGAGGCGGACAGGTCTACAAAAATGGGGCTGTACGAGAAGGCCCTTGTTGCGGAACTATTAAAAAAATTCCCATCTGAAACTGCTGGCGGCAGAGGGCACACTTTGTTGGACAACCAAGGAGTACAGGCGAGAGAGACACAACTTCAATCCAGCAGAGGCAGAGGAACACTGTCAAAGTTCTGGGAGAGTTTTCTCAGACCCTCCCATCGCACAGGCCCTGAGGCGCGGGGTACTCTCACAAGGAGTGCAAAGTTTTGGAAGATGATGAGGGAGTACCTTGCCGACCGTACCAACGTCCTCCGTGATTCCTCTGTGCCTTATAATTATTGGGTATCCAAGCTGGATACGTGGAATGAACTGGCTCTCTATGCCTTGGAGGTCCTGGCCTGCCCTGCCGCCAGCGTTTTATCAGAGCGGGTTTTTAGTGCCGCTCTTGGAATTATAACTGATAAGTGCATCCGCCTGTCAACTGAAAATGCTGACAGGCTGACTCTTATAAAAATGAACAAGGGCTGGATTGGGCCAGTCTTCTCAACACCACCGAATGATAGCAGTGTAACATAAACTCAAATCCAGTGTCTTTTCTTGGGAGGTGTATTACCATGCACCTTTTCACACCCACACATGGCTATACGCTTCCTGAGTTTGGCTATTTGCTCTTGTCCTCCTCCTTCTCCTCATCCTCCACTACCATATCACCAGGGTGACCACGGTCCGTGATGCAACACCCACATAATTTTTTAAAGGGTGTTTATGATGCCCGTAAAAAAATGTTTTTATACAGTATGTTCATGTATACCCCCCAGGGGTAAATGTTTGTCAGCCCATACACTTGTGCGTGTGCATTACAAGTATAGGAGGCCCGCTCCTTTCTAATGGGAACATTTTTTTATGAGGCCCTCCTCCACGTCTCTTCCAAGGGGCATTGAAGTGCCTCCAAATTTTTGGCAGCCCTTGCATTCACTGCATAGGCCAACACTATGGGAGACTCTCTCCTTTCTAATGGGAATTTGTCGTTACTGTGGCCCTGCTCTATGTCTCTTTAAATTGTTAGTGGGGTTTTTCCTAAATTTGGTCAGCCGTTGGACTCACTGCATACCCTATAACTGTATAGCAGATTCTCTCCTTTATAATTGGGAAATTGTCGTTACTTTGACCCTGCTCTATGTGTCTTTAATTTCTTAGTGGGGTTTTTCTCAAATTTTGGCAGCCCTTGCAGTCACAGCATGGGCATTACCACTATAGGAGACCCGCCCCTTTATAATGGGAACATTTTTTTACTGAGACCCTCCTCTATGTCTCTTCAAAGGGGTATTGGGTTGCATCCAAATTTTTGGCAGCCCTTGCAGTCACTGGATACGCAATAACAGTATAGGAGACCAACTTGTTAATAATGGGAACAACAAAGCATACCCGACTGATGGCTCTCTAACAATAGCGAGGGCCGACTGCTGGCCTTTTAAGAATAGTAAGGGCCGTCTGATGGCCCTATAAAAATATGCTTTATGACTTTCAGAGTCCCTCCATCATAAATAAAACAGGATGCGTCTGATAATGTGTCACACACCACGTTGCCAGCTAAGGTTGTAAAATGTTAAAATGACATTTCCCGTTGAATGCATTTGTCTTAAAAAATAACGTAAAAAAACCCAAAACAATAGGATCTTTCTTTAGTATTAAAAACAGCGTCACCAATTTAACCTCAATGTAATCACATGGTTCAGCTTCTGCACCTCCTCCTACATCTCCAAAATGACCACATCAGTCACAAGCTGACAGCACTGTAGCACTGGCTTGGCTAAGCGGCAACAGGCTGTGCTGAAGATAACATGCTTAATGCTTAATTGAAAAACTGCCCAGCGCTGCAGAGTTGTTGAAAGCTGTAACACAGCAGCCTGATCTGTGGCTCTCACCGCTGAACATACAGCCAGGCATGGTCATGTGTGACAATGCGTGGAACCTGGTGATGGAGAAATGACACCCAGAGTAGATACGGTTTCCCTCTATGCCAGGCCTTTCACCGAGCTAAATATAACTCTCAGCAAATAAAGCTGTGGACTTGCTCCGTACCGTCCCTGGCCACATTCACCTGTCCACGTGTTTGTGGGTAGGTGGTCCTTCCCAGTAAGTGCACTAGGGAGGGCACGGGTAATGTTGTGGGACCCGTGCTTGTGGAAGGTTGAGACGATACCGGGAAAAATAATGGCGGCTGGGGACCAAGTATGGATACCCGTTCGCCGCCACCATAAGATTGTGGACAGCTTCTGCCTCCACGAGCTTAAAAGACCACATTTCAAGTGCAAGCAGCTGCCCAGAAATCTGACACTTTAGTGTTGCGGCCTGAGGGTGGGTGGGTGGCTGGCTGCATACTTGCGCTTGCATTCCAAGTAACAGAAAACTAAGCAGATGGTGGTCTCTATCATCATAATGGCCTCACCTTGGCACTATGAACTCTCCTGAAGTAGAAGCCAGCGCCCACCGGAGGAGTCTCCGGTACTCTGGTAGGCCCGTCCAGCCCTGCCAACAAGCAGCCCTAGCTAAGAAAAGTGTGGGGGAAGGTTCCCAGACACTTTATGGCTGATTTTTTAATGTGGATCGGACATGCTTATGCATGTTATTTCTTTAACCGCATTGCAGATCAGGCCATTGTCCAACTCTGTATTCATGAAATTAAATGCGCAAAGAAAGATGTTTGTGTGTCAAAGCACCACCAACAAGTGCAAGTTGATGTTGGACGGGCTGCCATTACTTCTGCAACAAGCTGCATTAGAGTACTTCCTGGGAGAAATGACACCCAGGGTAGAAACGGTTTAACTCTCTATGCCAGTCCTTTCACTGAGCTAAATACAACTCTCAGCAAAAAAAGCTGTGGACTGGCTCCGTACCATCCCTGGCCACATTCACCTGTCCACATGTTTGTGGTTAGGCGGTCCTTCCCAGTAAGTGCACTGGGGAGGGCACGGGTAATGTTGTGGGACCCGTGCTTGTGTCAGGCGGAGATGACACTGGGAGAAACAGTGGTGGCTGCGGACCAAGTATAGACAGTCGGCCACCGCCGGCATGAGGTTGTGAAAAGCTTCCGCCTCCACGAGCCTAAAAGGCCATATTTCAAGTGCAAGCAGTTGCCCAGAAATCTGGCAGTTTAGTGTTGTGGCCTGTGGGTGGGTTAGGTGGCTGGATGCATACTTGTGCTTGCATTCCAAGTAACAGAAAACGAAGCAGATGGTGGCCTCTATTATCATCATGGCTTCACCTCGGCACTATGAACTCTCCTGAAGGAGAAGCCAGGGCCCACCAGAAGAGTCCAACCCTGCGAGAAGCAGCCCTGGCTAAGAAAAGTGTGGGGGAAGGTTCCCGGACACTCTATGGCTGCTTTTTTAATGTGAATCGGATATGCTTATGCATGTTATTTCTTAAACGCTTTGCAGATCAGGTCATTGTCCAACTCTGGTTAGTGCACTGGCGAGGGCACAGGTAATGTTGTGGGACCCGTGCTTGTGGAAGGCGGAGATGACACAGGGAGAAACAGTGGTGGCTGGGGACCAAGTATGGACACCCGGCCTACACCGGCATGAGGTTATGAAAAGCTTCAGCCTCCACGAGCCTAAAAGGCCACATTTCAAGTGCAATCAGCTGTCAAAAATTTGGCAGTATAGTATTGCAGCCTGTGGGTGGGTGGCTGGCTGCATACTTGCGTTTGCATTCCAAGGATTGGGGTAGGGACAACTGAACGCTGCACTGGGATAAGGACGTGGACGGTGATTTTTTCAAGTCTGCAACGACAGGATCACTTATGATGGGCACACTTTTAGGCAGTGACCTGGGAGTCAGAAATGCTTCCAGAGGTCTTTCCAATGCTGTTCCCATGTCTTTTCAGCACTGTATGCATGTGTTTGATGATGTGTCACACACCACATGGCCAGATAAGGTTGTAAAATGTTAAAATGACATTTCCCAGTGAATGCTTTTGTCTTTGTTGAAAGCAATGCAAAAGAGCAAAAACGCATCAAAGACGCTACGTGTGAACATAGCCCAAGGTGTGGAGGAGTATTTTTGGTTGTGGTTATTTATTTTGCCTTTTATACAAGTCATTACCCTGGAAAGGATGTTCCTTAATTTATTTCCCAGGAAAATCCATTTTGGTTTTGTTTTTTTATGTTTTATTGTGAGTCCGTAAAAGTGGTGTAATACGTTGTTGACAGCAGTGACCTGGGAGTCAGAAATCCTTCCAGGGGCCTTCCCCATGCTGTTCCCATGTAATTTGAGCACTGTTCCCATCGATTTGGGCAAATTTTAGGCCCTCTGCAGACCTCCGGGGGGAGCCGCCTGAAAAATGCTCGAGTTTCCCATAGACTTACATTGGGCTCGTTGCTCGGGTCGAGCACCTGAGTATTCCAATTTGCTCGACCTGAGCAACGAGTACCTGAGCTTTTTAGTGCTCGCTCATTACTAGCAAGCACACAATCTTGTTGTGCCTCTAGATTTATCAATGAACCCTCAAGCTATCTTGAAAATTATGTTTTGCTATAGTTATGCCATATTTACTCTTTACTATACCCTAAGGCTATGTGCACACTGTGAGGTTTTGGTGCATTTTCGCAGTGTTTTTTCCTCACTGAAATTGGCCAAAAACGTTAGGGAATCCTTGTGCCAGCTAATGCAATGACAATCCTGAAGTGCTGTGCACATGATCATGAATTTTCTTGTCAGGATTGCCATTGCATTTAAATCTGCAACATGTCAATTCTTTGTGCGTTTCTGCAGCATTTTTCACCCATTGACTTCAATTGAGTCAATCAAATCTGCTGCAAAAACGCAGGTATTATAATATTTGCGTACTTGCTGCGGATTCTTGCTCCGTATTTGACTGACTCAATTCAAGTCAATCAGTCAAAATGCGGCAAAAATGCACAAAGAATTGCCTACAGGAGACTACTCCTCCTATCATTCTACGGCCGCTCCGCTGATAATAGCAGGAGCAGGCGTGGCTGAGGGGAGAAGTAGTCTCCCCAGTCGGTGCCTGTGCAGTCTAAAAAAAAAATTGATATTAAAATAAAAAAACACTTCATACTCACCTACCGCTGTCATCACGAGTGTTCCACGGCGATTCGATCACCCGGAAACACTCTGTACACTGACAGGAGTGTGATCGTTCTCGGCAAAAGAGAGCTGAGCTTCCGGGAAGGAAGTCACTGGAGTTCAATCAGCTGATGATTAGCTGAGAGCGTCGTTGACCTCAATTATTGCATCGGTGCTGCGTGAGAATTTTCTCATGCAACACTGATGCAGTAAGTGAGGTCACCACAGCTCTCAACTTATCATCAAATGATGAATCTCCAGTAACCTTACTCCGGCACCTCAGCGCTATACACTGAGAGGAGTGATTACACTCCTGTCAGTGTATAGAGTGCTGTGCTCTACCACAGTCACACCAGTGATTGCTGGTGTCACTACTGTAGAAGTGACCCAAATCTTTGTGGGACACTGGATTATGTCATCACTGCGGACAGGTGAGGGATATGGTTGTTTTTTATTTTTGGTTTCTTTCAAGGGACAATGGCTTCAGCGCAATGGTCGTTAGGTAAGTATACAGTGTTTTTATCCTTAAATAAATTATTAAAACCATGTGGAATTTTATTTAAAATAAAAGATTTTACTCTGGTCGTGTCTTTATTTCCAAACCTTTACTATGGGGTTAGTAATGGGGGTGTCTTATAGACGCCCTCCATTACTAACCTGGGCTTCATGTCAGCTGCCAATAGCAGGCTGACATGAACCCCAACCCTATTACCCCACTTGCCACTGCACCAGAGCAAGTCGGAAGAGCAAAGGCTAAGAGCCAGATTTTATTGCATCTTATGGAGGCGCCAGTTCTGGGGCCGCTGATAGCTGATATTATTAGCCTCAGAGGGGGCCTCGATCCATGGTCCCTTCCCTGGCTAGTAATATCAGCCCGCAGCTGTCTGCCTAGTATTTGCTTGTTAGAGGGGGACCCTAGGTCAATTTTTTTCTGGGGTCCCCTTGTAATCTAGCCAATAAAGGCTAAGCAAACAGTTGTGGAAAGTTATTAATAGCCAGGGAACATTTTTGGCTAATGGCCCCTTCCCTGGGTAGTAATATCATCCCTGTGGTTAGCTTTCCCTCTGCTAGTTATGAAAATGATGCGGGAGCCCACTCCATTTTTTTAAATTTTAGGCTATGTGCCCACAATCTGGACTTAGCAGCGCTTTGGACGCAGTATATTTTTTCTGCGTCCAAAACGCTGTACTGTATTGAAGGCAAGTAAATCCGCATGTGTTCACTGAACCATGTGGATTTACCACATTCAATACATTCTTGTGGTCAAATTTCTGTTGCGGAGACTAGCAACTCCGCCAGTGGATTTGACATGCTGCGGTCCTGAAAGATGCGCCACATGTCAGTGTTTGCGGGTGATCCGCAGTCTCAGATGCACGCATAATGGACATGGGATTTCTAGAAATACAATCCACTATGCTGTAACATCTGGCTGCTGTGGGTTTGATGCAGCGTCAAACCCACAGCATTTCCTGATCATGGGCACATACCCAAACTCACCCGCAGTATATCAATTTTTGTAGTAGAGACACTAGTTTCCACTGCAGATTTTGACTGATTGAATTGTCATTACATGCGGTGGGTCCGCATGTACTGACAAAACAAGTGTGGCATTTGGACCCAGCGAAAATATGCTGCGTCCAAAGCACTGCTGGTTTCTGATCGTGGGGAAGTAGCGGCTAACCAAATAGCTGTGAGCTGTTATTAATATCCAGGGAAGATGTTGGCCTAATGGCCCCTTCCCAGACTAAAAAATGCAGCTTTCAACTGCCCCAGAAATGACACGAATGGGAATTCGGGCTAATGAGATTAGGGTTTATGTGATTAGGTGTCGCTTACACGAAACCCTTTGTTTGAAGGTGTCAACCAGACACCCTCATTACTATGCCTGTAAGTAAAGAGATAAATAAACACACATAGAGAATAAAACACTTTATTTCAAATACAACAGACAAATTCTTTAATCTTTTCAATTAACCAATATACTCTCCCCAGGTTTGACTGTATTCCAAGGGTTAAAGCAATGTCCCACATTTATTTTTTCAAATATCTTTATTTAGCTACAAAAAGCATTCATTGCTGTACAAAAATGCATAAAAATGCATGCAAAAATGCTTCAAAAATGGACCAAAAATGCACGTTTTTCAGCAGCGTTTTTGCTGCCACGAGGTGCAGAAACCTTGCAGAAATTTCTGCAATCAAATGCTGAACATGCGCTTATAGCCTAACCAATGTTCAGAATGTTTTTGTTTTTGCCTTGTTGCTTCACAGAGTCCTCGATACGAAGCAGTTTGAAGTCGTAGTTTGATATGTTGAGGTTGTTTGGGCCCAGAACCATAACCTGTGATATACATCTATCTAATTTCAGAAAATCTAACATTAGAGCTTCACAGAAGCTTGTAGCCCTAAGCCCACGTTCATTTATAAGCCAAAACCAGGAGTGCGTGAAAAATGCAGAAGGGGTTCACCTGTTTCTTTTCATCTTATTGTTCCATCCCTGATTTTGGCTTACAAATACTGATATAAAATACTGATCATATACTGAATGTGTGAACGTGGCTTAAAGATTAATTTCAACTTATGAGCTGCAGCTAAAGGAATATATTGAGATGTATTCAATCTGCAACTGACAATTAATAGTTAAAATTAATCAGTGCACCTCAAAAAGTCCCAATGAATAGCCTGAAGGTTCAGAAGGAGTTTTTTTGAGGAGGAAAAGTTCAATGTGGTTTTCAAAAGAAATCCATATAAGAAATTTGAAGCACATTACTTTTTCATGTTGTATGTTACTATTATTATTATTATTATTATTATTATTATTATTATTATTAAAGCCCTTTGAGTCCTAAGTGAATGCAAAAGGCTTACAGTATTATTATTATTATTATTATTATTATTATAATCATTATTACTATATCATAAGTATTTTCTATTTAAATCATTAACAAAATAATTAAGTCAAAATAGTAGTAAGTAAAATCAAAATAAATTTATACTGAAAAATACTTATTGTAGTAAGATTATTAGAAACAGTAATAATAATAATAATTCTAAAAATAATATATGTAATTTTATCATACTGTCTCGCAGTATGATAATGAACCAGCAGGTGGTGATATAACACTGGCAAAAAAAATCAACATTTTTAAAACACAAATGCCTAGAACTCTATTTCAAAAATTGATATAACTGTAATAATTTAATTTATTGGGATTGCCATGTCAATACATACTGTAACTGAAATAAAGTATATTTAAAAAAAGTGTGAAAAAATATAATAAAAAATTTATAAAAATAATTTTTATTTTCATTCTTATGTTAAGAAAAATCCTAAAACATAGTAATAAATCATAATAATACAATCATAGTAATAACAGCGATAACAACAACACTTAACATTACTAAAGTAAGAATTTACAGTTATCATGTAAATGAGAGACTTTGAATTTAACTCCAGTACGTTCAATACAACACTTATAGTTTATTTATAATTATGGCATAAGCACCAGCAGTTGACTATGATAATTCCATTTAAGCAGATATGATGAATGACGCTCTTTCAACTACAAAAAAAAATACTTTTTTTTCTGCAACTATATAAGAAACTAATAATACATTGGAAATTTAGAAGTCAACTCACTTAAAAGTTGTTTTTGTGGATCTGTAAAGTTTAAGTTACCATGCCAGAAAGGATTTATCAAAGGTGAGCATTTGTCTTTAACTGGAAGAGAAAGAAGGGAAATCAGATTAAGACCCTAAGAAGTGAGTGACATCTTATAAAATGGGTATTCCTACATCATAGATGATACTTACATTTACACATTCTCCACAGTCCTGAGTGTGAGCTCATGGTCTCTGACAAGTTGTTCTTTATTTCCAATTTGGAAGCATCAATAATATACCAAAAATCTGTTCCGATAGCCACCACCAAAAATATAAAGCTCAAAATGCCAACAAAGGCAACGAAAGCAGACAGGATACTCAACTTCAGCTTCATTGTAGCTGGGATTAGCAATGCTCCAGTAGTTTAGTAGTATCGTAGGAAGAAGGTTTGTATTTCCATGCAATGTTTTCCCATTAGGATGAAACAAACATCATGTGTCCCATCAGGACCACAGCAAAAATATGTCTTCTCTCTCTCAAACAATTCTAGTGATGTTCTAGTTCAGCCAGTGGTAGGAATGACAATTCATCAGACACAGCTCGGAGCATGCAACAAGCTGAGCTCTGAAAGCTTTTCTGGTCTCACTTATACAGAAGCCAGAGATGGGGAAGGCAGAGAGGAATATAATATTGGGAGCCGCTCTTGCACTGCATGTTTTAATGATTTTTGAAGGGGCGCCCTTGTATCTTGCCAATGGCAAAGCAAAGAAATATTTGTAGTGAATTTTAATTGATCAAATGTAGGACAAATGGTGAGGAATGATCATACTGTATATTTTATAGTTCACATTACCAAACTGGTAATGAAATATGTACAGCCTTTCATTGATTCCTTGTTTGCACAGATTATTCTTTAAACATGGCAAGAATCACTTAAAGGGAACCTGTCACCAAGTTTGTCCCATGTGAGAGAAGACCTCCACCTTTCTGATATACAGCATTCTAATATGCTGTATATATGCCCCCAATCAGGCCTGCAAGATAAGAAAAAGAGCTTTTATTATACTCACCTATGGGGTGGTCGGGTCCAATAGGCGACATTGTCTTGGTCCAGCACCTCTTCTTCTTGCGCTGCCATTCTCCTATCTTCTTTCAATGCCATCTTCCTTATTGCTTTGTGTGGATGAAATGTCCTACGTCATCCACTCAGTGTTCCTCAATGTCGCGCTCCTGTGCAGACATACTTCTCTGCCTTGTCGAGGGCAGAGCAAAGTACAGCAGTGCGCAGGCGCCAGGAAAGGTCAAAAGGCCCCTGCGCCTGCGCACTGCAGTACTTTACTCTGCTCTGGTCAGGGCAGAGAAGTATGCCAGACAGGAGCGCGATGCTGGGGAGACTGTGTGGATGATGTACGAGATGCGTCATCTACACGAAGCAAGGTGGACGGCACCGCAAGAAGAAGGGAGGCACCGAACCAAGACAGCAATGCTCATTGAACCTGACCGCCCCTTGGTGAGTATATTAAAAGGTCTTTTTCTTGTCTAGCAGGCCGGGTTGAAGTATATATGCAGCATAATAGAATACTGTATATCAGGCTTGCAAGGTGGTGGCCTTATCTCATATGGGACAAACCTGGTGACAAGTTCCCTTTAATTACTAATTCTATACTATAATCAAATTGCTGCCTTTATCCACCTTAATATACAGTGCTAAAGGGAGTTTTAAGTATCCCACAGTTAGGCCTCATTCAGACATCACTTTTTTATGTACAAGAAAAACAGACGAAGTTTCATCAGTGATCTTCATTAGTGTTTCATCAGATTCTCATCAGAATGTCATCAGAGCTTGACCAGAGTTTGTTCAATGTTTCATTATTTTTTTCACGGATGAGAAAAAAATAAACGTTTTTTCACCGTCTTCTATCAGATAGTGAAGTATTGGCAGCACACCAAGTTTTTCACTGACCCATAGACTTGCATTGCCATTTTGATCTAATACTCAGATCAATATCGGACATGTCTCCACGATTAAGTACGGACCACTTTGTCAGAGGGAAAAATATGTGATTGGCCCCATAGACTGTCATAGGCATAAGTACTATCCTTGAAAAATGAGATAGTACTCGAACGTAAAAAACTGACATCTGAATGTGGCCTTATCCAGCAGAAGGATAAACTTTTGAGATGAGCTTCAAGTTACATATCTTGAAAAAGAAGAGAATTTCCAACAATAGTATTTATAAAAATATATTAGTAAATTGCTTTTTATGAAGTTGATGAACATTGCAAGCTTAGACATAGACATTAGTGAGCAGGCAAATTGGTGTTACATCTCTAGGATATTCCATCAATACCTGATTACCAGGGGTAAGACCACAGTTACTGCCAGTGATCTCCAGAAAAGAATGGCAGTGCTGCCAGGAAAGCACACAATGCTCAGAGTCAGAATCCATTTCCTTCATAGGTCACACTGGTAGGGCTCCTGCCTTTGTGAAACTAAAGTAGATAATGGTGGTAGACTCTAGGCATAGATGAAAGCCCACTTAAAGAGACCCTGTCACCTGATTTTTGCCGTCTTATCTGAGAGCAGTATGATGTAGGGGCAGAGACCATGATTCCAGTGATGGGTCACTCACTGGGCTGCTTACTGTTTTTTTTTTTATATAAAATCACTGTTTTGTCAGAAGGAGATTATCACTAGAGGACTTGTAAACCTGCTAGCATGTGTAGTAGTGGGGAAGGAGGTAGCTTTCCTATGGCACTGAAAGAGTTAAAAGAGAATGTTCCCAGTAGTTAGATCTCTCTGGGCTGCAGTTAGGTCCAGTTAAGGGGTTAGCTGTGATAATCCAGCTCAGTAGGCTAAAGGGGAACGCAGTGCTTTAGTTAGGCATAACATGTGAATAAATGCCTTGGTGATAATATGTTTCCTTGTGTGCTGTAGTATTGGTAACCAGACACAAGATGCCACTGACCCAGGTGCAGTTGACAGGTTAAGTCTGCCAGTAGGATTGCAGACTTGTATGACAGTGAAGGGGTTAATTGTGTGTGAGGGCATCCCATAGGGGGGGCACTTTAGGGAAATCTATGGTTCGTTTCCAGAAGCAGGAAGTGCAGGCCAGTATTGTGTAGTACCTGGGACAGGACAGACAGGCTTCATATAACTGGCTGCTAGTGTAAACGTGGGCCCGGTATCTCAGACAGCGGATCACCACAGGGAAGATTCCCTACACAAGAGTCCCCTTAGCCAGCCGTAGAAACTCAACAGAGGTATTGAGGCCCCGGGGGCACATTCTGTCTGCAGGCTGCAGAAGAAGCTAGGACTCAAGGCTAGGACGTGGAGAGAGCTAGGATCCAGATATACTGTCACTGGTGAGGAAGATTCTCTAGGGCTAGAGAATTGAGCAACAGAGATGCTTCAATTAAAGAGGGAACCATGGCTGAACTTGTATCAAGTACCTGTGGGAAAGATGACAACCCTTTGGGCCTTATTCATTATGTTTGCCTGTAAATATTGTACATATTCCCCTTCCCCAAGTAAGTTCCAGTTATGGTTATGAACCTCGTGTCTTCTGAATTTATTGCTGCCCTGGTTCCAGAAGAGAAATGCCTGGAGACAGATGCGAGCGGATGGTCTGAAGTAAGTGGAAAGCACCACATATACCACAGCACATTAGAGAGAGAACACACCTTGTCTGTAGGGTGCCAGAGTGAGCAGGAGCCACAGTTCACCCACGACTACCTTGCTGGGGCACCTTACACATGTAGGTCTCATATCCATGAGCCCTGTATAATCCCGCCCTCACCACTGATTGGCAACTTCCTGCCTATGCACAGTGTACACAGAAAGCTGCCAATCAGTAGTGTGGGAGGGGTTATACACAGTTCAGTATTCAGAGAACTGGTTGATCTGAAGTAGATATAACAGTGATTTTATAATAAATGCAGAAAGCAGCTCAATAAGTGACACATCACTGGAATCAGGATCTCTACCCCTACATCATATTTCTCTGAGATGGAGCAGCAAAAACCTGGTGACAGATTCGCTTTAGTTTTTTTTACTTAAAGCTGCTGGGGCCCAATGCAAAATCTGTAACATTGAGCCATTTATAATACAGACATGTTGTAATTTGGTAGAGAGGCCCTCAGGCACCAGGGCCAAGATGTAACCTGTTCCTATATATAGTTTGACCCAATTTATTTTACTTTTATTTCTATTAACCTTTTTTTTTCCTCTTGTGGCATCATGCTTATTGCCGTATCCATTCACAGCAGCCCCTGCCACCTGCGGAGCTTATAATATTACTTCTCAACCTCCGGCAAGCAGACATAACAGCTAATAAACTAACCAGCATGTTTTTGGACCACAATAGGGAACCTATGAACACAGGAAGGATGTACATATTTCACGTGATAGTCCTGGTGCGAACAATTGATCTGTCATCCTAGGTTTGATTATTTCTGTAATTATTTTAATGAATTATTTTTTTTTTGCTATATGTTACCAAACAAAGCTGATTATTCTCAGGTCAGACTGATTTCCAGTAGATTATATTCTGATTTACCCATTTCTATAATGTACATAACATATAGTGTATAACTTACTGTTTAACTTTACCCTAAACTGGATACTTAACCTTACCGTAAAACACACACACACACAGAAATTTTGATTCTCAAAGCAGCCATTTAATTAACCCTTTCCTGACATATAATGTACTTTTTAGTCTTATGTGGGGTCCCTGTCTTTGAAGCAGGCTCAGAAACTGAACCTGCATTACTGCTGGCAGATGATGGCTGTGTTATTCAGCCATCATCAGTCTCTAACAGCAGCAAGTAAAACTGAACTTCACCTGCTGCTTCTAACTCCTTAAATGCTGCTGCCAATCTCTTATGGCGGCATTAAAATATGACTCTTGGTGACATTTACAGCGCCCAGGGTGCAAAGTGCCTATCTCCCCCTCTGCAACTCAATTACAGGGTGCTGATGGATTGCTTTGGCAGCTAGGGATCCACTTTAACAAGATTATTCAAAAACTCTTCACTCATATGATAATAAAACCTCTTTACTTTCAAACAGTGGCTGGGTTTGTTCCTACTTCTGTCATTAACAATGGATAACATTAGCAATGTATATATAAACACCCAAGAGCAAATACCTACAGTATATGGTTTATACATATACAGAGCTTTCAAAAAGTATTTATGCCTCGTGAACTTTTCCATATTTTTTCATGTTATGCACACAAACTTACATGTATTTTATTTGGATTTTAAGTGATATACCAACATAAAGTAGCAAGTATTTGTGGTGTGTAAAGGAAATGATGCTTGGTTTTTAAAATATTTTAAAAATATAAATATGGAAATTTTGACATGCACTTGTATTGTCGTTTCCTTGTTGTCAAATCTTACAGGATAAACTGACATTATTAGGTATATATTGGCAGATTTCGTTTTTGAAGTTCTCTAATGTATTCTGAGGTTCTGTGACCTAGATGTCCATACCACACGTGGATACAGTCTTTGTGCCCATGTGTGTAAGTCTCACCAGTTACTTTACTGATAATGAGATTATTTAAATACTTATTTTAAAGGTTTATTTTCTATTCCACACCATATCTCTGAATCCGAGCCATCTAATAATCAAGTTGTCTCTATTGAAACCTAGTTCTCTTCCTTCGGGTCTGATATCAGCATGGCGAGCCCCTCAATGCACGTAGGAATGGCCAAAAAGCAGGCTAAACATGGACCTACATCTGCAATAGATAACCAAATAACAAAATCATCATAGACCAACCTATCTAAACTTAAAACTAATATAACCCATCTACCTTAATAACGTATATATGACCTATAGTGATTAGAGTTCCACCTCGCTGTATTTCTTCCGGTCCAAAACCCCTGTTCACTGCCTCCGTTGGTGCGCCTACCCTAAAAGAGTGAGAAGCAAAACAAGAGGAATCCAAGACCAATGTGTTTAAACACCTCCGTCCGGCAAGTGACACTCCATAGCCACTGAGTCTATTTCGATGCCCAAAAAACTCAAAAACGTATTCGGTCTTTCTGTTTTATCACCAGCTAAAAGTACTCCAAAACGTTTTGTAACCCAAAACATGGTTACTAACAAATTCTTACACATTGTCGACTCAGGTGGCCATATGAATAAAAAGTCATCTAGATAATGAATGACTGACCGGATACTAGAAGCACATTTAATTAATCATCCTAAAAATGAGCTAAACGCTTCAAACAATGAACAAGAAATTGCGCAATCCACCGGCAAATACCTATCCAGGTAGAAACCCCCTTCCCAAAAACAACCCAATAAACGTATACTCTCTGAGTGAACTGGTAATACCCGAAAATCATCCTAAAAATGAGCTAAACGCTTCAAACAATGAACAAGAAATTGCGCAATCCACCGGCAAATACCTATCCAGGTAGAAACCCCCTTCCCAAAAACAACCCAATAAACGTATACTCTCTGAGTGAACTGGTAATACCCGAAAAGCCGATTCAATGTACGTCTTAGCCAATAGCGTCCCCAGCCCATATCTCCGTACCCATTTAACCGCCTCGTCAAATGATGTGTAAACTACCGAACATAATTCAGGGTCAATTCCGTAATTCACCAACAGACCCTTCAGATACGAAAGGTGACACAATTAAATTCGGTATTGGAGGAGATTGAAAGGGACCTGCCATACATCCTAACTGCACCTATTTTTGAAGTTTTTCAGCCACAACCCAAGGATATGATAAAGCCGACCTTAAATGCTTTTTTGAAAACGGAATCTGATGCTGTGGAGCTGAAATGTTAAAACTTTCCTTAAAACCTTGGACAATACACTCTGCCCTTACCCTATCTTTGAATCTATTTAGAAAGGGGGCCATCGTGGGAAGACTCACTGATGTCTCCCCCTTTTTTTACTATTGTAGCCTCCTCTTCCCTTCACTTTCTTGAAGCACCTCGCTGCTCCATGTGATGACCCATTACAATGGGAGCAGATATGGCTAAATTTACAACTTGCCTCATATTTACATTGACCCTCATTGAACTGCCTGCATGCTCCTGGTTCTCTTTTTCTCCTTTTGACCCCTGACTATTTCCTCCCCCAATTCCGAATTGATTCGCTCCACCTGTTCCCCCAGGGAAAGGACTGCCCATACAGATACGGTGCCATCACTTTTTGCCACAGTCCAATATCTTTTTGATCTCATCTGATGCTGGGACGCACCACCTTCCTTTGACGAAACTGCTCGTCATAAAGTAGCCAAGCTTGTCCCCCATATGTCCTATGCACTTCCCCTATAGAGTCCATATAGCAAAAAAGAGGGGAACAATTTTTGGGTGCCTTTTCACCGAATACACTTGCCAATATAGTGAAGGCTATATATTATGAAGGTCTGTGGTATCAGACGCCATCTTCGCTTTTCCTCCTCCTCTTTTTTGCTATCGTCCTTCTTTCCTTTGTCTAAATTAAAATTTTCAAGCGGCAGCAAAGAAAATATTTCTACATATTCATACTTTCAAATTTTTTCTTTTATTTCCTTTTTTTAAATGTTCCCACAATGGCCCTTCAAAACACACATGCACCTCTCCTTTTGCTCTGTCGTCCAATTTTATAGCGTCACTTTTTTCTTTTTCAGTTTGGACTGACACCCCTCCCAAAACTGACTCTGTTCGTGGGCAAATACTACCACCTACATTCAATAACCCCGCCAGGTTAACTTGATTTTCCACCCAGGTCGAAGTTGGGGACCCCCAAATTTGCCCCCAGACCCGATCCCCACTTCATCTGCACTAAGAGCTCCCTCACGCTCCTTAATAACTCCCTGACCCCTGTACCATCCACCTCATTCCCATGTTCACTAGGAGCTGCCATCAGGATCTCTGACTGCCCCCCCGCTCTCAGTTAACAGTCTATCATTTGGAAACGGAAAAAACATGGACCCATACTCACCAGGCTGCACAGTTGTTGAGATCCCGCCAGCCGTAGATCCCGGATCCAGCCGATCTCCCCTGGGTGCACCTCGTCCTGCTTGAGTCGAGACCATTCCTGTCGACCCTTCGTTCCTGCCTTCGTGCCATTGCTGCTGACTTCTCCCTGTGGCCTGTTTATTTCCTCCGCTTCTTCCATCCTTCCTCTTCTGTCTCCGATTTCTGTTGTCCTGAGCAGGCTCTGCCCCTGAAACATCGGGAGCAGGAACTACCGTTCTCCTGCTCACTGCCTTTCGTCCAGCTGTGTCACCAGCCGTCATTCTGCCTGCAATATCTGCGGAGTCCACTAGATGGCGCTGTTCCTCTTGCCTAGCTTTTTTAGCTGTTCTCTAGCCTGCAGTGCCTGCAGCATCCACTAGATGGCGCTGTTCTTCCATACAAGTAGGCCCTGCGACAGGAACATTGCCGACGGGGCCCACCGCCACACCTCTGACTTCCGGTCTTCTAGGGTAAGCAGGCCTTGCTGTCCGCTCCCGCTGCGGCCTGCTTTTTCCTGTGGCCCTAGGCTGGCTGGTCGGATTCCTCCCAGGATGCAGGCAACATCTGAATGGGAGGTTCATGCACCTGCCTCACTGAGGGGCTCCGGAATCTATGCCTGGAGAGTGGAGTCATGTCAGGGCTCAATCTCTCGGGTGGCCTCGTCCTTCTAGGCCACCGACCAGCAATCTCCTGAACTGGCTGTGGTACTACTGCTCACAGCAGTCCAGACAGATGCTTCTCCAGCCACGCCTCACCTCTCAAGCCTGCAGCCATTCTCTGCTGGCCCAGGAGGGCTTCCAGGTTAACCATCCTGTCTCTAGCAGATGTTGGTTAATGGGGGATATACTGTTCACAATAGGATACCCCTGCAATGGTCCCTTTTCCCACACTTTTTCCCTTTATACCCCCTTTCATTACTCCACCCCCCTTTTATTCATCCAATGCCCTAATACTAATTCAAAAACCTATTGCTTTTATTGTCTCCTATATTAGGGTTTTACCCTATTGTGCGGGTCTCCCTTCACAGTCACTGTTTAACCAAACCAGCAAAAGTGCAGCCACAAACACACTTGGCATGAGCTGCCCAGCTAGACGAGCCCTTGAGGGCCAGGAATACTCTTCACCCAGCTCCAGTAAATGGAAGTGGGATTTTGGAAGAGCCCTTCCCAGGTGTTATGATCTGCAACAAGAACTAAGTAAAGAAGGGGAAAGCTTTCCCTACAGTAAGACTAAGCTGAATCCCTATGATATAGCGGGCTGCCTGTTCCTAGAGAACAGACCCGCCTTAGTCCTAGGCTAGTCTGAACGGAGACCTATAGAGTAAAGGGAAGGGGTCCCTAAAAGAACTACGGACTGGAACAAAAAGGGACTCCTCCTGAACAGAGAAAGTTGTTCCAGGCACGAAAGATAAACTGACAAAAGGTATTAGAGGTTCCAAAGGACCACGCGAACTGAGAGATAGGCACAGAAGCACCTGGCTAGCAAAGCAGTCAAACAACACTGAAGTCCAGCAGAGCCAAAAAAGGCGGAGGTGGAATATAAAGGCAGATGGTCATGTGACCGCAAAACACAAGATGGAAAAAAACAGACAGGAGGGTTCTAACACCAGGCCCACTGTCACTGGACTGCTGGCGTCTGGTGACGCGGTTGGTGCCTAGTTGAGGACCAGATGAGTACCTCTGCAAGAACCCCAGGAAGTGTAACCAAAAGAGAAAATGAGAAAACCCTGCTAAGATAGCAAAACCTAATGCTGCACCACGCACCACCAAGCACATAGGTAACTGCAATAAACAGCAAAGTACTGAGCAGGGAGCAGGATTATATAGCCTACCTAGTGATCAGGTGTTGATTCACTCCCAATCATCCCCAGACAGCCACTCCCTGCTAGCTTCAACAGCAGGCTGGATAAAATCCCATCATTGCTTATTGCCAAACAAAGCAGCATCCTGCATTGCTTGGCAACCGGGGAAGACAGCGTCCCATATTCCCCGAGCAGAGAAATCAGTGAGGGACATGGCATCCCATGTCCTTACACATCCCAGAACACCAGAACTTGATGCTCCACAGGATTGGGACAGTTTCCCTGCACGCGTGGTAACTCCCCCTCCAGGGTAAGGACAATGGTGACAGTGGTGCTGCATTTTTCGTGAGGTCCTTGATGAAGTGGGGGCTGAGACAAGAAGAGACTTTGAAGGTGCTGACTACTGCTCATATCCTTGTCTATGCTAATTTGTCTCCACCCTTTGTGTTATACACAGATAGAAGTCTTTACGGTCTAAAAATCGTGCTCGCCTAGGTCTAAGAAGGACAAGAACAAGTGATTGCCTACGCTAGCAGATCCCTACGGGATACTAAGAGAGATCCTGAAAAATTGTAGCTCATTCAGACTAGAATTGCTAGACGTCATATGGGCCGTGACTGAAAGATTTGTAGAATATCTGTCGGGGTCTGAAGTCAATGTGCAGACTAACAACAATCCACTGGCCCACTTATGAAATGTGAAACTGGGAGCATTGGAAATACAGTGGGTTGCAATAATGTCCAAGTACCAGCACAAGATAGCCTATCAGCCAAAAGTCAAAAACACATACGTGGATGCACTATCCAGAGTGCGCCATGAGTGAGCGGCACAGGATGTGGACGAAGAGTTGGAGGGTGATGAGAACCCAGATTTCAGATGCTTTGTGACAGCTCTCATTGCCTCTCAGGAATTGGAAGAAGTATACAGACCAAATTGAGTATTGGGATGCCCACAAGATGAATGGGTACAGCTAGAACAGTCAGATACAGAGCTATTGAAGTTATGGAAGTGGGTGACCTGTATTGCCAAGTTTTTAGCAATAAGGTTCGGATACGGCTTTAAAGAAGGCAACCACTTGTAATATAATGCAATTTTATTTTTAATAGTTAATTTGAAAGATAAAATACAGAATCAAAGGAATGGTATGATATTATGATATTGCGTACACTTTTGTAGATTATAGGTTACTAAGGTTAAATACTTATAAAGGTTACATACTTAATATTAGATAGAAGAAGAAAAAGATTTCCCTAGTAGCATGTACATCATCTGTCTGGAAAATTCAGCTGGTGAAGCATTCAGCGATGGGCAGGGAATGCGTACTAGGTCCTACACTGTGAAGAGCGTCCTCTTCACAGGTCCACAATGCTTCTGCCATAACTGAATTCTTCAACAGCTTTTATATTTTAGAAAAAGGCTTACCCAACCTAATATTACATAAGCATGAAAGTTCATAGGTTGTTGTTCAACATTCCAATCCCGTGACAGTGGCCAGCTATCACAGATAAGCAATACCGGACAAGACCTGTTCACGGACCATTCTACTTCTGTCATAATGTTTACATATGGTAAGAATAAATCCTACACTGGGCTATTAATCAGAACAAGGTTTTCTTCCCAGACAATATATTGTGTTAAGAAGCTACAGTATGCATCAGTGAGATACATTCACAGATAAAGTATACCTTAACACAGAATATATAATCAGAATATTAATTAAAGGTTGGATACATCATAATGGGTTTCTGATAGCCACTTATAGTTTTGGTACTACAATAAGCTACTATATCTTAAGCCATATGCCTGTAGTCTTATTTACAATATTGTGCAATCGTCTGTGTCTGGTTCTACTCTAATGACAAACACAGCGTATACAAAGTAATAAAGATTAAACCTCAGACTGTTAGCAAACTTAACCTAAAGCTATGTTTTAGCATGTCTGGACTAATGATCCCTAGTCTACTGAGGTAAGATACCTACAAATGCTGACTTGTCCGGTTCCTATTTTTTCCAATATGGATTTGAAATATAAAATAGCCATTTTTCATGTTCATACTACAATCCACCCTTGGTTATCTGAAACCATATATTATTAATATCCATTGCCATATCCCAAAGGAATAACTTCAACAGATGCAATGTTTGGAGTCTTTATAGTGATCATATCTTCAGTAATAAAATCTTCTCAAGTACTGTTTATACAAGCGTAATACAGGTTGTATGTATAATTCTGAAGCACATCTCCTTCTTCCACCTCCTCATCTTCGATAAATCCCCCTATCATTTTGGTCCACAGTCATAAGGGGGTTGGTATAGCTGCCATACAAGTTTCCAACACATTTGTAGGCGTAGCAGTTTTTGCCATACAAAAATGGCTCATGTTTGTCAGTTGCGCCAAGTAACTCCATAAATTCTGCTTAATTTTCCATAAAGCCTCATTCTCCTCATCCGGCGTTTCTCTTTCCCATCTGTATAACTATTGGGTAGTGACAGAGACCAAAAGGACCATGCCTGTAACACCGATCATCCACCATCTCCAATTTTGAATCTAAAATGGAAATATACACATTAGTCTCTGAGATAACACCTGTCTGCAGGAACATGTTCCCACTGCTCTTGTCCTGGCTTCATCACTATTAACACATTGTCTGCCCCTTGGGCGATCACCTCTGCAGGTTCTGGAGGAACTTTATCTCCAGATTGCTTCATGCTTCACCCAGATTTTTGCACCATCATTCAGAAAATGAGTGGAGCCAAAATCTCTGTCTCCTCCAAGTGTTATTATTGTAGGAGCTGTTCCCTTGATTATTTTCATTTTCTGGATAGACAAAATTAATAATTGAGCTATCCTGTCTCCTTTTTGGATCAGCCAGTCACTATCCCCACTATTCAACAGGAGTACTTTAATTTCACCTTGATAATCCTGATCTATCACTCCTCTCATCACTTGAATTCCTCTCAGGGCCAAACCTGATCTTGGAGCTATAAAACCAAAATGCTCAAGAGGCATCTGTAATCCTATAGCAGTTCTGATTGCCTTTACAACCCCTATTTCTAATCTAATTTACTCATAAGAGTGTAAATCTAGTCCTGCTGCCTGTGGGGTGGCTCTATAAGTTCCCAGAGCCCCTGGATCTAGTTCCCAATAGAAAACTGTCTGTCCTGTGGTAGAAGCTTTTAAAGGCATGATCTGTAAATTGGGGGTAATCATTCTCATTAACGGTGTTCCCTGTTCTCCAACTGGTCTGTTATTAAGAATGTTAAGGGCTTCACTTAAATGTTTTCTCCACCCTTTGTAGTTTCCATTTCCAAATTTCTTCAACTGTTCTTTCAATAGCCCATTCATCCACTCTGCCAATCTTTCGGCTTGAGGATAATATGGGATATGAAAGATCCACTCAGTATATTAAGTTCTGAGCAGAACTCTTCGACCTTCCTGTTCTTGAAGTGACTACCATTGTCACTCTGAATTTGCAATGGAATACCGTAATATAATATTATGGTTTCCATGGTTTTAATGGTACTGTTAGCATGGGCCGTTTTACACGGACAAGCCATCATATACCCTGAGTATGTATCCACGGCCGTGCATACATACACACATTCTCCATCTTGTGGAAGGGGGCCGACGTAATCTACCAGCCAAATTTGTCCAGGTAGTTTACCTCGGGCTATTTGACCCCTAACAATATGGGGGACAGGCCTTTGTTGCGAATGTTGGCATACTGGACATTTCATAATTGTTTCCTTGATTACATCTATCTAACCTGATGGGCACCCTCTGGTCTGTGCCCATTGAGTCAGTCCAAGCAGCTCCTCAGTGGTGTCAGTCGTTTTACTGGATTCAGTGACTGATATTTTGGAATGTTCGTCTGCTACTGAGTTGAAGAATCTTTCCAGGGTATCTGAAGCACAAATAGCATCAACAACATGAAACACAGTCACTTTAATTATTTGAACAATTGCCCGGATATCTTGCCACAACTCTTTTCCCCATACTTCTTTGCTATGTATACTTGTAGTCTGATAGTCCACTGCGTTCCACACACGGTTGTTACCTTGGTGACTAACTGACCCTTCTGTAAACCATGCTTGTTTCCTCTGCTCACGAATCAATTGTTCAAAGGGTATCTCCTGCTCCTGAAGTCCCATAGGGACTTTGCTGAACTTCTCATGCAATGTGGAGATTCCATTAACTCCTGGCTTTGCTCTGTCCTGAATTGCCTCAATTTGCTTTCCTCCTAATTCTGTAGTTATAACCTTGCGCTCACTGAATTGTTTTGGAGTTCCATTAATCAAACTGGCCTCCGCCCCTGTATCTACCAATATTTGTGGGGTGTGGCCAGCATGTCAATCAGTTTTATCTGTCTCCCTCCATCGATCCACCATTTCAGATGAAGACATCATATTAGGAGAAAATGATGCCCTCTTCTTTTGGGCTTTGAATTCCTGTATCAAGGATTTAACTTCAGCATAAAGATCCTCAAACCCCGGTGCTGTGGGCTTTGCTGGTGACGAGAAAGGAGTGGGCCCTCTCTCTCCCCATGTGCTGCGCGGCCCCTGCTGTGGGGATTCAGAATCTTTTACTGTAACCTTTCTATTATGTGAAACCCCTGACTTTTTATTAACCTTCCCTCGCCTCCTTTTGTATTTGAACTGAGCTACACATACAGCTGCCTTTTCTGCGACATGTTGATACCCATCACATTTATCCATTAGCAGCCTATTCTGACATTGCACTCTGCATTTCACACCTTTGCTGTTCTAACGCTTGCATTCTTTGCAGCAATTGGAGCCGTTTCTCATGCTGTCTCCTATAAGCATGTAACAAAATCCATCCTCTCCTGCTCACAGCACCCAATTCCTGTTTTTTTCCACTCTCACTTTTTGCAGACATGTCACCACATCAGCAGGTTAAGCCTCTTTTAAGCATTTATCCCATGATTCACTTAATCCAACACATTGCGACCACTCTTTGGCCAAAATATGGTAAGGAGCCTGCTCCCACCCTGGAATTTCTACAGAAACACTTACAACCTCTTTTTTCTTAAAGAGAGGCATGTTTTACGCAATATCACACTATCACACAAAGTCCCTTCTACTTTCCAATAAAAAGAACTTCTGAGCTTTCTGCGTATCCTGCCGACTACGCCAAATTATGTATTGCAAAGTTTTTAGCAATAAGGTTCGAATACGGCTTTAAAGAAGGCAACCACTTGTAATATAACGCAATTTTATTTATAATAGTTAATTTGAAAGATAAAATACAGAATAAAGGGAATAGTATGATATTATGATATTGCATACACTTTTGTAGATCATAGGTTACTAAGGTTAAATACTTATAAAGGTTACATACTTACTATTAGATAGAAGAAGAAAAAGATTTCCCTAGTAGCATGTACATCATCTGTCCAGAAACTTCAGCTGGAGAAGCGTTCAGCGATGGGCAGAGAAAGCGTACTAGGTCCTACACTGTGAAGAGCGTCCTCTTCACAGTCCTCTTCACAGGACCACAATGCTTCTGCCATAACTGAATTCTTCAACAGCTTTTATATTTTAGAAAAAGGCTTATCCAATCTAATATTACGTAAGCATGAAAGTTCATAGGTTATTGTCCAAGATTCCATTCCTGTGACAGTGGCCAGCTATCACAGATAAGCAATACCGGACAAGACCTGCTCACGGACCATTCTACTTCTGTCATAATGTTTACATATGGTAAGAGTAAATCCTACACTGGGTTATAATTCAGAACAAGGTTTTCTTCCCTGGCAGTATATTGTGTTAAGAAGTTATATATCAGTAAGATACATTCACAGATAAAGTATACCTTAACACAGAATATATAATCAGAATATTAATTAAAGGTTGGATACATCAAAATAGGTTTCAGGTAGCCACTTATAGTTTTGGTACTACAATAAGCTTCACCATCTTAAGCCATATGCCTGTAGTCTTATTTACAATATTGTGCAATCGTCTGTGTCTGGTTCTACTCTAATGACAAACACAGCGTATACAAAGTAATAAATATTAAACCTCAGACTGTTAGCAAACTTAACCTAAAGCTATGTTTTAGTATGTCTGGACTAATGACCCCTAGTCTACTGAGGTAAGATACCTACAAATGCTGACTTGTCCGGTTCCTATTTTTTTCAATATGGATTTGAAATATAAAATAGCCATTTTTCATGTTCATACTACAGTGACCCTAGGCCACAAGCCCAAAAGGGAAGAGAGAGCTGTCTTCGCTTTCGGTGTCTTACAGATGCTAGGTCAATGGTAGTGACTCTTTATGAAGACTGACCTGTTATACAGGTGGATTCAGTTGCCCAGAGAGTTCGGGACAACATGGAAAGTAATTGTTAGAGAAGGGATGGTGCTGAGCTTGGCAAACTAAGCCCATGAGATGGATGTGCATTTTGGAACAGAGAGGACCTTCCAATGGCTGCAGCAACTTGTGTATTGGCCACAACTATGGCGAGTGGTGGAAGAATTTTGGCATAAGTTTCAGCAGTGTGAGTTGACTAAGCCTCCAGAACAGAGGGCACTCACTCAGGTGATAAGGCTGTCTGAGCCGCTGGAAGTGTTAATGGTGGACTACCTCATGATGGGCCCATCTCATGCAGTTGTGAATATTGTCTGACCTTGACAGACCATTTTACGAAATTCGCAGTCGTAACCACGACCTGGGATCAGACAGCCGACTGTCAGCCAGCCATCAGTGGCCTGAGGTATCTGCCAAGACTTCACTGAGGGTGTGGGTGCCGAAGAGAATCCACTCTGATCAGGGGGCATGCTTCCAAGGGAAAGTCAAGGAAGAATAGCACCGACTCTACTGCATCGTGAAGTCTAGGACAATGCCCTATCACCCTCAGGGAAATGAGTCCTGTGAACATTTCAATAGGACGTTGCTGCAAATGCTGAAGATGTTGGAAGATGATTGGAAGATGAAATAGCCTGAATTTGTTCATGAACTGGTGTGGGTGTACAACAACCGGGTACACCGCCCTACACCTTGTTGTTTGGCCGTAAGGGACATGAAATAACTGAGCAAGAGCTTCTTCCAGAGGAAGCCTGCACCAGGATGAGCACATCCACCAGGGTGTGGGAACATCGGTATCAGCTGAAGACGCTGATCTGGCTCGTGGAACAGAAATTCCAGGAGATGAACCACCCAGACGTGACACCGATGCAGGCGGCACCCCTACAACCCAGAGATTGAGTTCTGATACAAGTAAGGTGCCATAGGGCAAGTTAGATTACTGATGGGAGATGACTTCCCACTGGGTTACGAAAAGACGGAAAGAGTACACCCTGAGAATCCGGTGTATGAGGTTCAACCACAGGGAGAGGAAAAGGCACCAGGAAGAGTGTTATGACTCGCCCCCTGGGCCGTGGGGCACTCGGATCCGGGCAATAGGGAAATGGTGGGAGTAGTAGTGGCAACCCAGTTCCGTGGCTCAGGGTGGTCAGGCCAGTGGTAGTCCGTTATATGCTGATGATTATGTTCGACTACGCCACCCGTGGATTTGCGGTCATTAGGAACCGCCGCTGCAAGGCAGACCGCTGGGGCTGATGATGTATGCAGCTGGGATGGTGTGACTCCCCACGAGAAGAGTGCGGCCCCAGGGCAGTATAATGGATGGTGGGAGTGATGGTGGTGAGAGTCCCAGTGCCGTTAGTGCTGGAGGAGCAAGGAGCACACAGACAACAGGTTGCAGTCCAGGGTCTTTACTAGAACAGGTAAACTGACCCACAAACAGTCAAGGCTAGGAGGGGACCTGGATGTCTGAGAGCAATGGGGAAATTGGCCCTGGTCAGGGTGAGGGTGTAGGCCTACCGTGCTTTCTGCGCTCCTTCTGGCTATCTCCTCCTTATAGGGTAACAGCCCATGATTCCGAGCTCTCCGTGTATTCTCGCCTGTATGGCCTGCGACGTGGGTTCCTTTCTGCTCCCAGCCTGGTACGGCTTTGCTGGTCCCTTCTGTTGTGGCAGAGCCTCCAGGCTTCTTAGGCCAAGGAATATACAGTCCCCTGCGGACTGGTTATCTGCTGTAGGATGTGGAATCCTCCCAGCCTCAGACACCAAAGTCTGGTAAATTAAGTCCTTTATCTGCCAAGACAGGCTCACTTCGCCTCTTGTCTCTGGCTTGTGGCTCTCCTCCTGCCACACTTCCTCTTAGGTGCAATACAACTTTCTGTCCCTGCTCTGCTCTGGGACAAGTCTCAATCCTGAGACAGGTCGTCCAGTTCTCCCTAACCCTGCCCCCAGCACCAGCTTTTATAGGGGCAGCCTGCTCCCCCTACTGGCCTGAGACAAGAGGAAATGCATGCTAATGTTCCCCTGACTAGAGAACCTCCCCCTTGCTCTCAGACACAGCTTTATTACACTTGTGGCATCCAGGCCAGGGTGACACAGTTACAATATGCTTCGTCCCGGTGTGTCTGAAGGGGTGAGAGTGCCTGAACCTCCGATGAACAGAGGAACTCTACATCAAGAAGATTTGTGGATAATGAGGATGAATAGTGGGTGATACCTGCAGTGCCAAGGGAAGCAACACTATCACCCCAGGTGGAACCCACAAGAGGAGCGTCGAAAGGCCCAAATGTTCCTGAAGAAGTAAGCCAAGAAGGGCCCCATAAAACTGAGCATGCCAACACCGGTGCAAGACTCACGAGGTGTAATGCACACGCCCGGACTGACTGGCGTGTGCGTGTTTATGTAGTGATTCCACTGTGCAATGAACTGGAGAGTGCCTGGAGGGGCGTAACTAAGTATCTGCCCGATCCGACCAAGGTCGCACGACGGTATACGACGCCAGTGCACCAGGGAGGAACCGAGCAGAGGAACCAGGGTCTACTCCAGGTCAGACTCCGGACACGGCTGTTGACCCACACCGGGGAATACAGGAACAGGCAGGTTAGAGCGCAGGCTGGGTAGGGTCTAGTACAGACTGGGAGACAATTTCGAAACCGCAGACGCGGCGGACAGCGCAGAGCAAAGCGAAAACCGCAGACGCGGCGGACAGAGCTGAGCAAAGCGAAAACCGCAGACGCGGCGGACAGAGCTGAGTAAAGCGAAAACCGCAGACGCGGCGGACAGAGCTGAGGAAAGCGAAAACCGCAGACGCGGCGGACAGAGCTGAGCAAAGCGGAAACCGCAGACGCGGCGGAGAGAGCTGAGCAAAGCGAAAACCGCAGACGCGGCGGACAGAGCTGAGCAAAGCGAAAACCGCAGACGCGGCGGACAGAGCTGAGCAAAGCGAAAACCGCAGACGCGGCGTACAGAGCTGAGCAAAGCAAAAACCGCAGACGCGGCGGACAGAGCTGAGCAAAGCGAAAACCGCAGACGCGGCGGACAGAGCTGAGCAAAGCGAAAACCGCAGACGCGGCGGACAGAGCTGAGCAAAGCAAAAACCGCAGACGCGGCGGACAGAGCTGAGCAAAGCGAAAACCGCAGACGCGGTGGACAGAGCTGAGCAAAGCGAAAACCGCAGACGCGGCGGACAGAGCTGAGCTAAGCGAAAACCGCAGACGCGGCGGACAGAGCTGAGCAAAGCAAAAAACCGCAGACGCGGCGGACAGTGCTGAGCAAAGCGAAAACCGCAGACGCAGCGGACAGAGCTGAGCAAAGCGAAAACCGCAGACGCGGCGGACAGAGCTGAGCAAAGCGAACTGGACTGGAGATCACGTGCGCGCTCTTGCACAGTGGGAGATGGACCACTATGCAAGGACGCCGCCAGGTATGTTACACGAGGCATGTGGAATAAAATTTCTTCTGGCAATACATTGTGCGAAAGACACAGGAGTGTGTCCAGATGATATCTATGCTAGGGCAACCACCAAATAGCATCTAAGGACTCAAGTGATCCTTCTCATCCGAGGACTGGCGAGTAGTGTTGAGCGAACATGCTCGACACTGCTCGGTACTCGCCCGAGCATCACGCTACTCGGGATGTTCGGCGAGCACCGAGCATTTCCGGGTTACTCGGGCGGGAGCTCGGGTCTCCGCCTTGCATGTTTGGCGCTCTTTACAGAGCCAATGAACATGCAGGGATTGCCAGCCAGTCACTGTAATGCTGCAGCCATGTTGGTTGTGGGCATCACAGTGATTGGCTGGCCGCACAGCGTCACCTCGAGTATTTATAATGGGGCGCCGCCATCTTGGACACAGTCTCTCCGGATTAGACAGTGTAGGGACAGCGCTGCTGATTTAGGGAGAGATATAAACTGCGAAATAGTTAGTGTAGGGTCTGTAAAGGCTGCCAGAACAAACAAACAGTCCTTTTCAGGACTAATATCCATCCCAGATACCAGGCAGGCAGGCTGTATAGGAGACACAGTGGTTATACCAGCAAACGCTGCATTACAGTCCTGTGTGCTGCTCCGGTTGCTGAAATTGCTGGACTTAGCACCAAGTGTCGGGGGCCAGGAAAAATCCTTTTTTTCCCATCTAAATCCTCCTTTTTTTTCCTCCTTCACACTGTACAAATACCCGTCTTATTAACCTTTTGGTGTTCCCCCCCCCCCAAAAAAAAAGCGTGTCTCTGATCTTTCAGACACAAATATAACTGTTGAAAATAGTCTGGTGTAGGCTAGAGAAACAGAAGTGTTGTTTTGCACTTCCACGGTTCAAACCTCTGTATTATCCATTTTGCGCCATTTGTATCTTAAAAAAAAAAACAGTTTGAGTGTGTCGCTCACTGTTCAGCCGCAAATATCTCTATTTAAAAAAGTGTGGTATGCCCCAGTAAACAATAACTGTGGTTTTGCCATCCCACGGTAAAAAATCTCTATTATTCAGCTTTTGGTAGTTTTTCCGTAAAGAAAAACAGTAGTGTCTCCTGACTGTTGTGACACAAAAATATATCTGTTGAAAATAGTCTTGTGTAGGCCCGACATCCCAGTGTGGTTTCGCAGTTCCACGGGTCAAATCGCTGTACTATCCAGTTTTGGGCCTTTGGTATCTAAAAAAAAAGCAGTTTGAGTGTGTCGCTCACTGTTCAGCCGCAAATATCTCTATTTAAAAAAGTGTGGTATACCCCAGTAAACAATAACTGTGGTTTTGCCATCTCACGGTAAAAAATCTCTATTATTCAGCTTTTGGTAGTTTTTTCCGTAAAGAAAAACAGTAGTGTCTCCTGACTGTTGTGACACAAAAATATATCTGTTGAAAATAGTCTTGTGTAGGCCCGACATCCCAGTGTGGTTTCGCAGTTCCACGGGTCAAATCGCTGTACTATCCAGTTTTGGGCCTTTGGTATCTAAAAAAAAAGCAGTTTGAGTGTGTCACTCACTGTTCAGCCGCAAATATCTCTATTTAAAAAAGTGTGGTATACCGCAGTAAACAATAACTGTGGTTTTCCTCTTCCACGCTTCTAATCTACTCTTTATTACCCTTTTTCCATTGATAGTGCAAGTGTAAGCTATTTTACTTCATTTACAATGGACAAGGCGCGTGGCAAGGGACGTGGAAGTGGACGTTCTGGTGATGGTTCGTGCAGAGGACGGGGACGTGGCCAAGGTGAAAATGTGCCACAACCAACAGCCACATCTTCTCGCTCCCACGTCTTGACCGAATTACTAGGGAAGCACAGAACAACACCAGTATTGAGAACTGATCAGTGTGAACAGGTTATTAATTGGATAGCAGACAATACTTCCAGCTACCTGGGCACCACCACCTCCGGTCTGTCTTCCACACGGTCAACTCTTAGTAGCCGTGAGTCTCGACCGCATACTCCTCCTCACCCTGATGCTCCTTCCTCCCACCATGACGAGTGTCGTCAGACAGCAAGTGATCCCATACTTGGACACTCTGAAGAGCTGTTCACTGGTCCATTTCCATATTTGGGCCCCTCGCCTGATACGCTTGAAGTGGTGGAAGAGGAGATCCCATGTTGCGATGCCCAAATATTTGAACAGCCACGGCCACAGGAAGTCGACGTTGGCAATCTGTCACAAGAGGTGGATGATGACGAGACACAATTGCCAGGAAGTGAGGAGGAGGATCGTGGTGCGCAACTGGAAGAGGAGGAGGTGGTGGATGATCTAGTAACTGACCCAACGTGGAAGGAGGACATGCAGAGTGAGGCCAGCAGCACACAGGGGGAGGGAGGCAGAGTACCCCAACAGGCAGGAAGAAGCAGTGTGGTGGCCGCAGACAGAAGGCAGGCAACCGTTCCCCGTAACACCAACACGAGGGACGTTGCCAGTACAAGCGGTAGGTCTTCCAGAGTCTGGAATTTTTTTAAAGACTCTGCTGATAACCCCAAAAAGGCCATATGTTCCACCTGCCATGCCAGCATCAGCAGGGGTGACAAAACTACCAGCCTGACCACCACCAGCATGATCAGGCACATGGCAGCAAAGCACCCGACTTTGTGGGGCGAAACCCAGGGTCCACGACCAGTGTCAGCGGGTGTCACCACTGCTTCTTCCACTGTTGTGCATGGAATAGAACCCCCTGTTGTGTGTGCAAGGCAATCCCCTGTCCTTACTGCATGTAAAGATTAGAGATGAGCGGTGTTCGACTAGAACTGTTCGCCAATCTCAAATTCGAGCTGTTTTGGGCGGTGTTCGAGTTGTTCGACGAACCCGAACGATTTGCAAAAAATTCGGCTGTTCGAGGTTATGTTCGATAACTGTTCGTGCACCAAAAGCGTGTCCTGCATGTCTGGCGCTATTTAGAGCACCAATCATGCAGGGATTGTCTGCCACTCACTGTAATGCCACAGCCATGGTGGTTGTGGCATTACAGTGATTGCCCAAATCGATGGGAACAGTGCCAACAGTGAAACATGAAAAGCCGGCAATTCAGCAGCGGCATACACCTGTACCCGACAATTTAGAACCGAAAGAATAGAGCTTCACACATAGATTAGATAGATATAAACATGTCAGCCACATATATACGAAGTACAGTGAAAGTGCTGCTTACTGTACTTGTCATTTAGCGTAAAGGATTTATCAAAAAAAATAATAGTGTTTTCATGCACCGTCTCTTTAAAAAAGCCGGCCGGCAATTCAGCAGCGGTACCCGACAATTTAGAATAGAAAGAATAGAGAATCACACATAGATTAGATAGATAGAAACATGTCAGTCACATATATATGAAGTACAGTGACAGTGCTGCTTACTGTACTTGTCATTTAGCGTAAAGGATTTATCAAAAAAAATAATAGTGTTTTCATGCACCGTCTCTTTAAAAAAGCCGGCCGGCAATTCAGCAGCGGTACCCGACAATTTAGAATAGAAAGAATAGAGAATCACACATAGATTAGATAGATAGAAACATGTCAGTCACATATATATGAAGTACAGTGACAGTGCTGCTTACTGTACTTGTCATTTAGCGTAAAGGATTTATCAAAAAAAATAATAGTGTTTTCATGCACCGTCTCTTTAAAAAAGCCGGCCGGCAATTCAGCAGCGGTACCCGACAATTTATAACAGACAGAATAGAGCTTCACACATAGATTAGATAGATAGAAACATGTCAGTCACATATATATGAAGTACAGTGATAGTGTTGGTTACTGTACTTGTCATTTAGTATTAAAATAAAGGATTTATTATTAAAAAAATTGGCGTGGGGTTCCCCTTAATTTTAGGCTCTAGCGGAGGTTAAGCAGACGGCTGGGGCAGATGTTTGAAGCCTGGGAAGGGGGTAATACCCACGGAGCTTCCCAGGCTACTAATATCAGCCCCCAGCTGAATACATAGCCTTTACTAGCTATTAAAATGGGGGACCCCCCCAAAAAAATGACGTGGGGTCCCACCTAATTTAATAGCTAGCAAAGGCTAGGCAGACAGCTGGGGGCTGATATTAATAGCCCAGGAAGGGAGCCATGAATATTGGCCCCCTCCCAGGCTAGAAACACCAGCCGTCAGCCGCCCCAGAAATGGCGCATTCATAGGATGCGCCAATTCTGGCACTTAGCCTCGCTCTTCCACGCTGCCCTGGTGCGGTGGCAGGGGGTAATAGGGTTGGGGTTGATGTCAGCTTATAATGCCAGCTGACATCAAGCCCAGGTTAGTAATGGAGAGGCGTCTATAAGACACCCCCATTACTAACCCCATAGTCAAAGTTAAAAAAAACACAAACACCCAGAATAAAGTCCTTTAATTGAAATAAAGACACAATCCTTTATTGTTCTAAATTAAACCATACTTACCGTCACGCCCATTCCAGCTGAAGCCAACGATCTCCTGCAATAAAAGAAAAATAATAAAGCAACCTCATCCTTACCTTTCCATGGTTCCCACGACAGCTTCAGCTCTGCTACATCGAGATGACAGGCTGGACCGCAGCAGAACGCTGCCATCCAGCCTCTCATCCCGCAGACACTGAGAAGCGCAGGCTTGCTTGCGCTGCTCAGCGTCTCTCTGTGACGACATCCAGATGAGCCGAGTTCATGTCCAATGAACTCGGCTCACCTCATGCACGTCACTGACAGCGTGGGAAAATTCTCACGCTGAAGCGGTGAGTGCAGGAGAATTCTCCCACGCTGTCAGTGACGTGCATAAGGTGAGCTCATGTCCAATGAACTCAGCTCACCTCCTGCACGTCACTGACAGCGTGGGAGAATTCTCCTGCACTCAGCGCTTCAGCGTGAGAATTCTCCCACGCTGAAGCGCTGAGTGCAGGAGAATTTTCCCACGCTGTCAGTGACGTGCATAAGGTGAGCTCATGTCCAATGAACTCAGCTCACCTCCTGCACGTCACTGACAGCGTGGGAGAATTCTCCTGCACTCAGCGCTTCAGTGTGAGAATTCTCCCACGCTGAAGCGCTGAGTGCAGGAGAATTTTCCCACGCTGTCAGTGACGTGCATGAGGTGAGCCGAGTTCATTGGACAATAACTCGGCTCATCTGGATGCCCTCACAGAGAGACACTGTGGAGCGCAAGCAAGCCTGCGCTTCTCAGTGTCTGCGGGATGACAGGCTGGATGGCAGCGTTCTGCTGCGGTCCAGCCTGTCATCTCGATGTAGCAGAGCTGAAGGTGTCATGGGAAACATGGAAAGGTAAGGATGATGTTGCTTTATTATTTTTCTTTTATTTCAGGAGATCGTTGGCTTCAGCTGGAATGGGCGTGATGGTAAGTATGGTTTAATTTAGAACAATAAAGAATTGTGTGTTTATTTCAATTAAAGGACTTTTTTCTGGGTGTTGTGTTTTTTTTAAATACTTTACTAGAAATTCATGGTGGTTATGTCTAATATTGGCGTGACCCCATGAATTTCGGGCTTAGGGCCAGCTGATAATGCCAAGCTGGCCCTAACCCCTTTATTACCCAGTGAGCCACCGCATCAGGGCCCTGGATGAGTTGGGTACAGCGCCAGAAGATGGCGCTTCTATGAACGCGCCATTTTCCGGGGTGGCTGCGGACTGCAATTTGCAGCGGGGGTGGCCCAGAAAGCTTGGGCCTCCCTGCGCTGCGGATTCCAGCCCCCAGCTGCCTAGTTGTACCTGGCTGGACACAAAAACAGGGCGAAGCCCCACGTCAATTTTCTTTAAATTATTTCATGAAATAATTAAGAAAAAAAGGGCTTCCCTATATTGTTGTGTCCGGCCAGGTACAAATAGGCAGCTGGTGGTTGGGGTCAACCCGTTCCTGCCTGCTGTACCTGGCTGGACACAAATATAGTGCGAAGCCCCACGTCAATTTTTTTTAAATTATTTCATGAATTTCCTGAAATAATTTAAAAAAATTGAAGTGGGGCTTCGCACTATATTAGTGTCCAGCCAGGTACAGCAGGCAGGAACGGGCTGCCCCCATCCACCACCTGCCTATTTGTACCTGGCCGGACACAACAATATAGGGAAGCCCTTTTTTTCTTAATTATTTCATGAATTTCATGAAATAATTAAAAAAAAAGTACGTGGGGCTTCGCCCTATTTTTGTGTCCAGCCAGGTACAACTAGGCAGCTGGGGGCTGGAATCCGCAGCGCAGGGAGGCCCAAGCTTTCTGGGCCCCCCCCCGCTACAAATTGCAGTCCGCAGCCACCCCGGAAAATGGCGCGTTCATAGAAGCGCCATCTTCTGGCGCTGTACCCAACTCATCCAGGGCCCTGGTGCGGTGGCTCACTGGGTAATAAAGGGGTTAGGGCCAGCTTGGTATTATCAGCTGGCCCCAAGCCCAAAATTCATGGGGTCACGCCAGTATTAGACATGACCGCCATGAATTTCTAGTAAAGTATTTAAAAAAAACACAACACCCAGAATAAAGTCCTTTAATTGAAATAAAGACACAATTCTTTATTGTTCTAAATTAAACCATACTTACCATCACACCCATTCCAGCTGAAGCCAACGATCTCCTGCAATAAAAGAAAAATAATAAACCAACCTCATCCTTACCTTTCCATGGTTCCCACGACAGCTTCAGCTCTGCTACATCGAGATGACTGGCTGGACCGCAGCAGAACGCTGCCATCCAGTCTGTCATCCCGCAGACACTGAGAAGCGCAGGCATGCTTGCGCTCCTCACTGTCTCGCTGTGACGGCATCCAGATGAGCCGAGGTCATGTCCAATGAACTCGGCTCACCTCATGCACGTCACTGACAGCGTGGGAAAATTCTCCTGCACTCAGCGCTTCAGCGTGGGAGAATTCTCACGCTGAAGCGCTGAGTGCAGGAGAATTCTCCCACGCTGTCAGTGACGTGCAGGAGGTGAGCTGAGTTCATTGGACATGAGCTCACCTTATGCACGTCACTGACAGCGTGGGAGAATTCTCCTGCACTCACCGCTTCAGCGTGAGAATTTTCCCACGCTGTCAGTGACGTGCATGAGGTGAGCCGAGTTCATTGGACATGAACTCGGCTCATCTGGATGCCGTCACAGCCTGACACTGAGGAGCGCAAGCAAGCCTGCGCTTCTCAGTGTCTGCGGGATGAGAGGCTGGATGGCAGCGTTCTGCTGCGGTCCAGCCTGTCATCTCGATGTAGCAGAGCTGAAGCTGTCGTGGGAACCATGGAAAGGTAAGGATGAGGTTGCTTTATTATTTTTCTTTTATTGCAGGAGATCGTTGGCTTCAGCTGGAATGGGCGTGATGGTAAGTATAGTTTAATTTAGAACAATAAAGGATTGTGTCTTTATTTCAATTAAAGGACTTTATTCTGGGTGTTTGTGTTTTTTTAAACTTTGACTATGGGGTTAGTAATGGGGGTGTCTTATAGACGCCTCTCCATTACTAACCTGGGCTTGATGTCAGCTGGCATTATAAGCTGACATCAACCCCAACCCTATTACCCCCTGCCACCGCACCAGGGCAGCGTGGAAGAGCGAGGCTAAGTGCCAGAATTGGCGCATCCTATGAATGCGCCATTTCTGGGGCGGCTGACGGCTGGTGTTTCTAGCCTGGGAGGGGGCCAATATTCATGGCTCCCTTCCTGGGCTATTAATATCAGCCCCCAGCTGTCTGCCTAGCCTTTGCTAGCTATTAAATTAGGGGGGACCCCACGTCATTTTTTTTGGGGGGTCCCCCATTTTAATAGCTAGTAAAGGCTATGTATTCAGCTGGGGGCTGATATTAGTAGCCTGGGAAGCTCCGTGGGTATTACCCCCTTCCCAGGCTTCAAACATCTGCCCCAGCCGTCTGCTTAACCTCCGCTAGAGCCTAAAATTAAGGGGAACCCCACGCCAATTTTTTTAATAATAAATCCTTTATTTTAATACTAAATGACAAGTACAGTAACCAACACTATCACTGTACTTCATATATATGTGACTGACATGTTTCTATCTATCTAATCTATGTGTGATGCTCTATCTTTCTGTTCTAAATTGTCGGGTACCGCTGCTGAATTGCCGGCCGGCTTTTTTAAAGAGACAGTGCATGAAAACACTATTATTTTTTTAAATAAATCCTTTACACTAAATGACAAGTACAGTAAGCAACACTATCACTGTACTTATTATATATGTGACTGACATGTTTCTATCTATCTAATCTATGTGTGAAGCTCTATTCTTTCTGTTCTAAATTGTCGGGTACAGATGCTGAATTGCCGGCCGGCTTTTTTAAAGAGACGGTGCATGAAAACACTAATATTTTTTTTAATAAATCCTTTACACTAAATGACAAGTGCAGTAACCAACACTGTCACTGTGCTTCTTATATGTGTGACTGACATGTTTCTATCTATCTAATCTATGTGTGATGCTCTATTCCTTCTTGTCTAAATTGTCGGGTACCGGTGTATGCCGCTGCTGAATTTGCCGGCCGGCTTTTTTAAAGAGAGTGTCTTCTGAGCAGTTTGTCAGCTTTTGGACACCTTTGCAGGTGTTTTCTATGTGTTTCTATGTGTTTTTGTTTGCCTGCCATTGGTTTTAACGGTGTTCGACGGTGTTCTAAGGTGTTCGACGAACAGTTCGACGAACAGTTCCTCGAACATCCCGGTGTTCGACGAACCGAACCGAACCCGCACACTACGGGGGTGGCTCAACACTAGTAAAGATGCCCCCTCCTCTCAGTCTTCACTTGTTATGGCAGTTTCTGAAGAAACAGCATCAACGTCCACGTCCATGTCCCACCGCAGCGTTCAATTGTCCATATCCCAGACCTTTGAACGAAAGCGGAAATTCGCAGCTAACGCCCCACAGGCCACAGTCCTAAATTCGCACATTTCACGACTGCTTGCATTGGACATGCTGCCTTTTAGGCTGGTGGAGATGGAATCCTTCCGCAATCTTATGGCGGTGGCCGTCCCTCGGTACTCGGTCCCCAGCCGGCACTATTTTGCCCGGTGTGCCATCCCCGCACTACACAAGCACGTGTCCCAAAGCATCTGCCGTGCCCTCAACAACGCAGTTACTGGGAGAGTCCACCTGACAACGGACACGTGAACAAGTGCTTGTGGCCAGGGACGGTACATCTCTCTGACGGCACACTGGGTAAACATAGTGGAAGCCGGGACCCAGTCGGACCTTGGGACGGAACACATCCTCCCCACACCGAGGATTGCGGGCCCTATATCAGTCAGAGTTGCCCCCACAGTGTACAGCTCCTGCGCATCCTCCTCCCCCTCCTCCTCATGTTCAGCCTCCATCTCAGATATCACCACATCAGTTACAAGCTGGAAGCATTGCAGTACTGCCTCCGCCAAGCGGCAACAGGCTGTGCTGAAACTCATAAGCTTAGGTGATAAACCTCACACTGCTTGTGAGTTGTGGACAGCTGTGAAAGAGCAGGCAGATCTGTGGCTGAGACCGCTGAACCTACATCCCGGCATGGTCGTGTGTGACAATGGCCGTAACCTGGTGGCGGCTCTGAGGCGAGGTGAGATCACACACGTACCATGCCTGGCTCATGTGCTTAACCTCGTGGTTCAGCGGTTTCTTAAAACGTACCCCGAGTTGCCAGATCTGCTCGTGAAAGTACGCCGCCTGTCAGCTCATTTTCGCAAGACGGATACAGCTTCCGCCGCCCTTGCTGTGTTGCAGCAGTGTTTGCAGCTTCCGGCTCACCGACTGGTGTGTGATGTCCCCACACGTTGGAACTCTACCCTCCACATGTTGCAAAGGATTTGTGAGCAGAAGAAAGCAGTTGTGGAGTACCAGCTGCAACAAGGCTGTCGATATTCAGGTCAGACTCCACACATAAGATCTCAGGAGTGGACCTGGATGTCTGACATATGTACCATCCTGACAAACTTTGAGGAGGCCACCAAGATGGTGAGTGGCGATGACGCCATCGTTAGTGTCAGCATCCCACTTGTCTGTCTTTTGCAACGCTCTCTGCAGAGAATTAAAGAGGAGGCATTGCAGCCAAAGTATGATGAGATGGATCAAGAAGCCGTAGGGGGCGATTACACACAGCCCAGCCTCATCTCATCCCAACGTACATTGGGGGACAATGAGGGAGAGGAGGAGGAGGAGGAGGAGGAGGAAGAACAGGAGCTGCTATCATGCGTTGTAGACGGTAGTACCTGTACAAGTGTCATACCGTCGGTTCAGCGTGGGTGGCCTGAGGACAGGGGGGAGGAGGAAGAGGAGGAGGAGAGCATGGTCAGTCGTCATCTTGGTGAGGACACGGAAATCTTGCCCGTTACCAGTCTGGCACGCATGGCTGACTTTATGTTACGCTGCCTTAACCGTGACCCTCGCGTTGTCAAAATGTTGGGTGACAGTCATTACTGGTTGGTGACACTTGTAGACCCCCGCTACAAGGAGAACTTTCACTCTCTTATTCCTGAGGTGGAGAGGTCTACAAAAATGGGGCAATACCAGAAGGCCCTTGCTGCAGAACTCTTAAAAAAATTCTCCCATCTGAACACTTAGCGGCAGAGGTCACAGTTCGTTGCCCAACCAAGGCGTACAGGCGAGAGAGATGCAACTCCAATCCAGCAGAGGCAGAGGAACACTGTCAACGTTCTGGGACAGTTTTCTGACACCCGCCCAGCTTACAGGCCCTGAGGCACGGGGTACTCTCACAAGGAGTGGAAAGTTTCAAAAGATGGTGAGGGAGTACCTTGCCGATCGTACCAGCGTCCTCCTTGATTCCTCTGTGCCTTTTAATTATTGGGTATCCAAGCTGGACACTTGGAATGAACTCGCTCTGTACGCCTTGGAGGTCCTGGCCTGCCCTGCCGCTAGCGTGTTATCGGAGCGTGTTTTTAGTGCCGCTGGGGGAATTATAACTGATAAGCGCACTCGCCTGTCAACTGACAATGCTGACAAGCTGACCCTTATCAAAATGAACAAGGGCTGGATTGGGCCAGACTTCTCATCACCACCAAATGACAGCAGAGAAACATAAAGTCAAATCCACTGTGTTATTTCGGGAGATGTATTCACATGCACCGCTTCACACCCACACATGGGTATACGCTTCCTCGTTTCGACTGTTTATTCTTCTTCTCCTTATCCTCAGCCTCCACCACCACTATACCACCAGGGTGCCAGCATTGCAAGTTCCTCCGTCCTTACTTTTGGCAGCTTTTGCTTGCAAGGCATAAGCAAATACTATGGGACATCCACTCCCCAATAATGGGACTTATGTTTGTAATATGCTGTACTGCATGGCTCTTGTAAGGGGCATTGCAAGTTGCTCCGTCCTAATTTTTGGCAGCTTTTGCTGGGAAAGCATAAGCAAATACTATGGGACACCCACTCCCCAATAATGGGACTTATGTTTGTAATATGCTGTACTGCATGGCTCTTGTAAGGGGCATTGCAAGTTGCTCTGTCCTAATTTTTGGCAGCTTTTGCTGGGAAAGCATAAGCAAATACTATGGGACACCCACTCCCCAATAATGGGACTTATGTTTGTAATATGCTGTACTGCATGGCTCTTGTAAGGGGCATTGCAAGTTGCTCCGTCCTAATATTTGGCAGCTTTTGCTGGGAAAGCATAAGCAAATACTATGGGACACCCACTCCCCAATAATGGGACTTATGTTTGTAATATGCTGTACTGCATGGCTCTTGTAAGGGGCATTGCAAGTTGCTCCATCCTAATTTTTGGCAGCTTTTGCTGGGAAAGCATAAGCAAATACTATGGGACACCCACTCCCCAATAATGGGACTTATGTTTGTAATATGCTGTACTGCATGTGATGCGCCCCCTGGGCCGTGTGTACACGTGTGTGGGATACCCGGTGCCGGGTCTCTGGGGTCTGTAGTCTCCGTGGCGGTGACCCGGTCCCGTGGCTCAGGCTGGTCAAACTAGTGGCAGTCTTTCTTAGGTTTTGAGGTTAATTGTCCGACTGTGCCACCCGTGGATTGCGGTCAGGGAGTACCACCGCTGCGAGGCAGACCGCTGAGGCTGGTGTTGTGTGCGCAGCATAGAATGGGATAACTCCCCTCGGGAGGAGTATAGCCTCAGGGCAGTGAGTATGGATGATGGGGGTGATGGTGCACGAGCGCAGCAGGAATGACTCAGAGTCTTTACAGTGCAGTTCAGGGTCTTTACTGATGATTATAAGGTAGACCCTCCCGGGAGTACTGGCTAGCATAAGAGGCCTGGTCAGTCTGTGAGCAAACAGGAGTTCCCCTGGCCAGGTGGAGTTGTAGGCCTCCCCGTCTGTCTGCACTCTTCCTGGCTACCTTGCTGTAAGCGGGTAGAAGTAGCCCACGTCCCTGAGTGTACCGTGTAGTGCTCACCCGTATGGCTGGTGACTTGGAGCCTTCTGTTAGCCTCCGCTCCACGACGGTGGTGCTGGTCCCTTGCTTGTGACTGAGCCTCCGGGCTTCTATGGCCAGAGGACCTGAAATCCCCTGCCGGCTGGTTTCTGCTGCTGGATATATAAGTCCTCACAGCTTCGGACTCCTGTGTCCGGTTCCTATTGTCTTCTGCCAGGGCGAGCTCTGCTCAGCTTCCAGCCCCTGGTCTTTAGCTCCTAGCTCCTACAGAGCTCCTTGCTGTTACTTTCCCTTGCTCTCACTCTGACTCTGACTGTTCTCTGTTCTCTGACTCACTCAACCCCGCCCCAGATCCAGTTTATAAGGGCAGAATTCTCCCCTCCCAGGATTGGGGCAGGAGGATGTTGCATGTTTAAGGGATCCTGACCAGGAAACCTCCCACTTGCTCTCCGACGTAATATCTCTATTACTGTGGTGACCAGACCCCTGGGGTGCCACACATGGCTCTTGTAAGGGGCATTGCAGTTCCTCATAATTTTTGGAAAGCCTTCCATTCACTGCTTAGGCCAACAGTGCACGGGAAACCCAGTTGCTATAAATGGAAAAAAAGGTTTAGTTAACGCCCTCTGACCTCCATGTCATTTCCAAGGGGCATTGGAGTGGCTCGAAATTTTTGGTAGGCATTGCACTCACTGTATGCCCTATAACTGTGTAGCCGAACCGCTCCTTTTGTTACAGAAACATATCCTACAAGACATATCTGGTTGACTGGCCTGATATTGATGTGAATGGTCCCTGTTCCTCCTGCTCTTTCTCCTTTGCCACTACCTCATCCATCATTTATCACCTGAAGCTTTGTTTTAACGGGAGTCATAGAACTTGGATAGTAGCAGGAAAACATCCAGCAATCCTCGGAGGAGGTAGGATATGCGCCAAAACGCTGACCACCTCAGGCCTAGCCGCTACTACATACATGCGCTTGCATTACAACAAAACAAAGCAGATGCTAACTTCTATCATCCTCATCATGCTCCTCACCTTGGCACTCTCAACTCCCCTGATTGAGAAGCCAGGGCCCACCGGAGGAGTCTGATTGTCCGGTCGGCTCGGCCAATGCTGCCCTAAAGCAGGCCAGGCTAAGAAAAGCGTGGGAAAGGTTACCGGGACAAATAGGGGTGGCTGGGGACTGAGTATGGACACCCGGCCACCCCCTGGAGGCTGGGGAGCAAGTGGGGACACCCGGCCACCAGGCGGCTGGGGACTGAGTATGGATACCAGGCCTCCGACACAGCCATGGCGTGGTGGCCAGATTCCGCCTCCACATGCCTAAAAGGCCCAATTTCAAGTTCAAGCAAGCAAGCAGTATGGTATTGCAGCCTGGGGGTGAGTGGGTGGCAGGCTGCATGCTTGAGCTTGTATTGCAAGGAATGTTGGAGGTACAATTGAACACTGCCCTGGGACTAGAACTTGCATGGGGATAGTTGCAAGTCTGCATCTTCTGATGCGGTAAGGATCACTTATGATGGGCACACTTTTAGACAGTGACCTGGGAGTCAGAGATGCTTCCAGGGGTCTTCCCCATGCTGTTCCCTTGTCTTTTCAGCACTTTATGCATGTGTCACACAGCACATGGCCAGATAAGGTTGTAAAATGTTAAAATGACATTTCACGGTGAATGCATTTGTCATAGTTGAAAGCAATACAAAAGTGCAAAAACGCATAAAAAATGCTACTTGTGAACATAGCCGAAGGTGTGGAGGAGTATTTTTGTTTTTGGTCATTTATTTTAACTTATACACAAGTCTTTTCCCTGGAAAGGATGTTCCTTAACATATTTCACAGGAAAAAAGTTTCACTTTCATTTTTGAACGTTTTATTGTGAGCCTGTAAAAGTGGCTTAATACCTCTGACCACGTTGTTGACAGCAGTGACCTGGGGGTCAGAAATGCTTCCTGGGGCTATCCCCATGCTGTCACCATGTCATTTGAGCACTGTCACTATCGTTTTGGGCACTTGTTAGGCTTTTAAAAGACTGCCGGGGGTGCCACCGCAAAAATGCTCGAGTCTCCCATAGACTAACATTGGGCTCGTTGCTCGGGTCGAGCACCCGAGTATCACGGCGAGCTCGGCCCGAGCTTCGAGCACCCGAGCATTTTAGTGCCCGCTCAACACTACTGGCGAGTTTAAAGAGGAGAGGAATGTAAGAGGATGAAGGAGTGAAGAGACACACACAATAGTGGTTAAGCCAAATATCTGCAAGTAAACAGCGCCATCTGCTGACGAAAGATGATAAAGAAAGTGAAAGCAAAATGAATCCAAGGAGTAATGCTTCTCCTTTCGGAGAGGGACATGTTAAGCATATGAAGGTGAGGAAACCATTATTATGCGAGAGAGAAACCTGGCCACCGAGGAAACGTTTGTGTGAGACGTTACCTCCAGCGTAGACATGCGGTACAGAGTGGCAAAACTGAATGACTTGGCACCACACAATTATATAGGAATGCTGTGCTACAACACCCAAAAAAGTATATAGAATAAAGCAAAAGAGAGGGTGTAGAATAGGGCACCAGACATTCTAAATAATTCGATAAGTATCAAAGGACTACAATATAGAAAAAATAGAAAAACTTAATGCTATCCACAACCCCAGTACAATAAAAACATTTAAAAAAACTTTGCACATGTAAGCATTAGAAAAAGAAATCCCCTAGTCAATTGTATTTATATAGAATAGTAAATGTATAATGCAGAAAAATATATTGAATAATTCCACCAATAAATTTGTTAGACTATGGTAGGTACACACAATTATACAAACAATGTTATACCATAAATACAGATGTACATGTAGAAAACATGCACAGGCCCTTGTAAGGGTATGTGCCCCCATTCCACTAACATGTATTTATGATGACTGATACACCCTTAAGGGTAAGGTCTCCTTTAGAAAGAACAATACAAAGGAGTATCACCAATGAGGTTGGTTTGCAATACATACCACCAAACTATCCAAAGGGGAAGAACAATAGAACACTTAAACCCTATGCGTTATGCCACATAGGTATGGCTTCCTCAGGGGTATAATACTTATGTTACCATCTAGATGGTTTTAAATACCTGCGTTGCACCTGTCAATCAATGAGCCACCAGACATCAGGAAGATCACCACCGCATCGTGGATCAGGACAAAAGGTAAGTGTATCACTTCCACACAAATCGATCCCCATTTCATTGTGTTATATACCTGGCAGCAAGACAATTCAAGTCCTAATTTCAGTCAGGGTGCGTACCACGCTGAACTGCACAACCGGAAATTGGACGTAATCCATATGCAGTCAGCATGCGTTCCACGCTGAACTGCAAGAACAGAAATAATGAAAGAGCAAAAGGTTGGGGCCCATCTGCAGCGAGCGTGCATACCATACAGGACTGCATGAATATAACTTCCCATGGAGAGGGTCCAGGCGTGGCCAGCATGCACACCGGGCCAAGCCGTACCATCATATCCCACATATAGTGGGTGGATCCCACATATCCTCATCAGATATCCGGTCAGAGCCTCCAGGAAATGATACTACATGGGCAGAGCCTCACAGTCTGGGCTGTGCGTTCCACATTGAAACGCAGCCCAGAAAGTGAAAGAGGAGAGGGGAAGAGGTGAGTAGAATACTCAGGGTCCAGCCAATGAGAGTACAACAGAAGTTGTACTCCATACCCAACAGGTAGATGACTTACAAAAACATCCCCACCAACTACCCAATAAAACATAGACATCTCCAGATGATGATGAGGAAGACCTATGAACTGAAAGAATTATATTCAATCTATACAGCCGTACTCTATCGCTACATATACTGCCCAAATATGTACAGTGTTCATAGACTTAGCACAACATTAAACCCAAGAAACTTAGCTATAATATTATATGAAAATGATATTGGAAAGGGTGTCACAGAGACATCCTCACCAAAATATCAGCACTGATATTAGAAAAAAGGCCACAACTAAATATACATTCAAATGTCTTATCCCTCAAGTTTATTTATTTTTATAGAACCCAGAAAACAAAAGTTCTTCATTAATTCCCCGAGGGGACACACAATTTGTCTTATAAATCCATCTGGACTCTAAATGTAGCGGTGCTAGTGTAATGTCACCTCCCCGAATGTTCAAGGGTATACGGTCCAAACCAACTACCACCGTATTACCAATCTTACAATGGTGATATTGCATATAATGCATAGCAACAGTTGAAATTTGCTTGTGTGCCTTTAGATGTGATTCCACCAGTGCAATATTTAAAAAATACTGTTGGATCCTTTTACTAAGTTCTTCGGAGGTCTGGCCAATATACACAAGTGGGCAAGAGCAGATTAGAGCATAAATGACGTTGTTGGACCGACAGTTGATGTACTTGTTCAATATAAATTCCCATTGGTCCATTGGATTTATAAAAGTATATGTTGGTGGCATAAAAGGGCAGATGGAGCAGTTTCCACATGCATGCTATCCTTGAAGACCAGATTGTCCTTGAGATTCCTTGCCCTCCTTGCCATAAGTAATGGCCTCACGGGCATAAGATGTTTCAATTTAGATTCGGACAGTAAAATGGACCAATTCTTATGAAGTATCGCTTGAAGATCTTTCCACTGACTGTTGAAATCCGTGATCAATCGAATTGAAGTATCCTCCTTCCTTACTTTAGGTTGCAGAAGGTCAGTCCTGTCAAGGTCCCTGACCCTTTTTAATGCATCTGTAAGAGGCTTTTTGGATATCCTCTGGCCCTTAGACGAGAGGTCAAATCATCAGCCTGTAAGGTAAAATCCACAATATTACTACAGTTACGTTTCATCCTTATAAGTTGGCTATAGGGAATACCCTTTTTTGATGTATAGGGTGGAAACTACTATAGTGTAATATGTTGTTAGTTGATGTACCCTTACGATACAAGCTGGGCCGAATCTTATGGTTCTCCAAACTAAGTTGAACGTCAAAAAATTTACCGAAGCAGACGAAATTTGATAAGTAAGAAGTACATTACACGTATTACTGTTCAAGGCCGTGATAAATTCCAGACACAGCTCCCTTGAACCTGTCCAAAACAACAGAATGTTGTCAATATATCTATACCACTTAAGCACATGTCCCCGATACAAAGACAAAGGCTACACGTGTGCCCCCTCCCACCAACCAAGAAAGAGGTTGGCGTAGGAGGGGGCACAACGCGCACCCATGGCAGTACTGGAGACCTGACTATAATAAGTCCAATCAAAAATGAAATAATTGTGCTTAAGGATAAACGACAATTTGAGGACAAAGGAGCTATGTGCTGGATCAACCTATTCCGAGTCCTGCAAAAATAGGCGACCGCCTGTATTCCCAATTCGTGTGGTATATTGGTATAGAGGGACTCCACGTCCAGAGACACCAAAAGGGTGTCGTCCGGCACATGGAGTCCCTCCAACTTATTCAACAAATGCATAGTGTCACAAATGTACGATTAGAGTTTGAAAACATATTTCTGCAAATAGTAATCAACATATTCGCATGGTCTCTTACTCAAACCTCCAATCCCGCCACAATTGGTCTACCCGGGGGCACAGACAGGGACTTATGAACCTTCGGAAGGATGTAAAAAGTAGGAATTATAGGTTTAAAGGTGACTAAAAAGTCCCGTTCACCTTTATGTATAATTCCCTGTCTGAATGCTCCCTCCATGAGAAAGTCCAATTTATTTTTAAAGACCGCTGTGGGATCCGAGGGGAGAGCAGAATAAATGATCACATTATGTAGTTGGTTTTTTGCCTCAGCAAGATACATCTCCAAAGGTCACAATACTATATTTCCTCCCTTATCTGCCTCCTTGATGACGAACAAGGGGTTTTGTTTTAAAGCACTGATGGCCTGTTTCTGTTCACACGAAAGATTAGCATCTTTATTTTTAGTTAAAGATTTTCAACGTCCAAGGCAACAGCCCTAAAGAATGTATGTATAGCTGGTACAATGCCTAATGAAGGTGTCATTTTGGAGGGGTTAAATCTTCTCCTACCTAAAGGTTCTTCATTTTCTTTCAACAAATCTAGGAGGTCACGGAAAACTTGGTGCTCATCTGACGGCGGATCATCCAAAGCGGAAGGTTGCTGATACATTTGCTTGAATATTAAATTTCTGCAAAATAAATACATATCTTTAATAAATGTAAATTGGGGAGAAGGTAAGCCCCTTCTCCAACACTGACCTCTCTGCATTAGATAACACATGATCAGACAGATTGATGAACAAACAAAGTAGCACACTGTAACGCTGAGTATGTAAATATGAAGTATGAAATATGAATAGCATTACTGCTGTAGAAAATAGAAATAAATGAGAAATTTTAGCGCATGTAAATATGAAGTATGAAATATGAATAGCATTACTGCTGTAGAATATAGAAATAAATGAGAAATCTTAGCGCATAAATTGGCCAATTCATGTGTACCTGACAGCCGCGATAAGGCGTTTCTCGATGTCAGGACCTAACAATGTGAATACCTCTCTAAGGGACATCCGTCTGCTTATGTGTGGGAAAGTAAGATCCTGATGCAATTAAAACCACCTGCGGCATGCGGGTGGAGTGCTCAGTCAATGCTTAAATCTAGTAACAAAGAAAATGACGGCACTTCCACTACAAGAAATAGGTGTGAACAGGTGCTTACTAAGAGGAGCTACCTCCATGTACAATGAACAAAGTAGCACACTGTAACGCTGAGTATGTAAATATGAAGTATGAAATATGAATAGCATTACTGCTGTAGAAATAGAAATAAATGAGAAATTTCTCCTCCTGCTCTTCAGCCTCCATCTCCGAAATGACCACATCAGTCGCAAGCTGGAAGCACTGCAGCACTGCCTCAGCCAAGCGGCAACAGGCTGTGATGAAGCTATTATGCTTAGGTGACAAACCACACAATGTTGAAGAGTTGTGGACAGCTCTGAAAGAGCAGGCAGATCTGTGGCTGACACCGCTGACCCTACAGTCAGGCATGGTCATGTGTGACAATGGTCAAAATCTGGTGGCGGCTCTGAGGCGAGGCGAGCTCACACACGTACCATGCCTGGCCCATGTCCTTAACCTCGTGGTTCATCGATTTGTCAAAACCTGCCCAGATCTGTCTGATCTGCTTGTCAAAGTATGCCACCTGTGTGCCCATTTTAGAAAGTCAGCTACAGCTTCTGCCGCACTTGTCGTGCTTCATCAGCGTTTGCAGCTTTCAGCTCACCGACTGATCTGCGATGTCTCCATACGTTGGAACTCTACATTGCAGATGTTGGGAAGGATTTGTGAGCAGAAGAGGGCAGTTGTTGACTACCAGCATCAAAAAGACTGTCGGTATTCAGGTCAGACTCCACACATAAAACCTCAGGAGTGGAAATGGATGTCAGACATATGTACTATCCTCCAAAATTTTGAGGACTCCACCAAGAAGGTGAGCGGCGATGACACCATAATTAGCATCACCGTCCTGCTTCTCTGTCTTCTGAAACACTCTCAGCTCGCAATTAAAGAGGATGCATTGCAGGCGGAGCACGATGAAATTGAGCAAGGAGCCATAAAGGGTGACTACACAGCCCAGCCTCATCTTATCCCAACATGGATTGGGTGACAATGAGGAAGAGGAGGAGGAGCAGGAGGAAGAACAGGAACTAGTTTCCTGCGCTATAGACGGTACTATCTGCACAACTGTCATAACGTCTATTCAGCGTGGATGGCCTGAGGACAGGGAGGAGTTGGAAGATGAGGAGGAGAGCATGGTCAGTCATCCTCTTCGTGAGGACACAGAAGTCTTGCCTGTTAGCAGTCTGGCACACATGGCTGAGTTTACGTTATGCTGCCTTTCCCGTGACCCTCTCGTTGTCCAAATTTTGAGTGACAGTCATTACTGGTTGGTGACACTTCTAGACCAGGCTACAGTGAGAATTTTCTGTCTCTTACTCCCTTGCAGGACAGGCCTAATAAAATGGTGCAGTACGAGAAAGAACTTGTTGCGGAATTATTAAAAAAATTCCCATCTGAAAACGCTGGCTGCAGAGGTCACAGTTCGTTGGACAACCAAGGAGTACAGGTGAAAGAGCCACAAAAGCAATCCAGCAGAGGCAGGGGAACACTGTCAAAGTTCTGGGACAGTTTTCTCAGACCCTCCCATCGCACAGGACCTGAGGCGCGAGGTACTCTCCCAAGGAGTGCAAAGTTTCGGAAGATGGTGAGGGAGTACCTTGCCGACCGTACCAACATCCTCCGTAATACCTCTGTGCCTTATAATTATTGGGTATCCAAGCTGGACACGTGGCATGAACTTGCTCTCTATGCCTTGGAGGTCCTGGCCTGCCCTGCCGCTAGCGTTTTGTCAGAGCGGGATTTTAGTGCCTCCAGTGGAATTATAACCGATAGGCGCTTTCACCTGTCAATTGAAAATGCTGACAGGCTGACTCATAAGAATGGGATGCATTGGGCCAGACTTCTCAACACCACTGAATGATAGCAGCATAACATAAACTCAAATACAGTGTTTTTTTTTGGGAGGTATAACTCTATTCCCATGCACCTCTGTCTTCACACCCAGACATGGGTATACACTTCCTGATTTTGTCTATTTGCTCTTGTCCTCCTCCTTGTCCGTATCCTCATCGACCACCACCATATCACCACCATATGTACCATATCAACATATCTACGCCTCTTGTAAGGGGCATTGGAGTTCCTCCAAATTGTTGGCAGCCGTTGCTTCACCCCATAGGCAAACAGTATGGGAGACACACTTCCAAATAATGGGAGCATTTTTTGCAGGAGGCCCTCTGACCTCTATATCTCTTGCAAGGGGCATTGGAGTTCCTCTAAATTTTGGCAATCATTGCTTCACTGCATAGGCAAACAGTATGGGAGACATACTTCCTATTAATGGGAGCATTGTTTTTAGAGGGCCCTCCGACCTCTACGTCTCTTGCAAGGGGCATTGGAGAATTTTTGGCAACTGTTGCATTCACTGCATACCCATTAACTGTATAGCAGACCCTCTCCTTTGTAATGGGAACATGTCGTTACTGTGGCCCAGCTCTATGTGTCTTTAAATTGTTAGTTGGGTTTTTCCCAAATTTTGGCAGCCCTTGCAGTCACAGCATAGGCATTACCACTATAGGAGACCCGCTCCTTTATAATGGGAACATTTATTTTACTGAGACCTTCATCTGTGTCTCTTCAAAGAGGTATTGGGTTGTGTCCAAATTTTTTTCAGCCCTTGCAGTCACTGCATATGCAATAACAGTATAGGAGACCCATTCGTTAATAATGGGAACAACAAACCATAGCCGGCTGATTGATCTCTAACAATAGCGAGGGCCGATTGCTGGCCCTTTAAGAATCGTAAGGGCCGCCTGATGACCCTATAAAAATAGGCTTTGTGACTTTCAGCATCCCTCCATCATAAATGAAACAGGATGTGTCTGATGATGTGTCACACACCACATGGCCAGATAAGGTTGAAAATGTTAAAATGACATTTCCCAGTGAATGCATTTGTCTTAAAAAATAACGTAAAAAAATTAATAAATAAAAAATAAATAAAAACACAGTGGAATCTTTGTTTAGTATAAAAGCCAGACTCGCCAATGTAACCTGAATGTAATCACATTGTACAGCTCCTGCACCTCTTCCTCCAGTGCGGCCTCCATCTCCGAAATGACCACATCAGTCACAAGCTGAAAGCACTGCAGCACTGCCATGGCCAAGCCGCAACAGACTGTTCTGAAGATAACATGCTTAATGCTTAGGTGACAAATCGCCCACCGCTGCAGAGTTGTTGAAAGCTGATCTGTGACTCTCACCGCTGAACATACAGCCAGGCATGGCCTTGTGTGACAATGGGCGGAACCTGGTGATGGAGAAATGACAGCTGGAGTAGATACGGTTTCCCTCTATTCCAGTCCTTTCACCGAGCTAAAGAATATGGCTGTGGTGAAATACAACTCCCACTGAGAAGCAGTTTCAAATCGAAAAATATTGAGCCCACCAGAGGATTTGATTCTGAGGGCTCACCTTTCTCCCCCGCTCAAGAGCCCCATATCTGCTGCAAAGTTTGCGCTATCATGAACTACCCTGATGGAGGAGTCAGGGCCCACCCGAGGATTCTCTGCTTGGACTGTCCAACCCTGCCGAGAAGCAGTCCTGGCTACGAAAAGTGTGTGGGAAGGTTCCTTGACACTCTATGGCTCCTTTTTACTGAGGTGGAAACCCGTGAAAAAATGGGGAGAACATACAAAATCCTTGCAGATGTTGTATTTGCTGGGATTTGAACCCAGGATCCCAGCAAGGCTTCAGTGCTAACCACAAAGCCAATGTGCTGCCGTTCACCCTCTGATATCTAACAGGCTGGAGAAACTTGCACCTACTGCCTCTCTATCTTCAGCTCCTTTATGAGAAACTAATGTATTTGGGCAGCCACTCAGTCTACCAAATTAAATTCCTGAGAAGGAAATTGGGGATGGCTTCGCTACTGGTACTGGGTGCAGTGCTAATACCATGGCGTCAACCCATAGTTCACTGGAAATATTCCAGGCTGGTAGGAGGCAAGCAGATTCCCACAGAAAAGTACCAGCAGTAATGTTTAGGGACCATTGCTTGTGGAAGGCTGAGATGATACCGGGAGAAATAGTGGTGGCTGGGGACCAAGTATGGACATCCGGCCATCGCCATGAGGTTGTGGACAGCTTCTGCCTCCACGAGCCTAAAAGACCACATTTCAAGTGCAAGCAGCTGCCCAGAAATCTGGCAGTTTACTTTTGCGGACTGTGGGTGGTTGGCTGGCTACATACTTGCGCTTGCATTCCAAGTAACCGAAAACGAAGCAGATGGTGGCCTCTATCATCATCACGAGTCCCCACCTTTGCACTATGAACTCTCCTGATGGAGAAGCCATGGCCCAGCAGAGGAGTCTACGGTTCTCTGATGGGCCCATCCAACGCTGCCGAGAAGCAGCCCTGGCTAAGAAAAGTTTATGGGAAAGTTCCCGGACACTCTATGGCTGCTTTTTTAATGTGGATTGGACGTGTTTATGCATGTTATTTCTCAAAAAGCATTTCAGATCAGGTCATTGTCCCAGTGTGTAGTCATGAAATTAAAAAGCAAAGAAACAGGTTTGTGTGTCGAAGCATCACCGACAAGTGTGAGCTGATGTTGGATGGGCTGCCATTGCTTATGCGACAAGCTGCATTAGAGGACTTCCTGGGATAAATGATACGGTTTCACTCTATGGAAAGTTTGCGCCTTTCATGAACTCTCCTGATGGAGAAGCCAGGGTCACCCGAGGATTCTCTGGTGGGCCCGTCCAACCCTGCCGAGAAGCAGTCCTGGCTAAGAAATGTGTTTGGGTAGGTTCCTGGACACTCTATGGCTGCATTCTTAATGTGGACTCGCTCCACATTTAGTTGTGGTTAGGCGGTACTTTCCACCTAAGTGCACTGGGGAGGGCACGGATAATGTTGTGGGACCCCTGCTTGTGGAAGGCGGAGATGACATCGGGAGAAATAGTGGCGGCTGGAGACTGAGTATGGACACCCAGCTGCCGCCACCGCCATGAGGTTGTGGACAGCTTCTGCCTCCACGAGCCTAAAAGGCCACATTTCTAGTGCACGCAGCTGTCAAAAATTTGGCAGTATAGTATTGCAGCCTGTGGGTGGGTGGGTGGCTGGCTGCATACTTGCGCTTGCATTCCAAGGAATGGGGTAGGGATAACTGAACGCTGCGCTGGGACAAGGACGTTGACAGTGATTGTTGCAAGTCTGCAACGACAGATGCATGGCGGGAGGCATCTTTGCATGTGCCAAGGATCACTTATGATGGGCACACGTTTTAGGCAGAGACCTGGGAGTCAGAGATGCTTCCAGGGATCTTCCCCATGCTGTTCCCATGTCTTTTCAGCACTGTATGCATTTGTCTGATGATGTGTCACACACTACATGGCCAGATAAGGTTGTAAAATGTTAAAATGACATTTCCCAGTGAATGCATTTGTCTTGGTTGAAAGCAATGCAAAAGTGCAAAAATGCATCAAAAACGCTGCGTGTGAACATAGTCTAAGGAGTGGAGGAGCATTTTTGTTTTTGGTTATTTATTTTGCCTTAAATACAAGTCATTACCCTGGAAAGGATGTTCTTTAACATATTTCCCAGGAAAATCCATTTTGTTTTATTGTGAGTCCGTAAAAGTGGCGTAATACCTCTGACAACGTTGTTGACAGCAGTGACCAGTGAGTCAGCAATTCTTCCAGGGGTCTTCCCCATGTTGTTCCCATGTCATTTGAACACTGTTCCCATCGATTTTGGCAATTTTCAGGCCCTCTCCAGACCGCCGGGGGGGGCCGCCTGAAAAATGCTGGCGTTTCCCATAGATTTACATTGGGCTCGTTGCTCGGACCGAGCACTCGAGCATTCCGATTTGCTTGACTCGAACAACGAGTACCCCAGCATTTTAGTGCTCGCTCATCACTAATAAAGAACAGTGTGCATGCACGTATCACTGTACAGATATCCTGTTTAATTGTATTACTGTGTTATGATTGTGCCATATTTTACTGTAGTGTCATTGTTCATTTTTACCCTTGTCACCGTGCCAACATATTTATTGTATTAGTTAAATAAATAGTTTTTGTTTAGTACCACTGTTTCCTCATTGTCTGCACTTTTGCATCAGCATACATGTTAACAGATACATTTGTTTCATTTTTACTGGGCTACATGAGGATTTCATGTACAGTACCTCCTATACTTATTCTGATTCTATGGGCAAGATAGAAGTTTTGTGAAAAAAACATAACTGAATTATACCAGAAAGGGGGTGATCACTAAATTTTGGTAACAAAGCAAGCACAAAATATATTTAAACCATTGTCCTTCTCAAACTGTTATCATTCATTACACCAGCCTTAATCACAATAGGCATAACACAAAACACATGCCTTGGTAGGAAAACAAGTCATATAGAAATTAGAGAACCAGCAGGTAGTATTTATATTGTACAGTGTCTTCTCTATTTATTCTGCTTCTATGAGCAAGATAGATGTTCTGTGAAAAATCTTCTATCACTTGTCGTGTGATACCGAGCCTCTAAAGTCGGATTTGTCACTTTAAATGTGCCATTTCAATTACAGAAGCAGTCCCATCAAAATTGTTATCCTCTGAATAAATTTCAGTCATGATATTATATAGCAATGTATACTGTGTAACTATTTCTCATTTTTCTTTTTAGCCAAATAATTCTTCTGTTTTTCAATAGGGCTATGACGTCATGTGATTAAAAACTGACTAAGTGAATCCTTCTAAGCTATATGTAGAAACAGGAGGTCAATTTTCCCTGTATGACTCATCATTCACTGTAAAAGTCAATGGCATGGGGGAGGATTGTAGGAGCCAGAGGTGTATCTAGGTTTTCTGGCACCCTAGGCAAGAATTCAGTTTGGCGCCCCTCCCCCCCCAACAGGGCACATATGTGATTTCCATATTTAGTCACATGCTGATGAGCTGCTGTCCCCAATTCTCTCAATGTTCAGTGAAAAACTGCGAGAAGAAGGAAAAGAAGTGAGTTGTCACGTGATGGTAAGTATGAAAATCGCATATGAGTGATGTGGTCATGTGATGACTGTTGGAACCTGCAAGCAGAGCTGAATCCTGACAGTGAGTATATTACACGCTGTCAGGATTGGCATGCTACATTTTACAATTAAAGGACTTGTCCAGGTTTGAGATGAAAGTCTGCAGTCACTGTATGTGACTGCAGGCTTCTGAATTCTCACAGAGCGTGCACTGCACACTTTTAGGATTTTTCCTTGCTAGTGGCAAGAGTGGATGGTCATGTCAGCATAAGTATGCAATTTGTATACTTCTGGACACGTTCTGACTAGACATATCTGGCCTTGCTCATTTAATTTTCATTGAGTGATGCCACGCATGTTTAGTCGGCACGTGATTGCATGCAAATCGCCGGCACTGGAGAATCCTAAGAGCCTGCAGTGTGCACTGTGAGAATTCAGAAGTCTGCAGTCACATAGAATGACTCAAGACTCATCACAGACTTGGACAACCCCTTTCATGCTCCTAACATAAACAAAAACAAGAGATCTAGTTAGTATCACAAAAAATATTTACATCCAGGTACCTTATAGATGACGTTGGCTCTGGAGTCGTTCTCTTTCTTTTCATCTCCATCTTGTCCAGACTCCATGATGACTTTTCACAGCCACAGCTTGTCTCTGCAGACTTCCATCTTCTCCGGTCTTCTGCAGCACATCCCCACACGATACCCTTAAAGATAGCAGTGTCATTATAATGCTCCTGAATAAAAATATATCTGCCCTACACTGAGCCCCTGAATAAATAATTGCCCCTCACTATATTCCCTGAGCAAAATATGACCCACACACTGTCCCTCTAATGGTACATGCTCTCTACACTGACCTCTCCTTACCATACAGGGCCCCCTTTTCACACTGTACTTTCACACTGTGTCCCCCCTATAGGGCCCAGTCTCCATACTGCGCCCCCTCATCACACTCCCCATCCTTGGCATAGTCCCCTCCTGGCAGTGACCTTACACTTTCACCCCATGCTACCTCCCAACACTACTCAGTCTCTATTCTGTGCTCACTCATGAGGTGTTGTTATGCAGACGAAAGGAACTCCAGAAGGCCACACAGAGATGCTGGATGGTAGGTTTAAACAGCCATACTTTTATTCTCCTCCATCCGTTCCCTTCTCCTGCCTTTACCCGCGCGCTACCCTCCTTCCGCCTTGTTCCCCTCCTCCCCATTACCTCATCGTTACTAGGCAGAAACTGAAACAAGGATAACAGCCAACCAATCACAGATGTAGTAACAACATCATATCTCTCCTCTTCTCACAAAACAAAACAACAATAGAACTGGATAACGGTTCAAAAATTCACATTAGTACAAAGGGTTTGTTTTTTTTTTTTTCTTTTTTTTCTTTTTACTGCAGAACATAGTCCAAGAGGTGGGCTGGCGGTCTTTGATTTGCCCTCGCTGGATAGCGGTGAGACATCTCAGTCCCAGATGAACTTTCCGAGTCCTCTGAGGTATCCTCTCTTGGAACTGCTGAGCTCTGGGGACCCGGCAGGACGTCATCGCCATCTGCCTCGTCTGTTTCTGGGATATAGTCACAAAGTTTTTTAAAATGTGACACGTTCCTTGTGACCTGGCGACCGTGATCTTGAGCAGTGACCATGGTGCCTTTGACTTGTGTGACCTGAAAGGGTTCAGGATAGTATCGTGATGCAAACTTGTCACTAGGTCTTAGTCTTTTTACCAGGACCCAATCTCCCACCAAAACTTCCGGCGGCTTGCAACGATGACTGCTCTTATCTGCATACCTCTTCATCTTCTGTTTGGATATGGCATCCTTAGTAGCAATTGGTGTTTGAACAGCACTCAGCGGAACGCTCGGGAGTTTGACACGCATAGGCCTGTTGAACAGCGCAGTGGCGGGTGGTACCCCGGTAGTAGAATGGGGTGTAGCTCTGTACTGTCTAAGAAATCTGTGTAGCTCTTGCTGTAAATCCTTGTGCTCCATGGTAGCGATCCTCAAAGTTTTGTTGATTGACTGCATGAACCGTTCCACTTCACCATTGGCCTGAGGCCAGTAAGGAGTTATTTTCCTGTGAGTGAAACCCAGATAGGTTGCGAATGATCAAAAGTCTGTGCTATTAAAAGGTGGTCCATTGTCGGATTTCACTGTTTCCGGTATGCCATATGCCGAGAAGATCTTGTCTAATTTTGGTATAACAGCCCTGGCAGAGGTTGTCGAAACATGTTCAATGACTGGGAACCTCGAATAGTCATCCATGACAACCAGCAGATAGGAGTGATCCGGTAAAACACAGAAGTCAACACTAACAGCAGTCCACGGGCCCTCTGGCAGGGGTGTCATTTGTAAGGGTGCGCGTCTATGGTCAATTGTAGTTGCTTGGCAAAGTATGCAAGTTTCAATAAGTGCCTCTACTTTTTTGTCTAGTCCTGGAAACCAGACTTTCTCTCTCAGTAATTGCTTTGTTTTCGCCACCCCTTGATGAGCCTCGTGGGCCAGATCCAGTACTCTGCTTTGAAGCTTCTGGGGTATCACCAGCCGATTGTTACGCAACAGTAGATTTGAATCAGACACGGAGAGAGCATGTCGTGCATTAAAGAAAGCTGTCAAGTAGGTTGTTTGATCTGGTGTTTGGAGGCGGGCTTCAGCAAGAAAATTGCTCCAATTTTTAGATCGAACAGTCTCTATAACTAACTGAAGTTGGTGATCGGAATCCACCGTTTGTTGTATTTCCTCCATAGTCATGGCTTTTGGCACAGAATGTGCAACAATAAAATTGATATGTTCCTCTGCAAGGATAGTTGCTGGGATGTCGTCCTTGGTAGTTTGTGGTGTTGGGTGTCTCGAGAAGTAGTCTGCCGGATTACCAGCTCCTGCCTCGCATCTCAACCGAAACTGGTAGTTCTGTAGGCGGAGCAACCAGCGTTCAAGTCGTGGGGGAGGCTTTGAAGAATGTTTGTTGAAAAGCGGAATGAGCGGTTTGTGGTCACTTATCACTGTGAATTTATGTCCCATAAGGTACAGATGAAAATGAAGGCATCCCCATACAACCGCAAGAGCTTCCCTTTCAGTTTGTGAATAGCGTTGTTCTGTCTCTGTTAAGGCTTTGCTTGCATAGGAAATGGTAGAGACGTTGCCTGCTTTGGACACTTGTGTGAGAATTGCACCCAGGCCCACCGGACTTGCGTCCACGATCAGCTCGGTGGACTTTAGAGGGTCAAAATAGGCCATGACGGTGTCGCCAGTTAGACTGGACTTCATGGAGTCGAATGCTGCTTGGTGTTCAGTAGTCCATGTCCAAGGAGTGTCTTTTTTCGTGAGTAGTCGCAGGGGTTCGGAGACCGTGGCCAGATCAGGTATAAATCGTCCACAGTACGTGACTAGTCCTAGAAAACTGCGAACCTCTGACACATTTTGAGGTTGGCCAGCTGACTTTATGGCAGAAATTTTCTGAGGATCTACTGAAACTCCTTGCTCAGAAAAGATATATCCAAAGAAGCTTAATGACTTTTGGGTAAACTCACATTTTGACGGATTGACAGTTAGATTGCAGGCTTGCAGTCTCTGAAACACTTGCTCTAAGTGACTGTCATGCTCCTCTTGGGTTGTACCATATATAAGAATGTTATCACTGACGTTTAGGACTCCTGCTATTCCAGATAGAACCTGACTGATAACGTTCTGAAATATTTCTGCCGCAGATAAGATACCAAAGTTCAACCTCTTGAATCGTCGTAAACCCACGTGGGTACTAAAAGTTGTAATGTATCTGGAATCTGGATGCAACTCAAGTTGATGATAACCTGATTTTAAATCAATTTTAGAGAATACTTTTGCACCATTCAGGTCTGCGAGAATGTCATCAATAGTGGGCGTGATGTGCCTTTCTCTTTGAATAGCCAGATTGGCATGCCGCATATCCACACGTAGCCGGATTTTACCAGGCTGCTTTGGTTTTGGTGCAACAACAATGGGCGATACCCAAGGGGTCGGGCCTTCAACTCGTTCAACAACATCAGACGCTTCCAGATCTTGCAGTTCTTGCTCCACAAGTTTGCAGACATGAAATGGGATGCGCCTGTGAGGTTGAACAGACGGCTGTATTGACTGGTCAATATGCAATTTTATCTGAACGTCTTTTAGCTTACCGAGACCTTTAAAGAGATTGGGGTACCTCTGCATGATGTGTTGGGCCGAAGGACCCGTGACGCTATTGACCAGGTTGACCAGACCCAGAGATATAGCAGTACTGCAGCTGAGAAGCGTGTCTGCTGAGCACTCTACTACATATACAGTGTCGGTGATGGACTTCCCGTCAGCTGCAAGTTCTGACTGAAATTTGCCGCACAGGGGTAGTGCCGATGCTGAACCATAAGGAAAAATCTTTAGGCTAGTGCTTTGTAGAGCAGGTCTGTTCGGGAGTCGGCTATAGACTGCACGGCAGATGACGTTTACTGATGCCCCCGTGTCTACTAGGGCTTCCACCGGACTGCCATTTATCAGGATAAGTCGCCTTGGACTGGTAAGTGCGTGCAGTGTTTGAGATCCATCTGTAGTTACTGAGAATAGATAAGTACTGTGAGGCTCGTCAGTAAGCTGCAGCGTTTGGACTTTTTGTGACCTGGGTTGTACTGTGGGATGAGGGGATTGTGGTTTGGATCTACACACTTTTGCAAAATGGTTTTGTTTTCCACAATTATGGCAGGTCCCCCCTTTTGCTGGGCAGATATTCTGGTGAGGATACGACCCTCCGCAGTTGTAGCAAGTTGCCCCCTGCGTACGAGGCACAGGCGGTCTCTGTGTTAGCTTTGCTATACAAGATGGTGCTTCCGCCTCGCACTCAATGTTCTCTATGAGTTTAGCTTGTTTTTCGGCGGTATCATTTACACGTGCTGTTTCAAGCAGTTTTGCTAAAGTCATGGTGGGATCTCTGAGTGCTTGTCTCTGTAATTTAGAGGAGATGCAGCCTTGTAAAATCTGCATTTGGATCTCTTTGTCGACATCTGCAAATTCACAGTAAGCTGCAAGGTGCCGTAGTCGGACATGATATTCATCAATATTTTCTGTTGCTGACTGCTTTAATTGTCTAAACTTGAAGATTTCAAATGCCGCATTTCTGTGTGGGGAGAAGTATTTGCTTAATGCTGCCTTGCTGAGCTCGTAGTCTTTGTCTTCTCCAGTATTAGGCAGAGTAGTGAAGATATCATAGACTTGTTCCCCTGCATAATGTAATAGCATGGCTTTCTTCCTGGTATCATCTGATATGTTCATGGCTTGTAGGAATATATCAAAACGCTTCAGCCATTTCTCCCAATATGCTGCTAGGTTAGCTGGGGACTGATGTACATCAAAAGCAGGGAAGGCAGGTAAACAGGCCATTGTTGTAGAGCTGAAATACCTTTAGTTGATGATGAACGCTTCCTCGTCGCCAGTTGTGGTGTTGTTATGCAGATGAAAGGAACTCCAGAAGGCCACACAGAGATGCTGGATGGTAGGTTTAAACAGCCATACTTTTATTCTCCTCCTTCCGTTCCCTTCTCCTGCCTTGTCCCCTCCTCCCCATTACCTCATCGTTACTAGGCAGAAACTGAAACAAGGATAACAGCCAACCAATCACAGATGTAGTAACAACATCACAACTCACACTTTTTTTTGCCTTTTTGGAAGTGCATTGAGGTGAAGGGTGCATTGCTGGAAAAGGGAAAAAATTCTTTAAATCTCTTAGTTTGCGAGTGTGAACGAGATGCATGTGTCCGGAGCGTACGTGCGACGAAAGTAAGTGTGTGACTTGTTTTTCAGTGACTTTGGATTCAGGGAGTTTGGAAGGGAGGACTTTGGACTGAATTGCTGACTGTATTTCATTAATTCTTTACTTTACTTTTTACTTAACATTCTGTATATTGCAATCCCCATTAGGAAATGAGCTCCATTATTGACAATGCTATCCAGTGTACATCTTGCCACATGTATGTATTCCTTGAACAGCCGGTCGGGGTTGCTTACTGCTGCGCAAGATGTGTGCACGTTGTGCGTTTGGAAGCCCAGATACTGGATCTAAATGAGCAGCTGGCAACACTGAGATCCATTGACAACATGGAAAGGAGTCTGCTGCTCACTGAGCAGCAGCTCACTGGGGTAGATGTGGGGGAGGGTGGTAGTCGGGAGCTGCAGGACAGTGAGGTCTCTAGTTGGGTGACAGCTAGAAGGGGTGGTAGAGGGAAGAGTGCCAGGGAGGCTAGTCCTGATATGGCACACCCCAATAAGTTTGCAAAGTTGGCGGATGAGGGGAGTGACGGTACAGGGGTAGCACTACTGCAGCAAGGCATGTCCCCTGAAAGCCGGAGGAGTGTCAGCTCCAGTAAAGAGGGAAATAGGAGAGTAGGGCAGGCCAGGCAGTTGCTGGTAGTGGGGGACTCAATTATTAGGGGAACAGATAGGGCAATCTGTCACAAAGACAGGGATCATCGAACAGTGTGCTGCCTACCTGGCGCTTGAGTCCGGCACATCGCTGATCGGGTTGACAGATTACTGGGAGGGGCTGGTGAGGACCCAGCGGTCATGGTGCACATTGGCACAAATGACAAAGTTAGAGGTAGGTGGAAGGTCCTTAAAGATGATTTCAGGGAATTAGGCTGCAAGCTGAAAGCAAGGACCTCCAAGGTGGTATTCTCTGAAATACTACCGGTACCACGCGCCACGCCAGAGAGGCAACGGGAGATTAGGGAGATAAATAAGTGGCTCAAGAACTGGTGTAGGAAGGAGGGATTTGGGTTCCTGGAGAACTGGGCCGACTTCTCAGTTGGCTACAGACTCTACGCTAGGGACCGCCTGCACCTTAATGGGGAGGGTGCAGCTGTGTTGGGGGAGAAAATGGCTAGAAGGTTGGAGGAGTGTTTAAACTAGGGATTGTGGGGGAGGGCATTCATTTTATAGGTGGGGAAGATAGTGCAGATAGTGACCTGGGCACAAATGAAGAAATTGGGGGTGGGGTTAGAACAGTCAATAAAGTAAGAAGGAATAGAGGTTCAGAGAGATAGATAAAATGCATGTACACTAATGTCAGAAGCCTCACCAACAAAATGGAGGAATTAGAATTAATTTTGCTGGAAAATAATTATGACATGGTAGGGATATCTGAGACGTGGCTGGACGAGAGCCATGACTGGGCAGTTAATTTACAGGGCTATAGCCTGTTCAAAAATGACCGTGCAAACAAGCGAGGGGGGGTGGGTGTGTTCATATGTAAAATCATCCTTAAAACCTGTCTTGCGGGAGGATATATGTGAATCTAATGAAAATGTAGAGTCCCTGTGGGTGGAGATAAGGGGAGAGGGAAAAAATAATAAATTACTGATAGGCGTTTGTTATAAGTCTCCAAAAATAATGGAAGTAGCGGAGAATATCCTCGTAAAGCAAATAAATGGAGCAGCGACTCAAGGAGAAGTCATTATTATGGGAGACTTCAACTACCCTGAAATACATTGGGGGACAGAAACATGTAGTTCAAGCAAAGGAAATAGGTTTTTGACTACTATGAGAGACAATTACCTTTCACAACTGGTTCAGGACCCAACAAAAAGGGGGGCACTGCTAGACCTAATATTAACCAATAGGCCAGACCGCATATCAAATATACGAGTTGGGGGTCACTTGGGTAATAGTGATCACAAAATAATACGTTTTCATGTAACCTTTAATAAGATGTGTAGTAGAGGGGTTACAAGGACACTAAACTTCAGGAAGGCAAATTTCCAACGGTTAAGAGATGATCTTAGTGCAATAAACTGGGACGATATCCTGAGACATAAAGCTACACAAAGCAAATGGGAGACATTTATTAACATCCTGAATAGGACCTGTGCACAATATATACCCCTTGGGAATAAACATGCTAGAAATAGGAGGAAACCACTATGGCTAAATAGAGCTGTAAGGGGCGCAATAAGTGACAAAAAGAAAGCATTTAGAGAACTAAAGCAAGTAGGTAGTGATGAGGCATTAAATAAATATAGAAAATTAAAGAAATTATGTAAAAAAAAAATCAAGGCAGCAAAGATTGAGGCAGAGAGAATCATTGCCAGAGAAAGTAAAAATAACCCCAAAATATTCTTTAACTACATAAATAGTAAAAAACTAAAAAATGATAGCGTTGGCCCCCTTAAAAATACTCTGGATGAAATGGTGGATGAGGATGAGGAAAAAGCCAATATGCTAAATGATTTTTTTTCAACCGTATTTACACAAGAAAATCGCATGACAGAAAACATGATTAGTGATAACAAAAATTCTCCAGTAAATGTCACTTGCTTAACCCAGCAGGAAGTACGGCGGCGTCTAAAAGTCACTAAAGTTGACAAATCCCCGGGCCCGGATGGGATACACCCGCGAGTACTGCAGGAATTAAGTAACGTCATAGATAGACCATTATTTTTAATCTTTAAAGATTCCATAATAACAGGGTCTGTACCACAGGACTGGCGTATAGCAAATGTGGTGCCAATATTCAAAAAGGGGACAAAAACTGAACTTGGAAATTATAGGCCGGTAAGCTTAACCTCTACTGTGGGTAAAATCCTGGAGGGTTTCCTAAGAGATGCTATGATAGAGTATCTGAAGAAGAATAACCTCATGACCCAATATCAACATGGGTTTACGATGGACCGTTTCTGTCAAACTAATCTGATCAGTTTTTATGAGGAGGCAAGTTCTGGACTGGACCAGGGAAATGTAGTGGATGTTGTGTATCTGAACTTTTCAAAAGCCTTTGATACGGTTCCACACAAAAGGTTGATACATAAAATGAGAACAACGGGGATAGGGGAAAATATATGTATGTGGGTTAAGAATTGGCTCAGTGATAAGAAACAAAGGGTGGTTATTAATGGAAAACACTCAGACTGGGTCTCAGTTAACAGTGGGGTACCACAGGGGTCAGTATTGGGCCCCCTTCTTTTTAACATAATTATTAATGACCTTGTAGGGGGCATACAGAGTAATATTTCAATATTTGCAGATGACACTAAACTCTGCAGGGTAATCAATACAGAGGAGGACAATTTTATATTACAGGAGGATCTATGTAAACTAGAAGCTTGGGCTGATAAATGGCAAATTAGCTTTAATGGGGATAAATGTAAGGTAATGCACTTGGGCAGAGGAAATAAAATGTATAGTGGCCAGTGTCAGGCTGCTGCTGCAAAGGCAAATAAAATAATGGGATGCATTAAAAGAGGCATAGATGCTCATGAGGAGAACATAATTTTACCTCTATACAAGTCATTAGTGCGACCACACTTAGAATACTGTGTACAGTTCTGGTCTCCGGTGTATAAGAAAGACATAGCTGAACTAGAGCGGGTGCAGAGAAGAGCGACCAAGGTTATTAGAGGACTGGGGGGTCTGCAATACCAAGACAGGTTATTACACTTGGGGTTATTTACTGTGGAAAAAAGAAGGTTTAGGGGTGATCTTATTACTATTTACAAGTATATGAGGGGACAGTACAAAGACCTTTCTACTGATCTTTTTACTCTGAGGCCTGAGACGGGGACAACGGGCCATCTTCTACATCTGGAGGAAAGAAGGTTTAATCATAATCACAGACGGGGATTCTTTACTGTAAGAGCAGTGAGACTATGGAACTCTCTGCCGCATGATGTTGTAATGAGTGATTCACTGTTAAAATTTAAGAAGGGCATGGATGCCTTTCTTGAAAAGTATAATATTACAGGTAATAAATACTAGATTCCTTGATAGGGCATTGATCCAGGGAACTATTCTGATTGTTGTATGGAGTCGGGAATTAATTTTTTTCCCCAATGTGGAGCTTAGTGTTTGCCACATGGGTTTTTTTTGCCTTCCTCTGGATCAACAAGTTAGGCTATGGGTTGAACTAGATGGACTTAGTCTTCCTTCATCCTTAAAAACTATGTTACTATGTTACTTTTCTCACCCATACTGTCTTCTCACACTATTCCCCTCAATAGTCTCCACACATGTTTCCCCCTCCCTTCTCATGCTGTCTCCTCTCACATCCCGCCTGCTAACCATTCTGTCTCCTCATATATTTACCCCCTCAAACATCCCCCTAATTCCCCATACTTTGTCTGCACACATCCCATCACCCACGCTCCCCATACTGTGCCTGCACCCATTCCCCCCACTCACCATACTCTGCATACATTCCCTTTATTACATTACATGTATCTGGAATCTGGATGCAACTCAAGTTGATGATAACCTGATTTTAAATCAATTTTAGAGAATACTTTTGCACCATTCAGGTCTGCGAGAATGTCATCAATAGTGGGCGTGATGTGCCTTTCTCTTTGAATAGCCAGATTGGCATGCCGCATATCCACACATAGCCGGATTTTACCAGGCTGCTTTGGTTTTGGTGCAACAACAATGGGCGATACCCAAGGGGTCGGGCCTTCAACTCGTTCAACAACATCAGACGCTTCCAGATCTTGCAGTTCTTGCTCCACAAGTTTGCAGACATGAAATGGGATGCGCCTGTGAGGTTGAACAGACGGCTGTATTGACTGGTCAATATGCAATTTTATCTGAACGTCTTTTAGCTTACCGAGACCTTTAAAGAGATTGGGGTACCTCTGCATGATGTGTTGGGCCGAAGGACCCGTGACGCTATTGACCAGGTTGACCAGACCCAGAGATATAGCAGTACTGCAGCTGAGAAGCGTGTCTGCTGAGCACTCTACTACATATACAGTGTCGGTGATGGACTTCCCGTCAGCTGCAAGCTCTGACTGAAATTTGCCGCACAGGGGTAGTGCCGATGCTGAACCATAAGGAAAAATCTTTAGGCTAGTGCTTTGTAGAGCAGGTCTGTTCGGGAGTAGGCTATAGACTGCACGGCAGATGACGTTTACTGACGCCCCCGTGTCTACTAGGGCTTCCACCGGACTGCCATTTATCAGGATAAGTCGCCTTGGACTGGTAAGTGCGTGCAGTGTTTGAGATCCATCTGTAGTTACTGAGAATAGATAAGTACTGTGAGGCTCGTCAGTAAGCTGCAGCGTTTGGACTTTTTGTGACCTGGGTTGTACTGTGGGATGAGGGGATTGTGGTTTGGATCTACACACTTTTGCAAAATGGTTTTGTTTTCCACAATTATGGCAGGTCCCCCCTTTTGCTGGGCAGATATTCTGGTGAGGATACGACCCTCCGCAGTTGTAGCAAGTTGCCCCCTGCGTACGAGGCACAGGCGGTCTCTGTGTTAGCTTTGCTATACAAGATGGTGCTTCCGCCTCGCACTCAATGTTCTCTATGAGTTTAGCTTGTTTTTCGGCGGTATCATTTACACGTGCTGTTTCAAGCAGTTTTGCTAAAGTCATGGTGGGATCTCTGAGTGCTTGTCTCCGTAATTTAGAGGAGATGCAGCCTTGTAAAATCTGCATTTGGATCTCTTTGTCGACATCTGCAAATTCACAGTAAGCTGCAAGGTGCCGTAGTCGGACATGATATTCATCAATATTTTCTGTTGCTGACTGCTTTAATTGTCTAAACTTGAAGATTTCAAATGCCGCATTTCTGTGTGGGGAGAAGTATTTGCTTAATGCTGCCTTGCTGAGCTCGTAGTCTTTGTCTTCTCCAGTATTAGGCAGAGTAGTGAAGATATCATAGACTTGTTCCCCTGCATAATGTAATAGCATGGCTTTCTTCCTTGTAGGAATATATCAAAACGCTTCAGCCATTTCTCCCAACATGCTGCTAGGTTAGCTTGGGACTGATGTACATCGAAAGCAGGGAAGGCAGGTAAACAGGCCATTGTTGTAGAGCTGAAATACCTTTAGTTGATGATGAACGCTTCCTCGTCGCCAGTTGTGGTGTTGTTATGCAGACGAAAGGAACTCCAGAAGGCCACACAGAGATGCTGGATGGTAGGTTTAAACAGCCATACTTTTATTCTCCTCCTTCCGTTCCCTTCTCCTGCCTTGTCCCCTCCTCCCCATTACCTCATCGTTACTAGGCAGAAACTGAAACAAGGATAACAGCCAACCAATCACAGATGTAGTAACAACATCACAACTCACACTTTTTTTTGCCTTTTTGGAAGTGCATTGAGGTGAAGGGTGCATTGCTGGAAAAGGGAAAAAATTCTTTAAATCTCTTAGTTTGCGAGTGTGAACGAGCTGCATGTGTCCGGAGCGTACGTGCGACGAAAGTAAGTGTGTGACTTGTTTTTCAGTGACTTTGGATTCAGGGAGTTTGGAAGGGAGGACTTTGGACTGAATTGCTGACTGTATTTCATTAATTCTTTACTTTACTTTTTACTTAACATTCTGTATATTGCAATCCCCATTAGGAAATGAGCTCCATTATTGACAATGCTATCCAGTGTACATCTTGCCACATGTATGTATTCCTTGAACAGCCGGTCGGGGTTGCTTACTGCTGCGCAAGATGTGTGCACGTTGTGCGTTTGGAAGCCCAGATACTGGATCTAAATGAGCAGCTGGCAACACTGAGATCCATTGACAACATGGAAAGGAGTCTGCTGCTTATTAGGGGAACAGATAGGGCAATCTGTCACAAAGACAGGGATCATCGAACAGTGTGCTGCCTACCTGGCGCTCGAGTCCGGCACATCGCTGATCGGGTTGACAGATTACTGGGAGGGGCTGGTGAGGACCCAGCGGTCATGGTGCACATTGGCACAAATGACAAGGTTAGAGGTAGGTGGAAGGTCCTTAAAGATGATTTCAGGGAATTAGGCTGCAAGCTGAAAGCAAGGACCTCCAAGGTGGTATTCTGCATACATTCCCCTTCTTCGCTCCCCACATTGTGTACGCACCCATCCTCCCCATTCTGTGTCCCACCAATCCCCCACTCACCATATTCGCAACCATACCCCCCACACTAAATCTTCCTCACCTTTCTCCCCACACTAAATCTCCCCCAGCCTTACAATAAATCTGCCCCCATACTAAATCTCCCTCCGCACATACAATAAATCTGCCCCCACACATACAATAAATCTTCGCCCAGTCATACAACTAATCTGCCCCCCACACTAAATTTCCCCCTAGCCAAACAATAAATTTGCCCCCACACTATATCTTCCCCACACATACCATAAATCTCCCCACACATACAATAAATCTGCCCTCACACTAAATATTCCCCCAATCATACAATAAATCTCCCCCCACAATAAAACTCCCCTCCATTACAATATATCTTCGGTGTCTTCAGCTCCGGAGCACAGAGCACTTACCACCGATGATCTCCACACCTCTGCAGTGCCAGCCAGTGACGTCAGCAGCATGATCACATGACCTGATCATGCTGCTGACATCACTCTGACCCAGCAGTCAGAGCTTCAATTGTACTCTCGTCTTAAAGATGCAAGTACATTTGATCACTGGGAGATGGCACGCTGACAGCCGGCTCAGAGAACTGATGTCTCCCAGTTCAGGGGCAGCAGAATGCAGCCGCTGGGGGACAGTCCTTGGACCGCCACATTAGGCGACCCGACAATGTCCCCCTGCTGGCTGTACCCGGGTCAGATGCCCCGTCTGCCCCTCTTCCCTAGATACACCTCTGGTAGCAGCTGGGTGAGGAGTTGAAGAGAGAAATGATTTCTGCAGGGACAAGCGAGTTTGTATCTACATAGAGCAGAGAAAAGAGAAGAATAAGGCTGTGTGCCCACGATGCGTTTTTTAAGCGTTTCCACAGTGGCAGAAACGCTTAAAACGACATGGTAGAAGGTCTGCCATGTTCCCCAATGATAATCCGCATGTGCTGTGCACATGCTGCGGAAATTTCCGCTGCGGATTATCATTGCGGAAAAAAACGCAGCACTACCAATTATTTTGCGGAAGTGCTGCGTTTTCGCCGCCATTGACTTCCATTAGAACGCATGCATTCCGCTTCACTAGATAAGGACATGCGGAATGCATGCGTTCCAATGTGCGGATGGTACCCAGGTCTAGAGGAGAGGAGAGTCTCCTCCGGACCCGGGTACCATAGAAACTGTGAAAAAAAGAATAAAATAAAAAATAAATGTTATATTTACCTTCTGACGGCCCCCGATGCACTCGACCTTTCATGCCGGCAGCTAGCGATGGACTGAAGGACCTGCGCTGACGTCATAGTCATGTGACGTGTCACGCGATGCTGACGTTGGCAGGTCCTTCAGTGTACCGCTGCCGGCAGCCAGGACGGAGGGAAGCAAGACTGCGGGGGCCATCGGAAGGTAAGTATAGATTTATTTTTATATTTTTTACCATTCTTTCGGTCACAGTATATAAATCCATGCCGTTTGCATGGATTTATATAGTGTGACCAAGTTGACAAGCACTTTCCAAGTGATGCTAAAATCGCTTGGAAAGTGCTTGTCAACCCGCATGCGGAAATGCAAGTGAAGAACTCTTCACTTCCGCATGTCCCTGGCAGGAAAACGCATGTACAATCCGCATGCGTTTTTTTCTGCCAGGGAGATGCAGAAACACTCAGGAAAAAATCCTGAGCATTTCTGCATCGTGGACACATAGCCTTAGATGGACAGAAAGGCAATATTAGCAATTGTAAGTACACAATGCCACATAATATGATGATTGCAATATATTAAGAGGATAAAAACTTTGATGGGAGGAGTGCTTCTTTAACTGCACAGGGATCAGGGATTGTAGCTTTAATCTTTTGTTTAACCCCTTTTGCTTGTGCTATTGTGGCCCCTGAGAGTTCAGTCACCACAGAGGTACTGCACCTTACCTAGAGGTATGGTACCTACTTCTCTCAGGTAAGGTGGGAGTGCTGCCCGGAACCCCAACACCTGCATCCAACACTACACTGCTCCAGGCCGGCTGGAGGGGCAAGACGCAATGTATGTTTCCTGCTGAGCCCTGATCCAGGCTGTAGTGGGGGGAACCCAAAGGTAGGGTAGTGCCCTCCCGGAACCTTCACGCCCGGGCACGGAAACAGGGAGCCTTCTACTTGGTTCCTTCCCGGCGCCTCCACCTCCAGCACCCGAGTGGGTGTACGGCGCGCAGGTCTTCGATTGGTCTGCCCGGATCGAGGACCAGTAGCCGAGCATGCTACTCCCGATACCAGCACCCCTGGTTGCCTATTCCGGCGGAGAGGAGTTTTGCTGGGACAACCACGGGGGGACCTGATGGGGTTCCCGCGGGAGACCCGGGCCGAAGCCCTGCAGAGGAAGGAGTTCTGCAGACGGGAGCTCCGGCAGCTGGAAAAGGAGCAGCGCGCTCGGCAGGCGTGCTGTGAACCCCTGGAGGCCCGGGACAAGGCCACCAAGGCCCAAGTTCGCCAGGCGGAGTCAGCCCACCCCAGCCCCGCGACGAAGGAGTCGTGGTAAAGTTTGACCTGAAGGCTAGGTGGGGCTTTATTAGAGATCCTAATTTTGCACGGGACATCTTCGTTAACTGGCGGGAAGTTGAGCCCGAGCTGGAAGAGGGCCATCCCGACCGGAATCTATACCCTGGTGATAAAGTCACCTACACACGTCACCACGGGGAACGCGGGTGGTACGCCCTGCATGTGTACCGCATCATCGAGGACACACCCCCGCAGGACATACCTTATGACCTGGCTGGGTCAGGTAAAAATCAGCCATACCCCAGGCGGGAACCCCACTATTGGTCCAGCAAGTGGGGCTAACTGTAAATAGTCGCCCGGAAGGGTGCAGTAGCTAAGGTTTGAAATAATGTTTTCTTAGAGTGTGTATCCATATGGCTTGCAGTGTGTGTTTATAGGATTACCCGTCAGGGTATATAGAGTCCAGGCTGGGGACAGTGAATGGCCAGAAACTTGTATTATAAATAGTTCAGCACTTCTTAAAGTGCACCCTATTGGTATTATATTAGTAACCATGAACACAGAACAAAAACCCGTTTGGCGTGGCGGAAGCCGTGGTCCAACTCCAGGATCACCCATGCCCTGCAGCCACTCCCAGGGCCTACGTTGAGGGTTTGCGGACAGGTCCCTCATGCTGCTACTTGTTGCACCTGTTCAAAAGTAAAATGGACACCCGGTTACAGCATGAACTGTAACCTATTACAAGAGACGTTTATGAAAAATGTTTTATAATGTGTGATAAATGTTACCTGTAACGTTAAAGTGATGTGCCTCCCATAAAGGGAAGAAATGTTGTGTTTTCTAATCTTATATGCGAATGCATTCTTAAAAATTTGCATGTCAAATATACCCTGTCTTTACTCTGTTCCAGCCCGCGGACGTGCTGTGTTTTACCAGGGGGGAGTGTGGCGCCCCTGAGCGTTCAGTCACCACAGAGGTACTGCACCTTACCCAGAGGTGTGGTACCCCCTTCTCTCAGGTAATGAGGGAGTGCTGCCCGGAACCCCAACACCTGCATCCAACACTACACTGATCCAGGCCGGCTGGAGGGGCAAGACGCAATGTATGTTTCCTGCTGAGCCCTGACCCTGGCTGTAGTGGGGGGAACCCACAGGTAGGGGGAACCAGTAGTGGGTGTGGGTGGAGGAAGTAGTTAGGGGGAGCACTTTGGTAGGAGTATAAAATAGGGAAGCCATCTTAGGGTGGCAGACTAGTAGTTGGAGAACAGTCCAGGAGCAGAGTCTCAGTAGGAGCTCTGCTCCACAAGTAGGGCCCAGTGTCAGAGGCCCAGGAGGGGAGCAGGGAGTAGGCTCCATTTTAGGAAGGGATCCTAGGGGGTACGGCGAGTGTAGGAAGGCATCCATATGCCCCACATCTGTCAGAAGACAGAGGGATCGTAGGCCGCAGGAAGGGGACCGGCCCTTGGCCCAGTCATGTACTTCAAGTCCCGGCTGGAAAAAACGGAGGCTTCTGGCTTATACAGTCAGTTGCCGAAGCCTCATTCTAATCCCTGTGAGGGTCAAGCAGGTCTGTGAACTCCGACGGACAGGAGGGACTTCAGAGCACCCGAGCGGGATTGAGAGTGGGCAGCGCAGGGCAGAAGGGAGAAAGACCCAGCGTGAAGATGGCCTAGATAGGAACACGTGGAAGTGGGGTTCTGCCAGGTACCCCTGATCTACCTGAGGAAGTACTGAACCCCTGCCTGGTGAATGCAGCGCGACGTGGGAGGCTAGCACCTCTACAGTGCACCAGTGGCACCGTCATAAGAACTGTGAGTAAAAACTCGGATGACTGCACCGCACTGCCTCCGTCCATTCTTTATCTGCGCAATCTCTCCCTCCCGGCACTACAACGCCCAGCGCAACCTCCATCTTCCTACACTGCCCTGGAGCTAGCTCTACCTGTGGAGAGCCACACCATCCCTGCTGCCGTAACACCTGTTCCAGAGGACTGCTCCGCAGCAGCGGCACCCCTCAGCCGCATTCCACAGGTAGTGTCACGAATAATCCCAAAAACCCCATATAAAAGTATCCCCCTTTGCACTGACCGCCCTGGGTCATGGACCGGGCCAGCCACCGTGATACTCCCCCCTACTGGCATGCGCAGGGGCCCGGCTGCCGAGTACCCCATGGCCCTGGGGGCGCGTCACTATTCTACCTTCTATATTATATAGGTTTTCTCTTTAAAGGAAACCTGTCAGGTCCCCCATTTCCCCAGAACCACCAGTAGTTGTGTCTACCTACCTAACAGTCCCTTTATTACATTGGACACATAAACATATCTTTAGAAAAAGTATTTCTAAAGTCTGTTTATGATATGTAAATTAACCCTTTGACTTGTCAATAGTGCGTTAGTTTCTGCAGACTAGTCGGCCCACTTAGCATGCTATCACACCTCTGTGTGCACCTGTGTGAAAAGGTGCAAGCTAAGAGAGCCACCTCCATATGTAGCTAACAAATTAAAGCTGCACTCTGTATGCTTTGGTATGTAAATATGGAATATATGAAATTGGAATTTCATTGTGACCCTAGAAAAAAAGTTTAAATGAAGATACTTAGCGCATAAATTGGCCAATTCATTCGGGCCTGACAGCCATCAACAAGGGGACCTTCTTTGCTGGAAACCTAACCTAATATGACACCTCTCCTGGGCTGATAGCCTACAATTATATGAGTAGATAGGATCGAGCCGAGATTAAAACAGCCATAGATTGTTGGGTGTAGTGCTTGTAAGGTGCCAGAGGGCAGTAGCCATGGTTGAGCTGCTGTTCCATAACGCCTTGACACTTTACAGGAAAATCGTGTCCGAGTCCTAATATGCTGTCTAATGCAGGGTGCATTATACTCACTTCCAATCCACATCTTCAGGAACAGCTGCACACACATCAAGAGATATCCAGTTTGTTTCAATATTCAAAAGTTTACTTCACTTTACTTACATCAGATTGTAACACACATTACTGAACAGTTCAAGTACATCAGATTGTAACACACATTACCTCCGGTTCCTGTATCATTAATACAGTACAATTTCTGCTTCACTTTTGGTTCCGCCTGGATCATCCCTACGCTTACTGGTTCCTTCAGGCCCAGGGATTTCCCATTTGGCCCCACAGTATTGTCGAGATCCACTGACTTTCCTACACAGGGTTCCACGCCCATCTTCCTCTGTACGGAGAAGATTAAGGTTCTCTCCATAGCACCTGTTTTGAGCCTTAGGCTCTGGACATTGCAGGAATGTCCACAGGGTGTTTTGCAAGGTCTCATACTCCAACTACAAATGTACTCCTCTAGCTGTCAGCCCACTGCTCCTTGAACTTGACCTTGTCACTCTCACCAACAAACTCTCTCACTAACCACCTAAAACAGGAAGTGGTTCCCTTTTTAGTTGCAATAAGCCCCTCCAAATTTGGGCTAGTCCAAAACATTAACTGTATCTTGCCCTAATGAACCTACAGTACATACACAGAAGCACCATTATTTAAACACTATGCATTAGTTCATATTACACTCCTAAAACCACATGACATAGTTTACCCTTCACATATCGCAATACACGTACAAAAACGCATGATACTGTTCACTTTATGCGATTGTTGTCTTCAGGGGCAGGAACATAACAGTACATTCCAGACCCTTACATGCTCAGTCAGAAAGCCTGTGTATGGTAGTTTCATGTTTGAAGCAGTAGTGGATGGTGAGATATGGAGGCTGAAAGTCAAAAGTTCAAAACATTGTACGCTTCTGCTTGTCAGTGTACATAGCACAAATGATCAGACAATCGCAGCTTAAAGTCCCCTAAGGGAACTATTAAATACAATAAAAAGTGTGAAAAGTTTTTAAATATTTGAAAAAAAAAAAAAATCACACGTTTAAATCACCCCCCTTTTGCCCCACTGAAAATCAAAAATAAAAAAAAATGTTAAATACACACATTTGGTAGCGTTCCGTTTAGATCAAAATATAAAATAAATTAATCTGATCGGTAAACAGCGTAACAAAAAAAAATTCAAAACACTAGAATTATGGGGTTTTTTGCAACCGCAACATTGCAAGAAAATTCAATAAGTGATGATAAAAACACTGTATCTACCCCAATATGGTATCACTAAAAATGTCAGCTTGAGGCAAAAAAATAAGTCCTCACACAGTCCCATATCCCAAAAAATGATAACGCAACGGGTATCGGAAATGGCGACAAAAGCAAAAAAAATGTTCATACACATTTCTGAATTTTTTTCACCACTTAGAGGGAACCTGTCACGTCCTAGCTACCCTCTAGACTGCCCCCATAGGGTTATTAGTGATGCAATGTGTTTTCATGAAAACTGGTGCAGCTATAATGATTTTGTAACATTTAATATACTTAGATCCTACCTGTGTTTTCAGTCATAGAGACGTGCTTGTCACATTCAGTCATGGGCGGGCACAGCATTCACTCACTTCTGGCACCGCCCATGTATTTGAATCCTGCTCCCGGCAAGCACTGATATTGTGGGGCACAGGCGCACTTGTATGTGTCCGGCCGCCTGCGCAGTGAGGCTGTGTGATTACCAGCTTCACAGTGCATGCTCAGGGAACATAGCACGTCAAAGCGCATGCGCAGTGCAGCTGCAAACTACACAGCTTTACTGCGCATGTGCTATGACGTGCTATGTTCCCTGTGCATGCACCGTGAAGCTAGTAATCACACATCCTTGCTGCTCAGGTGGCTGGACATATACAAGTGCGTCGGCGCCTGAGGTTGCTTTATTATTTTACTTTTATTGCAGGTGACAATGGCTTCAGGTTGAATGGGCATGATGGTAAGTAGGGTTTAATTTAGAACATTAACATCTTATAGACATCTTATAGACGCCTCTCCATTGCTAACCTGGGCTTGATGTCATCTGGCATTATAAGCTGACATCAATCCCAGCCCTATAACCCCACTCGTCACTACTACAGGGCAGTGGGCAGAGGGAGGCTAAGTGCTAGAATTGGTGCATCCTATGGATGCGCCATTTCTGGGGCGGCTGAGAGCTCCTGTTTCTAGCCTCGGAGGGGGCCAATATTCATGGCCCCTTTCCAGACAAGTAATATCAGCCCCCCAGCTGTCTAATAGCCTTTGCTAGCAGTTAAAATAGGGGGACCCCATGTCATTTTTTGGGGGGGTCTCCCATTTTAATAGCCAGTAAATGCTAAGCTGGGGGCTGATATTAGTAGCCTGGGAAGCTCCGTGGGTATTACCCCCTTTCCAGGCTTTAAACATCTGCCCAAGCTGTCTGCTTAACCTCTGCTAGAATATAAAATTACGGGGACCCCAAGCCAATTTTTTTTTTTATTTCTTTTATTTAACAATAAATTACATGCACAGAATATATATATATATATATATATATATATATATATATATATATCACTCACATACTTATATATATGTATCTATTAATCTGTGTATATATAAATATGCACATATATATATATATATATATATATATATATATATATACAGTGCCTACAAGTAGTATTCAACCCCCTGCAGATTTAGCTGGTTTGATAAGATGCAAATAAGTTAGAGCCTTCAAACTGCAAACGAGAGTAGGTTTTATGAACAGAAGCATAAATCTTACAAACCAAAAAGTTATGTTGCTCAGTTGAATTTTATTAAATTTTAAACATAAAAGTGTGGGTCAATTATTATACAACCCCTATGTTTAATATTTTGTGGAATAACCCTTGTTTGCAATTACAGCTAATAATCGTCTTTTATAAGACCTGATCAGGCCGGCACAGGTCTGTGGAGTTATCTTGGCCCACTCCTCCATGCAGATCTTCTCCAAGTTATCTAGGTTCTTTGGGTGTCTCATGTGGACTTTATTCTTGAGCTCCTTCCACAAGTTTTCAATTGGGTTAAGGTCAGGAGACTGACTAGGCCACTCCAACACCTTGACTTTTTCCCTATTGAACCAGGCCTTGGTTTTCTTGGCTGTGTGCTTTGGGTCGTTGTCTTGTTGGAAGATGAAATTACGACCCATCTTAAGATCCTTGATGGAGGAGCGGAGGTTCTTGGCCAAAATCTCCAGGTAGGCCGTGCTATCCATGTTCCCATGGATGCGGACCAGATGGCCAGGCCCCTTGGCAGAGAAACAGCCCCACACCATGATGCTTCCACCACCATGCTTGACTGTAGGGATGGTATTCTTGGGGTCGTATGCAGTGCCATCCAGTCTCCAAACGTCACGTGTGTGGTTGGCACCAAAGATCTCGATCTTGGTCTCATCAGACCATAGAACCTTGAACCAGTCTGTCTCAGAGTCCTCCAAGTGATCATGAGCAAACTGTAGACGAGCCTTGACATGACGCTTTGAAAGTAAAGGTACCTTACGGGCTCGTCTGGAACGGAGACCATTGCGGTGGAGTACGTTACTTATGGTATTGACTGAAACCAATGTCCCCACTGCCATGAGATCTTCCCGGAGCTCCTTCCTTGTTGTCCTTGGGTTAGCCTTGACTCTTCGGACAAGCCTGGCCTCGGCACGGCAGGACACTTTCAAAGGCTGTCCTGGCCGTGGAAGGCTAACAGTAGTTCCATAAGCCTTCCACTTACGGATGATGCTCCCAACAGTGGAGACAGGTAGGCCCAACGCCTTGGAAAGGGTTTTGTACCCCTTGCCAGCCTTGTGACCCTCCACGATCTTGTCTCTGATGGCCTTGGAATGCTCCTTTGTCTTTCCCATGTTGACCATGTCTGAGTGCTGTTCACAAGTTTGGGGAGGGTCTTAAATAGTCAGAAAAGGCTGGCAAAAGAGATCTTTAATCCACACATGTGAAGCTCATTATTCTTGGTGCCTGAACTACTTCTTAATACTTTTGGGGGACCAAACAGAATTCTTGTGGTTTGAGGGGTTGAATAATAAATGACACTCTGAATTAACTTTTAACGTTTAAAAAAAAAAAAAAAAGAAAAAACAAAAACAAAATTTGCTGCAGTGCATTTCCCACTTCCAGGCTGATCTACAGTACAAATGTCACAATGCCAAGTTAATTCCGCATGTGTCAACCAGCTAAATCTGCAGGGGGTTGAATACTACTTGTAGGCACTGTATATATATATATACACTGTGTGCCGAATTATTAGGCAAATGCATATTTTGATCACTTCGATACTTTTCATACATGTTGTCCTACTCCAAGCTGCATAGGCTTGAGAGCTAACTCCCAATTAAGTAAATCTGGTGATGTGCATCTCTGTAATGAGGAGGGGTGTTGACTAATGACTAGTGTTGAGCCACCCCCGTAGTGTTCGGGTTCGGTTCGGTTCGTCGAACACCGGGATGTTCGAGGAACTGTTCGTCGAACTGTTCGTCGAACACCTTAGAACACCATCGAACACCGTTAAAACCAATGGCAGGCAAACAAAAACACATAGAAACACATAGAAAACACCTGCAAAGGTGTCCAAAAGCTGACAAACTGCTCAGAAGACACTCTCTTTAAAAAAGCCGGCCGGCAAATTCAGCAGCGGCATACACCGGTACCCGACAATTTAGACAAGAAGGAATAGAGCATCACACATAGATTAGATAGATAGAAACATGTCAGTCACACATATAAGAAGCACAGTGACAGTGTTGGTTACTGCACTTGTCATTTAGTGTAAAGGATTTATTAAAAAAAATATTAGTGTTTTCATGCACCGTCTCTTTAAAAAAGCCGGCCGGCAATTCAGCATCTGTACCCGACAATTTAGAACAGAAAGAATAGAGCTTCACACATAGATTAGATAGATAGAAACATGTCAGTCACATATATAATAAGTACAGTGATAGTGTTGCTTACTGTACTTGTCATTTAGTGTAAAGGATTTATTTAAAAAAATAATAGTGTTTTCATGCACTGTCTCTTTAAAAAAGCCGGCCGGCAATTCAGCAGCGGTACCCGACAATTTAGAACAGAAAGATAGAGCATCACACATAGATTAGATAGATAGAAACATGTCAGTCACATATATATGAAGTACAGTGATAGTGTTGGTTACTGTACTTGTCATTTAGTATTAAAATAAAGGATTTATTATTAAAAAAAATTGGCGTGGGGTTCCCCTTAATTTTAGGCTCTAGCGGAGGTTAAGCAGACGGCTGGGGCAGATGTTTGAAGCCTGGGAAGGGGGTAATACCCACGGAGCTTCCCAGGCTACTAATATCAGCCCCCAGCTGAATACATAGCCTTTACTAGCTATTAAAATGGGGGACCCCCCAAAAAAAATGACGTGGGGTCCCCCCTAATTTAATAGCTAGCAAAGGCTAGGCAGACAGCTGGGGGCTGATATTAATAGCCCAGGAAGGGAGCCATGAATATTGGCCCCCTCCCAGGCTAGAAACACCAGCCGTCAGCCGCCCCAGAAATGGCGCATTCATAGGATGCGCCAATTCTGGCACTTAGCCTCGCTCTTCCACGCTGCCCTGGTGCGGTGGCATGGGGTAATAGGGTTGGGGTTGATGTCAGCTTATAATGCCAGCTGACATCAAGCCCAGGTTAGTAATGGAGAGGCGTCTATAAGACACCCCCATTACTAACCCCATAGTCAAAGTTAAAAAAAACACAAACACCCAGAATAAAGTCCTTTAATTGAAATAAAGACACAATCCTTTATTGTTCTAAATTAAACCATACTTACCATCACGCCCATTCCAGCTGAAGCCAACGATCTCCTGCAATAAAAGAAAAATAATAAAGCAACCTCATCCTTACCTTTCCATGGTTCCCACGACAGCTTCAGCTCTGCTACATCGAGATGACAGGCTGGACCGCAGCAGAACGCTGCCATCCAGCCTGTCATCCCGCAGACACTGAGAAGCACAGGCTTGCTTGCGCTGCTCAGCGTCTCTCTGTGACGACATCCAGATGAGCCGAGTTCATGTCCAATGAACTCGGCTCACCTCATGCACGTCACTGACAGCGTGGGAAAATTCTCACGCTGAAGCGCTGATTGCAGGAGAATTTTCCCACGCTGTCAGTGACGTGCAGGAGGTGAGCTGAGTTCATTGGACATGAGCTCACCTCATGCACATCACTGACAGCGTGGGAGAATTCTCCTGCACTCAGCACTTCAGCGTGAGAATTTTCCCACGCTGTCAGTGACGTGCATGAGGTGAGCCGAGTTCATTGGACATGACCTCGGCTCATCTGGATGCCGTCACAGCGAGACAGTGAGGAGCGCAAGCATGCCTGCGCTTCTCAGTGTCTGCGGGATGACAGACTGGATGGCAGCGTTCTGCTGCGGTCCAGCCAGTCATCTCGATGTAGCAGAGCTGAAGCTGTCGTGGGAACCATGGAAAGGTAAGGATGAGGTTGGTTTATTATTTTTCTTTTATTGCAGGAGATCGTTGGCTTTAGCTGGAATGGGTGTGATGGTAAGTATGGTTTAATTTAGAACAATAAAGAATTGTGTCTTTATTTCAATTAAAGGACTTTATTCTGGGTGTTGTGTTTTTTTTAAATACTTTACTAGAAATTCATGGCGGTCATGTCTAATACTGGCGTGACCCCATGAATTTTTTGCTTGGGGCCAGCTGATAATACCAAGCTGGCCCTAACCCCTTTATTACCCAGTGAGCCACCGCACCAGGGCCCTGGATGAGTTGGGTACAGCGCCAGAAGATGGCGCTTCTATGAACGCGCCATTTTCCGGGGTGGCTGCGGACTGCAATTTGTAGCGGGGGGGGGGGCCCAGAAAGCTTGGGCCTCCCTGCGCTGCAGATTCCAGCCCCCAGCTGCCTAGTTGTACCTGGCTGGACACAAAAATAGGGCGAAGCCCCACGTATTTTTTTTTTTAATTATTTCATGAAATTCATGAAATAATTAAGAAAAAAAGGCCTTCCCTATATTGTTGTGTCCGGCCAGGTACAAATAGGCAGCTGGTGGTTGGGGGCAGCCCGTTCCTGCCTGCTGTACCTGGCTGGACACAAATATAGTGCGAAGCCCCACTTCAATTTTTTTTAATTATTTCATGAAATTCATGAAATAATTAAGAAAAAAAGGGCTTCCCTATATTGTTGTGTCCGGCCAGGTACAAATAGGCAGCTGGTGGATGGGGGCAGCCCGTTCCTGCCTGCTGTACCTGGCTGGACACAAATATAGTGCGAAGCCCCACTTCAATTTTTTTAAATTATTTCAGGAAATTCATGAAATAATTTAAAAAAAATTGACGTGGGGCTTCGCACTATATTTGTGTCCAGCCAGGTACAGCAGGCAGGAACGGGCTGCCCCCAACCACCAGCTGCCTATTTGTACCTGGCCGGACACAACAATATAGGGAAGCCCTTTTTTTCTTAATTATTTCATGAAATAATTTAAAGAAAATTGACGTGGGGCTTCGCCCTGTTTTTGTGTCCAGCCAGGTACAACTAGGCAGCTGGGGGCTGGAATCCGCAGCGCAGGGAGGCCCAAGCTTTCTGGGCCACCCCCGCTGCAAATTGCAGTCCGCAGCCACCCCGGAAAATGGCGCGTTCATAGAAGCGCCATCTTCTGGCGCTGTACCCAACTCATCCAGGGCCCTGATGCGGTGGCTCACTGGGTAATAAAGGGGTTAGGGCCAGCTTGGCATTATCAGCTGGCCCTAAGCCTGAAATTCATGGGGTCACGCCAATATTAGACATGACCACCATTAATTTCTAGTAAAGTATTTAAAAAAAACACAACACCCAGAAAAAAGTCCTTTAATTGAAATAAACACACAATTGTTTACTGTTCTAAATTAAACCATACTTACCATCACGCCCATTCCAGCTGAAGCCAACGATCTCCTGAAATAAAAGAAAAATAATAAAGCAACATCATCCTTACCTTTCCATGGTTCCCATGACAGCTTCAGCTCTGCTGCATCGAGATGACAGGCTGGACCGCAGCAGAACGCTGCCATCCAGCCTGTCATCCCGCAGACACTGAGAAGCGCAGGCTTGCTTGCGCTCCACAGTGTCTCTCTGTGAGGGCATCCAGATGAGCCGAGTTAATGTCCAATGAACTCGGCTCACCTCATGCACGTCACTGACAGCGTGGGAAAATTCTCCTGCACTCAGCGCTTCAGCGTGGGAGAATTCTCACACTGAAGCGCTGAGTGCAGGAGAATTCTCCCACGCTGTCAGTGACGTGCAGGAGGTGAGCTGAGTTCATTGGACATGAGCTCACCTTATGCACGTCACTGACAGCGTGGGAAAATTCTCCTGCACTCAGCGCTTCAGCGTGGGAGAATTCTCACGCTGAAGCGCTGAGTGCAGGAGAATTCTCCCACGCTTTCAGTGACGTGCAGGAGGTGAGCTGAGTTCATTGGACATGAGCTCACCTTATGCACGTCACTGACAGCGTGGGAGAATTCTCCTGCACTCACCGCTTCAGCGTGAGAATTTTCCCCTAGGTGCTTCACAAATTGATTTGTAAAAATTAAAAAGTATTTTTTTTTCCACTTACTCATTTTTACGAATCAATTTGTGAAGCACCTGAGGGTTTCAAGTGCTCACTATGCATCTAGATAGGTGCCTTGGGGGGTCTAGTCTCCAAAATGGGGTCACTTGCGGGGTAGCTCCAATGTTTAGGCACACAGGGGCTCTCCAAACGCAACATGGTGTCCACTAACAATTTGAGCCGATTTTCCATTCAATTTGTTAGCGGACACCATGTCGCGTTTGGAGAGCCCCTGTGTGCCTAAACTGTGGAAACCCCCCACAAGTGACCCCATTTTGGAAACTAGACCCCTCAAGGATTTTATCGAGTCCCTGCCCCGCATGTTTCACGGTTATTAGACACCCAAAAAAAAACATGCGGGGATCGCTCGTGCATGGCAGGCAATCCCCGCAAAGTTTTTTTGGCCGCGATGCATATGGGGCGGAGACTCGAGCATGTCACTCAAATACCCACGATACTCAATGCATACCAGAGCACTCGATGCAAACTCAAGTAGCGAGCACTTGCGCTCAACACTAGTTGCCATATCGTCATCTTTTTTTCATACTTTTGAAAAAAATCCCAACCCCAGCCCTAACCTTAGCACAACCCTAACCCTAGCACAACCCTAACCCGAGAGTACATTTTTTACGCCGTTCCTCATGTGGTATAAGTGATTAGACGACTTTATTCTTCGGGTCGGTGCGATTACAGTGATACCAGAATCATATGGGGTTTTTATGATTGACAGCTGTCACACACTAAAAGACGCATTTTTTATAAAATCTAGTTTTTGCATCGCCATATTTTGAGAGCTATAATTTCTCCATATTTTGGCAAACAGAGTCATATGATGGCTTGTTTTTTGCGGGATGAGTTGGCGTTTTTATTGGTCTCATTTTCAGGCACGTGACATTTTTTGATCGCTTTCTATTCCGATTTTTGGGAGGCAGAATAAACAAAAAACAACAATTCAGGAATTGTTATTTTTTTTTTTTTTATATTCTGTTCCGCGTGTGGTAAAATTGATAAGGTAGCTTTATTCTTTGGGTCAGTACGTTTACATCGGTACCACATTTATATCGTTTTTCTATGTTTTGGCACTTTTACACACTAAAAGCTATTTTATAGAAAAAAATTTTTTTTGCATCACTTTATTCTGAGAGCTATAACTTTTTGATTTTTCAGATGATAGAGCGGTTTGGTGGCTTGTTTTTTGCGGGACAAGATGACATTTTCAGTGGTACCATTTTTATTTATATTCGTCTTTTTGATCGCGCGTTATTCCATTTTTTGTTGGCTGTATGATGATAAAGCATTGTTTTTTGCTTTGTTTTTTATGTATTTTTTTACCGTGTTCACTGAAGGGGTTAACTAGTGGGACAGTTTTATAGGTCAGGTCGTTCCGGATGCGGCGATACCAAATATGTGTACTTCTATTGTATGTTTGCTTTTTTTTCATAATAATATTTATTGATGGGTACATTATATTTTTATTTTTGGTGGATTATTATTTTTTTTTTTTTTAATATTTTTACAATGTTTTTTTTTCTTTTTTTTTCACTTTCTGAGAGTTTTTACACTTTTTTACTTTGTCCCACTCTGGGACTTTAACTTTTTTTATTCTGATCGCCTGCACAGCATAGGGATGGAGCACCATCCCTGTGCCATGCAGGCAGTCAGCGCTGCACAGTGAGAACATTGTTTAGTCATGCACTGCGCATGACCAAACAATGTTCCTGCTGCCTGGTGACCCGGATGTTGTCATGATGACATCGGGTCATCATGGCAACACCCGGGAAGCCGCGGCAGACAGCTCTGGAGGCCGGAAGAGGAGGTGAGTATACCGATCACCTCCCCATGCCACCGCAATGCTGCGATCGACTTCGATCGCAGAATTGCGGGGGTTAATGTGCCGGGAGCGGTGCGGGACCGCTCCCTGCACATAGTACCGGGTGTCAGCTGTGACAATCAGCTGACACCCGGAGGCGATCGTGCCCACACAGCCTGTGTGCGTGCGCGATCGCGATGACGTACTAATACGGGTCACGCTCTTAAAGCCCAGGGCACAGACACGTATTAATACGTCATGGGCTGTAAAGGGGTTAATCCAATGATGGTGTGCTCAGTGACTTTTTTCTATCCAGCGCCGATCGGATTGCGATCAGGCTGAAAAAAAGGCGCAAACTGCTGTGATTGCATGCTGCATTCGGATCGCACTCACCCTTATAAGCCTATGGGTGCGTGTGAAACATCGCACTGCACTCGGATAACACTCGAGTGCAGTGCGATTCCCGCCGATGCCAGCAACAGAGGAAATGGAGAAATTAATTTCTCCATCCCCTCCGCAGCTGTGCTGCGATCCTCTCTGTGCAAGAATATAGAAGCACGGAGCACTGACATTCGGCTCCCACTCTACTGCGAGCGGGAGCCGAATGTCATTAGCATATCTCATCCGATGCTCTCGCATCAGATGTGATTCGCTAGTGGGACCCCGGCCTTAATGTTGATGATTATGGCTTACAGCCAATAAAAACACAAAAATCATTATCTCAGTAAATTACAATAATTAACAAAAAACACTTGCAAAGGCTTCCTAAGCGTTTAAAAATGTCCCATAGTCTGTTTTAGTGGGTTCCACAATCATGCAGAAGACTGCTGACTTGACAGATGTCCAGAAGGCAGTCATTTACACACTCCACAAGGTCCCAGAGTTCCAATTTTCATTTGGAAATCAAGGTCCCAGAGTCTGGAGGAAGAGTGGAGAGGCACACAATCCAAATGTTACACCAGGTGTGAGTGCAACACAGAGAGTCACACCAGGCGTGAGTGCAACATAGAGGGGAAAAGGAAAAGGAGCCCAGACACTAGGGAAAGGGGGAAGCGGTGACCTCCTAATCTGGACTAGCGTCACCCTGTCTCCCCGTGATGTCCCTATACAGCCTCCGCAGCTGTCTCTGATCACGTGCCTTGCCTTATTATCCCTGACATAAGGCTATAGCTGGGGGTGTAAGGAGATGAGCACTAGTCAAACTCCACTAGCACTCTAAAAACAAAAGGGGAAGACAACACAGGGGGGTAACAACTTAGCTTTAGAAGAACACCAACAGGGCACACGGCATCAAGACTCCAGAGAGGACGTGATGCTGCTTCAGCCAAGTTCCAAGTAGAAATGAGTGGAACCAGTGACGCCCACCTAGACATACCAGGTATATATACACCCAGACTAAAGGGAGGTAGTCGCTGGATTCTAAACACAGCCTTTTATCTAGGCATCTGTCTGCATTGCCAAACGTGGAGATCTCCTGCAAACCACCGCAGGGCGAAAAGCCTCCGGACACTCAGGACCGGGTTTATCAGGAAAAGAGGTGTGAAAAGAGCAAACCAATCTGGGAGCGTTCACTTCTGATGCTGAAACCCACGGATTCTCCTCCGGACCATAGCCTTTCCAGTGCCCCAAGTATTGCAGAGAACGACGTTGGAGACGAGAATCTCCTATCCTCGAAATCTCGAACTCCAAATTACCATTAACCATTCCTGGGGGCGGTGGTAGAGGTGAGGGCTCAAGAGGCTCTATGTACCCTTTGAGTAAGGACCTGTGGAACACTTTGTGAACCTTAAGGCCCCAAGGAAGTTCAAGACGAAATGCTGCTGGGTTAATGACGACGGTTATTTTACGGGACCAATAAACATAGGTCCCAGCTTCCAAGAAGGAACTTTTAATCTTATATTCCTGGTAGACAACCACACAAAGTCATTCACATTTCAGGTCCGGACCTGGCAAGCGTTTTCTGTCAGCCATACGTTTATACCTGTCTCCCATGATCTTTAAATTCCTCAGGAACTCCTAAAGCTCCTCCCCCACTAAAGGTACCAAACTGTGGATGATAACCGTATGCACCGAAAAACGGTGACCTGCCAGTGGATTCTTGACGATGATTATTGATGGCAAATTCTGCCAGCGGTAAGTAGGAAGCCCAATCCTCCTGATTTTCGGAGACAAAACACCTGAGGTATGTCTCCAAGTTCTGATTGACCCGCTCGGTCTGACCATTCGACTGAGGGTGGAAGGCAGAGGAAAAGGACAGCTGCACCCCCAGTCGAGAACAGAATGCCTTCCAGAACTTGGAAACAAACTGGGTCCCCCGATCAAACACCATATCAGAGGGAACCCCGTGAAGCTTCACAATCTCATTTATGAACACATGAGCAAGTGTCTTAGCATTGGGAAGTGCAGGTAAAGTGACAAAGTGAACCATTTTACTGAACCTATCTACTACTACCAAAACCACCGGGTGTACGAAACCTTAGAACGCACGCAAACACTACAAGCAACTACGTGTTCAATTACATCCCGATGCAACCCCGGCCACCTAAAATAACGAGAGAGGAGGTCCGCCGTTGCCTTACCACCTGGATGCCAAGCAAGCACAGAGTTATGATGTTCATTGATTACTTTACAGCGCAGATCAGGTGGTACAAATAACTTTCCTGAAGGGCAGGAGGCAGGGGCGTCCCCCTGAGCCTCCAGTACCTCAACCTCCAGTTCAGAAAAAAGAGCCGAAATAACTACCCCTTTCTGTAATATCGGGCAGGTTGCTCATGGCCACCAACACCAGGAAAGCTCCGGGACAAAACATCAGCCTTGACGGTTTTGACCCTTGGATGAAAAGTGACAAAAAAATTGAACCTAGTAAAAAACAGGGACCATCTGGCTTGCGTAGGGTTGAGTCGTTTAGCTGACTGGAGATATGAGAGGTTCTTATGGTCAGTAATAATAGTAATAGGATGGACAGCCCCCTCCAGTCAGTGTCGCCATTCCTCGAATGCCAATTTGATCGCCAAAAGTTCCCTATTACCCACATCATAATTTCTCTCAGCCGAAGACAATTTTTTAGAAAAGAGGGCGCATGGACACCATTTACCAGGGGACGAACCCTGAGACAACATATCCCCAACCCCGACATCCGAAGCATTGACCTCCACAATAAAGGGTTGAGAAACATCAGGTTGACTGAGAATAGGTCCAGTGGCAAAATGATTCTTTAAGGAAGAAAAAGCCTGGAGGGAAGCCTCCGACCAGTTGGAAAAATCAGACACTTCTTAGTCATGTCAGTAAGGGGTTTCACTACCACCGAGTAATTTTCGATGAATTTCCTGCAAAAATTAGTCAAGGACTGCACGGATCTTCTGCAAATCCATTCGAAAACCTGAAGATGACAACAAGTACCCCAAAAACTGCACCTCCTGAACAGCAAAAACACACTTTTCTAGTTTTTCATAACGCTTGTTATCCCTTAATATCTGGAGCACTTGTTTAACATGCCCCTGATGGGTCTCAAAATAAGGTGAATAAACCAAAATATCATCCAGATAGACCACCATAAATCTCCCCACCAAATGAGGAAAAATGTAATTTATGAAATGCTGGAATACTGCAGGTGTATTGGTCAAACCAAAAGGCATAACCAGACTCTCAAAATGACCTTCCAGGGTATTGAACGCTGTCTTCCATTCGTCCCCCTCTCTAATTCTAACCAGATTGTAGGCTCCCCTTAAATCCAACTTGGAGAATACCTTAGCTCCCACAACCTGGCTGAACAAATCAGGAATCAGAGGAAGAGGGTATGGATCATGGATGGTAATTTGATTTAAAGGGGTATTCCCATCTCCAAGATCCTATCCCAAAATGTAGTAGGTACAATAATATTAGCAAATACCTCCAATTAGAAATGTAGTATAGTTTTTTGGATTCACTATGTCTCTTTCCTCTTGTGCAGGCATTGCAGGACCTTAGGTATCCATGGTTACGACCACTAGCTAACTAGCTGTCACTGTATCAGTGGTCATAACCATGGATACCTAAGGTCCTGCATTGCCCTGCACATGAGGAAAGAGACATTGCAAATCAGAGAAACTATACTACATTTCTAGTTGGAGGTATTTGTTAATATTATTATTATTACACCTACTGCATATTGGGATAGGATCTTGGAGATGGGAATACCCCTTTAGATCCCGGAAATCTAAACAGAGACATAGACCGCCATTTTTTTTCTTCACAAAGAAGAACCCTGCCGCCACGGGTGAAGATGAGGGTCTGATATGTCCCTTCTCCAGACCTTCCGCAATGAAAACCTTCATGGCTTGTCTCTCAGGGCCAGAAAGATTATATAGTCTGGACTTTGGTAGTTTAGTTTCGGGGTCAGGATAATAGGACAGTCATAAGCACGATGATGAGGCAAATCCTGACACCCCTTTTCAGAAAAAATGTCCACAAAACCAGACAGAAAAGTAGGCAGCATCCCCGTAGAGACAGCAGCAATAGAAACCTTCAGACAGTTCTCATGGCAGTAATCTCCCCATTCAGAAATCTCCCCATTCAGTAAACTTGCCGTCTTGCCAATCTACTAACGAATTATGTTTAACAAGCCAGGGGATACCTAAAACAATCGGAGTAGGGAGATTTTCCAAAACATAGCAATGGATGATTTCACAATGAACTGACCACACCCTCAGTTTTACATTATGTACAATCTGAGTAAATGCTTTCTGTGCAAGTGGCGCCGAGTCAATGGCAAAGATGGGAATAGGTTCAGCTAAAGCACAGCAAGCAAGACCATGAGTTTTCACAAACTCAGCATCAACCATGCTGACCCCGTCTCCACGGTCAACAAACAGAAATTTTTTCGGTTTTGCTCTCTAGCACCACCTCTGTTGTCAGGACAAAGTGGGAACTGCAGTTTGGCCACAAATGCACCCCTTGTTTATCCAACTCCAGACTACCGATAGTTAAACGAGTCTCCTTTTGTTTTGAAATTGAAGGACAGGTCCCAACAAAGTGTCCCTTTTTCCCACAGGAAAAACATATGCCTCTTTTCTTGTGAATCTCCAGGGAGATGTATGATGTAGAGACACCCCCTGACTGCATAGGTTCCTCCACCTCCCCCAGTACTGGTTCATCCCCATACCGCTCCCTTGGCAAAGGTACACAACCCCGACAAGAAGGCCACGGAGAAGAATGTTGCACTCGTCTATCCCGAAGGTGCCTATACAGATGTATGGCCAAAGACATGGCAGCCTCCAAGGGATATCATATACAGCCAAAGCATCTTTTAACCTCTCAGTAAGCCCCTCACAAAATTGACTTTTAAGGACTGAGTCATTCCATTTGGAATCCGTTGCCCATCTACGGAATTCCGAACTGTACGTTTCCACTGACCGAATCCCCTGCTGAAGGCGACATAGCTTAGACTTAGCCAAAGCGACTCAGTCAGGGTCATCATAGATGAGGGCAAGAGCTCCAAAAACCCTCCACAGACTGGAGACAAACTGAGTCCTGAGGTAACGAAAACGCCTATGACTGAGGATCGCCCTGCAGTAGAGAGATCACAATACCAACCCGTTGCTCCTCATTACCGGAGGAGTAGGGACGAAGTTTGAAGTACAATTTGCATGCTTCCTTAAACACAAAAAAATTGTCCCTACCTCCTGAAAACCTGTCCAGGAGGGCAACCTTGGGTTCAGACTGGACAGGTCTACCAGCAGAAACCCCTACATTGGTGGCCTGTAACCGGTGATACTGCTGCTGAACCCCACAGCAGAGGTTATTCACCTCCAGAGACAGACAGCGGATCTGCTGTCTGAGCTCTGCAACTGATCCCATGCTAAAGGGAGTAAGGAAAAAAAAAGGTGCACGCCCAACACACAAAGAAAAAAAAAAAAAACTGTCAATCTTGTGTTGTTTTTCTTTTTTTTCTTTCCAAAACGTGCTCGGCCGGTTATAATGTCACGCCAGGTGTGAGTGCAACACAGAGACTCAAACCAGGTGTGAGTGCAACACAGAGGGTAAAGAGAAAGAGAGCCCAGACACTTGGGAAAGGGGGAAGCGGTGACCTCCTAATCTGGATTAGCATCACCCTGTCTCCCCCTGACGTCCCTATACAGCCTCCGCAGCTGTCGCCGATCACGTGCCTCGCCTTACTATCCCTGACATAAGGCTATAGCTGGGGGTGGAAGGAGATGAGCACTAGTCAAACTCCGCTAGCACTCTAAAGACAAAAGGGGAAAACAACACAGGGGAATAACAACTTAGCTTTAGAAGAACACCAACAGGGCACATGGCATCAAGACACCAGAGAGGACGTGATGTTGCTCCAGCCAAGTTCCAAGTAGAAATAAGTATAACCAGCGACACCCACCTAGACACACCAGGTATATATACACCCAGACTAAAGGGAGGTAGTCCCTGGGTCCTAAACACAGCCTCCTATCTAGGCAGCTGTCTGCATTGCCAAACGTGGAGATCTCCTGCATACCACCACAGGGGGACTGTCTGTCACCTCTGACACACCCGTGACAACAAGCTGCTTGAGGTCTAGTGTGAAGTTTCCACAATCCATGACGGTTTGGGGAGCCATGTTTTATCCACACCAAAGTCAGCGCAGCCGTCTATCAGGAAATTTTAGAGCACTTCATGATTCAATCTGCCGACAAGCTTTTTGGAGATGGAAATTTAATTCTCCAGCAAGATCTTGCATTTGTCCACACTGCCAAAAGTACCAATGCCTGGTTTAAAAACAACAGTATCACTGTGCTTGATTGACCAGCAAACTCGCCTGACCTTAACCCCTTAGAGAATCTATGGGGTGTTGTCAAGAGGAAGATGGGAGACACCAGACCCAACAATGCAGAAAAGCTGAAGGCTGCTATCAAAGCAACCTGGCTTCAATAACACCTCAGCAGTGCCACAGGCTGATCGCCTCCATGCCACATTGCCACATTGATGCAGTAATTGATGCAAAAGGAGTCCTGACCAAGTATTGAGTGCATCTACTGAACATACATTTCAGTAGGCCAACATTTCAGATTTTAAAAACATTTTTCAAGCTGTTGTTATAAAGTATTCTAATTTACTGAGATAATGACTTTTGTGTTTTCATTGACTGTAAGCCATAATCATCAAGATAAACAGAAATAAACACTTGAAATAGATCACTCTATTTGTAATGACTCTATATAATATAAGAGTTTCACTTTTTGTATTGAAGAGCTGAAATAAATTAATGCCCCGTCTCATGCTGCACATAACACATCTGCATCTCTGGCTGAAATGGGCATAAAAGGGGACAAACTTATGGTGTGGCACCCATGCTCCCCTGACCTCAACCCCATTGAGAACCTCTGGAGCATCATCAAAAGGAGTGTCTATGATGGCGGGAGGCAGTTCACATCTAAGCAACAGCTCTGGGAGGGTATTCTGTCCTCATGCAAAACAATTAAAGCAGAAACCATCCAAAACCTGACAAATTCAATGGACGAGAGAGTTCAGAAGCTCCTTTCGAACAAGGGGTCCTATGTGCAAATGTAACATCACCTAGAATAAAGTTTTGAGTTGAAAACTGTTTGATTTCAGGTCGTAATAACCTGCTAATGCTTATAATTTTAAAAATGACCATTTTTTTTGTTCTTTATTAAAATTAAAAGGTTGAAAACTCTGCTGTGCATAATAATTTGGAACATGCATTTTGAGTGCAGTTTGAGTTTTTGATTTTTTTAAAAATATACTGTTATCATAGGCAGTTTGTACAAAAACCTTTCAATTGTACTCTAATAGTTATTTTACTGGAAAATTACAATGACTGCAATTCATATAGGTAATTTGGGAAAATCTGAGAAAATATTATTTGCATAATAATTTGGAACACAGTGTATACACGACCCATATATATATATATTTATATATGTAGTGAAGAATATTGCCATAGAAAAATGTGTAAAAGCCTTAGACAATTCCCCTATGCAAAAGCCCATGTTAAAATCACATTGCAATCTCATTGCAATGGGATTGCATATGGATGCTAGGTGAGAAAATCGCATAGCACTCGCATGAAAATTGCATGACACTCGCATGGCACTCGTCCGTTTTTTCGGTCCAGATATCAGAGCATTTTTTTCACACATATGGGTACAAGCCCTAAAACTGATTGCTATATAAAGTAAGAAGATTGTTTTTCTCTGAAACACCCCTTCATGGAATCCTGTACAATTGACTAATATGCCTATCCTTCTTCCTGCCACCTGCTAGTACTGTTATATTAATCATGGTTGGCATTTTCGGTTTTTTTTCATGAAACTTTTTTTTCGTTTAAATATTTGAGACACATGACAAACTGAAAAATTGAAACTAAATCCAATTGCAGTATATAGGATGGGGAACATCTTTTTAAAAATATAAAATAGTTCATAAAACTAGGAAGAATATTATAAAAGCAATATTTCAAATAACAAGGATGTCACAAAGCCACACACTGGTGGGAGGAAAATGATTGGAAATTAGGAAATGATCATTCTTTTGATTGTCTGTGTACCTAATAAAAGAAAAAAACATATGCAGAGATCAGAACTGTAACCATGACAAAGTTGTTAAATGGGATAAGATCAACCACCGCTATCTATGGCAGTATCCAGCTGGGAGAAATGGACAAATTATATAGCATCATTTCCTTAGTTAAAGAGCTGCTTTCTCATCCATAAAATGTATTTTATACCTCAGCAAACATATTTCATTCCTCATTAATTAAATTCTTCAATGGGATACAGTATCATAACAGACAGCTACTGAAACGCATATTAAAATTATCAGATTGTATTTCCACCAGCGAAAAGCACAAGTCATCAGTAGTGTTGTTCCACCATCGACAGCAGTCAATCCAGATTAATCAATCAAGTAAACATATTCTACAGGAGAAACATTAGAAAATGTCAGTGTTTTTTAAAATGAAATTATAAAAATCTGAGTGTCATTGCCCACTATGAATATTTTGTTGGAAAATCCACATGAAAGATTCCATTTTTAGTGACTTTTATAGCCCAAATAAAAGCAGAAGCAGAAAATGCAGGAGCCATCTTGTGATGAATCTGTGTAGTGATAATTAGTGATGAGCGAGCACTAAAATGCTCAGGTACTCGAGTCGATCAAATTGGAATGCTCGAGTGCTCGATCGAGAGCAACAAGCCCAATGTAAGTCTATGGGAAACTCGAGCATTTTTCAGGCGGCTCCCCCTGCGGTCTGCAGAGGGCCTAAAAATTGCCCAAATCGATGAAAACAGTGCTCAAATGACATGGGAACAGCATGGGGAAGACCCATGGAAGCATCTCTGACTCGCAGGTCACTGCTGTCAACAATGTTGTCAGAGTATTACACCACTTTTACGGACTCACAATAAAACATACAAAAACGAAACCAAAATGGATTTTCCTGGGAAAAATGTTAAGGAATATCCTTTACAAGGTAATGACTTGTATATAAGGCAAAATAAATATACAAAAACTAAAATGCTCCTCCATCCCTTAGGCTATGTTCACACGTAGCATTTTTGATGTGTTTTTGAACTTTTGCATTGCTTTCAACAGTGAAAAATACATTCATCGGTAAATGTCATTTTGACATTTTACTACATTTACTGGCCATGTGGTGTGTGAGACATTATCCTGTTTACTTTATGAAGGAGCGACTCTGAAAGTCACAAAGCCTTTTTTTATAGGGCCATCAGGCAGCCCTTACTATTCTTAAAGGGCCAGCAGTCGGCTATGGTTTGTTGTTCGCATTATTAACGAGTGGGTCTCCTATACTGTTATTGCGTATATACCAAAAATTTGGATGCACCTCAACACCCCTTTGAAGAGACATAGAGGAGGGCCACAGTAAAAAAAGAAGTTCCCATTATAAAGGAGTGGGTCTCTTTATAGTGGTAATGCCGATGCAGTGACTGCAAGGGCTGGCTGAATTTGTGAAATACACCAATACTAATTTAAAGACACATAGAGTTGGGCCTCAGTAACGACACGTTCCCAATAGAAAGGAGCGGTTCTGGTATACAGTTATAGGGTATGCAGTGAGTACAATGGCTGCCAAAATTTGGGAAAAACCCCAATACCAATTTAAAGACACATAGAGGTTGGCCTCAGTATTGACATATTCCCATTAAAAAGGAGCAGTTCTGCAATACAGTTATAAGGTATGCAGTGAGTACAACAGCTGCCAAAATTTAGGAAAAACTCCAATAACAATTTAAAGACACATAGAAGTGGGCCTCAGTAATGACATGTTCCCATTAGAAAGTAGCGCGTCTCCCATACTATTCTTGCCTTTCAGTGAATGCGACAGCTGCCAAAAATTTGGAGGCACTCCAATGCCCCTTGCAAGAGACGTAGAGGAGGGTGTCAAGAAAAAAATGTTTCCATTATTAGGAAGTGGGTCTCCCATACTGTTTGCCTATGCAGTGAATGCAATGGCTGCCCAAAATTTGTAGGCACTCCAATGCCCCTTGCAAGAGATGTAGATATGGTGATATGGTAGATGCGGTGGTGGAGTAGGAGAATGAGGAGAAGGAGGAGAACAAGAGCAAATAGACAAAATCAGGAAGCGTATACCCATGTCTGGGTGTGAAGAGGTGCATGGGAATATACCTCCCAAAAAAAAGACAGTGGATTTGAGTTTATGTTACGCTACTAATCATTCGGTGGTGTTGAGAAGTCTAGCCCAGTCCAGCCCTTGTTCATTTTAATAAGAGTCAGCCTGTCAGCATTTTCAGTTGACAGGCGGATGCGCCTATTGATTATAATTCCCCCTACAGCACTAAAAACCTGCTCTGACAAAACACTAGCAGAAGGGCAGGCCAGGACCTCCAAGGCATAGAGAGCCAGTTCATTGCATGTGTCCACCTTGGATACCCAATAATTATAAAGCACAGAGGAATCACGGAGGACGTTGGTACGGTCAGAAAAGTACTCATTCAGCATCTTTTCAAACTTTTCCCTCCTTGTGAGACTACCCCGCGCATCTACCCCAGAACTTGGACAGTGTTCCCCTGCCTCTGCTGGACTGAATTTGTGTCTCTCTCGTCTGTACTCCTTGGTTGTTCAACGAACTATGACCTCTGCCGCCAGTATTTTCAGATGGAATTTTTTTAATAATTCCGCAACAAGGGCAACAAGGGCCTTCTGATACTGCCCCATTTTAGCAGGAATAAGAGATAGAAAGTTCTCCTTGTGGCGTGGGTCTAAAAGTGTCACCAAACAGTAATGACTGGCACCCAAAATTTGGGGAACGCGAGGGTCACGGGAAAGGTACCGTAGCATAAACTCAGCCATGTGTGCCAGACTGCTAACAGGCAAGACTTCCGTGTCCCCACCAAGAAGACGACTGACTATGCTCTCCTCCTCATCCTCCTCCTTCTCCCTCTCCTCAGGCCATCCACACTGAACAGACGGTATGACAGTTTTGCGGGTAGTAACATCTATAGTGCAGGAAATTAGCTCCAGTTCTTCCTCCTCCTCTTCCTCATTCTCACCCAATCCACATTGGGATGAGATGAGGATGGGCGGAATCTAATCACCCTGTATGGGTGCTCCATCTCATCATGCTCCGTCTGCAATGCCTCCTTTTTAATTGTGAGCAGCAAGCATTTCAGAAGACAAAGAACCAGGATGGTGACGGTTAATTATGGCGTCATCGTTGCTCACCATCTTGGTGGAGTCCTCAAAGTTTTGGAGGATGGTACAGATGTCTGACATCCAAGCCAATTCCTGAGGTCTTATGTGTGGAGGTTGACCTGAATATCGATGGCGCTGTTGATGCTGGTAGTCAACAACTGCCCTCTGCTCCTCACAATTCCTTCCCAACATCTGCAACGTTGAGTTCCAAAGCATGGGGACATCGCACACCAGTCGGTGAGCTGGAAAATGCAAATGCTGCTGAAGCACGGCAAGCGTGGCGGAAGCTGTAGCTGACTTTCTAAAATGGGCACACACGCTGAGTACTTTGACAAGCAGATCAGGGTAGGTTTTGAGAAACAGCTGAACCACGAGACTAAGTACATGGGCCAGGCATGGTACGTGTGAGAGCTCAACTCGCTTCAGAGCCGCCACCAGGTTCCGGCCATTGTCACACATGACCATGCCCTTCTGTAGGTTCAGCGGTGTCAGCCACAGATCTGTCTGCTCTTTCAGAGCTGTCCACAAATCTTCAGCGGTGTGCGGTTTGTCACCTAAGCATATTATCTTCAGCACAGCCTGTTGCCGCTTGGCCGAGGCAGTGTTGCAGTTCTTCCAGCATTTGGCTGATGTGGTCATTTCGGTATATGGAGACTGAAGAGGAGGAGGAGGAGTAGGTAAAGGAGCTGTAGAATGTGGCGACAACCCTGATTGACCCAGGGCTTGCAATCCTCGGTGTTAGGAGGACGTGTTTCTTCTCAAGGTTTGACTGGGCCCCGGCTTCCACTATATTAACCCAGTGTGCCGTCAGCGAGATGTAACATCCCTGCCCACAAGCACTTGTCCACGAGTCCATGGTTAGGTGGACTTTCCCAGTAACTGCATTATTGAGAGCACGGCTAATGTTGTGGGACACGTGCTTGTGTAATGCAGGGACGGCACACCGGGAGAAATAATGGTGGCTGGGGACCAAGTACCAAGTGACGGCCACCGCTATTAGGTTGCGGAAAGCTTCCATCTCCACAAGCCTAAAAGGCAACATTTTGAGTGCAAGCATTTTCGAAATGTGTGAATTTAGTCGTGTGGCCTGTGGAGAGTTGGCTGCGTATTTGCACTTGCGTTCCAAGGACTGGGGTAGGGACAACTGAACGCTGTGCTGGGACAAGGACGTGAACGTGGTTGCTGATCGTGCTAGTTGAGAGTGTGCAATGACTGGTGCAGGGCGGGAGGCATGTTTGCCTGCGCCATGGACAGGGGATTGGTATCGCATAACAGCTGTAGAAGCAGTGGTGTGACCCGCAGATACTGTTTCTTGACCCTGGCGTTCAGCCCACCTAGTCGGGTGCTTTGCTGTCATGTGCCTGATCATGCTGGTGGTGGTCAGACTGGTAGTTTTGCTAACCCTGCTGATGCTGGCCTGGCAGATGGTGCAAATGGCCTCTCTGGGTTATCTACAGAGTCTTTAAAAAAGAACCAGACTCGGGAAGACCTAATAGTTGTTCCCGCCTTGTGTCTGCGGCCACCACACTGCTTCTTCCTGTCTGTTGTGGTGCTACACCTGTGTGCTGCTGTCCTCACTCTACATGTCCCCCTGCCAGGTTGACTCAGTGAGTATATCGTCCACCACCTCATCTTCCACTTCCGCACCCTGGTCCTCTTCCTGACTGTCTGGCAATTGTGTCTCATCTTCATCCACCTTTTGCAACAGTAACTGCACTTTCCCACCGTTGCCTTCGTGTGACCGTGGCTGCTCAAATATTTTTGCATCGCTACACGTGTTCTCCTCTTGCCCCGCTTGAAGCTTGCAGGGTGAGAGGCCTATATCGATAAATGAAAAAGTGAACTGCTCTTCGGAGTGTCCAAGTGTGGGGTCAGCGGTCTCCGGGCACTTGGCATGGTGGGAGGAAGGAGGATAATGGTGAGGAATATGCGGTCCAGACTCACGGCTACTGAGAGTTGACCGTGTGGAAGACAGAGTGGTGGTGGTGGCAGCAAAGTGACTGGAAGAATTATCTGCTATTCAACCAACAACCTTTTGACACTGCTCTGGGTTCAAGAGTGGTGTTCTGCAGTTCCCAAGATGCGGGTGTCAATTTCAGCTTGCCCACGGCCTCGGCCTCTGCATGCACCATCACGTCCATTTTCCCGTCCCTTGCCATGTGCCTTGCTTGTTTTAAATGGAGGACAATATTTTCCACGTTCACTACAAAAGGCTGAATTTGGACCGCAGTTATATGTGATACGTCTGACGGATAACCACGGTTTTAAATAGCGGGCTTGTAGTTTACTATTCTTCAAAGCGAGCATGTGTGAATAGCTTCACTGACACACTGCAACAAATTGTAAATGAAGGCCAATATTTTCCACGTTCACTCCAAATTTTTGGATTTTTATCGCTGTAATAAGGAAAAGATCTGGCTGTATTCTGCAGTGTTAACAATCAAATGGAGCAGAAAAATGGTGTACTCTGGATTCCTTTTTAAGCAAATAATCAGGATTAAGATAAAAAAAAATTAGCCCTGGACCCTGATATCCGGGGCTATGTCTACAGATATATGTAACAGCAGCAGCCAACAGAACGTGCAATGGACTCTCTTGTGCTGTATACACTGCCACAAACCCTGCCTGCCTAACTCCTGCTATTACCACTGAATATATGCAGCTGGATTAGTCCTCAGAAGGACTGTTAGCTCAGATGGATATATAGATATGTTGTGGAATACTTACACTAACTAATAAACAAGCAAATCTCTCCCTGACTCAGCAGCAGCTCTCCCTACTCTGCCTGTTTCCAGTGTTGACTGTGAATAGACCCGATGACGCTATGCGGCCAGCCAATCACTGTAATGCCCACAACCAACATGGCTACGGCATTACAGTGCGTGGCAAACAATCCCTGCATGTTCATTGGCTCTCTAAAGAGTGCGAAACATGCAGGGAGGGGACCCGAGCTCCCACCCGAGCAAGCCGGAAATACTCACTGAGCTTGTCGAGCACCGTGATACTCGGGCAAGTACCGAGCAGTGGCGAGCAAGTTCGCTCATCACTAGTGATAATACATTAAAAATCATAGCTTAAAGGATAAGGAGAGACAGCCATAAAACACTGAAGAAACTGTAAATATAGGGTGTGATTCATTAATACTGATGTTATGCATGCTAGCGTTCATTGCTAATCTTGTTGTAGTACGATGCACCTAATACATTAAGAGATGCAAACACTTAAGGAACTATTCACATCTCATAACTGGCATGCATCATGGGCTGAAGTAAATTTCTGTACTAAGTAATGATACTAAATTGTAGTAACTTTTCATAAATTTCATGCCTCGTCCCCCTCGTACTCTGTGTAGTGTTCTCAATAGCAGAACAGTATACAGGGTGGGCCATTTATATGGCTACGCCTAAATAAAATGGGAATGGTTGGTGATTAGTGTTGAGCGAGCACTAAAATGCTCGGGTGCTCAAAGCTCGGGCCGAGCTCACTGTGATACTCGGGTGCTCGACCCGAGCAACGAGCCCAATGTTAGTCTATGGGAGACCCGAACATTTTTGCGGCGGCTCCCCCGGCAGTCTGTAGACAGCCTAAAAAGTGCCCAAAACGATAGTGACAGTGCTCAAATGACATGGGGACAGCATGGGGATCGCCCCTGGAAGCATTTCTGACCCCCAGGTCACTGCTGTCAACAATGTGGTCAGAGGTATTAAGCCACTTTTACAGGCTCACAATAAAACGTTCAAAAACGAAAGTGAAAGTGCTTTCCTGTGAAATATGTTAACCCCTTAACGACCATGGGTCTTTCTGTTTTTGTGTTTTCCTTTTTTGCTCCCCTTCTTCCCAGAGCCAGAACTTTTTTAATTTTCGTTCAATATGGCCATGTGAGGGCTTATTTTTTGCGAGACGAGTTGTACTTTTAAACACCATCACTGGTTTTACCATATCGCGTGCTGGAAAATGGGAAAAAAATTCCAAGTGCAGTGAAACTGCAAAAAAAATGCAATTCCACAGTTGTTTTTTGGGTCCTTTTTTTACCACGTTCACAGATTGCTAAAACTGACCTGCCATCATTATTTTCCAGGTCGTTATGAGTTCATAGACACCAAACATGTATAGGTTCTTTTTTATTTAAGTGGTGAAAAAAAAATCCAAAGCTTGCTAAAAAAACAAACAAAAAAATGACGCCATTTTCCGAGACCCTTAGCTTCTCCATTTTTCTGGATCTGGGGCCACGTGAGGGCTTATTTTTTGCGTGCCGGGCTGACGTTTTTATTGATACCATTTTGGGGTAGATCCGATGTTTCGATCGCCCGTTATTGCATTTTATTGCAAAGTTGTAGCGACCCAAAAAACTTAATTCTGGCGTTTAAAATTTTTTTCTCGTTACGCCGTTTACTGATTGTATTAATTCTTCTTTTATATTGATAGATCGGGCGATTCTGAACGCGGTGATACCAAATATTTGTATGTGTTTTTTTTTTTATATATATATATTTTATTTTGAATGGGGCGAAAGGGGGTGACTTAAACTTTTATATATTTTTTATTTTTTTAAAAACTTTTTTTTACACTTTCTGCTTGCTTCTATAGTCTCCAGAGGAGACTAGAAGCAGCAGTTGTCTGATTGCTTCTACTGCATTCAAGCGATGAGCAGATCACTTGTATGCAGGAGAAATGCTCACTTGCTATGAGCGCTGACCACTAGGTGGCGCTCATAGCAATTGAGACATGACAACCACAGGCGTCTGCTGCAGACCCTGAGTTGTCATGCCCACCCATTGGTGACCCGCGATCACGTGACGGGGTCACTGATGGGCGGGGCTTAGGACTCCCGGAAGCGTGAGTTAAATGCCACTGTCAGAGATTTAACATATTAACAGCCGCGGGTGGATTGCGATTCCAATAATCAGCTGACATGTGCTCGCTTCAGTGCGGGCTCACCGCCGGAGCCCCCGCTGAACCGGCCTTCCCGACCTGGTGCGTACTATTACTGACCAGGTCGGAAAGGGGTTAAGGAACATCCTTTCCAGGGTAAAGACTTGTGTATAAGGTAAAATAAATAACCAAAAACAAAAATACTCCTCCACACCTTGGGCTATGTTCAGAAGTAGCATTTTTTATGCGTTTTTGCACGTTTGTATTGCTTTCAACCGTGACAAATGCATTCACCGGGAAATGTCATTTTAACATTTTACAACCTTATCTGGCCATGTGCTGTGTGACACATGCATACAGTGCTGAAAAGACAAGGGATCAGCATGGGGAAGACCCCTGGAAGCATCTCTGACCCCCAGGTCACTGTCTAAAAGTGTGCCCATCAGAAGTGATCCTTGCTGCATCAGAAGATGCAGACTTGCAACTATCCCCGTGCAAGTCCTTGTCCCAGGGCAGTGTTCAATTGTACCTCCCCCATTCCTTGCAATGCAAGTGAAAATATGCAGCCAACCACCCACCCACCCGCAGGCTGCAATACCATACTGCTAGCTTTCACTTGAAATGGGGCCTTTTAGTTTGGAGGAGGCCGAAGCTGGCCACTACCTCATGGACGCTTCGGCAGCGAGGTATCCATACTCTGTCCCCAGCCGCCCGGCGACCGGGTGTCCACGCTCGGTCCCCAGCCGCCAGGTGGCGGCCAGGTGTCCATACTCGGTCCCCAGCCGCCCTGATTTCTCCTGTCACCTTCCCCCACACTTTTCTTAGCCTGGCCTGCTTTAGGGCAGCATTGGACGAGCCCACCAGAGAACCAGACTCCTCCGGTGGGCCCTGGCTTCTCCATCAGGGGAGTTGAGAGTGCTTAGGTGAAGAGCATGATGATGATGATAGAAGTTAGCATCTGCTTTGTTTTCTTGGAATGCAAGCGCATGTATGTTGTAGCGGCTAGGCCAGAGGTGGTCCGCATTTTGGCGCATATCCTACCTCCTCCGAGGATTGCTGGATGTTTTCCTGCTACTATCCCAGTTCTATGACTCCCGTTAAAACAAAGCTTCAGGTGATAAATGATGGATGAGGTGGTGGCAAAGGAGAAAGAGCAGGAGGAACAGGGACCATTCACATCAATATCAGGCCAGTCAACCAGATATGTCTTGTAGGATATGTTTCTGTAACAAAAGGAGCAGTTCAGCTACACAGTTATAGGGCATACAGTGAGTGCAATGCATTCCAAAAATTTCGAGCCACTCCAATGCCCCTTGGAAATGACATGGAGGTCAGAGGGCGTTAAATAAACCTTTTTTTCGATTTATAGCAACTGGATCTCCCGTGCACTGTTGGCCTAAGCAGTGAATGGAAGGCTTTCCAAAAATTATGAGGAACTGCAATGCCCCTTACAAGTAGAGATGAGCGTTGTTCGACTCGAACTGTTCGCCAATCTCAAATTCGAGCTGTTTTGGGCGGTGTTCGAGCCGTTCAGCGAACACGAACGATTTGAGAAAAATTCGGCTGTTCGAGGTTATGTTCGATAACTGTTCGTGCACCAAAATCATAACTGGATTTTTTCTCAGTAATGATGAAAATTAATGTTAATACGCAGTTTGAGTGTACAGCGGGGTGGGGGAGGGGCAGGGGATGGATCTCTGCAGGAATAATGAAGATCTCCATTTTTTTTTCTCTTTCCCGCATTTACAGTGGGGAGGTGCAATCTGTCAGCCTATCAGCAGCGTACACACGGAGCGAAGTGCTTTTTTTCACACAAGCAAGAGCATGTGTCATTGGCAGTGTATGTCACATGTCCTTGCCCTATAAGACCAAGCCATTTTCCCCGTCGCCACCATTTTCTCACTGCTGCAGCTGCGTGTTAGACGGCACCGCTGTTGCTGTGTGCGCTATACCTTGTTAATTTCAAGCCAATTTTCGCACAAATCTACAGATAGCTTGGGAGTAGGGAATAGTTGTGATTGCAGTCCTTTTAAGGACTAGGTTACAGCATTTCCTACGACTTTTATCAGGCAGGTCTGTGCTCTTAAATAGATAGATTGTGGGAGTAAAGACTAATTGTAATTGCAGTCCTTTTCAGGACTAGGTTACATCAGTTCCTATCAGTTTTTGCCAGGCAGGTCTGTGCCAGTGCTGTGCAAGTTTTTTTCACAGCATTTGGCTGAATCTAGCAAAGCTAATCCTTTTTGGCCTATTGCAGAGTGTGTTAGTCAGTGGAGTAGCCTATCTGTGTTGCAAGATATACCACCTGTGTATAGGATACCAATTTTTTTACCGCACCTAGTGAAGTAAAATCTTTTGGGCATAGCATTATTCTATTAGTCCATCTATACTGAGTTCCATCAGGTTGCAAATTGAATATAATTTTCTTCTGCATCTAGCTCTGAAAAAATATTTGGCCTTCTAGCAGTGTGTGGAACTTTCTCTATTAGTCAATCTATACTGACCTCCATCAGGTTGCAAATTAAAAATATTTTTTTGTCTGCATCTAGCTCTGAAAAAATATTTGGCCTTCTAGCAGTGTGTGGGACTTTCTCTATTAGTCCATCTATACTGACCTCCATCAGGTTGCAAATTAAAAATAATTTATATCTGCATCTAGCTCTGAAAAATATTTGGCCTTCTAGCAGTGTGTGGGACATTCTCTATTAGTCCATCTATACTGACCTCCATCAGGTTGCAAATTAAAAATAATTTTTTGTCTGCATCTAGCTCTGAAAAAATATTTGGCCTTCTAGCAGTGTGTGGGACTCTCTCTATTAGTCCATCTATACTGACCTCCATCAGGTTGCAAACTGAATATATTTTTTTTCTGCATCTACCTCTGAAAAAATATTGGGCTTCTAGCTGTGTGTGGGACTTGTTCTATTAATCCATCTATACAGACCTCCATCAGGTTGCAACCTGAATATAATTTTTTTCTGCATCTACCTCTGAAAAAATATTTGGGCTTCTAGCTGTGTGTGGGACTTGTTCTATTAATCCATCTATACAGACCTCAATCAGGTTGCAAACTGAATATAATTTTTTTCTGCATCTAGCTCTGAAAAAATATTTGGCCTTCTAGCAGTGTGTGGGACTTTCTCTATTAGTCCATCTATACTGACCTCCATCAGGTTGCAAATTAAAAATAATTTTTATCTGCATCTAGCTCTGAAAAAATATTTGGCCTTCTAGCAGTGTGTGGGACTTTCTCTATTAGTCCATCTATACTGACCTCCATCAGGTTGCAAATTCAAAATATTTTTTTGTCTGCATCTAGCTCTGAAAAAATATTTTGCCTTCTAGCAGTGTGTGGGACTTTCTCTATTAGTCCATCTATACTGACCTCCATCTGGCTGCAAATTAAAAATAATTTTTATCTGCATCTAGCTCTGAAAAAATATTTGGCCTTCTAGCAGTGTGTGGGACTTTCTCTATTAGTCCATCTATACTGACCTCCATCAGGTTGCAAACTGAATATATTTTTTTTCTGCATCTACCTCTGAAAAAATATTGGGCTTCTAGCTGTGTGTGGGACTTGTTCTATTAGTCCATCTATACTGACCTCCATCAGGTTGCAAACTGAATATAATTTTTTTCGGCATTTACCTCTGAAAAAATATTTGGGCTTCTAGCTGTGTGTGGGACTTGTTCTATTAGTCCATCTATACTGACCTCCATCAGGTTGCAAACTGAATATAATTTTTTTCTGCATCTAGCTCTGAAAAAATATTTGGCCTTCTAGCAGTGTGTGGGACTTTCTCTATTAGTCCATCTATACTGACCTCCATCAGGCTGCAAATTAAAAGTAATTTTTATCTGCATCTACCTCTGAAAAAATATTTGGCCTTCTAGCTGTGTGTGGGACTTGTTCTATTAGTCCATCTATACTGACCTCCAACAGGTTGCAAACTGAATATAATTTTTTTCTGCATCTAGCTCTGAAAAAATATTTGGCCTTCTAGCAGTGTGTGGGACTTTCTCTATTAGTCCATCTATACTGACCTCCATCAGGTTGCAAATTAAAAATAATTTATATCTGCATCTAGCTCTGAAAAAATATTTGGCCTTCTAGCAGTGTGTGGGACTTTCTCTATTAGTCCATCTATACTGACCTCCATCAGGTTGCAAACTGAATATATTTTTTTTCTGCATCTACCTCTGAAAAAATATTTGGGCTTCTAGCTGTGTGTAGGACTTGTTCTATTAGTCCATCTATACTGACCTCCATCAGGTTGCAAACTGAATACAATTTTTTTCTGCATCTACCTCTGAAAAAATATTTGGGCTTCTAGCTGTGTGTGGGACTTGTTCTATTAGACCATCTATACTGACCTCCATCAGGTTGCAAATTGAATATAATTTTTTTCTGCATCTAACCCAGCCAATAGTTTTGGCCTAATACCACAGTTTGGCCACTCAGCTCTGCTCGGTTCCCATGCATTGTTTTTTTGTGCAAACAACTCCAGAGTTGTGAATTAGTTAACCACCAAAATGAGTGGAAAAAGGCCTGCTGCTGGTGGAAAGGGGAATAGGCGTGTTGGGAAGGGGAAAAAAGGTTGTGTCCGTGGGGTACGTGTTAAAGCAACAGTAACATCTGCAGAAGAAAGACCATCTTCCAGCCAAACTAAAATGTCTACTTCTTTTAGCGGACAATGTGATAAGATCCCTTTCTTACGGCCACGCCAATCGCTACAAATTCCAGATGAGGCACAAAAACAGCAGGTGCATGAACCGGCACATGGACATGAAGCATAAGTTGCAGTGGGAAGCGCAGTGTGCTACAATGCGGCCTAGCCGGCCGGGCCAACCACCGTCTGCCATATCTTGTGCATCCGCGGCCTCTTCATCCTCTGTGACTGGGGGGACAGCAGTCACACCTGTTTTGGGGCGCAGACCTGCCACCTCTTTACCCGCAACAGCCAGCGTGATTGGCAGGTCATCATTTTCTTTGGAGGTGGTAACACCAGCTGGTGTTGAGCGCTGTCCGACATCGATAGCACCACCTTTGGATCAAGGCAACCTAACATGTCCGCCTGCATCTTCCTCACAGACCGGCAGTTTGCCGGGGACACCCTTATCAACCCCGTCTAAGCACAATAGCCAACCCTCGGTCCCTCAGATGTGGACAAGTAAAAGACCATTTCCTCCTAGCCATGAGAAAGCTAAGAGGTTGAATTTCACCATCTGCAAGCTCTTGGCTACAGAAATGCTGCCTTTCCGCCTGGTGGACACAGAGGATTTTCGAGACCTTATGTCCGTCGCAGTGCCCCAGTACCAGATGCCCAGTCGGCACTACTTCTCAAAGAAAGGTGTGCCTGCGCTCCACCAGCATGTCGCACACAACATCACCGCTTCTTTGAGAAACTCTGTGTGTGACAGGGTGCATTTCACCACAGACACTTGGACGAGTCGGCATGGACAGGGGCGTTACATGTCGCTGACTGGGCACTGGGTAACTATGGTGACAGCAGGACAAGGGGCTGCTGTCCAAGTCTTGCCGTCCCCACGAGTTGTGCGTCAATCCTCTTTATGTCAAAGTTCCTCCACTGCTTCTGCCTCCTCAACCTCCTCTTGGTCTTCCACCTGCACCCAAAGCCTGTCTGGTCATGCCACAAGCTTTCTAACTGCGCAGAAGGGATCCTGCACACCTCCTTACTATGCTGGCAGTAGGGCTCAACGTCATCAGGCGGTTTTTACTTTGAAATGTCTGGGAAATGTGAGTCACACAGCTGAGGAGTTGTGGTCCGCTCTGGAGAACCAGTTTCATGAATGGTTGTCTCCACTGGACCTGAAACCAGGGAAGGCCGTGTGCGACAATGCTGCAAACCTGGGTGCGGCCCTTCGCCGGGGCAATGTCACACACGTGCCTTGTATGGCTCACGTGTTGAACCTGGTTGTCCAGCAATTTTTAGCCCACTATCCCAGACTAGATGGCCTTCTGCAGAGGGCACGGTCGCTGTGTGCTCACTTCCGCCGTTCGCATCCCGCAGCTCAGCGACTTACATCTCTACAGAAGTCGTTGGGCCTGCCACTTCACCGGCTAAAATGCGATGTGCCTACCCGGTGGAATTCAACTCTGCACATGTTGCAGCGACTGTGGCAGCACCGACAAGCCCTGGTGCAATACGTTCTGACGTATAGCCTGGGCCAACGAGATCCAGAGGTGGGGCAAATCACGCTGGAGGAGTCGTCTCAGATCAGGGACCTATGCACCCTTCTGCACAGTTTTGAAATGGCGACGAAGATGTTTAGTGCTGACGATGCCATTATCAGCATGACTATTCCGGTGATTTACATGCTGGAGCACATGTTAAACAGAATTCGGAGTCAGGTGGTGGCACAAGAGGAGTTGGAGTAAGTAGAGGAGGAGGAGTTGTATGCGGAAGGGCTAACATCTGCAAGGTCCAGACGGTCGGCAGCACCAAGGCGGCAGGCATGTGAGGGTGGGGGAGATGGTTTTACCAGGGCGCATGGTAGCAGCCAAACTAGTGAGGAAGGTGCAGGAGCCCAGGAAGAAGTGGACGACGAACTGATGGAAGACTCATCAGATGAGGGAGACCTTGATCACATTTCTGTTGTGCGAGGTTGGGGGGAGAGGACAGAGGAAGGAAGCATGATTGTTACCTCGCCACCAACACAACAGGGACTTGGTGCTCCTGGATGCGCAACACACATGAGTGCCTTCTTGCTGCACTACCTGCAACATGACCCTCGAATTGTGAGAATTATAAATAATCCTGACTACTGGGTTGCCACACTGTTAGATCCCCGGTACAAAAGTAAATTTGCAGAAATTATTCCTGCCATAGAAAGGGATGCACGCATGCAGGAGTATCAGCAGAGACTGTTGCAGAATCTTACATGTGCTTTTCCACAAAACACCAGTGGTGCACGTAGTGAATCTCACAGTTCCAACTTGCCAACCGTGGGACCGTCAAGTGTTCAGCACTCAAACCGTAACAGAACCACAGTGTCTGCTGGTAACATCAATTTTGCGGAATCATTTCACCACTTTTTTAGCCCATCCTTTGCAAGGCCACAGGAGACAAGAAGTCTGACACATAGTCAACGCCTAGAGACGATGGTACAGGAGTATCTCCAAGTAAACATTGAAGCCATGACTGTGTCACTGGACCCTTGCTCTTTTTGGGCTTCCAATCTGGATAAATGGCCGGAGCTAGCCATTACGCCTTGGAGATCTTGTCATGCCCCGCAGCCAGCGTTCTGTCTGAACGTGTGTTCAGGGCTGCTGGTGGTGTGCTGACAGATAAGCGCATGCGGCTCTCCTCTGATAATGTAGACAGACTCACGTTCATAAAGATGAACAAATCATGGATCCAAAACGACTTTTCTACCCCTGTGTCATCCTGGGGAGAGTAAAAGCTTGATGATTGGTTAAAATCACCCTACCAACCGTTTTAAGCTTTCAAATTACTAATCATGTTTATCTGTATCTTGGCTGGAAAATAATTTGGGCTTTGTAGCAGTGTGCAGCACTGATTCTATTAGGCCATCTATAATAAGCTCCACCAGATTTAAAATTACTAATCATGTTTATCTGTATCTTGGCTGGAAAATAATTTGGGCTTTGTAGCAGTGTGCAGCACTGATTCTATTAGGCCATCTATACTAAGCTCCACCAGATTTAAAATTAATAATAATTTTTAGCTGCATCTAGCCCGGAAAATAATTTTGGGGCTCCGAGATGCGCAAGACACATCAGTGCCTTCTTGCTGCACTACCTGCAACATGACCCTCATATTGTCAGAATTCGAAGTAATCATGACTACTGGGTTGCCACACTCTTAGATCCCCCAAACTTTTCGATCAACCTTTTCATTTTAATAAAGACCAAAAAAATGGTCATTTTTGAAATTATAAGCATTAGCAGGTTATTAGAAACTGAAATAAAACAGTTTTCAACTCAAAACTTTATTCTAGGTGTTGTTACATTTTCACATAGGACCCCTTGTTCGAAAGGAGCTTCTGAACTCTCTCGTCCATTGAATTTGTCAGGTTTTGGATGGTTTCTGCTTCAATTGTTTTGCATGAGGACAGAATACCCTCCCAGAGCTGTTGCTTAGATGTGAACTGCCTCCCGCCATCATAGACACTCCTTTTGATGATGCTCCAGAGGTTCTGAATGGGGTAGAGGTCAGGGGAGCATGGGGGTCACACCATAAGTTTGACCCCTTTTATGCTCATATCAGCCAGAGATGCAGATGTTTTATGTGCAGCATGAGATGGTGCATTATCATGCAAAAAAATGATCTTGCTGTGAAATACACGGTTCTTCTTCTTGAACCATGGCAGGAAGTGCTGTTTGAGAAAATCCACATACATTATGGAGTTCATCTTTAGCGCCTTCAGGGTTCCTAAAAGGGCCGACAATCTCTCTCCCCATGATTCCAGCCCAAAACATTACTCCACCTCCTCCTTGTTGGCGCTGTAGCCGTGTTTGCGTGGGGTGTCCAGCCATCCTCCACTCCATCCATCTGGACCATCGAGCGCTGCACGACACTCATCCGTGAACAAAACAGTTTTGAAATCAGTCTTCATGTAATGTTTGGCCCACTGGAGCCGTTTCTGCTTGTGTGAAGTGGATAGAGGAGGTCGACAGGATGGCGTATGCACAGCTGCAAACCTCTGAAGGACCCTGCATCTTGTTGTTCGGGGGACGTTGGAGGCACCAGCAGCTTCAAAAACTTGTCTGCTGCTATGACAAGGCTTTTTTGCCGCTGCTCTTTTAACCTCACGTAATTGCCTGTAGGAAAGAGTCCTCAATTTGCCCTTATCAGCACGCACACGTGTGTACTGTGAATCAGCTACATACTTCTTGATTGCCAAGACACTTCATCCTGATCATCGCACAATGTTGATTGTAGTCATGCCTTGACCTAAACACTCCACAAATTGTTGCTTCTCAGCAGCCGACACATCCTTTTTCTTTCCCATTTTGGCAGAAAATGTAGGCTGCTTAATAATGTGAGACAGCCTTCTTAAGTAGTCTTGCCTTTCATTGGACACACCTGCCAAACTAATTAGCACAGGTGTCTGCAATTGCTTACAGTGATATAAAGAGCCCTGACACACATCACCATCAATGAGTTTAACTGACAAACAAACAAATTCTTCCCTTATCACTCCTAAACACTTTTTGCATAATAATTTGGAACACAGTGTACATGTGCTTTTCCACAAAACACCAGTGGTTCACGTAGTGAATCTTACAGTTCTAACTTGCCAACCGTGGTCTGTATGGAGTTGTTCAATAAAGGGCCCAAAATTAAGATAACATAGATGGGAGAGGTCTCTATGAATAGGAATTCCTAAGTATTTGATACCCTGTGAGGGCCAGGCAAAGGGAAAGTTGGACTGGATGGAATCCTATATGGATTTGGGGAGGGAGACATCGAGGGCCTCAGACTTCGCTGCATTGATTTTAAAATTTGACCATGTAACAAAGTGATCTATTTCAGCCATAACAGCATGGATGGATATATGTGATTGAGTGATATATACTAGGACATCATCAGCAAATAGAGAGCACTTGTACTCGGTGCCTCCCACCTCAATCCACCTAATATTGGGGTTATGGCGAATTGATGAGAGCAGGTGCTCCATCACTAGGATGTATAAGAGAGGGGACAGAGGACATCCCTGCCTTGTCCCATTGGTGATTGTGAAAGGTGATGAAAATGTTCTGACGCACCCCCTGGGCCTTGGGACACCCGGAGCCGGACCCTTTTTGGTGGATGCTGGTGGTTGTAGTCTTCGTGGCGGCGACCCGGTTCCGTGGCTCAGGGTGGTCAAACCAGTGGCGGAACTATTTATGTGGTTTTGATGTTTAAATGTCCGACTACGCCACCCGTGGATTGCGGTCAGAGTGAACCGCCGCTGCAGGGCAGACCGCTGAGGCTGGTGTTGTGGGTGCAGCAGAGCGTAGCATAACTCCCCACGGGAGGAGAATAGCCTCAGGGCAGTGTATGCGGAGGATGGGGGTGATGGTGCAGGGCAGCAGCAGTAACGACACGGAGTCAGTGATGCAGTCCAGGGCCTTTACTCACAGTTCTTATTATCCAGACCACGTCTGCAGGTAACGGCTGCCCACGTCGTACTGTGCTCACCAGGTGAGGGGCTCAGACAACTCCCAGATAACTTTGTAGCGCTTCACAGGACCCCCTTTGTGTGTCCTTTGTCTGGCCTTTCTTACCAACGCTTCTGTCCGGCTGCCTCGGGCCTCCTCTTGGTAAACTTGGCACCAGTTTCCCTGACCCTATGTGGTGCCTTCCTAGCGGGTGTAGCGAAGGGCTGCGCCACATAAAATGTCACAGCCTCCGGTTTCTAGCTGAGGGTCGTTTCCCGCCTCCACTAGTTTCAGGGACCGGTCTCCCCCTTTGGCCTGACCCCTCTACGCAGGTGGATTCGGGTGTGCGGTGGCGACTCGCCCGTCCGCAACCCTGGGATCCCTTCGTTCCTCGTTCCTGGAGCCTTCTCCGCTCCTCTTCCTTCCTTCTCCCTCTTCCAGGCCTGGGCCTGTGTTAGTAGGCCCGCCTCCGGAGCAGAGCTCATGCAGAGCCCCTGCTCCCTGTCACTTCTGCTCAGACTTCTCTGCACTGAACTAATATGGTGCCCACCTTTTATACTCCCTTATCAATGCACCCAGGAACTGCTTCCTCCCTGCTCCTGCACTACAGGGTTCCCCTTCCTCAGTGTTCCCTCCCGCCACTCCAGCCAGTGTCAGTGACTGTCGTGCCCATCTCAGGGGCATATTTGTCGCCCTGCCCCACAGCAATGTGGTGTAATGCATGCAGGTGTCGGGGTCCTGATCCACACTCCATCCTTACCTGAGAGTGAGATATCACACCTCTGGGTGAGGTGCAATACCTCTGTAGCAACCGAGCACTCAGGGTGCTACAGTTCCATTTATCTTCAGCCTAGGTGACGTATTGTGATACAGGGCCGTGATTTTGGCAATAAAAGGGTCCCCTAGACCCCTACCCCAAGCTTTTTAAGAGAATCATATATGGCGTGCCAGGAGACTCTATGGAATGCTTTCTCAGCATCCAACGAGAGTATCTAATTACAAATTTTTAACTGCATCTAGCCCAGGAAATACTTTGTGCCTAGTAGCAGTGTCTGCTAGTCAGCGGATTATCCCGGCTGTTAAGCAAGCTACACCACCTGTAGTTTGGACACTTAATTTTTTCAAAGGAAATGCTTCGGGACCACGGGATACTCAGTGAAGAGCATCAGGAGGCACCCCAAGGCATAGGGGCTGGGACTGGCAGTAGGATGCCTTGCGGTGGACAGCCGAGCTCGATCCTTATAAAAGCTTTTTAACTGCAGCAGCTTTAGTGGACGCTACTGGAGCTGGAATTACGCGGCTGCTGGCATGAGACTTGCCCTCCAATAGATCCTTGTAAATGGATTTAAAGTGTATTCATTCAAATTAGAGAGACAATTTAAATTAAAAAGCTTAGAGCTGCCTCCACCACAAGGGGGCTCGCTCGACCCACCAGCGGACAGGCACCAGTATTGGGAGAGGGGGGCTGGCCGTCAGGGTTCACCGCGGCTCTGGCACAAACCAGGCGACACGGAGGTGGCACGGGCAGGAGCGGACTGAACGTGTCGGCTTCTCACTTTTTGGATTTTAGAAGGGCATGACATGCCTATATCTGTGTCTCCCCCTCCTTTTACTCCTCCACCTCTTTTCTTTTCGCATGACTATATGTACTTGTCACTTTTCCATGTGTTAGTTGTGTCTTCTGAGCAGTTTGTCAGCTTTTGGACACCTTTGAAGGTGTTTTCTATGTGTTTCTATGTGTTTTTGTTTGCCTGCCATTGGTTTTAACGGTGTTCGAAGGTGTTCGACGAACAGTTCGACGAACAGTTCGGCGAACACACGGGTGTTCGACGAACCGAACCGAACTCGAACACTACGGGGATGGCTCAACACTACTTACAAGAGCCATGTGTGGCACCCCAGGGGTCTGGTCACCACAGTAATAGAGATATTACGTCGGAGAGCAAGTGGGAGGTTTCCTGGTCAGGATCCCTTAAACATGCAACATCCTCCTGCCCCAGTCCTGGGAGGGGAGAAGTCTGTCCTTATAAACTGGATCTGGGGTGGGGTTGAGTGAGTCAGAGAACAGTCAGAGTCAGAGTGAGAGCAAGGGAAAGTAACAGCAAGGAGCTCTGTAGGAGCTAGAGCTAAAGACCAGGGGCTGGAAGCTGAGCAGAGCTCGCCCTGGCAGAAGACAATAGGAACCAGACACAGGAGTCCGAAGCTGTGAGTACTTATATATCCAGCAGCAGAAACCAGCCGGCAGGGGATTTCAGGTCCTCTGGCCATAGAAGCCCGGAGGCTCAGTCACAAGCAAGGGACCAGCACCACCGTCGTGGAGTGGAGGCTAACATAAGGCCCCAAGTCACCAGCCATACGGCTGAGCACTACACGGTACACTCAGGGACGTGGGCTACTTCTACCCGCTTACAGCAAGGTAGCCAGGAAGAGTGCAGACAGACGGGGAGGCCTACAACTCCACCAGGCCAGGGGAACTCCTGCTTGCTCACAGACTGACCAGGCTTCTTATGCTAGCCAGTACTCCCGGGAGGGTCTACCTTATAATCATCAGTAAAGACCCTGAACTGCACTGCAAAGACTCTGAGTCGTTCCTGCTGTGCTCGTGCACCATCACCCCCATCATCCACACTCACTGCCCTGAGGCTATACTCCTCCCGAGGGGAGCTATCCCATTCTATGCTGCGCACACAACAGCAGCCTCAGCGGTCTGCCTCGCAGCGGTGGTACTCCCTGACCGCAATCCACGGGTGGCGCAGTCGGACAATTAACCTCAAAACCTAAGAAAGACTGCCACTGGTTTGACCAGCCTGAGCCACGGGACTGGGTCACCGCTACGGAGACTACAGACTCCAGAGACCCGGCACCGGGTATCCCACACACGTGTACACATGGCCCAGGGGGCGCGTCACATGCAGTACAGCATATTACAAACATAAGTCCCATTATTGGGGAGTGGGTGTCCCATAGTATTTGCTTATGCCTTGCAAGCAAAAGCTGCCAAAAATTAGGACGGAGCAACTTGCAATGCCCCTTACAAGAGCCATGCAGTACAGCATATTACAAACATAAGTTCCATTATTGGGGAGTGGGTCTCCCATAGTATTTGCTTATTCTTTCCCAGCAAAAGCTGCCAATAATTAGGACGGAGCAACTTGCAATGACCCTTACAAGAGCCATGCAGTACAGCATATTACAAACATAAGTCCCATTATTGGGGAGTTGGTGTCCCATAGTATTTGCTTATGCCTTGCAAGCAAAAGCTGCCAAAAATTAGGACGGAGCAACTTGCAATGCCCCTTACAAGAGCCATGCAGTACAGCATATTACAAACATAAGTCCCATTATTGGGGAGTGGGTCTCCCATAGTATTTGCTTATGCTTTCCCAGCAAAAGCTGCCAAAAATTAGGACGGAGCAACTTCAATGACCCTTACAAGAGCCATGCAGTACAGCATATTACAAACATAAGTCCCATTATTGGGGAGTGTGTGTCCCATAGTATTTGCTTATGCCTTGCAAGCAAAAGCTGCCAAAAATCAGGACGGAGCAACTTGCAATGCCCCTTACAAGAGCCATGTAGTACAGCATATTACAAACATAAGTCCCATTATTGGGGAGTGGGTCTCCCATAGTATTTGCTTATGCTTTCCCAGCAAAAGCTGCCAAAAATTAGGACGGAGCAACTTGCAATGCCCCTTACAAGAGCCATGCAGTACAGCATATTACAAACATAAGTCCCATTATAGGGGAGTGGGTCTCCCATAGTATTTGCTTATGCTTTCCCAGCAAAAGCTGCCAAAAATTAGGACGGAGCAACTTGCAATGCCCCTTACAAGAGCCATGCAGTACAGCATATTACAAACATAAGTCCCATTATTGGGGAGTGGGTGTCCCATAGTATTTGCTTATGCCTTGCAAGCAAAAGCTGCCAGAAGTTAGGACGGAGCAACTTGCAATGCCCCTTACAAGAGCCATGCAGTACAGCATATTACAAACATAAGTCCCATTATTGGGGAGTGGGTCTCCCATAGTATTTGCTTATGCCTTGCAAGCAAAAGCTGCCAAAGATTAGGACGGAGCAACTTGCAATGCCCCTTACAAGAGCCATGCAGTACAGCATATTACAAACATAAGTCCCATTATTGGGGAGTGGGTCTCCCATAGTATTTGCTTATGCTTTCCCAGTAAAAGCTGCCAAAAATTAGGACAGAGCAACTTGCAATGCCCCTTACAAGAGCCATGCAGTACAGCATATTACAAACATAAGTCCCATTATTGGGGAGTGGGTGTCCCATGGTATTTGCTTATGCTTTCCCAGCAAAAGCTGCCAAAAATTAGGACGGAGCAACTTGCAATGCCCCTTACAAGAGCCATGCAGTACAGCATAGTACAAACATAAGTCCCATTATTGGGGAGCGGGTCTCCAATTGTATTTGTTTATGCTTTCCCTGCAAAAGCTGCCAAAAATTAGGACGGAGCAACTTGCAATGCCCCTTACAAGAGCCATGCAGTACAGCATATTACAAACATAAGTCCCATTATTGGGGAGTGGGTGTCCCATGGTATTTGCTTATGCTTTCCCAGCAAAAGCTGCCAAAAATTAGGACGGAGGAACTTGCAAAGCTGGCACCCTGGTGGTATAGTGGTCGTGGAGGCTGAGGATAAGGAGAAGAAGATTAAACAGCCGAAACGAGGAAGCGTATACCCATGTGTGGGTGTGAAGCGGTGCATGTGAATACACCTCCCGAAATAACACAATGGATTTGACTTTATGTTACTCTGCTGTCTTTTGGTGGTGATGAGAAGTCTGGCCCAATCCAGCCCTTGTTCATTTTGATAAGGGTCAGCTTGTCAGCATTGTCAGTTGACAGGCGAGTGCGCTTATCAGTTATAATTCCCCCAACGGCACTAAAAACATGCTCCGATAGCACGCTAGCAGCAGGGCAGGCCAGGACCTCCAAGGCGTACAGAGCGAGTTCATTCCAAGTGTCCAGCTTGGATACCCAATAATTAAAAGGCACAGAGGAATCACGGAGGACGCTGGTACGATCGGCAAGGTACTCCCTCACCATCTTTTGAAACTTTCCACTCCTTACATAGTTACATAGTTACATAGTTTATAAGGCCGAAAAAAGACAAGCGTCCATCCAGTTCAGCCTATTTCTTGTGCACTGCAGCTATTCCGCAGCGTTGATCCAGGGGAAGGCAAAAAAAAAAACATGCGGTATAGACCAATTAACATCATTGAAGAAAAAATTCACTTCCCGACACCAATCTGGATTAATTAACTATCACTAAGCATAAGATGTAATTTTATTGTTCTCAAGAAAGGCGTCCAGGCCTCTCTTGAACTCATTAAGTGAGTTGGACATCACCACTTCCTCTCCCAGAGAGTTCCAGAGTCTCATGGCTCTGACCGTAAAGAATCCCCTTCTATGCTGGTGCAGGAACCTCCTTTCCTCCAGACGCATAGTGTGCCCCCTCATCTTTGTCACCATCCTTGGTATAAACAGGTCATGGGAGAGATCTCTGTACTGCCCCCTGATGTATTTATACATGTTTATGAGGTCTCCCCTAAGCCTTCTCTTTTCCAACGTAAATAGGCCTAATTTTGACATCCTCTCTGGGTATTCTAGTCCCTCCATTCCCTTTATTACCTTAGTCGCCCTCCTTTGTACCCTCTCTAGCTCCAATATGTCTTTCCTGAGCACCGGAGCCCAGAACTGTGCACAATATTCTAAGTGCGACCTTACCAGCGCTTTATACAGAGGAAGAACAATGTTCTCATCATATGCCCCTATTCCTCTTCTGATGCATGCCATGACTCTATTTGCCTTCGCAGCTGCTGCCTGACACTGGGCACTCCAATTTAATTTGCTATTAACCAAGACGCCCAGGTCCTTCTCCATGTCAGATTTCCCCAACGTTTTCCCTTTTAATAAGTATGGGTGACTGCTGTTTTTCTTTCCCATGTGCATGACCTTACATTTATCAGCATTGAACCCCATTTGCCATTTTTTGGCCCAACTCCCCAATTTATCTAAATCCTCCTGTAGCTGTGCCCTATCCTCATCTGTATTAACTACTTTACAAAGTTTAGTATCATCTGCAAATATTGCTATTTTACTATGCAACCCTTCCACTAGATCATTAATAAATATATTAAATAATATAGGGCCCAAGACAGACCCTTGAGGCACCCCGCTAGTAACCCTGACACACCCTGAGCTTACTCCATTGATAACCACCCTCTGCTTTCTATCACTCAGCCAGCTATTTACCCACTTGCACACATTATCCCCCAGACCAAGCATTCTCATTTTATATACCAACCTTTTGTGTGGCACGGTATCAAACGCTTTGGAGAAGTCAAGGTATACAACATCCACTGACTCTCCCCGGTCCAGCTGTGAGCTCACCTCCTCGTAGAAGGCAATCAGGTTTGTTTGGCAGGAGCGATCTCTCATGAATCCATGTTGATATGGAGTTAGACAGTTATTATCATTAAGATATTCTACAATAGCATCTCTAAGAAATCCTTCAAACAATTTACTCACAACAGACGTTAAGCTGACTGGTCTATAGTTCCCAAGGTCACTTTTAGACCCCTTTTTGAATATTGGTACCACATTTGCTTGGCGCCAGTCTAGTGGGACAGTCCCTGTCCATAAAGAGTGCTTGAATATAAGATACAGCGTTCTGTCAATCACATTACTTAATTCTTTTAGTACCCGGGGGTGTATGCCATCTGGGCCTGGTGACTTGTCTATTTTGATATTATTTAGGCGTTTCTGAACTTCCTCCTGGGTTAGGTGGGTGATATTTAGCAGAGGGTTTACTTTATCACTTTGCATTTCCTCCGATAAATTGTTTTCTTTTGTGAAAACAGTGGAGAAGAAGCTATTGAGTAGGTTTGCTTTACCCTCATCGCCCTCTATGATTTTACCCAGGTTATTTTTCAATGGGCCAACGCCATCAGTTTTAATCCTTTTACTGTTTATATAGTTACAAGAACAGTTTGGGATTCGTTTTACTTTCCTTGGCAATTAGTCTCTCTGTCTCCTCTTTTGCTATTCTTATTTGTTTCTTACAGATTTAGTTTTTTTCCCTATAAGATATTAGCGCTTCCTCACTGCCTTCTTGTTTAAGTTTACCGAAAGCCCTTTTTTTGTTTTTCATTGCCCTCTTGACTTCCTTATTTAGCCACATTGGCTTCCTCCTATTCCTAGCCCTTTTATTCCCATAAGGTATGTACCTTCTACAGTGACTATGTAGGACTGTTTTGAAAATTTCCCATTTTCTATCCGTGCTCCTATTACTGAAGATACTATCCCAGTTTATAAGGTGAAGGGCATCTCTTAGCTGATCAAACTTTGCCCTCCTGAAGTTCAGTGTTTTTGTGACTCCCTTGCTGGGCACCCTACTGAAGCACATGTGGAATTGTATAATGTTGTGGTCACTATTTCCCAGGTGCCCCCCGACTCCTTGTGAGAGTACCCCGCGCATCAGGGCCTGTAAGCTGGGCGGGTGTCAGAAAACTGTCCCAGAACGTTGACAGTGTTCCCCTGCCTCTGCTGGATTGGAGTTGCATCTCTCTCGCCTGTACGCCTTGGTTGGGCAATGAACTGTGACCTCTGCCGCTAGCGTGTTCAGATGGGAATTTTTTTAAGAGTTCTGCAGCAAGGGCCTTCTGGTATTGCCCCATTTTTGTAGACCTCTCCACCTCAGGAATAAGAGAGTGAAAGTTCTCCTTGTAGCGGGGGTCTACAAGTGTCACCAACCAGTAATGACTGTCACCCAACATTTTCACAACGCGAGGGTCACGGTTAAGGCAGCGTAACATAAAGTCAGCCATGCGTGCCAGACTGGTAACGGGCAAGATGACGCCTGACCATGCTCTCTTCCTCCTCCTCCTCCTCTTCCTCCTCCCCCCTGTCCTCAGGCCACCCACGTTGAACCGACGGTATGACACTTGTACAGGTACTACCGTCTACAACGCATGATAGCAGCTCCTGTTCTTCCTCCTCCTCCTCCTCCTCCTCTCCCTCATTGTCCCCCAATGCACATTGGGATGAGATGAGGCTGGGCTGTGTGTAATCACCCGCTACGGCTTCTTGATCCATCTCATCATACTCTGGCTGCAATGCCTCCTCTTTAATTCTCTGCAGAGAGCGTTGCAAAAGACAGACAAGTGGGATGCTGACACTAATGATGGCGTCATCGCCACTCACCATCTTGGTGGCCTCCTCAAAGTTTGTCAGGATGGTACATATGTCAGACATCCAGGTCCACTCCTGAGGTCTTATGTGTGGAGTCTGACCTGAATATCGACGGCCTTGTTGCAGCTGGTACTCCACAACTGCTCTCTTCTGCTCACAAATCCTTTGCAACATGTGGAGGGTAGAGTTCCAACGTGTGGGGACATCACACACCAGTCGGTGTGCCGGAAGCTGCAAACGCTGCTGCAACACAGCAAGGGCGGCGGAAGCTGTAGCCGACTTGCGAAAATGAGCTGACAGGCGGCGTACTTTCACGAGCAGATCTGGCAACTCGGGGTACGATTTAAGAAACCGCTGAACCACGAGGTTAAGCACATGAGCCAGGCATGGTACGTGTGTAATCTCACCTTGCCTCTGAGCCGCCACCAGGTGACGGCCATTGTCACACACGACCATGCCGGGATGTAGGTTCAGCGGTCTCAGCCACAGATCTGCCTGCTCTTTCACAGCTGTCCACAACTCACAAGCAGTGTGAGGTTTATCACCTAAGCTTATGAGTTTCAGCACAGCCTGTTGCCGCTTGGCGGAGGCAGTACTGCAATGCTTCCAGCTTGTAACTGATGTGGTGATATCTGAGATGGAGGCTGAACATGAGGAGGAGGAGGAGAAGGAGGATGCGCAGGAGCTGTACACTGTGGGGGCAACTCTGACTGACATAGGGCCCGCAATCCTCGGTGTGGGGAGGATGTGTTCCTTCCCAAGGTCCGACTGGGTCCCGGCTTCCACTATGTTTACCCAGTGTGCCGTCAGAGAGATGTACCGTCCCTGGCCACAAGCACTTGTCCACGTGTCCGTTGTCAGGTGGACTCTCCCAGTAACTGCGTTGTTGAGGGCACGGCAGTTGCTTTGGGACACGTGCTTGTGTAGTGCGGGGATGGCACACTGGGCAAAATAGTGTCGGCTGGGGACCGAGTACCGAGGGACGGCCACCGCCATAAGATTGCGGAAGGATTCCGTCTCCACCAGCCTAAAAGGCAGCATTTCCAATGTAAGCAGTCGTGAAATGTGCGAATTTAGGACTGTGGCCTGTGGGGCGTTAGCTGCGAATTTCCGCTTTCGTTCAAAGGTCTGGGATATGGACAATTGAACGCTGCGGTGGGACGTGGACGTGGACGTTGATGCTGTTTCTTGAGAAACTGCCATAACAAGTGAAAACTGAGAGGAGGGGGCATCTTTACATGCAGTATGGACAGGGGATTGCCTTGCACACACAACAGGGGGTTCTATTGCACGCACAACAGTGGAAGAAGCAGTGGTGACACCCGCTGACACTGGTCGTGGACCCTGGGTTTCGCCCCACAAAGTCAGGTGCTTTGCTGCCATGTGCCTGATCATGCTGGTGGTGGTCAGGCTGGTAGTTTTGTCACCCCTGCTGATGCTGGCATGGCAGGTGGAACATATGGCCTTTTTGGGGTTATCAGCAGAGTCTTTAAAAAAATTCCAGACTCTGGAAGACCTACCGCTTGTACTGGCAATGTCCCTCGTGTTGGTGTTACGGGGAATGGTTGCTTGCCTTCTGTCTGTGGCCACCACACTGCTTCTTCCTGCCTGTTGGGGTACTCTGCCTCCCTCCCCCTGTGTGCTGCTGGCCTCACTCTGCATGTCCTCCTTCCACGTTGGGTCAGTTACTAGATCATCCACCACCTCCTCCTCTTCCACTTGCACACCACGATCCTCCTCCTCACTTCCTGGCAATTGTATCTCGTCATCGTCTTCCTCTTGTGACAGATTGCCAACGTCGACTTCCTGTGGCCGTGGCTGTTCAAATATTTGGGCATCGCAACATGGGATCTCCTCTTCCACCACTTCAAGCGTATCAGGCGAGGGGCCCAAATATGGAAATGGACCAGTGAACAGCTGTTCAGAGTGTCCAAGTGTGGGATCACTTGCTGTCTGACGACACTCGGCATGGTGGGAGGAAGGAGCATCAGGGTGAGGAGGAGTATGCAGTCGAGACTCACGGCTACTAAGAGTTGACCGTGTGGAAGACAGACCGGAGGTGGTGGTGCCCAGGTAACTGGAAGTATTGTCTGCTATCCAATTAATAACCTGTTCACACTGATCAGTTCTCAATACTGGTGTTGTTCTGTGCTTCCCTAGTAATTCAGTCAAGAAGTGGGAGCGAGAAGATGTGGCTGTTGGTTGTGGCACATTTTCACCTTGGCCACGGCCCCGTCCTCTGCACGAACCATCACCAGAACGTCCACTTCCACGTCCCTTGCCACGCGCCTTGCCCATTGTAAATGAAGTAAAATAGCTTACACTTGCACTATCAATGGAAAAAGGGTAATAAAGAGTAGATTAGAACCGTGGAAGAGGAAAACCACAGTTATTGTTTACTGGGGTATACCACACTTTTTTAAATAGAGATATTTGCGGCTGAACAGTGAGCGACACACTCAAACTGCTTTTTTTTTAGATACCAAAGGCCCAAAACTGGATAGTACAGCGATTTGACCCATGGAACTGCGAAACCACACTGGGATGTCGGGCCTACACAAGACTATTTTCAACAGATATATTTTTGTGTCACAACAGTCAGGAGACACTACTGTTTTTCTTTACGGAAAAAACTACCAAAACCTGAATAACAGAGATTTTTTACCGTGGAACATCAAAACCACAGTTATAATTTACTGGTGTATTCCAGGCTTTTTAAAATATATATATATTTGCGGCTGAACAGTGAGCGACACACTCAAACTGTTTTTTTTAGATACAAATGGCCCAAAAGTGGATAATACAGAGGTTTGTACCTTGGAACTGCAAAACCACACTTGTATTTCTCGGGCCTACACCAGACTATTTTCAACAGATATATTTGTGTCTGAAAAATCAGGGAGACACTATTTTTTTTTTTTTTACAGCAAAAAATGCAAAAAGCAGGATAATAGAGATTTTTTACCGTGGAACATCAAAAGCACACTTCTGTCTCTCTGGCCTACACCAGACATTTTTCAACAGATATATTTGTGTCTGAAAAATTAGGGAGACACTATTATTATTTTTATACAGCAAAAAATGCCAAAAACAGGATAATAGAGATGTTTTACCGTGGAACATCAAAACCACAGTAATAATTTACTGGTGTATACCAGGCTTTTTAAAATATATATATATTTGCGGCTGAACAGTGAGCGACACACTCAAACTGTTTTTTTTAGATACAAATGGCCCAAAAGTGGATAATACAGAGGTTTGTACCGTGGAACTGCAAAACCACACTTGTATTTCTCGGGCCTACACCAGACTATTTTCTACAGATATATTTGTGTCTGAAAAATCAGGGAGACACAATTTTTTTTTTTTTTACAGCAAAAAATGCAAAAAGCAGGATAATAGAGATTTTTTACCGTGGAACAGCAAAAGCACACTTCTGTCTCTCTGGCCTACACCAGACTAATTTCAACAGATATATTTGTGTCTGAAAAATCAGGGAGACACTATTTTTTTTTTTTTTTACAGCAAAAAATGCAAAAAGCAGGATAATAGAGATTTTTTTACCGTGGAACAGCAAAAGCACACTTCTGTCTCTCTGGCCTACACCAGACTATTTTCAACAGATATATTTGTGTCTGAAAAATCAGGGAGACACTATTTTTTTTTTTTTTTACAGCAAAAAATGCAAAAAGCAGGATAATAGAGATTTTTTACCGTGGAACAGCAAAAGCACACTTCTGTCTCTATGGCCTACACCAGACTATTTTCAACAGATATATTTGTGTCTGAAAAATCAGGGAGACACTATTATTATTTTTATACAGCAAAAAATGCCAAAAACAGGATAATAGAGATGTTTTACCGTGGAACATCAAAACCACAGTAATAATTTACTGGTGTATACCAGGCTTTTTAAAATATATATATATTTGCGGCTGAACAGTGAGCGACACACTCAAACTGTTTTTTTTAGATACAAATGGCCCAAAAGTGGATAATACAGAGGTTTGTACCGTGGAACTGCAAAACCACACTTGTATTTCTCGGGCCTACACCAGACTATTTTCTACAGATATATTTGTGTCTGAAAAATCAGGGAGACACATTTTTTTTTTTTTTTACAGCAAAAAATGCAAAAAGCAGGATAATAGAGATTTTTTACCGTGGAACAGCAAAAGCACACTTCTGTCTCTCTGGCCTACACCAGACTAATTTCAACAGATATATTTGTGTCTGAAAAATCAGGGAGACACTATTTTTTTTTTTTTTTACAGCAAAAAATGCAAAAAGCAGGATAATAGAGATTTTTTACCGTGGAACAGCAAAAGCACACTTCTGTCTCTCTGGCCTACACCAGACTATTTTCAACAGATATATTTGTGTCTGAAAAATCAGGGAGACACTATTTTTTTTTTTTTTTTACAGCAAAAAATGCAAAAAGCAGGATAATAGAGATTTTTTACCGTGGAACAGCAAAAGCACTCTTCTGTCTCTATGGCCTACACCAGACTATTTTCAACAGATATATTTGTGTCTGAAAAATCAGGGAGACACTATTATTATTTTTATACAGCAAAAAATGCCAAAAACAGGATAATAGAGATGTTTTACCGTGGAACATCAAAACCACAGTAATAATTTACTGGTGTATACCAGGCTTTTTAAAATATATATATATTTGCGGCTGAACAGTGAGCGACACACTCAAACTGTTTTTTTTAGATACAAATGGCCCAAAAGTGGATAATACAGAGGTTTGTACCGTGGAACTGCAAAACCACACTTGTATTTTGTCGGGCCTACACCAGACTATTTTCAACAGATATATTTGTGTCTGAAAAATCAGGGAGACACTATTTTTTTTTTTTTTACAGCAAAAAATGCAAAAAGCAGGATAATAGAGATTTTTTACCGTGGAACAGCAAAAGCACACTTCTGTCTCTCTGGCCTACACCAGACTATTTTCAACAGATATATTTGTGTCTGAAAAATCAGGGAGACACTATTATTATTTTTATACAGCAAAAAATGCCAAAAACAGGATAATAGAGATGTTTTACCGTGGAACATCAAAACCACAGTAATAATTTACTGGTGTACACCAGGCTTTTTAAAATATATATATATTTGCGGCTGAACAGTGAGCGACACACTCAAACTGTTTTTTTTAGATACAAATGACCCAAAAGTGGATAATACAGAGGTTTGTACCGTGGAACTGCAAAACCACACTTGTATTTCTGATACCTACACCAGACTATTTTCAACAGATATATTTGTGTCTGAAAAATCAGGGAGACACAATTTTTTTTTTTTACAGCAAAAAATGCAAAAAGCAGGATAATAGAGATTTTTTACCGTGGAACAGCAAAAGCACACTTCTGTCTCTCTGGCCTACACCAGACTATTTTCAACAGATATGTTTGTGTCTGAAAAATCAGGGAGACACTATTATTATTTTTATACAGCAAAAAATGCCAAAAACAGGATAATAGAGATGTTTTACCGTGGAACATCAAAACCACAGTAATAATTTACTGGTGTATACCAGGCTTTTTAAAATATATATATATTTGCGGCTGAATAGTGAGCGACACACTCAAACTGTTTTTTTTAGATACAAATGGCCCATAGAACTGCAAAACCACACTTCTATTTCTCTGGCCTACACCAGACTATTTTCAACAGATATATTTGTGTCTGAAAAATCAGAGGCACACTTTTTTTTTGGGGGGGGGGGGGGCACCAAAAGGTTAATAAGATGCGTATTTGTACATTGTGAAGGAGGAAAAAAAAGAGGATTTAGATTAAAAAAAAGGATTTTTCCTGGCCCCCGGGACCTGGAGCTAAGTCCAGCAATTTCAGCAACAGGAGCAGCACACAGGACTGTAATGCAGCGTTTGCTGGTATAACCACTGCGTCTCCTATACAGCCTGCCTGCCTGCCTGCCTGATATACCTGGGATGGATAATAGTCCTGAGAAGGACTGTTTGTTTGATCTGGCAGCCTTTACAGACCCTACACTAACTATTTTGCAGGATATATCTCTCCCTAAATCAGCAGCGCAGTCCCTACACTGTCTGATCCGGAGCGACTGTGTCCAAGATGGCGGCGCCCGGTTTTAAATACTCGAGGTGAAGCTGTGCGGCCAGCCAATCACTGTAATGCCCACAAACAACATGGCTGCGGCATTACAGTGACTGTCTGGCAATCCCTGCATGTTCATTGGCTCTGTAAAGAGCGCCAAACATGCAGGGCGGAGACCCGAGCTCCCGCCCGAGTAACCCGGAAATGCTCGGTGCTCACCGAATATCCCGAGTAGCGTGATGCTCGGGCGAGTACCGAGCAGTGTCGAGCATGTTCGCTCAACACTATTGGTGATATCAACTTCCTGTTTCTTGCACATTAGTATATGGGAAGGGGAAAACTTTTCCAGATGGGTGATCACCATGGCGGCCATTTTGTAGTTGGCCATTTTGTATGCAACTTTATTTTTTTCAATGGGAAGAGGGTCATATGACACATCAAACTTATTGAGAATTTCATAAGAAAAACAATGGTGTGCTTGGCTTTAACGTAACTTTATTCTTTCATGAGTTATTTACAAGTTTCTCTTTGTTTACAGCCATTGACATGTCGCACAGGTTAACACGTGAGGAGCTGATAGAAATTGTGTTGATGTCTGGTGAACGCAGTACCCGGGTCATTGCAGCAGATTTCAATGCAAGACACCCTACGAGACCACCCATCTCCCATGCTACAGTTAGCAAACTGCTTGCCAAATTTCGTGAAACAGGTTCAGTGTTGGATTTGCCAAAATGTGGACGCAACAAAACTGTCACTAATGAAGAAACATCAGTGGCTGTCCTAGCTTCATTCAGCAAGAGCCCACAGCGTAGCACTCACCGCATGTCACTGGAGAGTGGCATCAGTTGAACATCCCTTCGGCGGATATTAACTACTCACAAATGGCACCCTTACAAAATCCAGATGCTGCAGCATCTCAACGAGGATGACCCAGATCGGCGCACTGAATTAGCGAAACAAAAATTGGAACAGGACCCTCAGTTTACACAGAACATTATCTTCAGTGATGAGGCAAACTTTTTTGTGAATGGTGAAGTTAACAAACAAAACCACCGCTATTTGTCTGACATTAACCCACAGTGGATAGATCACTCCTAGACTGTTAGAACCCAAAAATTGATGGTATGGTTTATGGGGTACAAAGATAGTAGGGCCATTCTTCATCAATGGAAACCTCAATGCCACTGGATATCTGAAATTGCTACATGATGATGTGTTGCCCTCTTTATGCACTGAAGATGGCACGTTCCCTGAGATTTTCCAACAAGATGGTGCACCACCACATTATGGGTGTCAAGTCCGAGCATTCCTACATGAACAGTTTCCTGGAAAGTGTATTGGTCGTCGTGGGCCAGTTGAATGGCCACCAAGGTCTCCTGATCTGACCCCCTTAGGCTTTTATCTTTGGGGTCATCTGAAGGCAGTTGTCTATGCTGTGAAGATACAAGATGTTAAACATCTGAAACAACGGATACTGGAAGCCTGTGCTAGCATTTCTTCTGCGGTGTAGCTATCAGTTTGTCAAGAGTGGGAGAAGAGGGTTGCATAGACAATCCAACACAATGGGAAGCACTTTGAACACATTTTATAGGTGCTCATAAACTTGTAAATAACTCATGAAAGAATAAAGTTACATTAAAACCAAGCACGCCATTGTTTTTCTTTTGAAATTCTCAATAAGTTTGATGTATCACATGACCCTCTTACCATTGAAAAAAGTAAAGTTGGATCCAAAATGGCTGACTTCAAAATGGCCACCATGGTCACCCCCTATCTGGAAAAGTTTCCCCCCTCCTATATACTAATGTGCCACAAACAGGAAGTTGATATCACCAACCATTCCCATTTTATTTAGGTGTATCCATATAAATCGCCCACCCTGTAGATGTAGAATACATGGACAAGCTGCAATTGTGTGGCTGTCTATTGGCAGGAAGTAGAGTGCAGGAGCTTAGTGCTTAGCTGTTTTGAAAGGGAGGAAGCTGTGACTTTTAACACAAGAATTTTCCCTTTTTTGGCTATGTGCGCATGATCTGAATTTGAAGCAGAAATTTCCTGAGCGTTTCACCATCTCCTTGGCAGGAAAAACGCTGCAGAAAAACCGCCGTGATTTTGATGCATTTTTTATGCATTTTTGATGCGGTTTTTGTACATCAATGAATGATTTTTTGAGCTGAATAAAGTAAATAAAGATATTTGGTGGGACATTGCTTAAACCCTTGGATTAACTTCAGAACTGGGGTGTGTATATTGGTTAATTTAAATGATTAAAGATTGTGTCTGTTGTATTTCAAATAAAGTGTTTGCTCTGTGTCTGTGTTTATTTAACTCTTTACTTTAGTTTAATTAGGTTTGGTCATGAAAAGGTTTGATTGACACCTTGTCATAACCAAACAAAATAGCTAAGTGTCAGCTATTCCCATTCACCCAATCTTCATTAGCATTTCTATTCATGTAATTTATGTGGCGGTTGTGTGCTTTTAGCCTGGGAAGGTGCCATTTGTAAACATGGTCCCTGGCCATTATTAACAGCTCACAGCTGTCTCTTTAGCCGCTACAACCCCATGAACAGCAACAAGCAGCACTTTGGATGCAGCTTATTTTTTGCTGCATACAAATCGTGGTGTTCTAATGCCAAAGTTTTGTTATCGGTACATGTGAATCCAAAGTATATAATGACACTTCAATCAGTCAAAATCTGCAGCGGAGACTAACGTGTCTGCTACAGAAATTGACATGCTGCGGGTGAGTTTTGGCACTTGGTCACGGTCAGGAGCTGCTGCAGGTTTGAAGCTGCGTGTTTATACAGCATTAAACCCGCAGCGTCCAGATGGTATAGTATAGTGGATGGGATCTCTAGAAATCCCATGTCCACTATGCATGCATCAGAGGCTGTTGATCACTGACATGCGGCATGTCTTTTAGGACAAAATCATGTCAAATTCAAATGCATGTCAAATTCTCTTTCGGAGTCACTAGTCTCTGCAACAGAAATTGTCAACGATGACAAAGGCGGAAGAGAGGTCAAGAAGCATGAGCAGAGAGTGGTCACCATTACGTTTCGCTGTCAGAAGGTCATTGGTTACTTTGATGAGTGCAGTTTCTGTAGAATGTAGGGGGCGGAAGCAGGACTGTAGGGGGCGGAAGCCGGACTGTGATGGGTCTAGAAGAGAGTGAGTGGAGAGGTAACTGGTAAGGCAGGAGTAGACCAGGTGCTCCAAGAGTTTAGAGATGAAGGGAAAATTAGAGACTGGTCTGTAGTTGTTTGTGCAGGAAGGGTCAATAGAGGGCTTTTTAAATAATGGAGTAATTATGGAGTGTTTGAAGGAGGAGGGGAAGATACCAGAAGAGAGGGAGAGGTTGAAAATTTTAGTTAGGTGAGTAGTGACGACTGAAGAAAGAGACTGGAGTAGATGTGAGTAAATGGTCAAGGAACTGGGTGGGTGAGCCTGGGGGACGGTATACGACCGCTACTCTGAGGGAGAGGGGATGGAAGAGCCTGATAGTGTGGACCTCAAAAGAAGGGAATGAGAGTGATTGTACTGGGGGAATAACCTGGAAGGTGCAATGTGGGGACAGGAGTATGCCAACCCCACCACCAAGTCTGTTCGCAGGTCTCGAGAAATGGGAAAAATGCTGGCCGCCATGAGAAATAGCAGCAGAGGAGACAGTGTCAGAATCCTGGATCCAGGTTTCAGTGAGGGCCAGCAGGTTGAGAGAGTTGGTCAGAAAGTAATTGTGCAGGAAAGGAAGCTTGTTGCATACAGACCGTGGATTCCACAGTGCGCAATTGAAGGAGGGAGATGAAGGAGTACAGCTGATGTTAATAAGGTTAGCAGGGTTTCGATGTGAGGTAAGGGAGAGGTTGAGGTTGGTGGCAAGCGTTTTTGCAGCATTATCGAGGTGGAAAAATCGCAGCGAAAACGCATCAAAAATGCTTTGTGTGCACATAGCCTTTGGGAGTAGTTTATTTTTCTTCCAGTGCCAGGTAAGCTTTTCAATAGTAGCACAATACAGTGGACAATCAGGAGATGTGTGGCAGCAGCAGAACAATATGGGACATGATGGAATGGCAGGAGATGTCCAGGCCAGCATTGTAAGCACCAGCAGTAGCACAAGCAGAATATAGAATGTAATATAAAGCCATAAGGCCCTATCAGTGTAGGGGCAACAGCATTGGCAGCAGCAAAACAGTGTAGAACGAAATGGACAGACAGGCATATGATATGGCTAATCTAATTATTGGCATCAAACATTGATGAATGAAAATCTTTACTGATTCAGGCCTTTTTCATTTTCACAAAAGTAAGGTTTTCCACACTTGTGGAGAGCAATTTGATATGCTTGGGTGTGGCAGCCATGCTGAATAAAATCTCTGACTGTACACTGCAACTTGGAAAAAATAGTGCACCAAAAGTAAACAAGGCCACTACCACTGGTCCAATCTGCTGACTCAGAAGTCCATTGGGTTTGGGAATAGGTTATCTGCCGGAGAAAGGACACAGTCCAGGTATGAATAAGCCTTGTTATTCGGGAAGTGCGTCTGTTTCCTGATATGCTTTAGGTTGGCTCAGCGTCTGATAAAATATCTGGATCATCATGTCATATATAATGGTTGTCTTGGAACATGAAGGAGCATTAACTCTGCAGGGAGCAGAGATGGGTTGCTTGGTCAGACATGTGGTCAGCATGTATATCCTCCACATGAAGTGGATGCAACGTTCTGCCCTGTTCTTGGTTGATAGATGTCCATTGTAGAAGATGTGGCAGAGGTATAAGAGGTGGATGACCACCAGCGAAGGTGTCACCACCTGTCATTTTTGTGATCGTCCATCACCATCATTCAAGATATTGACACAGATGTGTGCTGTGACTGGCAGTGATTGTAAGTCAACAGTGTAGTGACTAGTGCAGTGAGCATTCTATTTTCTCCTGCACATGTGTGTACAGGGTGAGCACCTCTTCTTAGAATCATAATGGCAGCTATGGGCTAAGTGCACGCCAGCATTGCCCATAAAGCAATGGAATCCACTAAGTGGAACAGCAGGAACTGTACTTAGCCAGGTGGGGGCTTTGCTGGCACACAAGCAGAAGATTGGTCAAATATACAGTTAGGTCCATATATACTTGGACAGAGACAACATTTTTCTAATTTTCGTTCTAGACATACCACAATGAATTTTAAACAAAACAATTCAGCTGCAGTTGAAGTTCAGGCTTTCATCTTTTAATTGAGGGTATCCACATTAAAATTGGATGAAGGGTTTAGGAGTTTCAGCTCCTTAACATGTGCCATCCTGTTTTTAAAGGGACCAAAAGTAATTGGACAATTGACTCCAAGGCTATTTCATGGCCAGGTGTGGGCAATCCCTTCGTTATGTCATTCTCAATTAAGTAGATAAAAGGCCTGGAGTTGATTTGAAGTGTGGTGCTTGCATTTGGAAGGTTTTGCTGTGAAGTAAACATGCGGTCAAAGGAGCTCTCCATGCAGGTGAAACAAGCCATCCTTAAGCTGCAAAAACAGAAAAAACCCATCCGAGAAATAGCTACAATATTAGGAGTGGCAAAATCTACCGTTTGGTACATCCTGAGAAAGAAAGAAAGCACTGGTGAACTCATCAATGCAAGAAGACCTGGGCGCCCACGGAAGACAACAGTGGTGGATGATCGCAGAATAATCTCCATGGTGAAGAGAAACCCCTTTACGACAGCCAACCAAGTGAACACCACTCTCCAGGATGTATGCGTATCAATATCCAAATGTACCATAAAGAGAAGACTGCATGAAAGTAACTACAGAGGGTTCACTGCACGGTGCAAGCCACTCATAAACATCAAGAAGAAAAAGGCTAGACTGGACTTTGCTAAAAAACATCTAAAAAAGCCAGCACAGTTCTGGAAGAACATTCTATGGACAGATGAAACCAAGATCAGCCTCTACCAGAATGATGGAAAAAGAAAAGTGTGGCGAAGACGTGGTACAGCTCATGATCCAAAGCATAGCACATCATCTGTAAAACACGGCGGAGGCAGTGTGATGGCGTGGCTGCCAGTGGCACTGGGTCACTAGTGTTTATTGATGATGTGACCCAGGACAGAAGCAGCTGAATGAATTCTGATGTATTCAGAGCAATACTGTGTGCTCAGATCCATCCAAATGCAGCCAAATTGATTGCTCGTCGTTTCATACTACAGATGGACAATGACCCAAAACATAAAGCCAAAGCAACCAAGGAGTTTATTAAAGCAAAGAAGTGGAATATTCTTGAATGGCCAAGTCAGTCACTTGACTGGGGCTCGCGTGACGTCGGTATGTCACGTTGGTGCTGCAGCCAATCAGCAGCCTTTAATAAGCTGCTATACTCGCATTTCTTTCCGATGAAGTTGACATCCGGAAAATGTGAGAGCTCCTGTTCCTCTGTGACCACATCGAGATGTCAGTTACGAACGAGGGAAGTGAGAGTGAAGTGACCCATTACCTGGTGCCGATGTCCCTGTAATGGCACCAATACCACAGGTGAGTACAGGCTGTTTTTATTTTACATTGGGGAATATAGAAATTGAGAAGGGGTGGTTCAAGTAGTAGTCAGTCCCTTTGATTTATCTTATTAAGTACTTAACATTGCAAAGTGTTTGGAAAATAAGCAATTTAACAATTAATCTCTTATTAAAAATTCTCCGTGTCCTCAAGAACAGAGGAATTTTTAATTCTTTAGTGTACAACTCGTTGCCCACCTTACTAGCCAGTTCATAGACAAGAAGCATGTGCTTCCAAGCTGTATGTTTTACAGCTTGTAAACACTGCTCTAAAGGAAGGATCGCTGTATACAGCCAACCTCAGTGCCCTGCACTTCTTGTATACTGCAGAGGCAAAGCTGCATCTGCTAGCATTATGTAAAAGTTACAGTTTGGTTCAATGGCTGAGTCATGCCAAGGCCAGAATTTCAATCTTCAGGAGAGCACTGCACCCAGCAAACAGACTTGTGACTGCAGACTTGTGAATCCTCAAACCTGTAGTGCTTGCGCTGTCAGGATTCTCTGGAGCTGGGAGCAGACTATCACTGCAAATGCCAACTTGACATGTGCTGACTAGACACTGCCGGCTTTGCTCAATACAAGTGTATTGGGCGAGGCCAGACACGTCTAGTCAGAATGTGTCCAGAAGTATGCAAATCGCATACTTGTTGGCACATGGCTGCCCACTCCCGACCCCGGCGAATCCTGACAGCGTGCACTGTGCACACAGCGGACTCACAAGTCTATAGTCACATAGAATGATGGCAGACTTGTACCCCAAGCCTGGATGAACCCTTTAAAAATGTTCATATTTTTAGACATATATGGAGACATTAGATTGTTTTTATCATAATGACTGTAATGTGACATATAATTGTCTGCTTCTGTTAGTAGATATGAGATATATTTCAAAAATTCACATATTTAAATTAATTTGCATTGAGAGCACACAAATGAAGACTGAATATGTTTTATGCATACATAGTTTGCTTGCTAATTGAAATATTCCCCATTATCTGACAGCATTCTTTTTTATTTATTTATTTTTATTCTAATAAAGGAATTTATCCAAGGTCATACTCATGAATGTTTTATGAATTGCAAGTTACAAGCTTTTAACGGCCTCAAACTCCTTTTACACTAACTTGATGCAGTTTTTAAATCCAACTCTTGGGTTGTGTATGGAGGAAAAAAATCAGGACTTAAAAAATAAATAAAATAATGCATAAAAATGTACTAACTGTATGAAATCAGCCTAAATAATTATTGCGGGGGGAAAAGTGTATTCTAAATTGTTTGTGCTGCATTGTCAAATAGAGTAGACACCCCAGGGTGCCACCATTAAATAATTTAGGCAGTCGTCTGTATACAGTATCAGCAATGTCAGATTAGGGATAAAATGTACATATATTATTTTACCCCATAATTTTAATACTGTATTAAAAGTAAAGTTGTATGGCTTATATGTTGTATGTTTTTTGTATGGATTTATATGGGGCTTTCCCGATTGGGTTATTGATATAAATATATCCCTCCCAAGTCTAAATTTTTGTTCCCCTCATTCTGTATATCTCACATAGACTCGTGCCACTTCTTTCATGGGAGCCAGATGTAGACTTATTCCGCTGAAGTTAAGACATCTTACCAGCACACTGTCATCAGAGCGCTGACTACCAGCAGCCCAGGTTTTACCTCACCTGTCCCCTGGGGTTCAACCTGCACTTCCACTCGTTCCAAAGGCGTGCAGGCCCATGTGGCAAAGCCAGGTCGGAAGTAGTGGGTACCACCACTTTTCCCTGAGCTTTGGAAGAGACTGGTGATCTTTGGATTTGACTGTCCCGGATTAGCTGCTGGAATATTATTGTACTAGGACAGGGATGTCAAACTCAAATGCACAGAGGGACAACATTAAAAACTGAGACAAAGTCGCAGGCCAACCTTGATATTTATTAAAAAAAAGTCTACAATTGAGTCTTTCCTTGTCATTCTTTTCAAAATAATGGGTCCCATATAGTCATCAATACAGTATAATGAGACTCACATAGTCCTCCATGCAGAATAATGTTCCCCACATAGTCCTCCATGCAGAATAATGGGCCCCACATAGTCTGCCATGCAGAATAATGGGCCCCACATAGTCCTCCATGCAGAATAATGTGCCCCGCATAGTCCTCCATACAGAATAATGTGCCCCACATAGTCCTCCATACAGAATAATGGACCCAACATAGTCCTCCATACAAAAAAAATGGGCGCCGCATAGTCCTCCAAACTGAATAATGGGCCATGAAAAGTCCTCCATACCGAATAATGGGCCCCACATAGTCCTCTATGCAGAATAATGGGCCCCAAATTATCCTCCATACAGTATAATGGACCCCACATTAAATAATAAATATAATACCCCGGTTCCTTGCTGCTCCTGTCTCTGCAGCGTGTTTTCTGCTGCTCTTCAGTTCTGATACAATTGAAGGTGCAATGGCGAGGGTGGGGCGCAGTGCTAGCATCGCGGGTCAAATATAATCGTCCCCAGACATGCATCCCCATCCATACCACCCCCGCTACTGGGATGGGTAACTTATTGGCAGCCATCAGTTGAATTGTTGGGCCCCCTTTTGATCTGGTTATGTTCAGGAAGCATTGACGGAAATATACCTCCGGCATCGTAGTCACCTTGGACCTCGTATCCATTAGACAGCTAATCCTCTGTCAAATTCAGCTCAGCCCATATAGTGTAACTCTCGGAAATGGCGTCTTCGGAGCCTTCAATCCCTTTTACAGAGGGACCTAACTCCCTGACTGCGGGGCTCTTTAGTTTATCGGCTGTCCCCGCTGCTGGCTTCCTCAGGTGGGGCATTTCCTCGACATGTGTCCCATTCCTCCACAAGTCCAGTCCTCCATTCTGCGCTTGTCTGGTTGGTGTTGAGGTCTGTACTGATCATTTCCGGGAGGGGTCACCCTCTCTCAAGCTACTCTTCATACCCTCATATGGATTTAGAGTCTGCAGTAGCTGTAGAAGTTTTTCTCATGCTCAACAGCCCCTCTAATTTCCCACATCTCCTGTCGTAATACGCTGGCGCAGTCGAGTTCAACATTGATCACCCTGAGGTGGTTGATTCATGGCCTCAGACCATACCCATCACAGTTAGGGTCTCTTGTTCTAGCACTCTGACCTCAGCTCCGACCTCAAGGAAGCTCATATTGGGATTGTAGCGCATACATTCTTTCAGGGCCTGTCTCAGGTAGGTGTCTCTTAGGCCGGCAACCAGTTGGTCCATTAATGCTTCATCTAGGGTGTCTAGTCCCCTAGACTCACCTCCAGTCTTCTTAGTGATCTGAGCAGTTACTTCTTTCAGAGCATTCACATATTGGGCAGCTGTCTCTCATCCTCTGAACCCAATGGAAGAGGCAAATGGGCAGATTGCCTAAATCAGTCGTATCTCCATGTATGTACTCTAGAATCTTGAGCACTTAATCTACAGTATCACTATCTCTTGGCTGTGTGAACATGACCATCTGTCAGGCCTCTCTGTCCAAGGTCAGTAAGGCTATCTCTGCCTATAGGGCAGTCCTCATAGGGTGCATTCTTAACATACTGTTTAGTTGTTTATCCAGATCCACATCAGTAAATTGTCACCCATAAACTTTGGTATGCTGCTGAGCATAGCTCCTAGAGAGGCTGCTCCCTGTGGTCTCAGTTACCAACTGATCTGCCATCTCTGCGCTCAAGCGTTGCATCCAGCCGACTACACCAAACGTAAACAGGTACTTGGATGTAATAGAGGACACAGGGGTAACTTTACCAATAAATATTGATTTGATTAACACAAATATAAGTGGTGTTTACGGCGCAATGTATAGAGTAAAACAAAAGGTGGAAGCACCGTAAGTTATTGTACAATAGAATACAGCAATTTGTCTATACAAAATATCAATATAATTCTAATTACACACTAATTATTCTATTATTTCTATTATTACAAATAGACAAAATATTTTCGTTAGTGATGTCTTGTTCCTAATACCTTAACCAGTGGTGCATCACTGTCACTATTGTGAACGTTACCACCATCTCTCTTTCACGCTCTAGGCAAAACGAGCCATAATATACAGTAGTCCCTAACGGAAACCTATGATGCCACGCCGTTAGGCCACAAGTCCCTTATCAATGAGTCACTTTGCACACCCATTACACTGTAAACTTTCATCCACTGGAGCACAGCCACGGTCCCCTGTGTACAGTACGTCTAAACCGAAAGTCACAGGTAACACCAACATCCCTCTTCAACAGCCTTGCTCTCCTGGCTCTGGCTCTGCTCCCTCAGCTTGGATCTCTTAGCTCTGGTCTCTTGTCTCCGGTTCTGGCTACCCAGCTCTTGTCACTCATCCCAGATTCTGGTTACTTGACCCTTCACTCGGGTCTGGTCACTCAACTCCACCCTCAGTTCTGGTCACTTGATTCTTCACTAGCGTCTGGTTCCTCACTCAGATCTGGTTGTTCGTAATGGCGGCTATAAGGTAACTCCACTGCACCACACGTCCGTCGTGCTACAGGTCCAGGCGCTTCCCCTTCATTGCCCTTCTAGGCATTTTATAATTACTAACTTCACCACAGCTATGACCTGACCTGGTGTCTCCTCCAATCTCTTCACAATGAAAACATGCACTTCACTCTTCAGTTCCTGCTGAAGCAGTTCCTGCTACTTTCTTTTGTCCGATAACATTTGACCAGTAGATGGCGGTGCCTGCATGCCAACACTCTATTAGGACTCAAGCTGTGTAAATCTCTCATTTGTCCATCTCCTTACACTGTGTCTTTAGTCCTGAGTTTTGGGAAATGTTTTTTAGATTTCACAGGAACCATTCCTTCCTTATCTCTCCAAACAAAATTCATGCATGGAATCATAATTTGGCTTTGTGCATACGGCTCAATATATTTAGCATCCAATTGTATATTTGGCATCAAATTGTATGTTATCATCACGCACTACTACATCTTATGTACAAGGGTAAGATAATGTATAAAAACAAGATTGTAACTTTGCGGATATTTTGTAGAACACTCGTCTGCTGTATAAATTGAAGTCTGGATGGTGAAGGTTATACATTGCAGCACAATACCTAATTACTAAGAATTATCCACTTCACATAATGGTATGTAATCAGAGGTATCTATTCACATATCCCTTTCTGTAAACATCTTGAAGATACTTTTTGGTTCACAGCTGTTTTCCAATCATAAAGGCCAAGTGAAGAAGTGATGACAAGACTTGTACTTTTCGCACTATTACAAGTCATTTTGTCAAATGGCTATCTTACTGTTCCAAGACTAGAGGAAATATTGATGTAATAAGTCCTGCTTACCTACTGAATCTATTTAAAAGCATCCCCTATTTGTTTTTCTCTGTATGACTGCAATCTAATTACTGCAACCAACATGTACCTAGTATTGTGTGACTCATGCTATATATCAAGTAGTCAACTAGAACTGATTCTACCATTTTAGTGCCTTGGGTGAAATTGTTGCCCCTTGCTTTCCAACACTGTCTCATTTTCCACTTTATTTCACTTTGCTTTATTTTTACATTTCTTTCAGTTAGATATTAGTAGTTATATCAGAACAGATTGCCGTGATTGAGATGCAGTGGAGACTGACAGCTGCATTGAGTATTCATATTGTATCTTGCAGGTTAGGTACATTATTTTTTGTGGTCGGCTTGTACACATTTATACAGAAAAAATAAAAAGAAATTCATGAATTTGCCCAAAAGTGACTTATCAAATTGAAAATAAAGTCTTATCTTCAGTACAGTATAAATGCGTTAGATGTTCTGATGAAGTAAATCAGAGTTTAATTGTATAATTATTAGTGATGATCGAGCATGCTCGTTGCTCGAGATTTTCCACAAGTAACCTGTGTGGGTTAACTGCACACAAATATATGGACTGTACTACAAGTTTATCTTTTTGCTTTGTTATTTTGCCAAGTAAGGCTGTATTTATTTTCTGGAGTGCAGAGCTTTATACTATTAAAGGGATTGTCAAGTATAGTGTTGAGCCACCCCCGTAGTGTTCGGGTTCGGTTCGTCGAACACCGGGATGTTCATGGAACTGTTCGTCGAACACCTTAGAACACTGTCGAACACCGTTGAACACCGTTAAAACCAATGGCAGGCAACTAAAAACACATATAAAACACCTTCAAAGGTGTCCAAAAGCTGACAAACTTCTCAGAAGACCTTCTCTTTAAAAAAGCCGGCCGGCAATTCAGCATCAGTACCCAACAATTTAGAACAGAAAGAATAGAGCATCACACATAGATTAGACAGATAGAAACATGTCAGTCACATATATAAGAAGTGCAGTGACAGTGTTGGTTACTGTACTTGTCATTTAGTGTTAAAGGATTTATTAAAAAAAATAATAGTGTTTTCATGCACCGTCTCTTTAAAAAAGCCGGCCGGCAATTCAGCATCGGTACTCGACAATTTAGAACAGAAAGAATAGAGCATCACACATAGATTAGATACAGTTAGGTCCATATATATTTGGACAGAGACAACATTTTTCTAATTTTGGTTCTAGACATTACCACAATGAATTTTAAACAAAACAATTCAGATGCAGCTGAAGTTCAGACTTTAAGCTTTAATTTGATGGTATCCACATTAAAATTGGATGAAGGGTTTAGGAGTTTCAGCTCCTTAACATGTGCCACCCTGTTTTTAAAGGGACCAAAAGTAATTGGACAATTGACTCCAAGGCTATTTCATGGACAGTTGTGGGCAATCCCTTCATTATGTCATTCTCAATTAAGTAGATAAAAGGCCTGGAGTTGATTTGAAGTGTGGTGCTTGCATTTGGAAGGTTTTGCTGTGAAGTAAACATGCGGTCAAAGGAGCTCTCCATGCAGGTGAAACAAGCCATCCTTAAGCTGCAAAAACAGAAAAAACCCATTAGAGAAATTGCTACAATATTAGAAGTGGCAAAATCTACAGTCTGGTACATCCTGAGAAAGAAAGAAAGCACTGGTGAACTCATCAATGCAAAAAGACCTGGGCGACCACGGAAGACAACAGTGGTGGATTATTATTATTATTGTTATTATTATTATTATTATTATTTATTATTATAGCGCCATTTATTCCATGGCAATTTACAGTTGAAGAAGGTGTATACTTAGAAGAACAATTACAATAATCTTGAACACAATGTGACGGCGACAGGTACAGGAGGAGCGAGGACCCTGCCCGCGAGGGCTCACAGTCTACAAGTGATGGGTGAGGATACAGTAGGTGAGGGTAGAGCTGGTCGTGCAGCACTATTTGTGGAGTGATGGTTACTGCAGGCTGTAGGCTTGTCAGAAGAGGTGGGTCTTCAGGCTCTTTTTGAAGGTTTCCACGGTCGACGAGAGTCTGATGTGTTGGGCTAGAGAGTTCCGGAGTAGAGGGGAAGCACGGGAGAAATCTTGTATGCTATTGTGGCAGGAGGAGATTAGAGGGGAGTAGAGAAGGAGATCTTGTGAGGATCGGAGGTTGCGTGCGGGTATGTAGCGGGAGACTAGGTCAGAGATATATGGAGGAGACAGGTTGTGAATGGCTTTGTATGTCATGGTTAGGGTTTTGAACTGGAGTCTCTGGGCAATGGCGAGCCAGTGAAGAGATTGACATAGAGGAGAGGTCGGGGAAAAGCGGGGGGACAGGTGGATTAGTCGGGCAGCAGAGTTTAGGATGGATTGGAGGGGTGCGAGAGTGTTGGAAGGGAGGCCACAGAGCAGGAGGTTGCAGTAGTCAAGGTGGGAGATGATGAGGGCGCGCACTAGTGTTTTTGCAGATTCATGATTGAGGAATGTGCGGATCCGGGAGATATTTTGAGTTGGAGTCGGCAGGAAGTGGAAAGGGCTTGGATATGTGGTTTGAATGAGAGTTCAGAGTCCAGGGTTACCCCAAGGCAGCGAGCTTGATGGACTGGGGAGAGTGGGCAGCCATTGACTATGATGGATAGGTCAGTTGGGGGGGTTGAATGATATGGTGGAAAGATGATGAATTCTGTTTTGTCCATGTTACGTTTTAGAAATCTAGCAGAGAAAAAGGATGAAATAGTAGACAGACATTGTGGGATTTTGGTTAGTAAGGAGATGATATCAGGTCCAGAGAGGTAGATCTGTGTGTCGTCAGCATAGAGGTGATAATGAAAGCCATGAGACTCTATGAGCTGTCCCAGGCCTAAGGTGTAGATGGAGAAGAGCAGGGGTCCTAGAACTGAACCTTGGGGGACACCGACAGATAGGGGGTGAGATGAGGAGGTGGTCTGTGAGTGAGAGACACTGAATGTCTTGTCTGTTAGATATGAGGAGATCCAGGATAGGGCCAAGTCTGTGATGCCGAGAGATGAGAGAGTTTTTAGTAAGAGGGAATGGTCCACTGTGTCGAAGGCAGAGGACAGGTTTAGGAGGAGGAGGACAGAATAGTGTCGCTTAGATTTGGCAATTAGCAGGTCGTTGGTAACTTTGGTCAGTGCAGTTTCAGTAGAATGGTGCGGTCGGAAACCAGATTGTAGGCAGTCGAAGAGGGAGCAGGAGGAGAGGTGGGAGGACAGCTCAGAATGGACTTGTTGTTCCAGTAGTTTTGAGGCATAGGGGAGAAGTGATATGGGGCGATAACTAGACAGAGAGGATGGGTCAAGGGAGGGCTTTGTGAGCATGGGTGTGATTGAGGCATCTCCAGGAGGTAGGCATATCAATATCCAAATCAACCATAAAGAGAAGACTGCATGAAAGTAAATACAGAGGGTTCACTGCACGGTGCAAGCCCCTCATAAGCATCAAGAATAAAAAGGCTAGACTGGACTTTGCTAAAAAACATCTAAAAAAGCCAGCACAGATCTGGAAGAACATTCTTTGGACAGATGAAACCAAGATCAACCTCTACCAGAATGATGGAAAGAGAAAAGTATGGTGAAGGCGTGGTACAGCTCATGATCCAAAGCATACCACATCATCTGTAAAACACGGCGGAGGCAGTGTGATAGCTTGGGCATGCATGGCTGCCAGTGGCACTGGGTCACTAGTGTTTATTGATGATGTGACACAGGACAGAAGCAGCCGAATGAATTCTGATGTATTCAGAGCAATACTGTGTGCTCAGATCCAGCCAAATGCAGCCAAACTGATTGGTCGTCGTTTCGTGCTACAGATGGACAATGACCCAAAACATAAAGCCAAAGCAACCCAGGAGTTTATTAAAGCAAAGAAGTGGAATATTCTTGAATGGCCAAGTCAGTCACCTGATCTCAACCCAATTGAGCATGCATTTCACTTGTTAAAGACTAAACTTCAGACAGAAAGGCCCAAAAACAAACAGCCACTGAAAACCACCGCAATGAAGGCCTAGCAGAGCATCAAAAAGGAGGAAACACAGCGTCTGGTGATGTCCATGAGTTCATTACTTCAGGCAGTCATTGCCAACATAGGGTTTTTAACCAAGTACTAGAAATGAACATTTTATTTACAATTATTTAATCTGTCCAATTACTTTTGGTCCCTTTAAAAACAGGGTGGCACATGTTAAGGAGCTGAAACTCCTAAACCCTTCATCCAATTTTAATGTGGATACCCTCAAATGAAAGCTGAAAGTCTGAACTTCTTCTGCATCTGAATTGTTCTATTTAAAATTCATTGTGGTAATGTCTAGAAGCAAAATTAGAACAATGTTGTCTCTGTCCAAATATACAGTAAAGACCAAAAGTTTGGACACACCTTCTCATTTAAAGATTTTTCTGTATTTTCATGACTATGAAAATTGTACATTCACACTGAAGGCATCAAAACTATGAATTAACACATGTGGAATTATATACTTTACAAAAAAGTGTGAAACAACTGAAAATATGTCTTATATTCTAGGTTCTTCAAAGTAGCCTCCTTTTGCTTTGATGACTGCTTTGCACACTCTTGGCATTCTCTTGATGAGCTTCAAGAGGTAATCACCGGAAATGTTTTTCACTTCACAGGTGTGCCCTGTCAGGTTTAATAAGTGGGATTTCTTGCCTTATAAATGGGGTTGGGACCATCAGTTGTGTTGTGCAGAAAGTCTGGTGGATACACAGCTGATAGTCCTACTGAATAGACTGTTAGAATTTGTATTATGGCAAGAAAAAAGAAGCTAAATAAAGAAAAACTGGTGGCCATCATTACTTTATGAAATGAAGGTCGGTCAGTCCGAAAAATTGAGAAAACTTTGAAAGTGTCCCCAAGTGCTGTTGCAAAAACCATCAAGCGCTACAAAGAAACTGGCTCACATGAGGACCGCCGCAGGAAAGGAAGACCAAGAGTCACCTCTGCTTCTGAGGATAAGTTTATCTGAGTCACCAGCCTCAGAAATCGCAGGTTAACAGCAGCTCAGATTAGAGACCAGGTCAATGCCACACAGAGTTCTAGCAGCAGACACATCTCTACAACAACTGTTAAGAAGAGACTTTGTGCAGCAGGCCTTCATGGTAAAATAGCTGCTAGGAAACCACTGCTAAGGACAGGCAACAAGCAGAAGAGACTTGTTTGGGCTAAAGAACACAAGGAATGGACATTAGACCAGTGGAAATCTGTGCTTTGGTCTGGTGAGTCCAAATTTGAAATCTTTGGTTCCAACCACCGTGTCTTTGTGCGATGCAGAAAAGATGAACAGATGGACTCTACATACCTGGTTCCCACCGTGAAGCATGGAGGAGGAGGTGTGATGGTGTGGGGGTGCTTTGCTGGTGACACTGTTGGGGATTTATTCAAAATTGAAGGCATACTGAACCAGCATGGCTACCACAGCATCTTGCAGCGGCATGCTATTCCATCCGGTTTGCATTTAGTTGGACCATCATTTATTTTTCAACAGGACAATGACCCCAAACACACCTCCAGGCTGTGTAAGGGCTATTTGACCAAGTAGGAGAGTGATGGGGTGCTACGCCACATGACCTGGCCTCCACAGTCACCAGACCTGAACCCAATCGCGATGGTTTGGGGTGAGCTGGACCGCAGAGTGAAGGCAAAAGGGCCAACAAGTGCTAAGCATCTCTGGAAACTCATTCAAGATTGTTGGAAGACCATTTCCGGTGACTTCCTCTTGAAGCTCATCAAGAGAATGCCAAGAGTGTGCAAAGCAGTCATCAAAGCAAAAGGTGGCTACTTTGAAGAACCTAGAATATAAGACATATTTTCAGTTGTTTCACAGTTTTTTGTTAACTATATAATTCCACATGTGTTAATTCATAGTTTTGATGCCTTCAGTGTGAATGTACAATTTTCATAGTCATGAAAATACAGAAAAAACTTTAAATGAGAATGTGTGTCCAAACTTTTGGTCTGTACTGTATACGGACCTAACTGTAGATAGAAACATATCAGTCACATATATAATAAGTACAGTGATAGTGTTGATTACTGTACTTGTCATTTGGTGTTAAAATAAAGGATTTATTAAAAAAAAAATTGGCGTGGGGTTCCCCGTAATTTTAGTCCTGAATGAAGACCGTTGCCCGCGGAGCTGCGGCCTACCTGTTGAAGAAGGTAGGCTCGGTTTCACTATGGGGGCGCAACAATGTCCGACGACCAGCAAGCCGCAGGAGCACCGGTTAACGCTCCTTATGCCCAATCTGCGCCTGGCGCGACACAGACCGGAGAGGCCGCTCCACCAGCAAGGGTCGTAACTCCGTTGATCCCTATGGCCCTGCCGTATATCCCTGCAGCAAAGTGGTTCCCCCAGTATAATGGTAAACCGGACACACTGTCTGGATTCAAGAGGAAAATATGCGGCATACTGGATATGTATTCTATGACTGGCAAGCAGAGAGCCGCTGTAGTGTTAGGACAATTGACTGGTGCCGCTGAGCGAGAAGTTGAAACCTGGCCAGCCGCCGACCAAGAATCAGTGTCCATCATCTTTAAAAGATTGCAAACAGCGTTTGAAAACTGCACTGAGACAGATCTCTGGATGAGGTTCTACCAGTGTGTCCAGAAACCTGAAGACAGTATCCGGGACTATGCCTGGCATTTGCAGGAGGCCCTGCAGGCCCTGAAACAGGTTAATCCAGCCAGCATCCATGAGGAAAATAAAATGCTGATGGAACAGTTCATCTGGGGGTTGAAGTCCCAGGAGGAGAGAAGAACTGTACGGTGGTGGGCCTTAGACCATCCAGATGCCACCTTTGACACCCTTAAGGACATGGCTATAAAGGGCCTGCAGCCCCTGGAAACCACAGACAATGCTATCCAGCGTTACCAGGGTGGGGCCACCCCAGTGCCTGCAGCATCCACCGCTCCTTCACTAACGACCGAAACAAGGATGCAAACAGTGCCCCCTATTGAGCTGGACAGCCTACGCTCTGAAGTGCGCCAGCTAAGTAAAACCCAGGCCACTGTTATGAGCACCCTGCAGCTACAGACGGAGCCTGAGCCACTAGGAAGGATCCTGCTGGCCGAAAGCCCTGAGAATGTCCCCTGGATGAGAAGAAGGAGGACAACGCCACCCCGTAGGAGGACAACGCCACCCTGTGAGAGGACCCACGACCAACGTCGCCCTCCAGGAGAATTCATCTGCTATCGCTGCAAGAAAGCAGGCCACACCATGCAGACCTGCCCTTTAAAATAGGAAACCCTGGGGCCAAGGGCCGACACCCAGGAGTACACCATCCAGGCCCATCAAACTGGTAGCGCCGGTTCGTAGGAGGAAGACCTTTCCTGTCCATTGTGCTGGACGGCATCGCAACACCTGCCCTGCTGGACACAGGATCTCAGGTAACCATCATGCCTGATGTCCTCTACAAAAGGTTCTGGTCCATAGACGAACTTCACCCGCCAGACCCAAACCTTTCCGTGTATGCCTCTAATGGCCTCCCCCTTAACTTAGTCGGGGTTAAGGATGTGGCAGTAAAGGTGGGAAGAGTGGAACTGAAGGACCAGGGACTAATTGTAGTAGAGACTAATCCTGATGATACAGACTTGTATATGGTACTTGGCACAAATATTGTTAGTAACTGTTTGGGAGAAGTGTTGTTCTTACTTCAAAAGATGGCTGACACAGCCAGACCAGGGCAGAGGAGGGTGCTCCAGAAAGAGATCCGAGCCCTTATATACCAGCAAAAGGTAAAGCTATCAGGTGATGAAATTGGAAATGTACGGGTGACAGACCCGATACCCATTGTGATTCCCCCAATGAGTGAAATGCTGATTTGGTGTAGAGCAGCAATAGATTCCCAAAGAACGGAGCTACCAGGTTGTAGTAGAGATCCTTAGCTCGGAGCATAGACCTACACTCTTGACTGTCAGAGGGGTAGTGGATGTACGCAATGGGAGGGTGCCCGTTCGCCTCCTAAACTATGGGGAGGACGAGGTTAGATTACGCTACTGTTGCCAAACTGTACACAGTAGATAACAACTGCATACACACGGCGGAGTCCTTAACCTTACCAGACGGAGTGAAGGATAATGACCTGGGAACCCAGGTGAAGGATTGGTGTCAACAGCTCCATGTTGGAATAGACACCACTCCTGCCCATCATAAACAGGGTGTACACCGGGTGGTTCTGGAATACGAGCAGGTATTCAGTAAACACCCACTTGACTTTGGGAGGATTAAAGGGGTACAACACCATATACCCACAGGTTACCATCCACCCATCAAGGAACGTTACAGGCCCATACCACCAGCACACTACCAGAAGGCGAAGGAGATGTTGCACGACATGAAGAAGGCAGGGGTAGTAAGCGATAGCTGTAGTCCCTGGGCAGCTCCCCTGGTCCTAGTCTGGAAAAAGGATGTAAGCATGAGAATGTGTGTAGATTACAGACAGGTAAATCGCATAACACACAAAGATGCATACCCTTTGCCCCGTATAGAGGAATCCCTGGCTGCATTAAAGTCTGCAAATTACTTCTCCACCCTTGACCTCACTAGTGGGTACTGGCAAGTAGCTGTTGCTGAGGATGATCGGGAGAAGACGGCCTTTACTACCCCGATGGGACTCTGCGAGTTCAACAGTATGCCGTTCGGACTCTGCAACGCCCCCGGAACATTCCAGAGATTGATGGAGTGCTGCCTGGGTCACCGCAACTTCGAGACTGTACTGCTATACCTGGATGACGTGATAGTGTACTCCAAAATGTACGAGGACCATTTGAAGCACCTGGCTGAGTTATTTGAGTCGCTGTCCCGTTATGGGATGAAGCTGAAGCCCTCCAAGTGCCACCTGCTCAAGCGAAAAGTCCAGAAGGAGTAGCACCAGACCCGGAGAAGGTCACTGCCATCCAGAAATGGCCGGAGCCAAAGAGCCTCAAGGAGGTACGTCAGTTCCTGGGACTAGTCGGGTATTACCAGAGGTTTGTGAAGGATTATACCAAGAAAGCGGCGCCTTTGCAAGATCTCCTGGTAGGACAGTCCGGGAGAGGCAGAAACCCCCCGTTCCAGTGGGGTAAGGAGCAAGCTGAATCCTTTGAGGTGCTCAAGGAGATCCTGACCGGCGAAGAGATCCTAGCCTACCCTGACTACAGCCAACGGTTCCTGCTGTACACTGATGCCAGCAATGAGGGATTAGGAGCTGTGTTAAGTCAGAAGCAGAATGGCAGAGAGAAGATGATCGCCTATGCAAGCCGGAAGCTCCGCCCGACCGAGAGGAACCCAGAGAACTATAGCAGCTTCAAGTTGGAGTTCCTGGCCCTGGTCTGGGCCATCACCGAGCTGTTCAAGCACTACCTAGCCTCCAGTAAGTTCACTGCCTACACTGTTAATAACCCCTTGACTCATCTTGAAACAGCCAAGTTAGGAGCCATGGAACAACGATGGATGGCTCGGCTGTCAAACTACCAGTTCACCATTAAGTATCGGGCAGGCCTCAAGTATGCCAACGTCGATGCCCTGCAGTCGGACACTGAAGAAGAAGTGGATGACCTGGAGGAGATTGAGCTACCTGCCTTCCACCGTAATGGAATGGTCCATGAGCACCGAGCCTCCAGGAGGCATCGCGGTAAGACGTTAAACCCTTTGCCTCACCACAGCTGGAAGGAGACCCAGGACAGTGACCCGGTTGTCAGCCGTATCAAAGAACTGATAACCCAGGAAGGTTCCTCCCTGAAGAAGGACGCGTTTCCACAAGCCAAGCAGCTGTGGAATGAGAGAAGCCGGCTGTTTATCTATAGAGAGAAGCTGTGCCGAATGTACGTCAACCCTAGGACCCATGAGATGGTATGGCAGATCGTAGTGCCTAGGATGGACATTCAGATGGTGTTGGAGGCCTACCACGATCAAGCAGGGCACTTTGGCTGGAAGAAGCTAGAAACCCTGCTGAAAGGTCGGTTTTACTGGGTTGGAATGCGCAGTTCCATAGAGAGATGGTACCAGGATTGTGGACCCTTTAGCCTCAGATGAAAAGACTACAGCAGCCAAAAGGAACCCCTGAAACCCATCAAGACAACTTGACCCTTGGAGATCGTGGCCCTGGCCCTGAATATCCAGCAGGTCTGGATATTCCTATGCCCTGACCATGGTGGATCACTACTCCCGGTTCCTGGTGGTCGCCCCCGTCAAGGATCTGACGGCAGAAACTGCGACGAAGAAGTTTCAGGGGTACTTCTTCAGGCCCCATGGATACCTGGAGCAGGTGCTGACAGATCAAGGCCCTGCCTTTGAAGCCAAATTGTTCAAGGAGTTCTGCCATCTGTACGGGTGTAAGAAGATCCGGACTACACCGTACCACCCCCAAACCAATGGGTTATGTGAAAAGATGAATAACATCGTCATCGACCTATTGAAGACCTTACCGCTAGAAGAAAGAAACCAGTGGCCAGACAAGCTCCCTGATCTGGTAGATCTGTACAACCACATACCTGTGAGTTCCACCAATTGTACTCCAGCATATCTCATGCGACCAAGACCCGGAAAGTTGCCCATGGACCTGGAGCTTGGTGTAGTAGAACCCGAAGCAGATATGTCCACTGAGGATTGGGATACGATTCGACAGGAGCTGTACAGGAGAGTACAGGCCTGTGTCGAAGACAGTCTGAACAGGGTAAGAGACAAGCAGGAAGCACAGTACAACAAGAGTGCGCCAGCAGAAACCTTAGCACCTGGAGAAGTTGTGCTAAAGAGAAAAAGAAGAAACCACAAACTTGATAACCAGTGGGAGAGGGAACCCTACACTGTGTTAAATTCAAGATTTGATAACAGGAAGACTTGTTTAATTACCAAGGACGGGGGGAGAACGACTGCAACAGTATCTAGGGACCATCTGAAGTTGTGTCCAGGTCTGCTAAAGCCCCAAGAAGAAGTGCCTCTCATCGTACCGGAGGAGCCTAAAGAAGCAGTGTTACACACTGAATTAGGAGATTTCCCGGCAGATTGGCCTCAGCTAGGTGGAGCAGTAATAATACCTGTGATGCATTTCTACCAACAGCCAGAAGACCCTCCACAGCAAGTAGGACCTGTAAGTACCCCAGAAGAGCCTGCTCAGGAAGAATCCCCAGAAGAAGGATCACCGGTAGAAGCAGAGCCAGAAGGCCCAGCCAATGGTACACTTGCCAGCCCCATAGAGAGGTTAAGACAGTTCTACAATTTACCCACACATAGATCTGATAGGGTAGCGGACAATGCAAACACGGACATCAACAACACCCCATTACTACGTAGTTCAACACGCAGTACAAAAGGCCAGGTCCCTGTCAGGTAAGGAGTAAGTTAAAAATACCTGTAGTATAAATAGTTGCCCCTGGGGTATGTTATTCTTGTGTGATTTTCATGTATTTTATTATTAATGTGTTTTGGCATACAATGGACAATTTATATGAACATTAATTACCCGTAAGGGTATATATAAAGGACTCAGTGGCTGAGGACTGTGAGCAGCCCAAAAACTCTTATGTATGTAGTTGCACTCCCTGGAGTGCCCCTTAGTTGACCACGGAACAAAAACCCGTTTGGCGTGGCGGAAGACGTGGTCCAGCACCTGGATCACCTATGCCCTGTAGCCACGCCCAGGCCCTACATTGAGGGTTTTAAGGCGGGACCCTCATGTGCCTCATGTTCTTTCACCTTTGTGAGATGGACACCATTAACTTGTAAGACTCTGAGGACGCTCTATATTTGTATATATTTATTATGTTTTTACACCTGTAACGTTCAAGAAAGTGCCTCCCATAAAGGGAAGAAATGTTATTGTTAACCTGTTTTGCAAAAATGCTTCAGTCCAGGAGTACTGAGTTTTACTAGGGGGGAATGTGGTGCCCTGCTGCGCATTGGTGCCACAGAACCCAGAAGGGTGCATGGATGGACTTCTCCACAAGAGGCCCTCACACATTCACACACCTCCACCCTACCACCTCAGACCAGCAGAGGGAGCCTGTTAGGGATATATAAAGGGAGGGTGGAGCTAGGCAGCTCAGATTAGTTCCTGCTTAGACACAGAGAGGAACACGGCTCAGAGTGAGCAGAGAGCGTGCCGACACTCAGAGAGCGGTGAAGACGCAGCACCCCAGCTGCCAAGTAGTGAGGGCCCTGAGTGTGGTCGACGGCGAGGAGAAGAGGAGAAAAGGAGAGTGGAACTTAGGGGGAAGAGGAGCATAGTAAGCTCACCCGGATATATATACCGGACACCGGGTCCATGCCTACAGGGACTCTCTACACCCAGTAGGAACCACCTGAACCCCTGGAGAACTACAGGTCCCAGGTCCACCTAATGCTAATGGTAGTACCAGGGATAGGAGTCACAGAGGTCCCTGTGTCCAGGGAGAGTGATCTCCAAAGAGAAGGCCCTACCACCAGGTCAGCAGGTGCAGACAGAGACTGTAACCAAGCTAGACCCAGCTCCAGGCAGGCCAGAAACCAAGAGAATAAAGCAATGGATCAGGAGGCCCTATACCCGCTCACTGGGGTGAGTCCAGAAGTGCGCCCTTCACCTGGAGTACCCTGGACCATGCCTGCAGCATCACCAGTAAAGGTACTGAATCTTACCCCTGTGTGAGTGTCCATCCTTCCTCCGGGACCGACTTGCCGTCTCTTCCCTGCACCACCATCCAGTACATCCCCTACACTGCCCTGAGGCCTGCTCCACCTGTGGGGAGCTGTCCCATCATTTGCTGCCCTAACATCTGCCTCAGAGGACTGTTGCAGCGCTGGTGATCCTCACCAGACACCACAGGTGGCGTCATAAATAATTCCAAAAACCCCAGATAATAGAAGTTTCCCCATTTCACTGACCGCCCTGGGTCACGGACCGGGCCAGCCACCATGATATCCCCCGGCAACCAGAGGCCCGGCTGCCGAGTACCCAACGGCCCTGGGGGCGCGTCAAATGTAGCAGAGCTGGAGTCGTCCTGGGAACCATGGAAAGGTAAGGATGAGAATGGTTTATTATTTTACTTTTATTGCAGAAGACATTGGCTTCAGCTGGAATGGGCGTGATGGTAAGTATGGTTTAATTTAGAACAATAAAAATTGTGTGTTTATTTCAATTAAAAAACTTTATTCTGGGTGTTTGTGTTTTTTTTAACTTTGACTATGAGGTTAGTAATGGGGGTGTCTTATAGACGCCTCTCCATTACTAACCTGGGCTTGATGTCAGCTGGCATTATAAGCTGACATCAACCCCAACCCTATTACCCCACTGCCACTGCTACAGGGCAGTGGGAAGAGCGAGGCTAAGTGCCAGAGGATGCGCCATTTCTGGGGCGGCTGACGGCTGGTGTTTCTAGCCTGGGAGGGTGCCAATATTCATGGCACCCTTCATGGACTATTAATATCAGCCCCCAGCTGTCTGACTAGCCTTTTCTAGCTATTAAAATAAGGGTGACCCCACGTCACTTTATTTTTGGGGTCCCCCATTTTAATAGCTAGTAAAGGCTTTGTATTCAACTGGGGGCTGATATTAGTAGCCTGGGAAGCTCCATGGGTATTATCATCTTCCCAGGCTTCAAACATCTGCCACAGCCGTCTGCTTAACCTCCGCTAGAGACTAAAATTATGGGGAACCCCACGCCAATTTTTTTTTTTTTAATAAATCCTTTATTTTAACACTAAATGACAAGTACAGTAATCAACACTATCACTGTACTTATAATATATGTGACTGACATGTTTCTATCTATCTAATATATGTGTGATGCTCTATTCTTTCTGTTCTAAATTGTCGGGTACCAATGCTGAATTTGCCTGCCGGCTTTTTTAAAGAGACGGTGCATGAAAACACTATTATTTTTTTAATAAATCCTTTAACACTAAATGACAAGTACAGTAGCCAACACTGTCACTGTACTTCTTATATATGTGACTGACATGTTTCTATCTATCTAATCTATGTGTGATGCTCTATTCTTTCTGTTCTAAATTGTCGGGTACCGGTGTATGCCGCTGCTGAATTGCCGGCTTTTCATGTTTCACTGTGAGCACTGTTCCCATCGATTTGGGCAACCTCTGTAATGCCACAACTAGAGATGAGCGTTGTTCTACTCGAACTGTTCGCCAATCTCAAATTCGAGCTGTTTTGGGCGGTGTTCGAGCCGGTCGGCGAACACGAACAATTTGAGAAAAATTCGGCTGTTCGAGGTTATGTTCGATAACTGTTCGTGCACCAAAATCATAACTGGATTTTTTCTCAGTAATGATGAAAATTAATGTTAATACGCAGTTTGAGTGTACAGCGGGGCGGGGGGAGGGGCAGGGGATGGATCTCTGCAGGAACAATGAAGATCTCCATTTTTTTTTCTCTTTCCCGCATTTGCAGTGGGGAGGTGCAATCTGTCAGCCTATCAGCAGCGCACACACGGAGCGAAGTGCTTTTTTTCACACAAGCAAGGGCATGTGTGATTGGCAGTGTATGTCACATGTCCTTGCCCTATAAGACCAAGCCATTTTCCCCGTCGCCACCATTTTCTCACTGCTGCAGCTGCGTGTTAGACGGCACCGCTGTTGCTGTGTGCGCTATACCTTGTTAATTTCAAGCCAATTTTCACACAAATATACAGATAGCTTGGGAGTAGGGAATAGTTGTGATTGCAGTCCTTTTAAGGACTAGGTTACAGCATTTCCTACGACTTTTATCAGGCAGGTCTGTGCTCTTAAATAGATAGATTGTGGGAGTAAAGACTAATTGTAATTGGAGTCCTTTTCAGGACTAGGTTACATCAGTTCCTATCAGTTTTTGCCAGGCAGGTCTGTGCCAGTGCTGTGCAAGTTTTTTTCACAGCATTTGGCTGAATCTAGCAAAGCTAATCCTTTTTGGCCTATTGCAGAGTGTGTTAGTCAGTGGAGTAGCCTATCTGTGTTGCAAGATATACCACCTGTGTATAGAATACCAATTTTTTTACTGCACCTAGTGAAGTAAAATCTTTTGGGCATAGCATCATTCTATTAGTCCATCTATACTGACCTCCATCAGGTTGCAAACTGAATATAATTTTTTTCTGCATCTAGCTCTGAAAAAATATTTGGGCTTCTAGCAGTGTGTGGGACTTGGTCTATTAGTCCATCTATACTGACCTCCATCAGGTTGCAAATTAAAAATAATTTTTTTCTTCATTTAGCTCTGAAGAAATATTTGGGCTTCTAGCAGTGTGTGGGACTTGTTCTATTAGTCCTTCTATACTGACCTCCAGCAGGTTGCAAATTGAATATAATTTTTTTCTGCATCTAGCTCTGAAAAAATATTTGGGCTTCTAGCGGTGTGTGGGACTTGGTCTATTAGTCCATCTATACTGACCTCCATCAGGTTGCAAATTAAAAATAATTTTTTTCTGCATCTAGCTCTGAAAAAATATTTGGGCTTCTAGCAGTGTGTGGGACTTGGTCTATTAGTCCATCTATACTGACCTCCATCAGGTTGCAAATTAAAAATAATTTTTTTCTTCATTTATCTCTGAAAAAATATTTGGGCTTCTAGCAGCGTGTGGGACTTGTTCTATTAGTCCATCTATACTGACCTCCATCAGGTTGCAAATTAAAAATAATTTTTTTCTGCATCTAGCTCTGAAAAAATATTTGGGCTTCTAACAGTGTGTGGGACTTGGTCTATTAGTCCATCTATACTGACCTCCATCAGGTTGCAAATTAAAAATAATTTTTTTCTGCATCTAGCTCTGAAAAAATATTTGGGCTTCTAGCAGTGTGTGGGACTTGGTCTATTAGTCCATCTATACTGACCTCCATCAGGTTGCAAATTGAATAAAAAAAATTTCTGCATCTAGCTCTGAAAAAATATTTGGGCTTCTAGCGGTGTGTGGGACTTGGTCTATTAGTCCATCTATACTGACCTCCATCAGGTTGCAAATTAAAAATAATTTTTTTCTGCATCTAGCTCTGAAAAAATATTTGGGCTTCTAGCAGTGTGTGGGACTTGGTCTATTAGTCCATCTATACTGACCTCCATCAGGTTGCAAATTAAAAATAATTTTTTTCTTCATTTAGCTCTGAAAAAATATTTGGGCTTCTAGCAGTGTGTGGGACTTGTTCTATTAGTCCTTCTATACTGACGTCCAGCAGGTTGCAAATTGAATATAATTTTTTTCTGCATCTAGCTCTGAAAAAATATTTGGGCTTCTAGCGGTGTGTGGGACTTGGTCTATTAGTCCATCTATACTGACCTCCATCAGGATGCAAATTAAAAATAATTTTTTTCTGCATCTAGCTCTGGAAAAATATTTGGGCTTCTAGCAGTGTGTGGGACTTGGTCTATTAGTCCATCTATACTGACCTCCATCAGGTTGCAGATTAAAAATAATTTTTTTCTGCATCTAGCTCTGAAAAAATATTTGGGCTTCTAGCAGTGTGTGGGACTTGGTCTATTAGTCCATCTATACTGACCTCCATCAGGTTGCAAATTGAATAAAAAAATTTTCTGCATCTAGCTCTGAAAAAATATTTGGGCTTCTAGCGGTGTGTGGGACTTGGTCTATTAGTCCATCTATACTGACCTCCATCAGGTTGCAAATTAAAAATAATTTTTTTCTGCATCTAACCCAGCCAATAGTTTTGGCCTAATACCACAGTTTGGCCACTCAGCTCTGCTCGGTTACCATCCATTGTTTTTTTGTGCAAACAACTCCAGAGTTGTGAATTAGTTAACCACCAAAATGAGTGGAAAAAGGCCTGCTGCTGGTGGAAAGGGGAATAGGCGTGTTGGGAAGGGGAAAAAAGGTTGTGTCCGTGGGGTAGGTGCAGAAGAAAGACCATCTTCCAGCCAAACTAAAATGTCTACTTCTTTTAGCGGACAATGTGATAAGATCCCTTTCTTACGGCCACGCCAATCGCTACAAATTCCAGATGAGGCACAAAAACAGCAGGTGCTTCAACGGATATCAAGTGCTCCTTTAAGTGGGCTCTCCTCCACATCAACTTCAACATCACAAATACTCCAGTCCTCAAAGGTGTCACCCAAATCGCACTTGCTTCCTCACAGCTCCCAAATCTCCAGCTGCCCGTCTGAGTATGAGGTAGAACAGATGGTTGAGTCTGCAGAGCTGTTTACTCATACTATAGCCTGGGAATCAGAGGTCGACTCCAGCGCTTCTGTGAATCCAGACGAGGAAATGATCTGCACTGATGCCCAGAATCTTTATGAGTCGGATCCAGGACCAGACGCAGAAGGTTCTGACCATAATGTAGAGCCTCATTCCCAAACTGTAACTCCTGTTGGTGGAGACAATGAGGAAGACGATGATAAGACTCAAATACCTGATTGGAGCAACAACTTTAGTTTTTTGTCAGGGCAGGAACAGGTTGGCTCTGAGGACGACGGGTGTGATAACGCACAGGGTGATGATGATGAGGTCGGAGATCCCACTTACTGTCAACCCACAGTCAGCCAAGAGATGAGGTCAGCAGAGGAGGTGGAGGAAGATGCTAGTGACGACGAGGTCAGGTTGCGCCTTCCTGGACAGAGACGTAGTACTGGAAGCACATCAACAACTGCATCCTCAAACACAACTCTGCCTCTCACCACAAGTCGTGGTGGCTCTTCAGGTCGCATGGGTGCTAAGCCTTGCATAGCCTGGGCATTTTTTCAGATCGATAAAGATGACCCAACTCGTGTTATCTGTAACATTTGTCAGCAAAAGCTAAGTAGAGGCCAAAAAATACATAGTTTGAGTACTTCATGCATGAACCGGCACATGGACATGAAGCATAAGTTGCAGTGGGAAGCTCAGTGTGCTACAATGCGGTCTAGCCGGCCGGGCCAACCACCGTCTGCCATATCTTGTGCATCCGCGGCCTCTTCATCCTCTGTGACTGGGGGGACAGCAGTCACACCTGTTTTGGGGCGCAGACCTGCCACCTCTTTACCCGCAACAGCCAGCGTGATTGGCAGGTCATCATTTTCTTTGGAGGTGGTAACACCAGCTGGTCTTGAGCGCTGTCCGACATCGATAGCACCACCTTTGGATCAAGGCAACCTAACATGTCCGCCTGCATCTTCCTCACAGACCGGCAGTTTGCCGGGGACACCCTTATCAACCCCGTCTAAGCACAATAGCCAGCCCTCGGTCCCTCAGATGTGGACAAGTAAAAGACCATTTCCTCCTAGCCATGAGAAAGCTAAGAGGTTGAATTTCACCATCTGCAAGCTCTTGGCTACAGAAATGCTGCCTTTCCGCCTGGTGGACACAAAGGATTTTCGAGACCTTATGTCCGTCGCAGTGCCCCAGTACCAGATGTCCAGTCGGCACTACTTCTCAAAGAAAGGTGTGCCTGCGCTCCACCAGCATGTCGCACACAACATCACCGCTTCTTTGAGAAACTGTGTGTGACAGGGTGCATTTCACCACAGACACTTGGACGAGTAGGCATGGACAGGGGCGTTACATGTCGCTGACTGGGCACTGGGTAACTATGGTGACAGCAGGACAAGGGGCTGCTGTCCAAGTCTTGCCGTCCCCACGACTTGTGCGTCAATCCTCTTTATGTCATTTTTCCTCCACTGCTTCTGCCTCCTCAACCTCCTCTCGGTCTTCCACCTGCACCCAAAGCCTGTCTGGTCATGCCACAAGCTTTCTAACTGCGCAGAAGGGATCCTGCACACTTCCTTACTATGCTGGCAGTAGGGCTCAACGTCATCAGGCGGTTTTTACATTGAAATGTCTGGGAAATGTGAGTCACACAGCTGAGGAGTTGTGGTCAGCTCTGGAGAACCAATTTCATGAATGGTTGTCTCCACTGGACCTGAAACCAGGGAAGGCCGTGTGCGACAATGCTGCAAACCTGGGTGCGGCCCTTCACCGGGGCAATGTCACACACGTGCCTTGTATGGCTCACGTGTTGAACCTGGTTGTCCAGCAATTTTTAGCCCACTATCCCAGACTAGATGGCCTTCTGCAGAGGGCACGGTCGCTGTGTGCTCACTTCCGCCGTTCGCATCCCGCAGCTCAGCGACTTACATCTCTACAGAAGTCGTTGGGCCTGCCACTTCACCGGCTAAAATGCGATGTGCCTACCCGGTGGAATTCAACTCTGCACATGTTGCAGCGACTGTGGCAGCACCGACAAGCCCTGGTGCAATACGTTCTGACGTATAGCCTGGGCCAACGAGATTCAGAGGTGGGGCAAATCACGCTGGAGGAGTGGTCTCAGATCAGGGACCTATGCACCCTTCTGCACAGTTTTGAAATGGCGACGAAGATGTTTAGTGCTGACGATGCCATTATCAGCATGACTATTCCGGTGATTTACATGCTGGAGCACCTGTTAAACAGAATTCGGAGTCAGGTGGTGGCACAAGAGGAGGTGGAGGAAGTAGAGGAGGAGGAGTTGTATGCGGAAGGGCTAACATCTGCAAGGTCCAGACGGTCGGCAGCACCAAGGCGGCAGGCATGTGAGGGTGGGGGAGATGATTTTACCAGGGCGCATGGTAGCAGCCAAACTAGTGAGGAAGGTGCAGGAGCCCAGGAAGAAGTGGAGGACGAACTGATGGAAGACTCATCAGATGAGGGAGACCTTGATCACATTTCTGTTGTGCGAGGTTCGGGGGAGAGGACAGAGGAAGGAAGCATGATTGCTACCTCGCCACCAACACAACAGGGACTTGGTGCTCCTGGATGCGCAACACACATGAGTGCCTTCTTGCTGCACTACCTGCAACATGACCCTCGAATTGTGAGAATTAGAAATAATCCTGACTACTGGGTTGCCACACTGTTAGATCCCCGGTACAAAAGTAAATTTGCAGAAATTATTCCTGCCATAGAAAGGGATGCACGCATGCAGGAGTATCAGCAGAGACTGTTGCAGAATCTTACATGTGCTTTTCCACAAAATACCAGTGGTGCACGTAGTGAATCTCACAGTTCCAACTTGCCAACCGTGGGACCGTCAAGTGTTCAGCACTCAAACCGTAACAGAACCACAGTATCTGCTGGTAACATCAATTTTGCGGAATCATTTCACCACTTTTTTAGCCCATCCTTTGCAAGGCCACAGGAGACAAGAAGTCTGACACATAGTCAACGCCTAGAGACGATGGTACAGGAGTATCTCCAAGTAAACATTGAAGCCACGACTGTGTCACTGGACCCTTGCTCTTTTTGGGCTTCCAATCTGGATAAATGGCCGGAGCTAGCCACTTACGCCTTGGAGATCTTGTCATGCCCCGCAGCCAGCGTTCTGTCTGAACGTGTGTTCAACGCTGCTGGTGGTGTGCTGACAGATAAGCGCACGCGGCTCTCCACTGATAATGTAGACAGACTCACGTTCATAAAGATGAACAAATCATGGATCCGAAACGACTTTTCTACCCCTGTGTCATCCTGGGGAGAGTAAAAGCTTGATGATTGGTTAAAATCACCCTACCAACCGTTTTAAGCTTTCAAATTACTAATCATGTTTATCTGTATCTTGACTGGAAAATAATTTGGGCTTTGTAGCAGTGTGCAGCACTGATCCTATTAGGCCATCTATAATAAGCTTCACCAGATTTAAAATTAAAAATAATTTTTAGCTGCATCTAGCCCGGAAAATAATTTTGGGGCTCCGAGATGCGCAAGACACATAAGTGCCTTCTTGCTGCACTACCTGCAGCATGACCCTCATATTGTCAGAATTCGAAGTAATCATGACTACTGGGTTGCCACATTCTTAGATCCCCCAAACTTTTCGATCAACCTTTTCATTTTAATAAAGACCAAAAAAATGGTCATTTTTGAAATTATAAGCATTAGCAGGTTGTTAGAAACTGAAATCAAACAGTTTTCAACTCAAAACTTTATTCTAGGTGATGTTACATTTTCACATAGGACCCCTTGTTCGAAAGGAGCTTCTGAACTCTCTCGTCCATTGAATTTGTCAGGTTTTGGATGGTTTCTGCTTCAATTGTTTTGCATGAGGACAGAATACCCTCCCAGAGCTGTTGCTTAGATGTGAACTGCCTCCCGCCATCATAGACACTCCTTTTAATGATGCTCCAAAGGTTCTGAATGGGGTAGAGGTCAGGGGAGCATGGGGGTCACACCATAAGTTTGTCCCCTTTTATGCCCATATCAGCCAGAGATGCAGATGTTTTATGTGCAGCATGAGATGGTGCATTATCATGCAGAAAAATGATCTTGCTGTGAAATACACGGTTCTTCTTCTTGAACCATGGCAGGAAGTGCTGTTTGAGAAAATCCACATACATTATGGAGTTCATCTTTAGCGCCTTCAGGGATCCTAAAGGGGCCGACAATCTCTCTCCCCATGATTCCAGCCCAAAACATTACTCCACCTCCTCCTTGTTGGCGCTGTAGCCGTGTTTGCGTGGGGTGTCCATCAACCAGCCATCCTCCACTCCATTCATCTGGACCATCGAGCGCTGCACGGCACTCATCCGTGAACAAAACAGTTTTGAAATCAGTCTTCATGTAATGTTTGGCCCACTGGAGCCGTTTCTGCTTGTGTGAAGTGGATAGAGGTGGTCGACAGGATGGCATATGCACAGCTGCAAACCTCTGAAGGACCCTGCATCTTGTTGTTCGGGGGACGTTGGAGGCACAAGCAGCTTCAAAAACTTGTCTGCTGCTATGACAAGGCTTTTTTGCCGCTGCTGTTTCAACCTGACGTAATTGCCTGTAGGAAAGAGTCCTCAATTTGCCCTTATCAGCACGCACACGTGTGTACTGTGAATCAGCTACATACTTCTTGATTGCCAAGACACTTCATCCTGATCATCGCACAATGTTGATTGTAGTCATGCCTTGACCTAAACACTCCACAATTTGTTGCTTCTCAGCAGCCGACACATCCTTTTTCTTTCCCATTTTGGCAGAAAATGTAGGCTGCTTAATAATGTGAGAGAGCCTTCTTAAGTAGTCTTGCCTTTCATTGGACACACCTGCCAAACTAATTAGCACAGGTGTCTGCAATTGCTTACAGTGATATAAAGAGCCCTGACACACATCACCATCAATGAGTTTAACTGACAAACAAACAAATTCTTCCCTTATCACTCCTAAACACTTTTTGCATAATAATTTGGAACGCGGTGTACATGTGCTTTTCCACAAAACACCAGTGGTTCACGTAGTGAATCTTACAGTTCTAACTTGCCAACCGTGGGCTGTATGGAATTGTTCAATAAAGGGCCCAAAATTAAGATAACATAGATGGGAGAGGTCTCTATGAATAGGAATTCCTAAGTATTTGATACCCTGTGAGGGCCAGGCAAAGGGAAAGTTGGACTGGATGGAATCCTATATGGATTTAGGGAGGGAGACATCGAGGGCCTCAGACTTCGCTGCATTGATTTTAAAATTTTACCATGTAACAAAGTGATCTATTTCAGCCATAACAGCAGGGATGGATATATGTGATTGAGTGATATATACTAGGACATCATCAGCAAATAGAGAGCACTTGTACTCGGTGCCTCCCACCTCAATCCACCTAATATTGGGGTTATGGCGAATTGATGAGAGCAGGTGCTCCGTCACTAGGATGTATAAGAGAGGGGACAGAGGACATCCCTGCCTTGTCCCATTGGTGATTGTGAAAGGTGATGAAAATGTTCTGACGCACCCCCTGGGCCTTGGGACACCCGGAGCCGGACCCTTTTTGGTGGATGCTGGTGGTTGTAGTCTTCGTGGCGGCGATCCGGTTCCGTGGCTCAGGGCGGTCAAACCAGTGGCGGAACTATTTATGTGGTTTTGATGTTTAAATGTCCGACTACGCCACCCGTGGATTGCGGTCAGAGTGAACCGCCGCTACAGGGCAGACCGCTAAGGCTGGTGTTGTGGGTGCAGCAGAGCGTAGCATAACTTCCCACGGGAGGAGTATAGCCTCAGGGCAGTGTATGCGGAGGATGGGGGTGATGGTGCAGGGCAGCAGCAGTAACGACACGGAGTCAGTGATGCAGTTCAGGGCCTTTACTCACAGTTCTTATTATCCAGACCACGTCTGCAGGTAACGGCTGCCCACGTCGTACTGTGCTCACCAGGTGAGGGGCTCAGACAACTCCCAGATAACTTTGGAGCGCTTCACAGGACCCCCTTTGTGTGTCCTTTGTCTGGCCTTTCTTACCAACACTTCTGTCCGGCTGCCTCGGGCCTCCTCTTGGTAAACTTGGCGCCAGTTTCCCTGACCCTATGTGGTGCCTTCCTAGCGGGTGGAGCAAGGGGCTGCGCCACATAAAATGTCAGAGCCTCCGGTTTCTAGCTGAGGGTCGTTTCCTGCCTCCACTAGTTCGGGGACCGGTCTCCCCCTTTGGCCTGACCCCTCCACGCAGGTGGATTCGGGCGTGCGGTGGCGACTCGCCCGTCCGCACCCCTGGGATCCCTTCATTCCTCGTTCCTGGAGCCTTCTCCGCTCCTCTTCCTTCCTTCTCCCTCTTGCAGGCCTGGGCCTCTGTTACTAGGCCCGCCTCCGGAGCAGAGCTCATGCAGAGCCCCTGCTCCCTGCCACTTCTGCTCAGACTTCTCTGCACTGAACTAAGATGGTGCCCACCTTTTATACTCCCTTCTCAATGCACCCAGGAACTGCTTCCTCCCTGCTCCTGCACTGCAGGGTTCCCCTTCCTCAGTGTTCCCTCCCCCCACTCCAGCCAGGGACAGGGACTGTCGTGCCCATCTCAGGGGCATATTGGTCGCCCTGCCCCACGGCAATGTGGTGTAATGCATGCAGGTGTTGGGTCCTGATCCACACTCCATCCTTATCTGAGAGTGAGATATCACACCTCTGGGTGAGGTGCAATACGTCTGTAGCAACCGAGCCCTCGGTGCTACAGTTCCATTTATCTTCAGCCTAGGTGACGTATTGTGATACAGGGCCGTGATTTTGGCTATAAAAGGGTCCCCTAGACCCCTACCCCAAGCTTTTTAAGAGAATCATATATGGCGTGCCAGGAGACTCTATGGAATGCTTTCTCAGCATCCAACGAGAGTATCTAATTACAAATTTTTAACTGCATCTAGCCCAGGAAATACTTTGTGCCTAGTAGCAGTGTCTGCTAGTCAGCGGATTATCCCGGCTGTTAAGCAAGCTACACCACCTGTAGTTTGGACACTTAATTTTTTCAAAGGAAATGCTTCGGGACCACGGGATACTTAGTGAAGAGCATCAGGAGGCACCCCAAGGCATAGGGGCTGGGACTGGCACTAGGATGCCTTGCGGTGGACAGCCGAGCTCGATCCTTATAAAAGCTTTTTAACTGCAGCAGCTTTAGTGGACGCTACTGGAGCTGGAATTACGCGGCTGCTGGCATGAGACTTGCCCTCCAATAGATCCTTGTAAATGGATTTAAAGTGTATTCATTCAAATTAGAGGGACAATTTAAATTAAAAAGCTTAGAGCTGCCTCCACCACAGGGGGGCTCTCTCGACCCACCAGCGGACAGGCACCAGTATTGGGAGAGGGGGGCTGGCCGTCAGGGTTCACCGCGGCTCTGGCACAAACCCGGCGACACGGAGGTGGCACGGGCAGGAGCGGACTGGCCGTCTCGGCTTCTCACTTTTTGGATTTTAGAAGGGCATGACATGCCTATATCTGTGTCTCCCCCTCCTTTTACTCCTCCACCTCTTTTCTTTTCGCATGACTATATGTACTTGTCACTTTTCCATGTGTTAGTTGTGTCTTCTGAGCAGTTTGTCAGCTTTTGGACACCTTTGAAGGTGTTTTCTATGTGTTTCTATGTGTTTTTGTTTGCCTGCCATTGGTTTTAACGGTGTTCGAAGGTGTTCGACGAACAGTTCGACGAACAGTTCGGCGAACACACGGGTGTTCGACGAACCGAACCGAACTCGAACACTACGGGGGTGGCTCAACACTAGCCACAACCACCATGGCTGTGACATTACAGTGAGTGGCAGACAATCCCTGCATGATTTGAAAAAATCCAGTTATGCTTTTGGTGCGCAAACTGTTATCGAGCATAATCTCGAACAGCCGAATTTTTTGCAAATCGTTCGCGTTCGTCGAAACGACTCGAACACCGCCCAAAACAGCTCGAATTTGAGATTGGCGAACAGTTCTAGTCAAACACCGCTCATCTCTAGTCCAGTACTTTATATTACCCCACCAATGTATCTCCCCGGGGCCCATAAGGATTTTTGTAATTTGCTTACAATGCAGATAATGTCTGCTAGCGGAGCTATCACTGGCAGCTCACAGGCTTCATGTGACCCCCAGCTGCAGCCGGCGCTGACATCCGCTGACGTCACGACAAGTGCTGGTAGCAGCCAGGGGCCTCTGTCTTCTGCGTTCCATGGTGGATGCCAGGCTGTAGGCGGGGTTATCCCCCTCGTCACACCCGGCATCTACCGCGCGCTCTGCCTCTCCCCATTCATTGGGAAAGCGCGCGGTGGATGCTGGGTGTGATGCGAGGGGTAACCCCGCCCACAACCCAGAAGCCACTGCGGGCACCCCATCGCTGAGTCACACCTCACTTGTCATGACGTCAGCGTGGGGTCACGTGATGCCTGTGAGTGGCCAAGGATAGCGCTGCTCACAGGCAGTATCTGCAACGTAAGCTAATTACAAAAATCCTTAGTGGCCCCGGTGGATACATTGGGGGGTAATATAAAATACTGAACAACCCCTTTAATAAAGCCTGCAAAGAAAACCTGGGTTCCTGAGTCTACTTCCGGAAGTGGCCGAGCGTGTCGTCCTACCACAGTTGGTGTGAGAGTGCTGGCAAGATTCCAGGAACACGTTTACCTGCCACAGAGACAAGTGGATGTCCTGGGTGAAGGCCGCCAGCCTGCCAGAGAAGTCCAGCAGCATGGAGGAGCTCATTAAGCACCTGGTGCAGAGCCAACAACAGATGCACCAGCAGCTCTTGCAGAGCCAGCAGAGCTAGCAGCAGCATCAGGAGACAACCAAATTGTTGATGCAACAGATCCAGTTGCAGCAAAAGTTGCAGCAGCAGCACGAGCAGGAGTAACTAAAGCTCCAGCAAGAGGCGCAACAGCAGATACAGCTTCTGGCGGACGCCATCCAGGGCAGAGTAACCACCCCACCCCATGGCCAACTGATGACTCCCACGTCAGGAAGGCGGTAAAACGGGCCATGCAGAAGATGACCCCCGGGTAAGATGTAGAAGCCTTTCTGACAGTCTTTGAGAGGGTGGCTGATCGGGAGAGACTCCCACCAGAACAGTGGGCAGAGGTTCTGGCACCATATTTGTTGGGTGAACCCCAAAAGGCATATTACGACTTGGCACTGCTGGATGCCAAGGAATACGACAAGCTAAAGACAGAGATCCTAGCATGCCTGGGAGTGAATATGGCGGTGAGAGCCCAATGAGCCTACCACTGGGCGTATGCCAGCGACAAACCCCCTCGCTCGCAGATGTTTGACCTACTACATCTCGTTCAGAAGTTGTTGCAGCCAGAGTCCTCCACTCTGGCCCACATGGTTGAGCGGGTGGTAATTGATAGATTCGTGCACTCCCTTCCCAAGTCGGTACAGACTTGGGTTGCCCAGGGCCATCCCCAGAACGCAGATGACTTCATCGGCCTGGTAGAGAGGTATCAGGTGGTTGAGAAATCCCTCGGGAAACTGGATATAATCACTTCTCCGTACTAGGATACCCAAAAGGGGGTGGGTTCACCACGGAAGGGGTCTAGAGCCACCACTGGGGGGCGTCCCACTCCCACTGAAGGTGCCACAAGAACTGTTGTTAAAGATATAGTCTGTTGGCGTTGACACAACCCTGGACATGTAGCCACCCGGTGTCATATGTCCCCTGAACCCATGGACTGCAGCCTAGGAAGATGGGGTTCCTATTATGCTTATCCAGCCTGCAGTGCAGACTGTCGACCTGGCGAGGGGCCGCAGGCATGTGCCATATCCATTAATGGAGTAAAGGTGCTGGGACTGTTGGACTCTGGGAGTCTGGTGACCTCTATCAGAGCTACCCTTCGCCACCAGTTGATCCCTTTCAAAACTGTGGGCATTTGGTGCATCCATGTCGACTCCAAGGACTATCCCGCAGTGACAGTGGGAGCAGACTGTGGTGCCCAGTTCTACGAGGTTGGGGTGGTTAAGGAACTGATACATCCCGTCATACTGGGACGCGATTTTTCTTTATTTTGGGACTTGTGGGAGAAGGGAACCAGACTAAGTAACATGGAGAAAAGCCAGGTCCCTGGAGAAGCACCCCTGACGAAGTCTCAAGTGGATGAGTTCCCACTGTACGCCCTTGCCAGCGATGAGGGTGAGACGGTGACCGAGGAGGCCGACCTCCCTGAGTTAGATGTGTCTGGGAAAACTTTGGGACTGCACAAGTTTAGGACCTGACCTTAAAGGGGGTGTTTGACCAGGTTACTGTATGTAATGGGGTTGCCCAAGAGCCCGGGGCCAATACCAGGTTTCCCCACTTTGCAGTTCAGGGGAAGTTGCTATATTGGGTGGCTAAACTAAGGGGTGGTGAGACAGTGGAACAGCTGTTAGTGTCAGGACCATACCGACGGAGAGTACTGGATATGGCACACTCACATATTCTGGGGGGACACCTAGGGGTGGAAAAAAACTCAGGAGAGAATAGTGAGGAGGTTTTATTGTCCAGGATGTTACCGGGAGATCTTAAACTATTGTAGGTCCTGCCCCATCTGCCAGATAACCGTGTCCACCTCCCATTTCCGTAGCCCCTTAGTTCCCTTACCTGTGATAGAAGTACACTTTGGAGGATTGCCATGGACCTTGTGGGCCCCTTAGTTATATCGGCCCGGGGCCACCAATATATTTTGGTCATCATGGACTATGCGACCCAGTACCCTGAAGCGGTACCCTTAAGGAACTCGTCCAGTAGGAGCATAGCTTGGAAACTTGTCCACATCTTTGCCAGGATCGGCCTGCCAAAGGAAATCCTGATGGACCAAGGAACACCATTCATGAGCAAGGTGATGAAGGAGCTGTGCAAAGTGCTTCGAATTACCCAGCTGCGAACCTCCGTTTACCATCTGCAGACCAATGGCCTGGTGGAGCGCTTTAATAAAGACTCTGAAAACAATACTCAAAAAGGTCGTAGAGAAGCATGGTCGAGACTGGGACTACCTGCTTCCATTTCTACTGTTTTCCGCCAGGGACGTTCCCCAAGCCTCCACTGGCTTCTCTCCGTTTGAGCTTCTGTATGGCCGGCATCCAAGGGGTCTCCTAGATATCGCCACGGAAACCTGGGAGGCCGAGGTCACACCCCACCGGAGTATCATCGAACATGTCACCCAGTTACAGGAGAGATGGCCATAGTGATGCCCATCATGAAGGAACATCTCCTCCGGGTGCAGGAAGCCGCCCAGGCGAGGGTGTATAACCGGTTGGCAAGGCTGAGACAGTTCCAGCCTGGGGATCGCGTTCTGGTTCTCATTCCCACTGTCGAAAGTAAATTCTTGGCCAAGTGACAAGGCCCGTATGAGGTGGTTGAGAAACTCAGTGAAGTGAACTACCGAGTCCACCAGCCTGGCCGAAGAAAGCTGCACCAAGTATACCATGTGAACTTGCTCAAGCCGTGGCCGGACCGGGAACCGGTGGAAACTCCTTGCCTGGGAGCCACTCCTGAAGGCAAAGTTTAAGACGTCACTATAGCAGAGACTCTATCGCCTGCCCAGAAGCAACAATGTCGAGAACTACTACAGCGAAATCGTGAGTTGTTCTCAGAGTTGCTGGGGCATACTTAGGTGGTAGAGCATGACGTACTTACAGATCCACATTTAAGAGTGAATCTGAAGCTGTACCGGATTCCGGAAGCACGCCGGAAGGTGATCTCCAACGACGTAAAGAGGATGCTAGACCTCGGGGTAATAGAGGAGTCAAAGAGTGGGTGGTCGAGCCCAATCGTCCTCGTGCCAAAACCCAATGGAGAATGGAGGTTTTTTAATGACTACCGCCGGCTGAATGAGGTATCCAAGTGTGATGCGTACCCAATGTGTCGATGAACTCATCCAGAGGCTTGGACCGGTGAGGTACATCACCACTCTCAACCTGATGAAGGGCTACTGGCAGATCCCCATGTCCCAGACAGCCAAGGAGAAGACGGCTTTTTTGACACCTGATGGGTGTTTTCAATATACTCGGATGCAGTTCGGACTACAGGGGGCCCCAGCCACCTTCCAGAGGGCTCTGGATCGGATCCTAGCCCCATATAAGAAGTATGCCGAAGCCTATCTTGACGACATTGTAGTCTTTAGCCCAGACTGGGCTAGTCATCTACCTAAGCTACAGGCTGTTCTGGATGCTCTAAGGAAGGCGGGATTTACTATAAATCCGAAAAAATGTGCCGTTGGATAAAAGGAAGCCAAGTACTTGGGCTATGTCGTCGGTAGAGGTGAAATAAAGTCACAAGTTAATAAATTGGAGGCAATCCAGACCTGGCCGAAACCGCTCTCCAAGAAGCAACTGAGAGCGTTCCTGGGAATGGTGGGATATTACCGGCGGTTTATCCCAAATTTTGTCATGATGGCCGCACCACTGGCGGATTTCCTAAACGGCACCAGATCAGCCATGGCGAAGTGGACAGAGGAAACTGAGACCGTGTTTCAACTGTTGAAGTCAACACTGTGTAAACAGCTGGTCCTGGTCACACCAGACTTCAAGAAAGAATTTGTGGTCCAGACAGACGTTTCAGAGGTTGGTTTAGGAGCCGTACTCTATCAAGAGATAAATGGGGAAGAGCATCTCATTCTCTATCTGAGCCAGAAGCTTTCATCCTGTGAGAAAAACTACGCAATAGTAGAAAAAGAGTGTTTAGCCATAAAGTGGGCCGTAGATACACTAAGATACTACCTGCTAGGCCGGAAGTTTAGGTTGGTGTCAGACCATGCCCCGTTGAGATGGTTGAGGGAAAAGAGGGGTAAAAACGTCAGGGTAACTAGATGGTTCCTAGCTCTTCAGGACTTCAACTTTCAAATAGAGCATAGGCCCGCAAAGTTACACAGGAACGTTGATGCTTTTTCTAGAATTCCCTGTCTGGTATTGGAAGGTGCCCAAACCCCCGGCTTTGGGCACAGGGGGGGAATATGTGACAGAGTCACTGGAAAGATTTATGAGGGGAGGTATGTGTCGCACAGGTTGCTAGCCTGTGTGAACTGAAACCAATAGACTTTCTTCCAGCATGTTATATGCTGGTGGGTTAACTTACTTAAAAGGGTGTGGTTTTAGGGGAATGACTTGGTGATGGGCGAGACATCATTCCCCATACCTCCACCTCCTGTTTTTTTTTCTCTTGTGTTTGGAGAGGCAAGGTCTCCAGACCGGACAGCCATAGCTCAGGAGGGAGCTGAAGGCTGGACATAACCTGTGTGGGTCAACTGCACACACATATATGGACTGTGTTACAAGTTTACCTTTTTGTTTTGTTGTTTTGCCAAGTAAGGCTATGCTTATTTGCTGGAGTGCAGAGCTTTATGCTATTAATAAAGTCTGCAAAGAAAACCTGGGTTCCTGAGTCTATTTCCGGAAGTGGCTGAGCATGTCGTCCTGCCACACTTGCTATAAGTGCACCACGTAGAGCGCCAGATAAATGTGATCCAAAATGTTATGTAAAATGTTCCTAACAAAAGCTTTAAATCAATCAACAAAAAAAGCAAATCCCCACTCAGCTCCGTCATCTGTTACCGGAAATATAGGGGGCTTCCACTTCCACATTATGGGTAGCACAAAGGTTCTAGAAAAGTGAAATGTCTTCTTGCCTCCCAAAACAAATTCAGCAAATTCTGTACTCCCAAAGCCAAATGCCCCCTCCCTTATGAGCTTCACAGTGTGCCTAAACCGCAGTTAGCGTCCACATGTTTGCCATTCCTGTAGCTATAAGAGCCCACCTAATTTACATGTTAGTGTCTGCAGATGTATGAGCTAGGCATAACGTACTAGTTATTACAACGTACTAGTCACTACAACGTACTGGTCACTACATCAGCAGTTTTCAATTTTCACTTATTAACATCCACTGCTGCTTGTTTCTGGAAAAGACCCATGTAGTTAAAATCATCACTACAACTGTAGATAAATTCACAAAAGGGGATAATTTTCAAAATGGGGTCACCTGAGGGGGGATTCTGGGATTCTGCTATTCTATGCCTTGGGGCTCTGTATGTGGAGTCTGCATACTATTTTAGGAAAATCTGGGCTCCAGGAGTCAAATAGTGCTCCATACCTCCTGTGTGTTGCCATATGGCTAACCATTAATGTACAGCCACGTATGGGGTATTTCTACATTCAGCAGAAATTGTGGGACACATTTTGTTGCCATTTTTACCCATTTCCCAATGTGAAAATGTAAAATCTGGTGCTAAAATAAAAATTTTAGGGGTAAAAATGTAATTATTCTTTCTTCGCTGCCCAATATTATACAATTCTTGGAACCACCTATGGTGTCAATATGATCATTGCACCCCTAGATGAATTGATTGAGATGTGTAGTTTGTAAAATGGGGTCTGTTATGGGGGGTCTGCTGTTTTGGCATCTCAGGGGCTCTGCCAAAGTGACATGACACCATCAAATCAGACCAGCAAAAGCTGAACTCCAATATGGTGCTTCTTCCCTTCTGAGCTTTGCACTGTGCCTCAAAAGTAGTTTTAGACCACATATGGAGTATCAGCATAGACAGGAGAAATTGCACAACAAATTTTGGGGTCCATTTTCTCCGCTATCCTTGTGAAATTAAAAAATTGGAGTTAAAACAACATTTTTTGAGGGGAAAATATATTATCTCTTCGTTTGCCATTACAAAAACCTTCTTAAATCTGTCTCACTCTTGGACTAAGCAGCTACCTCCCTCCTGCTCTAATTGACACCCAGACCTGGGTGTTTAAATACTTCCTGTTTGCCACAGAGAGGTGCCGGGGATATGCCCTTGTTCTCTGGTGAAGGCTTGGAGCTGTTGCAGTCTGCTTACTTCCTCTTTGGTGCTTGGAGGACGTTAGGAGTAATCTTTCTGAAGTCAGCTCAAGCTAAGCTACTTTTCCCCGTGTTTGTCTCCTTTGTTGTCTTTAGTTGTTAGTGGAGACTGACTAGTGCTCACTCCCCTTCCCTATCCAGGGCCAAGCGCTAGGGAAATACAAGGTTTAGGTTGGTGTGCAGCGATTGGTGAGGAACCAATCTAAGGATGATAGGGGGGACAGGGTGATATCAGAACAGCCTAGGGGGTCTCCACTCACCCTTTCCATAGAGTCTGGGCTACCTTCCCCTCTTCCCTTCATGTTGCACTTAGCATTTCCCACACCTTGCATGACACCAAGGCTCCGGGGGCCCATGGCCAAATTGTCCTCATTATGTGCGGTTGGCAGGGAGTGATCTTGCAGCACCTCTGCTGAAAATAGCAGCGGTGTGGCAGATTCCAATCCACATCTTCCTGCCCTGCGCTTTCTCCCTGACACAGGCACGCGGCTTGATGACATCAACATGCCGTGCCCACTTGTGTCAGAGAGAAAGTTGCCGGCAAGGAGAATGCTGCCATATCATTTTGATGGTTATTTATGGTGTAGTAAAATGGAGGTCGGTTGAATCTGCAAAGAAGTGAATTACAAAATAATACACTGTATATATTTTGGTGAATGAGGATTTGTGTTTGGAGTGCGTAGATTAAATTCTCTCATATCTTTTTGAACTTAAATATTTTACTCTATGCAGACATCTTTATGTGAGAAATTCAGCCACTTCCACAATTACTTTAGGTTCTCATGATATTAATTAAAATACCAAAAGCAGTTCTTTATATAAGAAAAATCTAACCAGAAGCACCATAGATGTTCAATATATTTATTTGTGCATATAAGTTGTTAATAATATGCAAAGATGAAAAAAGAAAGTCTGTATATACAGTCACTTTCTATAGCAAGAAGCAGATGTTGATGATTCCGCACCTCAGGCCTTTGGTTGCACTTCTGCTGTTTCTGGACATCCAGGTCTAGATCACACATGACGGAGAGGAGAAGAGCAGGAATGTGTGACATGTGATCTGTGTAGTTGGAGTTTTACTGGATTCTTACAGCATTGCGATCAACCATACGGCCTTCTGTCTGACCAGGGCCAGGTAGATGGAGCAGCCGCTTCTTCTCTCTGTCCATGGCCAGGTAGTAGAAGGAGCATCCGCTTCCTTCTGTCGCTACATGGCCAAGTATGAGAAGGAGCAGCTGCTTCCACTTCTCTTTACTTCACCAAGCTTAAGAAGGAGCAGCCGCTACCTTATGTTTGTCCATATCCAGTGGAGAAGGAACAGCCGCTGCCTTCTCTCTATCCATATCCGGTAGTCGTCTCCTTACCACCACATTGTAGATGAGTCGTCCAGATGGTGACATAGCAACTATGGCTGAAAGAAGTCCTTCAATTCCAGCCTTCAATTACTTGTTATGTTGATCCAGAGGAAGGCAAAAAATAACCCCGAGGACTCGTTGTTGGATTATCCTCATATCAGGGGAAAAAATTTCCTTCCTGACCCCAAATATGGCAATCGGAATAAATCCCTGGATGTTTGGTCCTCTAATCTACGTGGCTGTTATGTGGTGGAAGCTCGGTAGGTTTGTCACAGTTCGGTAAATGAGTAAGTCCAGTTAAGTTGTCTCATCCGATTAATGGAAAGCTTCATTCCTAGATGTTACTGGAATGGGGCTGATTTATATCAGTCTAATCCTCATGCAAGAAGAGAAATATATTCATAATTAAGAAAGTGAAGCGATTCTGCACTATCATAAAGTCTGGAAGGAAATTACAATGTTGAGGCTTGCACATTTAAAAAATAGTTTGTGAACCACAGGGATGCTCAGATTAATACACCCCAGACTGGGGAAACAATTGCTGTCCAAAAATAGAGAAAAGCGGCACTCACCATTTAAAATTATTTCTTTATTAATGTCCTGTAAAACATATTGGCTGGTCTGTCTGACCAGCTGCACCTGCTCCTTCTCTCTCTCCCTGACGATATATTTTAAAGGACATTTAGAAAGAAGTAATTTTATATAGTGAGTTCCGATTTGGGGTGAGTGCCGCTTTTCTCCATTCTAAGATGAGAAATGTACACGTCTGAGAATCGGCTCCTCACATATATAATGTGTACCGGGGGGATATTATGATAAGGTGTATGGTGGGTATGTGTGCTACTGGGCAGTGATAACACTATGGATGTTCCTATGTGCTTTACTTACATCATCGCCCCATCGGAATGGTGGGTCGGCTTCGCTGGACTCCACGTCGATCCAGTATATGGGGTAGAAGAATGGGTGCTCTCGGATGAATGATGATATAGCATGCCGAGCAGCTGGATATTTGCAGAGAAGCTGGAAAATGAGAGAGACCATTAATCATTCTATTGTGTATTTTTACTGACCCGTTATTACACAATGTCTATGGACTGTCCGCATGATATGTTCTAGCTTTCCTTATAGTCCCTCATCATCCTTCTTTTTCTGATTCTACTTACCCCTTCTAGGATGTCAAGGGCATCGTTGGGCATCCAGTCTGGAATATGTGGGATGTCCTCCTGCAGAGACCGGTGGTATTCCTCCAGTGTGCCATTGCCATAGAAGGCTATCCCCCCACAAACATCATGTACAGGATGACACCAAATGAAAAGGAATCTGCCAGATGACTGAAGCCTTCTCCATCCATTATCTGTGGGAACACAATATAGGAATTGAGGCGAATATACCGAAGAGGGGATTTACACACAGAGGCCATAAAGACTGGTCTGTAATTAGATATGAACAGGATACTCAGACTCTTAGTCCTACTATCGCCATCAATCACACAGGGATGTTCCTTACCTCGGGTGCGATGTAACCCTGAGTGCCAACTTGTTGTTCAAATAGGTCATCCTCACCCATATTCATGACTGATAAGCCAAAGTCAGAGATTTTTATATGTCCCATGTCATCAATGAGGATGTTCTGAGGCTTCAGGTCACTGCAGGGAGAAAGAGCAGATACTGACTGTGAGGATAATTCATGAAAAGAACTTTCCACAATAGATATGTAAGGAGACAACAGAGATTTATGAAGATGAACTGATAACCAATGTATTACGCCATGTTCATGGAGGAACTGGAGTCCGCAAACCATTTCTGTTTCAAAGAGTCTGTGGCGTAGAAAGTAGAAGATGGATCAGTGGTTACATACACTCTAGGACTACAAAATACAGGCAGCGGATTATTAGGATTCGGCTGATAGAAATTTACCTTGATGTTTCCATATCAAATGAATTAGATGGAGCCAGGTGGTGGAACAGATCTCCTCAAGCCATATACTCCATGGCTAATACATATTCTATTGGTGTTTCCATGAACCCCCTCAGAGATGTTAAGAAGTGGCAGCCGGTGGCCATACATAGGATGTCTAACTCTATAGAGATTGTGTCCTCATGAATATGACTCTTGTCCATCATTTTAATGGCCAGCTGTTCTTCTCTGACTGGATCTGATGTCAAGAGGACCTAGAGAAAAATCACAGGAGATCAGATCAAACTCCCATCCATTATAGGGATCTGTGTAATGGATCACTGGTTTATCCCAATCATCATTACATATGAAGATCCTGTAATGAATATGTATATCCTGCTGTGTATCTGGTGCAGGATACATTGTGGAGCACGGAGGAGGAGAAATTCACACTTACCTTTCCAAAGCCTCCCTCTCCAAGATCTTTGAGGAATTCAAGGCTGCAAAGGTCAATAGGATTTTCCATTTAACCAGTTCTCTCTGGGGTAAAAGAAGGGATATGACATCAGCATTAGCAAGGTCTTATGCTGGCATGTCTACTATGCCAGAGGGCATCATAAGGCTTCCACCTGCTGAGATGATACAAGATTTGTTAATCTCTTTGAGAACACATAATGGAAATGTTTGTCATGTTGAGCAGTAAGTGTACGGAGTGGGTTCAGGCACTGAGCCTGTATTTTTCCAGGCTGATACTGGCTGTATTACATAGCTGCCACCTGCCTATAACAGCAGCGACTGAAGCACACTTCGATTATAGCAGTTTAACCATTTCAATGCTGACAGTGGTATTTAAATTAAGCAATTGCCGATTTGCGCACCAGCACCCATTAGCCCCTACCAGGACACAATAGCAAGAGGTTAATTGGTTATAATGGCTATCTGGGCCTGCTGAAAGCCCCATTCTTTTGCTTTCGTCTTCCTGTTAAGACCAGCCTGGTTTAATTTCTTATGAAAGCATTAATATAGCCATATACAGTGATACAGTTCCATGACAGTATATAGCACAAGCGATCAGAAAATCACAGGTTCAAGTCTTGTAGGGAGACCAAAAATGAAATAAATAAATAAAAATGTAAAACCAAAAAAATAATTTAAAAAATATAATTTGAATGACCCTACTTTCCCAATGAATAATAATAAAAATAAGCATAACTGGGATCACAGCATTAGTATAGTCACATTTTTAAATACAAAAATATAAAAATAATTATCCCAAACAGTAAATACTAAAATGAGAAAAAAAAAATTGAAACATCAAAATTGGGTTTTTTAGAGGCGCCATATTTATCTAAAAATTGCAATAAAAAGATATCACAATGTCCTGTCTATCCAAGAAATGTATCATTAAAAGCTACAGCTTCATACACAATAAAGATGTCCTTACACTGCGCCATCGAGGTATCAAAATCAAAATGTTACAATGTATCAGAATATGAGGACACAAATCAATTTTTTTCTTAATTAAATTTCTAATTTTCATTCACGACTTAAGTAAACAGAAAACCTCTGCATGTTCAGCATTACCACGATTGTCACTGACATGGAGAATCACTTCATGAGGTCATTCTTACCACACAATGAACACAATCAAAAAACAATGTCGGAATCCCTTTTTTTTCCCCACAATTTTACCACACTTAGATTTATTTTCCCTGTTTTCTAAAACATTGAATGACAAAATAAATAGTGCCGTTCAAAGCTACAACTCGGCCAACTAAAAAAAACACCCCACATACTGCTATACTGGAAGACAAATGACGCGCCCCCTGGGCCATGTGTGCAAGTGTGTGGGATACCCGGAGCCGGGTCTCTGGGGGTTGTAGTCTCCGTGGCGGTGACCCGGTCGCGTGGCTCAGGGTGGTCAAACCAGTGGCAGTCTTTATAGGGTTTTTGTGGCTTAATGTCCGACTACGACTCCCGTGGATTGCGGTCAGGGTGTACCGCCGCTGCGAGGCAGTCCGCTGAGGCTGGTGTGGTGTGCGCAGCTAAAGATGGGTTAACTCCCCACGGGAAGAGTATGGCCTCAGGGCAGGGAATGTGGATGATGGGAGTGATGGTGCGCGGGCGTCCCCGTACTAGTAGTGCTGTATGCGGTGAGAAAGCAGGAACGAGTCTTTGCAGTGCAGTTCAGGGTCTTTACTGATGATATTAAGGCAGACCCTCCCGGGAGTACTGGCTAGCATAAGGGGCCTGGTCAGTCTGCGAGCAAGCAGGAGTTCCCCTGGCCAGGTGGAGTTGTAGGCCTCCTGGTCTATCTGCACTCTTCCTGGCTACCTTGCTGTAAGCGAGTGGAAGTGTAATGCGGGTGCAGTAATGCAACGCACAGAGACACAAGGCGAGAACAGTCAGAGATGTTTGTAAACAGTTTTATACAACAGGTATACTGAAACAAGGGATTAGCAACAAGGGTAATGAACAGTGGTTTGAAATATCAGAAAAATACAAAATTTCTCAAAGTAAGGCGCAGTCTCTTAAAATAAGGCGCAGTCTCTTAAAGTAAGGTGATGCCCTCAAGCATGAGAGACACCACACAAGTTCTTTAACCGTGAATTTGGCCCTAGAGGGGGTCACCGGTTATTCCCGCTAGGCCGTGAGTCTCTTTCCGGATGAATTCAATTAAATCACGTTGTGCTACTTTATCCCCAACCGTTCCCCTCCCAACCTGAGTACTTAAACGCAATTGTGGGTGAGCAGTGGAAGTGACGGCCCTGCTCACGTTAGCAGCTCCTCTCTGCTTGCCCGTTGGAGGCAGTCTCTCGAGCCTTGGATAGGGGGGGTCCAGGCCTCGTATGACGGCAGCCAACGTCGGGTCCCGCGAACTCACTCAGCACCGCGATCAGGTTCCTAGTATCCTCAGCAGGCACAGCACTCGGGTCACAACTGTGAGGGATCTGGAGCTCTTTTACCGGTGCCCGGCTGGAGCACCTCTCAGGCCTCTGGATTTGGCCTGTCACGCGGGGTTTCTCCGGACGCAGGTAGCACGTCTGCTCCTCTCTGCTGCTTGGCGCCAAAGACCCCTCAGGTTTGGCGCGCTGGCCTCTTATCTCTCTCAACTCCTTCCTGGAAGTCACCTGATCGGGTCCAGCGTCTGAATCTGCCCTCCCTGCTACTTCCCTTGTATATTTTGGTTCCGCTTGACTGTCTCTGGCCAGTAGATGGCAGTCTCACTCCATCCTTGAAACGTCATGTTGAAGTTCTTTTACAAGCTTTCTTGCTCGTTCTACATTCCTCCCTCCTTTTTGCTCGCCAGTCCTCGGGCGAGTGGACTCCTCGCAGAATTGATGTCTCCTTCCAGGCAGTGCAAGCTCAGACAGGAGTTGGGCACACTCCTGCGTTTTCTGTTGGATTCGAGAGCAGATAAACTGTTCCTGATCATACCGGTTAGGAGGAATTCCGGCATTAGCCCGCTCAGTTCTGCGGGGCTCTTCTTGCGGAAGAGACTCCGGGAGATCCGAGGAATCAACTACTGGGGTTTGCAAATCTTTTCCTGACTCATTCTGACTTCCACTCGGGAGGGGCACCAACGGTTCTGATGGGCCCAACTGCATTGTGGCCCACCCTTCTTCATCCCCCAATGTTCCTGTATGTGGCACTTCAGCCAACACGTCTGAAGGCCCAGCCCCGTTACAGACTTCTGCTTCAGAGGAGCAAGGTCGCAACATATTACGGTGCAACACCCTGGATGTCGCGGCGTCATCCCCTTCGGGCCTAACCTCGTAGACGGGGTTGTCTGGGTGAACCTTCTTCATGACCCGATATGGTATTGCCTCCCAACGATGGTCCAGCTTACTCTCAAATCGTTTAGCCCTCACCAGCACTCGGTCTCCCGGCTGAAGCGATCAACCTGTGGTCGGGGGCCGAACTGCATGCTCTACTTCCTGAAACTTCTGAGCAACCAGTCTTCTCACGGTATGGAGTCGACGCTGGTGTTCTCGAATCCAGGTACTTGGGCTACTGCCCGGACTGGGGTCTTCTGAGTCTAGCTCCAGTTCGGTGATTTCTCGGCCACTTCTTCCAAACAGCAACATGTAGGGGGTGTAGCCGGTGGTTGCATGAACTCGATTATTATACACCCACACCAGCTCGGACATGAATTCGGGCCACTTCATCTTTTTGTCCGCTTCCAGTGTTCGCAACATTTGCATCAGGGTTCGGTTAAAGCGCTCGCATGCACCGTTCCCTTGCGGGTGGTAGGGCGTTGTCCGGGAACGGTCGATCCCATAGATGCGGTATAGCTCATCCATCACTCGTCCTTGGAAGCAGGCCCCTTGGTCAGAATGTATTCGCGTCGGGCACCCATAAATCCGGATGAAATCTTGACAGATGGCCTTGGCTGCGTCTTCTGCCGTCTGATCTTTAGTGGGCGTCACTACTGCAAACTTGGTGAAGTGGTCAGTCATGACTAAACAGTGTCCATAACCGTTGTATGAAGTTCCTACCATCAAGTAGTCAATCATCAAGACTTCCAAGGGGGCAGAAGTTCGGATGGTCTGAATGGGAGCTCTTTGCTCCGGGGGCTTGTTCAACTCACACTGGCGACATGTTCGGCAGACCCCCTCTACTTCTTGTCGCAGTTGAGGCCAATACACCAGCCGTTGCAACCACCGGAAGGTCTTTTCTACTCCTAAGTGAGCACCTCTTCTATGAGCTTCTTGGGCTAGCCGTGTTACTAGCGCTCCAGGAACTACCACTTGCCAGGTAACATCAAACTCTCGAGGCAGCTGGATTCTTCGGCATAGCAAGCCGTCCTTCAGGAGGAGCCTCTCCCACTTGCCTAGGATTTGTAGGGTAGTTGGAAGTGAAGCGGCTCTGGTTTCCTGGTTGGGTCTCTGATTAAGGGCGACCCATTCTCTCAACTTTGCTAGCTCCGGGTCGGATTGCTGCAGATGTATCCATTCGTCTCTTGAACGGCCCAGAATCTGAGCGGGCCTCGGCTCCTCTCAGGTCTCTTTGGCGTCGACCACAGCAGCGGCGAACTGGCTGAAATCCGGGATCTCGTCGCCTTCGAGCTCCTCATCTCTGTCCTTCTTCGGCCCCGCCTGAGTGACCCGGGACAGGGTATCTGCATGTGTGTTCAGGGCCTTGGACCGATAGGCGATTTTATACTGGAATTTGGACATCCTTGCAACCCACCGCTGTTCTAACGCGCCCAGTTTGGCGTTCTCCAAGTGGGCCAAAGGGTTGTTATCTGTCCACACTTGCACTTCTGACCCTGACAGGTACTCAGCAAATTTCTCGGTCATGGCCCTCACCAGTGCCAGTAGCTCCAGATTAAACTAACTGTAGTTATCCGGATTCTTCTCCGTATCTCGGAGTGACCTGCTGGCATACGCGATCACTCGCTCTTTCCCTCCTTGTACTTGAGCCAGCACTGCTCCCAGCCCATGCAAGCTTCCATCAGTATAAAAAAGAGGAGGAAAGCTCAGCATATCATTGCAAAAAAAGGATCTTTATTAAACATATGTAAAGAGGTAAGTATTAAGACCAGACAAATTGTAGGTAAAAGGTAACTGAGTAGGAGCATACTAGTACTCCAATATATGCACTAATAGGACAGAGGTTATAGCCCTTGGTAAAATTGCACACTAGCCCAAGATAGAACATAAAGCATAAATAGTGGAAGCCATAAATGTGCTATATATAATACAAGCATTCCACTTATGTCAAGTAAAAGGGTACTCTTAATGTGGCAGAGCAAGATATTACCATATATCAAGGGGGCGCACCAACATTTACCAAATATCAGGGCAAAATTTATAAAGAGGAGTATGTTACCTGTAGAAGAATCTCCCAGTCACGGTGGAAAGGAGGGGGAGAGAAGAAAGGGTGGTGGTAACACAGAGCCTGACGCGCGTTTCGCAGTAAAACCGCTTTCTCAAGGGCGGGTAATGGATGTATGGCGCCCCCAAGGCATATATATATGTCCATATCCCTTTGATATTAATGAAACTAGATGCAGTTGTGATGCGGGACGCGCACCCGGAAGAGGCCAGCTAAACCGGGGGCGTGTCCCGCATGTCACATGATGTGAGATGAAACTGATAATGGCGCATGTGCGCGGGCAAGAGGGGCGCGCCGCGCGCGACCCCGCCGTCAAGCCGCTACTGCGCACGCACGAACCAAAAAGGTTTGCGCAAGCGCAGAGAGGCATAAAGACGGCCAGGCGAGCGCGCGACGCAATCCCCCACACCACACACGCACGCGCACATCACGTCAGTGAATAGTACCGCCAAACTACAGGTATGAGAAGGAAAAAACGGGAACAAAGAGCAACCATGGAAAAATATGACAACACAACAATACAGGGATATATAACAGTAATAGTGCAGATGCTACTACTAAAATAATATAGATCAGCCATGTTCAGCAGCATCATCCCGGCAAAGATGTGTAGTCTGATTCGCAGTGCTCTCACAAGGACTTATTTCCCATAATAAATGCAGACATAGAGTTCGCCAAATCGAATAAGATTGGGGGAGCAGCCAAAACTATATACTCCTAAAACCAAAAACACAAATAGAAAGGCCACAATTAAAATGAGTTAAAACAATAAAATAGATAACTAACCTCCCAATGTATACATATATGAGGAGATTATATAACCCCAAATCAGAGATGCAGGGATTGTGGCTATAAGAATGGAGAGAAGCTCAGAGATTCATTCAAGCCGTAAGGGGTTATAGTGTTTAATCGTACGATCCATTGAGACTCTTTCTGAGCCAATAGCTTTTTAGCATTGCCACCCCGTATCCCCATGTATATTGAGTCAATACCACGTACCATGAAAGAACGGGGATTACAGTTATGTTTCAATTTAAAATGCCGTGGTATTGTTTTTAACTGAGCTAAATCGCTCACCGAGGTGGCTGCTGCAATGTCACGAATGTGCTCACGTGTGCGGACCCGTAATTCCCTTGTGGTTAAACCAACATAGATCATGGGGCAGCTACACGTGGCATAGTAGATAATGTTGGATGCACCACAGGAGATGTGGTGTCTGATGTCAAATGTTCTGTGGCCATCAGCTGAGCAAAAGCTGGTGCACCGCAAAACATTTGGACAGGCCACACAGTGTCCACATTTGTAGTTACCTCTAATAGGGCCACCAGTGCCAAAGGGTCGTATTACCGGTGCAACATAGTGGCTCTTTGTCAATATATCACCAAGATTCCGGCACCTCCTTGGTGTCATTGATGGAAAAGACCCCAGGTGTCCCCTCAGGGAGGGCTCCACCATCAAGATACTCGAATGTTTTTGGAGGACGGCTCTCATGCTATCCCATTCGTTAATTGATTTTAATTGTGGCCTTTCTATTTGTGTTTTTGGTTTTAGGAGTATATAGTTTTGGCTGCTCCCCCAATCTTATTCGATTTGGCGAACTCTATGTCTGCATTTATTATGGGAAATAAGTCCTTGTGAGAGCACTACGAATCAGACTACACATCTTTGCCGGGATGATGCTGCTGAACATGGCTGATCTATATTATTTTAGTAGTAGCATCTGCACTATTACTGTTATATATCCCTGTATTGTTGTGTTGTCATATTTTTCCGTGGTTGCTCTTTGTTCCCGTTTTTTCCTTCTCATACCTGTAGTTTGGCGGTACTATTCACTGACGTGATGTGCGCGTGCGTGTGTGGTGTGGGGGATTGCGTCGCGCGCTCGCCTGGCCGTCTTTATGCCTCTCTGCGCTTGCGCGAACCTTTTTGGTCCACGAATGCGCAGTAGCGGCTTGACGGCCGGGTCGCGCGCGGCGCGCCCCTCTCGCCCGCGCCGTTATCAGTTTCATCTCACGTCATGTGACTTGCGGGACACGCCCCGGGTTTAGCTGGCCACTTCCGGGTGCGCGTCCCTCATCACAGCTGCATCTAGTTTCATTAATATCAAAGGGATATGGACATATATATATGCCTTGGGGGCGCCATACATCCATTACCCGCCCTTGAGAAAGCGGTTTTACTGCAAAACGCGCGTCGGGCTCCGTGTTACCACCACCCTTTCTTCTCTCCCCCTCCTTTCCACCGTGACTGGGAGATTCTTCTACAGGTAACATACTCCTCTTTATAAATTTTGCCATGATATTTGGTAAATGTTGGTGCGCCCCCTTGATATATGGTAATATCTTGCTCTGCCACATTAAGAGTACCCTTTTACTTGACATAAGTGGAATGCTTGTATTATATATAGCACATTTATGGCTTCCACTATTTATGTTTTATGTTCTATCTTGGGCTAGTGTGCAATTTAACCAAGGGCTATAACCTCTGTCCTTTTAGTGCATATATTGGAGTACTTGTATGTTGCTACTCAGTTACCTTTTACCTACAATTTGTCTGGTCTTAATACTTACCTCTTTACATATGTTTAATAAAGATACTTTTTTGCAATGATATGCTGAGCTTTCCTCCTCTTTTTTATATGATGTTACCCGCCCACTCTTTTGTAGCTATATGTGGCTTTTTTCTGTATTATTAAAGCTTCCATCAGTGTACAACATGAAAGGCTGCGAAAAGTCAGCGTAGGCCAGAATCGGGGCATCTATTAGCAACATTTTCAATGCTCAGAATGCCTCTTCTTGTCGTGGGCCCCACTGAATGGGCTGCCGCTTGGCTCCCCCGTCTGTTCCTCTCAGCAATTCATTGAGCGGGATCGCAATCTTAGCGAAGTCTTTAATGAATCTGCGGTAGTATCCAGCAAGCCCCAGGAATGCCCTTAGTCCCCTTAGATTGGCGGGCGTGGGCCACTTCTGCACGGAAGCTACTTTCTCCGCAGTGGGGTGCACCCCTGCACTGGACACAGTGTGCCCCAGATATTCAATTTCTCGTTTGAAGAGACGACACTTACGAGGCTTAATTTTCAGGCCGTGCCTTTGTAGCCGTTCTAACACTTGTTCCAATTGGCGGAGATGATCCTCAAACGTTGCGGAATAGATAATTATATCGTCCAGATATATTAAAGTGGCATCAAAGTTGAGGTCCCCCAAGCATCTCTCCATCAGCCGTTGGAAGGTTCCTGGCGCATTTGTTAGTCCGAACGGCATTCGATTGAACTCAAACAGGCCCATAGGGAGAACAAAAGCTGTCTTCGGACGATCCTTCTCAGCTACGGGGACCTGCCAATAGCCACTGGCCAGGTCGAGGGAGGAGAAGAATTTGGCACTCCCTAGTGCAGATAGAGACTTTTCGATTCGGGGGAGTGGATAGGAGTCCCGTACTGTGCAGGCATTCAGCTTTCGATAGTCTACGCAGAATCTCAGGGTACCGTCCTTCTTTCGGACCAGCACGATCAGAGCCGCCCAGGGGCTCTGGCTTTGACGGATCACACCGTTCCGCAACATGTGGGCCAACAGCTCTTTCACCTCCTGGTACATTTGAGGCGGGATCTGCCGATATCTCTCTCGGATGGGAGCAGTATTTCCGGTGGGTATTTCATGCTGAATGTCCCGAGTGCACCCGAAATCATCTTCATGCTGTGCAAACACTCCCTGATATCGCTGTAGAAGTTGTTCGATCTGCCTTACTTGCCCAGCAGAAAACTCAGTCAGGTTAGCTTCCATTTCTTCCAGGAGGTGGCGTCCAGCCAACGGTTCTCTTCCATGTTCCTGGCTATTGAGGGACACCTCTAGGGTCCATGGTTTTCCTTCCACAGGTGCCAGCCCTATAGCGTCAGCTCTAGTAAGGGCCTCCGGCATTACGCACACTCGCGACACCTCTTGTCGGGGCAACAACTGTAAACTGGTGCCACTTAAATTAATGCAGCGCACGGGTACTCGACCGTGCCACACGGTGGCCAGAGTTCGAGCAATCAGGAGTCCAGAGGGCACTTCTTCTCCCTCCATTGGTTCAACTTGAATGTCCACGCCCTCTAAGGACACATGTGCCAGCACCGGCAAACTGAGTACAGTCTGTCCCACCGGCAGTGTCATTGCAGCTTCAGGCGGTATCGATACCTTACCAAGGTACTGGGAGGTAGTGGGCAACTTTTGAATCTGACTGACCCGCACGAGGTGCTGGAACACTCTCTTGTTAGCTGGGTCTCGAGTGGCGCGGGTCCAGTTGTTTTTGCTACAGCCCTCAGCCAGGAACTGTCCGACTTCTTTCATCACATTCATGCCCAGGGTTTCAATGGGCCCATCGCCTCCGGGCCCAGTGGTCAGTACGATCCCTTTTCGACCAAGGTCCTTTCCACATGCCTGCATGGACATCCATACTACTCCCGCTACTGGGATAGGTAGTTGATTAGCTGCCACCAGTTTGACAGTGGGTTCCCGGCAGGAACGAGCGACTTCAGGAAAGTGACTTTGGAAGTACGTCTCCGGCATAGTGGTCACTTGAGACCCGGTGTCCATCAAACAGCGGATCCGCTGCCCATTGAATTCAGCCCAGATAATGGGCCTCTCGGAAACAATGTCTTCAGAGCTCCCTCTTCTACTCTCTGAAGCTCGAGACCCCACGGTATGCTCCACAACCGTGGGGCATTTTAGTTTAACGGCTGTCCCCTCCTCCTCCTTTCTCGGTTGGGACAGTCTTTGGAGATATGCCCCCTACCTCTGCAGGTCCAGCACTCTGGTCCTCGTTCTGCCGATAGGTCGGGTACATGTCGTGCTGGGGCCGGATAGGAACGTCTTTCTCTTTCTGGTCTCCGTCCACGTTGAGCAGTACGGTCCGTCGGCAAGGGGGCAGTAGGAGTCTTCCTAATAGAATTCAGCTCACCCCAAATGTCTCGAATTTCCTGACGTATTTCCCGTACCCAATCAGGCTCTTGGTTGGTGAATCCAGGAGCAATTGCCTCATGACTTCTAACTGTGGCTTTGAGAACAGGAACTTCTCTCTCCAGGACTCTAGCTTCAGCCCCTACCTCCAGGAAGCCCATATCAGGGCTCAATCGCAGCCGCTCCTTCAGGATCTGCCTCAGGGAAGGGTCTTTCAAGCCAGCAATCAGTTGGTCACGCAACACCTCATCCAATGGTCCCAGTCCTTGGTTAGTGATATGGGCCGTCACTTCCTGTAATGCATTAACATACTGATTTACTGTCTCATTTTCCCCTTGGACCCGCTGAAACAACCGTAAGCGCAAGTGTCCCAAATCTGTAGTGTCACCGTGCATGTCCTCTAGAATTTTTATCACTTTATCCACGGTTTCACGGTACCCAGGCGGGCGGTACATCACAGTATGTCGGGCCTCTCCATCAAGGGTTAGGAGGGCCAGCTCCGCCTGGGCTAGAGGGTCAAGGGGATACATACGTAGCATACTTCTCAGTCTTTCTGCCAAGTCCCAAAGTGACATGCCATCCCCTGTAAACTTGGGAAGATGGCTGAGCATAGCCCCCAGGGGTATATGGCTCCGGCTGGACCCAGCCACAGACTGATCCACCATCTCTGCGTCTGAAAGTTGCATCCTGCCGACTACGCCAAATGTAATGCAGGTGCCGGAATGCAACGCACAGAGACACAAGGCGAGAACAGTCAGAGATATTTGTAAACAGTTTTATACAACAGGTATACTGAAACAAGGGATTAGCAACAAGGGTAATGAACAGTGGTTTGAAATATCAGAAAAATACGAAATTTCTCAAAGTAAGGTGCAGTCTCTTAAAATAAGGCGCAGTCTCTTAAAGTAAGGTGATGCCCTCAAGCATGAGAGACACCACACAAGTTCTTTAAACGTGAATTTGGCCCTAGCGGGGGTCACCGGTTATTCCCGCTAGGCCGTGAGTCTCTTTCCGGATGAATTCAATTAAATCACGTTGTGCTACTTTAGCCCCAACCGTTCCCCTCCCAACCTGAGTACATAAACGTATGCAGCTCCTCTCTGCTTGGCCGTTGGAGGCAGTCTCTCGAGCCTTGGATAGGGGGGGTCCAGGCCTCGTCTGACGGCGGCTGACGTCGGGTTCCGCGATCTCACTCAGCACCGCGATCAGGTTCCTAGTATCCTCAGCAGGCACAGCACTCGGGTCACAACTGTGAGGGATCCGGAGCTCTTTTACCGGTGCCCGGCTGGAGCACCTCTCAGGCCTCTGGATTTGGCCTGTCACGCGGGGTTTCTCCGGACGCAGGGAGCACGTCTGCTCCTCTCTGCTGCTTGGCGCCAAAGACCCCTCAGGTTTGGCGCGCTGGCCTCTTATCTCTCTCAACTCCTTCCTGGAAGTCATTTGATCGGGTCCAGTGTCTGAATCTGCCCTCCCTGCAACTTCCCTTGTATATTTTGGTTCCACTTGACTGTCTCTGGCCAGTAGATGGCAGTCTCGCTCCATCCTTGAAACGTCATGTTGAAGTTCTTTTACAAGCTTTCTTGCTCGTTCTACAGAAGTAGCCCACGTCCCTGAGTATACCGTGTGGTGCTCACCCATATGGCTGGTGACTTGGGGCCTTCTGATAGCCTCCACTCCTCGATGGCTGTGCTGGTCCCTTCCTTGTGACTGAGCCTAAGGGGTTCTATGGCCAGAGAACCTGGAATCCCCTGCCGGCTGTGTTCTGCTGCTGGACTTGAAGATCCTTGCAGCCTCGGACTCCGGTGTCCGGTATTTAGATTCTTCTGCCAGGGCGAGCTCTGCTCAGCTCCAGCCCCTGGTCTCAGTTCCTGCTCCTACAGAGCTCCTGCTGTTTCTTTCCCTGTGTCTGCTTGTTCTGTCTAACCCCGCCCCAGACCCAGTTTATATAGGGCAGATTCCTCCCCTCCCAGGTCTGGGCAGGAGGTGTTGCATGCTTAAGGGCTCCTGACCAGGAAACCTCCCACTTGCTCTCAGACGTAATATTTCTATTACTGTGGTAACCAGACCCCTGGGTTGCCACATTCCCCCCTAGTAAATTTTAGTACTCCGGGACTAAACACATTTTTAAGAAAACACAAGTACAGTACAGGGTATAAACAATAATACAACAACATATGAACAAGAAGCTTTAGTCTTTAGAGGTCACGGCGTGTCCGTAACCGGGTGTCCATGTCACCCAACAAGGTGAAGTCTTGGAACAGGGAAGGGGACATGTCCAAAGCAAACCCCAAACGTTGGCCCTGGGCGTGGCTGCAAGGCTGAGGCTAGCTTCTTTGGGCCACAAGGAGGCAACGCCAGACAGGTTTTTCTCTTCCGCGGCCATCTTCGCAAGAGACACCAAGGTACAACTATCTACAATGTAGTTCCGGTTACTCAGCGTCCATAACCTGTCAGTCCAAATAAACCTGCAGGGTAACTAGAGAAACATAATTAGTAACCAGGTAACAAAAACATAAACCTTTTTCAACATTGGCAATTTACAAGCAAATTCACATAATATTTTAGATTCTCCAGCGAGCAGGCATCTGTCCTCTAGTGCTCCTGGTGGACCTATGTAACCCACTATCTGGCTCTGCACTACAGGGTGTAGGAGGTGTTACGGGTAGGTCTGGCAGCTTTCTGCGTACTCTTTGGCTTACTAGAGGCACGGCAGGCTCACTACTAGAAGAGGGTTGATTCTCCTGGGCTGCTGGTATGGATTCTTCTGCCTCCTGGGCCGGCTGCTCTTCTGACACTACCTGTTCTTCAGTAGGCCCTTGAGGGGCTGGCTGGAGAAAGGTGAGGACGGGTACCACGACTGCGCTGTTGATTTGAGTCCAGGACTTGGGAAAGTCTCCGAGTACGGTACTGATCATTTCTTCCCTTTCCTCTGCGGCTTGAGGGTTCTCTTGATCTTCCTCAGTGCTTTGCAGCTGCTCAGGACACTTTTTCAGTTGGTCTCTGGAGACAATGGCTGTGGTTTCTCCTCCATCCTTACTGATTATGCAGACTTTTGGATTATCATGGCTTGAGGGCAGTACTGTGTACGGGTCCTTCTCCCACTGGTCGTCCAACTTGTGGAGCCACCTCTTTCTCTTCAAGACCTGCTCTCCAGGTACCAGGGGAACAGCGGGAGCATGCTGGTTATAAGTCTTCTCTTGCCTTTCTCTTGCTTGAGACAGACTTCGCTCGACGCTCTCCTGTACATTCCGATACTGCTGCTGCCATTCTGTATCCCAGTCTGCCTCTGGCGAGGTGTCCTCAGGTGTCAGGACTCCCATATCCAGGTCAATAGGCAGCTTACCAGGTCTTGCTTTCATTAGGTAAGCCGGGGTACAGTTGGTGGAACCTACGGGGATGTGATTATACAAGTCCACCAGATCAGGCAGTTTTTCAGGCCACAGACTGCGTTCTTCCAGGGGCAATGTTTTTAGCAAGTCTATCACCATCTGGTTCATTTTCTCACATAGTCCGTTAGTCTGAGGGTGATAGGGCGTTGTTCTTATCTTCCTGCAGCCATACAGATTGCAGAACTCTTGGAAGACCTCCGCTTCGAATGCTGGTCCTTGGTCCATCAGCACTTGCTCCGGATACCCGTGTGGACGGCAGAAGTGCTGCTGGAAGGCTCTAGCTGCTGTTTGAGCCGTTAAGTCCTTGACAGGGACCACCACCAGGAACCGGGAGTAGTGATCTACGATGGTCAGGACGTAGACGTACCCAGATTTGCTTGGAGCCAGTTTCACATGGTCCAGGGCTACCAGTTCCAGTGGCTGTCTGGTGATGATGGGCTGCAGGGGAGTCTTCTGGCTGGCGCGGTCCTTCCTTCTTAGGTTGCACGGGCCACAGTCTCTACACCACCTCTCGATGGCTCCTCTCATGCCTACCCAGTAGAACCATCCACGCAACAGGAACTCCAGTTTCTTCCATCCGAAGTGTTCTGCTCCGTCATGGTATGCCTCCAGAACAATAGCCGCGTCTCGTCTTGGGACCACTACCTGCCAGGTCAGCTCATGTGTTCTAGAGTTGACCATTCTCCGGCACAGCTTCTCCTTGTAAAGAAACAGTCTACTTTTCTCCTTCCACAGTTGCTTGGTCTCCTCCGGAGCGTCTGGGTCAAGACGGGCATCAGCCTGTGTCAGCATTTCCTTCACCAGACGGACTGCGGGATCACTGTCTTGTGTCTCCGCTCAGCTGTAGTGGGGTAAGGGATTGAACATGGCAGAGCGCCTGTCCCTTACACGGTGGGAATACAGGGTAATCCCATGATGGTGGAACGCAGGGAGTTCGACTTCTTCCAGTTCTTCTGGATCTTCCCCTACGTCCGGTAAGTTTGGCATTCTGGACAGGGCATCCGCGTTGGCATTTGAGCGTCCCGCCCGGTATTTGATGGTGAATTCATAGTTGGACAGGCGGGCCATCCATCTCTGCTCCAGGGCACCAAGTCTTGCAGTGTCCAGGTGTGTCAACGGGTTGCTATCCGTGTACACGGTGAACTTGGAAGAGGCAAGGTAATGCTTGAAATGTTCGGTCACTGCCCACACCACAGCCAGGAACTCTAGCTTGAATGAGCTATAATTTTCACGGTTTCTCTCTTTGGGCCTTAGTTTTCGGCTGGCGTAAGCGATTACCCGTTCTTTCCCCTGCTGGATCTGGGACAGTACGGCTCCTAGCCCGATGTTGCTCGCGTCCGTGTGGAGGATAAAGGGCTGGCTGTAGTCAGGGTACGCCAGGATTTCATCCCCCGTGAGGGCCATCTTCAGCTGGCGGAAGGACTCCTCTTCCAGCTTTTCCCACCTGAAGGGCGGCTTCTGGTTTTTGGCCTTCCTGGATTGACCTATCAGGAGGTCCTGCATAGGAGCTGCCATTTTGGTGAAACCGGGAATGAATCTTTGGTAGTAGCCTACCAACCCAAGAAACTGCCGCACTTCCTTTATGCTGGAGGGTCTTGGCCAGTCTTTAATCACGGTGATCTTATCGGGATCGGGAGCCACTCCGTCAGCACTCACCACGTGTCCCAGGTACTGCACCTTTGGTTTCAGCAGGTGACACTTGGATGGTTTCACCTTTAGGCCGTAGCTTGCCAGGGCATCAAACACTTCTGCCAGGTGTTTCAAATGGTCCTCGTAGGTTTTGGAATAAACGATGACATCATCCAGGTATAACAGGACCGTCTCGAAATTCCGGTGTCCCAGACAGTATTCCATCAACCGCTGGAAGGTTCCTGGTGCGTTGCAGAGCCCGAACGGCATACAGTTGAATTCATTGAGACCCATCGAGGTGGTGAATGCAGTCTTCTCCTTGTCTGCCTCTGCTACAGGAACCTGCCAGTACCCGCTAGTAAGATCCAAAGTGGAGAAGAAGTTAGCAGATTTTAATGCAGCTAAAGATTCTTCTATTCTAGGTAACGGGTACGCATCTTTTTGTGTGATACGGTTGACCTTTCTGTAGTCTACACACATTCTCATTGTGTTGTCCTTCTTTTTCACTAGAACTACTGGAGCTGCCCAGGGGCTACAGCTGTCCCTGATTACCCCAGCCTCCTTCATGTCCCGCAACATCCCCTTTGCATGCTGATAGTGTGCAGGGGGTACAGGTCGGTATCTTTCCTTTATGGGTGGATGGTCTCCTGTGGGGATGTGATGTTCTACCCCTTTTACTCGCCCGAAGTCTAGCGGGTGTTTACTAAAGACTCTTTCGTACTCCTGAACCACCCGGTAGACTCCCTGCTTTTGGTGTGAGGGAGTGGAGTCAGTACCCAAATGCAGTTGCTGACACCAGTCCTCCATTTGTTTCTTAGAGCCGTTACCTTCCTCTGGTTGAGATGGAGGCAAGGGTTCTACGGCCTTTACAGAATTTTGGTTTATGGTGAACAATTTGGCTAGCGTGGCATACCGGGGCAGGTGTACTTCTCTCTCCCCGATATTTACGATGCAGACAGGTACCCTCCCATGGCGTACATCGACCACTCCCCATGCTGTCAAAATGGTGGGCCTACTGTCTGAGTAGATGGGCTCTACCATTGCTTGGTAGTCTCTACCTCTTAGACCAATAGCTGCCCGGCACCAGATCATCATCTCACTTTTCGGGGGCATGGCAATAGGGAACGGGTCACACATTCTCATGCTACCAATCTCACCACCAGATAATTCCACCTGTTGCCGTTTCATCAGTGCCCGGATCTCTTTTTGGAGGACACGCGACTCACCTGAGTATTGGGGCAGCCAGGCCGCTCCGGGGATGTAAGGCATTGTAAATGGCATTACTGCGGCAGTGGCCGCGCTGGTGGTAGAGGGTCCCTCCGTGTCCGTCATCTTCCTCCCCCTTAGTTAAGTGTGGCCTACCTTCCGACGATCCTCTTTTGTAGGCCGCGGCTCCGCTGGTGCTGCTCCGGACGAGGACCTGGTGACATCAGCGTCGCTCTCTCTCCCTTCCAGGACCTTGCGCAGCGTCGGTGCGTGGGGCGGAGCTTCGGGTCTCGCGCGCTTTCGGCGTCCACGCCCCTCTTCTTCCCGCACGGCGTCCCGAAGATGGCGTCCGATGGCGGGAAAACGACTGCGGATGGCGGGAGTCGGCTGAAGATGGCGGGAAACGGCTCCGGATGGCGGGAACCTTCACCACGGCAGTTATGACAATCTTTTGAAGGCACGCAGTACCCGGTGGTTGCGGGTACGAAATCCTGCCGACTACGCCAAAGTTGATGCGCCCCCTAGGCCGTGTGTGCAAGTGTGTGGGATACCCGGAGCCGGGTCTCTGGGGGTTGTAGTGTCCGTGGCGCCGACCCGGTCCCGTGGCTCAGGGTGGTCAAACCAGTGGCATTCTTTATAGGGTTTTTGTGGCTTAATGTCCGACTACGCCACCCGTGGATTGCGGTCAGGGTGTACCGCCGCTGCGAGGCAGTCCGCTGAGGCTGGTGTGGTGTGCGCAGCTAAAGATGGGTTAACTCCCCACGGGAAGAGGATGGCCTCAGGGCAGGGAATGTGGAAGATGGGAGTGATGGTGCGCGGGCGTCCCCGTACTAGTAGTGCTGTATGCGGTGAGAAAGCAGGAACGACTCAGAGTCTTTGCAGTGCAGTTCAGGGTCTTTACTGATGATATTAAGGCAGACCCTCCCGGGAGTACTGGCTAGCATAAGGGGCCTGGTCAGTCTGCGAGCAAGCAGGAGTTCCCCTGGCCAGGTGGAGTTGTAGGCCTCCCCGTCTATCTGCACTCTTCCTGGCTTCCTTGCTGTAAGCGAGTGGAAGTAGCCCACATCCCTGAGTATACCGTGTGGTGCTCACCCGTATGGCTGGTGACTTGGGGCCTTCTGAGAGCCTCCGCTCCTCGATGGCGGTGCTGGTCCCTTCCTTGTGACTGAGCCTCCGGGCTTCTATGGCCAGAGGACCTGGAATCCCCTGCCGGCTGGGTTCTGCTGCTGGACTTGAAGATCCTTGCAGCCTCGGACTCCAGTGTCCGGTATTTAGATTCTTCTGCCAGGGCGATGTCTGCTCAGCTCCAGCCCCTGGTCTCAGTTCCTGCTCCTACAGAGCTCCTGCTGTTTCTTTCCCTGTGTCTGCTTGTTCTGTCTAACCCCACCCCAGACCCAGTTTATATAGGGCAGATTCCTCCCCTCCCAGGTCTGGGCAGGAGGTGTTGCATGCTTAAGGGCTCCTGACCAGGAAACCTCCCACTTGCTTTCAGACGTAATATTTCTATTACTGTGGTAACCAGACCCCTGGGGTGCCACACAAATAATAATAAAAAAAAAAGTTATGGCTTTTCCACGAAGGGAGGAAAAAAATTGTGCATTTAATAGAGATTGGATGATTCATAGCAGGGTGACTATCAGGCATTTATATTGTTTTAGGATTATATACCAAGAGTATATTGGGTTAAGTAGCCTGCCCCTCATGGGGACAAATATGTGTCCGTTGCTTTGCCGTTTCTGACATGCGCATTTCAATATTTTAAACGCCGGAATATGGCGTCTACCATGTGCTAATATTTGGGGTGAGCTTGTTTATATTCATTGAATACTCCTGTTCCTTGTATGTAATTAACTGTACTGTAGTAATGTATTAATGGATCATGTCTGCAATCATCCAATACTCTTGCTTTGTTTTTAAATATGTACTTGTCACGATAGTATATTTTTATACTGAATATATTTTGCACAGCACGGGTTAGCACTTTACTAAGACTATGAATTTATTAATTGATGTATGTATATACAATACAGACCAAAACTTTGGACACACCTTCTCATTTAAATATTTTTCTGTATTTTCATGACTATGAAAATTGTACATTCACACTGAAGGCATCAAAACTATGAATTAACACATGTGGAATTATATACTTAACAAAAAACTGTGAAGCAGCTGAAAATATGTCTTATATTCTAGGTTCTTCAAAGTAGCCACCTTTTGCTTTGAAGACTGCTTTGCACACTCTTAGCATTCTCTTGATGAGCTTCAAGAGGTAGTCACCAGAAATGGTCTTCCAACAATCTTGAAGGAGTTCCCAGAGATGCTTAGCACTTGTTGGCCCCTTTGCCTTCACTCTGCGGTCCAGCTCAAGTCTCTTATGCTTGTTGCCTGTCCTTAGCAGTGGTTTCCTAGCAGCTATTTTACTATGAAGTCTCCTCTTAACAGTTGTTGTAGAGATGTGTTTGCTGCTAGAACTCTGTGTGCCATTGACCTGCTCTCTAATCTGAGCTACTGTTAACCTGCGATTTCTGAGGCTGGTGACTCGGATAAACTTATCCTCAGAAGCAGAGGTGACTCTTGGTCTTCCTTTCCTGGGGCGGTCCTCATGTGAGACAGTTTCTTTGTAGAGCTTGATGGTTTTTGCAGCTGCATTTGGGGACACTTTCAAAGTTTGCCCAATTTTTTGGACTGACTGACCTTAATTTCTTAAAGTAATGATGGCCACTCGTTTTTCTTTACTTAGCTGTTTTTTTCTTGCCATAATACAAATTTTAACAGTCTATTCAGTAGGACTATCAGCTGTGTATCAACCTGACTTCTGCACAACACAACTGATGGTCCCAATCCCATTTATAATGCAAGAAATCCCACTTATTAAACCTGACAGGGCACACCTGTGAAGTGAAAACCATATTCGGTGACTACCTCTTGAAGCTCATCAAGAGAATGCCAAGAGTGTGCAAAGCAGTCATCAAAGCAAAAGGTGGCTACTTCGAAGAACCTAGAATATAAGACATATTTTCAGTTGTTTCACACTTTTTTGTTAAGTATATAATTCCACATGTGTTAATTCATAGTTTTGATGCCTTCAGTGTGAATGTACAATTTTCAAAGTCATGAAAATGCAGAAAAATCTTTAAATGAGGGGTGTGTGTCCAAACTTTTGGTCTGTACTGTATATATACCTTACCTGGACACTTTGCACTTTGCTTGAGAAAGGCTCACACAATAGAGCCGAAACGTTGCCTTAGCCCTAATGGGTGAATAAAACCACATTTTTTGAAGGCGTGCTGTCCGTTTCTACTTTGTTTTTAGGTAGATCGATAGATAGATACATAGAAAGATACATAGATAGATATAAAGGTATGAGCCTTTCTCAAGCATCAACAAAGTGAACCTTATATAGTAAAACAATTACAAATAGTGTTAACAATAATTATACAAATAGAAGCATATAACATAATGGAGATACGATATACAAGCAGTGTATAGTAATTCAAGTATATACCATCAAGTTAAAGTACATTATAGTGCCTGTGCTGTGAAGATAACATACAAAATACATAAAATAGAGTAATTATTATTTAAGAACAGCTGTATATGATTGATCACTTAATGACTCACCCCATACAATTAGTCATAAAAAGCGCCAACATCGGCGTCCTGCTGTGTATAATGCACATGTCGAAAAAAGAAAGGAAGCGGAAAACCAACACTTCGCTAATGCGCGAGCATGCTATGAAGCTTCCCAGCGCTATCTTGGTAAGGGATAAACCTTAGAATCGTTGGCGCATGCGCAAAAGAGTGCACACAATATAGCGCTATTGTATCACCTACAAAGATGCCGGTGTGGCGCCCCTGAGGGTTCAGTCGCCACAGAGGTACTGCACCTCACCCAGAGGTGTGGTGTCTCTCTTCTCTCAGGTAAGAAGGGAGTGCTGCACAGAACCCCAAACACCTGCATCCAACACTACACTGCTCCAGGCCGGCTGGAGGGGCAACATGCAGAGCGCAGCTGCTGAGCCCTGACCCTGGCTGGAGTGAGGGGAACCCAAAGGTAGGAGAAACCAGTAGTGGGTGTGGGTGGAGGAAGTTGTTAGAGGGAGCACTTTGGCAGGAGTATAAGATAGGGAAGCCATCTTAGGGTGGTGGTCAGATAGTTCTGGAGAGCAGTTCAGAAGAACAGCTCGGGACAGTTCAGAAGAACAGTCCGGGAGCAGAGTCTCATTAGGAGCTCTGCTCCACAAGAAGGGCCAGCTCTGGAGGCCCAGGAGGGGAGCAGGGAGTAAGCTCCGTTCTAGGAAAGGATCACAAGGGGTACGGCGCGTGCAGGACGGCACCCATACTCCCCGCATCTGTCAGAAGACAGAGGGATCGTTGCCGCATTCTAGTCCCTTGAGGGTCAAGCAAGTCTGTGTAACTCCGACGGACAGGAGGGACTCTAGAGTACCCGAACAGGATTGAGAGCGGGCAGCGCAGAGCAGGAGGGAGAAAGATCAGTGTGTAGACGGTCAAAATAGGAACACGAGAAAGTTGAGTTCTGCCAGGTATTCCCAAGCTGCCTGAGGAAGGATTGAACCCCTGCCTGGTGAACGCAGAGCGACGCGGGAGGCCTTCAGCTGTACAGTGCGCCTGTGGACTGTCTTAAGAACTGTGAGTAAAATCTCGGATGACTGCACTGCACTGCCTCCGTCTATTCTTTCATCGGCGCCACTGCTCCCTCTGCACTACAACGCCCAGCGCAACCCGCGCTCTCTCACTTCACTGCCCTGAGGCTTGCTCCACCTGTGGGGAGCTGTCCCATCACAAGCTGCCCTAACATCCGCCTCAGAGGACGGTTGCAGCGCAGGTGATCCTCACCAGACACCACAGGTGGCGTCACGAATAGTGTTGAGCCACCCCCGTAGTGTTCGAGTTCGGTTCGGTTCGTCGAACACCCGTGTGTTCGCCGAACTGTTCGTCGAACTGTTCGTTGAACACCTTCGAACACCGTTAAAACCAATGGCAGGCAAACAAAAACACATAGAAACACATAGAAAACACCTTCAAAGGTGTCCAAAAGCTGACAAACTGCTCAGAAGACACAACTAACACATGGAAAAGTGACAAGTACATATAGTCATGTGAAAAGAAAAGAGGTGGAGAAGTAAAAGGAGGGGGAGACACAGATATAGGCATGTCATGCCCTTCTAAAATCCAAAAAGTGAGAAGCCGACACGTTCAGTCCGCTCCTGCCCGTGCCACCTCCGCGTCGCCGGATTTGTGCCAGAGCCGCGGTGAACGCTGACGGCCAGCCCCCCTCTCCCAATACTGGTGCCTGTCCGCTGGTGGGTCGAGCGAGCCCCCCTGTGGTGGAGGCAGCTCTAAGCTTTTTAATTTAAATTGTCTCTCTAATTTGAATGAATACACTTTAAATCCATTTACAAGGATCTATTGGAGGGCAAGTCTCATGCCAGCAGCCGCGTAATTCCAACTCCAGTAGCGTCCACTAAAGCTGCTGCAGTTAAAAAGCTTTTATAAGGATCGAGCTCGGCTGTCCACCGCAAGGCATCCTACTGCCAGTCCCAGCCCCTATGCCTTGGGGTGCCTCCTGATGCTCTTCACTGAGTATCCCGTGGTCCCGAAGCATTTCCTTTGAAAAAATTAAGTGTCCAAACTACAGGTGGTGTAGCTTGCTTAACAGCCGGGATAATCCGCTGACTAGCAGACACTGCTACTAGGCACAAAGTATTTCCTGGGCTAGATGCAGTTAAAAATTTGTAATTAGATACTCTCGTTGGATGCTGAGAAAGCATTCCATAGAGTCTCCTGGCACGCCATATATGATTCTCTTAAAAAGCTTGGGGTAGGGGTCTAGGGGACCCTTTTATAGCCAAAATCACGGCCCTGTATCGCAATACGTCACCTAGGCTGAAGATAAATGGAACTGTAGCACCCTGAGGGCTCGGTTGCTACAGAGGTATTGCACCTCACCCAGAGGTGTGATATCTCACTCTCAGGTAAGGATGTAGTGTGGATCAGGACCCGACACCTGCATGCATTACACCACATTGCCGTGGGACAGGGCGACCAATATGCCCCTGAGATGGGCACGACAGTCCCTGTCCCTGGCTGGAGTGGGGGGAGGGAACACTGAGGAAGGGGAACCCTGTAGTGCAGGAGCAGGGAGGAAGCAGTTCCTGGGTGCATTGAGAAGGGAGTATAAAAGGTGGGCACCATCTTAGTTCAGTGCAGAGAAGTCTGAGCAGAAGTGGCAGGGAGCAGGGGCTCTGCATGAGCTCTGCTCCGGAGGCGGGCCTAGTAACAGAGGCCCAGGCCTGGAAGAGGGAGAAGGAAGGAAGAGGAGCGGAGAAGGCTCCAGGAACGAGGAACGAAGGGATCCCAGGGGTGCGGACGGGCGAGTCGCCACCGCACGCCCGAATCCACCTGCGTGGAGGGGTCAGGCCAAAGGGGGAGACCGGTCCCCGAAACTAGTGGAGGCAGGAAACGACCCTCAGCTAGAAACAGGAGGCTGTGACATTTTATGTGGCGCAGCCCCTCGCTACACCCGCTAGGAAGGCACCACATAGGGTCAGGGAAACTGGCGCCAAGTTTACCAAGAGGAGGCCCGAGGCAGCCGGACAGAAGGGTTGGTAAGAAAGGCCAGACAAAGGACACACAAAGGGGGTCCTGTGAAGCGCTCCAAAGTTATCTGGGAGTTGTCTGAGCCCCTCACCTGGTGAGCACAGTACGACGTGGGCAGCTGTTACCTGCAGACGTGGTCTGGATAATAAGAACTGTGAGTAAAGGCCCTGGACTGCATCACTGACTCCGTGTCGTTACTGCTGCTGCCCTGCACCATCACCCCCATCCTCCGCATACACTGCCCTGAGGCTATACTCCTCCCGTGGGGAGTTATGCTATGCTCTGCTGCACCCACAACACCAGCCTCAGCGGTCTGCCCTGGAGCGGCGGTTCACTCTGACCACAATCCACGGGTGGCGTAGTCGGACATTTAAACATCAAAACCACATAAATAGTTCCGCCACTGGTTTGACCGCCCTGAGCCACGGAACCGGGTCGCCGCCACAGAGACTACAACCACCAGCATCCACCAAAAAGGGTCCGGCTCCGGGTGTCCCAAGGCCCAGGGGGCGCGTCAGAACATTTTCATCACCTTTCACAATCACCAATGGGACAAGGCAGGGATGTTCTCTGTCCCCTCTCTTATACATCCTAGTGACGGAGCACCTGCTCTCATCAATTCGCCATAACCCCAATATTAGGTGGATTGAGGTGCGAGGCACCGAGTACAAGTGCTCTCTATTTGCTGATGATGTCCTAGTATATATCACTCAATCACATATATCCATCCATGCTGTTATGGCTGAAATAGATCACTTTGTTACATGGTCAAATTTTAAAATCAATGCAGCGAAGTCTGAGGCCCTCGATGTCTCCCTCCCCAAATCCATATAGGATTCCATCCAGTCCAACTTTCCCTTTGCCTGGCCCTCACAGGGTATCAAATACTTAGGAATTCCTATTCATAGAGACCTCTCCCATCTATGTTATCTTAATTTTGGGCCCTTTATTGAACAACTCCATACAGACCACGGTTGGCAAGTTAGAACTTTAAGATTCACTAGGTGAACCACTGGTGTTTTGTGGAAAAGCACATGTACACTGTGTTCCAAATTATTATGCAAAAAGTGTTTAGGAGTGATAAGGGAAGAATTTGTTTGTTTGTCACTTAAACTCATTGATGGTGATGTGTGTCAGGGCTCTTTATATCACTGTAAGCAATTGCAGACACCTGTGCTAATTAGTTTGGCAGGTGTGTCCAATGAAAGGCAAGACTACTTAAGAAGGCTGTCTCACATTATTAAGCAGCCTACATTTTCTGCCAAAATGGGAAAGAAAAAGGATGTGTCGGCTGCTGAGAAGCAACAAATTGTGGAGTGTTTAGGTCAAGGCATGACTACAATCAACATTGTGCGATGATCAGGATGAAGTGTCTTGGCAATCAAGAAGTATGTAGCTGATTCACAGTATACACGTGTGCGTGCTGATAAGGGCAAATTGAGGACTCTTTCCTACAGGCAATTACGTCAGGTTGAAAGAGCAGCGGCAAAAAAGCCTTGTCATAGCAGCAGACAAGTTTTTGAAGCTGCTGGTGCCTCCAACGTCCCCCGAACAACAAGATGCAGGGTCCTTCAGAGGTTTGCAGCTGTGCATACGCCATCCTGTCGACCTCCTCTATCCACTTCACACAAGCAGAAACGGCTCCAGTGGGCCAAACATTACATGAAGACTGATTTCAAAACTGTTTTGTTCACGGATGAGTGCCGTGCAGCGCTCGATGGTCCAGATGGATGGAGTGGAGGATGGCTGGTTGATGGACACCCCACGCAAACACGGCTACAGCGCCAACAAGGAGGAGGTGGAGTAATGTTTTGGGCTGGAATCATGGGGAGAGAGATTGTCGGCCCCTTTAGGATCCCTGAAGGCGCTAAAGATGAACTCCATAATGTATGTGGATTTTCACAAACTGCACTTCCTGCCATGGTTCAAGAAGAAGAACCGTGTATTTCACAGAAAGATCATTTTTTTGCATGATAATGCACCATCTCATGCTGCACATAAAACATCTGCATCTCTGGCTGATATGGGCATAAAAGGGGACAAACTTATGGTGTGACCCCCATGCTCCCCTGACCTCTACCCCATTCAGAACCTTTGGAGCATCATTAAAAGGAGTGTCTATGATGGCGGGAGGCAGTTCACATCTAAGCAACAGCTCTGGGAGGGTATTCTGTCCTCATGCAAAACAATTGAAGCAGAAACCATCCAAAACCTGACAAATTCAATGGACGAGAGAGTTCAGAAGCTCCTTTCGAACAAGGGGTCCTATGTGAAAATGTAACATCACCTAGAATAAAGTTTTGAGTTGAAAACTATTTGATTTCAGTTTCTAACAACCTGCTATTGCTTATAATTTCAAAAATGACCATTTTTTTGGTCTTTATTAAAATGAAAAGGTTGATAGAAAAGTTTGGGGGATCTAAGAGTGTGGCAACCCAGTAGTCATGATTACTTCGAATTCTGACAATATGAGGGTCATGCTGCAGGTAGTGCAGCAAGAAGGCACTTATGTGTCTTGCGCATCTCGGAGCCCCAAAATTATTTTCCGGGCTAGATGCAGCTAAAAATTATTATTAATTTTAAATCTGGTGAAGCTTTAGTATAGATGGCCTAATAGGATCAGTGCTGCACACTGCTACAAAGCCTAAATTATTTTCCAGTCAAGATACAGATAAACATGATTAGTAATTTTAAATCTGGTGGAGCTTATTATAGATGGCCTAATAGAATCAGTGCTGCACACTGCTACAAAGCCCAAATTATTTTCCAGCCAAGATACAGATAAACATGATTAGTAATTTGAAAGCTTAAAACGGTTGGTAGGGTGATTTTAACCAATCATCAAGCTTTTACTCTCCCCAGGATGACACAGGGGTAGAAAAGTCGTTTCGGATCCATGATTTGTTCATCTTTATGAACGTGAGTCTGTCTACATTATCAGTGGAGAGCCGCGTGCGCTTATCTGTCAGCACACCACCAGCAGCGCTGAACACACGTTCAGACAGAACGCTGGCTGCGGGGCATGACAAGATCTCCAAGGCGTAAGTGGCTAGCTCCGGCCATTTATCCAGATTGGAAGCCCAAAAAGAGCAAGGGTCCAGTGACACAGTCATGGCTTCAATGTTTACTTGGAGATACTCCTGTACCATCGTCTCTAGGCGTTGACTATGTGTCAGACTTCTTGTCTCCTGTGGCCTTGCAAAGGATGGGCTAAAAAAGTGGTGAAATGATTCCGCAAAATTGATGTTACCAGCAGATACTGTGGTTCTGTTACGGTTTGAGTGCTGAACACTTGACGGTCCCACGGTTGGCAAGTTGGAACAGTGAGATTCACTACGTGCACCATTGGTATTTTGTGGAAAAGCACATGTAAGATTCTGCAACAGTCTCTGCTGATACTCCTGCATGCGTGCATCCCTTTCTATGGCAGGAATAATTTCTGCAAATTTACTTTTGTACCGGGGATCTAACAGTGTGGCAACCCAGTAGTCAGGATTATTTCTAATTCTCACAATTCGAGGGTCATGTTGCAGGTAGTGCAGCAAGAAGGCACTCATGTGAGTTGCGCATCCAGGAGCACCAAGTCCCTGTTGTGTTGGTGGCGAGGTAACAATCATGCTTCCTTCCTCTGTCCTCTCCCCCCAACCTCGCACAACAGAAATGTGATCAAGGTCTCCCTCATCTGATGAGTCTTCCATCAGTTCGTCCTCCACTTCTTCCTGGGCTCCTGCACCTTCCTCACTAGTTTGGCTGCTACCATGCACCCTGGTAAAACCATTTCCCCCACCCTCACATGCCTGCCGCCTTGGTGCTGCCGACCGTCTGGACCTTGCAGATGTTAGCCCTTCCGCATACAACTCCTCCTCCTCTACTTCCTCCACCTCCTCTTGTGCCACCACCTGACTCCGAATTCTGTTTAACATGTGCTCCAGCATGTATATCACCGGAATAGTCATGCTGATAATGGCATCGTCAGCACTAAACATCTTCGTCGCCATTTCAAAACTGTGCAGAAGGGTGCATAGGTCCCTGATCTGAGACCACTCCTCCAGCGTGATTTGCCCCACTTCTGGATCTCGTTGGCCCAGGCTATACGTCAGAACGTATTGCACCAGGGCTTGTCGGTGCTGCCACAGTCGCTGCAACATGTGCAGAGTTGAATTCCACCGGGTAGGCACATCGCATTTTAGCCGGTGAAGTGGCAGGCCCAACGACTTCTGTAGAGATGAAAGTCGCTGAGCTGCGGGATGCGAACGGCGGAAGTGAGCACACAGCGACCGTGCCCTCTGCAGAAGGCCATCTAGTCTGGGATAGTGGGCTAAAAATTGCTGGACAACCAGGTTCAACACGTGAGCCATACAAGGCACGTGTGTGACATTGCCCCGGCGAAGGGCCGCACCCAGGTTTGCAGCATTGTCGCACACGGCCTTCCCTGGTTTCAGGTCCAGTGGAGACAACCATTCATGAAATTGGTTCTCCAGAGCTGACCACAATTCCTCAGCTGTGTGACTCACATTTCCCAGACATTTCAATGTAAAAACCGCCTGATGACGTTGAGCCCTACTGCCAGCATAGTAAGGAGGTGTGCAGGATCCCTTCTGCGCAGTTAGAAAGCTTGTGGCATGACCAGACAGGCTTTGGGTGCAGGTGGAAGACCGAGAGGAGGTTGAGGAGGCAGAAGCAGTGGAGGAACTTTGACATAAAGAGGAATGACGCACAACTCGTGGGGACGGCAAGACTTGGACAGCAGCCCCTTGTCCTGCTGTCACCATAGTTACCCAGTGCCCAGTCAGCGACATGTAACGCCCCTGTCCATGCCTACTCGTCCAAGTGTCTGTGGTGAAATGCACCCTGTCACACACAGAGTTTCTCAAAGAAGCGGTGATGTTGTGTGCGACATGCTGGTGGAGCGCAGGCACACCTTTCTTTGAGAAGTAGTGCCGACTGGGCATCTGGTACTGGGGTACTGCGACGGACATAAGGTCTCGAAAATCCTTTGTGTCCACCAGGCGGAAAGGCAGCATTTCTGTAGCCAAGAGCTTGCAGATGGTGAAATTCGACCTCTTAGCTTTCTCATGGCTAGGAGGAAAGGGTCTTTTACTTGTCCACATCTGAGGGACCGAGGGCTGGCTATTGTGCTTAGACGGGGTTGATAAGGGTGTCCCCGGCAAACTGCCGGTCTGTGAGGAAGATGCAGGCAGACATGTTAGGTTGCCTTGATCCAAAGGTGGTGCTATCGATGTCGGACAGCACTCAACACCAGCTGGTGTTACCACCTCCAAAGAAAATAATGACCTGCCAATCACGCTGGCTGTTGCGGGTAAAGAGGTGGCAGGTCTGCGCCCCAAAACAGGTGTGACTGCTGTCCCCCCAGTCACAGAGGATGAAGAGGCCGCGGATGCACAAGATATGGCAGACGGTGGTTGGACCGGCCGGCTAGGCCGCATTGTAGCACACTGAGCTTCCCACTGCAACTTATGCTTCATTTCCATGTGCCGGTTCATGCATGAAGTACTCAAACTATGTATTTTTTGGCCTCTACTTAGCTTTTGCTGACAAATGTTACAGATAACACGAGTTGGGTCATCTTTATCGATCTGAAAAAATGCCCAGGCTATGCAAGGCTTAGCACCCATGCGACCTGAAGAGCCACCACGACTTGTGGTGAGAGGCAGAGTTGTGTTTGAGGATGCAGTTGTTGACGTGCTTCCAGTACTACGTCTCTGTCCAGGAAGGCGCAACCTGACCTCGTCGTCACTAGCATCTTCCTCCACCTCCTCTGCTGACCTCATCTCTTGGCTGACTGTGGGTTGACAGTAAGTGGGATCTCCAACCTCATCATCATCACCCTGTGCGTTATCACACCCGTCGTCCTCAGAGCCAACCTGTTCCTGCCCTGACAAAAAATTAAAGTTGTCGCTCCAATCAGGTATTTGAGTCTTATCATCGTCTTCCTCATTGTCTCCACCAACAGGAGTTACAGTTTGGGAATGAGGGTCTACATTATGGTCAGAACCTTCTGCGTCTGGTCCTGGATCCGACTCATAAAGATTCTGGGCATCAGTGCAGATCATTTCCTCGTCTGGATTCACAGAAGCGCTGGAGTCGACCTCTGATTCCCAGGCTATAGTATGAGTAAACAGCTCTGCAGACTCAACCATCTGTTCTACCTCATACTCAGACGGGCAGCTGGAGATTTGGGAGCTGTGAGGAAGCAAGTGCGATTGGGGTGACACCTTTGAGGACTGGAGTATTTGTGATGTTGAAGTTGATGTGGAGGAGAGCCCACTTAAAGGAGCACTTGATATCCGTTGAAGCACCTGCTGTTTTTGTGCCTCATCTGGAATTTGTAGCGACTGGAGTGGCCGTAAGAAAGGGATCTTATCACATTGTCCGCTAAAAGAAGTAGACATTTTAGTTTGGCTGGAAGATGGTCTTTCTTCTGCAGATGTTACTGTTGCTTTAACACCTACCCCACGGACACAACCTTTTTTCCCCTTCCCAACACGCCTATTCCCCTTTCCACCAGCAGCAGGCCTTTTTCCACTCATTTTGGTGGTTAACTAATTCACAACTCTGGAGTTGTTTGCACAAAAAAACAATGGATGGGAACCGAGCAGAGCTGAGTGGCCAAACTGTGGTATTAGGCCAAAACTATTGGCTGGGTTAGATGTAGAAAAAAATTATATTCAATTTGCAACCTGATGGAGGTCAGTATAGATGGACTAATAGAACAAGTCCCACACACAGCTAGAAGCCCAAATATTTTTTCAGAGGTAGATGCAGAAAATTTTTTATTCAGTTTGCAACCTGATGGAGGTCTGTATAGATGGATTAATAGAACAAGTCCCACACACAGCTACAAGCCCAATATTTTTTCAGAGGTAGATGCAGAAAAAAAATATATTCAGTTTGCAACCTGATAGAGGTCAGTATATATGGACTAATAGAGAAAGTCCCACACACTGCTAGAAGGCCAAATATTTTTTCAGAGCTAGATGCAGACAAAAAATTATTTTGAATTTGCAACCTGATGGAGGTCAGTATAGGTGGACTAATAGAACAAGTCCCACACACTGCTAGAAGGCCAAATATTTTTTCAGAGCTAGATGCAGAAAAAAATTATATTCAGTTTGCAACCTGATGGAGGTCTGTATAGATGGACAAATAGAACAAGTCCCACACACAGCTAGAAGCCCAAATATTTTTTCAGAGGTAGATGCAGATAAAAATTATTTTTAATTTGCAACCTGATGGAGGTCAGTATAGATGGACTAATAGAGAAAGTCCCACACACTGCTAGAAGGCCAAATATTTTTTCAGAGCTAGATGCAGATAAAAATTATTTTTAATTTGCAACCTGATGGAGGTCAGTATAGATGGCTTAATAGAGAAAGTCCCACACACTGCTAGAAGGCCAAATATTTTTTCAGAGCTAGATGCAGAAAAAAATTATATTCAGTTTGCAACCTGATGGAGGTCAGTATAGATGGACTAATAGAGAAAGTCCCACACACTGCTAGAAGGCCACATATTTTTTCAGAGGTAGATGCAGAAAAAAATATATTCAGTTTGCAACCTGATGGAGGTCTGTATAGATGGATTAATAGAACAAGTCCCACACACAGCTAGAAGCCCAATATTTTTTCAGAGGTAGATGCAGAAAAAAATATATTCAGTTTGCAACCTGATGGAGGTCAGTATAGATGGACTAATACAACAAGTCCCACACACAGCTAGAAGCCCAATATTTTTTCAGAGGTAGATGCAGAAAAAAATATATTCAGTTTGCAACCTGATGGAGGTCTGTATAGATGGATTAATAGAACAAGTCCCACACACAGCTAGAAGCCCAATATTTTTTCAGAGGTAGATGCAGAAAAAAATATATTCAGTTTGCAACCTGATGGAGGTCAGTATAGATGGACTAATACAACAAGTCCCACACACAGCTAGAAGCCCAATATTTTTTCAGAGCTAGATGCAGAAAAAAATTATATTCAATTTGCAACCTGATGGAGGTCAGTATAGATGGACTAATAGAATGATGTTATGCCCAAAAGATTTTACTTCACTAGGTGCAGTAAAAAAATTGGTATTCTATACACAGGTGGTATATCTTGCAACACAGATAGGCTACTCCACTGACTAACACACTCTGCAATAGGCCAAAAAGGATTAGCTTTTCTAGATTCAGCCAAATGCTGTGAAAAAAACTTGCACAGCACTGGCACAGACCTGCCTGGCAAAAACTGATAGGAACTGATGTAACCTAGTCCTGAAAAGGACTCCAATTACAATTAGTCTTTACTCCCACAATCTATCTATTTAAGAGCACAGACCTGCCTGATAAAAGTCGTAGGAAATGCTGTAACCTAGTCCTTAAAAGGACTGCAATCACAACTATTCCCTACTCCCAAGCTATCTGTAGATTTGTGCGAAAATTGGCTTGAAATTAACAAGGTATAGCGCACACAGCAACAGCGGTGCCGTCTAACACGCAGCTGCAGCAGTGAGAAAATGGTGGCGACGGGGAAAATGGCTTGGTCTTATAGGGCAACGACATGTGACATACACTGCCAATGACACATGCCCTTGCTTGTGTGAAAAAAAGCACTTCGCTCCGTGTGTGCGCTGCTGATAGGCTGACAGATTGCACCTCCCCACTGTAAATGCGGGAAAGAGAAAAAAAAAATGGAGATCTTCATTGTTCCTGCAGAGATCCATCCCCTGCCCCTCCCCCCACCCCGCTGTACACTCAAACTGCGTATTAACATTAATTTTCATCATTACTGAGAAAAAATCCAGTTATGATTTTGGTGCACGAACAGTTATCGAACATAACCTCGAACAGCCGAATTTTTCTCAAATTGTTCGTGTTCGCCGAACGGCTCGAACACCGCCCAAAACAGCTCGAATTTGAGATTGGCGAACAGTTCGAGTAGAACAACGCTCATCTCTAGTCACGAACTTTCTAAAAATAACCCCCTTTTTGCACTGACCGCCCTGGGTCACAGACCGCGCCAGCCACCATGATAATTCCCCAACCGGCATCCAGAGGCCCGGCTGCCGAGTACCCCATGGCCCTGGGGGCGCGTCACTGGGAAAGCAGCCTAATTGCATACAGCAATCCTTCAAACTTCACCAGCTTCATAAGTTATTGGAAAAAAGGGGTTTTATTTTATTTTTGACTGTACATTTAATCTATGTGCATTCTAATAAAAGACAATTCTTATTTTCTTCCTATCCCAAAATATATAATGCTTAATATTCAGCTTAGAACATAATCTAATGTTAAACATAAATGATCACCCCCCATTAGCAGGGGTTGGTATCTTGTAAACTCAGAGCTTAAGGGGAGATATGTATCATTGTAGGCAGGGTCGGACTGGGACACCAGAGTACCGGAAGATTCACTGGTGGGCCCCGGGACTTGTGCTGTGAATTGTTGCTGGCGCAGCCAGCTTTATCAGCTCCCCACTCTTCCCAGAGTTGGACAACCCAGGAGATTACTGATTAACACTGATTAACCCAACCTTCTGCTGCAGCACACTCTGGTGCTGACAGGAACACAGTTGTTCCGATTAGCTGTCATCTTGCTACTGCTCATCTCCAATGCTGATTACTCCAGGAGAGCAGTGCAGTTGCTAAGACTAACACTGATTGGTTGTCTCCTCAGCAGCATGGGAGACTAGATTCTGATGCCGGTTTACAACACCTACAAACTTACCTTGATAAAGGCCACATACGGGCCGAAACGTTGGCTTAATCTGAATTTCTGTAAATACAAGTTAATATATAAACTTCCATTTTACTTGCATCTTGGAGTGCCGAAGTTCATTCTCAATTTAATGTGACTTCGTGTCATACTTCTGAGCACCCTCTCAAGTATAGTTGAGCGACACTTATTATCCATTATACTGATTGGTTGTACAGCAGCCAATCAGTGTTAGTTTTGACTGTACGCTCTGTCTATTGGCTGTACAGCACAGCTCAGGCAAGCAGCTGTGCTGTGATTGGTGAAGCATCTGCCTCCTCCTTTGGTCACTCACCGGCTGCCAATTATGAATAACAGAGGGAAACCCACTGCTACCCGCTGCGTCACTCACTGCGACAAGCTACAGTAAGTAACATGATTGAGGGCCCCTTCCCAGCCAGAGCAATGTCAGTAGAGGTGACATAGTATGGCAGTGGGCCCTCAGTGAGGAGTGTCTGAGGGCCCCCCTGTCGCACCAATACGAGGATTGCTTGGTGAAGCAACAGAAGGATTTGCGGTGCAGCACCACTAATCAGGGCCAGAGGAAAAAGAACCACTTAGAAAGAGCTGGAGCACGACCACATACCTCCCAACTTTTGAAGAACAGAAAGAAGGACAGATTATGTAACAAATTTTGGCCACTCCCCTGGCCACACCCCAATCCATGCACATTTACCATTATCTTTCTCCCCTGGCCGAGTTGTCAGAGGGGCGCTGGTAGTTAGGGAAATTCAGCAGACGGCCAAGACTGCAGGGCATGGGCTCAAATCCGGCACTGTCCGCTGTATCTGGGAGAGTTAGGACTAGAGATGAGCGGATCGATTCACTGGTCTACAGTCCAGCGTCCAGATGACCTGGACAGGAGAAAGTAAATCTCTTATCTTCCGGGGCTTTGTGACTTCATCTGTGCATCCTGCTCATCTCTTGTTGGGACCTGTAGATTATTTTTTGTTCCCTTATTCACAGTCGGAGCCGCCAGAACTTTCTCATCATTATGTAGCTTCACTATATGACATCCGTCTTTCTTGTGTCTGTAAGGCCGTGTTCACACGTTGTAGAAATACTGTGCTTTTTGTTTTCAGCAGATGTCTGCACCAAACTCCATAACAATCTCTTCCCCCTTATTTGATGCGTTTCTGGAGCAGATGTGAAGCCGCGTTTTTATGGTGTTTTTTATAGTACAGCAAATCTTTGAGTTTGCACTTAATGAAGTATCTGTATTTTTTTTAGGCTCCACACGGAAGCGTCTGAAGACGCTGCTGAACTCTGCGGTAGTGATGAGCGAGCGTGTGTTGGTAACACTTTCGGCGAGCACGCTTAGCATTTATGTTACTGCCTCCGCGGCTGCATGTGTCACGGCATCCTGCATGTGTCATAGCTGTCTAAGAGCCGGGACACATGCAGCCGCAGCGGCTCAAACGTAGATGCCAAACACGCCGAAAATACTCGGCGAACACCCGAGCGTGCTTGCCGAAAGGGTTAACAATACACACTTGCTCATCACTACTCGGTGGTTTTGGTGCATTTTCTCTCTATAGGCTTCTTCTGAAAAAAAACACATAGAGAAAAAAATGCCCCTGCATTTTTAAGTGCAGAATCAAAGCTTTTCTGTGCTATTTAAAGCATTAAAAACTCTGCTTCATATCTGCCCCAAAATCGCATCAAATAAGCGGGAAAAGGCATAAAAGAAATGCAGCAAACATGCAATAATCAGAGAAGATTGTTACTGCGCTGTCTAGTGCGAAAACCTGCAGAAAAAAAGTAGCAAAAAGAACTCAGCATGTACGCTACGTGTGAACACGACCTCAGCATTACCGTTTTATTACATTTTTTATGGGTTTAATAAAAAAAAATGCCAATCACGCCATTTTTTTACACCATTTATCGATCCCCGTAAATAATCTGATCGATGTGTTCTGCAGGTCAAGTAGACAAAATTCTAGCAATGGGTTCCTTTGAGCTGGTGGCTCAGCAGGTTAAGTGTCTATGTCAGCAATGTTGTAAAGTTGTGGGTTCAAGAACAGGGACTCCCAAAAAAAAAAATTGTAATTGTTCACAAATTTACTACTTTTATTTAAAGGATCAAAAAAATCATTTTCTTCTGCTTAGTATACAGGCACCATAAAAATACATTGCTATACACAATGTATTTTTATGGAGATGTATACTCTGCTTCTGTACTGTCTGTGCTTCTTGACTCTACAATTCATTGCCTGCATTGTAGAGTCAAGTTAACTAAATTCTCCCATAATCCCCATTGAGGGCTCGCTCAGTGGTTAGAGCTGCAGGCTCTGGCTACTGAGTTCCCAGTTTGAGCCCTGGCAGATGCAATCACAGGAGAAGGAAGAGGTGAGTGTAATATAATTTATTCACTGACCAGTGAGCAAGGAACTATAGAGCAATAAGAGGTGACTATAAGGAGAACCAAGGAGAACAGCTGAGCTGTGACAGGACAGGCCTGCAAAATATGGGATGGTTGGGAGCTATGTGACCATTGTGATAGCAGGATTTACACTATATAATGCTGTTATCTCCTGAGGAGAGGTGGGTGGAGGGGTTGTCAGCTCTACTACATGACACTGAACACAGGTGCTGGGGAAGGAAGAACATGCTGCCTGCAGAGCATCTCCAGACTCATCAGTGTGCAGAGCAGCCTTGAGTATCACATACAGGTGCATCTCACTAAATTAGAATATCATCAAAAAGTTAATTTATTTCAGTTCTTCAATACAAAATGTGAAACGCATACAGTGCTGGCCAAAAGTATTGGCACCCCTGCAATTCTGTCAGATAATACTCAGTTTCTTCCTGAAAATGATTGCAATCACAAATTCTTTGGTATTATTCTCTTCATTTAATTTGCTTGCAAGGAAAAAACGCAAAAGAGAATGAAGCAAAAATCAAATCATTGATCATTTCAGACAAAACTCCAAAAAAGGGCTGGACAAAAGTATTGGCACCCTCAGCCTAATACTTGGTTGCACAACCTTTAGCCAAAATAACTGCGAACAACCGCTTCCGGTAACCATCAATGAGTTTCTTACAATGCTCTGCTGGAATTGTAGACCATTCTTCTTTGGCAAACTGCTCCAGGTCCCTGATATTTGAAGGGTGCCTTCTCCAAACTGCCATTTTGAGATCTCTCCACAGGTGTACTATGGGATTCAGGTCTGGACTCATTGCTGGCCACCTTAGAAGTCTCCAGTGCTTTCTCTAAAACCATTTTCTAGTGCTTTTGGAAGTGTGTTTTGGGTCATTGTCATGCTGGAAGACCCATGACCTCTGTAGGAGACCCAGCTTTCTCACACTGGGACCTACATTGTGCTGCAAAATTTGTTGGTAGTCTTCAGACTTCATAATGCCATGCACACGGTCAAGCAGTCCAGTGCCAGAGGCAGCAAAGCAACCCCAAAACATCAGGGAACCTCCGCCATGTTTGAATGTAGGGACCGTGTTCTTTTCTTTGAATGCCTCTATTTTTTTCCTGTACACTCTATGTTGATGCTTTTTCCCAAAAAGCTCTACTTTTGTCTCATCTGACCAGAGAACATTCTTCCAAAATGTTTTAGGCTTTCTCAGGTAAGTTTTGGCAAACTACAGCCTGGCTTTTTTATGCCTCGGGGTAAGAAGTGGGGTCTTCCTGGGTATCCTACCATACAGTCCCTTATCATTCAGAAGCCAACGGATAGTACGGGTTGACACTGTTGTACCCTCGGACTGCAGGGCAGCTTGAACTTGTTTGGATGTTAGTCGAGGTTCTTTATCCACCATCCGCACAATCTTGCGTTGAAATCTCTCGGCAATTTTTCTTTTCCGTCCACATCTAGGGAGGTTAGCCACAGTGCCATGGGCTTTAAACTTCTTGATGACACTGTAAACGGAAGACACAGGAACATTCAGGTCTTTGGAGATGGACTTGTAGCCTTGAGATTGCTCATGCTTCCTCACAATTTGGTTTCTCAAGTCCTCAGACAGTTCTTTGGTCTTCTTTCTTTTCTCCATGCTCAATGTGGTACACACAAGGACACAGGACAGAGGTTGAGTCAACTTTAATCCATGTTAACTGGCTGCAAGTGTGATTTAGTTATTGCTAAACCTGTTATGTGCCACAGGTAAGTTACAGGTGCTGTTAATTACACGAATTAGAGAAGCATCACATGATTTTTAAAAGGGTGCCAATACTTTTGTCCACCCCCTTTTTTAGGTTTGGTGTGGAATTATATCCAATTTGGCTTTAGGACAATACTTTTTGTGTTTTTTTCATTGAAGACAAATTAAATGAAGAGAATAATACCAAAGAATTTTTGATTGCAATCATTTTCAGGAAGAAACTGAGTATTATCTGACAGAATTGCAGGGGTGCCAATACTTTTGGCCAGCACTGTATATTATATAGAGTCATTACAAACAGAGTGATCTATTTCAAGTGTTTATTTCTGTTAATGTTGATGATTATGGCTTACAGCCAATGGAAACACAAAAGTCATTATCTCAGTAAATTAGAATACTTGTTGGCCTACTGAAATGTATGTTCAGTAAATGCCCTCAATACTTGGTCGGGGCTCCTTTTTCATCAATTACTGCATCAATGTGGAGTGGCATGGAGGCCATCAGTCTGTGGCACTACTGGGGTGTTATGGAAGACCAGGTTGCTGGGTCTGGTGTCTCGCATCTTCCTCTTGACAATACCCCATAGATTCTCTATGGGGTTAAGGTCAGGCGAGTTTGCTGGCCAATCAAGCACAGTGATACTGTTGTTTTTAAACCAGGTATTGGTACTTTTGCATCTCACTAAATTAGAATATCATCAAAAAGTTAATTTATTTCAGTTCTTCAGTCCAAACAGTGAAGCTTATATATTATATAGAGTCATTACAAACAGAGTGATCTATTTGAAATGTTTATTTCTGTTAATGTTGATGATTTTGGCTTACAGCCAATGAAAACACAAGAGTCATTATCTCAGTAAATTAAAATAATTAACAAAAAACACCTGCAAAGGCTTCCTAAGCATTTAAAAAGGTCCCTTTGTTAGGGTGAACACGTTGGTATGTTCACTAGTTGCCTGCTCCTGGCCTAATGGATATGATCAAGTGCATGCAAGAAAGAATAACATCAAATAAACACACAGTCGGATGTAAGCTCTCCTTGATCAGCTATGGCACAGCTCCAAGTGTCTTTATTCAACCCGAACATAGACTTATATAAACTGTAAATAGGGGCTCGGTTAACCCTAGAATGGGAGTAACCAGATGTATTCATTGGTTAGTCCATGGGCAGATCCATGAGGTCATCAGGGGGCATGATCCATGAGGTCATCAGGGGGCATTGTCCATGAGGTCATCAGAGTGGGTTGGTCCATGAGATCATCAGGGGGCGTAGTCCATGCGATGTGTCGCTCTTTGGTTGATAGTCCTTCTATAGAATGCAGCTTCCTCCCAGAACAGAGCATGGTGTGATGAAACAGGAAATGGCAGTCATCTTTTGATCTAAACAACCTTATGTAAGGTGAAATAATACACTTTGTGGGTCTTTTCTCTCAATCTCCTATGTCTTGAAGTTAATTATTTGATCCTATGGCTCTCCTCAACACCTTAGTCTGTTTCAGTAGGCTCCACAATCATGGGGAAGACTGCTGACTTGACAGATGTCCAGAAGGCAGTCATTGACACACTCCACAAGGTCCCAGAGTTCCAATTTTCATTTGGAAATCAAGGTCCAAGAGTCTGGAGGAAGTGTGGAGAGGCACACAATCCAAGCTGCTTGAGGTCTAGTGTGAAGTTTCCACAATCATTGATGGTTTGGGGAGCCATGTCATCTGCTGGTGTAGGTCCACTGTGTTTTATCAAGACTAAAGTCAGCCTAGCTGTCTACCAGGAAATTTTAGAGCACTTTATGCTTCCCTCTGCCGACAAGCTTTTTGGAGACGGAAATGTCATTCTCCAGCAGGACTTGGCACCTGTCCATACTGCCAAAAGTACCAATACTTGGTTTAAAAACAACAGTATCACTGTGCTTGATTGGCCAGCAAACTCACCTGGTATTGTCAAGAGGAAGATGAGAGACACCAGACCCAACAATGCAGACTAGCTGAAGGCTGCTATTAAAGCAACCTGGGCTTCCATAGCACCTCAGCAGTGCCACAGGCTGATTGCCTCCATTGCACGTCACATTGATGCAGCAATTGATGCAAAAGGAGCTCCGACCAAGTATTGAGTGCATTTACTGAACATACATTTCAGTAGGCCAACATTTCGGATTTTAAAAACATTTTTCAAGCTGTTGTTATAAAGAATTCTAATTTACTGAGATAATGACTTTTGTGTTTTCATTGGCTGTACGCCATAATCATCAAAATTAACAGAAATTAACGCTTGAAATAGATCACTCTGTTTGTAATGACTTTATATAATATATGAGTTTCACTTTTTGTATTGAAGAACTGAAATAAATTAACTTTTTGATGATATTCTAATTTAGTGAGATGCACCTGTTCATGCCGATGTGTAGCAAATTTCAAAGACCTCTCTGCTATGCATGTACACCTCTTTTTCCAACAGATAGATAATAGCAGTGCACATAATGTGTGCATAAGCAGAGCTCTGAGGTTCTATCTATATTTCTGAGTATCTGTCCGTATATGTACCTCCAATAGTGATGAGCGAGCGTGCTTGTCACTGCTCGGTACTCATCAGAGCATCTCACTGCTCGAGATGCTCGCCGAATATTTCCAGGATGCTCGGGCGGGAGCTCGGGTCCCCTCCCTGCATGTTTGGCGCTCTTTAGACAGCCAATTAACATGCAGGGATTGCCTTCCACTCACTGTAATGCTATAGCCATGTTGGTTGTAGCATTACAGTCATTGGCTGGCTGCACAGCGTCATCATGTCTATATAAGACCTGGTGACTCTATGCTCGTCACAGTGTACCTCGGAAACAAGCAGAGTATGGAGAGCTGCTGAGCAAGGGATAGAATTGGTGGTTGTTTAGTCTGGTATTTAACAGCTATATATACATCTAAACTAACAGTCCTTCTGAGGACAAATCCAGCTGCATATATTACTGGTGATACCAGGAGTTAGGCAGGGTTTGTGGTCAGTTTATACAGCACAATAGGGTCCATTGCACGTTCTGTGCATGTTCTGTCTGCTGCTGCTGTTACAGATTTCCATAGCCCTACATATAAGGGCTATATTTTTTTTTGCTCTTAAACCTGATTATTTGCTTAAAAAGTAATACAGTACTCAATTTTACTGCTCCATTTGCTTGTTAGCCGAATACAGGCAGATTTTTTTGATTTTATTCACATTGCTGTATTGTGTAAACAGAGAAACTTTTCCATCATCACATGTAATCCCATATTACTGCGGTAATAATACAGACATTTTTTGGGGTGTGCCAAATATTCCACTCCATTTAAAGTCAGCCATCTGTGTTTTGTTGAACCTATTCACACTTGGTCGCAGACCAATACTATGCTACAAGGACACAGCTTAAAACCGTGGTCGTCACACATGATCCCATATTACTGCAGTAATAATACAGACATTTTGTGGAGCGTGCCACATGTTCCACTCCATTTAATGGTAAAGGCGCGTGGCAAAGGACGGGATTGTGATGGTGCACGCAGAGGTCGAGGCCATGGGCAAGATAAAACTGTGCCTGCTGAGAGAGCACAACAAACACCCACATCATGTCGAACTTCCTTCCTGTCCAAATTACCAGGGGGCTGCGGAACATAACTGTTGCAGCCAGAGCAGTGTGAAAAGTTTGTTGGTTGGATAGCAGATAATGCTTCCAGTCAGTTTTCCACCACCACCATGAGTCTGGACCACATATTCCTCAACCTGATCCTCCTTCCTCCCACCATGCCGAGTGCCCGGAGACAACTGATCCCAAAGAAAAGGAAAGAGGAGATCACATGTAGCGATGCCCAAATATTTGAGCAGCCACGCTCACACTAAGGTGACAGTGGGAAAGTGCAATTACTGTCGCAAGAGGTGGATGATGATGAGACACAATTGCCAGAAAGTGAAGAGGAGGACCAGGGTGCGGAACTTGAAGACGAGGTGGTGGACGATGAAGTCACTGACCCAACCTGGCAAGGTAACATGCAGAGTGAGGACAGCAGCACACAGGTGGAGGGAGGCGTACACTACAACAGGCAGGAACAAACAGTGGGGTGACCACAGACACAAGGCGGGCAACTGTTCCCCAGAACACCAACACAATGGAAGTTGCCAGTCCAACTGTTAGGTCTTCAAGAGTCTGGCTCTTTTTTAAAGACTGTTCAGATAACTCCAAAAAGGCCATTTGCAACATGTGCCGGGCCAGCATCAGCAGGGGCAGCAAAACTACTAGTCTGACCACTACCAGCATGCTCAGGCAGATTACAGCAAAGGACCCAACTAGGTGGGCCAAACGCCAGGGTCCTGAAACAGTGTCTGCGGGTGACACCACTGTCTTATCTGCTGTTATGCGTGCACACCAATCCCCTGTCCATGACGCAGGCGAAAATGCCTCCCTTCCTGCACCTGTCATTGCAAACTTGCAACCATCACCATCTATGTCCTTGTCCCAACGCAGAATTCATTTGTCACTACCCCAGTCCTTGGAACGCAAGCGCAAATATGCAGCCAACGCCCCACAGGCCATACTACTAAACTCAAACATTTCTTGAATTTTTGCACTTGAAATGTTTCCTTTTAGGCTCGTGGAGATGGAATCTTTCCACAACCTGATGGCAGCGGCCATCCCTTGGTACTCGGTCCCCAGTCGCCACTACTTCTCCCGGTGTGCCGTCCCCGCATTATACGAGCACGTGTCCCAGAACATTAGCCGTGCTCTCAACAACGCAGTTACTGAGAAGGTCCGCCTAACCACGGACACGTGGACAAGTGCTTGTGGCCAAGGGCGGTACGTCTCGCGGACGGCACACTGGGTTAATATAGTTGAAGCTGGGACCCAGTCGGACCCTGGGATGAAACACGTCCTCCCAACCCCAAGGATTACAAGCCCTGGGTTAATCAGGGTTGCCCCCACATTCTACCCCTCCTGCATCCCATCCTCCTCCTCCTCCTCAGTCTCCATCTCTGAAATGACCACATCAGTCGGAAGCTGGAAGCACTGCAGCACTGCCTCAGCCAAGCGGCAACAGGCTATACTGAAGCTAATATGCTTAGGGGACAAACCGCACACCTATGAAGAGTTGTTGACAGTTGTTAAAGAGCAGGCTGTCACCGCTAAACCTACAGTTAGGCATGGTTGTGTGTGACAATGGCCGGAACCTGGTGGCGGCTCTGAAGCTAGGCAACCTCACATACGTACCATGCCTGGCCCATGTGCTCAACCTAGTGGTTCAGTGGTTTCTCAAAACCTACCCGGAACTGCCTGAGCTGCTTGTCAAAGTACGCCGCCTGTGTGCCCATTTTCGAAAGTCATCTACAGCTTACGTCCCCTCGCCGTGCTTCAGCAGCATTTGCAGCTTCCAGCTCAATGACTGGTATGCGATGTCACCACACATTGGAACTCATAAGCAGCAAAGAAAAAGCACCACATATGTAGATATGCACACCTGTATAATGTAAATTCATACAAAAATTTATTAAGCACAAAAAAGGTGACAGGGAATTAAAAACACTTAAAAACATCAATCAATGGTACTATACATGTGACCACTCATCTGGTCCTGTTGTGCCAAGGAGCCCCGCACAACAAGGGAAAACGCTTCAAGATGGGAGTCTGTATGATGACCGCAGCTTAACAAGGACTGCTGTAAGGAGTTTCCTCCTGCTTCAGCGGTCACATGACCGGGACCGTGTGACCGAAGTGGGCTTTCGACAATGACATCACGGCAAGTCCTGTGGTAAGCTAGTTGTAAATTAAGCAGCTTCCACCACTCTCCACAGGGGAGATTAGCAATCAAGAAGGAAAGAATTGTGGGGTGTTAGGGAAGCACCGAAACGTATCGTGGTGTTAGAGAGCGTATTAAACAATAAAAGGTTTGTGTGTTATAACCTTAATCCCCTCCCTGTCTAGTTGTTCTAGCGCTTCCCTAAAACCGCACAATTCTTTCTTTCTTGATTGCCATTTATTCCATGGCGCTTTACATGTGAGAAAGGGGTATACATAGCAAAAACAATTACAATAATCTTGAACAAAACGTGATGGCGACTGGTACAGGAGGAGAGAGGACCCTGCCCGTGAGGGCTCACAGTCTACAAGGGATGGGTGGGGATACAGTAAGTGAGGGTAGGGCTGGTTGTGCAGCGGTATAGTGGAGCGGTGGTTACTTCAGGTTGCACGCTTGTCAGAAGAGGTGGGTCTTCAGGTTCCTTTTTAAGGTTTCCATGGTAGAAGAGAGTCTGATATGTTGGGGTAGAGAGTTCCAGAGTAGGGGGGATGCATGGAAGAAATCTTGTATGCGATTGTGGGAAGAGGAGATAAGAGGGGAGTAGAGAAGGAGATCTTGTGAGGATCGGAGATTGAGTGCGGGTATGTACCGGGAGACTAGGTCAGAGATACATGGAGGAGACAGGTTGTGAATGGTTTTGTATTCCATGGTTAGGGTTTTGAACTGGAGTCTCTGGGTAATAGGGAGCCAGTGAAGAGATTGACAGAGAGTAGGGGCCGGGGAATAGTGGGGGGACAGGTGGATTAATCGGGCAGCAGAGTTTAGGATAGATTGGAGGGGTGCGAGCGTGTTAGAAGGGAGGCCACAGAGCAGGAGGTTGCAGTAGTCGAGGCGGGAGATGATGAAGGCGTGCACTAGTGTTTTTGCAGATTCATGGTTGAGGAATGAGCGGATTCGGGAGATATTTTTAAGTTGGAGTCGGCTGGAAGTGGAAAGCGCTTGGATATGTGGTTTGAAGGAGAGCTTAGAGTCCAGGGTTACCCCAAGGCTGTGAGCTTGCGGGACTGGGGAGAGTGGACAGCCATTGACGTTGATAGATAGGTCAGTTGGGGGGGCTGAGTGAGATGGCGGAAAGATGATGAATTCTGTTTTATCCATGTTAAGTTTTAGAAATCTAGCAGAGAAGAAGGATGAAATAGCGGATAGACATAGTGGGATTTTGGTTAGTAGTGAGGAGATATCGGGTCCAGAGAGGTAGATCTGTGTGTCACCGGCATAGAGGTGATATTGAAAACCATGAGACTCTATGAGCTGGCTGTCCCAGGCCGAAGGTGTACATGGAGAAGATAAGGGGTCCTAGAACTAAACCTTGGGGAACACCAACAGATAGGGGGCGAGATGAGGAGATGGTGTGTGAGTGGGAGACACTGAATGTTCGGTCTGTTAGGTATGAGGAGATCCAGGATAGGGCCAAGTCTGTGATGCCGAGAGATGAGAGAGTCTGTAGTAAGAGGGAATGGTCCACTGTGTCGAAGGCAGATGACAGGTCCAGGAGGAGGAGGACAGAGTAGTGTCGCTTGGATTTGGCAATTAGTAGGTCGTTGGTGACAGTACGTGTAGTCCGTCACAGTCGTACGTCAGTAAAAGTAAAATGGTCCTACTATAATACACAAAATGCCCAAAATATCTCCAGAGACATTAACCAGTGTTGTTGTATAGTCAATGTATCGATGACCAGAATCTATTAATAAAAATGGAAAAAAAAAGTCCAGCAGAGGACAAGATGCCAGGCTCAGCCCCAAGAAAAAATCTGGAAGGGGACTGGTGAGGAGATGTAAGAATACAACCTGCTGTGGTGTAGTGAAGGACCCAGGAGGGGAGCTGCAAAAGAAGGATGAGTGGAGAAAGGCCCCAGGTGTATCGCCATCAGCCGACAGCTTCGTCAGGGGAAAGTAGACCCAGAACAGTGCTATAAAGTTAAATATATACCCATATTAATGGAACTAAGTACCCACTGGCGCAGGCCGCACACATGAGGTTCGGAAAACAGGAAGTAGGTGTGGTCACTTGATCAGGGTCACATGAGAATGGAGGCAGTGCTAGAAAGCCACAACAAGGAGGGAGTAGGTGTAGTCACGTGATCTGGGTCACGAGAGAATGGGGGTGGAACTAGGGAGCCATAACAAGTAGGCAACCTGGCCAGAATAGAAAATGCAAGGCCGCAGGCGAAATGCACAGTCCACAGGAATGTGGCATTATTCCCATAGTGGACAGGGCATGCGTGGGGGCCAACCTGAATGTAGGCAGAAGAAAAAAAAAAGGAAAAACAAAAAAACACCATATGGGATTGCATACACGATGTAAGGTGCAGAGGAAACTGTTGGAGGACTTTATGCTGATCTGACAGTAGATGGCGATGTTGTGTAAAGTTTCCTTGTTTACTGTATTGCAAAAAGAAAAAGTCTCTCATGTATTTTCTGTTTTGCACTTATTTCCTGGTGCAGTACTGTGTGACTGTGCGTTTTTTTCCTTTACCTCATGTTCTGAGAAGTAAAAGCTTGTTATCCCATGTAATGTACTCTGTGAAGTTTCTACCGCAACTGTAGGGATCCAGAAGCTGTGCAACAGAAACCCCCTCTATTGATCAGACCATTCCATAAGAATGAGTACATGATAAAATAGGATAAGAGAAAAACCCACAGCAAGGGCGACAATGGCCCAAGATTAAAATATAAGAGGAATAAATGAATAAAACCCCACATACAGTATATATATATATATATATATATATACATATATATATATATACTAGCTATTGAACCCATTCTACGCCCAGGTGTCGAGCATTTTTATTGGTCTCCCATGCTGGTATGTGCTGCCCCCCTCCTGGTATTTGTGCTGCCCCCACCATTCTATCCTGGTATGCATGGCACCCCTCACCTCCATCCTGGTATGCATGGCACCCCTCATCCCTATCCTGGTATGCATGGCACCTCTCACCCCCAATCCTGGTATGCATGGCACCCCTCACCCCCAATCCTGGTATGTATGGCACCCCTCACCCCCAATCCTGGTATGCATGGCACCCCTCACCGCCAATCCTGGTATGCATGGCACCCCTCACCCTTAATCCTGGTATGCATGGTACCTCTCACCCCAAATCCTGATATGCGTGGCATCCCTCATCCTCAATCCTGGTATGCGTGGTACTCCTCATCTCTATCCTGGTATGCATGATATCCCATCCCGCATCCCTATCCTAGTATGTATGGTATCCCACATCCTGGTATGCATGGCACCCATCACCCCCATCCTGGTATGCATGGCACCCCTCACCCCCATCCTGGTATGCATGGCACTCCTCATTCCTATCCTGGTATGCATGGCCCCTCATGCACATGAACAAGTGAAGTCACTTCATGTGCTGATGGAGAGCCTTAGTTACTAGCCAATTTGTACCATGACATTCACAGCTTATTTTCCTTCTGCAGAGTCTGCAGGCTGCAAAAGATCTCTCTGCCAGCAAAGTATGAAAAAGAAATCCCACACCTGAGATCCCTGCAAATAAGAAACAACATGACCACAACCAGAGCTTTTAAAAGCTGTTGAGCATCCTCCAGCAGTTGTGCCATTACCACATCATCATCGTCATGCCTGATTTGGCGGACCGTTGTCTCAATGTGGGAAATGTACTGAGCAATTAGACACTGAATCTATTCACTCATCTCTACAGAATTATAACCTGCATGCTGCATTGCACGTTATGCATTATGTTGGTATTTGTCCCTAAAATAATTTATCACAACAGACCCCTGCATATGTAATAAAAAGCTGAACACTGAAGGCCCACAATTTTGACTTAAAGGTGTTGTCCGGTCCAAATCAATAAGTCTGCCATCACTTTGTGTGACTGCAGACCCAGCTCATGCACGGTGCGCTGCGGGGATTCGCCGGTTTCCGACCCTGAACCGAAGGATATGTTTGAGTTATACATACTCACTTCCATACACTTGTATAGGCGCGGCCATCCAGTGGGCATGGCTGGGTAGAGGGCGCAGCCTCGTTCAATACAAGTATGGAGAGTGAGGCCGCGCCCACTGGCCAGGAGTATTTATAACTCATACATACCCTCCGGTCCCGGATCAGACCCTGTGAGACTGCAGATTTTTCATTTTTTTTCCAGACAACCCCTTTAAGTATTTTAAATACAATGGAAAAAAATAATACTTTACTTGTCATGCTTTGTAGTATACATTGCTTTTTATTGTTAATTTTTTTTTTTGAAGTGTATTTCAAGTACACAGAACAAATGTGATGTGAATGAAGCCTAACAGCACCATAATGTACAGATTGCTGCAATCCATAGATGTAAGCACCTGCCAGAGTTGCTGAAAAGAGAACAAAATGAGGGCTGATTGCACACTTGCTTGTAATCCATAATGTTCAGCGGCTCACTTGTAATATAAGAAAGGCTTCTTTATGGCTGCTGTACCTTGCTAACATCAAAAAAAGATACAGTAGCTTCTGCCCACCAGAGATCAATTTCTGCACAGTTTGAAAGGAGAGAAAAGAAATAGAGCATGAATGTACATAAACACAAAGTAGTCTATGTAGGAATATAAGCTATCAAACAACCTGTGCATGTAACAGAAAACATGTAGACGATGAAAGTAAAAATGTCTACCAAACTTAGCATTTTCAAGTTCGTCCTGTTTTTGATTGGAAAGTTCCTTTCAGTGTTTCTGCAAAATAGAATACTATAATGCATATCAGAATATAAAATTATTAATTTCCTAATACAATAATCCTACTAATATTATAAATGCGAAAGTTTGTGAGTATGTATGTTTGTTACTCTTTCACGAAAAAACTACTGGACGGATTTGCATGAAACTTTACAGTAATATAGATTATACATCGGAATAACATATAGGCTACAATTTGTAATGATTTTATGTAATTTTGGTCGTAATATAACGATACATGTCAATTAAGTCGGAAAAAAATCTGGCCTCTGAGAGCTATCTTGGCGTACGCTGCCTAAACCGTTGGAGTTACACAAAGATAATGTACCGTAGAATTGTTTGTCTTGAATAGTTCTAAATAAAAGTCCGCGACAGCATATATATACCTTTTATGTGGAAGCCACTATGACCAAAATTGTGAACCATAAATGTAATTAAATTAGATACTATTTTACAATTTTACAATGCACATTTTAGTATATTTATCAAACTTTTTAGTATATTTATCAAACTCTTATATACACACATACACAGGTGATATTTAAATGGCTGATTTACAGCAGTCAGAAGAGATTGATAATACAATAATTTGCCCATAGTGGATCATTGTATAGTGAGGTCACAGTAGCCGCCTGTCCACAGTCAGAATACAGGGGTGATCATATACCGTGGCCAGGTACAAGTGTGGCACAGGGGGTTCACACACGACCCCCAGGGACTGACATTTCCTAGAAACTTTGGCAGCTGTCAGTCATGAGCTTACCCTGATACATTACGCTCTGGAAACAGCTGAAGGGAGAAGGATAATTTATGACATTTTCTCAGACTTAAAAAAAAAAAAAAAAAAAAAAGCCCAGAAAACAGCCCATATGTCAGGAACAGGTTACTAGGGAACTACACGTCCCAGCACGGCCTGCCCGCGCCCACAGCCCGGGGGGAGTGTGAGGCTTCCTCCTGCAGGTTGCCCGGGGGCACCGGGCCGTCATTGTCCTCACACAGGGGGTCCCCGCCGCCATTGTCCCTCCACATAACACCGTATAATAAAACATGCGCTCACCTGCGCCAGCTGCTGCAGCCGGGAAAGTTCCGAGCGCCTCACCTGGGCGGAGGGGAAGTGACTCACACACGGGGAGGGGCAGTAACCTCCATGGAGGATGCACACACTGCAGCCTGACAGCACCGGCAGCAGCGCTACACAAATGGCGTCCTCCCCTCCTGTGTGCAGCACAGCCCTGTGTGTGTGCAGCACAGCATGTCACCCACAGCACCAGCAGGCTGCTCTCAGCTCCCACAGAGCACTGGGAATGGTTGCTATGGGTAACCGCGCCACAGCTGCTCCTCATAGACCAGTCATATACAACTGATATCGTCTGTACAGCGATCGTAATATAACTAATTAGATTGTTTTAGTATTTTGTTTGAACTTTACTAAGTACCTATTTTGTAATTAGTACTTATAAAAATGCCGCGAAAGCGTAAGTCTAACATTTCGCAAAGCTCTAATAAAGCCCGAGCTATGAAAATAATTATACGTGATGAGCAACGAAGGCTTGAGCAGGTGGTGCGTTGTGCGGCACATAGAGCTGCAGAGACTCCAGAACAATCCCAAGCCCGACGTGAATGGAATGCGGAGTTTTTGGCATCTCAACGGGCTGCTGAAACTCAAGAACAGTCCCAAGCCCGACGTGAACAGCATGCGGAGTATCTGGCATCTCAACGGGCTGCTGAAACTTAAGAACAGTCCCAAGCCCGACGTGAACAGCATGCGGAGTATCTGGCGTCTCAACGGGCTGCTGAAACTCCAGAACAGTCCCAAGCTCGACGTCAGCAGCAAGCGACTTACATGGCATCCCAAAGAGCCACTGAAACTTATGAAATGGCTGAATCTCGCTGACGCACTGTTGCTGAAAGGGCAGCACAGCGCCGTCAAACATTTACAAGAAATTAATGGATATTGTTTAATAAAGCTGCATTTGAGTATGACGAGACTCTTGATTATGAAACTCACAAGCTTATAAAAATAGAAGCAATGACCATAGATTGCAAATATTGCGGAGCTCTTAAGTGGAAAGAGGAAGCAGCAGGTATGTGTTGTTTGGGCGGGAAAGTAGCTCTTCCTTATATAGACGAGCCAGTTCAACCTTTAAAAGAGCTTTTCTCTAATGAAACTGATGAATCTCGCCTTTTTCTAAATAATATAAGAAAATTCAACATGTGCTTTCATATGACGTCTTTTGGAGCAGATCAAATTGTCTCAATGCCAGGGTTTTGCCCGACCTTTACAATACAAGGACAAGTATACCACCATATCGGTTCTTTAATTCCTACGTCCATTTCGCAACCACAATTTTTACAAGTTTATTTCATGGGTGACGAAGAAGAACAAATCAACAGGCGTACTGAGTGCGTGCAAAGCGTAGATAGAAACATAGTTAAAAAATTACGAGTACTTCACGACCACAACATTTTGGTGCATGAATTTAAAACGGCTAGAGATAGAATGATCAATGACGATCATTTCAAAGTAGTGATTCCCCAGACCGTGTACCACGTGGTCAACATGAGAGACGATTCAATGCCCCTACTACAAATGAAATAGCTGCTGTAATAGTTAGTAGCGAACAAACTATGTCTCGGGACATCGTTGTGCAGCCGCGCGATGGCATGCTCACTAGGGTTCCCGATACACATAGATTCTATGACGCTCTCGAGTACCCAATAATTTTTTGGAAAGGACAAGAGGGGTACAGCATTGATATTCCTCAGATAAATCCAATTACCAAACAAGCAATGCCAAGCAAAAAGGTGTCCTGCAAAGATTTTTATGCCTTTCACTTGATGGTCCGTCGCAGCGATTTTAATTTGATGCTTAAGTGTAGGCTCCTACTTCATCAGTTTCTGGTCGACATGTATGTAAAGATGGAAAGTGAGCGCTTATGGTTCATTTCTTTAAATAAAAAAAAACTGCGCGCAGAAAATTATATTCACTTGCAAGATGCAATAAGAAATGATGCGGATTTGGAGCCAAATAACTTAGGTCTGATGGTGATTCTCCCGTCATCATTTGTAAATAGCCCGAGATACCTACACGAATACACACAAGATGCGTTCACATACGTACGTAATTATGGGAGGCCTGATTTATTTATTACAATGACTTGCAACCCCGCTTGGCCAGAAATCACCAAAGAGCTTATGGCTGGTCAAAATTCAACGGACAGACATGACTTAACAGCTCGAGTATTTAGAATAAAAGTACAGAAGTTGGTAGCTCTACTTACAAAAGGTAACATATTTGGTGATATGCAATGCTTCATGTACTCGATCGAGTGGCAAAAGCGAGGTTTGCCTCATGTGCACTTACTGCTGTGGTTAAAGGAAAAATTGCATCCGAACCAAATTGACGAAACCATATGTGCTGAGATACCAAACCCAGAAACCGATCAAAAGCTCTATGATACAGTGACAAAGAATATGATTCACGGGCCATGTGGTACATTCAATTCTTCATCGCCATGCATGAAGGGAGAAAAATGTACCAAAAAATATCCGAGGAAGCTTTTAAAAGATACTCAAACCAATGACAAAGGTTATCCTTTGTACAGGCGCAGAGCACCAGAGAATGGTGGACGCACGACGATTATAAAAACCCGTAGAGGAACACAGGAAATATTGGTGGACAATAGCTGGGTGGTCCCATATTCTCCACTCTTATCAAAAAATTTTAATTCTCATTTAAATGTAGAGTTCTGTAATACGGTACAGGCGATAAAATATATTTGTAAATATATTAATAAGGGTAGCGACCAGGCTATTTTTAACATCCGCCAGCAAGGGAATGTTAACATTGACCCAAGAGATGAGGTGCAGACCTTTAGAACCAGCCGATATGTTAGTAGTAACGAAGCAGCGTGGCGGATCTTAGGTCTGCCTCGGCACGAGAGATACCCAACCGTCACTCATCTCGCGATTCATTTACCCAATGGCGAGAGGGTTTACTTTACGGAAAATAATTTTAGAGAGAGATTAGAAGCACCCCCTAAAACTACACTAACTGCATTTTTCCTGTTGTGCCAAAGTGATACGTTTACAAAAACATTACTTTACATTGACGTGCCTCGCTACTATACTTAGAATGTGGCACGGAAGTGACGCACCCCTGGGCCTGTGTCGCGCAGCGTTGCGCACGCGGGAGCTTACCCGGAGCCGGATCTGTTGAGGGTTGTAGTCTCGTGGCGGTGACCCGGTCCGTGCCCAGGGAGTCAGACTAAGTGGCGCTGTATTAGCGGTAGATGTTGGACGACTACGCCACCCGTTGAATGCAGCGAAGGAGCTGCCGCTGCAGGGCAGACCGCTGAGGCCGGTGGTAGGATTGTGCAGCGTGATAGTATCACCCCCAACGGGAGGGGTATGGCCTCAGGGCAGCCGACGTGGATGATGGGGGTAGCAGGAATCACTCAGAGACGATGCGGTGTAATTCAGGGTCTTTACTGGTGATAAAGATAGACCCTCCCGGAGTACTGGCTAGCGATCGGGGCCTGGTCAGTCCTTGAGCAAATGGGATCTCCCCTGGCCAGGCGGAGTTGTAGGCCTCCCAAACTGACTGTACTCTTCTGGCTACCTTGCTAGAGGCGGGTATAAGTAGCCCACGTCCCTGAGTGTACCGTGTGGTGCTCACCCGTATGGCCGGTGACTCGGGGCCTTCTAGTGGCGTCCGCTCCACGACGGCGGTGCTGGTCCCACGCGTGTGACCGTGCCTTCGGGTTTCTTGACCAGAGGACCTGAAATCCCCTGCCGGGCGGTTTCTGCTGCTGGGTAAAGATTAGTCCCCACAGCCTCGGACTCCGGGTCCGGTGATAGCTTCTCAGTCAGGGCGAGCTCTGCAGCTGCCAGCCCCTGACTCCTTATAGCACTGCTCCCACAGAGCTCCTGATGTTCTTTTCCTATATCTGCTTCTCTTCTCTGTCTCTACTTCTTCTCTACTCTCTAACCCTGCCTCAGCCCTAGGTTTATATAGGGGAAGTTCTTCCCCTCCCAGGACTGGGCAGGAGGTGTGGCATGCACAGAATCCCTGACCAAGAGACCTCCCACCTGCTCTCAGACATAACATTGCTGTTACTGTGGAAACCAGACCCCTGGGGTGCCACATTCCCCCCTAGTGAAATTTAGTACTCCGGGACTAAACATATTTTTAAACATAACAAGGTATAAACAATAATAGTACAATAAGAAAAATATATAAAGATGGTCACGGCGTGTCCGCAACCGGGTGCAGTTTTTGAAGAAAAGCAAGGTGTCCATTTCACCAAAACAGGGAGACGTAACCAGGTAGGGGTCTGTCCTGCCCCGAGTCCTTAACAGTCTTTAGTCCATTCCTAGGTTACGCTCCAACCATGTACAAGAATTCCCGGTAAATCCACCAAGGACTCCTATAAATAACTAGAAACACATAATTATACACAAGCAACAAGAAAAACAGGTAACCACAAATAAAACAATTTATACACTTCAAATCCTCCAACGTGCGGGTAACTGGCCTCTAGTGGCCCTAGTGGACCTACGGAGCTGACTGTCTAGCCCTGAACTACAGGGTGTAGGAGCTGTCAAGGGTAAACTGGGCAGCTGTCTACCGGCTCTTTGGCTCACTAGGGGTATGGCAGGCTCACTATAAGCAGAGGGTTGATCCTCCTGTTCTGCTTGTGTGGAGTCTTCTGCCTCCTGGACCGGCTGCTCTTCCAGCTCTACCTGTTGCTCCGTAGGCACTTGGGATGCTGGTTGGAGGAACGTGAGGACGGGTACCACAACTGCACCATTGACTTGAGTCCAGGACCGAGGGAAGTCTCCGAGCACAGTACTAACCATATCTTCCCTTTCCTCTACGGGTCAATGGTCTTCTTGTTCCTCTTCAGGGTTCCGTAGCTGTTCAGGACACTTCTTCAGGTGATCCCGGGATACAATGGCTATGGTCTCCCCTCCGTCTTTACTGATGGTACAGACTTTCGGGTTCTCGTGGCTTGAGGGCAGTACGGTGTACGGGTCCTTCTCCCACTGGTCGTCCAACTTGTGGAGCCGTCTTTTCCTCTTCAAGACCTGCTCTCCGGGTACCAGGGGAACAGCGGGAGCATACTGGTTGTAAGTTTTCTCTTGTCTTTCCCTAGCCTGACAGAGACTTCGCTCCACGCTCTCCTGTACTTTCCGGTACTGCTGCTGCCTCTCTGTGTCCCAGTCTGCCTCTGGTGAAGTGTCCTCGGGTGTCAGGACTCCCATTTCCAGGTCAACAGGTAACTTACCAGGTCTCGCCCTCATTAGGTAAGCCGGGGTACAGTTGGTGGAACCTACCGGGATGTGGTTGTATAGGTCCACCAGATCGGGCAGCTTCTCAGGCCACAGACTGCGTTCTTCCAGGGGCAACGTTTTCAGGAGATCCATTACCACCTGGTTCATTTTCTCACAAAGTCCATTAGTTTGCGGATGATAGGGTGTCGTCCTTATCTTCCGGCAGCCATACAGATTGCAGAATTCCTGGAAGACCTCCGCTTCAAAGGCAGGTCCCTGGTCCGTCAGCACTTGGTCCGGGTACCCGTGTGGGCGGCAGAAGTGCTGCTGGAAGGCTCTAGCTGCTGTTTGAGCCATTAAGTCCTTAACGGGGACGACAACCAAGAACCGGGAGTAATGATCCACAATGGTTAACGCGTAGACGTAGCCACTTCTGCATGGGGTCAGTTTTACATGATCCAAGGCTACCAGTTCCAACGGCTGCCGGGTGACGATGGACTGCAGGGGAGTCTTCTGGCTGGCACGGTCCTTCCTTCTTAGGTTGCACGGGCCACAGTCTCTGCACCACCTCTCGATGGTTCCCCTCATGCCTACCCAGTGGAACCGCCCACGCAGCAGGAACTCCAGCTTCTTCCATCCGAAGTGTCCAGCCCCGTCGTGGTATGCTTCCATCACCATGGCTGCGTCTCTCCGTGGCACCACTACTTGCCAGATTAGTTCATGCGTCCGGGAGTTAACCATTCTGCGGCACAACTTCCCCTTGTAAAGGAACAGTCGACTCTTCTCAGCCCACAGTTGCTTGGCTTCCTCCGGAGCGTCTGGGTCAAGGCGAGCCTCTGGCCGAGTCAGCATCTCCTTCACCAGCCGGACGGCAGGGTCACTGTCTTGCGTTTCCTCCCAGTTGTAGTGAGGCAAGGGGTTAAACGTAGCGGCTTGCTTACTCCTTACCCGATGGGAACACTGGATAGTCCCATGACGGTGGAACGCGGGGAGTTCGACTTCTTCCAGTCCCTCTGGATCTTCTCCTACGTCCGGTAGGTTTGGCATCCTGGACAGGGCGTCCGCGTTGGTATTGGAGCGTCCTGCCCGGTATTTGATTGTGAACTCGTAGTTGGACAGACGGGCCATCCATCTCTGCTCTAGGGCACCGAGTCTTGCCGTGTCCAGGTGTGTCAACGGGTTGTTATCCGTGTACACGGTGAACCGGGAAGAAGCGAGGTAGTGCTTAAAGCGTTCGGTGACTGCCCACACCACTGCCAGGAACTCTAGCTTAAATGAGCTGTAATTCTCAGGGTTTCTTTCGGTGGATCGCAGTTTTCGGCTAGCGTAAGCGATTACTCGTTCTTTCCCCTGCTGGATCTGGGACAGTACGGCTCCTAGCCCGATGTTACTTGCGTCGGTGTAGAGGATAAAGGGCTGGCTGTAATCAGGGTACGCCAGGATTTCATCCCCCGTGAGGGCCATCTTCAGCTGGCGGAAGGACTCTTCTTCTAACTTCTCCCATTTGAAGGGCGGCTTCTGGTTCTTGGCCTTCCGGGACTGGCCTATCAGGAGGTCCTGCATAGGAGCTGCCTTTTTGGTGAAACCGGGGATGAATCTGCGGTAATAGCCTACCAACCCGAGGAACTGCCGCACTTCCTTTACACTGGAGGGACTTGGCCATTCCTTAATTGCGGTGATCTTATCAGGGTCGGGAGCCACTCCGTCAGTGCTCACCACGTGTCCCAGGTACTGCACCTTTGGTTTCAAGAGGTGACACTTGGAGGGTTTTACCTTTAAGCCGTAGCTTGCCAGAGCTTCGAACACTTCCGCCAGGTGTTTCAGGTGGTCCTCATAAGTCTTGGAATATACGATGACATCGTCCAGGTACAACAGGACCGTCTCGAAGTTTCTGTGGCCCAGACAGCACTCCATTAATCGTTGGAAGGTTCCCGGTGCGTTGCAGAGTCCGAACGGCATACAGGTAAACTCGCTAAGTCCCATCGGGGTGGTGAATGCGGTCTTCTCCCGGTCCGCCTCTGCTACAGGAACCTGCCAGTACCCGCTAGTGAGATCCAAGGTAGAGAAGAAGTTAGCAGATCTTAAAGCAGCCAAAGACTCCTCTATCCTTGGTAAGGGGTACGCATCCTTGTGTGTGATACGGTTAATTTTCCGGTAATCTACACACATCCTCATGGTGTTGTATTTCTTTTTGACTAAGACTAGTGGAGCTGCCCAGGGGCTACAGCTATCCCTGATCACCCCAGCCTCCTTCATGTCCCTAAGCATCCCCTTGGCGTGTTGGTAGTGTGCAGGGGGTACGGGTCGATACCTCTCTTTTATAGGAAGATGGTCTCCCGTGGGGATGTGGTGTTCTACCCCCTTGACTCGCCCGAAGTCTAACGGGTGTTTACTAAACACTCTCTCGTACTCTTGAACCACCCGATAGACTCCCTGTTTCTGGTGTGAGGGAGTGGAGTCAGTACCCAAATGTAGTTGCTGGCACCAGTCCTCCATTGTTTCCTTAGAGCCGTTACCTTCCTCCGGGGAAGATGGAGGCAAGGGTTCTCCGGACTGTATGGAATTTTGATTGATGGTATACAATTTGGCTAGCGTGGCATACCGGGGCAGGTACACTTCCCTCTTCCCGATATTTATTATGCGAACGGGCACCCTCCCATGGCGTACATTGACCACCCCCCGTGCTGTCAAAATGGTGGGCCTACTGTCTGAGTAAACTGGTTCTACCATTGCCTGGTAATCTCTACCTCTCAGACCAATAGCTGCCCGGCACCAAATCATCATTTCACTTTTTGGGGGCATGGCAATATGGAAAGGGTCACACATTCTTACGCTACCAATCTCACCACCGGAGAGTTCTATCTGTTGCCGTCGCATCAGTGCCCGGATCTCTTTCTGGAGCACTCGCTGCTGGCCGGAGCTGGCGTTCTTGGCAACCTGTTGTAAAAGGAAAATCACCTCTGCAAGACAATTTTCAATTACATTAGTTCCTAGAGTTATCTTTGGGTGACTCTCGTGTTTGTCAATGTCTACAATGATCAGTCCCTGTGCTGCCAGTTCGACTCTACCGATTTTAATGGTCACCTCTTTAAATCCAATCTGTGGCACGGGCTGACCATTGCTGGCGATGATACTCAAGTCGTCGTCAGGGTAGCGGGTGATATCCGAGTCATTCCAGTACTGCTTGAAGAGCACGTACGGGATAGTGGTAACCTGTGACCCGGTGTCCAGTAGGGCACTCATGGGGATGCCATCCAGTACCACGGGCAAGACTGGACGTCCTCCCACATATTTGTCGCGCCAGTTCGATGGGCCTGATGATCTTTTTCCTGGGGTTTGGCCCTCTACCCCAGGTTGTGCCAGTTTAAAGGACAGTACCTTGCCATATGTCCGGGTTGATTGCAGCGGCGGCAGATGGGTTGTCCGTCCTCGTTGTATCGGTCGCTGGGTCTTCCTCTGGCCGGTGGGGTCCTCCTTGGTCGACGCCACGGGATGTCCTCCGGTCCGGATGCCAGCTGGATCTTCCCTGGAGTGGAAACCTGTAAAGACTGCACAGTTCGGGTTAGCGCGGCAACGCTTTTAGCTAGCTCTTGGACCTGATGGTGCAGGTCTGGAGCCGGGTCATTGTTCAAAGCCTGCGCATCAGCTCCCACAGGCCCTGCCGACAAGGGTGCCCCCTCCTGGTGGTAAGTGGTAGTGGGGCGTCTGTGGGTCACAACGCCACCTGGTGCCGGTTCTCGGAGCACCCGGATGGCTCTGTCCTTGAACTGTGCAAATCCCAGATGAGGGTCCTGTAAGGCCATTGCCCGCAACTGGGTTCGGTGGGCATTGCAATATAAACCCTCTATAAATTGTTCAGTCAACAGCCTGTCCTCGTCTCCCACGCCGTCAGGGTCGGTCTGCTTAATGGCTCTCAGGGCCTCTTGTAGGTTCAGGGCATAGTCCCTTATACTCTCATGTGCCCGCTGTTTGCACCCGTAGAATCTAAGCTTGATCTCGGCTGAGGTGCGGGTATCAAAGGTGTCCCTCAGCCGGGTTAGTATCTCTGCGACAGTCCTCCTCCCAGGTGGCCAGGACTTTACCTCCCTTTGGGCTGCCCCGGTTAATTGGGCCATCAGGATGCTCACTTTTTGCTCCTCTGTGAGGGGATACACCTGGAAGAGGCTATCCAGCTTTTCTCTAAAGTCATGCAGGGTATGTGACTCCCCTGAGTACTGGGGTAGCCAGGCTGCCCCCGGGATATAGGGCATGGTGAAAGGCATGACCGCAACGGCGGTGGCGCTGGCGGGGGTTGAAGCGGTGAAGCTCTCCTCCGTATCCGACATCCTTCTCCCCCCTAGTGGACCGTGGCCTACCTTGCGATGATCCTCTTCCGTAGGCCGCGGCTCCGCAGTGGATCGTCAGGGTTGAGGACCTTCCGTCGCGCTCCTGTGACGTCAGCGTCTGCTGGGCTCCTTCCAGGACCTTACGCGACGTCTGGACGTGAGGCGGGGCTTCAGTTCTCGCGCGCTTTTGGAGTCCACGCCCCTCTTCTTCCCGCGCGGCGTCTTCAAGATGGCGTCCAACGGCGGGAAAACTCCACGGAAGGCGGGAAGAAGGCTTAAAATGGCGCCGGATGGCGGGAATCTTCACCGATGGCGGGAGGAAGGCTGAAGATGGCGCCGGATGGCGGGAATCTTCACCACTGGTAAGTTTGAACAGTCTTTTTCAGGCACGCAGTACCCGGTGGTTGCGGGCACGAAATCCTGCCGACTACGCCAAAAGTTGACGCACCCCTGGGCCTGTGTCGCGCAGCGTTGCGCACGCGGGAGCTTACCCGGAGCCGGATCTGTTGAGGGTTGTAGTCTCGTGGCGGTGACCCGGTCCGTGCCCAGGGAGTCAGACTAAGTGGCGCTGTATTAGCGGTAGATGTTGGACGACTACGCCACCCGTTGAATGCAGCGAAGGAGCTGCCGCTGCAGGGCAGACCACTGAGGCCGGTGGTAGGATTGTGCAGCGTGATAGTATCACCCCCAATGGGAGGGGTATGGCCTCAGGGCAGCCGACGTGGATGATGGGGGTAGCAGGAATCACTCAGAGACGATGCGGTGTAATTCAGGGTCTTTACTGGTGATAAAGATAGACCCTCCCGGAGTACTGGCTAGCGATCGGGGCCTGGTCAGTCCTTGAGCAAATGGGATCTCCCCTGGCCAGGCGGAGTTGTAGGCCTCCCAAACTGACTGTACTTTTCTGGCTACCTTGCTAGAGGCGGGTATAAGTAGCCCACGTCCCTGAGTGTACCGTGTGGTGCTCACCCGTATGGCCGGTGACTCGGGGCCTTCTAGTGGCGTCCGCTCCACGACGGCGGTGCTGGTCCCACGCGTGTGACCGTGCCTTCGGGTTTCTTGGCCAGAGGACCTGAAATCCCCTGCCGGGCGGTTTCTGCTGCTGGGTAAAGATTAGTCCCCACAGCCTCGGACTCCGGGTCCGGTGATAGCTTCTCAGTCAGGGCGAGCTCTGCAGCTGCCAGCCCCTGACTCCTTATAGCACTGCTCCCACAGAGCTCCTGATGTTCTTTTCCTATATCTGCTTCTCTTCTCTGTCTCTACTTCTTCTCTACTCTCTAACCCTGCCTCAGCCCTAGGTTTATATAGGGGAAGTTCTTCCCCTCCCAGGACTGGGCAGGAGGTGTGGCATGCACAGGATCCCTGACCAAGAGACCTCCCACCTGCTCTCAGACATAACATTGCTGTTACTGTGGAAACCAGACCCCTGGGGTGCCACAGAAGCAATGGAAACGTCGTTTACAAGGAACACCTGTCGATGGCTGGCCAGGTGTGAAGGCAAGAGACGCTCTAGGTCGCATTTACACGGTGCACGTTAGCAATTTTGAATGTTATTGCTTGCGCATGCTGCTGAATGTAATAAGGGGTCCAACCAACTTCTCGGTATTAATAACATTTGAAGGTCAAGAACTTGCAACTTTTCGGCAGGTGTGTGAGAAGATGGGGTTGTTGGAAGATGATAACTACTGGGATATCACCTTAGAAGAGGCCGTGCTATGTCGCTCCCCGGCGCAAATAAGAGAGCTGTTTGCCATATTGATATGCACTTGCGGTTTATCCAATCCTCTACAACTCTGGCACAAGTATAAAACTGCGCTATCAGAGGATATCATGCACAGATTTGAAAGAATGGATCACGTTAACGATGATCTCTGTTTCAATGAGGCGTTGGGGCTTATCGAGGACAAAATATTAATAATTTCTGGAAAGAAATTGTCCGATTTTGGTCTACCCTCACCGCGGCGTAGAGGAGAGCTGTCGAACGAGTTGATAAAAGAGCTAAGCTATGATACCAACCAGTTAGACGCTCACGTTTGCGAAACTGAGCCACGTTTGCTACCTGATCAAAGAGAGATTTATCACAAAATAGTAGGATGAGTTGAGAATGGTGAAGGCGGACTTTTTTTCCTTGATGCCCCGGGTGGTACAGGAAAAACTTTCTTGCTTAATTTACTTTTAGCAAAAATTCGTAGCGGTCATAACGTTGCATTAGCTGTGGCTTCCTCTGGAATTGCTGCAACATTGCTAAGCGGTGGACGGACGGCACATTCAGTCTTTAAATTACCTCTTAATCTGGTGAATGAAGAAACCCCATCGTGTAATATCAGCAAGAGCAGCGCCCGTGGCCTCCTGTTGCAACAGTGCAAACTAATCGTATGGGACGAGTGCACAATGTCACACAAACGCGCCATCAAAGCTCTTGATCATTGTCTACAAGACTTACACAGTAAACAAACAATAATGGGTGGTGTGGTTGTTTTATTGGCTGGGGACTTTAGGCAAACTTTGCCTGTCATTGAGCGAGGCACTGCAGCAGACGAAATTAACGCATGTCTGAAATCCTCATATTTATGGACCAAAGTTGAAAAGCTGCACCTCACCACCAACATGCGTGTCCAGTTATTCAGTGATCTAGAGTCGGGCTCGTACGCTGAGAAACTGCTCGAGATCGGTGAAGGTCGAATCGAAACTGACGAAGAAGGTATGGTTCTATTCACTAACCAATTTTGTCATGTTGTGGATTCGGAAGACGCACTTATTGCTCAAGTTTTTCCAAATTTGCAACAAAACATCCACGATGAAAATTGGCTATATGAAAGAAATATACTAGCACCAAGAAATGAAACAGTTGCGAAAATCAAAAAAATTATCTTGGACCAAGTAACCAGCGATGCAACAACCTACAACTCCATCGACACAGTCATGTCATCTGAAGACTGTACGAGCTACCCCGTGGAGTTTCTTAACTCTTTGGAGCTATCCGGGGTCCCATCTCATAAGCTCGAATTAAAGGTCGTATACCCGTTTTGTTAATGCGCAACTTGGACGCCCCGAGATTATGTAATGGCACTAGATTGCGAGTCACTGAACTAGGCAGGCACATTGTAAAGGCCACAATTTTAACTGGAGAAGCTAAGGGTGAAAATATTCTTATACCACGCATCCCAATAATACCCAATAACTTACCCTTTAATTTCAGACGTTTGCAGTTCCCACTTAAAGTTGCATTTTCAATGACCATCAATAAATCGCAAGGGCAAACTTTGAAGGTAGCGGGGATACATTTAGGCACGCCCTGTTTTTCCCACGGTCAGCTATACGTAGCTTGCTCACGTGTTTCTAAATCGCAAAATCTACATATTTTCGCTGAACGAAAGAAATCAAATAACATAGTTTACAGGAGTATATTGCAGTAAAAACACATAGATAAATTACCTGCAGATGTCCATTATTCCAATTACATACTAATTCTTTACTAACACGAACAATATTAAACGCAAGTAACTTCAGTCCGTCCTGTTTATTAATCAGTGTTTAGTAATCCGTTTGTGATGAAATTTGATATGGATAATTTCAAGCCTGGGGAAGGACATAGGGCTACTTTTTATAAACACACCATACAGGCGAAGATTATATAAAACTGTAAACCTGATTGACTGACACACCTAGCGGTCAATGCACAGCCGAAACCACTGAACTTAGCATCTTGAAATTTGCAGATAGGTTCTATTATAGCTTAAATGAGCACTAAGAAAGGAATTTTGATAATTCCACCCTCCAGAGTTTCCCTCTTCATATTACAGGGGTTCAAAGATTGTATGGAATCCGTCAGTTTTGAAGTTAGACATCTGAAATTTTGGATGTACGAGTAACTAAATAAGATTATTTTTTTTTACTATTAAGATTTTTTTTTTTTACTATTAAAATGATCTGTCACGAAACTTAATGTGGCAGACCAAATTCCACGCAAGCGAAGCCGCGGGTAAAAGCTAGTAATATATAAGTTTTGTTACTAGAGTTAATCTGAGGCATATTATGCACAAATAGACATTAAAGAGAATATGTACAATAACACAATTAACCTACTGATATGGGGTTAATGCGCAGGTTAATAGCATTCTGACACTGTGTAGACACCGGACTGAGAGCCCCGTTGCCAGGAGGAAATTAACTTTATTCCTCCTGGCAGGCTCAGTCTTTCAGTCACAGGCGGGTCCCAGCATGGTTATTGTCACCTTTCTGTGTGTAGAGAGCTTTGGCTGTAACTGCATCCCTGGCACTGACTGACAGCCATCCATTATTATGGTTAGCTGTCAGTCAATGCCGATTGTCCAGTTACAGCCGATGCTCTCTATACACATAGCGGTGGCTGAAACCCTGTTTGTGCCATCCCTATGACTGAGAGCGCGAGGCTTCCAGGGGGGAATAAAGTGCATTATCCTGCAGATTAACCACATATCTGCAGGGTAATAGCATTATTTTACATGGTATGTTCCCTTTAAGGCTATGTGCCCACAATGAGTTTTTGGTAAGTTATTCATTGCTACTTCAAAAATGCAGCATCTTACAGTTCCAGCAAAGTGGATGGGATTTAAAGAAATCTCATGCCCACGGTTCTTTTTAATTGTTAATGACCTGTGGTGCATGTTTCAAATCCACAACATGTCAATTTCTCTTGTGAATACGCTGAGAGTTATGTGAAGATTTTTCCTAGAGACTTGCATTAGATGCAGAAAATCAACAATTAATCCACAGTTAAAAAATGCACATATATTATTAGTGCATTTCTGCAGAGGAAGCGCATCAAAAATACATTGAAAAAATGCAAGTAGCCTAATTTACTTAAGGCCATGCGCACCCGTTGAGTATTTGGTGAGTTTATTACCTCAGTATTTGTAAGTGAAAACCAGGAGTGGAACAATCAGAGGAAAAGTATAATAGAGATATGTCACAACTTCTGCATTTTGCCCACTTGTGGCTTTGACTTACAAATACTGAGGTAAAAAACTCACAACATACTGAATGTGTGAACATGACCTAATTGGTGCAGAACTGGTGCAGACAATTTGCAAAATCAAAAACTCACCAAATACTCATCCTGGGAACGTAGTGTAGGACACATCACTGCTTATCAGGATGCTGACGTCACTGCTCATCACAGTCGACGGCTGATGCTGCGCTCAGCAAGACCCGGCGACTGTGATGAGCGGTGACGTCAGTAAAATTACTGGTCATCACAGTCGCCGGGTCTTGCTGAGGGCAGCATGAGCCGTATTCGCGGAGCATCATGGGAAGCGCTGGATTAAGTCGGAGCTGCATGGGAACTTTTTTTCTAATAAATTGGTAAACGAGGGACAGTGTCTTGTCTTTATTTCTCTCCTTTTATGTTTTTCAGGTTTCCATTTGTGGACTACGTCGAACCTGCGTGGGATTTTTTTTTCCAATACATTGGTGAACCAGGGAAAGTGTCAGTGTTTATTCAAATAAAGCATTTTTTGGTTTTGTAAGAGAAAGCACAAGCACTCCTGAAGAGTCCCTGCATGACTTGACATTAGAGAGGAAAGACTGCCATCTGCTGGAGGGATGAAACTAGTCTTAAACAATTGGCATCAGAAGAATTGCAAGGGGAGTGAATTCTTGTGCAGGACCTGGTCAGGTGCCTCACATGACAGAGTTTCTGCATATAAAAGCCCTGCACACCACACCTCAGAAGCATTTGGTGACAAGGAGAATAGAAGAGTAGACGTGGATTAGGGACGTGCTGAGGTCAGCGTGACAGGGTGCAATGGGAAGCGTATGCCACCAAGGTGCCGATCATCACCAGAGAAGTTCCAGACAACCCCTAGTGAGATCCAGAGATCCAACTACGCCGGTCAAGACCCGGAGCCTTCGACCTACACCAGTAAAGTCCCAGAGGTCAGGCAACACCCCACGAGAGTCAGAACCCAGTCCTCTCGGCTACAGGCTTAGGAGACATCGGTTAACAGTCGAACTCTGAAAATCCAAAAGGGGACTGTAGAGGGGAGCAACCAGGGCCATTACCATCAAGCTGTGTGCCGAAACTCTATTATCTTCACCCATTGCCGCCTCTACTATTAAGGACTGAGACCGGAATGTGTGCTGCATAGGAAACTCTGCGATCACTGTTTCACCGTCCCAGGGCCTGGAACCGACTTCAAGCAAGACAGGAGATCATAGATCCTGGTTAACAGACTCACTTTCACTGTACAATTCTTTCATACACGGCTGCAGTATACAGATCAGGACAAGTTCTTTCATTAGTGAAGTACCCTTGGTTCTGTGCCTTTCCAGTGTTCATTCTCTTCCTGCCCTGTGACCCAACATCATCCACTTCTTCTGCGACCCAGCTGAGAATCTCCCTGGTAGGGATACAGAGGCCTCGCCTTGTGCACCTCTGACAGGCTGTGAGCCTAGGACTGTGCCGGCATCCAGATTCCATCTCAAATGTGTCCTCATTCTGTTCTGAAAACGTGCACTAGTAAAACACTTCTTCGCTGCTGTTACTGCTAATGGAGTCTGCTTTCCTGTCTGCTCAGTCTTTCTCCACACTCTGTCTCTCTCTCTCTAACTCTGGATATGGAACAGGCTCTACACCGGACCTGTGCATTCGGGTCATGAACCCAGGACCGAGGCGGCCTGACAGCAGTCTCGCTGCCTAAGTCACTCTCTGACTACAGCTTCCAACACTGTCTGTAACATGGAAATGATTTTCTACAAAACTGCTCTAATGCTCTAGCTCCTCCCAACTTGGAATTTCCCTTGTGCTGTGGGTGTAATGCTTAACCACTTATGTACTGAACTTAGCTAACTTCCTGAACTACAGTGCCCTTTCCCATTACTAACCTAAACTATGAACCCTATACTATACATATGTCCTACACGTAACCCTATATGTTTTACATAAAAAACATTATACATTCACTATATTACAATACATCAACTGAGCACACTAGTGCTCATAGAACTCTATACATTCCTCATATGATAACAGTCACAAATCATCATGAACACTGTTTAGAGAGGGAGAGGCATGTGACAGCCCTTGTCACACCCTTACATCCCTCCTTCATAGAATACGGTTGTCCCCGACCATAATAGCACCTGTAAAACACCTGTTCAGACATGCATAAATCCACATTTAAAGCAACAGTCACTTAATGTTTTTTTCACTTAAAACAGCTAGTGTCCTTTACTTCTCAACCATCACCGACCCTGCTCCTGGTCAATACTGGTCCCACTTGGTTGGGACCCTGGAACATACAGTTCCAAGTTCCTTCAAAACATAACAGGCCTGTTGGTCAACTAATCCTGCTCTGGGTATCCAAACACAGGAAGTCCATCTATATATATAATCGTCTTATCCCGTCTGTCTGTCTGTCTGTCTGTCTGTCTGTCTGTCCAGGAAATCCCGCGTCGCTCATTGGTCCGGCAGCAGCCAATCAGCGCCGGGGGATTTCTAAAAAAAGATGGCGGCCATTAGCGGCTCATCTGCGGGACGGAGCTGAGCGGCGATCTTAGCGCAAAACTTAAACACCGCTGTGCTGATTGGTCGCCGACGCTTCCCGCGACCAATCACCGATTTGGGCGCCAAATTTAAATATCGGCCGCGACCAAACACCACAGCGGTGTTTAAATGTGGAGCCAAGATCGGTGATTGGTCGCGGCCGATATTTAATTTGGCGACCAAATTGGTGATTGGTCGCGGTCAGCGTCCGCGACCAATCAGCACAATAGTGTTTAACTTTGGCGCCAAGATCAGTCATTGGTCGCGGGCCAAGACAGAGACCAATCACCGATTTGTGCGGCAATTTTAAATAGCGTCCGCGACCAATTGGATGTCAGCGCCGCTGCCTGTGCGGATACTTCCGCTGCAAGAACCCGGGACATGAGCGGGCGCTCGCAGCAGAAGTATCCGGACTCGCAGCGCCACTCCCCGGTCCTCCCTTCACACCCTAGCCGCTGATGTCCCCACTGTATCCGCATGGTGTTACAAAGGTCCGGAAATTTGTGTTAAAAATCGCTGATTGGTCGCTGGCGCTGCCCGCGACCAATCACCTATTTGGGCGCCAAATTTAAATATCGGCCGCGACCAATCAGCACAGCGGTGTTTAAATGTGGAGCCAAGATCGGTGATTGGTCACGGCCGATATTTAAATTTGGCGCCCAAATCGGTGATTGGTCGCGGGCAGCACCAGCGACCAATCAGCGATTTTTAACACAAATGTCCGGACCTTTGTAACACCATGCGGATACTGTGGGGACATCAGCGGCTAGGGTGTGAAGGGAGGACCGGGAAGCGGCGCTGCGGGTCGGGATACTTCTGCTGCGAGTGCCCGCTCATGTCCCGGGTTCTCGCAGCGGAAGTATCCGCACAGGCAGCGCCGCTGACATCCATGCGGCTAGGGTGTGAAGAGAGGACGGGCGAGCGGCGCTGACATCCAATTGGTCGCGGCCGCTATTTAAATCTGCCGCACAAATCGGTGATTGGTCGTGGACTTGGCCCACGACCAATCACGGATCTCGCCGCAAAAGTTAAACACTACAGTGCTGATTCGTCGCGGACGCTGCCCGCGACCAATCACCGATTTGGGCGCCACATTCAAATATCGGCCGCGACCAATCACCGATCTTGGCTCCACATTTAAACACCGCTGTGCGGATTGGTCGCGGACGCTATTTAAATGTGGCGCCAAAATCGGTGATTGGTCGCGCCCAGCGTCGGCGACCAATCAGCACAGCGGTGTTTAAATGTGGAGCCAAGATCGGTGATTGGTCGCGGCCGATATTTAAATTTGGCGCCCAAATCGGTGATTGGTCGCGAACAGCGCCAGCGACCAATCAGCGATTTTTAACACAAATGTCCGGACCTTTGTAACACCATGCGGATACTGTGGCGACCAATCAGCACAGTACTGTTTAACTTTGTCCGCAAGATCAGTGATTGGTCGCGGGCCAAGTCGGCGACCAATCACCGATTTGTGCGGCACATTTAATTAGCGGCCGCGACCAATTGGATGTCAGCGCCGCTCCCCGGTCCTCCCTTCACGCCCTAGCCGCATGGATGTCAGCGCCGCTGCCTGTGCGGATACTTCCGCTCCGAGAGCCCGGGACAAGAGCGGGCACTCGGAGCAGAAGTATCCCGACCCGCAGCGCCGCTCCCCGGTCCTCCCTTCACACCCTAGCCGCTGATGTCCCCACAGTATCCGCATGGTGTTACAAAGATCCGGACATTTGTGTTAAAAATCGCTGATTGGTCGCTGGCGCTGCCCGCGACCAATCACGGATTTGGGCACCAAATTTAAATATCAGCCGCGACCAATCACCGATCTTGGCTCCACATTTAAACACCGCTGTACTGATTGGTCGCGGACGCTATTTAAATGTGCCGCCAAAATCGGTGATTGGTCGCGCACAGCGTCGGCGACCAATCAGCACAGCGGTGTTTAAATGTGGAGCCAAGATCGGTGATTGGTCGTGGCCGATATTTAAATTTGGCGCCCAAACCGGTGATTGGTCGCGGGCAGCGCCAGCGACCAATCAGCGATTTTTAGCACAAATGTCCGGATCTTTGTAACACCATGCGGATACTGTGGGGACATCAGTGCTGATTGGACGCGGACGCAGACGCGGACGCAGACGCAGGACGCGTCCAATCAGCGAGATTGGCGCCAAATTTAAACAACGATCTGCTGATTGGTTGCGGACTCCAGCCGCGACCAATCAACGAGATTGGCACCAAATTTAAGCAACGCTCTGCTGATTGATCGCCGTCGCTGGCCGAGATCAATCAGCAGTATTGGCGCAAAATTTAAACACCGCTCTGGTAATTGGTCGCGGTTGTCGGCCATGACCAGTCAGCAGTATTGGCGCCAAATTTAAACCTCACTCTTCTGATTGGTCGCAACCACCGGCCGTGACCAATCTGCGTTTTTTGTGCCAAAATTAAACAACGCTCTGCTGGTTGGTCACGGTCGCCGGCCGCGACCAATCAGCAGCATTGGGGCCAAATGTAAACCCCGCTCTGCTGATTGGTCGCGTTCGCCGGCCGCGACCCATCAGCATTATTGGCCGCCCGCCGCGAACAATCAGTGAGATTGGCGCCAAATTTAAACACCTCTCTGCTGATTGGTCGCGGTTGTCGGCCGTGACCAATCAGCAGTATTGGCGCCAAATGTAAACCTCACTCTGCTGATTGGTCTCAACAACCGGCCGCGACCAATCTGCGCTTTTTCTGCCAAATTTAAACACCGCTCTGCTGATTGGTCGCGGCCGGTGACCAATCAGCGATTTTGGTGCCAAATTTAAACACCGCACTGCTGATTGGTCGCGGCCGCCATCCGCGACCAATCAGCGAGATTGGCGCCAAATTTAAACAACGCTCTGCTGATTGGTCGCGGCCCAACATCATCCAAATCTTCTACGACCCAGCTGAGAATCTCCCCTCTAGGGATATAGAGGCCTCAACGTGAGCACCAGACCTGTGCATTCTGGTCTTGAACCCAGGACCGAGGCGGCCTGGCACAGGCCTCCCCTGATGGCAGTCTCACTGCCTAAGTCACTGTCTACTGCTCCCAACACTGTCTGTAACCCGGAAACTGCTCTAATGTTCTAACTGCTTCCAACTGGGAATTTCCCTTGTGCTGTGGGTGTAATACTTAACTACTTCTGTACTGAACTTAGCTAACTTTCTGAACTACAGTCCCCTTTCCCATTACTAACCTAAACTATGAACCCCATACTATACCTATGTCCTACACTTAACCCTATATGTTTTACGTAAAGAACATTATACATTCACTATATTACAATACATCAACTGAGCACACTAGTGCTCATAGAGCTCTATACATTCCTCATATGATAAGTCACAAATCATCATGAACACTGTTTAGAGAGGGAGAGGCATGTGACAGCCCTTGTCACACCCTTACAGGACGACAACCAGAGGAGCAAGCCTGCGGCTGTAGAGGGACGGCACGAGTGAGCAGGGCAGTCACTTCCAGCTATAACATACAGTACCGGGTTTGGCCTTGGTTAGGACAACAGGTGGAGAGTGGGCCAGTTTGTGCACGGGAGGCTCAAGGTGCTTTGATAGACTTCGCGAGAAGGACTTGCGGCCAATTGGGAAAACCCGGTGATCCCAGCTAGGATTTCAGGAAGAACTTAAGTATGTGGTAGCTTCCATGAACGGGCGTACCACCCTCGTAAGGAGAACATTAGCATAATATACTGAATAACTTTCCAGGTTATTATAATTGTATTGTTGATTTGTATTGTTCATTAGCATTAATTGTCTCATAACTACTGTAAATTCCCGCTGCATCTGAACAGGTTGAAACCGTTCATTGATTGTTCCTGCCTCATGCTCTCTGTATGTAGCATCTGGTTACCTGCATTACATTTGGCATAGTCGGCAGGCTGCAACATTCAAACACAGAGATGGCAGACCAGTCCGTAACTGAGTCCATCAGGGAAAATATAACCCTGGGGGCTATGCTGAGCAACCTTCCCAAGTTCACAGGAAGTAGTGTGCCACTGTGGGTTTGGGTAGAGACTGAAGAGCATCGCTGATCACCTCCGTTCAGGCTGAGTTAGACCACTTGACCCTTGACAGGGAAGCCCTGCAGCATGTCATGTATCGCCTACCGAGGGACAGTGACACCATGGATAAAGTGATAAATATTTTAGATATTAGAAATTTTAGGTCCAAGGAGAAAGTGAGACTGTAGCTCCGTATGTTAATGCATTGCAGGAAGTGACGGCCCATATCACCAAGACGACCAAAGACAAACACAGAGGGCTGGGTCAATTTGATGAAGTGCTGCAGGACTAACTAAGTTCTGAGGTACCCCTAACTGAGACAGACCTTAAGAGAGCATCTGCACGTGAATCCAGGTCTGGGCTTTCTTGAGGTCAGAGCCGAAGTGAGGGTCTTAGAAAGAGAAGTCCCTGTCCTAACGGGCACGGAATGGAGCCATGAAGTGGCCACCCCTGGGGCATTACACATGGAGCCTGACTGGGCTCAAGAGCTACATCAGGAAATCTGGGATATTTGAGGTGAGCTGTGCAGTATCAAGGGGACTTCTGCTGGTGTCCTCTCGCCTGTTCTCCCGACCCAAAGTGAAAGGAGGCCGGAGCGGGAAAGTCGTTTCCCACAAGCCCAGCCAAGCCATGTCCGCAGCCCATCAATGGAACGCGTACCAGAATGCTGGTCTTGCTGTGAAAGGGGGCATATATCGAAAGACTGTCCAAACTGGTTAAGGAGGAGAAGGGGGCATCCATTAAACTAATGCGCTCCACGGTCGAAGAGCATACCGTGGGGATCCGAGCCTCAGATGGAAGACAAGAAGACTCCAAAGATATTGTCTCTGAGAGACCCATTACTTGGGCTGTATTTAATGGGCTGTGCATTCGCTGCTTGCTGGACACAGGGTCCCTGGTGACCACTATGCCAGAAGAATATTTTCAGATTCACTTTCCCGAAGTTGCCCACTCTAGAAAGGAACACATCATCCGACTGGTGGCAGCCAACCAACTCCCTATCCCAGTGACTGGAGTAGTGTGGATGTTTGTATGAGTGTGCGAAAAAGATCGGGGCTTAAAAAGAATAGTCCTGGTGAGGTCCAGAGGAGGTGGACCCATCCTAACCCTGGACATGAATGTGTTAAAAATTGCCCAAATCGATGGGAACCGTGCTCAAATGACATGGGAACAGCATGGGGAAGAACCCTGGAAGCATCTCTGACTCCCAGGTCACTGCTGTCAACAACATTTTCAGAGTATTACCCCACTTTTATGGACTCACAATAAAACATACAAAAACGAAACCAAAATGTATTTTACTGGGAAATATGTTAAGGAACATCCTTTCCAGGGTAATGACTTGTATATAAGGCAAAATAAATAACCAAAACCAAAAATACTCCTCCACAACTTGGGCTATGTTGACACGTAGCATTTTTGATGCATTTTTGCACTTTTGCATTGCTTTCAGCCCAGACAAATGCATTCACCAGGAAATGTTATTTTAACATATTACAACCTTATCTGGCCATGTGGTGTGTGACACATCATCAGACACATGCATACAGTGCTGAAAAGACATGGGAACAGCATGGGGAAGACCTCTGGAAGCATCTCTGACTCCTAGGTCACTGCCTAAAAGTGTGCCCATCATAAGTGATCCTTGGCGCATGCGAAGATGCCTCCCGCCATGCACCTGTCATTGCAGACTTGCAACAATCCCCATCCACGTCCTTGTCCCAGTGCAGCATTCAGTTGTCCCTACCCCATTCCTTGGAATGCGAGCGCAAATATGCAGGCAGCCACCCACCAACCCACAGGCTGCAATACTATACTGCCAAATTTTTGACAGCTGCTTTCACTTGAAATGTGGCCTTTTAAGCTCGTGGAGGCAGAAACTTTTCATAACCTCATGCAGGCGGCAGCCGGGTGTCCATTCTCGGTCCCCAGCCGCCACTGTTTCTCCCGGTGTCGTCTCCGCCTTCCACAAGCACGGGTCCCACAACATTACCCGTGCCCTCCCCAGTGCACTTACTGGGAAGGACCGCCTAACCACAAACACGTGGACAGGTGAATGTGGCCAGGGACGGTACGGAGCCAGTCCACAGCTTTTTTTGCTGAGAGTTGTATTTAGCTCGGTGAAAGGACTGGCATAGACGGAAATCGTATCTACCCTGAGTGTCATTTCTCCCAGGAAGTCCTCTTAAGCTGCTTTCACATGAAGTGTGGCCTTCTAGGCTCGTGAAGGCAGAAGCTTTACATAACCTCATGCCGGCGGCGGCCGGGTGTCCATACTCGGTCCCCTGCCGCCACTGTTTCTCCTGGTGTCGTCTCCGCCTTCCACAAGCACGGGTCCCTCAACATTACCCGTGCCCTCCCCAGTGCACTTACTTGGAAGGACCGCCAAACCACAAACACATGGACAGGTGAATGTGGCCAGGGACGGTACGGAGCCAGTCCACAGCTTTTTTTGCTGAGTTGTATTTCACCACAGCCATATTCTTTAGCTTGGTGAAAGGACTTGGGAAACCATATCTACCCAGCTGTCATTTCTCCCAGGAAGTCCTCTAAAGCAGCTTTTGCAGAAGCAATGGCAGCCCGTCCAACATCAACTCACACTTCTCGGTGGTGCTTTGACACACAAACATCTTTCTTTGAGCATGTCATTTCATGACTACAGAGTTGGGCAATGGCCTGATCTGCAATCCGGTTTGAGAAATAACATGCATAAGCACGTCCGATCCACATTAAAAAAACAGCCGTAGAGTGTCCGGGAACATTCCCCCACAATTTTCTTAGCTAGGGCTGCTTCTCAGCAGGGTTGGACGGACCCAACAGAAAACCGGAGACTCCTCCGGTGGGCCCTTGCTTCTACTTCAGGAGAGTTCATAGTGCCGAGGTGAGACCATGATGATGATAGAGGCCACCATCTGCTTCGTTTTCTGTTACTTGGAATGCAAGCGCAAGTATGCAGCCAGACACCCACCCACAGGCAGCAATACTAAACTGCCAGATTTCTGGGCAGCTGCTTGCACTTGAAATGTGGCCTTTTATGCTTGCGGAGGCGGAAGCTTTTCACAACCTCATGACTCGTGTCCATACTCGGTCCCCAGCCGTCACTATTTCTCCCAGTGTTGTCTCCGCCTTCTACAAGCGCGGGTCCTTGAACATTACTACTAGTACATTTCTGTGAGAATTTGCTTGCCTCCTACCAGCCTGGAATATTTCCAGTAAACTATGGTACGACGCCATGGTATTAGCACTGCCCCCAGTAACAGTAGCGAAACCATCCCCAAATTCCTTCTCAGGAATTTTATTTGGTAGACTGAGTGGCTGCCCAAATACATTAGTTTCTCACAAAAGAGCTGAAGATAGAGTGGCAGTAGGTGCAAGTTTCTCCAGCCTGTTAGATATTAGAGGGTGAACGGCAGCACATTAGATCAGTGGTTGGCACTGAAGCCTTGCAGCGCTGGGATCCTGGGTTCAAGTCCCAGCAAGGACAACATCTGCAAGGACTTTATGTTCTCCCCATGTTTGCGTGGGTTTCCACCTCAGTAAAAAAGCAGCCATAGAGTGTCCGGGAACCTTCCCACACACTTTTCTTAGCTAGGACTGGTGTGCCCTGGCTTCTACATCAGGAGAGTTCATGATAGCGCTAACTTTGCAGCTGCTATGGTGCTCTTGAGCGGGGGAGAAAGGTGAGCCCTCAGAATCAAATTCTGTGGTGGGCACAATGTTTTTCAATCTGAAACAGCTTCTGAGTGGGAGTTCTAGTTCACCACAGCCATATTCTTTAGCTCGGTGAAAGGACTGGCATAGAGGGAAACCGTATCTATTCCAGCTGTCATTTTTCCGTCACCAGGTTCCGCCCATTGACACACACGACCATGCCTGGCTGTATGTTCAGCGGTGAGAGCCACAGATCAGGCTGCTGTGTTACAGCTTTCAACAACTCTGCAGCGCTGGGCGGTTTGTCAATTAATCATTAAGCATGTTATCTTCAGCACAGCCTGTTGCGGCTTTGCCAAGGCAGTGCTGCAGTGCTGTTAGCTTGTGACTGATGTGATCATTTCGGAGATGGAGGAGGAGGTGCAGGAGATGAACAATGTGATTACATTGAGGTTACATTGGCGACTCTGTTTTTATACTAAAGAAAGATCCTACTGTTTTTTTTTTAAGTTATTTTTTAAGGCAAATGCATTCACCGGGAAATGTCATTTTAACATTTTACAACCTTATCTGGCAATGTGGTATGTGACACATCATCAGACACATCCTGTTTCATTGATGATGGAGGGACTCTGAAAGGCACATAGAGCAGGGCCAAAGTAATGGGTACAACATGTTCCCATTAGAAAGGAGAGAGTCCGCTATACAGTTATAGGGTATGCAGTGAGTCCAACGGCTGACCAAATTTAGGAAAAACCCCACTAAGAAACTAAAGACAGAAAGAGCAGGGCCACAGTAATGACAAATTCCTATTAGAAAGGAGAGAGTCCGCTATACAGTTATAGGGTATGCAGTGAGTCCAACGGCTGACCAAATTTAGGAAAAACCCCACTAAGAAACTAAAGACAGAAAGAGCAGGGCCACAGTATTGACAAATTCCCATTAGAAAGGAGAGAGTCCGCTATACAGTTGTAGGGTATGCAGTGAGTCCAACGGCTGACCAAATTTAGGAAAAACCCCACTAAGAAATTAAAGACACATAGAGCAGGGCCACAGTAATGACAAATTCCCATTAGAAAGGAGAGAGTCTGCTATACAGTTATAGGGTATGCAGTGAGTCCAACGGCTGACCAAATTTAGGAAAAACCCCACTAAGAAATTAAAGACACATAGAGCAGGGCCACAGTAACGACAAATTCCCATTAGAAAGGAGAGAGTCTGCTATACAGTTATAGGGTATGCAGTGAGTGCAACGGCTGACCAAATTTAGGAAAAACGCCACTAAGAAATTAAAGACACATAGAGCAGGGCCACAGTAACGACAAATTCCCATTAGAAAGGAGAGAGTCTGCTCTACAGTTATAGGGTATGCAGTGAGTCCAACGGCTGACCAAATTTAGGAAAAACCCCACTAAGAAATTAAACACACATAGAGCAGGGCCACAGTAAGACAAATTCCCATTAGAAAGGAGAGAGTCTGCTATACATTTATAGGGTATGCAGTGAGTCCAACGGCTGACCAAATTTAGGAAAAACCCCACAAAGAGATTAAAGACACATAGAGCAGGGCCACAGTAATGACAAATTCCCATTAGAAAGGAGAGAGTCTGCTATACAGTTATAGGGTAAGCAGTGAGTCCCACAGCTGACCAAATTTAGGAAAAACCCCACTAAGAAATTAAAGACACATAGAGCAGGGCCACAGTAACGACAAATTCCCATTAGAAAGGAGACAGTCTGCTATATAGTTATAGGGTATGCAGTGAGTCCAACGGCTGACCAAATTTAGGAAAAATGCCACTAAGAAATTAAAGACACATAGAGCAGGGCCACAGTAACGACAAATTCCCATTAGAAAGGAGAGAGTCTGCTATATAGTTATAGGGTATGCAGTGAGTCCAACGGCTGACCAAATTTAGGAAAAACCCCACTAAGAAATTAAAGACACATAGAGCAGGGCCACAGTAGCGACAAATTCCCGTTAGAAAGGAGAGAGTCTGCTATACATTTATAGGGTATGCAGTGAGTCCAACGGCTGACCAAATTTAGGAAAAACCCCACTAAGAGATTAAAGACACATAGAGCAGGGCCACAGTAATGACAAATTCCCATTAGAAAAGAGAGAGTCTGCTATACAGTTATAGGATAAGCATTGAGTCCAACAGCTGACCAAATTTAGGAAAAACCCCACTAAGAAATTAAAGACACATAGAACAGGGCCACAGTAACGACAAATTCCCATTAGAAAGGAGAGAGTCTGCTATACAGTTATAGGGTATGCAGTGAGTCCAACGGCTGACCAAATTTAGGAAAAACCCCACTAAGAGATTAAAGACACATAGAGCAGGGCCACAGTAATGACAAATTCCCATTAGAAAGGAGAGAGTCTGCTATACAGTTATAGGGTAAGCAGTGAGTCCAACAGCTGACCAAATTTAGGAAAAACCCCACTAAGAAATTAAAGACACATAGAGCAGAGCCACAGTAACGACAAATTCCCATTAGAAAGGAGAGAGTCTGCTATACATTTATAGGGTATGCAGTGAGTCCAACGGCTGACCAAATTTAGGAAAAACCCCACTGAGAGATTAAAGACACATAGAGCAGGGCCACCTTAATGGCAAATTCCCATTATCATAGAATCATAGAATCATAGAATGGTAGAGTTGGAAGGGACCTCCTGGGTCATCTGGTCCAACCCCCTGCTCAAAGCAGGATTCACTAGATCATCTCAGACAGATGTCTGTCCAGCCTCTGTTTAAAGACGTCCATTGAAGGGGAACTCACCACCTCTCGTGGCAGCCTGTTCCACTCATTAATCACCCTAACTGTCAAAAAGTTTTTTCTAATATCTAATCTGTGTCTCCTCCCATTTAATTTCACCCCATTGCTTCTAGTCTTTCCTTGTGCAAATGAGAATAAAGATGATCCTTCTACAATGTGACAGCCCTTGACATATTTGTAGACAGCTATTAGGTCTCCTCTCAGTCTTCTTTTTTGCAAGCTAAACATTCCCAAATCCTGCAACCGTTCCTCATAGGACATGGTTTGCAGACCAGTCACCATTCTGGTCGCTCTTCTCTGAACTTGCTCCCGTTTGTCTATGTCTTTTTTAAAATGTGGTGCCCAAAACTGTACACAGTATTCCAGATGAGGTCTGACCAAAGAGGAGTAAAGACCGATAATGACTTCACGTGATCTAGACTGTATGCTTCTGTTAATACATCCCAGAATTGTATTTGCCTTTTTTGCTGCTGCATCACACTGTTGACTCATGTTCAGTCTATGATCTATTAGTATACCTAAGTCTTTTTCACATGTACTGTTGCTTAGCTCTATTCCTCCCATTCTGTATATGCTTTTTTCATTTTTATTGCCCGGATGTAGTACTTTGCATTTTTCCCTGTTAAAAACCATTCTGTTGGTTGCTGCCCACTGCTCCAGTTTATTTAGGTCTTTTTGAATCCTCTCTCTCTCTTCTGTAGTATTAGCTATCCCTCCTAGCTTTGTGTCATCAGCAAATTTAATCAGTTTACCCTCAATTCCTTCATCTAAATCATTGATAAAGATGTTGAACAATACAGGTCCCAGGACGGAGCCCTGTGGTACCCCACTTGAGACATTCATCCAGCTGGATGTGAAGCCATTTACAACCACCCTTTGAGTCCGATCACTAAGCCAGTTATGAATCCACCTAACAGTTGCCTGGTCCATTCCATACTTGGTCATTTTTTCAATAAGGATGGTGTGAGATACTTTGTCAAATGCTTTGCTGAAGTCAAGATATACTATATCTACAGCATTTCCCTGATCCACCCAGTCAGTGATTCTGTCATAGAAGGAAATTAAGTTAGTCTGACATGACTTGTTAGTTACAAACCCATGCTGACTCTGGTTAATCACTTCATTCTTATCCATGTACTTACATACATGTTGTTTAATAATTTGTTCAAAGATCTTTCCTGGTATAGAAGTCAGACTCACCGGCCTATAGTTCCCTGGGTCCACCTTCTTCCCCTTTTTGAAGATAGGAACAACATTTGCTCTTCTCCAGTCTTCTGGGACTTCTCCTGTTCTCCAAGAATTTTCAAAGATTATGGAGAGTGGTTCTAAAATTTCTTCTACGATCTCCTTCAGTACTCTGGGGTGTAATTCATCTGGACCTGGAGACTTGAACTCATTTATGTTAGCTAAATATTCCCTCACAATCTTTCTGTTTACAGATAACTTGGATTCCTCTATTCCTTTAAAAGGACAGTGAAGATCAGTTGATGTTACATTTTCTTTCTGAGAGAAAACAGATGCAAAATAGGAATTAAAAAGTTCGGCCTTCTCAACATCCTCTCTTACCATTTCTCCATTTTCATCCTGTAAAAATCCTATAGCATCTTTGACTTTTCTTTTACTTTTGACATACCCCCAAAATCCTTTTTTATTGCTTTTGACATCTCTTGCAAGCCTTAATTCATTGTCAGCTTTAGCTAACCTGATACGTGCCCTGCAGGATCTGCAGACTGCATTATAATCTTCTTTAGATATGCCTCCCTCTTTCCATTTAATAAACATTTCTTTCTTTCTTTTTAGCATGTGTTTAAGTTCTGTGTTCATCCATCCTGGTTTCCTTAAATGCTTCCCATTCTTCCTACTTTTCGGGATTGTTAACGATTGTGCTTTGAGAATCTCATTTTTAAAAATTTCCCATCCTTCCTGGACATTTTTGTCCTTAAGGACATCCAGCCATTGGATCCCTCCTATTCTCTTTCTGAGTCTCTTAAAATCTGCCTTTCTAAAATCTAACCTTGAAGTTTGAGTCTTCACATGTCTTCCTCCTCTAGTTATCCAAAATTCTATAATAGCATGATCGCTGCCTCCTAGGGTCCCAGCCACCTTTACCTCCTCAACCATTTCCTCCCTGTTTATAAGGATTAGATCCAAAGTAGCAGATCCCCTTGTTTTCTCCCCTACCTTTTGGAAGATAAAGTTGTCAGCAAGAGAGGATAAGAATTTGCTTGACCTGTTAGTTTTACTTGAGAGAGATTCCCAACAAATGTCTGGATAGTTGAAATCTCCCATGACCACTACGTCATATTTTTTGGAGAACTTGGTCATTTGATACATAAAGAGTTCATCCATATCTTCAGCTTGCCCAGGTGGCCTGTAGTAAATGCCTACAATGGTGTCCTTTCCGTTGTTCTCTCCTTGTATTCTTACCCAAACAGTTTCCACAGAACTCCCAGTCTCTGAAGCTTCAATCTCTGTGCAGATATACGCTTTTCTAACATACAATGCAACACCTCCTCCTCGTTTATCAAGTCTGTTTCTTACAAATAAGTTGTATCCTTTTAGCCTTTTATTCCAATCATGTGTATCGTCCCACCAAGTTTCAGTGATTCCAATGACATCATATTCCTTTTCCTGCATTAGTAGTTCCAATTCTCCTTGTTTGTTGCCCATGCTTTGTGCATTTGTATACAAACATTTTAGTTTGTGATTGGTTTCTCTTCCTCCCATATTCCTCCCATTAGAAAGGAGAGAGTCTGCTATACAGTTATAGGGTAAGCAGTGAGTCCAACAGCTGACCAAATTTAGGAAAAACCCCACTAAGAAATTAAAGACACATAGAGCAGGGCCACAGTAACGACAAATTCCCATTAGAAAGGAGAGAGTCTGCTATACATTTATAAGGTATGCAGTGAGTCCAACGGCTGACCATATTTAGGAAAAACCCCACTAAGAAATTAAAGACACATAGAGCAGGGCCACAGTAATGACAAATTCCCATTAGAAAGGAGAGAGTCTGCTATACAGTTATAGGGTATGCAGTGAGTCCAACGGCTGACCAAATTTAGGAAAAACCCCACTAAGAAATTAAAGACACATAGAGCAGGGCCACAGTAATGACAAATTCCCATTAGAAAGGAGAGAGTCTGCTATACAGTTATAGGGTATGCAGTGAGTCCAACGGCTGACCAAATTTAGGAAAAACCCCACTAAGAAATTAAAGACACATAGAGCAGGGCCACAGTAACGACAAATTCCCATTAGAAAGGAGAGAGTCTGCTATACAGTTATAGGGTATGCAGTGAGTCCAACGGTTGACCAAATTTAGGAAAAACCCACTAAGAAATTAAACACACATAGAGCAGGGCCACAGTAAGACAAATTCCCATTAGAAAGGAGAGAGTCTGCTATACATTTATAGGGTATGCAGTGAGTCCAACGGCTGACCAAATTTAGGAAAAACCCCACAAAGAGATTAAAGACACATAGAGCAGGGCCACAGTAATGATAAATTCCCATTAGAAAGGAGAGAGTCTGCTATACAATTATAGGGTAAGCAGTGAGTCCAACAGCTGACCAAATTTAGGAAAAACCCCATTAAGAAATTAAAGACACATAGAGCAGGGCCACAGTAACGACAAATTCCCATTAGAAAGGAGACAGTCTGCTATACAGTTATAGGGTATGCAGTGAGTCCAATGGCTGACCAAATTTAGGAAAAATGCCACTAAGAAATTAAAGACACATAGAGCAGGGCCACAGTAACGACAAATTCCCATTAGAAAGGAGAGAGTCTGCTATATAGTTATAGGGTATGCAGTGAGTCCAACGGCTGACCAAATTTAGGAAAAACCCCACTAAGAAATTAAAGACACATAGAGCAGGGCCACAGTAGCGACAAATTCCCAATAGAAAGGAGAGAGTCTGCTATACATTTATAGGGTATGCAGTGAGTCCAACGGCTGACCAAATTTAGGAAAAACCCCACTAAGAGATTAAAGACACATAGAGCAGGGCCACAGTAATGACAAATTCCCATTAGAAAGGAGAGAGTCTGCTATACAGTTATAGGATAAGCATTGAGTCCAACAGCTGACCAAATTTAGGAAAAACCCCACTAAGAAATTAAAGACACATAGAACAGGGCCACAGTAACAACAAATTCCCATTAGAAAGGAGAGAGTCTGCTATACAGTTATAGGGTATGCAGTGAGTCCAACGGCTGACCAAATTTAGGAAAAACCCCACTAAAAGATTAAAGACACATAGAGCAGGGCCACAGTAATGACAAATCCCCATTAGAAAGGAGAGAGTCTGCTATACAATTTTAGGGTAAGCAGTGAGTCCAACAGCTGTCCAAATTTAGGAAAAACCCCACTAAGAGATTAAAGACACATAGAGCAGGGCCACAGTAATGACAAATTCCCATTAGAAAGGAGAGAGTCTGCTATACAGTTATAGGGTAAGCAGAGAGTACAACAGCTGACCAAATTTAGGAAAAACCCCACTAAGAGATTAAAGACACATAGAGCAGGGCCACAGTAATGACAAATTCCCATTAGAAAGGAGAGAGTCTGCTATACAGTTATAGGATAAGCATTGAATCCAACAGCTGACCAAATTTAGGAAAAACCCCACTAAGAAATTAAAGACACATAGAACAGGGCCACAGTAACGACAAATTCCCATTAGAAAGGAGAGAGTCTGCTATACAGTTATAGGGTATGCAGTGAGTCCAACGGCTGACCAAATTTAGGAAAAACCCCACTAAGAGATTAAAGACACATAGAGCAGGAGCACAGTAATGACAAATCCCCATTAGAAAGGAGAGAGTCTGCTATACAATTTTAGGGTAAGCAGTGAGTCCAACAGCTGTCCAAATTTAGGAAAAACCCCACTAAGAGATTAAAGACACATAGAGCAGGGCCACAGTAATGACAAATTCCCATTAGAAAGGAGAGAGTCTGCTATACAGTTATAGAGTAAGCAGTGAGTCCAACAGCTGACCAAATTTAGGAAAAACACCACTAAGAAATTAAAGACACATAGAGCAGGGCCACAGTAACGACAAATTCCCATTAGAAAGGAGACAGTCTGCTATACAGTTATAGGGTATGCAGTGAGTCCAATGGCTGACCAAATTTAGGAAAAATGCCACTAAGAAATTAAAGACACATAGAGCAGGGCCACAGTAACGACAAATTCCCATTAGAAAGGAGAGAGTCTGCTATATAGTTATAGGGTATGCAGTGAGTCCAATGGCTGACCAAATTTAGGAAAAACCCCACTAAGAAATTAAAGACACATAGAGCAGGGCCACAGTAGCGACAAATTCCCATTAGAAAGGAGAGAGTCTGCTATACATTTATAGGGTATGCAGTGAGTCCAACGGCTGACCAAATTTAGGAAAAACCCCACTAAGAGATTAAAGACACATAGAGCAGGGCCACAGTAATGACAAATTCCCATTAGAAAGGAGAGAGTCTGCTATACAGTTATAGGATAAGCATTGAGTCCAACAGCTGACCAAATTTAGGAAAAACCCCACTAAGAAATTAAAGACACATAGAACAGGGCCACAGTAACGACAAATTCCCATTAGAAAGGAGAGAGTCTGCTATACAGTTATAGGGTATGCAGTGAGTCCAACGGCTGACCAAATTTAGGAAAAACCCCACTAAGAGATTAAAGACACATAGAGCAGGGCCACAGTAATGACAAATCCCCATTAGAAAGGAGAGAGTCTGCTATACAATTTTAGGGTAAGCAGTGAGTACAACAGCTGTCCAAATTTAGGAAAAACCCCACTAAGAGATTGAAGACACATAGAGCAGGGCCACAGTAATGACAAATTCCCATTAGAAAGGAGAGAGTCTGCTATACAGTTATAGGGTAAGCAGTGAGTCCAACAGCTGACCAAATTTAGGAAAAACCCCACTAAGAGATTAAAGACACATAGAGCAGGACCACAGTAATGACAAATCCCCATTAGAAAGGAGAGAGTCTGCTATACAATTTTAGGGTAAGCAGTGAGTCCAACAGCTGTCCAAATTTAGGAAAAACCCCACTAAGAGATTGAAGACACATAGAGCAGGGCCACAGTAGCGACAAATTACCATTAGAAAGGAGAGAGTCTGCTATACATTTATAGGGTATGCAGTGAGTCCAACGGCTGACCAAATTTAGGAAAAACCCCACTAAGAGATTAAAGACACATAGAGCAGGGCCACAGTAATGACAAATTCCCATTAGAAAGGAGAGAGTCTGCTATACAGTTATAGGATAAGCATTGAGTCCAACAGCTGACCAAATTTAGGAAAAACCCCACTAAGAAATTAAAGACACATAGAACAGGGCCACAGTAACAACAAATTCCCATTGGAAAGGAGAGAGTCTGCTATACAGTTATAGGGTATGCAGTGAGTCCAACGGCTGACCAAATTTAGGAAAAACCCCACTAAGAGATTAAAGACACATAGAGCAGGGCCACAGTAATGACAAATCCCCATTAGAAAGGAGAGAGTCTGCTATACAATTTTAGGGTAAGCAGTGAGTCCAACAGCTGTCCAAATTTAGGAAAAACCCCACTAAGAGATTAAAGACACATAGAGCAGGGCCACAGTAATGACAAATTCCCATTAGAAAGGAGAGAGTCTGCTATACAGTTATAGGGTAAGCAGTGAGTCCAACAGCTGACCAAATTTAGGAAAAACCCCACTAAGAGATTAAAGACACATAGAGCAGGGCCACAGTAATGACAAATTCCCATTAGAAAGGAGAGAGTCTGCTATACAGTTATAGGATAAGCATTGAGTCCAACAGCTGACCAAATTTAGGAAAAACCCCACTAAGAAATTAAAGACGCATAGAACAGGGCCACAGTAACGACAAATTCCCATTAGAAAGGAGAGAGTCTGCTATACAGTTATAGGGTATGCAGTGAGTCCAACGGCTGACCAAATTTAGGAAAAACCCCACTAAGAGATTAAAGACACATAGAGCAGGAGCACAGTAATGACAAATCCCCATTAGAAAGGAGAGAGTCTGCTATACAGTTATAGGGTAAGCAGTGAGTCCAACAGCTGACCAAATTTAGGAAAAACCCCACTAAGAAATTAAAGACACATAGAGCAGGGCCACAGTAACGACAAATTCCCATTAGAAAGGAGACAGTCTGCTATACAGTTATAGGGTATGCAGTGAGTCCAATGGCTGACCAAATTTAGGAAAAATGCCACTAAGAAATTAAAGACACATAGAGCAGGGCCACAGTAACGACAAATTCCCATTAGAAAGGAGAGAGTCTGCTATATAGTTATAGGGTATGCAGTGAGTCCAACGGCTGACCAAATTTAGGAAAAACCCCACTAAGAAATTAAAGACACATAGAGCAGGGCCACAGTAGCGACAAATTCCCATTAGAAAGGAGAGAGTCTGCTATACATTTATAGGGTATGCAGTGAGTCCAACGGCTGACCAAATTTAGGAAAAACCCCACTAAGAGATTAAAGACACATAGAGCAGGGCCACAGTAATGACAAATTCCCATTAGAAAGGAGAGAGTCTGCTATACAGTTATAGGATAAGCATTGAGTCCAACAGCTGACCAAATTTAGGAAAAACCCCACTAAGAAATTAAAGACACATAGAACAGGGCCACAGTAACGACAAATTCCCATTAGAAAGGAGAGAGTCTGCTATACAGTTATAGGGTATGCAGTGAGTCCAACGGCTGACCAAATTTAGGAAAAACCCCACTAAGAGATTAAAGACACATAGAGCAGGGCCACAGTAATGACAAATCCCCATTAGAAAGGAGAGAGTCTGCTATACAATTTTAGGGTAAGCAGTGAGTCCAACAGCTGTCCAAATTTAGTAAAAACCCCACTAAGAGATTAAAGACACATAGAGCAGGGCCACAGTAATGACAAATTCCCATTAGAAAGGAGAGTCTGTTATACAGTTATAGGGTAAGCAGTGAGTCCAACAGCTGACCAAATTTAGGAAAAACCCCACTAAGAGATTAAAGACACATAGAGCAGGGCCACAGTAATGACAAATTCCCATTAGAAAGGAGAGAGTCTGCTATACAGTTATAGGATAAGCATTGAGTCCAACAGCTGACCAAATTTAGGAAAAACCCCACTAAGAAATTAAAGACACATAGAACAGGGCCACAGTAACAACAAATTCCCATTAGAAAGGAGAGAGTCTGCTATACAGTTATAGGGTATGCAGTGAGTCCAACGGCTGACCAAATTTAGGAAAAACCCCACTAAGAGATTAAAGACACATAGAGCAGGACCACAGTAATGACAAATCCCCATTAGAAAGGAGAGAGTCTGCTATACAATTTTAGGGTAAGCAGTGAGTCCAACAGCTGTCCAAATTTAGGAAAAACCCCACTAAGAGATTAAAGACACATAGAGCAGGGCCACAGTAATGACAATTTGCCATTAGAAAGGAGAGAGTCTGCTATACAGTTATAGGGTAAGCAGTGAGTCCAACAGCTGACCAAATTTAGGAAAAACCCCACTAAGAAATTAAAGACACATAGAGCAGGGCCACAGTAACGACAAATTCCCATTAGAAAGGAGACAGTCTGCTATACAGTTATAGGGTATGCAGTGAGTCCAATGGCTGACCAAATTTAGGAAAAATGCCACTAAGAAATTAAAGACACATAGAGCAGGGCCACAGTAACGACAAATTCCCATTAGAAAGGAGAGAGTCTGCTATATAGTTATAGGGTATGCAGTGAGTCCAACGGCTGACCAAATTTAGGAAAAACCCCACTAAGAAATTAAAGACACATAGAGCAGGGCCACAGTAGCGACAAATTCCCATTAGAAAGGAGAGAGTCTGCTATACATTTATAGGGTATGCAGTGAGTCCAACGGCTGACCAAATTTAGGAAAAACCCCACTAAGAGATTAAAGACACATAGAGCAGGGCCACAGTAATGACAAATTCCCATTAGAAAGGAGAGAGTCTGCTATACAGTTATAGGATAAGCATTGAGTCCAACAGCTGACCAAATTTAGGAAAAACCCCACTAAGAAATTAAAGACACATAGAACAGGGCCACAGTAACGACAAATTCCCATTAGAAAGGAGAGAGTCTGCTATACAGTTATAGGGTATGCAGTGAGTCCAACGGCTGACCAAATTTAGGAAAAACCCCACTAAGAGATTAAAGACACATAGAGCAGGGCCACAGTAATGACAAATCCCCATTAGAAAGGAGAGAGTCTGCTATACAATTTTAGGGTAAGCAGTGAGTCCAACAGCTGTCCAAATTTAGTAAAAACCCCACTAAGAGATTAAAGACACATAGAGCAGAACCACAGTAATGACAAATTCCCATTAGAAAGGAGAGTCTGTTATACAGTTATAGGGTAAGCAGTGAGTCCAACAGCTGACCAAATTTAGGAAAAACCCCACTAAGAGATTAAAGACACATAGAGCAGGGCCACAGTAATGACAAATTCCCATTAGAAAGGAGAGAGTCTGCTATACAGTTATAGGATAAGCATTGAGTCCAACAGCTGACCAAATTTAGGAAAAACCCCACTAAGAAATTAAAGACACATAGAACAGGGCCACAGTAACAACAAATTCCCATTAGAAAGGAGAGAGTCTGCTATACAGTTATAGGGTATGCAGTGAGTCCAACGGCTGACCAAATTTAGGAAAAACCCCACTAAGAGATTAAAGACACATAGAGCAGGACCACAGTAATGACAAATCCCCATTAGAAAGGAGAGAGTCTGCTATACAATTTTAGGGTAAGCAGTGAGTCCGACAGCTGTCCAAATTTAGGAAAAACCCCACTAAGAGATTAAAGACACATAGAGCAGGGCCACAGTAATGACAAATTCCTATTAGAAAGGAGAGAGTCTGCTATACAGTTATAGGGTAAGCAGTGAGTCCAACAGCTGACCAAATTTAGGAAAAACCCCACTAAGAAATTAAAGACACATAGAGCAGAGCCACAGTAACGACAAATTCCCATTAGAAAGGAGAGAGTCTGCTATAGATTTATAGGGTATGCAGTGAGTCCAACGGCTGACCAAATTTAGGAAAAACCCCACTGAGAGATTAAAGACACATAGAGCAGGGCCACAGTAATGACAAATTCCCATTAGAAAGGAGAGAGTCTGCTATACATTTATAGGGTAAGCAGTGAGTCCAAAAGCTGACCAAATTTAGGAAAAACCCCACTAAGGAATTAAAGACACATAGAGCAGGGCCACAGTAACGACAAATTCCCATTAGAAAGGAGAAAGTCTGCTATACATTTATAAGGTATCCAGTGAGTCCAACGGCTGACCAAATTTAGGAAAAACCCCACTAAGAAATTAAAGACACATAGAGCAGGGCCACAGTAATGACAAATTCCCATTAGAAAGGAGAGAGTCTGCTATACAGTTATAGGGTATGCAGTGAGTCCAACGGCTGACCAAATTTAGGAAAAACCCCACTAAGAAATTAAAGACACATAGAGCAGGGCCACAGTAATGACAAATTCCCATTAGAAAGGAGAGAGTCTGCTATACAGTTATAGGGTATGCAGTGAGTCCAACGGCTGACCAAATTTAGGAAAAACCCCACTAAGAAATTAAAGACACATAGAGCCGGGCCACAGTAACGACAAATTCCCATTAGAAAGGAGAGAGTCTGCTATACAGTTATAGGGTATGCAGTGAGTCCAACGGCTGACCAAATTTAGGAAAAACCCCACTAAGAAATTCAACACACATAGAGCAGGGCCACAGTAAGACAAATTCCCATTAGAAAGGAGAGAGTCTGCTATACATTTATAGGGTATGCAGTGAGTCCAACGGCTGACCAAATTTAGGAAAAACCCCACAAAGAGATTAAAGACACATAGATCAGGGCCACAGTAATGACAAATTCCCATTAGAAAGGAGAGAGTCTGCTATACAGTTATAGGGTAAGCAGTGAGTCCAACAGCTGATCAAATTTAGGAAAAACTCCACTAAGAAATTAAAGACACATAGAGCAGGGCCACAGTAACGACAAATTCCCATTAGAAAGGAGACAGTCTGCTATACAGTTATAGGGTATGCAGTGAGTCCAATGGCTGACCAAATTTAGGAAAAATGCCACTAAGAAATTAAAGACACATAGAGCAGGGCCACAGTAACGACAAATTCCCATTAGAAAGGAGATAGTCTGCTATATAGTTATAGGGTATGCAGTGAGTCCAACGGCTGACCAAATTTAGGAAAAACCCCACTAAGAAATTAAGACACATAGAGCAGGGCCACAGTAGCGACAAATTCCCATTAGAAAGGAGAGAGTCTGCTATACAGTTATAGGGTATGCAGTGAGTCCAACGGCTGAACAAATTTAGGAAAAACCCCACTAAGAATTTAAAGACCCATAGAGCAGGGCCAAAGTAACAAGTACGACATGTTCCCATTAGAAAGGAGAGGGTCTGCTATACAGTTATAGGGTATGCAGTGAGTCCAACGGCTGACCAAATTTAGAAAAAACTCCACTTAGAAATTAAAGACACATAGAGCAGAGCCACAGTAACAACAAATTCCCATTAGAAAGGAGAGAGTCTGCTATACAGTTATAGGGTATGCAGTGAGTCCAACGGCTGAACAAATTTAGGAAAAACCCACTGAGAAATTAAACACACATAGAGCAGAGCCACAGTAACAGCAAATTCCCATTAGAAAGGAGAAAGTCTGCTATACAGTTATAGGGTATGCAGTGAGTCCAACGGCTGACCAAATTTAGGAAAAACCCCACTAAGAGATTAAAGACACATAGAGCAGGGTCACAGTAACGACAAATTCCCATTAGAAAGGAGAGAGTCTGCTATACAGTTATAGGGTATGCAGTGAGTCCAACGGCTGACCAAATTTAGGAAAAACGCCACAAAGAAATTAAAGACACATAGAGCAGGGCCACAGTAATGACAAATTCCCATTAGAAAGGAGAGAGTCTGCTATACAGTTATAGGGTATGCAGTGAGTCCAACGGCTGACCAAATTTAGGAAAAACCCCACTAAGAAATTAAAGACACATAGAGCAGAGCCACAGTAACGACAAATTCCCATTAGAAAGGAGAGAGTCTGCTATACATTTATAGGGTATGCAGTGAGTCCAACGGCTGACCAAATTTAGGAAAAACCCCACTAAGAGATTAAAGACACATAGAGCAGGGCCACAGTAATGACAAATTCCCATTAGAAAGGAGAGAGTCTGCTATACAGTGATAGGGTAAGCAGTGAGTCCAACAGCTGACAAAATTTAGGAAAAACCCCACTAAGAAATTAAAGACACATAGAGCAGGGCCACAGTAACGACAAATTCCCATTAGAAAGGAGAGAGTCTGCTATACTTTTATAGGGTATGCAGTGAGTCCAACGGCTGACCAAATTTAGGAAAAACCCCACAAAGAGATTAAAGACACATAGAGCAGGGCCACAGTAATGACAAATTCCCATTAGAAAGGAGAGAGTCTGCTATACAGTTATAGGGTAAGCAGTGAGTCCAACAGCTGATCAAATTTAGGAAAAACCCCACTAAGAAATTAAAGACACATAGAGCAGGGCCACAGTAACGACAAATTCCCATTAGAAAGGAGACAGTCTGCTATACAGTTATAGGGTATGCAGTGAGTCCAATGGCTGACCAAATTTAGGAAAAATGCCACTAAGAAATTAAAGACAATAGAGCAGGGCCACAGTAACGACAAATTCCCATTAGAAAGGAGAGAGTCTGCTATATAGTTATAGGGTATGCAGTGAGTCCAACGGCTGACCAAATTTAGGAAAAACCCCACTAAGAAATTAAAGACACATAGAGCAGGGCCACAGTAGCGACAAATTCCCATTAGAAAGGAGAGAGTCTGCTATACAGTTATAGGGTATGCAGTGAGTCCAACGGCTGAACAAATTTAGGAAAAACCCACTGAGAAATTAAAGACACATAGAGCAGAGCCACAGTAACAGCAAATTCCCATTAGAAAGGAGAAAGTCTGCTATACAGTTATAGGGTATGCAGTGAGTCCAACGGCTGACAAACTTTAGGAAATACCCCACTAAGAGATTAAAGACACATAGAGCAGAGCCACAGTAACAATAAATTCCCATTAGAAAGGAGAGAGTCTGCTATACAGTTATAGCGTATGCAGTGAGTCCAACGGCTGACCAAATTTAGGAAAAACCCCACTAAGAAATTAAAGACACATAGAGGAGGTCCGCAGTAACGACAGATTAACATTAGAAAGAAGAGAGTCTGCTATACAGTTATAGCGTATGCAGTGAGTCCAACGGCTGACCAAATTTAGGAAAAACCCCACTAAGAGATTAAAGACACATAGGGCAGGGCCACAGTAATGACAAATTCCCATTAGAAAGGAGAGAGTCTGCTCTAGAGTTATAGGGTAATCAGTGAGTCCAACAGCTGACCAAATTTAGGAAAAACCCCAATAAGAAATTAAAGACACATAGAGGAGGTCCACAGTAACGACAAATTCCCATTAGAAAGGAGACAGTCTGCTATACAGTTATAGGGCATGCAGTGAGTCCAACGGCTGACCAAATTTAGGAAAAACCCCACTAAGAGATTAAAGACACATAGAGCAGGGCCACAGTAATGACAAATTCCCATTAGAAAGGAGAGAGTCTGCTATACAGTTATAGGGTAAGCAGTGAGTCCAACAGCTGACCAAATTTAGGAAAAACCCCACTAAGAAATTAAACACACATAGAGCAGGGCCACAGTAATGACAAATTCCCATTAGAAAGGAGAAAATCTGCTATACATTTATAGGGTATTCAGTGAGTCCAACGGCTGACCAAATTTAGGAAAAACCCCACTAAGAGATTAAAGACACATAGAGCAGGGTCACAGTAACGACAAATTCCCATTAGAAAGGAGAGAGTCTGCTATACAGTTATAGGGTATGCAGTGAGTCCAACGGCTGACCAAATTTAGGAAAAACGCCACAAAGAAATTAAAGACACATAGAGCAGGGCCACAGTAATGACAAATTCCCATTAGAAAGGAGAGAGTCTGCTATACAGTTATAGGGTATGCAGTGAGTCCAACGGCTGACCAAATTTAGGAAAAACCCCACTAAGAAATTAAACACACATAGAGCAGGGCCACAGTAAGACAAATTCCCATTAGAAAGGAGAGAGTCTGCTATACATTTATAGGGTATGCAGTGAGTCCAACGGCTGACCAAATTTAGGAAAAACCCCACTAAGAGATTAAAGACACATAGAGCAGGGCCACAGTAATGACAAATTCCCATTAGAAAGGAGAGAGTCTGCTATACAGTTATAGGGTAAGCAGTGAGTCCAACAGCTGACCAAATTTAGGAAAAACCCCACTAAGAAATTAAAGACACATAGAGCAGGGCCACAGTAACGACAAATTCCCATTAGAAAGGAGACAGTCTGCTATACAGTTATAGGGTATGCAGTGAGTCCAATGGCTGACCAAATTTAGGAAAAATGCCACTAAGAAATTAAAGACACATAGAGCAGGGCCACAGTAACGACAAATTCCCATTAGAAAGGAGAGAGTCTGCTATATAGTTATAGGGTATGCAGTGAGTCCAACGGCTGACCAAATTTAGGAAAAACCCCACTAAGAAATTAAAGACACATAGAGCAGGGCCACAGTAGCGACAAATTCCCATTAGAAAGGAGAGAGTCTGCTATACATTTATAGGGTATGCAGTGAGTCCAACGGCTGACCAAATTTAGGAAAAACCCCACTAAGAGATTAAAGACACATAGAGCAGGGCCACAGTAATGACAAATTCCCATTAGAAAGGAGAGAGTCTGCTATACAGTTATAGGATAAGCATTGAGTCCAACAGCTGACCAAATTTAGGAAAACCCCACTAAGAAATTAAACACACATAGAGCAGGGCCACAGTAAGACAAATTCCCATTAGAAAGGAGAGAGTCTGCTATACATTTATAGGGTATGCAGTGAGTCCAACGGCTGACCAAATTTAGGAAAAACCCCACAAAGAGATTAAAGACACATAGAGCAGGGCCACAGTAATGATAAATTCCCATTAGAAAGGAGAGAGTCTGCTATACAATTATAGGGTAAGCAGTGAGTCCAACAGCTGACCAAATTTAGGAAAAACCCCATTAAGAAATTAAAGACACATAGAGCAGGGCCACAGTAACGACAAATTCCCATTAGAAAGGAGACAGTCTGCTATACAGTTATAGGGTATGCAGTGAGTCCAATGGCTGACCAAATTTAGGAAAAATGCCACTAAGAAATTAAAGACACATAGAGCAGGGCCACAGTAACGACAAATTCCCATTAGAAAGGAGAGAGTCTGCTATATAGTTATAGGGTATGCAGTGAGTCCAACGGCTGACCAAATTTAGGAAAAACCCCACTAAGAAATTAAAGACACATAGAGCAGGGCCACAGTAGCGACAAATTCCCAATAGAAAGGAGAGAGTCTGCTATACATTTATAGGGTATGCAGTGAGTCCAACGGCTGACCAAATTTAGGAAAAACCCCACTAAGAGATTAAAGACACATAGAGCAGGGCCACAGTAATGACAAATTCCCATTAGAAAGGAGAGAGTCTGCTATACAGTTATAGGATAAGCATTGAGTCCAACAGCTGACCAAATTTAGGAAAAACCCCACTAAGAAATTAAAGACACATAGAACAGGGCCACAGTAACAACAAATTCCCATTAGAAAGGAGAGAGTCTGCTATACAGTTATAGGGTATGCAGTGAGTCCAACGGCTGACCAAATTTAGGAAAAACCCCACTAAAAGATTAAAGACACATAGAGCAGGGCCACAGTAATGACAAATCCCCATTAGAAAGGAGAGAGTCTGCTATACAATTTTAGGGTAAGCAGTGAGTCCAACAGCTGTCCAAATTTAGGAAAAACCCCACTAAGAGATTAAAGACACATAGAGCAGGGCCACAGTAATGACAAATTCCCATTAGAAAGGAGAGAGTCTGCTATACAGTTATAGGGTAAGCAGAGAGTACAACAGCTGACCAAATTTAGGAAAAACCCCACTAAGAGATTAAAGACACATAGAGCAGGGCCACAGTAATGACAAATTCCCATTAGAAAGGAGAGAGTCTGCTATACAGTTATAGGATAAGCATTGAATCCAACAGCTGACCAAATTTAGGAAAAACCCCACTAAGAAATTAAAGACACATAGAACAGGGCCACAGTAACGACAAATTCCCATTAGAAAGGAGAGAGTCTGCTATACAGTTATAGGGTATGCAGTGAGTCCAACGGCTGACCAAATTTAGGAAAAACCCCACTAAGAGATTAAAGACACATAGAGCAGGAGCACAGTAATGACAAATCCCCATTAGAAAGGAGAGAGTCTGCTATACAATTTTAGGGTAAGCAGTGAGTCCAACAGCTGTCCAAATTTAGGAAAAACCCCACTAAGAGATTAAAGACACATAGAGCAGGGCCACAGTAATGACAAATTCCCATTAGAAAGGAGAGAGTCTGCTATACAGTTATAGAGTAAGCAGTGAGTCCAACAGCTGACCAAATTTAGGAAAAACACCACTAAGAAATTAAAGACACATAGAGCAGGGCCACAGTAACGACAAATTCCCATTAGAAAGGAGACAGTCTGCTATACAGTTATAGGGTATGCAGTGAGTCCAATGGCTGACCAAATTTAGGAAAAATGCCACTAAGAAATTAAAGACACATAGAGCAGGGCCACAGTAACGACAAATTCCCATTAGAAAGGAGAGAGTCTGCTATATAGTTATAGGGTATGCAGTGAGTCCAATGGCTGACCAAATTTAGGAAAAACCCCACTAAGAAATTAAAGACACATAGAGCAGGGCCACAGTAGCGACAAATTCCCATTAGAAAGGAGAGAGTCTGCTATACATTTATAGGGTATGCAGTGAGTCCAACGGCTGACCAAATTTAGGAAAAACCCCACTAAGAGATTAAAGACACATAGAGCAGGGCCACAGTAATGACAAATTCCCATTAGAAAGGAGAGAGTCTGCTATACAGTTATAGGATAAGCATTGAGTCCAACAGCTGACCAAATTTAGGAAAAACCCCACTAAGAAATTAAAGACACATAGAACAGGGCCACAGTAACGACAAATTCCCATTAGAAAGGAGAGAGTCTGCTATACAGTTATAGGGTATGCAGTGAGTCCAACGGCTGACCAAATTTAGGAAAAACCCCACTAAGAGATTAAAGACACATAGAGCAGGGCCACAGTAATGACAAATCCCCATTAGAAAGGAGAGAGTCTGCTATACAATTTTAGGGTAAGCAGTGAGTACAACAGCTGTCCAAATTTAGGAAAAACCCCACTAAGAGATTGAAGACACATAGAGCAGGGCCACAGTAATGACAAATTCCCATTAGAAAGGAGAGAGTCTGCTATACAGTTATAGGGTAAGCAGTGAGTCCAACAGCTGACCAAATTTAGGAAAAACCCCACTAAGAGATTAAAGACACATAGAGCAGGACCACAGTAATGACAAATCCCCATTAGAAAGGAGAGAGTCTGCTATACAATTTTAGGGTAAGCAGTGAGTCCAACAGCTGTCCAAATTTAGGAAAAACCCCACTAAGAGATTGAAGACACATAGAGCAGGGCCACAGTAGCGACAAATTACCATTAGAAAGGAGAGAGTCTGCTATACATTTATAGGGTATGCAGTGAGTCCAACGGCTGACCAAATTTAGGAAAAACCCCACTAAGAGATTAAAGACACATAGAGCAGGGCCACAGTAATGACAAATTCCCATTAGAAAGGAGAGAGTCTGCTATACAGTTATAGGATAAGCATTGAGTCCAACAGCTGACCAAATTTAGGAAAAACCCCACTAAGAAATTAAAGACACATAGAACAGGGCCACAGTAACAACAAATTCCCATTAGAAAGGAGAGAGTCTGCTATACAGTTATAGGGTATGCAGTGAGTCCAACGGCTGACCAAATTTAGGAAAAACCCCACTAAGAGATTAAAGACACATAGAGCAGGGCCACAGTAATGACAAATCCCCATTAGAAAGGAGAGAGTCTGCTATACAATTTTAGGGTAAGCAGTGAGTCCAACAGCTGTCCAAATTTAGGAAAAACCCCACTAAGAGATTAAAGACACATAGAGCAGGGCCACAGTAATGACAAATTCCCATTAGAAAGGAGAGAGTCTGCTATACAGTTATAGGGTAAGCAGTGAGTCCAACAGCTGACCAAATTTAGGAAAAACCCCACTAAGAGATTAAAGACACATAGAGCAGGGCCACAGTAATGACAAATTCCCATTAGAAAGGAGAGAGTCTGCTATACAGTTATAGGATAAGCATTGAGTCCAACAGCTGACCAAATTTAGGAAAAACCCCACTAAGAAATTAAAGACGCATAGAACAGGGCCACAGTAACGACAAATTCCCATTAGAAAGGAGAGAGTCTGCTATACAGTTATAGGGTATGCAGTGAGTCCAACGGCTGACCAAATTTAGGAAAAACCCCACTAAGAGATTAAAGACACATAGAGCAGGAGCACAGTAATGACAAATCCCCATTAGAAAGGAGAGAGTCTGCTATACAGTTATAGGGTAAGCAGTGAGTCCAACAGCTGACCAAATTTAGGAAAAACCCCACTAAGAAATTAAAGACACATAGAGCAGGGCCACAGTAACGACAAATTCCCATTAGAAAGGAGACAGTCTGCTATACAGTTATAGGGTATGCAGTGAGTCCAATGGCTGACCAAATTTAGGAAAAATGCCACTAAGAAATTAAAGACACATAGAGCAGGGCCACAGTAACGACAAATTCCCATTAGAAAGGAGAGAGTCTGCTATATAGTTATAGGGTATGCAGTGAGTCCAACGGCTGACCAAATTTAGGAAAAACCCCACTAAGAAATTAAAGACACATAGAGCAGGGCCACAGTAGCGACAAATTCCCATTAGAAAGGAGAGAGTCTGCTATACATTTATAGGGTATGCAGTGAGTCCAACGGCTGACCAAATTTAGGAAAAACCCCACTAAGAGATTAAAGACACATAGAGCAGGGCCACAGTAATGACAAATTCCCATTAGAAAGGAGAGAGTCTGCTATACAGTTATAGGATAAGCATTGAGTCCAACAGCTGACCAAATTTAGGAAAAACCCCACTAAGAAATTAAAGACACATAGAACAGGGCCACAGTAACGACAAATTCCCATTAGAAAGGAGAGAGTCTGCTATACAGTTATAGGGTATGCAGTGAGTCCAACGGCTGACCAAATTTAGGAAAAACCCCACTAAGAGATTAAAGACACATAGAGCAGGGCCACAGTAATGACAAATCCCCATTAGAAAGGAGAGAGTCTGCTATACAATTTTAGGGTAAGCAGTGAGTCCAACAGCTGTCCAAATTTAGTAAAAACCCCACTAAGAGATTAAAGACACATAGAGCAGGGCCACAGTAATGACAAATTCCCATTAGAAAGGAGAGTCTGTTATACAGTTATAGGGTAAGCAGTGAGTCCAACAGCTGACCAAATTTAGGAAAAACCCCACTAAGAGATTAAAGACACATAGAGCAGGGCCACAGTAATGACAAATTCCCATTAGAAAGGAGAGAGTCTGCTATACAGTTATAGGATAAGCATTGAGTCCAACAGCTGACCAAATTTAGGAAAAACCCCACTAAGAAATTAAAGACACATAGAACAGGGCCACAGTAACAACAAATTCCCATTAGAAAGGAGAGAGTCTGCTATACAGTTATAGGGTATGCAGTGAGTCCAACGGCTGACCAAATTTAGGAAAAACCCCACTAAGAGATTAAAGACACATAGAGCAGGACCACAGTAATGACAAATCCCCATTAGAAAGGAGAGAGTCTGCTATACAATTTTAGGGTAAGCAGTGAGTCCAACAGCTGTCCAAATTTAGGAAAAACCCCACTAAGAGATTAAAGACACATAGAGCAGGGCCACAGTAATGACAATTTCCCATTAGAAAGGAGAGAGTCTGCTATACAGTTATAGGGTAAGCAGTGAGTCCAACAGCTGACCAAATTTAGGAAAAACCCCACTAAGAAATTAAAGACACATAGAGCAGGGCCACAGTAACGACAAATTCCCATTAGAAAGGAGACAGTCTGCTATACAGTTATAGGGTATGCAGTGAGTCCAATGGCTGACCAAATTTAGGAAAAATGCCACTAAGAAATTAAAGACACATAGAGCAGGGCCACAGTAACGACAAATTCCCATTAGAAAGGAGAGAGTCTGCTATATAGTTATAGGGTATGCAGTGAGTCCAACGGCTGACCAAATTTAGGAAAAACCCCACTAAGAAATTAAAGACACATAGAGCAGGGCCACAGTAGCGACAAATTCCCATTAGAAAGGAGAGAGTCTGCTATACATTTATAGGGTATGCAGTGAGTCCAACGGCTGACCAAATTTAGGAAAAACCCCACTAAGAGATTAAAGACACATAGAGCAGGGCCACAGTAATGACAAATTCCCATTAGAAAGGAGAGAGTCTGCTATACAGTTATAGGATAAGCATTGAGTCCAACAGCTGACCAAATTTAGGAAAAACCCCACTAAGAAATTAAAGACACATAGAACAGGGCCACAGTAACGACAAATTCCCATTAGAAAGGAGAGAGTCTGCTATACAGTTATAGGGTATGCAGTGAGTCCAACGGCTGACCAAATTTAGGAAAAACCCCACTAAGAGATTAAAGACACATAGAGCAGGGCCACAGTAATGACAAATCCCCATTAGAAAGGAGAGAGTCTGCTATACAATTTTAGGGTAAGCAGTGAGTCCAACAGCTGTCCAAATTTAGTAAAAACCCCACTAAGAGATTAAAGACACATAGAGCAGAACCACAGTAATGACAAATTCCCATTAGAAAGGAGAGTCTGTTATACAGTTATAGGGTAAGCAGTGAGTCCAACAGCTGACCAAATTTAGGAAAAACCCCACTAAGAGATTAAAGACACATAGAGCAGGGCCACAGTAATGACAAATTCCCATTAGAAAGGAGAGAGTCTGCTATACAGTTATAGGATAAGCATTGAGTCCAACAGCTGACCAAATTTAGGAAAAACCCCACTAAGAAATTAAAGACACATAGAACAGGGCCACAGTAACAACAAATTCCCATTAGAAAGGAGAGAGTCTGCTATACAGTTATAGGGTATGCAGTGAGTCCAACGGCTGACCAAATTTAGGAAAAACCCCACTAAGAGATTAAAGACACATAGAGCAGGACCACAGTAATGACAAATCCCCATTAGAAAGGAGAGAGTCTGCTATACAATTTTAGGGTAAGCAGTGAGTCCGACAGCTGTCCAAATTTAGGAAAAACCCCACTAAGAGATTAAAGACACATAGAGCAGGGCCACAGTAATGACAAATTCCTATTAGAAAGGAGAGAGTCTGCTATACAGTTATAGGGTAAGCAGTGAGTCCAACAGCTGACCAAATTTAGGAAAAACCCCACTAAGAAATTAAAGACACATAGAGCAGAGCCACAGTAACGACAAATTCCCATTAGAAAGGAGAGAGTCTGCTATAGATTTATAGGGTATGCAGTGAGTCCAACGGCTGACCAAATTTAGGAAAAACCCCACTGAGAGATTAAAGACACATAGAGCAGGGCCACAGTAATGACAAATTCCCATTAGAAAGGAGAGAGTCTGCTATACATTTATAGGGTAAGCAGTGAGTCCAAAAGCTGACCAAATTTAGGAAAAACCCCACTAAGGAATTAAAGACACATAGAGCAGGGCCACAGTAACGACAAATTCCCATTAGAAAGGAGAAAGTCTGCTATACATTTATAAGGTATCCAGTGAGTCCAACGGCTGACCAAATTTAGGAAAAACCCCACTAAGAAATTAAAGACACATAGAGCAGGGCCACAGTAATGACAAATTCCCATTAGAAAGGAGAGAGTCTGCTATACAGTTATAGGGTATGCAGTGAGTCCAACGGCTGACCAAATTTAGGAAAAACCCCACTAAGAAATTAAAGACACATAGAGCAGGGCCACAGTAATGACAAATTCCCATTAGAAAGGAGAGAGTCTGCTATACAGTTATAGGGTATGCAGTGAGTCCAACGGCTGACCAAATTTAGGAAAAACCCCACTAAGAAATTAAAGACACATAGAGCAGGGCCACAGTAACGACAAATTCCCATTAGAAAGGAGAGAGTCTGGTATACAGTTATAGGGTATGCAGTGAGTCCAACGGCTGACCAAATTTAGGAAAAACCCCACTAAGAAATTCAACACACATAGAGCAGGGCCACAGTAAGACAAATTCCCATTAGAAAGGAGAGAGTCTGCTATACATTTATAGGGTATGCAGTGAGTCCAACGGCTGACCAAATTTAGGAAAAACCCCACAAAGAGATTAAAGACACATAGATCAGGGCCACAGTAATGACAAATTCCCATTAGAAAGGAGAGAGTCTGCTATACAGTTATAGGGTAAGCAGTGAGTCCAACAGCTGATCAAATTTAGGAAAAACTCCACTAAGAAATTAAAGACACATAGAGCAGGGCCACAGTAACGACAAATTCCCATTAGAAAGGAGACAGTCTGCTATACAGTTATAGGGTATGCAGTGAGTCCAATGGCTGACCAAATTTAGGAAAAATGCCACTAAGAAATTAAAGACACATAGAGCAGGGCCACAGTAACGACAAATTCCCATTAGAAAGGAGAGAGTCTGCTATATAGTTATAGGGTATGCAGTGAGTCCAACGGCTGACCAAATTTAGGAAAAACCCCACTAAGAAATTAAGACACATAGAGCAGGGCCACAGTAGCGACAAATTCCCATTAGAAAGGAGAGAGTCTGCTATACAGTTATAGGGTATGCAGTGAGTCCAACGGCTGAACAAATTTAGGAAAAACCCCACTAAGAATTTAAAGACCCATAGAGCAGGGCCAAAGTAACAAGTACGACATGTTCCCATTAGAAAGGAGAGGGTCTGCTATACAGTTATAGGGTATGCAGTGAGTCCAACGGCTGACCAAATTTAGAAAAAACTCCACTTAGAAATTAAAGACACATAGAGCAGAGCCACAGTAACAACAAATTCCCATTAGAAAGGAGAGAGTCTGCTATACAGTTATAGGTATGCAGTGAGTCCAACGGCTGAACAAATTTAGGAAAAACCCACTGAGAAATTAAACACACATAGAGCAGAGCCACAGTAACAGCAAATTCCCATTAGAAAGGAGAAAGTCTGCTATACAGTTATAGGGTATGCAGTGAGTCCAACGGCTGACCAAATTTAGGAAAAACCCCACTAAGAGATTAAAGACACATAGAGCAGGGTCACAGTAACGACAAATTCCCATTAGAAAGGAGAGAGTCTGCTATACAGTTATAGGGTATGCAGTGAGTCCAACGGCTGACCAAATTTAGGAAAAACGCCACAAAGAAATTAAAGACACATAGAGCAGGGCCACAGTAATGACAAATTCCCATTAGAAAGGAGAGAGTCTGCTATACAGTTATAGGGTATGCAGTGAGTCCAACGGCTGACCAAATTTAGGAAAAACCCCACTAAGAAATTAAAGACACATAGAGCAGAGCCACAGTAACGACAAATTCCCATTAGAAAGGAGAGAGTCTGCTATACATTTATAGGGTATGCAGTGAGTCCAACGGCTGACCAAATTTAGGAAAAACCCCACTAAGAGATTAAAGACACATAGAGCAGGGCCACAGTAATGACAAATTCCCATTAGAAAGGAGAGAGTCTGCTATACAGTGATAGGGTAAGCAGTGAGTCCAACAGCTGACCAAATTTAGGAAAAACCCCACTAAGAAATTAAAGACACATAGAGCAGGGCCACAGTAACGACAAATTCCCATTAGAAAGGAGAGAGTCTGCTATACTTTTATAGGGTATGCAGTGAGTCCAACGGCTGACCAAATTTAGGAAAAACCCCACAAAGAGATTAAGACACATAGAGCAGGGCCACAGTAATGACAAATTCCCATTAGAAAGGAGAGAGTCTGCTATACAGTTATAGGGTAAGCAGTGAGTCCAACAGCTGATCAAATTTAGGAAAAACCCCACTAAGAAATTAAAGACACATAGAGCAGGGCCACAGTAACGACAAATTCCCATTAGAAAGGAGACAGTCTGCTATACAGTTATAGGGTATGCAGTGAGTCCAATGGCTGACCAAATTTAGGAAAAATGCCACTAAGAAATTAAAGACAATAGAGCAGGGCCACAGTAACGACAAATTCCCATTAGAAAGGAGAGAGTCTGCTATATAGTTATAGGGTATGCAGTGAGTCCAACGGCTGACCAAATTTAGGAAAAACCCCACTAAGAAATTAAAGACACATAGAGCAGGGCCACAGTAGCGACAAATTCCCATTAGAAAGGAGAGAGTCTGCTATACAGTTATAGGGTATGCAGTGAGTCCAACGGCTGAACAAATTTAGGAAAAACCCACTGAGAAATTAAAGACACATAGAGCAGAGCCACAGTAACAGCAAATTCCCATTAGAAAGGAGAAAGTCTGCTATACAGTTATAGGGTATGCAGTGAGTCCAACGGCTGACAAACTTTAGGAAATACCCCACTAAGAGATTAAAGACACATAGAGCAGAGCCACAGTAACAATAAATTCCCATTAGAAAGGAGAGAGTCTGCTATACAGTTATAGCGTATGCAGTGAGTCCAACGGCTGACCAAATTTAGGAAAAACCCCACTAAGAAATTAAAGACACATAGAGGAGGTCCGCAGTAACGACAGATTAACATTAGAAAGAAGAGAGTCTGCTATACAGTTATAGCGTATGCAGTGAGTCCAACGGCTGACCAAATTTAGGAAAAACCCCACTAAGAGATTAAAGACACATAGGGCAGGGCCACAGTAATGACAAATTCCCATTAGAAAGGAGAGAGTCTGCTCTAGAGTTATAGGGTAATCAGTGAGTCCAACAGCTGACCAAATTTAGGAAAAACCCCAATAAGAAATTAAAGACACATAGAGGAGGTCCACAGTAACGACAAATTCCCATTAGAAAGGAGACAGTCTGCTATACAGTTATAGGGCATGCAGTGAGTCCAACGGCTGACCAAATTTAGGAAAAACCCCACTAAGAGATTAAAGACACATAGAGCAGGGCCACAGTAATGACAAATTCCCATTAGAAAGGAGAGAGTCTGCTATACAGTTATAGGGTAAGCAGTGAGTCCAACAGCTGACCAAATTTAGGAAAAACCCCACTAAGAAATTAAACACACATAGAGCAGGGCCACAGTAATGACAAATTCCCATTAGAAAGGAGAAAATCTGCTATACATTTATAGGGTATTCAGTGAGTCCAACGGCTGACCAAATTTAGGAAAAACCCCACTAAGAGATTAAAGACACATAGAGCAGGGTCACAGTAACGACAAATTCCCATTAGAAAGGAGAGAGTCTGCTATACAGTTATAGGGTATGCAGTGAGTCCAACGGCTGACCAAATTTAGGAAAAACGCCACAAAGAAATTAAAGACACATAGAGCAGGGCCACAGTAATGACAAATTCCCATTAGAAAGGAGAGAGTCTGCTATACAGTTATAGGGTATGCAGTGAGTCCAACGGCTGACCAAATTTAGGAAAAACCCCACTAAGAAATTAAACACACATAGAGCAGGGCCACAGTAAGACAAATTCCCATTAGAAAGGAGAGAGTCTGCTATACATTTATAGGGTATGCAGTGAGTCCAACGGCTGACCAAATTTAGGAAAAACCCCACTAAGAGATTAAAGACACATAGAGCAGGGCCACAGTAATGACAAATTCCCATTAGAAAGGAGAGAGTCTGCTATACAGTTATAGGGTAAGCAGTGAGTCCAACAGCTGACCAAATTTAGGAAAAACCCCACTAAGAAATTAAAGACACATAGAGCAGGGCCACAGTAACGACAAATTCCCATTAGAAAGGAGACAGTCTGCTATACAGTTATAGGGTATGCAGTGAGTCCAATGGCTGACCAAATTTAGGAAAAATGCCACTAAGAAATTAAAGACACATAGAGCAGGGCCACAGTAACGACAAATTCCCATTAGAAAGGAGAGAGTCTGCTATATAGTTATAGGGTATGCAGTGAGTCCAACGGCTGACCAAATTTAGGAAAAACCCCACTAAGAAATTAAAGACACATAGAGCAGGGCCACAGTAGCGACAAATTCCCATTAGAAAGGAGAGAGTCTGCTATACATTTATAGGGTATGCAGTGAGTCCAACGGCTGACCAAATTTAGGAAAAACCCCACTAAGAGATTAAAGACACATAGAGCAGGGCCACAGTAATGACAAATTCCCATTAGAAAGGAGAGAGTCTGCTATACAGTTATAGGATAAGCATTGAGTCCAACAGCTGACCAAATTTAGGAAAACCCCACTAAGAAATTAAAGACACATAGAACAGGGCCACAGTAACGACAAATTCCCATTAGAAAGGAGAGAGTCTGCTATACAGTTATAGGGTATGCAGTGAGTCCAACGGCTGACCAAATTTAGGAAAAACCCCACTAAGAGATTAAAGACACATAGAGCAGGGCCACAGTAATGACAAATCCCCATTAGAAAGGAGAGAGTCTGCTATACAATTTTAGGGTAAGCAGTGAGTCGAACAGCTGTCCAAATTTAGGAAAAACCCCACTAAGAGATTAAAGACACATAGAGCAGGGCCACAGTAATGACAAATTCCCATTAGAAAGGAGAGTCTGTTATACAGTTATACGGTAAGCAGTGAGTCCAACAGCTGACCAAATTTAGGAAAAACCCCACTAAGAGATTAAAGACACATAGAGCAGGGCCACAGTAATGACAAATTCCCATTAGAAAGGAGAGAGTCTGCTATACAGTTATAGGATAAGCATTGAGTCCAACAGCTGACCAAATTTAGGAAAAACCCCACTAAGAAATTAAAGACACATAGAACAGGGCCACAGTAACGACAAATTCCCATTAGAAAGGAGAGAGTCTGCTATACAGTTATAGGGTATGCAGTGAGTCCAACGGCTGACCAAATTTAGGAAAAACCCCACTAAGAGATTAAAGACACATAGAGCAGGACCACAGTAATGACAAATCCCCATTAGAAAGGAGAGAGTCTGCTATACAATTTTAGGGTAAGCAGTGAGTCCAACAGCTGTCCAAATTTAGGAAAAACCCCACTAAGTGATTAAAGACACATAGAGCAGGGCCACAGTAATGACAAATTCCTATTAGAAAGGAGAGAGTCTGCTATACAGTTATAGGGTAAGCAGTGAGTCCAACAGCTGACCAAATTTAGGAAAAACCCCACTAAGAAATTAAAGACACATAGAGCAGGGCCACAGTAATGACAAATTCCCATTAGAAAGGAGAGAGTCTGCTATACAGTTATAGGGTATGCAGTGAGTCCAACGGCTGACCAAATTTAGGAAAAACCCCACTAAGAAATTAAAGACACATAGAGCAGGGCCACAGTAACGACAAATTCCCATTAGAAAGGAGAGCGTCTGCTATACAGTTATAGGGTATGCAGTGAGTCCAACGGCTGACCAAATTTAGCAAAAACCCCACTAAGAAATTCAACACACATAGAGCAGGGCCACAGTAAGACAAATTCCCATTAGAAAGGAGAGAGTCTGCTATACATTTATAGGGTATGCAGTGAGTCCAACGGCTGACCAAATTTAGGAAAAACCCCACAAAGAGATTAAAGACACATAGATCAGGGCCACAGTAATGACAAATTCCCATTAGAAACGAGAGAGTCTGCTATACAGTTATAGGGTAAGCAGTGAGTCCAACAGCTGATCAAATTTAGGAAAAACTCCACTAAGAAATTAAAGACACATAGAGCAGGGCCACAATAACGACAAATTCCCATTAGAAAGGAGACAGTCTGCTCTACAGTTATAGGGTATGCAGTGAGTCCAATGGCTGACCAAATTTAGGAAAAATGCCACTAAGAAATTAAAGACACATAGAGCAGGGCCACAGTAACGACAAATTCCCATTAGAAAGGAGAGAGTCTGCTATATAGTTATAGGGTATGCAGTGAGTCCAACGGCTGACCAAATTTAGGAAAAACCCCACTAAGAAATTAAAGACACATAGAGCATGGCCACAGTAGCGACAAATTCCCATTAGAAAGGAGAGAGTCTGCTATACAGTTATAGGGTATGCAGTGAGTCCAACGGGTGAACAAATTTAGGAAAAACCCCACTAAGAATTTAAAGACACATAGAGCAGGGCCAAAGTAACAAGTACGACATGTTCCCATTAGAAAGGAGAGGGTCTGCTATACAGTTATAGGGTATGCAGTGAGTCCAACGGCTGACCAAATTTAGAAAAAACTCCACTTAGAAATTAAAGACACATAGAGCAGAGCCACAGTAACAACAAATTCCCATTAGAAAGGAGAGAGTCTGCTATACAGTTATAGGGTATGCAGTGAGTCCAACGGCTGAACAAATTTAGGAAAAACCCACTGAGAAATTAAACACACATAGAGCAGAGCCACAGTAACAGCAAATTCCCATTAGAAAGGAGAAAGTCTGCTATACAGTTATAGGGTATGCAGTGAGTCCAACGGCTGACCAAATTTAGGAAAAACCCCACTAAGAGATTAAAGACACATAGAGCAGGGTCACAGTAACGACAAATTCCCATTAGAAAGGAGAGAGTCTGCTATACAGTTATAGGGTATGCAGTGAGTCCAACGGCTGACCAAATTTAGGAAAAACGCCACAAAGAAATTAAAGACACATAGAGCAGGGCCACAGTAATGACAAATTCCCATTAGAAAGGAGAGAGTCTGCTATACAGTTATAGGGTATGCAGTGAGTCCAACGGCTGACCAAATTTAGGAAAAACCCCACTAAGAAATTAAACACACATAGAGCAGGGCCACAGTAAGACAAATTCCCATTAGAAAGGAGAGAGTCTGCTATACATTTATAGGGTATGCAGTGAGTCCAACGGCTGACCAAATTTAGGAAAAACCCCACTAAGAGATTAAAGACACATAGAGCAGGGCCACAGTAATGACAAATTCCCATTAGAAAGGAGAGAGTCTGCTATACAGTTATAGGGTAAGCAGTGAGTCCAACAGCTGACCAAATTTAGGAAAAACCCCACTAAGAAATTAAAGACACATAGAGCAGGGCTATAGTAACGACAAATTCCCATTAGAAAGGAGAGAGTCTGCTATACATTTATAGGGTATGCAGTGAGTCCAACGGCTGACCAAATTTAGGAAAAAGCCCACTAAGAGATTAAAGACACATAGAGCAGGGTCACAGTAATGACAAATTCCCATTAGAAAGGAGAGAGTCTGCTATACAGTTATAGGGTATGCGGTGAGTCCAACGGCTGACCAAATTTAGGAAAAACCCCACTAAGAAATTAAAGACACATAGAGCAGGGCCACAGTAACGACAAATTCCCATTAGAAAGGAGAGAGTCTGCTATACAGTTATAGGGTATGCAGTGAGTGCAACGGCTGACCAAATTTAGGAAAAACCCCACTAAGAAATTAAAGACACATAGAGCAGGGCCACAGTAACGACAAATTCCCATTAGAAAGGAGAGAGTCTGCTATATAGTTATAGGGTATGCAGTGAGTCCAACGGCTGACCAAATTTAGGAAAAACCCGACTTAGAAATTAAACACACATAGAGCAGGGCCACAGTAATGACAAATTCCCATTAGAAAGGAGAGAGTCTGCTATACATTTATAGGGTATGCAGTGAGTCCAACGGCTGACCAAATTTAGGAAAAACCCCACTAAGAGATTAAAGACACATAGAGCAGGGCCACAGTAATGACAAATTCCCATTAGAAAGGAGAGAGTCTGCTATACAGTTATAGGGTAAGCAGTGAGTCCAACAGCTGACCAAATTTAGGAAAAACCCCACTAAGAAATTAAAGACACATAGAGCAGGGCTACAGTAACGACAAATTCCCATTAGAAAGGAGAGAGTCTGCTATACATTTATAGGGTATGCAGTGAGTCCAACGGCTGACCAAATTTAGGAAAAACCCCACTAAGAGATTAAAGACACATAGAGCAGGGCCACAGTAATGACAAATTCCCATTAGAAAGGAGAGAGTCTGCTATACAGTTATAGGATAAGCATTGAGTCCAACAGCTGACCAAATTTAGGAAAAACCCCACTAAGAAATTAAAGACACATAGAGCAGGGCCACAGTAACGAGAAATTCCATTAGAAAGGAGAGAGTTTGCTATACAGTTATAGGGTATGCAGTGAGTCCAACGGCTGACCAAATTTAGGAAAAACCCCACTAAGAGATTAAAGACACATAGAGCAGGGCCACAGTAATGACAAATCCCCATTAGAAAGGAGAGAGTCTGCTATACAGTTATAGGGTAAGCAGTGAGTCCAACAGCTGACCAAATTTAGGAAAAACCCCACTAAGAGATTATAGACACATAGAGCAGGGCCACAGTAATGACAAATTCCCATTAGAAAGGAGAGAGTCTGCTATACAGTTATAGGGTAAGCAGTGAGTCCAACAGCTGACTCAATTTTGGAAAAACCCCACTAAGAAATTAAAGACACATAGAGCAGAGCCACAGTAACGACAAATTCCCATTAGAAAGGAGAGAGTCTGCTATACATTTATAGGGTATGCAGTGAGTCCAACGGCTGACCAAATTTAGGAAAAACCCCACTAAGAGATTAAAGACACATAGAGCAGGGCCACAGTAATGACAAATTCCCATTAGAAAGGAGAGAGTCTGCTATACAGTGATAGGGTAAGCAGTGAGTCCAACAGCTGACCAAATTTAGGAAAAACCCCACTAAGAAATTAAAGACACATAGAGCAGGGCCACAGTAACGACAAATTCCCATTAGAAAGGAGAGAGTCTGCTATACTTTTATAGGGTATGCAGTGAGTCCAACGGCTGACCAAATTTAGGAAAAACACCACAAAGAGATTAAAGACACATAGAGCAGGGCCACAGTAATGACAAATTCCCATTAGAAAGGAGAGAGTCTGCTATACAGTTATAGGGTAAGCAGTGAGTCCAACAGCTGATCAAATTTAGGAAAAACCCCACTAAGAAATTAAAGACACATAGAGCAGGGCCACAGTAACGACAAATTCCCATCAGAAAGGAGACAGTCTGCTATACAGTTATAGGGTATGCAGTGAGTCCAATGGCTGACCAAATTTAGGAAAAATGCCACTAAGAAATTAAAGACACATAGAGCAGGGCCACAGTAACGACAAATTCCCATTAGAAAGGAGAGAGTCTGCTATATAGTTATAGGGTATGCAGTGAGTCCAACGGCTGACCAAATTTAGGAAAAACCCCACTAAGAAATTAAAGACACATAGAGCAGGGCCACAGTAGCGACAAATTCCCATTAGAAAGGAGAGAGTCTGATATACAGTTATAGGGTATGCAGTGAGTCCAACGGCTGAACAAATTTAGGAAAAACCCCACTAAGAATTTAAAGACACATAGAGCAGGGCCAAAGTAACAAGTACGACATGTTCCCATTAGAAAGGAGAGGGTCTGCTATACAGTTATAGGGTATGCAGTGAGTCCAACGGCTGACCAAATTTAGAAAAAACTCCACTAAGAAATTAAAGACACATAGAGCAGAGCCACAGTAACAACAAATTCCCATTAGAAAGGAGAGAGTCTGCTATACAGTTATAGGGTATGCAGTGAGTCCAACGGCTGAACAAATTTAGGAAAAACCCACTGAGAAATTAAAGACACATAGAGCAGAGCCACAGTAACAGCAAATTCCCATTAGAAAGGAGAAAGTCTGCTATACAGTTATTGTGTATGCAGTGAGTCCAACGGCTGACCAACTTTAGGAAAAACCCCACTAAGAGATTAAAGACACATAGAGCAGAGCCACAGTAACAATAAATTCCCATTAGAAAGGAGAGAGTCTGCTATACAGTTATAGCGTATGCAGTGAGTCCAACGGCTGACCAAATTTAGGAAAAACCCCACTAAGAAATTAAAGACACATAGAGGAGGTCCGCAGTAACGACAGATTAACATTAGAAAGAAGAGAGTCTGCTATACAGTTATAGCGTATGCAGTGAGTCCAACGGCTGACCAAATTTAGGAAAAACCCCACTAAGAGATTAAAGACACATAGGGCAGGGCCACAGTAATGACAAATTCCCATTAGAAAGGAGAGAGTCTGCTCTACAGTTATAGGGTAATCAGTGAGTCCAACAGCTGACCAAATTTAGGAAAAACCCCACTAAGAAATTAAAGACACATAGAGGAGGTCCACAGTAACGACAAATTCCCATTAGAAAGGAGACAGTCTGCTATACAGTTATAGGGCATGCAGTGAGTCCAACGGCTGACCAAATTTACGAAAAACCCCACTAAGAGATTAAAGACACATAGAGCAGGGCCACAGTAATGACAAATTCCCATTAGAAAGGAGAGAGTCTGCTATACAGTTATAGGGTAAGCAGTGAGTCCAACAGCTGACCAAATTTAGGAAAAACCCCACTAAGAAATTAAACACACATAGAGCAGGGCCACAGTAATGACAAATTCCCATTAGAAAGGAGAAAATCTGCTATACATTTATAGGGTATGCAGTGAGTCCAACGGCTGACCAAATTTAGGAAAAACCCCACTAAGAGATTAAAGACACATAGAGCAGGGTCACAGTAACGACAAATTCCCATTAGAAAGGAGAGAGTCTGCTATACAGTTATAGGGTATGCAGTGAGTCCAACGGCTGACCAAATTTAGGAAAAACGCCACAAAGAAATTAAAGACACATAGAGCAGGGCCACAGTAATGACAAATTCCCATTAGAAAGGAGAGAGTCTGCTATACAGTTATAGGGTATGCAGTGAGTCCAACGACTGACCAAATTTAGGAAAAACCCCACTAAGAAATTAAACACACATAGAGCAGGGCCACAATAAGACAAATTCCCATTAGAAAGGAGAGAGTCTGCTATACATTTATAGGGTATGCAGTGAGTCCAACGGCTGACCAAATTTAGGAAAAACCCCACTAAGAGATTAAAGACACATAGAGCAGGGCCACAGTAATGACAAATTCCCATTAGAAAGGAGAGAGTCTGCTATACAGTTATAGGGTAAGCAGTGAGTCCAACAGCTGACCAAATTTAGGAAAAACCCCACTAAGAAATTAAAGACACATAGAGCAGGGCTACAGTAACGACAAATTCTCATTAGAAAGGAGAGAGTCTGCTATACATTTATAGGGTATGCAGTTAGTCCAACGGCTGACCAAATTTAGGAAAAACCCCACTAAGAGATTAAAGACACATAGAGCAGGGCCACAGTAATGACAAATTCCCATTAGAAAGGAGAGAGTCTGCTATACAGTTATAGGATAAGCATTGAGTCCAACAGCTGACCAAATTTAGGAAAAACCCCACTAAGAAATTAAAGACACATAGAGCAGGGCCACAGTAACGAGAAATTCCCATTAGAAAGGAGAGAGTTTGCTATACAGTTATAAGGTATGCAGTGAGTCCAACGGCTGACCAAATTTAGGAAAAACCCCACTAAGAGATTAAAGACACATAGAGCAGGGCCACAGTAATGACAAATCCCCATTAGAAAGGAGAGAGTCTGCTATACAGTTATAGGGTAAGCAGTGAGTCCAACAGTTGACCAAGTTTAGGAAAAACCCCACTAAGAGATTAAAGACACATAGAGCAGTGCCACAGTAATGACAAATTCCCATTAGAAAGGAGAGAGTCTGCTATACAGTTATAGGGTAAGCAGTGAGTCCAACAGCTGACCAAATTTAGGAAAAACCCCACTAAGAAATTAAAGACACATAGAGCAGGGCCACAGTAACGACAAATTCCCATTAGAAAGGAGAGAGTCTGCTATACATTTATAGGGTAAGCAGTGAGTCCAACGGCTGACCAAATTTAGGAAAAACCACACTAACAGATTAAAGACACATAGAGCAGGGCCACAGTAATGACAAATTCCCATTAGAAAGGAGAGAGTCTGCAATACAGTTATAGGGTAAGCAGTGAGTCCAACAGCTGACCAAATTTAGGAAAAACCCCACTAAGAAATTAAAGACACATAGAGGAGGTCCACAGTAACGACAGATTCACATTAGAAAGAAGAGAGTCTGCTATACAGTTATAGCGTATGCAGTGAGTCTAACGGCTGACCAAATTTAGGAAAAACCCCACTAAGAGATTAAAGACACATAGAGCAGGGCCACAGTAAAGACAAATTCCCATTAGAAAGGAGAGAGTCTGCTCTACAGTTATAGGGTAATCAGTGAGTCCAACAGCTGACCAAATTTAGGAAAAACCCCACTAAGAAATTAAAGACACATAGAGGAGGTCCACAGTAACGACAAATTCCCATTAGAAAGGAGACAGTCTGCTATACAGTTATAGGGCATGCAGTGAGTCCAACGGCTGACCAAATTTAGGAAAAACCCCACTTAGAAATTAAACACACATAGAGCAGGGCCACAGTAACGACAAATTCCCATTAGAAAGGAGAGAGTCTGCTATACAGTTATAGGGTATGCAGTGAGTCAAACGGCTGACCAAATTTAGGAAAAACGCCACAAAGAAATTAAAGACACATAGAGCAGGGCCACAGTAATGACAAATTCCCATTAGAAAGGAGAGAGTCTGCTATACAGTTCTAGGGTATGCAGTGAGTCCAACGGCTGACCAAATTTAGGAAAAACCCCACTAAGAAATTAAACACACATAGAGCAGGGCCACAGTAAGACAAATTCCCATTAGAAAGGAGAGAGTCTGCTATACATTTATAGGGTATGCAGTGAGTCCAACGGCTGACCAAATTTAGGAAGAACCCCACTAAAAGATTAAAGACACATAGAGCAGGGCCACAGTAATGACAAATTCCGATTAGAAAGGAGAGAGTCCGCTATACAGTTATAGGGTATGCAGTGAGTCCAACGGCTGAACAAATTTAATAAAAACCCCACTAAGAATTTAAAGACACATAGAGCAGGGCCGAAGTAACAAGTACGACATGTTCCCATTAGAAAGGAGAGGGTCTGCTATACCGTTATAGGGTATGCAGTGAGTCCAACGGCTGACCAAATTTAGAAAAAACCCTACTAAGAAATTAAAGACACATAGAGCAGAGCCACAGTAACAACAAATTCCCATTAGAAAGGAGAGAGTCTGCTATACAGTTATAGGGTATGCAGTCAGTCCAACGGCTGAACAAATTTAGGAAAAACCCACTGAGAAATTAAAGACACATAGAGCAGAGCCACAGTAACAGCAAATTCCCATTAGAAAGGAGAAAGTCTGCTATACAGTTATAGGGTATGCAGTGAGTCCCACGGCTGAACAAATTTAGTAATAACCCACTGAGAAATTAAAGACACATAGAGCAGAGCCACAATAACAACAAATTCCCATTAGAAAGGAGAAAGTCTGCTATACAGATATAGGGTATGCAGTGAGTCCAACGGCTGACCAAATTTAGGAAAAACCCCACTAAGAAATTAAACACACATAGAGCAGGGCCACAGTAAGACAAATTCACGTTAGAAAGGAGAGAGTCTGCTATACATTTATAGGGTATGCAGTGAATCCAACGGCTGACCAAATTTATCAAAAACCCCACTAAGAGATTAAAGACACATAGAGCAGGGCCACAGTATTGACAAATTCCCATTAGAAAGGAGAGAGTCTGCTATACAGTTATAGGGTAAGCAGTGAGTTCAACAGCTGACCAAATTTAGGAAAAACCCCACTAAGAAATTAAAGACACATAGAGGAGGTCCACAGTAATGACAAATTCCCATTAGAAAGGAGAGATTCTGCTATACAGTTATATGGTATCCAGTGATTCCAACGGCTGACCAAATTTAGGAAAAACCCCACTAAGAATTTAAAGACACATAGAGCAGGGCCAAAGTATGAAGTACGACATGTTCCCATTAGAAAGGAGAGGGTCTGCTATACAGTTATAAGGTATGCAGTGAGTCCAGCGGCTGACCAAATTTAGAAAAAACCCCACTGAGAAATTACAGACACATAGAGCAGGGCCACAGTAACAACAAATTCCCATTAGAAAGGAGACAGTCTGCTATACAGTTATAGGGTATGCAGTGAGTCCAACGACTGACCAAATTTAGGAAAAACCCCACTTAGAAATTAAACACACATAGAGCAGGGCCACATTAACGACAAATTCCCATTAGAAAGGAGAAAGTCTGCTATACATTTATAGGGTATGCAGTGAGTCCAACGGCTGACCAAATTTAGGAAAAACCCCACTAAGAGATTAAAGACACATAGAGCAGGGTCACAGTAATGACAAATTCCCATTAGAAAGGAGAGAGTCTGCTATACAGTTATAGGGTATGCAGTGAGTCCAACGGCTGACCAAATGTAGGAAAAACGCCACAAAGAAATTAAAGACACATAGAGCAGGGCCACAGTAATGACAAATTCCCATTAGAAAGGAGAGAGTCTGCTATACAGTTATAGGGTATGCAGTGAGTCCAACGGCTGACCAAATTTAGGAAAAACCCCACTAAGAAATTAAACACACATAGAGCAGGGCCACAGTAAGACAAATTCCCATTAGAAAGGAGAGAGTCTGCTATACATTTATAGGGTATGCAGTGAGTCCAACGGCTGACCAAATTTAGGAAGAACCCCACTAAAAGATTAAAGACACATAGAGCAGGGCCACAGTAATGACAAATTCCGATTAGAAAGGAGAGAGTCCGCTATACAGTTATAGGGTATGCAGTGAGTCTAACGGCTGACCAAATTTAGGAAAAACCCCACTACGTGATTAAAGACACATAGAGCAGGGCCATAGTAATGACAAATTCCCATTAGAAAGGAGAGAGTCTGCTGTACAGTTATAGGGTATGCAGTGAGTCCAACGGCTGAACAAATTTAATAAAAACCCCACTAAGAATTTAAAGAAACATAGAGCAGGGCCAAAGTAACAAGTACGACATGTTCCCATTAGAAAGGAGAGGGTCTGCTATACAGTTATAGGGTATGCAGTGAGTCCAACGGCTGACCAAATTTAGAGAAAACCCCACTAAGAAATTAAAGACACATAGAGCAGAGCCACAGTAACAACAAATTCCCATTAGAAAGGAGAGAGTCTGCTATACAGTTATAGGGTATGCAGTGAGTCCAACGGCTGAACAAATTTAGTAATAACCCACTGAGAAATTAAAGACACATAGAGCAGGGCCACAGTAATGACAAATTCCCATTAGAAAGGAGAGAGTCTGCCATACAGTTATAGGGTATGCAGTGAGTCCAACGGCTGACCAAATTTAGGAAATCCCCACTAAGAAATTAAACACACATAGAGCAAGGCCACAGTAATGACAAATTCCCATTAGAAAGGAGAGAGTCTGCTATACAGTTATAGGGTATGCAGTGAGTCCAACGGCTGACCAAATTTAGGAAAAACCCCACTAAGAAATTAAACACACATAGAGCAGGGCCACATTAAGACAAATTCACGTTAGAAAGGAGAGAGTCTGCTATACATTTATAGGGTATGCAGTGAGTCCAACGGCTGACCAAATTTAGGAAAAACCCCACTAAGAAATTAAACACACATAGAGCAGGGCCACAGTAAGACAAATTCACGTTAGAAAGGAGAGAGTCTGCTATACATTTATAGGGTATGCAGTGAATCCAACGGCTGACCAAATTTATCAAAAACCCCACTAAGAGATTAAAGACACATAGAGCAGGGCCACAGTAATGACAAATTCCGATTAGAAAGGAGAGAGTCTGCTATACAGTTATAGGGTAAGCAGTGAGTTCAACAGCTGACCAAATTTAGGAAAAACCCCACTAAGAAATTAAAGACACATAGAGCAGGTCCACAGTAATGACAAATTCCCATTAGAAAGGAGAGAGTCTGCTATACAGTTATATGGTATCCAGTGATTCCAACGGCTGACCAAATTTAGGAAAAACCCCACTAAGAATTTAAAGACACATAGAGCAGGGCCAAAGTATGAAGTACGACATGTTCCCATTAGAAAGGAGAGGGTCTGCTATACAGTTATAAGGTATGCAGTGAGTCCAGGGCTGACCAAATTTAGAAAAAACCCCACTGAGAAATTACAGACACATAGAGCAGAGCCACAGTAACAACAAATTCCCATTAGAAAGGAGACAGTCTGCTATACAGTTATAGGGTATGCAGTGAGTCCAACGACTGACCAAATTTAGGAAAAACCCCACTTAGAAATTAAAGACACATAGAGCAGGGCCACAGTAAGACAAATTCCCATTAGAAAGGACAGAGTCTGCTATACATTTATAGGGTATGCAGTGAGTCCAACGGCTGACCAAATTTAGGAAAAACCCCACTAGGAGATTAAAGACACATAGAGAAGAGCCACAGTAATGACAAATTCCCATTAGAAAGGAGAGAGTCTGCTATACAGTTATAGGATATGCAGTGAGTCCAACGGCTGACCAAATTTAGGAAAAACCCCACTAAGAAATTAAACACACATAGAGCAGAGCCACAGTAAGACAAATTCCCATTAGAAAGGAGAGAGTCTGCTATACATTTATAGGGTATGCAGTGAGTCCAACGGCTGACCAAATTTAGGAAGAACCCCACTAAAAGATTAAAGACACATAGAGCAGGGCCACAGTAATGACAAATTCCGAATAGAAAGGAGAGAGTCCGCTATACAGTTATAGGGTATGCAGTGAGTCCAACGGCTGACCAAATTTAGGAAAAACCCCACTAAGAGATTAAAGACACATAGAGCAGGGCCATAGTAATGACAAATTCCCATTAGAAAGGAGAGAGTCCGCTATACAGTTATACCGTATGCAGTGAGTCCAACGGATGACCAAATTTAGGAAAAACCCCACTAAGAAATTAAAGACACATAGAGCAGGGCCACAGTAATGACAAATTCCCATTAGAAAGGAGAGAGTCTGCTATACAGTTGTAGGGTATGCAGTGAGTCCAACGGCTGACCAAATTTAGGAAAAATTCCACTAAGAAATTAAAGACACATAGAGCAGGGCCACAGTAACGACAAATTCCCATTAGAAAGGAGAGAGTCTGCTATACAGTTATAGGGTATGCAGTGAGTCCAACGGCTGACCAAATTTAGGAAAATCCCCACTAAAAAATTAAACACACATAGAGCAGGGCCACAGTAAGACATATTCATGTTAGAAAGGAGAGAGTCTGCTATACATTTATAGGGTAAGCAGTGAGTTCAACAGCTGACCAAATTTAGGAAAAACCCCAATTAATAATTAAAGACACATAGAGCAGAGCCACAGTAATGACAAATTCCCATTAGAAAGGAGAAAGTCTGCTATACAGTTATAGGGTATCCAGTGAGTCCAACGGCTGACCAAATTTAGGAAAAACCCCACTAAGAATTTAAAGACACATAGAGCAGGGCCAAAGTAACAAGTACGACATGTTCCCATTAGAAAGGAGAGGGTCTGCTATACAGTTATAGGGTATGCAGTGAGTCCGGCGGCTGACCAAATTTAAAAAAAATTCCACTGATAAATTACAGACACATAGAGCAGAGCCACAGTAACAACAAATTCCCATTAGAAAGGAGACAGTCTGCTATACAGTTATAGGGTATGCAGTGAGTCCAACGGCTGACCAAATTTAGGAAAAACCCCACTTAGAAATTAAACACACATGGAGCAGGGCCACAGTAACGACAAATTCCCATTAGAAAGGAGAAAGTCTGCTATACATTTATAGGGTATGCAGTGAGTTCAACGTCTAACCAAATTTAGGAAAAACCCCACTAAGAGATTAAAGACACATAGAGCATGGCCACAGTAATGAAAAATTCCCATTAGAAAGGAGAGAGTCTCCTATACAGTTATAGAGTAAGCAGTGAGTCCAACAGCTGACCAAATTTAGGAAAAACCCCACTTAGAAATTAAAGACACATAGAGCAGGGCCACAGTAAGACAAATTCCCATTAGAAAGGAGAGAGTCTGCTATACATTTATAGGGTATGTAGTGAGTCCAACGGCTGACCAAATTTAGGAAAAACCCCACTAAGAGATTAAAGACACATAGAGCAGAGCCACAGTAATGACAAATTCCCATTAGAAAGGAGAGAGTCTGCTATACAGTTATAGGGTATGCAGTGAGTCAAACGGCTGACCAAATTTAAGAAAAACGCCACTAAGAAATTAAAGAAACATAGAGCAGGGCCACAGTAATGACAAATTCCCATTAGAAAGGAGAGAGTCTGCTATACAGTTATAGGGTATGCATTGAGTCCAACTGCTGACCAAATTTAGGAAAAACCCCACTAAGAAATTAAACACACATAGAGTAAGGCCACAGTAATGACAAATTCCGATTAGAGAGGAGAGAGTCCGCTATACAGTTATAGGGTATGCAGTGAGTCCAACGGCTGACCAAATTTAGGAAAAACCCCACTTAGAAATTAAACACACATAGAGCAGAGCCACAGTAATGACAAATTCCCATTAGAAAGGAGAGAGTCTGCTATACAGTTATAGGGTATGCAGTGAGTCCAACGGCTGACCAAATTTAGGACAAACGCCACTAAGAAATTAAAAACACATAGAGCAGGGCCACAGTAATGACAAATTCCCATTAGAAAGGAGAGAGTCTGCTATACAGTTATAGGGTATGCAGTGAGTCCAACGGCTGACCAAATTTAGGAAAAACCCCACTAAGAAATTAAACACACATAGAGCAGGGCCACAGTAAGACAAATTTCCATTAGAAAGGAGAGAGTCTGCTATACAGTTATAGGGTATGCAGTGTAGTGTTGTGCCACCCCCGTAGTGTTCGAGTTCGGTTCGGTTCGTCGAACACCCGTGTGTTCGCCGAACTGTTCGTCGAACTGTTCGTCGAACACCTTCGAACACCGTTAAAACCAATGGCAGGCAAACAAAAACACATAGAAACACATAGAAAACACCTTCAAAGGTGTCCAAAAGCTGACAAACTGCTCAGAAGACATAACTAACACATGGAAAAGTGACAAGTACATATAGTCATGCGAAAATAAAAGAGGTGGAGGAGTAAAAGGAGGGGGAGACACAGATATAGGCATGTCATGCCCTTCTTAAATCCAAAAAGTGAGAAGCCGACACGGCCAGTCCGCTCCTGCCCGTGCCACCTCCGTGTCGCCGGGTTTGTGCCAGAGCCGCGGTGAACCCTGATGGCCAGCCCCTCTCTCCCAATACTGGTGCCTGTCCGCTGGTGGGTCGAGCGAGCCCCCCTGTGGTGGAGGCAGCTCTAAGCTTTTTAATTTAAATTGTCTCTCTAATTTGAATGAATACACTTTAAATCCATTTACAAGGATCTATTGGAGGGCAAGTCTCATGCCAGCAGCCGCGTAATTCCAGCTCCAGTAGCGTCCACTAAAGCTGCTGCAGTTAAAAAGCTTTTATAAGGATCGAGCTCGGCTGTCCACCGCAAGGCATCCTACTGCCAGTCCCAGCCCCTATGCCTTGGGGTGCCTCCTGATGCTCTTCACTGAGTATCCCGTGGTCCCGAAGCATTTCCTTTGAAAAAATGAAGTGTCCAAACTACAGGTGGTGTAGCTTGCTTAACAGCCGGGATAATCCGCTGACTAGCAGACCCTGCTACTAGGCACAAAGTATTTCCTGGGCTAGATGCAGTTAAAAATTTGTAATTAGATACTCTCGTTGGATGCTGAGAAAGCATTTCATAGAGTCTCCTGGCACGCCATATATGATTCTCTTAAAAAGCTTGGGGTAGGGGTCTAGGGGACCCTTTTATAGCCAAAATCACGGCCCTGTATCGCAATACGTCACCTAGGCTGAAGATAAATGGAACTGTAGCACCCTGAGGGCTCGGTTGCTACAGAGGTATTGCACCTCACCCAGAGGTGTGATATCTCACTCTCAGGTAAGGATGGAGTGTGGATCAGGACCCCGACACCTGCATGCATTACACCACATTGCCGTGGGGCAGGGCGACCAATATGCCCCTGAGATGGGCACGACAGTCCCTGTCCCTGGCTGGAGTGGGGGGAGGGAACACTGAGGAAGGGGAACCCTGTAGTGCAGGAGCAGGGAGGAAGCAGTTCCTGGGTGCATTGAGAAGGGAGTATAAAAGGTGGGCACCATCTTAGTTCAGTGCAGAGAAGTCTGAGCAGAAGTGGCAGGGAGCAGGGGCTCTGCATGAGCTCTGCTCCGGAGGCGGGCCTAGTAACAGAGGCCCAGGCCTGGAAGAGGGAGAAGGAAGGAAGAGGAGCGGAGAAGGCTCCAGGAACGAGGAACGAAGGGATCTCAGGGGTGCGGACGGGCGAGTCGCCACCGCACGCCAGAATCCACCTGCGTGGAGGGGTCAGGCCAAAGGGGGAAACGAGTCCCCGAAACTAGTGGAGGCAGGAAACGACCCTCAGCTAGAAACAGGAGGCTGTGACATTTTATGTGGCGCAGCCCCTCGCTACACCCGCTAGGAAGGCACCACATAGGGTCAGGGAAACTGGCGCCAAGTTTACCAAGAGGAGGCCCGAGGCAGCCGGACAGAAGGGTTGGTAAGAAAGGCCAGACAAAGGACACACAAAGGGGGTCCTGTGAAGCGCTCCAAAGTTATCTGGGAGTTGTCTGAGCCCCTCACCTGGTGAGCACAGTACGACGTGGGCAGCCGTTACCTGCAGACGTGGTCTGGATAATAAGAACTGTGAGTAAAGGCCCTGGACTGCATCACTGACTCCGTGTCATTACTGCTGCTGCCCTGCACCATCACCCCCATCCTCCGCATACACTGCCCTGTGGCTATACTCCTCCCGTGGGGAGTTATGCTACGCTCTGCTGCACCCACAACACCAGCCTCAGCGGTCTGCCCTGGAGCGGCGGTTCACTCTGACCGCAATCCACGGGTGGCGTAGTCGGACATTTAAACATCAAAACCACATAAATAGTTCCGCCACTGGTTTGACCGCCCTGAGCCACGGAACCGGGTTGCCGCCACGGAGACTACAACCACCAGCATCGACCAAAAAGGGTCCGGCTCCGGGTGTCCCAAGGCCCAGGGTGCGCGTCAGAACATTTTCATCACCTTTCACAATCACCAATGGGACAAGGCAGGGATGTTCTCTGTCCCCTCTCTTATACATCCTAGTGACGGAGCACCTGCTCTCATCAATTCGCCATAACCCCAATATTAGGTGGATTGAGGTGGGAGGCACCGAGTACAAGTGCTCTCTATTTGCTGATGATGTCCTAGTATATATCACTCAATCACATATATCCATCCATGCTGTTATGGCTGAAATAGATCACTTTGTTACATGGTCAAATTTTAAAATCAATGCAGCGAAGTCTGAGGCCCTCGATGTCTCCCTCCCCAAATCCATATAGGATTCCATCCAGTCCAACTTTCCCTTTGCCTGGCCCTCACAGGGTATCAAATACTTAGGAATTCCTATTCATAGAGACCTCTCCCATCTATGTTATCTTAATTTTGGGCCCTCTATTGAACAACTCCATACAGACCACGGTTGGCAAGTTAGAACCGTAAGATTCACTACGTGAACCACTGGTGTTTTGTGGAAAAGCACATGTACACTGTGTTCCAAATTATTATGCAAAAAGTGTTTAGGAGTGATAAGGGAAGAATTTGTTTGTCAGTTAAACTCATTGATGGTGATGTGTGTCAGGACTCTTTATATCACTGTAAGCAATTGCAGACACCAGTGCTAATTAGTTTGTCAGGTGTGTCCAATGAAAGGCAAGACTACTTAAGAAGGCTCTCTCACATTATTCAGCAGCCTACATTTTCTGCCAAAATGGGAAAGAAAAAGGATGTGTCGGCTGCTGAGAAGCAACAAATTGTGGAGTGTTTAGGTCAAGGCATGACTACAATCAACATTATGCGATGATCAGGATGAAGTGTCTTGGCAATCAAGAAGTATGTAGCTGATTCACAGTACACACGTGTGCGTGCTGATAAGGGCAAATTGAGGACTCTTTCCTACAGGCAATTACGTCAGGTTGAAAGAGCAGCGGCAAAAAAGCCTTGTCATAGCAGCAGACAAGTTTTTGAAGCTGCTTGTGCCTCCAACGTCCCCCGAAAAACAAGATGCAGGGTCCTTCAGAGGTTTGCAGCTGTGCATACGCCATCCTGTCGACCTCCTCTATCCACTTCACACAAGCAGAAACGGCTCCAGTGGGCCAAACATTACATGAAGACTGATTTCAAAACTGTTTTGTTCACGGATGAGTGCCGTGCAGCGCTCGATGGTCCAGATGGATGGAGTGGAGGATGGCTGGTTGATGGACACCCCACGCAAACACGGCTACAGCACCAACAAGGAGGAGGTGGAGTAATGTTTTGGGCTGGAATCATGGGGAGAGAGATTGTCGGCCCCTTTAGGATTCTGAAGGCGCTAAAGATGAACTCCATAATGTATGTGGATTTTCTCAAACAGCACTTCCTGCCATGGTTCAAGAAGAAGAACCGTGTATTTCACAGCAAGATCATTTTTCTGCATGATAATGCACCATCTCATGCTGCACATAAAACATCTGCATCTCTGGCTGATATGGGCATAAAAGGGGACAAACTTATGGTGTGACCCCCATGCTCCCCTGACCTCTACCCCATTCAGAACCTTTGGAGCATCATTAAAAGGAGTTCACATCTAAGCAACAGCTCTGGGAGGGTATTCTGTCCTCATGCAAAACAATTGAAGCAGAAACCATCCAAAACCTGACAAATTCAATGGACGAGAGAGTTCAGAAGCTCCTTTCGAACAAGGGGTCCTATGTGAAAATGTAACATCACCTAGAATAAAGTTTTGAGTTGAAAACTGTTTGATTTCAGTTTCTAACAACCTGCTAATGCTTATAATTTCAAAAATGACCATTTTTTTGGTCTTTATTAAAATGAAAAGGTTGATCGAAAAGTTTGGGGGATCTAAGAGTGTGGCAACCCAGTAGTCATGATTACTTCGAATTCTGACAATATGAGGGTCATGCTGCAGGTAGTGCAGCAAGAAGGCACTTATGTGTCTTGCGCATCTCTGAGCCACAAAATTATTTTCCGGGCTAGATGCAGCTAAAAATTATTTTTAATTTTAAATCTGGTGGAGCTTATTATAGATGGCCTAATAGGATCAGTGCTGCACACTGCTACAAAGCCCAAATTATTTTCCAGTCAAGATACAGATAAACATGATTAGTAATTTGAAAGCTTAAAACGGTTGGTAGGGTGATTTTAAACAATCATCAAGCTTTTACTCTCCCCAGGATGACACAGGGGTAGAAAAGTCGTTTCGGATCCATGATTTGTTCATCTTTATGAACGTGAGTCTGTCTACATTATCAGTGGAGAGCCGCGTGCGCTTATCTGTCAGCACACCACCAGCAGCGCTGAACACACGTTCAGACAGAACGCTGGCTGCGGGGCATGAAAAGATCTCCAAGGCGTAAGTGGCTAGCTCCGGCCATTTATCCAGATTGGAAGCCCAAAAAGAGCAAGGGTCCAGTGACACAGTCGTGGCTTCAATGTTTACTTGGAGATACTCCTGTACCATCGTCTCTAGGCGTTGACTATGTGTCAGACTTCTTGTCTCCTGTGGCCTTGCAAAGGATGGGCTAAAAAAGTGGTGAAATGATTCCGCAAAATTGATGTTACCACCAGATACTGTGGTTCTGTTACGGTTTGAGTGCTGAACACATGACGGTCCCACGGTTGGCAAGTTGGAACTGTGAGATTCACTACGTGCACCACTGGTATTTTGTGGAAAAGCACATGGAAGATTCTGCAACAGTCTCTGCTGATACTCCTGCATGCGTGCATCCCTTTCTATGGCAGGAATAATTTCTGCAAATTTACTTTTGTACCGGGGATCTAACAGTGTGGCAACCCAGTAGTCAGGATTATTTCTAATTCTCACAATTCGAGGGTCATGTTGCAGGTAGTGCAGCAAGAAGGCACTCATGTGTGTTGCGCATCCAGGAGCACCAAGTCCCTGTTGTGTTGGTGGCGAGGTAACAATCATGCTTCCTTCCTCTGTCCTCTCCCCCCAACCTCGCACAACAGAAATGTGATCAAGGTCTCCCTCATCTGATGAGTCTTCCATCAGTTCGTCCTCCACTTCTTCCTGGGCTCCTGCACCTTCCTCACTAGTTTGGCTGCTACCATGCGCCCTGGTAAAACCATCTCCCCCACCCTCACATGCCTGCCGCCTTGGTGCTGCCGACCGTCTGGACCTTGCAGATGTTAGCCCTTCCGCATACAACTCCTCCTCCTCTACTTCCTCCACCTCCTCTTGTGCCACCACCTGACTCCGAATTCTGTTTAACATGTGCTCCAGCATGTAAATCACCGGAATAGTCATGCTGATAATGGCATCGTCAGCACTAAACATCTTCGTCGCCATTTCAAAACTGTGCAGAAGGGTGCATAGGTCCCTGATCTGAGACCACTCCTCCAGCGTGATTTGCCCCACCTCTGAATCTCGTTGGCCCAGGCTATACGTCAGAACGTATTGCACCAGGGCTTGTCGGTGCTGCCACAGTCGCTGCAACATGTGCAGAGTTGAATTCCACCGGGTAGGCACATCGCATTTTAGCCGGTGAAGTGGCAGGCCCAACGACTTCTGTAGAGATGAAAGTCGCTGAGCTGCGGGATGCAAACGGCGGAAGTGAGCACACAGCGACCGTGCCCTCTGCAGAAGGCCATCTAGTCTGGGATAGTGGGCTAAAAATTGCTGGACAACCAGGTTCAACACGTGAGCCATACAAGGCACGTGTGTGACATTGCCCCGGCGAAGGGCCGCACCCAGGTTTGCAGCATTGTCGCACACGGCCTTCCCTGGTTTCAGGTCCAGTGGAGACAACCATTCATGAAATTGGTTCTCCAGAGCTGACCACAACTCCTCAGCTGTGTGACTCACATTTCCCAGACATTTCAATGTAAAAACCGCCTGATGACGTTGAGCCCTACTGCCAGCATAGTAAGGAGGTGTGCAGGATCCCTTCTGCGCAGTTAGAAAGCTTGTGGCATGACCAGACAGGCTTTGGGTGCAGGTGGAAGACCGAGAGGAGGTTGAGGAGGCAGAAGCAGTGGAGGAACTTTGACGTAAAGAGGATTGACGCACAACTCGTGGGGACGGCAAGACTTGGACAGCAGCCCCTTGTCCTGCTGTCACCATAGTTACCCAGTGCCCAGTCAGCGACATGTAACGCCCCTGTCCATGCCTACTCGTCCAAGTGTCTGTGGTGAAATGCACCCTGTCACACACAGAGTTTCTCAAAGAAGCGGTGATGTTGTGTGCGACATGCTGGTGGAGCGCAGGCACACCTTTCTTTGAGAAGTAGTGCCGACTGGGCATCTGGTACTGGGGCACTGCGACGGACATAAGGTCTCGAAAATCCTCTGTGTCCACCAGGCGGAAAGGCAGCATTTCTGTAGCCAAGAGCTTGCAGATGGTGAAATTCAACCTCTTAGCTTTCTCATGGCTAGGAGGAAATGGTCTTTTACTTGTCCACATCTGAGGGACCGAGGGCTGGCTATTGTGCTTAAACGGGGTTGATAAGGGTGTCGCCGGCAAACTGCCGGTCTGTGAGGAAGATGCAGGCGGACATGTTAGGTTGCCTTGATCCAAAGGTGGTGCTATCGATGTCGGACAGCGCTCAACACCAGCTGCTGTTACCACCTCCAAAGAAAATGATGACCTGCCAATCACGCTGGCTGTTGCGGGTAAAGAGGTGGCAGGTCTGCGCCCCAAAACAGCTGTGACTGCTGTCCCCCCAGTCACAGAGGATGAAGAGGCCGCGGATGCACAAGATATGGCAGACGGCGGTTGGCCCGGCCGGCTAGGCCGCATTGTAGCACACTGAGCTTCCCACTGCAACTTATGCTTCATGTCCATGTGCCGGTTCATGCATGAAGTACTCAAACTATGTATTTTTTGGCCTCTACTTAGCTTTTGCTGACAAATGTTACAGATAACACAAGTTGGGTCATCTTTATCGATCTGAAAAAATGCCCAGGCTATGCAAGGCTTAGCACCCATGCGACCTGAAGAGCCACCACGACTTGTGGTGAGAGGCAGAGTTGTGTTTGAGGATGCAGTTGTTGACGTGCTTCCAGTACTACGTCTCTGTCCAGGAAGGCGCAACCTGACCTCGTCGTCACTAGCATCTTCCTCCACCTCCTCTGCTGACCTCATCTCTTGGCTGACTGTGGGTTGACAGTAAGTGGGATCTCCAACCTCATCATCATCACCCTGTGTGTTATCACACCCGTCGTCCTCAGAGCCAACCTTTTCCTGCCCTGACAAAAAACTAAAGTTGTCGCTCCAATCAGGTATTTGAGTCTTATCATCGTCTTCCTCATTGTCTCCACCAACAGGAGTTACAGTTTGGGAATGAGGGTCTACATTATGGTCAGAACCTTCTGCGTCTGGTCCTGGATCCGACTCATAAAGATTCTGGGCATCAGTGCAGATCATTTCCTCGTCTGGATTCACAGAAGCGCTGGAGTCGACCTCTGATTCCCAGGCTATAGTATGAGTAAACAGCTCTGCAGACTCAACCATCTGTTCTACCTCATACTCAGACGGGCAGCTGGAGATTTGGGAGCTGTGAGGAAGCAAGTGCGATTTGGGTGACACCTTTGAGGACTGGAGTATTTGTGATGTTGAAGTTGATGTGGAGGAGAGCCCACTTAAAGGAGCACTTGATATCCGTTGAAGCACCTGCTGTTTTTGTGCCTCATCTGGAATTTGTAGCGATTGGCGTGGCCGTAAGAAAGGGATCTTATCACATTGTCCGCTAAAAGAAGTAGACATTTTAGTTTGGCTGGAAGATGGTCTTTCTTCTGCAGATGTTACTGTTGCTTTAACACCTACCCCACGGACACAACCTTTTTTCCCCTTCCCAACACGCCTATTCCCCTTTCCACCAGCAGCAGGCCTTTTTCCACTCATTTTGGTGGTTAACTAATTCACAACTCTGGAGTTGTTTGCACAAAAAAACAATGGATGGTAACCGAGCAGAGCTGAGTGGCCAAACTGTGGTATTAGGCCAAAACTATTGGCTGGGTTAGATGCAGAAAAAAATATATTCAGTTTGCAACCTGATGGAGGTCAGTATAGATGGACTAATACAACAAGTCCCACACACAGCTAGAAGCCCAAATATTTTTTCAGAGGTACTATAGATGCAGATACAAATTATTTTTAATTTGCAACCTGATGGAGGTCAGTATAGATGGACTAATACAACAAGTCCCACACACAGCTAGAAGCCCAAATATTTTTTCAGAGGTACTGTAGATGCAGATAAAAATTATTTTTAATTTGCAACCTGATGGAGGTCAGTATAGATGGACTAATAGAGAAAGTCCGACACACTGCTAGAAGGCCAAATATTTTTTCAGAGCTAGATGCAGAAAAAAATTATATTCAGTTTGCAACCTGATGGAGGTCAGTATAGATGGATTAATAGAACAAGACCCACACACAGCTAGAAGCCCAATATTTTTTCAGAGGTAGATGCAGAAAAAAATGTATTCAGTTTGCAACCTGATGGAGGTCAGTATAGATGGACTAATACAACAAGTCCCACACACAGCTAGAAGCCCAAATATTTTTTCAGAGGTACTGTAGATGCAAATAAAAATTATTTTTAATTTGCAACCTGATGGAGGTCAGTATAGATGGACTAATACAACAAGTCCCACACACAGCTAGAAGCCCAAATATTTTTTCAGAGGTACTGTAGATGCAGATACAAATTATTTTTAATTTGCAACCTGATGGAGGTCAGTATAGATGGACTAATACAACAAGTCCCACACACAGCTAGAAGCCCAAATATTTTTTCAGAGGTAGATGCAGAAAAAAATATATTCAGTTTGCAACCTGATGGAGGTCAGTATAGATGGACTAATACAACAAGTCCCACACACAGCTAGAAGCCCAAATTTTTTTTCAGAGGTACTGTAGATGCAGATAAAAATTATTTTTAATTTGCAACCTGATGGAGGTCAGTATAGATGGACTAATAGAGAAAGTCCGACACACTGCTAGAAGGCCAAATATTTTTTCAGAGCTAGATGCAGAAAAAAATTATATTCAGTTTGCAACCTGATGGAGGTCAGTATAGATGGATTAATAGAACAAGACCCACACACTGCTAGAAGCCCAAATATTTTTTCAGAGGTAGATGCAGAAAAAAATATATTCAGTTTGCAACCTGATGGAGGTCAGTATAGATGGACTAATACAACAAGTCCCACACACAGCTAGAAGCCCAAATATTTTTTCAGAGGTACTGTAGATGCAGATAAAAATTATTTTTAATTTGCAACCTGATGGAGGTCAGTATAGATGGACTAATAGAGAAAGTCCGACACACTGCTAGAAGGCCAAATATTTTTTCAGAGCTAGATGCAGAAAAAAATTATATTCAGTTTGCAACCTGATGGAGGTCAGTATAGATGGATTAATAGAACAAGACCCACACACAGCTAGAAGCCCAATATTTTTTCAGAGGTAGATGCAGAAAAAAATATATTCAGTTTGCAACCTGATGGAGGTCAGTATAGATGGACTAATACAACAAGTCCCACACACAGCTAGAAGCCCAAATATTTTTTCAGAGGTACTGTAGATGCAAATAAAAATTATTTTTAATTTGCAACCTGATGGAGGTCAGTATAAATGGACTAATACAACAAGTCCCACACACAGCTAGAAGCCCAAATATTTTTTCAGAGGTAGATGCAGAAAAAAATATATTCAGTTTGCAACCTGATGGAGGTCAGTATAGATGGACTAATACAACAAGTCCCACACACAGCTAGAAGCCCAAATATTTTTTCAGAGGTACTGTAGATGCAGATAAAAATTATTTTTAATTTGCAACCTGATGGAGGTCAGTATAGATGGACTAATAGAGAAAGTCCGACACACTGCTAGAAGGCCAAATATTTTTTCAGAGCTAGATGCAGAAAAAAATTATATTCAGTTTGCAACCTGATGGAGGTCAGTATAGATGGATTAATAGAACAAGACCCACACACTGCTAGAAGCCCAAATATTTTTTCAGAGGTAGATGCAGAAAAAAATATATTCAGTTTGCAACCTGATGGAGGTCAGTATAGATGGACTAATACAACAAGTCCCACACACAGCTAGAAGCCCAAATATTTTTTCAGAGGTACTGTAGATGCAGATAAAAATTAGTTTTAATTTGCAACCTGATGGAGGTCAGTATAGATGGACTAATAGAATGATGCTGTGCCCAAAAGATTTTACTTCACTAGGTGCAGTAAAAAAATTGGTATTCTATACACAGGTGGTATATCTTGCAGCACAGATAGGCTACTCCACTGACTAACACACTCTGCAATAGGCCAAAAAGGATTAGCTTTGCTAGATTCAGCCAAATGCTGTGAAAAAAACTTGCACAGCACTGGCACAGACCTGCCTGGCAAAAACTGATAGGAACTGATGTAACCTAGTCCTGAAAAGGACTCCAATTACAATTAATCTTTACTCCCATAACCTATCTATTTAAGAGCACAGACCTGCCTGATAAAAGTCGTAGGAAATGCTGTAACCTAGTCCTTAAAAGGACTGCAATCACAACTATTCCCTACTCCCAAGCTATCTGTATATTTGTGCGAAAATTGGCTTGAAATTAACAAGGTATAGCGCACACAGCAACAGCGGTGCCGTCTAACACGCAGCTGCAGCAGTGAGAAAATGGTGGCGACGGGGAAAATGGCTTGGTCTTATAGGGCAAGGACATGTGACATACACTGCCAATGACACATGCCCTTGCTTGTGTGAAAAAAAGCACTTCGCTCCGTGTGTGCGCTGCTGATAGGCTGACAGATTGCACCTCCCCACTGCAAATGCGGGAAAGAGAAAAAAAAATGGAGATCTTCATTGTTCCTGCAGAGATCCATCCCCTGCCCCTCCCCCCACCCCGCTGTACACTCAAACTGCGTATTAACATTAATTTTCATCATTACTGAGAAAAAATCCAGTTATGATTTTGGTGCACGAACAGTTATCGAACATAACCTCGAACAGCCGAATTTTTATCAAATTGTTCGTGTTCGCCGAACGTCTCGAACACCGCCCAAAACAGCTCGAATTTGAGATTGGCGAACAGTTCGAGTAGAACAACGCTCATCTCTAATGCAGTGAGTCCAACGGCTGACCAAATTTAGGAAAAACCCCACTAAGAAATTAAACACACATAGAGCAGGGCCACAGTAAGACAAATTCCCATTAGAAAGGAGAGAGTCTGCAATACATTTATAGGGTATGCAGTGAGTCCAACGGCTGATCAAATTTAGGAAGAACCCCACTAAAAGATTAAAGACACATAGAGCAGGGCCACAGTAATTACAAATTCCGATTAGAAAGGAGAGAGTCCGCTATACAGTTATAGGGTATGCAGTGAGTCCAACGACTGACCAAATTTAGGAAAAACCCCACTAAGAGATTAAAGACATAGAGCAGGGCCATAGTAATGACAAATTCCCATTAGAAAGGAGAGAGTCCGCTATACAGTAATACGGTATGCAGTGAGTCCAACGGATGACCAAATTTAGGAAAAACCCCACTAAGAATTTAAAGACACATAGAGCAGGGCCAAAGTAACAAGTACGACATGTTCCCATTAGAAAGGAGAGGGTCTGCTATACAGTTATAGGATATGCAGTGAGTCCAACGGCTGACCAAATTTAGAAAAAACCCCACTGAGAAATTAAAGATACATAGAGCAGAGCCACAGTAACAACAAATTCCCATTAGAAAGGAGAGAGTCTGCTATACAGTTATAGGGTATGCAGTGAGTCCAACGGCTGAACAAATTTAGGAAAAACCCCACTGAGAAATTAAAGACACATAGAGCAGAGCCACAGTAACAACAAATTCCCATTAGAAAGGAGAAAGTCTGCTATACAGTTGTATGTAGTGAGTCCAACGGCTTACCAAATTTAGGAAAAACCCCACTAAGAAATTAAAGACACATAGAGCAGGGCCACAGTAACGACAAATTCCCATTAGAAAGGAGAGAGTCTGCTATACAGTTATAGGGTATGCAGTGAGTCCAACGGCTGACCAAATTTAGGAAAAACCCCACTAGGAAATTAAAGACACATAGAGCAGGGCCACAGTAATGACAAATTCCCATTAGAAAGGAGAAAGTCTGCTATACAGTTATAGGGTATGCAGTGAGTCCAACGGCTGACCAAATTTAGGAAAAATGCCACTAAGAAATTAAAGACACATAGAGCAGGGCCACAGTAACGACAAATTCCCATTAGAAAGGAGAGAGTCTGCTATACAGTTATAGGGTATGCAGTGAGTCCAACGGCTGACCAAATTTAGGAAAAACCCCACTAAGAAATTAAACACACATAGAGCAGGGCCACAGTAAGACAAATTCACGTTAGAAAGGAGAGAGTCTGCTATACATTTATAGTGTATGCAGTGAGTCCAACGGCTGACCAAATTTAGGAAAAACCCCACTAAGAGATTAAAGACACATAGAGCAGGGCCACAGTAATGACAAATTCCCATTAGAAAGGAGAGAGTCTGCTATACAGTTATATGGTAAGCAGTGAGTTCAACAGCTGACCAAATTTAGGAAAAACCCCACTAAGAAATTAAAGACACATAGAGCAGGTCCACAGTAATGACAAATTCCCATTAGAAAGGAGAGAGTCTGCTATACAGTTATAGGGTATGCAGTGAGTCCAACGGCTGACCAAATTTAGGAAAAACCCCACTAAGAATTTAAAGACACATAGAGCAGGGCCAAAGTAACAGGTACGACATGTTCCCATTAGAAAGGAGAGGGTCTGCTATACAGTTATAGGGTATGCAGTGAGTCCAGCGGCTGACCAAATTTAGAAAAAACCCCACTAAGAAATTAAAGACACATAGAGCAGAGCCACAGTAACAACAAATTCCCATTAGAAAGGAGACAGTCTGTTATACAGTTATAGGGTATGCAGTGAGTCCAACAGCTGACCAAATTTAGGAAAAACACCACTAAGAGATTAAAGACACATAGAGCAGGGCCACAGTAACAATAAATTCCCATTAGAAAGGAAAGAGTCTGCTATACAGTTATAGGGTTTGCTGTTATCCAATGGGTGACCAAATTTAGGAAAAACCCCACTAAGAAATTAAAGACACATAGAGCAGGGTCACAGTAATGACAAATTCCCATTAGAAAGGAGAGTCTGCTATACAGTTATAGGGTATGCAGTGAGTCCAACGGCTGACCAAATTTAGGAAAAAACCCCTAAGAATTTAAAGACACATAGAGCAGGGCCACAGTAACGACAAATTCCCATTAGAAAGGAGAGTGTCTCCCATAGTGTTGGCCTATGCAGTGAATGCAAGGGCTGTCAAAAATTTGGAGGCACTTCAATGCCCCTTGGAAGAGACGTATACCCATGTCTGGGTGTGAAAAGGTGCATGGGAATACACCTCCCAAGAAAAGACACTGTGTTTGAGTTTATGTTATGCTGCTATCATTCGGTGGTGTTGAGAAGTCTGGCCCAATCCAGCCCTTGTTCATTTTTCTAAGAGTCAGCATGTCAGCATTTTCAGTTGACAAGCGGATGCGCTTATCAGTTATAATTCCACCAGCGGCACTAAAAACCCAATCTGATAAAACGCTGGCGCAGGGCAGGCCAGGACCTCCAAGGCAAAGAGAGCCAGTTCATTCCACGTATCCAGGTTGGATACTCAATAATTATAAGGCACAGAGGAATCAACGAGGACGTTGGTACGGTCGGCAAGGAACTCCCTCAGCATTTTCCCAAACTTTGCACTCCTTGTGAGAGTACCCCGCGCCTCAAGGCCTGTGCGATGGGAGGGGCTGAGAAAACTCTCCCAGAACTTTGACAGTGTTCCCCTGCCTCTGCTGGATTGAAGTTGTGTCTCTCTCGCCTGTACTTCTTGGTTGTCCAACGAAGTGTGCCCTCTGCCGTCTGCGTTTTCAGATGGGAATTTTTTTAATAGTTCCGCAACAAGGGCCTTCTGGTACAGCCCTATTTTTGTAGACCTGTCCACCTCAGAAATAAGAGATATAAAGTACTTCTTGTAGCGTGGGTCTAGAAGTGTCACCAACCAGTAATGACTGTCTCCCAAAGTTTTGAGAACGCGATGGTCATGGGAAAGGCTGCGTAACATAAACTCAGCCATGCGTGCCAGACTACTAACAGGCAAGACTTCCGTGTCCTCACCAAGAGGATGACTGACCATGCTCTTCTCCTCCTCCTCTCTGTCCTCAGGCCATCCACACTGAACAGACGGTATGACAGCTGTGCAGGTAGTACCGTCTATAATGCATGAAACTAGCTCCTCTCCTTCCTCCTCCTCCTCTTCCTCATTGTCACCCAATCCACGTTGGGATGAGATGAGGCTGGGCTATGTGTAACCACCCTGTATGGTTCCTTGCTCCATCTCATCGTGCTCCGCCTGCAATGCATCCTCTTTGATTGTGAGCAGAGAGCATTTCAGAAGACAGAGAAGCGGGATGGTGACGCTAATTATGGCGTCATTGCCGCTCACCATCTTGGTGGAGTCCTCAAAGTTTTGGAGGATGGTACATATGTCTGACATCCATGTCCACTCCTGAGGTCTTATGTGTGGAGTCTGATCTGAATACCGATGGCCTTGTTGATGCTGATACTCAACAACTGCCCTCTTCTGCTCACAAATCCTTCCCAACATCTGCTGTGTAGAGTTCTAACACGTGGGGACATCACACACCAGTCTGTGATCCGGAAGCTGAAACACGGCAAGGGCGGAGGAAGCTGTAGCTGACTTTCGAAAATGGGCACACAGGCGGCATACTTTAACAAGCAGATCCGGCAGCTCCAGGTAGGATTTGAGAAACCGCTGAACCATGAGGTTAAGCACATGGGCCAGGCATGGTACGTGTGTGAGCTCGCCTCGCCTCGCTTCAGAGCTGCCACCAGGTTCCGGCCATTCCACACATGACCATGCCTGGCTGTAGGTTCAGCGGTTTGAGCCACAGATCTGCCTGCTCTTTCAGAGCTGTCCACACCTCTTCAGCATTGTGCGGTTTGTCACCTAAGCATATTAGCTTCAGCACAGCCTGTTGCCGCTTGGCCGAGGCAGTGCTGCAGTACTTCCAGCTTGTGACTGATGTGGTCATTTCGGAGATGGAGGCTGAAGAGGAGGAGGAGGCTGAGGAGGATTAGGTGCAGGAGCTGTAGACCGTGGGGGCAACCCTGATTGACCTAGGGCCCGCAATCCTTGGCGTTAGGAGGATGTGTTCCATCCCAAGTTCCAACTGGGTCCCGGCTTCCACTATGTTAACCCAGTGTGCCATCAGCGAGATGTACTATCTCTGCCCATAAGCACTTGTCCACGTGTCCGTGGATAGGTGGACTTTCCCGGTAACTGCGTTGTTGAGGGCATGGCTAATGTTTTGGGACACGTGCTTGTGTAATGTGGGGACAGCACACCGGGAGAAATAGTGGCGGCTGGGGACCGAGTATCAATGGACGGCCACCGCCATCAGGTTGCGGAATGCTTCCGTCTCCACGAGCCTGAAAGACAACATTTCGAGCGCAAGCAGTCGTGAAATGTGAGAATTTAGTAGTGTGGCTTGTGGGGCATTGGCTGCATATTTGCGCTTGCGTTCCAAGGACTGGGGTATGGACAACTGAACGCTGCGCTGGGACAAGGACATGGACGTGCTTCCTGATGCGGCTACTTGAGAGTGCACAATGACAGGTGCAGGGCAGAAGGCATCTTCGCATGCACCTTGGACAGGGGATTGGCTTGCATGCACAACAGCAGAAGAAGCAATGGTGCCACCCGCAGACACTGTTCCTGGACCCTGGGGTTCGGCCCACAAAGTCGGGTGCTTTGCTGCCATGTGCCTGATCATGCTGGTGGTAGTTAGGCTGGTCGTTTTGTCACCATTGCTGATGCTGGCCTGGCAGGTGGTGCAAATGGCCTTTTTGGGGTTATCGGCAGAGTCTTTAAAAAACAACCAGACTCGGGAAGACCTAACAGTTGTACTGGCAACTTCCTACATGTTGGTGTTACGGGGAATGGTTGCCTGCCTTCTGTCTGTGGCCACCACACTGCTTCTTCCTGCTTGTTGGGGTGCTCTGCCTCCCCCCCCTGTGTGCTGCTGTCCTCGCTCTGCATGTCCTCCTGCCAGGTTGGGCCAATTACTATATCATCCACCACCTCGACTTCCACTTCCACACCCTGGTCCTCCTCCTGACTTTCTGACAATTGTGTCTCATCATCGTCCACCTCTTGTGACACTTTCCCACTGTCGCCTTCGTATAACCGTGGCTGCTCAAATATTTGGGCATCGCTACATGCGATCTCCTCTTGCCCCTCTTCAAGTGGACCGGGCGAGAGGCCCAAATCTATAAATGGAAATGTGAACAGCTCTTCAGAGTGTCCAAGTATGGGATCAGTTGTCTCTGGGTACTCGGCATGGTGGGAGGAAGGAGGATCAGGGTGAGGAATATGCGGTCCAGACTCAGGGCTACTGAGACTTGACCTTGTGAAAGACAGGGTGGTGGTGGTGGTGGTGGTGGCTAAGTGACTGGAAGCATTATCCGCTATCCAACCAACAACCTTTTGACACTGCTCTGGGTTCAATAGTGGTGTGCTGCGGTCCCCTAGGAATTGGGACAGGAAGGTCAGGTGAGAAGATGTGGGTGTTTGTTGTGGCACAATTTCATCTTGATCACGGCCTTGTCCTCGGCCTCTGCAAGCACCATCACCATCACGTCCAGTTCCCCGTCCCTTGCCACGTGCATTGCCCATTTTAAATGGAGGACAGTATCTTCCACGCTCACTACAAATGACTGAGTTAGGAGCGAACTTATATGTGATCCGTGTGACGGAGAAAGCAGAGTTTTAAAGACCTGGCCTGTAGGTAAGTAGTTTTATCAGCAAACTGGCGTGAATTGTTTCACTGCCACACTGAAAGAAATTTTTAATGGAGGCCAGAAATGGCAGTATTTTCTGACAACGTATATGTGATCCGTGTGACGGAGAAAACAGAGTTTTAAATACCTGGCCTGTAGGTAACTAGTTTGAACAGCAAACTGGTGTGAATTGCTTCACTGACATACTAAAGGAAATTTTTAATGGAGGCCAGAAATGACAGTATTTTCTGACAATGTATATGTGATCCGTGTGACGGAGAAAACAGAGTTTTAAATACCTGGCCTGTAGGTAACTAGTTTGAACAGCAAACCGGTGTCGAAAATGTCGCTGACACAGTGAAAAAAAGTTGGAATGGAGGCCAAAAATTGCATTATTTTCTGAAAACGTATATGTGATCCATGTGACGGAGAAAACACGGTTTTAAATAGCTGGATTTCTAGCGCTGTAATATAGAAAGGACCTGGCTGTATTCTGCAGTGCCAACAAGCAAATGGCGCAGAACAATGGTGTTCTCTGGATTGCTTTTTAAGCAAATAATGAGGATTAAGATCCAAAAAAAAGTATTCCTGGCCCCTGAGACCTGGGCCTTTGTATAGAAATATCTAACAGCAGCAGAAGGCAGAATTGGAATGGAGCCTCTTGTGCTATATGCATTGCAGTCTGCTATATACCCTGCCTGCCTATATACACTGCCTGCCTGATAGCTCTGCAGATGGATTAGTTAGTCCTCAAAAGGACTGTTTGTTAAGATGGATATGTGTAATGTACGGTTTTTCTCCCTACACTACCTAATACACAAGCAAATCTCTCCCTGACGCAGCAGCACCTCTCTCCACTCTGCCTGATTCCAGAGTGACTGTGACGAGCACAGCGGCGCCAGGTCTGATATAGACCTGATGACGCTGTGCGGCCATCCAATCACTGTAATGCCACAACCACCATGTGGTATTACAATGAGTGGCAGGCAATACCTGCATGTTAATTGGCGCACTAAAGGGCGCCAAACATTCCGGGAGGGGACCCGAGTTCCCGCCGAGCATCCCCGGAAATACTCGGCGAGCGCCGAGCATCTCGAGCAGTGAGATGCTCGGGCGAGCACCGAGCAGTAGCGAGCATGCTCGCTCATCACTAACCAGGAACATTCCAATGTTTGATGGAGAGATGCTTGGGATACCTAAATTTCGAAGCAACCCTGATATATTTAGGTGACATGATCATTTATGTCTCAACGTTCGAAGACGATCTTATACGGCTGGACCAAGTGCTGGAGCGGCTTCAAAGACATGGGTTAAAATTCAAAACCAGGAAATGTCACTTGTTTAAGCAGGAAATTGAATATCTGGGACACACTGTGTCTAGCGCAGGAGTATACCATCCCACGGAAAAGGTAATTGCAATACAGAAGTGGCCCACTCCTACCAACCTGAGAGAACTGAGCATACCTGGGGCTAGCGGAATACTACCGCAGGTTCATTAAGGACATCGCCAAGATTGAGGCACTACTTAACAAGTTGTTGCAAGGAACGTAAGGGGGAGCCAAGAGTCAACCAATCCATTGTGATCCACAGCAAGAGGAAGAGTTTCAGGCATTGAGGATAGCTCTGACGAACGCTCCCATCTTGGCTTACGCTGACTTCTCTCAGCTCTTCATGCTGTACACCGATGAAGCCTGTATGGATTATGGGCAGTACTGGCCCAGGTGCAGGAAAGAAGAGAAAGATGCCAGTTGGTCGCTGAGAGACAGGGAAAGGAATACGGACAACTATGTTACACGCACGCCGCTAGGTTCAGATAGGGGCGAGACAGGTTACATGAATTCTTTGGAATCCTGGCGGAACCGTTACTCAGGGCGACAATAGACCATGTGCTGCAGCATCTCTCAGGCACACAGGGGTATTGACTCTCAGGCACAGACACGTGGGCTGTTTCACTTGCTGACCAGACACACTTGTCAAGAGTCCTCATAAACGGTAGAATAGTAGAATTTAATAAGAAGCCGCACAGCCAGTGCAAGTTAAGTCTTATGAGCAACAGGCTCCAGTGACAAACAGTACAGTTTCCTCAGCAGCACAGCAGTTCACAGTCTTCCCAGTAGTACAGAACGGCACAGTTCTAATGCAAAGGCACATTAATGAACGCAGCATTCTTTACAGCACAGTGAGATGGAGGAGGTGGGGAGGGTTTGCTGAGGGAGATGATCCCTGAGACACCATTTCTTCCAGTCCTTATCTTTCTGCCTGACAATACTCTGCACTGCTAGTTCAGGAACTCTACCTGACCTGTGCTTAACTTCACTCCTGAGTTTAATCCTTATCACTTGCAGGGGCGCTTCTGTAAGATACGGAACACACACACACCACTTTTCTCTTCGGCTCCAGCCAGACAGTAAACAACTTCCCCACAATCCCCCTGGGGCTCTGCTAAAACACTCCCCTTCTCCTGTGACTGTGTTAACCCCTCTAGTTGCTGGATGCTTCTGGAGCACAGCACTTCCTGTCTCCTGTGCTTGTGTTAGTTCTAATAGTTGCTGAATGCTTTTAAAGCAACAGCACTACTTCTGTATGTCACACTCTTCCCTCCTTTTTGAATGTTGTCCTCGACATTCATCTTAATTGGTCAATCTGACCAATTCTGAGACAGTGGTGAAAGTTGTATAACTTTATATACAAATTGACATTGTGAAATTGGTATAATGTTCATAAACATTGATAACAACCTAATCTTACTACCTTTTTCTTGTAGGATGCCTGTAAGAAATAATCAATTAACACAATTAAAACAATCAGCATCTCTTCAGCTGGAGCTTTTCGTATGTCTTTAACCAGCTCTCTCTCTATGCTTTAACAGTTCTTTGTTTCTACAAAGTCTTTTAAGGAAAATCAAAGCATGAAAACAAGTCTTTCCACCAGGCAACATCTTCCATACTGCCTCTCTGTGGTGAATACCAGTCAAGTGTGCTTACCTGGTCCGCAGGCAGAGATACCTGTTTCCAGCCGACAGTCCTTGGCACTTGACTCGGTTCACCAAGTGTCTCATACGTCAGCATCACGGGCCTCCTCACTTCTCGAGTCAACATCCTCCTGGTGGGTTGTTCCTCAGAGACCACGGGGTCTTCGGTCACAGAAGTTTCTTCCACTGCACTCATTTCCCGTGCTTCCTCAGATGCTCTTGGAGCTGCCTCTGTAAGTTCCTGTACTTCTCCTGAGTTGCTTGTTTCCGCACGGTCTGGTAATTCCGCTCCTCCTGAGTGTCGATCGGTCTCTTCAAGGGCCAGTGTTCGATCATCAGATCTGAATTGGACTTCATCTGTACTCCTTGGTACGAACTCTAGAGCCTCAGGACTTAGTTCACTCTCCTGAGGATGGTACATCCCTCTTCTTGCCGGTCCGAGAAACACAACGGTGTGTTCTTCTCCATCGGAACTTTCAAGGTCACTATCCACCTCCAGAGCTTCAGTCTGTGGTGGTCCCTTAGTGGATCTTGGACGATGTTAGTCTACTTCTGGGAAGTCTTGTTGTGGTGGGAGATAATCACAGGGTAGTAGTAAATTCTGATGGACTATTCTGGTTTTCTTGTCTCCCGTTTCCAATCGGTTTTCATACACTGGGCTGTCATCAGCTTTCATCCTTACGACCACATACACCTTGTCTTCCCAGTACGACCGAAGTTTCCTGGACCGCCTTTCTCACGTACGTTCTTGACTAGCACCCGGTTCCCGGTGCCAATTCAGCTCCATAACATTTTTGATCATAGTACTCCTTACTCTTGCTCTGTCCTTTCGTAAACCACTTTGGATGCTATGTTGTATGCCTCTGCCATCCGTTCCTTCCATTTCCGAACTTACTCCGGATATGTTTTGTAAGTGTCTGACACCGGAGTATGGAACATGATGTCGATTGACAGTCTTGGCGATCGTCCATACAATAAGAAAAAGGGTGAGTAACCCGTTGCATCGCTCTTTGTACAGTTATAGGCATGTACCACTTTTGACAGGGAACTCTTCCAGTCTTCTTATCAGCTGTTTAAGTGCGGAACATCGACAATAATGTCCAGTTAAAATGTTCCACTTGTCCATTACCCTCTGGGTGATAGGGCGTTGTGTGGGATCTCTGAATTCTACAGTACTTTCCTAGCTTGGCAAAGAGCTGGTACTCAAATTCTTTTCCTTGGTCATGGTGTAACCTCGCAGGGAACCCAAACCTCAAAGCAAAATCATTGAAGATCTTCTCTGCAGCTGTTCGACCTGATTTATTGGTGGTGGCATATGCTTGAGCAAATCGAGTGAAATGGTCCATCACCACCAAGATGTATTCGTAACCACCCTTGCACATCTCGAGATGTAGAAAGTCTATTGAGATAATCTCAAACGGATACGTAGTTTGGATGTTGCCCATAGGTGCCCGGGTTCATGTGTTGGGACATTTATTTTTCAGACACCCACACTCCCTGGTTACGTACCTCTCAATGTCTCTCTACATGTACGGCCAGAAGAAACGTTCACAGATCAAGTTGGTTGTCCTTTCCACTCCCAGGTGTCCCATGTTTTCATGGAGTTCTTTAAAGACCAACCTACGGAATACTCTGGGTAGTACCAACTGCCGGTTTTGTCATCCTTTACGATACAGGATACCATTTTCATTGAGGTAGAGCTTCGTCCATTCTTTAATTAAAACAGATACTGCTGGTGACTCATTGTCTCTCTCTCGTTTACTTGGAAACCGATTTTGGTCCACATAAAGTAGGATTCTACCGATTATCTGATCTTCCCGTTGTGCTCTACGGATTTTCCCTTTTGGTAGTAGTTGAATAGACCGGGGGTGATCTTGTTGTCTCGCTTTTAAGGTGGTTTCCACCGTCAACGGACACCACAACGGTGAGTCTTCCTCCTGATAAGCTTGTACTGTTTGGGTAGTGCTCTCAATTGCTTCCAGACTGACTTCCTCCGAGCATTCTTGCATGAACTCCTCAGTAGTGTTGAGCCACCCCCGTAGTGTTCGAGTTCGGTTCGTCGAATACCCTTGTGTTCGCCGAACTGTTCGTCGAACACCTTCGAACACCATTAAAACCAATGGCAGGCAAACAAAAACACATAGAAACACATAGAAAACACCTTCAAAGGTGTCCAAAAGCTGACAAACTGCTCAGAAGACATAACTAACTCATGGAAAAGTGACAAGTACATATAGTCATGCGAAAAGAAAAGAGGTGGAGGAGTAAAAGGAGGGGGAGACACAGATATAGGCATGTCATGCCCTTCTAAAATCCAAAGAGTGAGAAGCCGACACGGCCAGTCCGTTCCTGATCGTGCCATCTCCGTGTCGCCTGGTTTGTGCCAGAGCCACGGTGACCCTGACGGAGAGCCCCCCTCTCCCAATACTGGTGCCTGTCCGCTGGTGGGTCGAGCGAGCCCCCCTGTGGTGGAGGCAGGTCTAAGCTTTTTAATTTAAATTGTCTCTCTAATGTGAATGAATACACTTTAAATCCTTTTACAAGGATCTATTGGAGGGCAAGTCTCATGCCAGCAGCCGCGTAATTCCAGCTCCAGTAGCGTCCACTAAAGCTGCTGCAGTTAAAAAGCTTTTATAAGGATCGAGCTCGGCGGTCCACCGCAAGGCGTCCTACCGCCAGTCCCAGCCCCTATGCCTTGGGGTGCCTCCTGATGCTCTTCTCTGAGTATCCCGGGGTCCCGAAGCATTTCCTTTGAAAAAATTAAGTGTCCAAACTACAGGTGGTGTAGCTTGCTAACCAGCTGGGATAATCCGCTGACTAGCAGACACTGCTACTAGGCACAAAGTATTTCCTGGGCTAGATGCAGTTAAAAATTTGTAATTAGATACTCTCATTGGATGCTGAGAAAGCATTCCATAGCGTCTCCTGGCACGCCATATATTATTCTCTTAAAAAGCTTGGGGTAGGGGTCTAGGGGACCTTTTTATAGCCAAAATCACAGCACTGTATCGCAATACGTCACCTAGGCTGAAGATAAATGGAACTGTAGCACCCCGAGGGCTCGGTTGCTACAGAGGTATTGCACCTCACCCAGAGGTGTGATATCTCACTCTCAGGTAAGGATGGAGTGTGGATCAGGACCCCGACACCTGCATGCATTACACCACATTGCCGTGGGGCAGGGTGACCAATATGCCCCTGAAATGGGCACGACAGTCCCTGTCCCTGGCTGGAGTGGGGGGAGGGAACACTGAGGAAGGGGAACCCTATAGTGCAGGAGCAGGGAGGAAGCAGTTCCTGGGTGCATTGAGAAGGAAGTATAAAAGGTGGGCACCATCTTAGTTCAGTGCAGAGAAGTCTGAGCAGAAGTGACAGGGAGCAGGGGCTCTGCCTGAGCTCTGCTCCGGAGGCGGGCCTAGTAACAGAGGCCCAGGCCTTGAAGAGGGAGAAGAAAGGAAGAGGAGCGGAGAAGGCTCCAGGAACGAGGAACGAAGGGATCCCAGGGGTGCGGACGGGCGAGTCGCCACCGCACGCCCGAATCCACCTGCGTGGAGGGGTCAGGCCAAAGGGGGAGACCGGTCCCCGAAACTAGTGGAGGTGGGAAACGACCCTCAGCTAGAAACCGGAGGCTGTGACATTTTATGTGGCGCAGCCCCTCGCTACACCCACTAGGAAGGCACCACATAGGGTCAGGGAAACTGGCGCCAAGTTTACCAAGAGGAGGCCCGAGGCAGCCGGACAGAAGCGTTTGTAAGAAAGGCCAGACAAAGGACACACAAAGGGGGTCCTGTGAAGCACTCCAAAGTTATCTAGGAGTTGTCTGAGCCCCTCACCTGGTGAGCACAGTACCACGTGGGCAGCCGTTACCTGCAGAAGTGGACTGGATAATAAGAACTGTGAGTAAAGGCCCTGGACTGCATCACTGACTCCATGTCGTTACTGCTGCTGCCCTGCACCATCACCCCTATCCTCCGCATACACTGCCCTGAGGCTATACTCCTCCCGTGGGGAGTTATACTATGCTCTGCTGCACCCACAACACCAGCCTCAGCGGTCTGCCCTGCAGCGGCGGTTCACTCTGACTGCAATCCACGGGTGGCGTAGTCGGACATTTAAACATCAAAACCACATAAATAGTTCCGCCACTGGTTTGACCGCCCTGAGCCACGGAACCGGGTCGCCGCCAAGGAGACTACAACCACCAGCATCCACCAAAAAGGGTTCGGCTCCGGGTGTCCCAAGGCCCAGGGGGCGCGTCAGAACATTTTCATCACCTTTCATAATCACCAATGGTACAAGGCAGGGATGTCCTCTGTCCCCTCTCTTATACATCCTAGTGACGGAGCGCCTGCTCTCATCAATTCGCCATAACCCCAATATTAGGTGGATTGAGGTGGGAGGCACCGAGTACAAGTGCTCTCTATTTGCTGATGATGTCCTAGTATATATCACTCAATCACATATATCCATCCCTGCTGTTATGGCTGAAATAGATCACTTTGTTACATGGTCAAATTTTAAAATCAATGCAGCGAAATCTGAGGCCCTCGATGACTCCCTCCCCAAATCCGTACAGGATTCCATCCAGTCCAACTTTCCCTTTGTCTGGCCCTCACAGGGTATCAAATACTTAGGAATTCTTAATTTTGGGCCATTTATTGAACAACTCCATACAGACCACGGTTGGCAAGTTAGAACTGTAAGATTCACTACGTGAACCACTGGTGTTTTGTGGAAAAGCACATGTACACTGTGTTCCAAATTATTATGCAAAAAGTGTTTAGAAGTGATAAGGGAAGAATTTGTTTGTTTGTCAGTTAAACTCATTGATGGTGATGTGTGTCAGGGCTCTTTATATCACTGTAATCAATTGCAGACACCTGTGCTAATTAGTTTGGCAGGTGTGTCCAATGAAAGGCAAGACTACTTAAGAAGGCTGTCCCACATTATTAAGCAGCCTACATTTTCTGCCAAAATGGGAAAGAAAAAGGATGTGTCGGCTGCTGAGAAGCAACAAATTGTGGAGTGTTTAGGTCAAGGCATGACTACAATCAACATTGTGCGATGATCAGGATGAAGTGTCTTGGCAATCAAGAAGTATGTAGCTGATTCACAGTACACACGTGTGCATGCTGATAAGGGCAAATTGAGGACTCTTTCCTACAGGCCTTATGTCAGGTTAAAAGAGCAGCGGCAAAAAAGCCTTGTCATAGCAGCAGACAAGTTTTTGAAGCTGCTGGTGCCTCCAACGTCCCCCGAAAAACAAGATGCAGGGTCCTTCAGAGTTTTGCAGCTGTGCGTAAGCCATCCTGTCGACCTCCTCTATCCACTGCACACAAGCAGAAACGGCTCCAGTGGGCCAAACAATACATGAAGACTGACTTCAAAACTGTTTTGTTCACGGATGAGTGCCGTGCAACGCTCGATGGTCCAGATGAATGGAGTGGAGGATGGCTGGTTGATGGACACCCCACGCAAACACGGCTACAGCGCCAACAAGGCGGAGGTGGAGTAATGTTTTGGGCTGGAATCATGGGGAGAGAGATTGTCGGCCCCTTTAGGATCCCTGAAGGGGTAAAGATGAACTCCATAATGTATGTGGAGTTTCTCAAACAGCACTTCCTGCCATGGTTCAAGAAGAAGAACAGTGTATTCCACAGCAAGATCATTTTCATGCATGATAATGCACCGTCTCATGCTGCACATAACACATCTGCATCTCTGGCTGATATGGGCATAAAAGGGGACAAACCTATGGTGCGATCCCCATGCTCCCCTGACCTCTACCCCATTCAGAACCTCTGGAGCATCATCAAAAGGAGTGTCTATGTTGGCGGGAGGCAGTTCACATCTAAGCAACTGCTCTGGGAGGGTATTCTGCCCTCATGCAAAACAATTGAAGCAGAAACCATCCAAAACCTGACAAATTCAATGGATGAGAGAGTTCAGAAGCTCCTTTCGAACAAGGGGTCCTATGTGCAAATGTAACATCACCTAGAATAAAGTTTTGAGTTGAAATCTGTTTGATTTCAGTTTCTAATAATCTGCTAATGCTTATAATTTCAAAAATGACCATTTTTTTGTTCTTTATTAAAATGAAAAGGTTGATCGAAGAGTGTGGGGGATCTAAGAGTGTGGCAACCCAGTAGTCAGGATTACTTCGAATTCTGACAATCTGAGGGTCATGTTGCAGGTAGTGCAGCAAGAAGGCACTCATGTGTCTTGCGCATCTAGGAGCCCCAAAATTATTTTCCGGGCTAGATGCAGCTAAAAATTATTATTAATTTTAAATCTGGTGGAGCTTAGTATAGATGGCCTAATAGAATCAGTACTGCACACTGCTACAAAGTCCAAATTATTTTCCAGCCAAGACACAGATAAACATGATTAGTAATTTTAAATCTGGTGCAGCTTAGTATAGATGGCCTAATAGAATCAGTACTGCACACTGCTACAAAGCCCAAATTATTTTCCAGCCAAGATTCAGATAAACATTAGTGTTGAGCGAACATGCTTGACACTGCTCGGTACTCGTCCGAGCATCACGCTACTCGAGATGTTCGGCGAGCACCGAGCATTTCCGGGTTACTCGGGCGGGAGCTCGGGTCTCCGCCCTGCATTTTGGCGCTCTTTACAGAGCCAATGAACATGCAGGGATTGCCAGCCAGTCACTGTAATGCTGCAGCCATATTGGTTGTGGGCATTACAGTGATTGGCTGGCCGCACAGCGCCACCTCGAGTATTTAAAACGGGGCGCCGCCATCTTGGACACAGTCGCTCCGGATTAGACCATGTAGGGACAGCGCTGCTGATTTAGGGAGAGATATAAACTGCGAAATAGTTAGTGTAGGGTCCGTAAAGGCTGCCAGAACAAACAAACAGTCCTTTTCAGGACTAATATCCAACCCAGATACCAGGCAGGCAGGCTGTATAGGAGACACAGTGGTTATACCAGCAAACGCTGCATTACAGTCCTGTGTGCTCCTGTTGCTGAAATTGCTGGACTTAGCACCAGGTGTCGGGGGCCAGGAAAAATCCTTTTTTTTCCATCTAAATCCTCCTTTTTTTTCCCTCCTTCACACTGTACAAATACCCGTCTTATTAACACTTTGGTGTGTCCCCCCCCCCAAAGAAAAGCGTGTCTCTGATTTTTCAGACACAAATATAACTGTTGAAAATAGTCTGGTGTAGGCTAGAGAAACAGAAGTGTTGTTTTGCACTTCCACGGTTCAAACCTCTGTATTATCCATTTTGGACCATTTGTATCTAAAAAAAAAAAAAGTTTGAGTGTGTCGCTAACTGTTCAGCCGCAAATATCTCTATTTAAAAAAGTGTGGTATACCCCAGTAAACAATAACTATGGTTTTGCCATCCCACGGTAAAAAAACTCTATTATTCAGGTTTTGGTATTTTTTTCCGTAAACAAAAACAGTAGTGTCTCCTGACTGTTGTGACACAAAAATATATCTGTTGAAAATAGTCTTGTGTAGGCCCGACAGCCCAGTGTGGTTTCGCAGTTCCACGGGTAAAATCGCTGTACTATCCAGTTTTGGGCCTTTGGTATCTAAAAAAAAAGCAGTTTGAGTGTGTCGCTCACTGTTCAGCCGCAAATATCTCTATTTCAAAAAGTGTGGTATACTCCAGTAAACAATAACTGTGGCTTTGCCATCCCACGGTAAAAAATCTCTATTATTCAGCTTTTGGTAGTTTTTTCCGTAAAGAAAAACAGTAGTGTCTCCTGACTGTTGTGACACAAAAATATATCTGTTGAAAATAGTCTTGTGTAGGCCTGACATCCCAGTGTGGTTTTGCAGTTCCACTGGTCAAATCGCTGTACTATCCAGTTTTGGGCCTTTGGTATCTAAAAAAAAAGCAGTTTGAGTGTGTCGCTCAGTGTTCAGCCGCAAATATCTCTATTTAAAAAAGCGTGGTATACCCCAGTAAACAATAACTGTGGTTTTGCCATCCCACGGTAAAAAATCTCTATTATTCAGCTTTTGGTAGTTTTTTCCGTAAAGAAAAACAGTAGTGTCTCCTGACTGTTGTGACACAAAAATATATCTGTTGAAAATAGTCTTCTGTAGGCCCGACATCCCAGTGTGGTTTCGCAGTTCCACGGGTAAAATCGCTGTACTATCCAGTTTTGGGCCTTTGGTATCTAAAAAAAAAACAGTTTGAGTGTGTCGCTCACTGTTCAGCAGCAAATATCTCTATTTAAAAAAGTGTGGTATACCCCAGTAAACAATAACAGTGGTTTTGCCATCCCACGGTAAAAAATCTCTATTATTCAGCTTTTGGTAGTTTTTTCCGTAAAGAAAAACAGTAGTGTCTCCTGACTGTTGTGATACAAAAATATATCTGTTGAAAATAGTCTTGTGTAGGCCTGACATCCCAGTGTGGTTTCGCAGTTCCACGGGTCAAATCACTGTACTATCCAGTTTTGGGCCTTTGGTATCTAAAAAAAAAGCAGTTTGAGTGTGTCGCTCAGTGTTCAGCCGCAAATATCTCTATTTAAAAAAGTGTGGTATACCCCAGTAAACAATAACTGTGGTTTTGCCATCCCATGGTAAAAAATCTCTATTATTCAGCTTTTGGTAGTTTTCTCCGTAAAGAAAAACAGTAGTGTCTCCTGACTGTTGTGACACAAAAATATATCTGTTGAAAATAGTCTTGTGTAGGCCCGACATCCCAGTGTGGTTTCGCAGTTCCACGGGTCAAATCGCTGTACTATCCAGTTTTGGGCCTTTGGTATCTAAAAAAAAAAGCAGTTTGAGTGTGTCGCTCACTGTTCAGCCGCAAATATCTCTATTTCAAAAAGTGTGGTATACTCCAGTAAACAATAACTGTGGCTTTGCCATCCCACGGTAAAAAATCTCTATTATTCAGCTTTTGGTAGTTTTTTCCGTAAAGAAAAACAGTAGTGTCTCCTGACTGTTGTGACACAAAAATATATCTGTTGAAAATAGTCTTGTGTAGGCCTGACATCCCAGTGTGGTTTCGCAGTTCCACGGGTCAAATCGCTGTACTATCCAGTTTTGGGCCTTTGGTATCTAAAAAAAAAGCAGTTTGAGTGTGTCGCTCACTGTTCAGCCGCAAATATCTCTATTTCAAAAAGTGTGGTATACTCCAGTAAACAATAACTGTGGCTTTGCCATCCCACGGTAAAAAATCTCTATTATTCAGCTTTTGGTAGTTTTTTCCGTAAAGAAAAACAGTAGTGTCTCCTGACTGTTGTGACACAAAAATATATCTGTTGAAAATAGTCTTGTGTAGGCCTGACATCCCAGTGTGGTTTTGCAGTTCCACTGGTCAAATCGCTGTACTATCCAGTTTTGGGCCTTTGGTATCTAAAAAAAAAGCAGTTTGAGTGTGTCGCTCACTGTTCAGCCGCAAATATCTCTATTTAAAAAAGTGTGGTATACCCCAGTAAACAATAACTGTGGTTTTGCCATCCCACGGTAAAAAATCTCTATTATTCAGCTTTTGGTAGTTTTTTCCGTAAAGAAAAACAGTAGTGTCTCCTGACTGTTGTGACACAAAAATATATCTGTTGAAAATAGTCTTCTGTAGGCCCGACATCCCAGTGTGGTTTCGCAGTTCCACGGGTCAAATCGCTGTACTATTCAGTTTTGGGCCTTTGGTATCTAAAAAAAAAGCAGTTTGAGTGTGTCGCTCACTGTTCAGCAGCAAATATCTCTATTTAAAAAAGTGTGGTATACCCCAGTAAACAATAACAGTGGTTTTGCCATCCCACGGTAAAAAATCTCTATTATTCAGCTTTTGGTAGTTTTTTCCGTAAAGAAAAACAGTAGTGTCTCCTGACTGTTGTGATACAAAAATATATCTGTTGAAAATAGTCTTGTGTAGGCCTGACATCCCAGTGTGGTTTCGCAGTTCCACGGGTCAAATCACTGTACTATCCAGTTTTGGGCCTTTGGTATCTAAAAAAAAAGCAGTTTGAGTGTGTCGCTCAGTGTTCAGCCGCAAATATCTCTATTTAAAAAAGTGTGGTATACCCCAGTAAACAATAACTGTGGTTTTGCCATCCCATGGTAAAAAATCTCTATTATTCAGCTTTTGGTAGTTTTCTCCGTAAAGAAAAACAGTAGTGTCTCCTGACTGTTGTGACACAAAAATATATCTGTTGAAAATAGTCTTGTGTAGGCCCGACATCCCAGTGTGGTTTCGCAGTTCCACGGGTCAAATCGCTGTACTATCCAGTTTTGGGCCTTTGGTATCTAAAAAAAAAAGCAGTTTGAGTGTGTCGCTCACTGTTCAGCCGCAAATATCTCTATTTCAAAAAGTGTGGTATACTCCAGTAAACAATAACTGTGGCTTTGCCATCCCACGGTAAAAAATCTCTATTATTCAGCTTTTGGTAGTTTTTTCCGTAAAGAAAAACAGTAGTGTCTCCTGACTGTTGTGACACAAAAATATATCTGTTGAAAATAGTCTTGTGTAGGCCTGACATCCCAGTGTGGTTTCGCAGTTCCACGGGTCAAATCGCTGTACTATCCAGTTTTGGGCCTTTGGTATCTAAAAAAAAAGCAGTTTGAGTGTGTCGCTCACTGTTCAGCCGCAAATATCTCTATTTCAAAAAGTGTGGTATACTCCAGTAAACAATAACTGTGGCTTTGCCATCCCACGGTAAAAAATCTCTATTATTCAGCTTTTGGTAGTTTTTTCCGTAAAGAAAAACAGTAGTGTCTCCTGACTGTTGTGACACAAAAATATATCTGTTGAAAATAGTCTTGTGTAGGCCTGACATCCCAGTGTGGTTTTGCAGTTCCACTGGTCAAATCGCTGTACTATCCAGTTTTGGGCCTTTGGTATCTAAAAAAAAAGCAGTTTGAGTGTGTCGCTCACTGTTCAGCCGCAAATATCTCTATTTAAAAAAGTGTGGTATACCCCAGTAAACAATAACTGTGGTTTTGCCATCCCACGGTAAAAAATCTCTATTATTCAGCTTTTGGTAGTTTTTTCCGTAAAGAAAAACAGTAGTGTCTCCTGACTGTTGTGACACAAAAATATATCTGTTGAAAATAGTCTTCTGTAGGCCCGACATCCCAGTGTGGTTTCGCAGTTCCACGGGTCAAATCGCTGTACTATTCAGTTTTGGGCCTTTGGTATCTAAAAAAAAAGCAGTTTGAGTGTGTCGCTCACTGTTCAGCAGCAAATATCTCTATTTAAAAAAGTGTGGTATACCCCAGTAAACAATAACAGTGGTTTTGCCATCCCACGGTAAAAAATCTCTATTATTCAGCTTTTGGTAGTTTTTTCCGTAAAGAAAAACAGTAGTGTCTCCTGACTGTTGTGATACAAAAATATATCTGTTGAAAATAGTCTTGTGTAGGCCTGACATCCCAGTGTGGTTTCGCAGTTCCACGGGTCAAATCGCTGTACTATCCAGTTTTGGGCCTTTGGTATCTAAAAAAAAAGCAGTTTGAGTGTGTCGCTCACTGTTCAGCCGCAAATATCTCTATTTAAAAAAGTGTGGTATACCCCAGTAAACAATAACTGTGGTTTTGCCATCCCATGGTAAAAAATCTCTATTATTCAGCCTTTGGTAGTTTTCTCCGTAAAGAAAAACAGTAGTGTCTCCTGACTGTTGTGACACAAAAATATATCTGTTGAAAATAGTCTTGTGTAGGCCCGACATCCCAGTGTGGTTTCGCAGTTCCACGGGTCAAATCGCTGTACTATCCAGTTTTGGGCCTTTGGTATCTAAAAAAAAAAGCAGTTTGAGTGTGTCGCTCACTGTTCAGCCGCAAATATCTCTATTTCAAAAAGTGTGGTATACTCCAGTAAACAATAACTGTGGCTTTGCCATCCCACGGTAAAAAAACTCTATTATTCAGCTTTTGGTAGTTTTTTTCGTAAAGAAAAACAGTAGTGTCTCCTGACTGTTGTGACACAAAAATATATCTGTTGAAAATAGTCTTGTGTAGGCCCGACATCCCAGTGTGGTTTCGCAGTTCCACGGGTCAAATCGCTGTACTATCCAGTTTTGGGCCTTTGGTATCTAAAAAAAAAGCAGTTTGAGTGTGTCGCTCACTGTTCAGCCGCAAATATCTCTATTTAAAAAAGTGTGGTATACCTCAGTAAACAATAACTGTGGTTTTGCCATCCCACGGTAAAAAATCTCTATTATTCAGCTTTTGGTAGTTTTTTCCGTAAAGAAAAACAGTAGTGTTTCCTGACTGTTGTGACACAAAAATATATCTGTTGAAAATAGTCTTCTGTAGGCCCGACATCCCAGTGTGGTTTCGTAGTTCCATGGGTCAAATCGCTGTACTATCCAGTTTTGGTCCTTTGGTATCTAAAAAAAAAGCAGTTTGAGTGTGTCGCTCACTGTTCAGCCGCAAATATCTCTATTTCAAAAAGTGTGGTATACCCCAGTAAACAATAACAGTGGTTTTGCCATCCCACGGTAAAAAATCTCTATTATTCAGCTTTTGGTAGTTTTTTCCGTATAGAAAAACAGTAGTGTCTCCTGACTGTTGTGACACAAAAATATATCTGTTGAAAATAGTCTTGTGTAGGCCTGACATCCCAGTGTGGTTTCGCAGTTCCACGGGTCAAATCGCTGTACTATCCAGTTTTGGGCCTTTGGTATCTAAAAAAAAAAGCAGTTTGAGTGTGTCGCTCACTGTTCAGCCGCAAATATCTCTATTTCAAAAAGTGTGGTATACTCCAGTAAACAATAACTGTGGCTTTGCCATCCCACGGTAAAAAATCTCTATTATTCAGCTTTTGGTAGTTTTTTCCGTAAAGAAAAACAGTAGTGTCTCCTGACTGTTGTGACACAAAAATATATCTGTTGAAAATAGTCTTGTGTAGGCCTGACATCCCAGTGTGGTTTCGCAGTTCCACGGGTCAAATCGCTGTACTATCCAGTTTTGGGCCTTTGGTATCTAAAAAAAAAGCAGTTTGAGTGTGTCGCTCACTGTTCAGCCGCAAATATCTCTATTTAAAAAAGTGTGGTATACCCCAGTAAACAATAACTGTGGTTTTGCCATCCCACGGTAAAAAATCTCTATTATTCAGCTTTTGGTACTTTTTTCCGTAAAGAAAAACAGTAGTGTCTCCTGACTGTTGTGACACAAAAATATATCTGTTGAAAATAGTCTTCTGTAGGCCCGACATCCCAGTGTGGTTTCGCAGTTCCACGGGTCAAATCGCTGTACTATCCAGTTTTGGGCCTTTGGTATCTAAAAAAAAAGCAGTTTGAGTGTGTCGCTCACTGTTCAGCCGCAAATATCTCTATTTAAAAAAGTGTGGTATACCTCAGTAAACAATAACTGTGGTTTTGCCATCCCACGGTAAAAAATCTCTATTATTCAGCTTTTGGTAGTTTTTTCCGTAAAGAAAAACAGTAGTGTCTCCTGACTGTTGTGACACAAAAATATATCTGTTGAAAATAGTCTTGTGTAGGCCTGACATCCCAGTGTGGTTTCGCAGTTCCACGGGTCAAATCGCTGTACTATCCAGTTTTGGGCCTTTGGTATCTAAAAAAAAAGCAGTTTGAGTGTGTCGCTCACTGTTCAGCCGCAAATATCTCTATTTAAAAAAGTGTGGTATACCCCAGTAAACAATAACTGTGGTTTTGCCATCCCACGGTAAAAAATCTCTATTATTCAGCTTTTGGTACTTTTTTCCGTAAAGAAAAACAGTAGTGTCTCCTGACTGTTGTGACACAAAAATATATCTGTTGAAAATAGTCTTCTGTAGGCCCGACATCCCAGTGTGGTTTCGCAGTTCCACGGGTCAAATCGCTGTACTATCCAGTTTTGGGCCTTTGGTATCTAAAAAAAAAGCAGTTTGAGTGTGTCGCTCACTGTTCAGCCGCAAATATCTCTATTTAAAAAAGTGTGGTATACCTCAGTAAACAATAACTGTGGTTTTGCCATCCCACGGTAAAAAATCTCTATTATTCAGCTTTTGGTAGTTTTTTCCGTAAAGAAAAACAGTAGTGTTTCCTGACTGTTGTGACACAAAAATATATCTGTTGAAAATAGTCTTCTGTAGGCCCGACATCCCAGTGTGGTTTCGCAGTTCCACGGGTCAAATCGCTGTACTATCCAGTTTTGGTCCTTTGGTATCTAAAAAAAAAGCAGTTTGAGTGTGTCGCTCACTTTTCAGCCGCAAATATCTCTATTTAAAAAAGTGTGGTATACCCCAGTAAACAATAACAGTGGTTTTGCCATCCCACGGTAAAAAATCTCTATTATTCAGCTTTTGGTAGTTTTTTCCGTATAGAAAAACAGTAGTGTCTCCTGACTGTTGTGACACAAAAATATATCTGTTGAAAATAGTCTTGTGTAGGCCTGACATCCCAGTGTGGTTTCGCAGTTCCACGGGTCATATCGCTGTACTATCCAGTTTTGGGCCTTTGGTATCTAAAAAAAAAGCAGTTTGAGTGTGTCGCTCAGTGTTCAGCCACAAATATCTCTATTTAAAAAAGTGTGGTATACCCCAGTAAACAATAACTGTGGTTTTGCCATCCCACGGTAAAAAATCTCTATTATTCAGCTTTTGGTAGTTTTTTCCGTAAAGAAAAACAGTAGTGTCTCCTGACTGTTGTGACACAAAAATATATCTGTTGAAAATAGTCTTCTGTAGGCCCGACATCCCAGTGTGGTTTCGCAGTTCCACGGGTCAAATCGCTGTACTATCCAGTTTTGGGCCTTTGGTATCTAAAAAAAAAGCAGTTTGAGTGTGTCGCTCAGTGTTCAGCAGCAAATATCTCTATTTAAAAAAGTGTGGTATACCCCAGTAAACAATAACAGTGGTTTTGCCATCCCACGGTAAAAAATCTCTATTATTCAGCTTTTGGTAGTTTTTTCCGTAAAGAAAAACAGTAGTGTCTCCTGACTGTTGTGATACAAAAATATATCTGTTGAAAATAGTCTTGTGTAGGCCTGACATCCCAGTGTGGTTTCGCAGTTCCACGGGTCAAATTGCTGTACTATCCAGTTTTGGGCCTTTGGTATCTAAAAAAAAAGCAGTTTGAGTGTGTCGCTCAGTGTTCAGCCGCAAATATCTCTATTTAAAAAAGTGTGGTATACCCCAGTAAACAATAACTGTGGTTTTGCCATCCCATGGTAAAAAATCTCTATTATTCAGCTTTTGGTAGTTTTCTCCGTAAAGAAAAACAGTAGTGTCTCCTGACTGTTGTGACACAAAAATATATCTGTTGAAAATAGTCTTGTGTAGGCCCGACATCCCAGTGTGGTTTCGCAGTTCCACGGGTCAAATCGCTGTACTATCCAGTTTTGGGCCTTTGGTATCTAAAAAAAAAAGCAGTTTGAGTGTGTCGCTCACTGTTCAGCCGCAAATATCTCTATTTCAAAAAGTGTGGTATACTCCAGTAAACAATAACTGTGGCTTTGCCATCCCACGGTAAAAAATCTCTATTATTCAGCTTTTGGTAGTTTTTTTCGTAAAGAAAAACAGTAGTGTCTCCTGACTGTTGTGACACAAAAATATATCTGTTGAAAATAGTCTTGTGTAGGCCCGACATCCCAGTGTGGTTTCGCAGTTCCACGGGTCAAATCGCTGTACTATCCAGTTTTGGGCCTTTGGTATCTAAAAAAAAAGCAGTTTGAGTGTGTCGCTCACTGTTCAGCCGCAAATATCTCTATTTAAAAAAGTGTGGTATACCCCAGTAAACAATAACTGTGGTTTTGCCATCCCACGGTAAAAAATCTCTATTATTCAGCTTTTGGTAGTTTTTTCCGTAAAGAAAAACAGTAGTGTTTCCTGACTGTTGTGACACAAAAATATATCTGTTGAAAATAGTCTTCTGTAGGCCCGACATCCCAGTGTGGTTTCGCAGTTCCACGGGTCAAATCGCTGTACTATCCAGTTTTGGTCCTTTGGTATCTAAAAAAAAAGCAGTTTGAGTGTGTCGCTCACTGTTCTGCCGCAAATATCTCTATTTAAAAAAGTGTGGTATACCCCAGTAAACAATAACAGTGGTTTTGCCATCCCACGGTAAAAAATCTCTATTATTCAGCTTTTGGTAGTTTTTTCCGTAAAGAAAAACAGTAGTGTCTCCTGACTGTTGTGACACAAAAATATATCTGTTGAAAATAGTCTTGTGTAGGCCTGACATCCCAGTGTGGTTTCGCAGTTCCACGGGTCAAATCGCTGTACTATCCAGTTTTGGGCCTTTGGTATCTAAAAAAAAAGCAGTTTGAGTGTGTCGCTCAGTGTTCAGCCGCAAATATCTCTATTTAAAAAAGTGTGGTATACCCCAGTAAACAATAACTGTGGTTTTGCCATCCCATGGTAAAAAATCTCTATTATTCAGCTTTTGGTAGTTTTCTCCGTAAAGAAAAACAGTAGTGTCTCCTGACTGTTGTGACACAAAAATATATCTGTTGAAAATAGTCTTGTGTAGGCCTGACATCCCAGTGTGGTTTTGCAGTTCCACTGGTCAAATCGCTGTACTATCCAGTTTTGGGCCTTTGGTATCTAAAAAAAAAGCAGTTTGAGTGTGTCGCTCATTGTTCAGCCGCAAATATCTCTATTTAAAAAAGTGTGGTATACCCCAGTAAACAATAACTGTGGTTTTGCCATCCCACGGTAAAAAATCTCTATTATTCAGCTTTTGGTAGTTTTTTCCGTAAAGAAAAACAGTAGTGTCTCCTGACTGTTGTGACACAAAAATATATCTGTTGAAAATAGTCTTCTGTAGACCCGACATCCCAGTGTGGTTTCGCAGTTCCACGGGTCAAATCGCTGTACTATCCATTTTTGGGCCTTTGGTATCTAAAAAAAAAGCAGTTTGAGTGTGTCGCTCACTGTTCAGCAGCAAATATCTCTATTTAAAAAAGTGTGGTATACCCCAGTAAACAATAACAGTGGTTTTGCCATCCCACGGTAAAAAATCTCTATTATTCAGCTTTTGGTAGTTTTTTCCGTAAAGAAAAACAGTAGTGTCTCCTGACTGTTGTGATACAAAAATATATCTGTTGAAAATAGTCTTGTGTAGGCCTGACATCCCAGTGTGGTTTCGCAGTTCCACGGGTCAAATCGCTGTACTATCCAGTTTTGGGCCTTTGGTATCTAAAAAAAAAGCAGTTTGAGTGTGTCGCTCAGTGTTCAGCCGCAAATATCTCTATTTAAAAAAGTGTGGTATACCCCAGTAAACAATAACTGTGGTTTTGCCATCCCATGGTAAAAAATCTCTATTATTCAGCTTTTGGTAGTTTTCTCCGTAAAGAAAAACAGTAGTGTCTCCTGACTGTTGTGACACAAAAATATATCTGTTGAAAATAGTCTTGTGTAGGCCCGACATCCCAGTGTGGTTTCGCAGTTCCACGGGTCAAATCGCTGTACTATCCAGTTTTGGGCCTTTGGTATCTAAAAAAAAAAGCAGTTTGAGTGTGTCGCTCACTGTTCAGCCGCAAATATCTCTATTTCAAAAAGTGTGGTATACTCCAGTAAACAATAACTGTGGCTTTGCCATCCCACGGTAAAAAATCTGTATTATTCAGCTTTTGGTAGTTTTTTTCGTAAAGAAAAACAGTAGTGTCTCCTGACTGTTGTGACACAAAAATATATCTGTTGAAAATAGTCTTGTGTAGGCCCGACATCCCAGTGTGGTTTCGCAGTTCCACGGGTCAAATCGCTGTACTATCCAGTTTTGGGCCTTTGGTATCTAAAAAAAAAGCAGTTTGAGTGTGTCGCTCATTGTTCAGCCGCAAATATCTCTATTTAAAAAAGTGTGGTATACCCCAGTAAACAATAACTGTGGTTTTGCCATCCCACGGTAAAAAATCTCTATTATTCAGCTTTTGGTAGTTTTTTCCGTAAAGAAAAACAGTAGTGTCTCCTGACTGTTGTGACACAAAAATATATCTGTTGAAAATAGTCTTCTGTAGGCCCGACATCCCAGTGTGGTTTCGCAGTTCCACGGGTCAAATCGCTGTACTATCCAGTTTTGGGCCTTTGGTATCTAAAAAAAAAGCAGTTTGAGTGTGTCACTCACTGTTCAGCAGCAAATATCTCTATTTAAAAAAGTGTGGTATACCCCAGTAAACAATAACAGTGGTTTTGCCATCCCACGGTAAAAAATCTCTATTATTCAGCTTTTGGTAGTTTTTTCCGTAAAGAAAAACAGTAGTGTCTCCTGACTGTTGTGATACAAAAATATATCTGTTGAAAATAGTCTTGTGTAGGCCTGACATCCCAGTGTGGTTTCGCAGTTCCACGGGTCAAATCGCTGTACTATCCAATTTTGGGCCTTTGGTATCTAAAAAAAAAGCAGTTTGAGTGTGTCGCTCAGTGTTCAGCTGCAAATATCTCTATTTCAAAAAGTGTGGTATACCCCAGTAAACAATAACTGTGGTTTTGCCATCCCATGGTAAAAAATCTCTATTATTCAGCTTTTGGTAGTTTTCTCCGTAAAGAAAAACAGTAGTGTCTCCTGACTGTTGTGACACAAAAATATATCTGTTGAAAATAGTCTTGTGTAGGCCCGACATCCCAGTGTGGTTTCGCAGTTCCACGGGTCAAATCGCTGTACTGTCCAGTTTTGGGCCTTTGGTATCTAAAAAAAAAAGCAGTTTGAGTGTGTCGCTCACTGTTCAGCCGCAAATATCTCTATTTCAAAAAGTGTGGTATACTCCAGTAAACAATAACTGTGGCTTTGCCATCCCACGGTAAAAAATCTCTATTATTCAGCTTTTGGTAGTTTTTTTCGTAAAGAAAAACAGTAGTGTCTCCTGACTGTTGTGACACAAAAATATATCTGTTGAAAATAGTCTTGTGTAGGCCCGACATCCCAGTGTGGTTTCGCAGTTCCACGGGTCAAATCGCTGTACTATCCAGTTTTGGGCCTTTGGTATCTAAAAAAAAAGCAGTTTGAGTGTGTCGCTCACTGTTCAGCCGCAAATATCTCTATTTAAAAAAGTGTGGTATACCCCAGTAAACAATAACTGTGGTTTTGCCATCCCACGGTAAAAAATCTCTATTATTCAGCTTTTGGTATTTTTTTCCGTAAAGAAAAACAGTAGTGTTTCCTGACTGTTGTGACACAAAAATATATCTGTTGAAAATAGTCTTGTGTAGGCCCGACATCCCAGTGTGGTTTCGCAGTTCCACGGGTCAAATCGCTGTACTATCCAGTTTTGGGCCTTTGGTATCTAAAAAAAAAGCAGTTTGAGTGTGTCGCTCACTGTTCAGCCGCAAATATCTCTATTTAAAAAAGTGTAGTATACCCCAGTAAACAATTACTGTGGTTTTGCCATCCCACGGTAAAAAATCTCTATTATTCAGCTTTTGGTAGTTTTTTCCGTAAAGAAAAACAGTAGTGTCTCCTGACTGTTGTGACACAAAAATATATCTGTTGAAAATAGTCTTCTGTAGGCCCGACATCCCAGTGTGGTTTCGCAGTTCCACGGGTAAAATCGCTGTACTATCCAGTTTTGGGCCTTTGGTATCTAAAAAAAAAACAGTTTGAGTGTGTCGCTCACTGTTCAGCAGCAAATATCTCTATTTAAAAAAGTGTGGTATACCCCAGTAAACAATAACAGTGGTTTTGCCATCCCACGGTAAAAAATCTCTATTATTCAGCTTTTGGTAGTTTTTTCCGTAAAGAAAAACAGTAGTGTCTCCTGACTGTTGTGATACAAAAATATATCTGTTGAAAATAGTCTTGTGTAGGCCTGACATCCCAGTGTGGTTTCGCAGTTCCACGGGTCAAATCACTGTACTATCCAGTTTTGGGCCTTTGGTATCTAAAAAAAAAGCAGTTTGAGTGTGTCGCTCAGTGTTCAGCCACAAATATCTCTATTTAAAAAAGTGTGGTATACCCCAGTAAACAATAACTGTGGTTTTGCCATCCCATGGTAAAAAATCTCTATTATTCAGCTTTTGGTAGTTTTCTCCGTAAAGAAAAACAGTAGTGTCTCCTGACTGTTGTGACACAAAAATATATCTGTTGAAAATAGTCTTGTGTAGGCCCGACATCCCAGTGTGGTTTCGCAGTTCCACGGGTCAAATCGCTGTACTATCCAGTTTTGGGCCTTTGGTATCTAAAAAAAAAGCAGTTTGAGTGTGTCGCTCACTGTTCAGCCGCAAATATCTCTATTTAAAAAAGTGTAGTATACCCCAGTAAACAATTACTGTGGTTTTGCCATCCCACGGTAAAAAATCTCTATTATTCAGCTTTTGGTAGTTTTTTCCGTAAAGAAAAACAGTAGTGTCTCCTGACTGTTGTGACACAAAAATATATCTGTTGAAAATAGTCTTCTGTAGGCCCGACATCCCAGTGTGGTTTCGCAGTTCCACGGGTAAAATCGCTGTACTATCCAGTTTTGGGCCTTTGGTATCTAAAAAAAAAACAGTTTGAGTGTGTCGCTCACTGTTCAGCAGCAAATATCTCTATTTAAAAAAGTGTGGTATACCCCAGTAAACAATAACAGTGGTTTTGCCATCCCACGGTAAAAAATCTCTATTATTCAGCTTTTGGTAGTTTTTTCCGTAAAGAAAAACAGTAGTGTCTCCTGACTGTTGTGATACAAAAATATATCTGTTGAAAATAGTCTTGTGTAGGCCTGACATCCCAGTGTGGTTTCGCAGTTCCACGGGTCAAATCACTGTACTATCCAGTTTTGGGCCTTTGGTATCTAAAAAAAAAGCAGTTTGAGTGTGTCGCTCAGTGTTCAGCCACAAATATCTCTATTTAAAAAAGTGTGGTATACCCCAGTAAACAATAACTGTGGCTTTGCCATCCCACGGTAAAAAATCTCTATTATTCAGCTTTTGGTAGTTTTTTTCGTAAAGAAAAACAGTAGTGTCTCCTGACTGTTGTGACACAAAAATATATCTGTTGAAAATAGTCTTGTGTAGGCCCGACATCCCAGTGTGGTTTCGCAGTTCCACGGGTCAAATCGCTGTACTATCCAGTTTTGGGCCTTTGGTATCTAAAAAAAAAGCAGTTTGAGTGTGTCGCTCACTGTTCAGCCGCAAATATCTCTATTTAAAAAAGTGTGGTATACCCCAGTAAACAATAACTGTGGTTTTGCCATCCCACGGTAAAAAATCTCTATTATTCAGCTTTTGGTATTTTTTTCCGTAAAGAAAAACAGTAGTGTTTCCTGACTGTTGTGACACAAAAATATATCTGTTGAAAATAGTCTTGTGTAGGCCCGACATCCCAGTGTGGTTTCGCAGTTCCACGGGTCAAATCGCTGTACTATCCAGTTTTGGGCCTTTGGTATCTAAAAAAAAAGCAGTTTGAGTGTGTCGCTCACTGTTCAGCCGCAAATATCTCTATTTAAAAAAGTGTAGTATACCCCAGTAAACAATTACTGTGGTTTTGCCATCCCACGGTAAAAAATCTCTATTATTCAGCTTTTGGTAGTTTTTTCCGTAAAGAAAAACAGTAGTGTCTCCTGACTGTTGTGACACAAAAATATATCTGTTGAAAATAGTCTTCTGTAGGCCCGACATCCCAGTGTGGTTTCGCAGTTCCACGGGTAAAATCGCTGTACTATCCAGTTTTGGGCCTTTGGTATCTAAAAAAAAAACAGTTTGAGTGTGTCGCTCACTGTTCAGCAGCAAATATCTCTATTTAAAAAAGTGTGGTATACCCCAGTAAACAATAACAGTGGTTTTGCCATCCCACGGTAAAAAATCTCTATTATTCAGCTTTTGGTAGTTTTTTCCGTAAAGAAAAACAGTAGTGTCTCCTGACTGTTGTGATACAAAAATATATCTGTTGAAAATAGTCTTGTGTAGGCCTGACATCCCAGTGTGGTTTCGCAGTTCCACGGGTCAAATCACTGTACTATCCAGTTTTGGGCCTTTGGTATCTAAAAAAAAAGCAGTTTGAGTGTGTCGCTCAGTGTTCAGCCACAAATATCTCTATTTCAAAAAGTGTGGTATACCCCAGTAAACAATAACTGTGGTTTTGCCATCCCATGGTAAAAAATCTCTATGATTCAGCTTTTGGTAGTTTTCTCCGTAAAGAAAAACAGTAGTGTCTCCTGACTGTTGTGACACAAAAATATATCTGTTGAAAATAGTCTTGTGTAGGCCCGACATCCCAGTGTGGTTTCGCAGTTCCACGGGTCAAATCGCTGTACTATCCAGTTTTGGGCCTTTGGTATCTAAAAAAAAAGCAGTTTGAGTGTGTCGCTCACTGTTCAGCCGCAAATATCTCTATTTAAAAAAGTGTGGTATACCCCAGTAAACAATAACTGTGGTTTTGCCATACCACGGTAAAAAATCTCTATTATTCAGCTTTTGGTAGTTTTTTCCGTAAAGAAAAACAGTAGTGTTTCCTGACTGTTGTGACACAAAAATATATCTGTTGAAAATAGTCTTGTGTAGGCCCGACATCCCAGTGTGGTTTCGCAGTTCCACGGGTCAAATCGCTGTACTATCCAGTTTTGGGCCTTTGGTATCTAAAAAAAAAACAGTTTGAGTGTGTCGCTCACTGTTCAGCAGCAAATATCTCTATTTAAAAAAGTGTGGTATACCCCAGTAAACAATAACAGTGGTTTTGCCATCCCACGGTAAAAAATCTCTATTATTCAGCTTTTGGTAGTTTTTTCCGTAAAGAAAAACAGTAGTGTCTCCTGACTGTTGTGATACAAAAATATATCTGTTGAAAATAGTCTTGTGTAGGCCTGACATCCCAGTGTGGTTTCGCAGTTCCACGGGTCAAATCACTGTACTATCCAGTTTTGGGCCTTTGGTATCTAAAAAAAAAGCAGTTTGAGTGTGTCGCTCAGTGTTCAGCCACAAATATCTCTATTTAAAAAAGTGTGGTATACCCCAGTAAACAATAACTGTGGTTTTGCCATCCCATGGTAAAAAATCTCTATTATTCAGCTTTTGGTAGTTTTCTCCGTAAAGAAAAACAGTAGTGTCTCCTGACTGTTGTGACACAAAAATATATCTGTTGAAAATAGTCTTGTGTAGGCCCGACATCCCAGTGTGGTTTCGCAGTTCCACGGGTCAAATCGCTGTACTATCCAGTTTTGGGCCTTTGGTATCTAAAAAAAAAGCAGTTTGAGTGTGTCGCTCACTGTTCAGCCGCAAATATCTCTATTTAAAAAAGTGTGGTATACCCCAGTAAACAATAACTGTGGTTTTGCCATACCACGGTAAAAAATCTCTATTATTCAGCTTTTGGTAGTTTTTTCCGTAAAGAAAAACAGTAGTGTTTCCTGACTGTTGTGACACAAAAATATATCTGTTGAAAATAGTCTTGTGTAGGCCCGACATCCCAGTGTGGTTTCGCAGTTCCACGGGTCAAATCGCTGTACTATCCAGTTTTGGGCCTTTGGTATCTAAAAAAAAAGCAGTTTGAGTGTGTCGCTCACTGTTCAGCCGCAAATATCTCTATTTAAAAAAGTGTAGTATACCCCAGTAAACAATTACTGTGGTTTTGCCATCCCACGGTAAAAAATCTCTATTATTCAGCTTTTGGTAGTTTTTTCCGTAAAGAAAAACAGTAGTGTCTCCTGACTGTTGTGACACAAAAATATATCTGTTGAAAATAGTCTTCTGTAGGCCCGACATCCCAGTGTGGTTTCGCAGTTCCACGGGTAAAATCGCTGTACTATCCAGTTTTGGGCCTTTGGTATCTAAAAAAAAAACAGTTTGAGTGTGTCGCTCACTGTTCAGCAGCAAATATCTCTATTTAAAAAAGTGTGGTATACCCCAGTAAACAATAACAGTGGTTTTGCCATCCCACGGTAAAAAATCTCTATTATTCAGCTTTTGGTAGTTTTTTCCGTAAAGAAAAACAGTAGTGTCTCCTGACTGTTGTGATACAAAAATATATCTGTTGAAAATAGTCTTGTGTAGGCCTGACATCCCAGTGTGGTTTCGCAGTTCCACGGGTCAAATCACTGTACTATCCAGTTTTGGGCCTTTGGTATCTAAAAAAAAAGCAGTTTGAGTGTGTCGCTCAGTGTTCAGCCACAAATATCTCTATTTAAAAAAGTGTGGTATACCCCAGTAAACAATAACTGTGGTTTTGCCATCCCACGGTAAAAAATCTCTATTATTCAGCTTTTGGTAGTTTTCTCCGTAAAGAAAAACAGTAGTGTCTCCTGACTGTTGTGACACAAAAATATATCTGTTGAAAATAGTCTTGTGTAGGCCCGACATCCCAGTGTGGTTTCGCAGTTCCACGGGTCAAATCGCTGTACTATCCAGTTTTGGGCCTTTGGTATCTAAAAAAAAAAGCAGTTTGAGTGTGTCGCTCACTGTTCAGCCGCAAATATCTCTATTTCAAAAAGTGTGGTATACTCCAGTAAACAATAACTGTGGCTTTGCCATCCCACGGTAAAAAATCTCTATTATTCAGCTTTTGGTAGTTTTTTCCGTAAAGAAAAACAGTAGTGTCTCCTGACTGTTGTGACACAAAAATATATCTGTTGAAAATAGTCTTGTGTAGGCCTGACATCCCAGTGTGGTTTCGCAGTTCCACGGGTCAAATCGCTGTACTATCCAGTTTTGGGCCTTTGGTATCTAAAAAAAAAGCAGTTTGAGTGTGTCGCTCACTGTTCAGCCGCAAATATCTCTATTTAAAAAAGTGTGGTATACCCCAGTAAACAATAACTGTGGTTTTGCCATCCCACGGTAAAAAATCTCTATTATTCAGCTTTTGGTAGTTTTTTCCGTAAAGAAAAACAGTAGTGTCTCCTGACTGTTGTGACACAAAAATATATCTGTTGAAAAAAGTCTTCTGTAGGCCCGACATCCCAGTGTGGTTTCGCAGTTCCACGGGTCAAATCGCTGTACTATCCAGTTTTGGGCCTTTGGTATCTAAAAAAAAGCAGTTTGAGTGTGTCGCTCACTGTTCAGCCGCAAATATCTCTATTTAAAAAAGTGTGGTATACCCCAGTAAACAATAACTATGGTTTTCCTCTTCCACGGTTCTAATCTACTCTTTATTACCCTTTTTCCATTGATAGTGCAAGTGTAAGCTATTTTACTTCATTTACAATGGGCAAGGCGCGTGGCAAGGGACGTGGAAGTGGACGTTCTGGTTATGGTTCGTGCAGAGGACGGGGCCGTGGCCAAGGTGGAAATGTGCCACAACCAACAGCCACATCTTCTCGCTCCCACTTCTTGACCGAATTACTAGGGAAGCACAGAACAACACCAGTATTTAGAACAGATCAGTGCGAACAGGTTATTAATTGGATAGCAGATAATACTTCCAGTTACCTGGTCACCACCACCTCCGGTCTGTCTTCCACACGGTCAACTCTTAGTAGCCGTGAGTCTCGACCGCATACTCCTCCTCACCCTGATGCTCCTTCCTCCCACCATGCCGAGTGTCGTCAGACAGCAAGTGATCCCACACTTGGACACTCTGAAGAGCTGTTCACTGGTCCATTTCCGTATTTGGGCCCCTCGCCTGATACGCTTGAAGTGGGGGAAGAGGAGATCCCATGTTGCGATGCCCAAATATTTGAACAGCCACGGCCACAGGAAGTCGACGTTGGCAATCTGTCACAAGAGGTGGATGATGACGTGACACAATTGCCAGGAAGTGAGGAGGAGGATCGTGGTGCGCAAGTGGAAGAGGAGGAGGTGGTGGATAATCTAGTAACTGACCCAACGTGGAAGGAGGACATGCAGAGTGAGGCCAGCAGCACACAGGGGGAGGGAGGCAGAGTACCCCAACAGGCAGGAAGAAGCAGTGTGGTGGCCGCAGACAGAAGGCAGGCAACCGTTCCCGTAACACCAACACGAGGGTCGTTGCCAGTACAAGCGGTAGGTCTTCCAGAGTCTGGAATTTTTTTAAAGACTCTGCTGATAACCCCAAAAAGGCCATATGTTCCACCTGCCATGCCAGCATCAGCAGGGGTGGCAAAACTACCAGCCTAACCACCACCAGCATGATCAGGCACATAGCAGCAAAGCACCCGACTTTGTGGGGCGAAACCCAGGGTCCACGACCAGTGTCAGCGGGTGTCACCACTGCTTCTTCCACTGTTGTTCGTGCACTAGATCCCCCTGTTGTGTGTGTAAGGCAATCCCCTGTCCATACTGCATGTAAAGATGCCCCCTCCTCTCAGTCTTCTCTTGTTATGGCAGTTTCTCAAGAAACAGCATCAACGTCCACGTCCACGTCCCACCGTAGCGTTCAATTGCCATATCCCAGACCTTTGAACGAAAGCGGAAATTCGCAGCTAACGCCCCACAGGCCACAGTCCTAAATTCGCACATTTCACGACTGCTTGCATTGGAAATGCTGCCTTTTAGGCTGGTGGAGACGGAATCCTTCCGCAATCTTATGGCGGTGGCCGTCCCTCGGTACTCGGTCCCCAGCCGACACTATTTTGCCCGGTGTGCCATCCCCCCACTACACAAGCACGTGTCCCAAGGCATCTGCCGTGCCCTCAACAACGCAGTTACTGGGAGAGTCCACCTGACAACGGACACGTGGACAAGTGCTTGTGGCCAGGGACGGTACATCTCTCTGAAGGCACACTGGGTAAACATAGTGGAAGCCAGGACCCAGTCGGACCTTGGGACGGAACACATACTCCCCACACCGAGGATTGCGGGCCCTATGTCAGTCAGAGTTGCCCCCACAGTGTACAGCTCCTGCGCATCCTCCTCCTCCTCCTCATGTTCAGCCTCCATCTCAGATATCACCACATCAGTTACAAGCTGGAAGCATTGCAGTACTGCCTCCGCCAAGCGGCAACAGGCTGTGCTGAAACTCATAAGCTTAGGTGATAAACCTCACACTGCTTGTGAGTTGTGGACAGCTGTGAAAGAGCAGGCAGATCTGTGGCTGAGACCGCTGAACCTACATCCCGGCATGGTCGTGTGTGACAATGGCCGTAACCTGGTGGCGACTCTGAGGCGAGGTGAGATCACACACGTACCATGCCTGGCTCATGTGCTTAACCTCGTGGTTCAGCGGTTTCTTAAATTGTACCCTGAGTTGCCAGATCTGCTCGTGAAAGTACGCCGCCTGTCAGCTCATTTTCGCAAGTCGGCTACAGCTTCCGCCGCCCTTGCTGTGTTGCAGCAGCGTTTGCAGATTCCGGCACACTGACTGGTGTGTGATGTCCCCACACGTTGGAACTCTACCCTCCACATGTTGCAAAGGATTTGTGAGCAGAAGAGAGCAGTTGTGGAGTACCAGCTGCAACAAGGCCGTCGATATTCAGGTCAGACTCCACACATAAGACCTCAGGAGTGGACCTGGATGTCTGACATATGTACCATCCTGACAAACTTTGAGGAGGCCACCAAGATGGTGAGTGGCGATGACGCCATCATTAGTGTCAGCATCCCACTTGTCTGTCTTTTGCAACGCTCTCTGCAGAGAATTAAAGAGGAGGCATTGCAGCCAGAGTATGATGAGATGGATCAAGAAGCCGTAGCGGGCGATTACACACAGCCCAGCCTCATCTCATCCCAACGTGCAATGGGGGACAATGAGGGAGAGGAGGAGGAGGAGGAGGAAGAACAGGAGCTGCTATCATGCGTTGTAGATGGTAGTACCTGTACAAGTGTCATACCGTCGGTTCAGCGTGGGTGGCCTGAGGACAGGGGGGAGGAGGAAGAGGAGGAGGAGGAGGAGAGCATGGTCAGTCGTCATCTTGGTGAGGACACGGAAATCTTGCCCGTTACCAGTCTGGCATGCATGGCTGATTTTATGTTACGCTGCCTTAACCGTGACCCTCGCGTTGTCAAAATGTTGGGTGACAGTCATTACTGGTTGGTGACACTTGTAGACCCCCGCTACAAGGAGAACTTTCACTCTCTTATTCCTGAGGTGGAGAGGTCTACAAAAATGGGGCAATACCAGAAGGCCCTTGCTGCAGAACTCGTAAAAAAATTCCCATCTGAACACGCTAGCGGCAGAGGTCACATTTCGTTGCCCAACCAAGGCATACAGGCGAGAGAGATGCAACTCCAATCCAGCAGAGGCAGGGGAACACTGTCAACGTTCTGGGACAGTTTTCTGACACCCGCCCAGCTTACAGGCCCTGAGGCGCGGGGTACTCTCACAAGGAGTGGAAAGTTTCAAAAGATGGTGAGGGAGTACATTGCCGATCGTACCAGCGTCCTCGGTGATTCCTCTGTGCCTTTTAATTATTGGGTATCCAAGCTGGACACTTGGAATGAACTCACTCTGTACGCCTTGGAGGTCCTTGCCTGCCCTGCCGCTAGCATGTTATCGGTGCATGTTTTTAGTGCCGCTGGGGGAATTACAACTGATAAGCGCACTCGCCTGTCAACTGACAATGCTGACAAGCTGACCCTTATCAAAATGAACAAGGCTGGATTGGGCCAGACTTCTCATCAACACCAAATGACAGCAGAGTAAAATAAAGTCAAATCCACTGTGTTATTTCGGGAGGTGTATTCACATGCACCGCTTCACACCCACACATGGGTATACGCTTCCTCGTTTCGGCTGTTTAATCTTCTTCTCCTTATCCTCAGCCTCCACCACCACTATACCACCAGGGTGCCAGCATTGCAAGTTCCTCCGTCCTTATTTTTGGCAGCTTTTGCTTGCAAGGCATAAGCAAATACTATGGGACACCCACTCCCCAATAATGGGACTTATGTTTGTAATATGCTGTACTGCATGGCTCTTGTAAGGGGCATTGCAAGTTGCTCCGTCCTAATTTTGGGCAGCTTTTGCTGGGAAAGCATAAGCAAATACTATGGGACACCCACTCCCCAATAATGGGACTTATGTTTGTAATATGCTGTACTGTATGGGTCTTGTAAGGGTCATTGTAAGTTGCTTCGTCCTAATTTTTGGCAGCTTTTGCTGGGAAAGCATAAGCAAATACCATGGGACACCCATTCCCCAATAATGGGACTTATGTTTGTAATATGCTGTACTGCATGGCTCTTGTAAGGGGCATTGCAAGTTGCTCCGTCCTAATTTTTGGCAGCTTTTGCTGGGAAAGCATAAGCAAATACCATGGGACACCCACTCCCCAATAATGGGACTTATGTTTGTAATATGCTGTACTGCATGGCTCTTGTAAGGGGCATTGCAAGTTGCTCCATCCTAATTTTTGGCAGCTTTTGCTGGGAAAGCATAAGCAAATACTATGGGACACCCACTCCCCAATAATGGGACTTATGTTTGTAATATGCTGTACTGCATGGCTCTTGTAAGGGGCATTGCAAGTTGCTCCGTCCTAATTTTTGACAGCTTTTGCTGGGAAAGCATAAGCAAATACTATGGGACACCCACTCCCCAATAATGGGACTTATGTTTGTAATATGCTGTACTGCATGGCTCTTGTAAGGGGCATTGCAAGTTGCTCCATCCTAATTTTTGGCAGCTTTTGCTGGGAAAGCATAAGCAAATACTATGGGACACCCACTCCCCAATAATGGGACTTATGTTTGTAATATGCTGTACTGCATGGCTCTTGTAAGGGGCATTGCAAGTTGCTCCGTCCTAATTTTGGGCAGCTTTTGCTGGGAAAGCATAAGCAAATACTATGGGACACCCACTCCCCAATAATGGGACTTATGTTTGTAATATGCTGAACTGCATGGCTCTTGTAAGGGGCATTGCAAGTTGCTCCATCCTAATTTTGGCAGCTTTTGCTTGGAAAGCATAAGCAAATACCATGGGACACCCACTCCCCAATAATGGGACTTATGTTTGTAATATGCTGTACTGCATGTGACGCGCCCCCTGGGCCGTGTGTACACGTGTGTGGGATACCCTGTGCCGGGTCTCTGGGGTCTGTAGTCTCCGTGGCGGTGACCCGGTCCCGTGGCTCAGGCTGGTCAAACCAGTGGCAGTCTTTCTTAAGTTTTGAAGTTAATTGTCCGACTGCGCCACCCGTGGATTGCGGTCAGGGAGTACCACCGCTGCAAGGCAGACCGCTGAGGCTGGTGTTGTGTGCGCAGCATAGAATGGGATAACTCCCCTCGGGAGGAGTATAGCCTCAGGACAGTGAGTGTGGATGATGTGGGTGATGGTGCACGAGCGCAGCAGGAATGACTCAGAGTCTTTGCAGTGCAGTTCAGGGTCTTTACTGATGATTATAAGGTAGACCCTCCCGGGAGTACTGGCTAGCATAAGAGGCCTGGTCAGTCTGTGAGCAAGCAGGAGTTCCCCTGGGCAGGTGGAGTTGTAGGCCTCCCCGTCTGTCTGCACTCTTCCTGGCTACCTTGCTGTAAGCGAGTAGAAGTAGCCCACGTCCCTGAGTGTACCATGTAGTGCTCACCCTTATGGCTGGTGACTTGGGGCCTTCTGTTAGCCTCCGCTCCACGACGGCGGTGCTGGTCCCTTGCTTGTGACTGAGCCTCCGGGCTTCTATGGCCAGAGGACCTGAAATCCCCTGCCGGCTGGTTTCTGCTGCTGGATATATAAGTCCTCACTGCTTCGGACTCCTGTGTCCGGTTCCTATTGTCTTCTGCCAGGGCGAGCTCTGAACAGCATCCAGCCCCTGGTCTTTAGCTCCTAGCTTCTACAGAGCTCCTTGCTGTTACTCTCCCTTGCTCTCACTCTGATTCTGACTGTTCTCTGACTCACTCAACCCTGCCCCAGATCCAGTTTATAAGGGCAGAATTCTCCCCTCCCAGGACTGGGGCAGGAGGATGTTGCATGTTTAAGGGATCCTGACCAGGAAACCTCCCACTTGCTCTCCGACGTAATATCTCTATTACTGTGGTGACCAGACCCCTGGGGTGCCACACATGGCTCTTGTAAGGGGCATTGCAGTTCCTCATAATTTTTGGAAAGCCTTCCATTCACTGCTTAGGCCAACAGTGCACGGGAGACCCAGTTGCTCTAAATGGAAAAAAAGGTTTAGTTAACGCCCTCTGACCTCCATGTCATTTCCAAGGGGCATTGGAGTGGCTCGAAATTTTTGGTAGGCATTGCACTCACTGTATGCCGTATAATTGTGTAGCCGAACCGCTCCTTTTGTTACAGAAACATATCCTACAAGACATATCTGGTTGACTGGCCTGATATTGATGTGAATGGTCCCTGTTCCTCCTGCTCTTTCTCCTTTGCCACTACCTCATCCATGATTTATCACCTGAAGCTTTGTTTTAACGGGAGTCATAGAGCTTGGATAGTAGCAGGAAAACATCCAGCAATCCTCGGAGGAGGTAGGATATGCGCCAAAACGCTGACCACCTCAGGCCTAGCCGCTACTACATACATGCGCTTGCATTACAACTAGTGTTGAGCGATACCTTCCGATATCAGGAAATATCGTATTGGATTGGATCGGACCGATACCCAAAAAGTATCAGATATCGCCGATTCCGATACCGGAAACCAATGCAAGTCAATGGGACACAAATATCGGAATGAAAATAAATCCTTTCTTTCCTTGTAGGTTAATTCTACATGAAGTAAAACAACTAAGAATAATGTAGAATGTATTACGCGAAAAGCCGGCAATTCATCAGCGGCATACACCGGTACCCGACAATTTACAACAGAAAGAATAGAGCTTCACACATAGATTAGATAGATAGAAACATGTCAGTCACATATATATGAAGTACAGTGACAGTGTTGCTTACTGTACTTGTCATTTAGTGTAAAGGATTTATTTAAAAATATAATAGTGTTTTCATGCACCGTCTCTTTAAAAAAGCCAGACGGCAATTCAGCATCTGTACCCGACAATTTAGAATAGAAGGAATAGAGAATCATACATAGATTAGATAGATAGAAACATGTCAGTCACATATATATGAAGTACAGTGATAGTGTTGCTTACTGTACTTGTCATTTAGTGTTAAAATAAAGGATTTATTTAAAAAAAAATTGGCGTGGGGTTCCCCTTAATTTTAGTCTCTAGCGGAGGTTAAGCAGATGGCTGGGGCAGATGTTTGAAGCCTGGGAAGGGGGTAATACCCATGGAGCTTCCCAGGCTACTAATATCAGCCCCCAGCTGAATACCTAGCCTTTACTAGCTATTAAAATGGGGGACCCCCTCAAAAAAATGACGTGGGGTCCCCCCTAATTTAATAGCTAGCAAAGGCTAGGCAGACAGCTGGGGGCTGATATTAATAGCCCAGGAAGGGTGCAATGAATATTGGCCCCCTCCCAGGCTAGAAACACCAGCCGTCAGCCGCCCCAGAAATGGCGCATCCATAGGATGCGCCAATTCTGGCACTTAGCCTTGCTCTTCCCACTGCCCTGTAGCGGTGGCAGTGGGGTAATACGGTTGGGGTTGATGTCAGCTTATAATGCCAGCTGACATCAAGCCCAGGTTAGTAATGGAGAGGCATCTATAAGACACCCCCATTACTAACCCCATAGTCAAAGTTAAAAAAGTCCTTTAATTGAAATAAACACACAATTCTTTATTGTTCTAAATTAAACTCTACTTACCATCACGCCCATTCCAGCTGAAGCCAACGATCTCCTGCAATAAAATAAAAATAATAAAGCAACCTCATCCTTACCTTTCCATGGTTCCCAGGACAGCTTCAGCTCTGCTACATCGAGATGACAGGCTGGACCGCAGCAGAACGCTGCCATCCAGCCTGTCATCCCGCAGACACTGAGAAGCGCAGGCATGCTTGCGCTCCTCAGTGTCTCTCTGTGACGGCATCCAGATGAGCCGAGTTCATGTCCTATGAACTCGGCTCACCTCATGCACGTCACTGACTGCGTGGGAGAATTCTCCTGCACTCACCGCTTCAGCATGACGTGCATGAGGTGAGCTGAGTTCATTGGACATGACCTCACCTCATTCACGTCACTGACAGCGTGGGAAAATTCTCACGCTGAAGCGCTGAGTGCAGGAGAATTTTCCCACGCTGTCAGTGACGTGCATGAGGTGAGCCGAGTTCATTGGACATGACCTCGGCTCATCTGGATGCCGTCACAGTGAGACACTGAGGAGCGCAAGCAAGCCTGCGCTTCTCAGTGTCTGCGGGATGACAGGCTGGATGGCAGCTTTCTGCTGCGGTCCAGCCTGTCATCTCGATGTAGCAGAGCTGAAGCTGTCGTGGGAACCATGGAAAGGTAAGGATGAGGTTGCTTTATTATTTTTCTTTTATTGCAGGAGATCGTTGGCTTCAGCTGGAATGGGCGTGATGGTAAGTAGAGTTTAATTTAGAACAATAAAGAATTGTGTGTTTATTTCAATTAAAGGACTTTATTCTGGGTGTTGTGTTTTTTTTAAATACTTTACTAGAAATTCATGGTGGTCATGTCTAATATTGGCGTGACCCCATGAATTTCGGGCTTAGGGCCAGCTGATAATGCCAAGCTGGCCTTAACCCCTTTATTACCCAGTGAGCCACCGCACCAGGGCCCTGGATGAGTTGGGTACAGCGCCAGAAGATGGCGCTTCTATGAACGCGCCATTTTCCGGGGTGGCTGCGGACTGCAATTTGCAGCGGGTGGGGCCCAGAAAGCTTGGGCCTCCCTGCGCTGCGGATTCCAGCCCCCAGCTGCCTAGTTGTACCTGGCTGGACACAAAAATAGGGCGAAGCCCCACGTATTTTTTTTTTTAATTATTTCATGAAATTCATGAAATAATTAAGAAAAAAAGGGCTTCCCTATATTGTTGTGTCCAACCAGGTACAAATAGCAGCTGGTGGTTGGGGGCAGCCCGTTCCTGCCTGCTGTACCTGGCTGGACACAAATATAGTGCGAAGCCCCATGTCAATTTTTTTTAAACTATTTCATGAAATATTTTTTTAAAAAAAGGGCTTCCCTATATTGTTGTGTCCGGCCAGGTACAAATAGGTAGCTGGTGGTTGGGCGCAGCCCGTTCCAGCCTGCTGTACCTGGCTGGACACAAATATAGGGCAAAGCCCCACATCAATTTTTTTTTAATTATTTCATGAATTTCCTGAAATAATTTAAAAAAAATTGACGTGGGGCTTCGCACTATATTTGTGTCCAGCCAGGTACAGCAGGCAGGAACGGGCTGCGCCCAACCACCAGCTGCCTATTTGTACCTGGCCGGACACAACAATATAGGGAAGCCCTTTTTTTCTTTATTATTTCATGAATTTCATGAAATAATTAAAAAAAAAAATACGTGGGGCTTCTCCCTATTTGTGTGTCCAGCCAGGTGCAACTAGGCAGCTGGGGGATGGAATCTGTATCGCAGGGAGGCCCAAGCTTTCTGCCCCCCCCCCCCCGCGGTGCAAATTGCAGTCCGCAGCCTCCCCGGAAAATGGCGCGTTTATAGAAGCTGGATGCTGTACCTGGCTGGCATACAAAAATATGGCAAAGCCCACGTCAAAATTTTTGGGAAAAATTAATTAAAAAATAAATAATAATTTAGGGACTGCATCTTTATTAACTCCTCAAATGTCATTTAGTGTTAAAATAAATGATTTATTTAAAAAAAAATTGGCGTGGGATCCCCCATAATTTTAGTCTCTAGCGGAGGTTAAGCAGACACTGGGGCAGATGTTTGAAGCCTGGGAAGTGGGTAATACCCACGGAGCTTCCCAGACTACTAATATCAGCCCCCAGCTGAATACCTAGCCTTTACTAGCTATTAAAATGGGGGACCCCCCCAAAAAAATGACGTGGGGTACCCCCTATTTAATAGCTAGCAAAGGCTAGGCAGACAGCTGGGGGCTGATATTAATAGCCCAGGAAGGGTGCCATGAATATTGACCCCCTCCCAGGCTAGAAACACCAGCCGTCAGCCGCCCCAGAAATGGCGCATCCATAGGATGCGCCAACTCTGGCACTTAGCCTCGCTCTTCCCACTGCCCTGGTGCGGTGGCAGGGGGTAATAGGGTTGGGGTTCATGTCAGCGCCAGCTGCCATGAAGCCCAGGTTAGTAATGATGGGCGTCTATAAGACACCCCCATTACTAACCTACAAAGTGTTAAAAAGAAAAAACACACTACACCCAGAAAAAAATAATTTATTTGAAATAAAACACACAATTTTATTTAATTCTTAGTTTACTAAAAAAAAATAGTTACCTGTCCATGTTCCTGCGCTGATCTCCCATGCACAGCTGTCACATCTGGAGATGTGACAGCTGTCATTGCTGCTGTAAGCTCACACTGCCGGGAACACGTCCGCTCCCAGCAGCGGGAGCCACTGACTGAGGTCACCGGAGTGCATTCAGTCAGCGCAGCTCCGGAGACCTCCTTTACGGCACTGTTGTACCATGGGAATTGCTCACGATACAGCAGGGCCGTAAAGGAGCTAACCGGAGCAGCGCTGCCTGAACTCCGGCGAACCCGCTTATGCAATGACGGGGCTGCTTTACGGCCCCGTCATTCTAGCGGCGGCAGCGGTTCAGAGCGGTCACATTCCATGTGGCTGCTCTAAACTGGAGATCATCGTGGGACACTCGTGGACTACTACGGAGGGGTAAGGATAAGGTTGTGGTTTATTATTTTATATTTTATTACAGGAGATCGATGGCTTCGGGGAATTAGGTGTCTAGGTGAGTATAGGTGTAGTTTTTTATTTTTTACATCATTTTAGGTGGCGATCGGCGGGGACAGGTAATGTATGAACTAATTTATTGTAGGCAACCACTGGCCACCATGTATTTAACATTTATTGGGGACACAGTAGGGCAATTTAAATAGCAGGATCAGGCTGATGGGAACTACTGCTCCCATCGAGCTGATCCTGCTGGCACGAGTGGACGGGGGACAGACATAGGCCGATGGGAGTAGTAGTGTCACATCGGCCTATGTCTGCCTGCACGCACACACCCGCAGACATCGCACAGACACCGCACACACTCGCAGACATCGCACAGACACCGCACACACTCGCAGACACCGCGCACACACCGCACAGACACCGCACGCACCCGCAGACATCGCACAGACACCCCGCACACACTCGCACAGATACCCACACACACCAATCATGACGGGCTGACCTGTGCGGCCGTGGGAAAGTTCATGTGAGTTCATGCAATGCAGTCAAGCATGAACTCACATGAACCCTCTGAGGGCACCACGGCTCCTTCAAATGAACAGCTGATCAGCATCACCTGATACCTCAGCTGTTCATTTGAAATAACCGGCGGGAAAGCGCAGCACAGAACGGGAAAGCCGGCGGCGAAGTCTTTTCATTGCCGGCTTCCCCGCCCGGGTCCTTCGCTCCCCGCTCCTTGGTGCTGCGCTCCCCGCCCGGTCCTAACTTACGATCGGGATGGGAGGTGGCGAGTGGAGCGGAGGATCGGGGTGGGAGGCTGTGGGGAAGCAGTATGGGGCTGTGTGATTGTTTAAAAGCCGGCGGCTTTTTACCGCCCGCCGGCTTTTAAACAATCAGGAGAATTCTGATGACAGGCTGGATCTCAGCTGAGCGCTGCCATCCAGCTTGTCATACTTCAGAGACACTGCAGAGCGCAGGCATTATGGGAACTTCCGATTCCGGTATTCGATATTGTAAAAGTATCGGAATTAAGTATCGGAATTCCGATACCTCGAATATCGGCCGATACCCGATATTTCAGTATCGGAATGCTCAACACTAATTACAACAAAACAAAGCAGATGCTAACTTCTATCATCCTCATCATGCTCCTCACCTTGGCACTCTCAACTCCCCTGATGGAGAAGCCAGGGCCCACCGGAGGAGTCTGATAGTCCGGTGGGCTCGGCCAATGCTGCCCTAAAGCAGGCCAGGCTAAGAAAAGTGTGGGAAAGGTTACCGGGACAAATAGGGGTGGCTGGGGACCGAGTATGGACACCCGGCCACCCCCTGGAGGCTGGGGAGCAAGCGGGGACACCCGGCCACCAGGCGGCTGGGGACTGAGTATGGATACCAGGCCGCCGACACAGCCATGGCGTGGTGGCCAGATTCCGCCTCCACATGCCTAAAATGCCCAATTTAAAGTGCAAGCAAGCGAGCAGTATGGTATTGCAGCCTCGGGGTGGGTGGGTGGCAGGCTGCATACTTGCGCTTGTGTAGCACCCTGAGGACTCGGCTGCTACAGGGGTATTGCACCTCGACCCAGAGGTGTGGTATTCCACTCCCGGGTAAGGATGGAGTGTGGGACTGAGCTCAGTAGGCTGCATGCACTACATACATCCCATTTCCGGGGGACAGAACTACGGTACTCCCACCAAGTAAATGTGCAGGTACGACAGCGTCTGTCCCTGGCTGGAGTGGGAGGGGGGTGGAACATCCCAGTAATGTAGGGGCAGATAGGGGGAGTACTCTGGGTAAAGCTAGGAGCTCATTGGGTGCTAGTCACCTGGGCTCACACATAGAGGGAGTATATATGGTGGGCACCATCTTAGGACAGAGAGAGCTGAGGGAGTCTTTAGGAAGAGTTCAGCCAGGAGGGCTGACAGGGAGCTGTGGCTCCGGCTGGGCCCAGCTCCAGAGCCAAGCCTGCAGAGGAGAGAGGAGAAAGAAAGGCCCAGAGTGGAAGACCAGAGGGAACCCTAAGAACCCAGAATCAGACCAAAAAGGGTGAAGGGTTGGCGGACACGGGTACCGGAACCCGAACTGGTGGAGGCCACTTATCCTCAGCCAGGAACCGGAGGTCGTGGTCAAGATTTGCCACGACCCTCACCAAATCCACCAGAAAGGCACTCCAAGTATAGGGTCAGGGAACCCAGAGGAGGTTTGACCACCAAGAGACCCGAGGGAGCCGGCCAAAGTGGATCCCTGGTGGGAACGGCCAGAGACAGAGAGAGAGAAGGGAGCTCAGGACCACGCTCCGGAACTGCCTGGGGGTTAGCCGAGTCCAGGACCTGGTGGACGCAGCACGGCTCGGGTGGTCACTCAAGGCCAGAGTGACTGAGAGAACACCCGTGAGTAAAAACCCTGAAACTGCATCTCCTGACTCTGACTCTTCTTACTGCACCGTCACAACCCCCATCATCTTCACCTGCTGCCCTGAGGCCATACCCCTCCCGTTGGGGGTTATAACATCATCGCTGCACCCATACCACCGGCCTCAGCGGACTGTTCTGCAGCGGCGGCTGCAAAGCCGCACTCAACGGGTGGCGTAGTCGACATCCAAGTTAACATCTTCTGCCATAGACTGCCACTTAGTTTGACACCCTGGGCACGGACCGGGTCACCGCCACGACACTACAACCCTCAACAGATCCGGCTCCGGGTAAGCTCCCGCGTGCGCAACGCAGCGCGACACAGGCCCAGGGGCGCGTCAACTTTTGGCGTAGTCGGCAGGATAACGTGCCCGCAACCACCGGGTACTGCGTGCCTGAAGAAAAGTTCATATTTACCGTAAAAAGAAGTCTCCCGCCAATTCCGGAGGGTCCCCGCCATCGGACGCCATCTCGGATCGTTTCCCGCCATTTGCCCGCCATCTGCAGTCTTTTCCCGCCATCCACAGAGTTTCCCGCCATTGGGAAGCGGTTCCCGCCATCTGAGAAGATTTCCCGACCTGGCAGAGCGGACGCCATTATGGGCGTGCCAGAGGGTGGCAAGAGGCCACCTCCCATCGTGGGCCAGGACCAAGAATGGCGCCAAAAACGAAGACCGCCCCCACCAGCAGAGACTGCAATGATTGAGATGTCCATCAGCGTGGGGGGTCTGCCCCTGGAACTGACAATCACCAAGTTGCCCCAGGACCGCCCTCAATGGGGGCGGATACAGAACAAAACAGAGAAGATGGGTGCAGCCTGGAGGAGTCTAGAGAAGCCGTACCCGGAGATGGAGGGAGAGTCAGGCAGCACCGACCCTGTGGTCAGGAGCCTGTTGCAAGCTACCACTCCACAAGACCTGGTGGAGATCCTGGCACAGCTCCCCCGAGACCGGGAGCGTGCACAGACCACGCTGGAGGGCCTCGCACGGAGGATGGCCCAGGTGCAGCGAGAAACGCTGACGGAGTGGAGCAGGGAGATGGCCCAGCAGGCTGGAACCCGCCAGCGAAGCACACCACCCGCAACGAGGAGCACGCCTGCCCCTGAAGAGGATGCAGAAGGGACGGAGGCCGGAGACGACGCCGCAGAGGGAGCTGAAGAGACGGAGGCAAGTAAAGGGGACGTCACTACCCCAAGCCCAGCCACTGTAAGCCTACCCCCGCTCCCCGTCGCAGAGCCCGAAATCCCACCGATCGTGCCCGTTGCTGCACCGCTACCGCTCCAGACTAGGCCTCAAGCAGGAGCCGCGGCCACGCCTCTTGTGACGTCACGCGCTTCAACCCTGAGCGCGGCCAAGCAGGAGACGCCACCGGCCTGGTCGCAAAGTCAAGTACACCCGGGCGCCGCCGTCTTCACGGTGCCCTTCACCTTCAGGGTGCCCCAGGCCTGGTCGCAAGGCCTGGTGAACCCGGGCGCCGCTACCACCACCGCGCCCTCAACCCACAAAGTCCTACCCCTGGGTGAAGACTTGTTCGCCCAACATACTTGCCCGGATGGGCAGCCCTTTGAGTGGCCACCGGAGTACTACCATCCCCGACTCCGGAAGGAAAGGCCCCTGGATGAGCCCCTGATTCCGGCTCCGGCGCCTGTCAAGATCGTCCCGCTCCCGCTGGAGGAGGCCCAATTTGAATGGGACCCCACCAGGGAAAACCTCATCGGCTTCACCCAAGAGACCCGAGCGGCCGCAGCCCAGCGAGCAGAGTGCTGCCGGCAACAGCTAGAGGTTTTCGACCGGGAACGACGAGAGAGGCGGGTCCGCGAGGAGCGGCTGCAAGTGAGGAGTGCAGAACAGAAGAGCCGGACCCGATGGAACCCCCGTGCAGCCCACGGTCCCCGTGCCACCGGGACTGTAATTAAATTCCAACTGCAGCACGGTTGGGGCTTCATCCGGGATCACCGCACCCCTGGCGACGTCTTCGTAACCCGCAGGGATGTCGAGTCCCACCTGCCGGAGGGACACAGAGGTCGTGACCTATACCTGGGTGATGAGGTCATCTTTACCCGGCACCAATGTGCCAAAGGACCCTATGCCCTTCATGTACACCGGTTGACGGAGGAAGAGCTGAGGTGTCAGGAGGAGCAAGAGGACCCGGACGGGTCTGAAGAATACAGGGAGGAAGCATCAGGAGGACGCCGTTATTAGAGTACGGTAAAAAAAAAGAACTGTACATAGTTATCCGTAAGGGTATAAGAACTGCTGCTAATTTAAATATGTTCCCCGTTGGGACAAGTGTGAACTTAAACCCGTGTGTCCCCTATCCCTTAACAGGCTGAGGACTGTGAACAGCCATTCCTTTTCCCCACTGGCCGAGGACTGAGAGCGGCCACCTCCCCTTGTATATAGTTGCGCTTTCTAAGGCGCCCCCTACTGGTTTTATAGGAAACTGTTGTTCTTGAACTGACTGTTGCACTTCTACCTGGTCACAAGCGCACAGTGGCCAGTAACTCAAAGAACATTATTATGAAAGAGTTTTATATGAAAGAAAACGTTTATATTGTTTAAATCTGATAATGTTTAATGTTTGATATGTTCTTGTATGTTTTGAAAAAAAATTGTATGTTTTTGGATATTTTATTCTTTTACAGCCCGAGGACGTGCTGTGATTTACCAGGGGGGAATGTAGCACCCTGAGGACTCGGCTGCTACAGGGGTATTGCACCTCGACCCAGAGGTGTGGTTAGAGATGAGCGGTGTTCGACTAGAACTGTTCGCCAATCTCAAATTCGAGCTGTTTTGGGCGGTGTTCGAGTTGTTCGACGAACCCGAACGATTTGCAAAAAATTCGGCTGTTCGAGGTTATGTTCGATAACTGTTCGTGCACCAAAAGCGTGTCCTGCATGTCTGGCGCTATTTAGAGCACCAATCATGCAGGGATTGTCTGCCACTCACTGTAATGCCACAGCCATGGTGGTTGTGGCATTACAGTGATTGCCCAAATCGATGGGAACAGTGCTCACAGTGAAACATGAAAAGCCGGCAATTCAGCAGCGGCATACACCGGTACCCGACAATTTAGAACAGAAAGAATAGAGAATCACACATAGATTAGATAGATAGAAACATGTCAGTCACACATATAAGAAGCACAGTGACAGTGTTGCTTACTGTACTTGTCATTTAGTGTAAAGGATTTATCAAAAAAAATAATAGTGTTTTCATGCACCGTCTCTTTAAAAAAGCCGGCCGGCAATTCAGCATCTGTACCCGACAATTTATAATAGAAAGAATAGAGCATCACACATAGATTAGATAGATAGAAACATGTCAGCCACATATATAAGAAGTACAGTGACAGTGTTGCTTACTGTACTTGTCATTTAGTGTAAAGGATTTATTAAAAAATATAATAGTGTTTTCGTGCACCGTCTCTTTAAAAAAGCCGGCCGGCAATTCAGCAGCGGTACCCGACAATTTATAACAGACAGAATAGAGCATCACACATAGATTAGATAGATAGAAACATGTCAGCCACATATATAAGAAGTACAGTGACAGTGTTGCTTACTGTACTTGTCATTTAGTGTAAAGGATTTATTAAAAAATATAATAGTGTTTTCGTGCACCGTCTCTTTAAAAAAGCCGGCCGGCAATTCAGCAGCGGTACCCGACAATTTATAATAGAAAGAATAGAGCATCACACATAGATTAGATAGATAGAAACATGTCAGCCACATATATAAGAAGTACAGTGACAGTGTTGCTTACTGTACTTGTCATTTACTGCAAAGGATTTATTAAAAAAAATAATAGTGTTTTCATGCACCGTCTCTTTAAAAAAGCCGGCCGGCAATTCAGCATCTGTACCTGACAATTTATAACAGACAGAATAGAGCTTCACACATAGATTAGATAGATAGAAACATGTCAGTCACATATATAATAAGTACAGTGACAGTGTTGGTTACTGTACTTGTCATTTAGTATTAAAATAAAGGATTTATTATTAAAAAAAATTGGCGTGGGGTTCCCCGTAATTTTAGTCTCTAGCGGAGGTTAAGCAGACAGCTGGGGCAGATGTTTGAAGCCTGGGAAGGGGGTAATACCGACGGAGCTTCCCAGACTACTAATATCAGCCCCCAGCTGAATACCTAGCCTTTACTAGCTATTAAAATGGGGGACCCCCCAAAAAAATGACGTGGGGTCCCCCTAATTTAATAGCTAGCAAAGGCTAGGCAGACAGCTGGGGGCTGATATTAATAGCCCAGGAAGGGAACCATGAATATTGGCCCCCTCCCAGGCTAGAAACACCAGCCGTCAGCCGCCCCAGAAATGGCGCATCCATAGGATGCGCCAATTCTGGCACTTAGCCTCGCTCTTCCACGCTGCCCTGGTGCGGTGGCAGGGGGTAATAGGGTTGGGGTTGATGTCAGCTTATAATGCCAGCTGACATCAAGCCCAGGTTAGTAATGGAGAGGCGTCTATAAGACACCCCCATTACTAACCCCATAGTCAAAGTTAAAAGAAAACACAAACACCCAGAATAAAGTCCTTTAATTGAAATAAAGACACATTCCTTTATTGTTCTAAATTAAACCATACTTACCATCACGCCCATTCCAGCTGAAGCCAACGATCTCCTGCAATAAAAGAAAAATAATAAAGCAACCTCATCCTTACCTTTCCATGGTTCCCACGACAGCTTCAGCTCTGCTACATCGAGATAACAGGCTGGACCGCAGCAGAACGCTGCCATCCAGCCTGTCATCCCGCAGACACTGAGAAGCGCAGGCATGCTTGCGCTCTGCAGTGTCTGGCTGTGACGGCATAAAGATGAGACGAGTTCATGTCCAATGAACTCGGCGCACCTCATGCACGTCACTGACAGCGTGGGAGAATTCTCCTGCACTCAGCACTTCAGCGTGAGAATTCTCCCACGCTGTCAGTGACGTGCATGAGGTCAGCTGAGTTCATTGGACATGAATGAGCTCACCTCATGCACGTCACTGACAGCGTGGGAGAATTCTCACGCTGTAGCGCTGAGTGCAGGAGAATTTTCCCACGCTGTCAGTGACGTGCATGAGGTGAGCTGAGATCATTGGACATGAATGAGCTCACCTCATGCACGTCACTGACAGCGTGGGAAAATTCTCCTGAACTCAGCGCTTCAGCGTGAGAATTTTCCCACGCTGTCAGTGAAGTGCATGAGGTGAGCTCATTCATGTCCAATGAACTCAGCTGACCTCATGTACGTCACTGACAGCGTGGGAGAATTTTCACGCTGAAGTGCTGAGTGCAGGAGAATTCTCCCACGCTGTCAGTGACGTGCATGAGGTGCGCCGAGTTCATTGGACATGAGCTTGTCTCATCTTTATGCCGTCACAGCGAGACACTGAGGAGCGCAAGCATGACTGCGCTTCTGAGTGTCCGCGGGATGACAGGCTGGATGGCAGCGTTCTGCTGCGGTCCAGCCTGTCATCTCGATGTAGCAGAGCTGAAGCTGTCGTGGGAACCATGGAAAGGTAAGGATGAGGTTGCTTTATTATTTTACTTTTATTGCAGAAGACATTGGCTTCAGCTGGAATGGGCGTGACGGTAAGTATGGTTTAATTTAGAACAATAAAGAATTGTGTGTTTATTTCAATTAAAGGACTTTATTCTGGGTGTTGTGTTTTTTTAAATACTTTACTAGAAATTCATGGTGGTCATGTCTAATATTGGCGTGACCCCATGAATTTCGGGCTTAGGGCCAGCTGATAATGCCAAGCTGGCCTTAACCCCTTTATTACCCAGTGAGCCACCGCACCAGGGCCCTGGATGAGTTGGGTACCTGGTACCTGGCTGGGCACAAAAATAGGGCGAAGCCCCACGCATTTTTTTTTTAAATTATTTCATGAAATTCATGGAATAATTAAGAAAAAAAGGGCTTCCCTATATTGTTGTGTCCAACCAGGTACAAATAGGCAGCTGGTGGTTGGGGGCAGCCCGTCCCTGCCTGCTGTACCTGGCTGGACACAAATATAGTGCGAAGCCCCACGTCAATTTTTTTTTAATTATTTCATGAAATAATTTTTTTAAAATAGGGCTTCCCTATATTGTTGTGTCTGGCCAGGTACAAATAGGCAGCTGGTGGTTGGGGGCAGCCCGTTCCTGCCTGCTGTACCTGACTGGACACAAATATAGGGCGAAGCCCCACGTCAATTTTTTTTAAATTATTTCAGGAAATTCATGAAATAATGAAAAAAAAATTGATGTGGGGCTTCGCCCTTTATTTGTGTCCAGTCAGGTACAGCAGGCAGGAACGGGCTGCTCCCAACCACCAGCTGCCTATTTGTACCTAGCCGGACACAACAATATAGGGAAGCCCTTTTTTTCTTAATTATTCCATGAATTTCATGAATTTAAAAAAAAAATACGTGGAGCTTCGCCCTATTTTTGTGTCCAGCCAGGTACAACTAGGCAGCTGGGGGCTGGAATCTGCAGCGCAGGGAGGCCCAAGCTTTCTGGGCCCCACCCGCTGCAAATTGCAGTCCGCAGCTGCCCCGGAAAATGGCGCGTTCATAGAAGCGCCATCTTCTGGCGCTGTACCCAACTCATCCAGGGCCCTGGTGCGGTGGCTCACTGGGTAATAAAGGGGTTAAGGCCAGCTTGGCATTATCAGCTGGCCCTAAGCCCGAAATTCATGGGGTCACGCCAATATTAGACATGACCACCATGAATTTCTAGTAAAGTATTTAAAAAAAACACAAACACCCAGAAAAAAGTCCTTTAATTGAAATAAACACACAATTCTTTATTGTTCTAAATTAAACCATACTTACCGCCACGCCCATTCCAGCTGAAGCCAATGATCTCCTGCAATAAAAGTAAAATAATAAAGCAACATCATCCTTACCTTTCCATGGCTCCCACGACAGCTTCAGCTCTGCTACATCGAGATGACAGGCTGGACCGCAGCAGAACGCTGCCATCCAGCCTGTCATCCCGCAGACACTGAGAAGCGCAGGCATGCTTGCGCTACTCAGTGTCTGGCTGTGACGGCATCCAGATGAGCCGAGGTCATGTCCAATGAACTCGGCTCACCTCATGCACGTCACTGACAGCGTGGGAAAATTCTCACGCTGAAGCGCTGAGTGCAGAAGAATTTTCCCACGCTGTCAGTGACGTACATGAGGTGAGCCGAGTTCATTGTCGGCTCATCTGGATGCCGTCACAGTCAGACACTGAGGAGCGCAAGCATGCCTGCGCTTCTCAGTGTGTGCGGCATGGCAAGCTGGATGGCAGCGTTCTGCTGCGGTCCAGCCTGTCATCTCGATGTAGCAGAGCTGGAGCTGTCCTGGGAACCATGGAAAGGTAAGGATGAGGTTGCTTTATTATTTTTCTTTTATTGCAGGAGATCGTTGGCTTCAGCTGGAATGGGCGTGATGGTAAGTATGGTTTAATTTAGAACAATAAAGAATTGTGTCTTTATTTCAATTAAAGGACTTTATTCTGGGTGTTTGTGTTTTTTTTTTAACTTTGACTATGGGGTTAGTAATGGGGGTGTCTTATAGACGCCTCTCCATTACTAACCTGGGCTTGATGTCAGCTGGCATTATAAGCTGACATCAACCCCAACCCTATTACCCCCTGCCACCGCACCAGGGCAGCGTGGAAGAGCGAGGCTAAGTGCCAGAATTGGCGCATCCTATGGATGCGCCATTTCTGGGGCGGCTGAGGGCTGGTGTTTCTAGCCTGGGAGGGGGCCAATATTCATGGCTCCCTTCCTGGGCTATTAATATCAGCCCCCAGCTGTCTGCCTAGCCTTTGCTAGCTATTAAATTAGGGGGGACCCCACGTCATTTTTTTGGGGGGGTCCTCCATTTTAATAGCTAGTAAAGGCTAGGTATTCAGCTGGGGGCTGATATTAGTAGCCTGGGAAGCTCCGTGGGTATTACCCCCTTTCCAGGCTTCAAACATCTGCCCCAGCTGTCTGCTTAACCTCTGCTAGAGACTAAAATTACGGGGAACCCCACGCCAATTTTTTTTAATAATAAATCCTTTATTTTAATACTAAATGACAAGTACAGTAACCAACACTGTCACTGTACTTATTATATATGTGACTGACATGTTTCTATCTATCTAATCTATGTGTGAAGCTCTATTCTGTCTGTTATAAATTGTCGGGTACAGATGCTGAATTGCCGGCCGGCTTTTTTAAAGAGACGGTGCATGAAAACACTATTATTTTTTTTAATAAATCCTTTGCAGTAAATGACAAGTACAGTAAGCAACACTGTCACAGTACTTCATATATATGTGACTGACATATTTCTATCTATCTAATCTATGTGTGAAGCTCTATTCTGTCTGTTATAAATTGTCGGGTACCGCTGCTGAATTGCCGGCCGGCTTTTTTAAAGAGACGGTGCACGAAAACACTATTATATTTTTTAATAAATCCTTTACACTAAATGACAAGTACAGTAAGCAACACTGTCACTGTACTTCGTATATATGTGGCTGACATGTTTCTATCTATCTAATCTATGTGTGATTCTCTATTCCTTCTATTCTAAATTGTCGGGTACAGATGCTGAATTGCCAGCCGGCTTTTTTAAAGAGACGGTGCATGAAAACACTATTATTTTTTTAAATAAATTCTTTGCAGTAAATGACAAGTACAGTAAGCAACACTGTCACAGTACTTCATATTTATGTTACTGACATGTTTCTATCTATCTAATCTATGTGTGAAGCTCTATTCTGTCTGTTATAAATTGTCGGGTACCGCTGCTGAATTGCCGGCCGGCTTTTTTAAAGAGACGGTGCACGAAAACACTATTATATTTTTTAATAAATCCTTTACACTAAATGACAAGTACAGTAAGCAACACTGTCACTGTACTTCATATATATGTGACTGACATGTTTCTATCTATCTAATCTATGTGTAATGCTCTATTCCTTCATGTCTAAATTGTCGGGTACCGGTGTATGCCGCTGCTGAATTGCCGGCCGGCTTTTTTAAAGAAAGCGTCTTCTGAGCAGTTTGTCAGCTTTTGGACACCTTTGAAGGTGTTTTCTATGTGTTCCTATGTGTTTTTGTTTGCCTGCCATTGGTTTTAACGGTGTTCGACGGTGTTCTAAGGTGTTCGACGAACAGTTCGACGAACAGTTCCTCGAACATCCCGGTGTTCGACGAACCGAACCGAACCCGAACACTACGGGGGTGGCTCAACACTAGGTGTGGTATTCCACTCCCGGGTAAGGATGGAGTGTGGGACTGAGCTCAGTAGGCTGCATGCACTACATACATCCCATTTCCGGGGGACAGAACTACGGTACTCCCACCAAGTAAATGTGCAGGTACGACAGCGTCTGTCCCTGGCTGGAGTGGGAGGGGGGTGGAACATCCCAGTAGTGTAGGGGCAGATAGGGGGAGTACTCTGGGTAAAGCTAGGAGCTCATTGGGTGCTAGTCACCAGGGCTCACACATAGAGGAAGTATATATGGTGGGCACCATCTTAGGACAGAGAGAGCTGAGGGAGTCTTTAGGAAGAGTTCAGCCAGGGGGGCTGACAGGGAGCTGTGGCTCCGGCTGGGCCCAGCTCCAGAGCCAAGCCTGCAGAGGAGAGAGGAGAAAGAAAGGCCCAGAGTGGAAGACCAGAGGGAACCCTAAGAACCCAGAATCCGACCAAAAAGGGTGAAGGGTTGGCGGACACGGGTACCGGAACCCGAACTGGTGGAGGCCACTTATCCTCAGCCAGGAACCGGAGGTCGTGGTCAAGATTTTCCACGACCCTCACCAAATCCACCAGAAAGGCACACCAAGTATAGGGTCAGGGAACCCAGAGGAGGTTTGACCACCAAGAGACCCGAGGGAGCCGGCCAAAGGTGGATCCCTGGTGGGAACGGCCAGAGACAGAGAGAGAGAAGGGAGCTCAGGACCACGCTCCGGAACTGCCTGGGGGTTAGCCGAGTCCAGGACCTGGTGGACGCAGCACGGCTCGGGTGGTCACTCAAGGCCAGAGTGACTGAGAGAACACCCGTGAGTAAAAACCCTGAAACTGCATCTCCTGACTCTGACTCTTCTTACCGCACCGTCACAACCCCCATCATCTTCACCTGCTGCCCTGAGGCCATACCCCTCCCGTTGGGGGTTATAACATCATCGCTGCACCCATACCACCGGCCTCAGCGGACTGTTCTGCAGCGGCGGCTGCAAAGCCGCACTCAACGGGTGGCGTAGTCGACATCCAAGTTAACATCTTCTGCCATAGACTGCCACTTAGTTTGACACCCTGGGCACGGACCGGGTCACCGCCACGAGACTACAACCCTCAACAGATCCGGCTCCGGGTAAGCTCCCGCGTGCGCAACGCAGCGCGACACAGGCCCAGGGGCGCGTCAACTTTTGGCGTAGTCGGCAGGATAACGTGCCCGCAACCACCGGGTACTGCGTGCCTGAAGAAAAGTTCATATTTACCGTAAAAAGAAGTCTCCCGCCAATTCCGGAGGGTCCCCGCCATCGGACGCCATCTCGGATCGTTTCCCGCCATTTGCCCGCCATCTGCAGTCTTTTCCCGCCATCCACAGAGTTTCCCGCCATTGGGAAGCGGTTCCCGCCATCTGAGAAGATTTCCCGCCCTGGCAGAGCGGACGCCATTATGGGCGTGCCAGAGGGTGGCAAGAGGCCACCTCCCATCGTGGGCCAGGACCAAGAATGGCGCCAAAAACGAAGACCGCCCCTACCAGCAGAGACTGCAATGATTGAGATGTCCATCAGCGTGGGGGGTCTGCCCCTGGAACTGACAATCACCAAGTTGCCCCAGGACCGCCCTCAATGGGGGCGGATACAGAACAAAACAGAGAAGATGGGTGCAGCCTGGAGGAGTCTAGAGAAGCCGTACCCGGAGATGGAGGGAGAGTCAGGCAGCACCGACCCTGTGGTCAGGAGCCTGTTGCAAGCTACCACTCCACAAGACCTGGTGGAGATCCTGGCACAGCTCCCCCGAGACCGGGAGCGTGCACAGACCGCGCTGGAGGGCCTCGCACGGAGGATGGCCCAGGTGCAGCGAGAAACGCTGACGGAGTGGAGCAGGGAGATGGCCCAGCAGGCTGGAACCCGCCAGCGAAGCACACCACCCGCAACGAGGAGCACGCCTGCCCCTGAAGAGGATGCAGAAGGGACGGAGGCCAGAGACGACGCCGCAGAGGGAGCTGAAGAGACGGAGGCAAGTAAAGGGGACGTCACTACCCCAAGCCCAGCCACCGTAAGCCTACCCCCGCTCCCCGTCGCAGAGCCCGAAATCCCACCGATCGTGCCCGTTGCCGCACCGCTACCGCTCCAGACTAGGCCTCAAGCAGGAGCCGCGGCCACGCCTCTTGTGACGTCACGCGCCTCAACCCTGAGCGCGGCCAAGCAGGAGACGCCACCGGCCTGGTCGCAAAGTCAAGTACACCCGGGCGCCGCCGTCTTCACGGTGCCCTTCACCTTCAGGGTGCCCCAGGCCTGGTCGCAAGGCCTGGTGAACCCGTTCGCCGCTACCACCACCGCGCCCTCAACCCACAAAGTCTTACCCCTGGGTGAAGACTTGTTCGCCCAACATACTTGCCCGGATGGGCAGCCCTTTGAGTGGCCACCGGAGTACTACCATCCCCGACTCCGGAAGGAAAGGGCCCTGGATGAGCCCCTGATTCCGGCTCCGGCGCCTGTCAAGATCGTCCCGCTCCCGCTGGAGGAGGCCCAATTTGAATGGGACCCCACCGGGGAAAACCTCATCGGCTTCACCCAAGAGACCCGGGCGGCCGCAGCCCAGCGAGCAGAGTGCTGCCGGCAACAGCTAGAGGTTTTCGACCGGGAACGACGAGAGAGGCGGGTCCGCGAGGAGCGGCTGCAAGTGAGGAGTGCAGAACAGAAGAGCCGGACCCGACGGAACCCCCGTGCAGCCCACGGTCCCCGTGCCACCGGGACTGTAATTAAATTCCAACTGCAGCACGGTTGGGGCTTCATCCGGGATCACCACACCCCTGGCGACGTCTTCGTGACCTGCAGGGATGTCGAGTCCCACCTGCCGGAGGGACACAGAGGTCGTGACCTATACCTGGGTGATGAGGTCATCTTTACCCGGCACCAATGTGCCAAAGGACCCTATGCCCTTCATGTACACCGGTTGACGGAGGAAGAGCTGAGGTGTCAGGAGGAGCAAGAGGACCCGGACGGGTCTGAAGAATACAGGGAGGAAGCATCAGGAGGACGCCGTTATTAGAGTACGGTAAAAAAAAAAAGAACTGTACATAGTTATCCGTAAGGGTATAAGAACTGCTGCTAATTTAAATATGTTCCCCGTTGGGACAAGTGTGAACTTAAACCCGTGTGTCCCCTATCCCTTAACAGGCTGAGGACTGTGAACAGCCATTCCTTTTCCCCACTGGCCGAGGACTGAGAGCGGCCACCTCCCCTTGTATATAGTTGCGCTTTCTAAGGCGCCCCCTACTGGTTTTATAGGAAACTGTTGTTCTTGAACTGACTGTTGCACTTCTACCTGGTCACAAGCGCACAGTGGCCAGTAACTCAAAGAACATTATTATGAAAGAGTTTTATATGAAAGAAAAAGTTTATATTGTTTAAATCTGATAATGTTTAATGTTTGATATGTTCTTGTATGTTTTGAAAAAAAATTGTATGTTTTTGGATATTTTATTCTTTTACAGCCCGAGGACGTGCTGTGATTTACCAGGGGGGAATGTAGCACCCTGAGGACTCGGCTGCTACAGGGGTATTGCACCTCGACCCAGAGGTGTGGTATTCCACTCCCGGGTAAGGATGGAGTGTGGGACTGAGCTCAGTAGGCTGCATGCACTACATACATCCCATTTCCGGGGGACAGAACTACGGTACTCCCACCAAGTAAATGTGCAGGTACGACAGCGTCTGTCCCTGGCTGGAGTGGGAGGGGGGTGGAACATCCCAGTAGTGTAGGGGCAGATAGGGGGAGTACTCTGGGTAAAGCTAGGAGCTCATTGGGTGCTAGTCACCTGGGCTCACACATAGAGGGAGTATATATGGTGGGCACCATCTTAGGACAGAGAGAGCTGAGGGAGTCTTTAGGAAGAGTTCAGCCAGGAGGGCTGACAGGGAGCTGTGGCTCCGGCTGGGCCCAGCTCCAGAGCCAAGCCTGCAGAGGAGAGAGGAGAAAGAAAGGCCCAGAGTGGAAGACCAGAGGGAACCCTAAGAACCCAGAATCAGACCAAAAAGGGTGAAGGGTTGGCGGACACGGGTACCGGAACCCGAACTGGTGGAGGCCACTTATCCTCAGCCAGGAACCGGAGGTCGTGGTCAAGATTTGCCACAACCCTCACCAAATCCACCAGAAAGGCACGCCAAGTATAGGGTCAGGGAACCCAGAGGAGGTTTGACCACCAAGAGACCCGAGGGAGCCGGCCAAAGGTGGATCCCTGGTGGGAACGGCCAGAGACAGAGAGAGAGAAGGGAGCTCAGGACCACGCTCCGGAACTGCCTGGGGGTTAGCCGAGTCCAGGACCTGGTGGACGCAGCACGGCTCGGGTGGTCACTCAAGGCCAGAGTGACTGAGAGAACACCCGTGAGTAAAAACCCTGAATCTGCATCTCCTGACTCTGACTCTTCTTACCGCACCGTCACAACCCCCATCATCTTCACCTGCTGCCCTGAGGCCATACCCCTCCCGTTGGGGGTTATAACATCATCGCTGCACCCATACCACCGGCCTCAGCGGACTGTTCTGCAGCGGCGGCTGCAAAGCCGCACTCAACGGGTGGCGTAGTCGACATCCAAGTTAACATCTTCTGCCATAGACTGCCACTTAGTTTGACACCCTGGGCACGGACCGGGTCACCGCCACGAGACTACAACCCTCAACAGATCCGGCTCCGGGTAAGCTCCCGCGTGCGCAATGCAGCGCGACACAGGCCCAGGGGCGCGTCACTTGCATTGCAAGGAATGGGAGAGGTACAATTGAACACTGCCCTGGGACAAGGACTTGAATGGGGATAGTTGCAAGTCTGCAACGACAGGTGCAAGGTGGGAGGCATCTTCGCATGTACCATGAACAGGGGTTTGGCATGCACACACTACAGCGGAATAGGTTCTCCTTACCACTAAATGCACTGGGTAGGGCACAGGTAATGTTTTGGTATACTCGCTTAATCTTATGTATAAGGCACACCAGGACAAATATGCGCGGCTGGGGACTGAGTATGGATACCTCGCTGCAGAAGCAGCCATGAGGTAGTGGCCAGCTTCGGCCTCCTCCAAACTAAAAGGCCCCATTTCAAGTGCAAGCTAGCAGTATGGAATTGCAGTCTGGGGGTGGGTGGGTGGCAGGCTGCATACTTACACTTGCATTAAAATAAAACATAGCAGATGCTAACTTCTGTCATCATCATCATGCTCCTCACCTTGGCACTCTCAACTCCACCGATGGAGAAGTCAGGGCCCACCGGAGGAGTCTGGTTCTCTGGTGGGCTCGTCCAATGCTGCCTTAAGCAGGCCGGGCTAAGAAAAGTGTGTGGGGGGATGTTCCAAGGAGAAATAGGGGAGGCTGGGGACCGTGTGTGGACACTCGGCTGCGGGGCGGCTGGGGACCGAGTATGGACACCCGGCCACCGGGCGCCTGGGGACTGAGTATGGATTCCAGGCCGCCAACACAGCCATGACGTGGTGGCCAGATTCCGCCTCCACATGCCTAAAAGGCCCAATTTCAAGTTCAAGCAAGCAAGCAGTATGGTATTGCAGCCTGGGGGTGGGTGGGTGGCAGGCTGCATACTTGAGCTTGTATTGCAAGGAATGGGGGAGGTACAATTGAACACTGCCCTGGGACTAGAACATGCATGGGGATAGTTGCAAGTCTGCATCTTCTGATGCGGTAAGGATCACTTATGATGGGACACTTTTAGACAGTGACCTGGGAGTCAGAGATGCTTCCAGGGGTCTTCCCCATGCTGTTCCCTTGTCTTTTCTGCACTTTATGCATGTGTCACACAGCACATGGCCAGATAAGGTTGTAAAATGTTAAAATGACATTTCACGGTGAATGCATTTGTCATAGTTGAAAGCAATTCAAAAGTGCAAAAACGCATAAAAAATGCTACTTGTGAACATAGCCGAAGGTGTGGAGGAGTATTTTTGTTTTTGGTCATTTATTTTAACTTATACACAAGTCTTTACCCTGGAAAGGATGTTCCTTAACATATTTCACAGGAAAAAAGTTTCACTTTCGTTTTTGAACGTTTTATTGTGAGCCTGTAAAAGTGGCTTAATACCTCTGACCACGTTGTTGACAGCAGTGACCTGGGGGTCAGAAATGCTTCCTGGGGCGATCCCCATGCTGTCCCCATGTCATTTGAGCACTGTCACTATCGTTTTGGGCACTTGTTAGGCTTTTAAAAGACTGCCGGGGGTGCCACCGCAAAAATGCTCGAGTCTCCCATAGACTAACATTGGGCTCGTTGCATTTAAGTGCTCGCTCAACACTAATAAACATGTTTATTAATTTTAAATCTGGTGGAGCTTAGTATAGATGGCCTAATAGAATCAGTACTGCACACTGCTACAAAGCCCAAATAATTTTCCAGCCAAGATACAGATAAACATGATTAGTAATTTGAAAGCTTAAAACGGTTGGTGAGGTGATTTTAACCAATCATCAAGCTTTTACTCTCCCCAGGATGACACAGGGGTAGAAAAGTCGTTTTGGATCCATGATTTGTTCATCTTTATGAACGTGAGTCTGTCTACATTGTCAGTGGAGAGCCGCATGCGCTTATCTGTCAGCACACCACCAGCAGCGCTGAACACACGTTCAGACAGAACGCTGGCTGCGGGGCATGACAAGATCTCCAAGGCGTAAGTGGCGAGCTCCGGCCATTTATCCAGATTGGAAGCCCAAAAAGAGCAAGGGTCCAGTGACACAGTCATGGCTTCAATGTTTACTTGGAGATACTCCTGTACCATCGTCTCTAGGTGTTGACTATGTGTCAGACTTCTTGTCTCCTGTGGCCTTGCAAAGGATGGGCTAAAAAAGTGGTGAAATGATTCCGCAAAATTGATGTTACCAGCAGATACTGTGTTTCTGTTATGGTTTGAGTGCTGAACACTCGACCGTCCCACGGTTGGCAAGTTGGAACTGTGAGATTCACTACGTGCACCACTGGTATTTTGTGGAAAAGCACATGGAAGATTCTGCAACAGTCTCTGCTGATACTCCTGCATGCGTGCATCCCTTTCTATGGCAGGAATAATTTCTGCAAATTTACTTTTGTACCGGGGATCTAACAGTGTGGCAACCCAGTAGTCAGGATTATTTCTAATTCTCACAATTCGAGGGTCATGTTGCAGGTAGTGCAGCAAGAAGGCACTCATGTGTGTTGCGCATCCAGGAGCACCGAGTCCATGTTGTGTTGGTGGCGAGGTCTCCCTCATCTGATGAGTCTTCCATCAGTTCGTCCTCCACTTCTTCCTGGGCTCCTGCACCTTCCTCACTAGTTTGGCTGCTACCATGCGCCCTGGTAAAACCATCTCCCCCACCCTCACATGCCTGCCGCCTTGGTGCTGCCGACCGTCTGGACCTTGCAGATGTTAGGCCTTCCGCATACAACTCCTCCTCCTCTACTTCCTCCACCTCCTCTTGTGCCACCACCTGACTCCAAATTCTGTTTAACATGTGCTCCAGCATGTAAGTCACCGGAATAGTCATGCTGATAATGGCATCGTCAGCACTAAACATCTTCGTCGCCATTTCAAAACTGTGCAGAAGGGTGCATAGGTCCCTGATCTGAGACCACTCCTCCAGCGTGATTTACCCCACCTCTGGATCTCGTTGGCCCAGGCTATACATCAGAAAGTATTGCACCAGGGCTTGTCGGTGCTGCCACAGTCGCTGCAACATGTGCAGAGTTGAATTCCACCGGGTAGGCACATCGCATTTTAGCCGGTGAAGTGGCAGGCCCAACGACTTCTATAGAGATGTAAGTTGCTGAGCTGCGGGATGCGAATGGCGGAAGTGAGCACACAGCGACCGTGCCCTCTGCAGAAGGCCATCTAGTCCAGGATAGTGGGATAAAAATTGCTGGACAACCAGGTTCAACACTTGAGCCATACAAGGCACGGGTGTGACATTGCCCCGGCAAAGGGCCGCACCCAGGTTTGCAGCATTGTCGCACACGGCCTTCCCTGGTTTCAGGTCCAGTGGAGACAACCATTCATGAAATTGGCTCTCCAGAGCTGACCACAACTCATCAGCTATGTGACTCACATTTCCCAGACATTTCAAAGTAAAAACCGCCTGATGACGTTGAGCCCTACTGCCAGCATAGTAAGGAGGTGTGTTGGATCCCTTCTGCGCAGTTAGAAAGCTTGTGGCATGACCAGACAGGCTTTGGGTGCAGGTGGAGGACCGAGAGGAGGTTGAGGAGGCAGAAGCAGTGGAGGAACTTTGAGATAAAGAGGATTGACGCACAACTCGTCGGGATGGCAAGACTTGGACAGCAGCCCCTTGTCCTGCTGTCACCATAGTTACCCAGTGCCCAGTCAGCTGTGTCAGTGGTGAAATGCACCCTGTCACACATAGAGTTTCTCAAAGAAGCGGTGATGTTGTGTGCGACATGCTGGTGGAGCGCAGGCACACCTTTCTTTGAGAAGTAGTGCCAACTGGGCATCTGGTACTGGGGCACTGCGACTGACATAAGGTCTCGAAAATCCTCTGTGTCCACCAGGCGGAAAGGCAGCATTTCTGTAGCCAAGAGCTTGCAGATAGTGAAATTCAACCTCTTAGCTTTCTCATGGCTAGGAGGAAATGGTCTTTTACTTGTCCACATCTGAGGGACCGAGGGCTGGCTGTTGTGCTTAGATGGGGTTGATAAGGGTGTCCCCGGCAAACTGCCGTTCTGTGAGGAAGATGCAGGCAGACATGTTAGGTTGACTTGATCCAAAGGTGGTGCTATCGATGTCGGACTGCGCTCAACACCAGCTGGTGTTACCACCTCCAAAGAAAATGATGACCTGCCAAACACGCTGGCTGTTGCGGGTAAAGAGTTGGCAGGTCTGCGTCCCAAAACAGGTGTGACTGCTGTCCCCCCAGTCACAGAGGATGAAGAGGCCGCGGATGCACAAGATGTGGCAGACGGTGGTTGGCCCGGCCGGCTAGGCCGCATTGTAGCACAGTGAGCTTCCTACTGCAACTTATGCTTCATGTCCATGTGCCGGTTCATGCATGAAGTACTCAAACTATGTATTTTTTGGCCTCTACTTAGCTTTTGCTGACAAATGTTACAGATAACACGAGTTGGGTCATCTTTATCGATCTGAAAAAATGCCCAGGCTATGCAAGGCTTAGCACCCATGCGACCTGAAGAGCCACCACGACTTGTGGTCAGAGGCAGAGTTGTGTTTGAGGATGCAGTTGTTGACGTGCTTCCAGTACTACGTCTCTGTCCAGGAAGGGGCAACCTGACCTCGTCATCACTAGCATCCTCCTAAACCTCCTCTGCTGACCTCATCTCTTGGCTGACTGTGGGTTGACAGTAAGTGGGATCTCCAACCTCATCATCATCACCCTGTGTATTATCACACCCGTCGTCCTCAGAGCCAACCTCTTCCTGCCCTGACAAAAAACTAAAGTTGTCGCTCCAATCAGGTATTTGAGTCTCATCATCGTCCTCATTGTCTCCACCAACAGGAGTTACAGTTTGGGAATGAGGGTCTACATTATGGTCAGAACCTTCTGCGTCTGGTCCTGGATCCAACTCATAAAGATTCTGGGCATCAGTGCAGATCATTTCCTCATCAGGATTCACAGAAGCTCTGGAGCCGACCTCTGATTCCCAGGCTATAGTATGATTAAACAGCTCTGCAGACTCAACCATATGTTCTACCCCATACTCAGACAGGCAGGTGGAGATTTTGGAGCTGTGAGGAAGCAAGTGCGATTGGGGTGGCACCTCTTAGGACTGGAGTATTTGTGATGTTGAAGTTGAGGTGGAGGAGAGCCCACTTAAAGGAGCACTTGATATCCGTTGAAGCACCTGCTGTTTTTGTGCCTCATCTGGAATTTGTAGCGATTGGCGTGGCCGTAAGAAAGGGATCTTATCACATTGTCCGTTAAAAGAAGTAGACATTTTAGTTTGGCTGGAAGATGGTCTTTCATCTGCAGATGTTACTGTTGCTTTAACACCTACCCCACGGACACAACCTTTTTTCCCCTTCCCAACACGCCTATTCCCCTTTCCACCAGCAGCAGGCCTTTTTCCACTCATTTTGGTGGTTAACTAATTCACAACTCTGGAGTTGTTTGCACAAAAAAACAATGGATGGGAACCGAGCAGAGCTGAGTGGCCAAACTGTGGTATTAGGCCAAAAGTATTGGCTGAGTTAGTTGCAGATAAAAATTATTTTTAATTTGCAACCTGATGGAGGTCAGCATAGATGCACTAATAGACCAAGTCCCACACACTGCTAGAAGCCCAAATATTTTTTCAGAGCTAGATGCAGAAAAAAATTAGATTGAATTTGCAACCTGATGGAGGTCAGTATAGATGGACTAATAGAACAAGTCCCACACACCGCTACAAGCTGAAATATTTTTTCAGAGCTAGATGCAGATAAAAATTGTTTTTAATTTGCAACCTGATGGAGGTCAGTATAGATGGACTAATAGACCAAGTCCCAAACACTGCTAGAAGCCCAAATATTTTTTCAGAGCTAGATGCAGAAAAAAATTAGATTGAATTTGCAACCTGATGGAGGTCAGTATAGATGGACTAATAGAACAAGTCCCACACACCGCTACAAGCTGAAATATTTTTTCAGAGCTAGATGCAGATAAAAATTGTTTTTAATTTGCAACCTGATGGAGGTCAGTATAGATTGACTAATATACCAAGTCCCACACATTGCTAGAAGCCGAAATATTTTTTCAGAGTTAGATGCAGAAAAAAATTATATTGAATTTGCAACATGATGGAGGTCAGTATGGATGGACTAATAGAACAAGTCCCACACACTGCTACAAGCTAAAATATTTTTTCAGAGCTAGATGCAGATAAAAATTATTTTTAATTTGCAACCTGATGGAGGTCAGTATAGATGGACTAATAGACCAAGTCCCACACACTGCTAGAAGCCAAATATTTTTTCAGAGCTAGATGCAGAAAAAAATTATATTGAATTTGCAACCTGATGGAGGTCAGTATGGATTGACTAATAGAACAAGTCCCACACACTGCTACAAGCTGAAATATTTTTTCAGAGCTAGATGCAGATAAAAATTATTTTTAATTTGCAACCTGATGGAGGTCAGTATAGATGGACTAATAGACCAAGTCCCACTCACTGCTAGAAGCCCAAATAGTTTTTCTGAGCTAAATGCAGAAAAAAATTATATTCAATTTGCAACCTGATGGAGGTCAGTATAGATGGACTAATAGTCCAAGTCCCACACACTGCTAGAAGCCCAAATATTTTTTTAGAGCTAGATGCAGAAAAAAATTATATTCAATTTGCAACCTGATGGATGGCAGTATAGATGGACTAATAGACCAAGTCCCACACACTGCTAGAAGCCCAAATATTTTTTCAGAGCTAGATGCAGAAAAAAATTATATTGAATTTGCAACCTGATGGAGGTCAGTATAGATGGACTAATAGAACAAGTCCCACACACTGCTACAAGCTGAAATGTTTTTTCAGAGCTAGATGCAGATAAAAATTATTTTTAATTTGCAACCTGATGGAGGTCAGTATAGATGGACTAATAGAGCAAGTCCCACACATTGCTAGAAGCCCATATATTTTTTCAGAGCTAGATGCAGAAAAAAATTATATTCAATTTGCAACCTGATGGTGGTCAGTATAGATGGACTAATAGACAAAGTCCCCCACACTGCTAGAAGCCCAAATATTTTTTCAGAGCTGGATGCAGAAAAAAATTATATTCAATTTGCAACCTGATGGAGGTTAGTATAGATGGACTAATAGACCAAGTCCCACACACTGCTACAAGCTGAAATATTTTTTCAGAGCTAGATGCAGATAAAAATTATTTTTAATTTGCAACCTGATGGAGGTCAGTATAGATGGAATAATAGACCAAGTCCCACACACTGCTAGAAGCCCAAATATTTTTTCAGAGCTAGATGCAGAAAAAAATTAGATTGAATTTGCAACCTGATGGAGGTCAGTATAGATGGACTAATAGAACAAGTCCCACACACTGCTACAAGCTGAAATATTTTTTCAGAGCTAGATGCAGATAAAAATTGTTTTTAATTTGCAACCTGATAGAGGTCAGTATAGATGGACTAATATACCAAGTCCCACACATTGCTAGAAGCCGAAATATTTTTTCAGAGTTAGATGCAGAAAAAAATTATATTGAATTTGCAACATGATGGAGGTCAGTATGGATGGACTAATAGAACAAGTCACACACACTGCTACAAGCTAAAATATTTTTTCAGAGCTAGATGCAGATAAAAATTATTTTTAATTTGCAACCTGATGGAGGTCAGTATAGATGGACTAATAGACCAAGTCCCACACACTGCTAGAAGCCAAATATTTTTTCAGAGCTAGATGCAGAAAAAAATTATATTGAATTTGCAACCTGATGGAGGTCAGTATGGATGGACTAATAGAACAAGTCCCACACACTGCTACAAGCTGAAATATTTTTTCAGAGCTAGATGCAGATAAAAATTATTTTTAATTTGCAACCTGATGGAGGTCAGTATAGATGGACTAATAGACCAAGTCCCACTCACTGCTAGAAGCCCAAATAGTTTTTCTGAGCTAAATGCAGAAAAAAATTATATTCAATTTGCAACCTGATGGAGGTCAGTATAGATGGACTAATAGTCCAAGTCCCACACACTGCTAGAAGCCCAAATATTTTTTTTAGAGCTAGATGCAGAAAAAAATTATATTCAATTTGCAACCTGATGGATGGCAGTATAGATGGACTAATAGACCAAGTCCCACACACTGCTAGAAGCCCAAATATTTTTTCAGAGCTAGATGCAGAAAAAAATTATATTGAATTTGCAACCTGATGGAGGTCAGTATAGATGGACTAATAGAACAAGTCCCACACACTGCTACAAGCTGAAATATTTTTTCAGAGCTAGATGCAGATAAAAATTATTTTTAATTTGCAACCTGATGGAGGTCAGTATAGATGGACTAATAGACCAAGTCCCACACATTGCTAGAAGCCCATATATTTTTTCAGAGCTAGATGCAGAAAAAAATTATATTCAATTTGCAACCTGATGGTGGTCAGTATAGATGGACTAATAGACCAAGTCCCCCACACTGCTAGAAGCCCAAATATTTTTTCAGAGCTACATGCAGAAAAAAATTATATTCAATTTGCAACCTGATGGAGGTTAGTATAGATGGACTAATAGACCAAGTCCCACACACTGCTACAAGCTGAAATCATTTTTCAGAGCTAGATGCAGAAAAAAAATATTTTTAATTTGCAACCTGATGGAGGTCAGTATAGATGGACTAATAGAACAAGTCCCACACACTGCTACAAGCTGAAATATTTTTTCAGAGCTAGATGCAGATAAAAATTATTTTTAATTTGCAACCTGATGGAGGTCAGTATAGATGGACAAATAGACCAATTCCCACACACTGCTAGAAGCCCAAATATTTTTTCAGAGCTAAATGCTGAAAAAAATTAGATTGAATTTGCAACCTGATGGAGGTCAGTATAGATGGACTAATAGAACAAGTCCCACACACTGGTACAAGCTGAAATGTTTTTTCAAAGCTAGATGCAGATAAAAATTATTTTTAATTTGCAACCTGATGGAGGTCAGTATAGATGGACTAATAGACCAAGTCCCACACATTGCTAGAAGCCCAAATATTTTTTCAGAGCTAGATGCAGAAAAAAATTATATTCAATTTCCAACCTGATGGAGGTCAGTATGGATGGACTAATAGAACAAGTCCCACACACTGCTACAAGCTGAAATATCTTTTCAGAGCTAGATGCAGATAAAAATTATTTTTAATTTGCAACCTGATGGAGGTCAGTATAGATGGACTAATAGACCAAGTCCCACACACTGCTAGAATCCCAAATATTTTTTCTGAGCTAAATGCAGAAAAAAATTATATTCAATTTGCAACCTGATGGAGGTCAGTATAGATGGACTAATAGTCCAAGTACCACACACTGCTAGAAGCCCAAATATTTTTTCAGAGCTAGATGCAGAAAAAAAGTATATTCAATTTGCAACCTGATGGAGGTCAGTATAGATGGACTAATAGACAAAGTCCCACACACTGCTAGAAGCCCAAATATTTTTTCATAGCTAGATGCAGAAAAAAATTATATTCAATTTGAAACCTGATGGAGGTCAGTATAGATGGACTAATAGAACAAGTCCCACACACTGCTAGAAGCCCAAATATTTTTTCAGATCTAGATGCAGATAAAAAATATTTTTAATTTGCAACCTGATGGAGGTCAGTATAGATGGACTAATAGACCAAGTCCCTCACACTGCTAGAAGCCCAAATATTTTTTCAGAGCTAGATGCAGAAAAAAATTATATTCAATTTGCAACCTGATGGAGGTCAGTATAGATGGACTAATAGAACAAGTCCCACACACAGCTAGAAGCCCAAATATTTTTTCAGAGCTAGATGCAGAAAAAAATTATATTCAATTTGCAACCTGATGGAGGTCAGTATAGATGGACTAATAGTCCAAGTCCCACACACTGCTAGAAGCCCAAATATTTTTTCAGAGCTAGATGCAGAAAATAATTATATTCAATTTGCAACCTGATGGAGGTCAGTATAGATGGACTAATAGACAAAGTCCCACACACTGCTAGAAGCCCAAATATATTTTCAGAGCTAGATGCAGAAAAAAATTATATTCAATTTGCAACCTGATGGAGGTCAGTATAGATGGACTAATAGAACAAGTCCCACACACTGCTAGAAGCCCAAATATTTTTTCAGATCTAGATGCAGATAAAAAATATTTTTAATTTGCAACCTGATGGAGGTCAGTATAGATGGACTATTAGACCAAGTCCCACACACTGCTAGAAGCCCAAATATTTTTTCAGAGCTAGATGCAGAAAAAAATTATATTCAATTTGCAACCTGATGGAGGTCAGTATAGATGGACTAATAGAACAAGTCCCACACACTGCTAGAAGCCCAAATATTTTTTCAGAGCTAGATGCAGATAAAAATTATATTGAATTTGCAACCTGATGGAGGTCTGTATAGATGGACTAATAGGCCAAGTCCCACACACTGCTAGAAGCCCAAATATTTTTTCAGAGCTAGATGCAGAAAAAAATTATATTGAATTTGCAGCCTGATGGAGGTCAGTATAGATGGACTAATAGACTAAGTCCCACACACTGCTAGAAGCCCAAATATTTTTTCAGAGCTAGATGCAGAAAAAAATTATATTTAATTTGCAACCTGATGGAGGTCAGTATAGATGGACTAATAGACCAAGTCCCACACACTGCTAGAAGCCCAAATATTTTTTCAGAACTAGATGCAGAAAAAAATTATATTCAATTTGCAACCTGATGGAGGTCAGTATAGATGGACTAATAGAACAAGTCCCACACACTGCTAGAAGCCCAAATATTTTTTCAGAGCTAGATGCAGATAAAAATTATTTTTCTTTTGCAACCTGATGGAGGTCAGTATAGATGGACTAGTAGACCAAGTCCCACACACTGCTAGAAGCCCAAATATTTTTCAGAGCTAGATGCAGAAAAAAATGATATTCAATTTGCAACCTGATGGAGGGTAGTATAGATGGACTAATAGAATGATGCTATGTCCAAAAGGTTTTACTTCACTAGGTGCAGTAAAAAAATTGGTATTTTATACACAGGTGGTGTAGCTTGCAACACAGATAGGCTACTCCACTGACTAGCACACTCTGCAATAGGCCAAAAAGGATTTGCTTTGCTAGATTTAGCCAAATGCTGTGAAAAAAACTTGCACAACACTGGCACAGACCTGCCTGGCAAAAACTGATAGGAACTGATGTAACTTAGTCCTGAAAAGGACTGCAATTACAATTAGTCTTTACTTCCAACCTATCTATTTAAGAGCACAGACCTGCCTGATAAAAGTCGTAGGAAATGCTGTAACCTAGTCCTTAAAAGGACTGCAATCACAACTCTTCCCTACTCCCAAGCTATCTGTAGATTTGTGCGAAAATTGGCTTGAAATTAACAAGGTATAGCGCACACAGCAACAGCAGTGAGAAAATGGTGGTGACGGGGAAAATGGCTGGGTCTTATTGGGCAAGGACATGTGACATACACTGCCAATGACACATGCCCTTGCTTGTGTGAAAAAAAGCAGTTCACTCCGTGTGTGCGCTGCTGATAGGCTGACAGATTGCACCTCCCCACTGTAAATGCGGGAAAGAGAAGAAAAAATGGAGATCTTCATTATTCCTGCAGAGATCCATCCCCTGCCCCTCCCCCCGCCCCGCTGTACACTCAAACTGCGTATTAACATTAATTTTCAGCATTACTGAGAAAAAATCCTGTTATGATTTTGGTGCACGAACAGTTATCGAACATAACCTCGAACAGCCGAATTTTTTTCAAATCGTTTGCGTTCGCCGAACGGCTCGAACACTGCCCAAAACAGCTCGAATTTGAAATTGGCTAACAGTTCGATTCGAACACCGCTCATCTCTACTCCTCAGGCTCTAGTGGCATTCTTGACAATCCGTCAGCATCCGTATTGCATTTTCCTGGCCTGTACTTGATGCTGAAATTGAAGTCAGCTAGTTCAGCGACCCATCTCTGACCCGTTGCATTCAGTTTGGCTGTAGTAAGGACATAGGTCAACGGGTTGTTGTCAGTGTATACCTCAAACTCTTTGCTGTAGTAAAGATAATCTCTTAATCGTTCACAGATAGCCCATTTCAATGCCAGGAATTCCAATTTTCCGGAATGTAGATGGTCGTTCTTCTCGGCGTCTGTCAACGTTCTAGAACCGTAACCGATGATTCTCATTTTTCCATCTTGATGCTAATACAGGGCAGCTCCCAGTCCAACTTGAGAAGCGTCACAATGAAGAACAAATGGTAAATTGAAATCAGGATATCCCAAGATGGGTGGTTTTACCAGGTAGTCTACTAGTTCTTCCAATACCTCCTGGTGGTCTGCTGTCCAGAGAATGGGCTGTTGGGACGAAACAGCGTTGTTTCTTTTAAGCCCTGTCCTACCCGCGTTCTTCTTTTTCTCCATGGGTGTTGTTGTCTCTGTAGTCTCCCCCCCAAGAGGAGGTATAGTGGGGCGGCCATCCTGGAGAAGTTCCTAATGTAAGTACAATAGTAGGAGAGGAATCCTAATATCTGCCTCAACTCCCCGACGGTAGAGGGACACTTGTCTTATAAGGCCAGTACCGGAGCGATTTCTGCTGGGTCCATGGTATATCCTTCGCCGGACACAATTTTCCCTAGATATCGGATTTGCCTTTTGAACAGTTCACACTTCTTTGGGGTCAACTCAACTCAGTGTTGTTGATAATGTTGTAATACGGTCCTCACGTGTTCAACATGCTCCCGGAAGGTTTTGCTGTGTATCACATTGTCATCCAAGTACGGCTGGCAAATATCGTCCCTCAGTCTTTCTAATTTCTAAACTGTCTCCATGCTCCACTGGAATTCTGCTGGAGCTGAACTGAGCCCAAACGGTATGCGGATCCACTCATATAATCCCCATGGTGTGATGAATGCTGTCAAAGGTCTACTGGACTCTTCGACAAACCCTTGATGGTATGCTTTACCTTGATCGAGGACAGAGAACCAGGTACTTCCTGATAGGCTATCCAGCATATCTTGGATCTTTGGTATCGGGTGCCGCACTGGTAACCTCCTGTCTTTTAACCCAAACGACCGTGACCATTGGCATTCCTTGGCATAATGTCCTTCCTCACCACATCTTAGACAGTGGACACACACCGTACTCTGATTTGATGAATGGCACGCTTCACAAGCCGGGTATCTTCTGTTTTGGAACCCACTCCTGGGTCTGAGGGATATCTGTTCTTGCCTGGAATGAATCAACTTTTTCACCTCAATCAACTCTGCTCGCAGTTCTCCTATTACTTCCTTCCAGTCAGCGCTGGCGGCCCTCTCTTTTGTTGGTGATTTAAGGTTCCCTCTCGGAGGTGGCGCTGGAGGGTCTCTTTAATGATCTTTTGGACTGGCCTCCGGATATCTCCAACTTCAGCTGACTCATTTTGGTGATTTTAGGAGCAGAGCCTTTCTTTAACTTCTGTTCGCTCTCTGAATCCAAACTAGCGTCCTCATTCATTTTTTCAATTAGGACTTCATCCAAAATGCCAGGAACTTCTAGGTACTGTTTCAGCTGCAACTTGGTATCTTTGCTGATTAATCCCGTTCCCAATGATCTCAAGAACTTCTTCTGGACTAGTCCAGCATCAAACATCTCCTCCGCTTCTACATCTCTGGATGCAAACAGTCTATCCTTCAGTTTAAATGCTCTGAACAAGAAACTTTGGGGTGATTCATTATTTTTCTGTGAGAGGTTAATGAGTTGGTGGAACAATTCAGAAGTACTCTCTTCTTTATAGTGCCCTTTTAAAATAATCTTCAGCTTTTGCAAGGTCAATTGACTCTTCATTTCTAGCATACTACGGAGGTTCAGTCCTGGGATAATCGCTTTCACCACCCCCTCAATGATCTCATCTGGCTGGTAGCCTTTCTGTAAGCCTGCATCGATCTGGTGCAACAAGTTCATATAAGACCGTTTCTCTTCCTGTTCACACTCTCCAATCTGTCCTAGGATCTTGAATTCTTTCCTTATGGTGATTTGTGGTGTTAGAGATGACTGTCTTCCTGATTTATCTAACCTGAGCAGGTTAAAGGTCCTGTCTGAGTCTATCACCCGTTCAGAGGTTTTGGTTGATTCCTGCAGGGCTGTTGTTAGGACTTTGAATTATTCTTTCAATTCCTGTAGCTCTGTCTGCGGACAGAGATTCCCGCTTTTGGTAATTGGTGCCGCCCCTCCATCATCCAACTTCAACCTGGTTAGAAACTGTGTTAGTTCCTGGAGGATTGTCCCCATGACGTCTTCAGCTTCTTTCTCCCCAGCTCATCCTTTTTTGCATTAATGGCAGCTAACAGTTGCCTGCGGTTGTGTGCTTTGGAAATCTGTTCTTCTGACATCTTTATATGTTCTGCTACTGTTCTCAGTTCTTCACGGGTTAACTGAAGAAGCAGCTCACTAATTCTGTCCATTTGTTTTTCCACATCCATTTCTACTAGTGAGTTTTCTTTAGGGCTGGTCCCCTTTAACTGGTGTAGCAGAGTTGAGTTGAAGTGCTGTGCTGCTGTGTTTTCCCAGACACTTTTCCTCTTTTCCCTCTACACGCTAATTCCCGCTCAGGATTCCCCGTACGGGCCATTAATGTTACACGCACGCCGCTAGGTTCAGATAGGGGCGAGACAGGTTACATGAATTCTTTGGAATCCTCAGGGAACCGTTACTCAGGCCGATAATAGACCATGTGCTGCAGCGTCTCTCAGGCACACAGGGGTATTAACCCTCAGGCACAGACACGTAGGTTGTTTCACTTGCTGACCAGACACACTTGACAAGAGTCCTCATAAACGGTAGAATAGTAGAATTTAATAAGAAGCCGCACAGCCAGTGCAAGTTAGGTCTTATGAGCAACAGGCTCAAGTGACAAACAGTACAGTTTCCTCAGCAGCACAGCAGTTCACAGTCTTCCCAGTAGTATAGGACGGCACATTTCTAATGCAAAAGCACATTAATGAACACAGCATTCTTTACAGCACAGTGAGATGGAGGAGGGGGGGAGCGTTTGCTGAGGGAGATCATAGAATCATAGAATCATAGAATGGTAGAGTTGGAAGGGACCTCCTGGGTCATCTGGTCCAACCCCCTGCTCAAAGCAGGATTCACTAAATCATCTCAGACAGATGTCTGTCCAGCCTCTGTTTGAAGACGTCCATTGAAGGGGAACTCACCACATCTCGTGGCAGCCTTTTCCACTCATTGATCACCCTAACTGTCAAAAAGTTTTTTCTAATATCTAATCTGTGTCTCCTCCCATTCAGTTTCATCCCATTGCTTCTAGTCTTTCCTTGTGCAAATGAGAATAAAGATGATCCTTCTACAATGTGACACCCCTTGAGATATTTGTAGACAGCTATTAAGTCTCCTCTCAGTCTTCTTTTTTGCAAGCTAAACATTCCCAAATCCTGTAACTGTTCCTCATAGGACATAGTTTGCAGACCGGTCACCATTCTGGTTGCTCTTCTCTGAACTTGCTCCAGTTTGTCAATGTTATTTTTAAAATGTGGTGCCCAAAACTGGACACAGTATTCCAGATGAGGTCTGACCAAAGAGGAGTAAAGTGCAATAATGACTTCACGTGATCTAGACTGTAAGCTTCTGTTAATACATCCCAGAATTGTATTTGCCTTTTCTGCTGCTGCATCCCACTGTTGACTCATGTTCAGTCTATGATCTATTAGTATACCTAAGTCTTTTTCACATGTACTGTTGCTTAGCTCTATTCCTCCCATTCTGTATATGCTTTTTTCATTTTTATTGCCCAGATGTAGTACTTTGCATTTTTCCCTGTTAAAAACCATTCTGCTAGTTGCTGCCCACTGCTCCGGTTTATTTAGGTCTTTTTGAATCCTCTCTCTCTCTTCTCTAGTGTTAGCTATCCCTCCTAGCTTTGTGTCATCAGCAAATTTAATCAGTATACCCTCAATTCCTTCATCTATATCATTGATAAAGATGTTGAACAATACTGGTCCCAGGACAGAGCCCTGTGGTACCTCACTTGAGACATTCATCCAACTGGATGTGAAGCCATTTACGACCACATTTTGAGTCCGATCTCTAAGCCATTTTTGAATCCACCTAACAGTTACCTTGTCCATTCCATACTTGGTCATTTTTTCAATAAGGATGGTGTGAGATACTTTGTCAAATGCTTTGCTGAAGTCAAGATATACTATATCTACAGCATTTCCCTGATCCACCCAGTCAGTGATTCTTTCATAGAATGAAATTAAGTTAGTCTGACATGACTTGTTAGTTACAAACCCATGCTGACTCTGGTTAATCACTTCATTCTTATACAGGTACTTACATACATGTTGTTTAATAACTTGTTCAAAGATCTTTCCTGGTATAGAAGTCAGACTCACCAGCCTATAGTTCATTCGGTCCACCATCTTCCCCTTTTTGAAGAGAGGAACAACATTTGCTCTTCTCCAGTCTTCTGGGACTTCTCCTGTTCTCCAAGAATTTTCAAAGATTATGGAGAGTGGTTCTAAAATTTCTTCTATGATCTCCTTCAGTACTCTGGGGTGTAATTCATCTGGACCTGGAGACTTGAACTCATTTATCTTAGCTAAATATTCCCTCAAAATCTTTCTGTTTACAGATAACCTGGATTCTTCTATTCCTTTAACCCCTTTCTGACCCAGGGCGTATTAGTAAGTATCTGTACCCTGGGCTTTATGGGCCTGATACGTATTAATACGCCCTGGCGATTTTGCCCGCACACAAGCGGTGCGGGCAAGATCGCCGCCGGGTGTCAGCTAATTGTTACAGCTGACACCCTGTGCTATGTGCAGGGAGCGGTCCCGCACCGCTCCTGGCACATTAACCCCCGAAATGCTGCGATCAAAATGCGATCACAGCATTCCGGTGGCAAGAGGAGGTAAGCGCGATACTTACCTTCTCTGCCGGCGTCCAGCGGCGTCTGAATCCGGTCCCGGATGTTGCCATGGTGACCCGACATCATCATGACAACATCCAGGTCACCAGGAGGCAGGAAGTTGCTTTGGTCATGCGCAGTGCACGACCAAAGTAACTTCTCCCTGTGCAGCGCTGACAGGCTGCATGGCATAGGGAGCTGCTGCTCTCTATGCCATGCAGGCGATTAGGCTGCAAAAAGTGAAAGTCCCATAGTGGGACAATGTGAACAAGTTCTAAAAATGTCAGAAAGTGAAAAAAAAAAAATTGTAAAAATATTTTAAAAAAAATGAATAAAATAATACTAAAAAAATATATATATTGTACCCATAAATAAATAATCTTATGAAAAAAAAAAATAAACCAATAAAAGTACACATATTTGGTATCGCCACGTCCAGAACGACCTGACCTATAAAACTGTCCCACTAGTTAACCCCTTTAGTGAACGCGGTAAAAGAAAAAAAAGAAACATAAAACGATGTTTTATCATCATACCGCCAAACAAAAAAAGGAGTAAAACGCGATTAAAAAGATGAATGTAAATAAAAATGGTACCGCTGAAAACGTAATCTTGTCCCGCTAAAAACAAGCTCCAACAACAGAAAAATAAAAAAGTTATAGCTCTCAGAATAAAGCGATGCAAAAACAATTCTTTTTTCTATAAAATTGTCTTTATTGTGTAAAAGCGCCAAAATATAAAAAAAAAAATAGAAAATGCGGTACCGCTGTAAACGTACTGACCTGAAGAATAAAGCTACCTTATCAATTTTACCACATGCAGAACGGCATAAAAAAAAACAAAAAAAACAATTCCTGAATTGTTGGCTTTTGTTTATTCTTCCTCCCAAAAATCGGAATAGAAAGCGATCCAAAAATATCACATGCCTGAAAATGATACCGATAAAAATGTCAACTTGTCCCACAAAAAACAAGCCATCACATGACTCTGTCAGCTGAAATAAGGAAAAATTATAGCTCTCAAAATATGGCGATGCAAAAACTAGTCTTTGCAAAAAAATGCGTCTTTTAGTGTGTGACAGCTGTCAATCATAAAAACCCTATATGAATCTGGCATTGCTGTAATTGCACCGACCCGAAGAATAACGTCGTCTAATCACTTATACCACACGAGGAACGGCGTAAAAAATAAACTTTAGGGTTAGGGTTGTGCTAAGGTTAGGGTTGTGCTAGGGTTGTGCTAGGGTTTTGGTTAACGTTGGGCTAGGGTTGGGGTTAGGGTTGGGGTTAGGGTTGGACTAGGGTTGGGTTTTAGGTTGAGCTAGGGTTGGGTTTTCGGTTGAGCTAGGGTTGGGCTAGGGTTAGGGTTGGGCTAGGGTTAGGGCTGGGCTAGGGTTAGGGTTGGGCTAGGGTTAGGGCTAGGGTTAGGCTAAGGTTAGGGCTAGGCTAGGGTTAGGGCTGGGCTAAGGTTCGGGTTGGGATTTTTTCAGAAGTAAAGAAAAAAAAATGACGACGATATGGCGACTAGTGAGCACAAGTACTCGCTACTTGAGTTTGCATCGGGTGCTTGGGTATGCACCGAGTATGGCGGGTGCTCGAGTGACATGCTCGAGTCTCCTCCCCAAATGTTTTGCAGCTGTTATACAGCCAAAAACACCTTGCTGGGATTGCCTGCCATGCACGAGCGATCCCTGCATGTTTTTTTTGGGTGTCTAATAAAAAAAAGATGCGGGGCAGGGACTCGAGCATGTCACTTGAGCACCCGCAATACTTGGTGCATACCCTAGTACCCGATGCAAACTCAAATAGCGAGCACTTGCACTCAAGACTAATGACAACTTATTCAATATGATGACCTAATGTTATCAAATTCTGTGTCGTACCTCTGGGTTCAAATGTTCACTATACCCCTTGATAAAATCCTGGAGGGGTGTAGCTTCCAAAATGGAGTCACTGGGGGGAGGGTGGGTGGTTTCCACTATTTACGCACATCAGGGACTCCCCAAACGCAACCTGTTATTCTTGTGAAAATGCAAAATTGGGGGCTGAAAAACATTTTTGTTGAAAAAATGTGAAAATGTGGTTTTTACGATTCAATGTTATAAACTTCTGTGAAGCACCAGGGGGTTCAAGGTGCACACCACGCATCTAGATAAGTTCCTTAAGGGGTCTAGTTTACAAAATAGTGTCACTTATGGGGGGTTTCCACTGTTTAGGCACATCAGGGGCACATCCGCTAATTGTTCAAGCAAATTTTACATTCAAAAAGTCAAATGGTGCTCCTACCCTTCCGAACTCTGCCGTGCATCCAAACAGTGGTTTTCCCCCACATATGAGGTATCGGCTTACTCAGGAGAAATTCCACAACAAATTTCTTGGTGCAATTTCTCCTGTTACCCTTATGAAAATGCAAAATTGGGGGCTGAAAAACATTTTTGTTGGAAAAATGTGAAAATTTTACTTTTACGGCTCAATGTTATAAACTTGTGTGAAGCACCTGGGGGTTCAAGGTGCACACTACACATCTAGATAAGTTCCCTAAGGGGTCTAGTTTCCAAAATGGTGTCATTTGTGGGGGGTTTCCACTGTTTAGGCACATCAGGGGCTCCCCAAACGCAACATGGCGTCCTCTAATTATTCAAGCAAATTTTATATTCAAAAAGTCAAATGGCTCTCCTTCCCTTCCAAACCCTGCCGTGCACCCAAACAGTGTTTTTTCCTCACATATGGGGTATCTGCATGCTCAGGGGAAATTGCACAACAAACTTTGGGGTCCATTTTTTCCTGTTACCCCTTCGAAAATAAAAAAAATTGGGTCTAAAGTAACATTTTTGTGAAAAAAGTTAAATGTTCATTTTTTTCTTCCACATTCCAAAAATTCCTGTGAAGCACCTGAAGGGTTAATAAACTTCTTGAATGTGGTTTTGAGCACCTTGAGGGGTGCAGTTTTTAGAATGGTGTCACTTTTGGGTATTTCTGTCATTAAGGCCCCTCAAAGTCACGTCAAATGTGATGTGGTCTCTAAAAAAATGGTTTTGTAAATTTTGTTGTTAAACTGAGAAATCGCTGGTCAACTTTTAACCCTTATAGCTCCCTACTAAAAAAAAATTTTTTTTCCAAAATTGTGCTGATGTAAAGTAGACATGTGGGAAATGTTATTTATTAACTATTTTGTGTGACATATCTTTTTGATTTAAGAGCATAAAGATTAAAATTTTGAAAATTGCTAAATTTTCAAAATTTTTGACAAATTTCTGTTTTTTTCACAAATAAACACAAGTGATATCGAAGAAATTTTAGCACAATCATGAAGTACAATATGTCATGAAAAAAAACTATCTAAGAATCAGGGGGATCCGTTGAAGCGTTCCAGAGTAATTACCTCATAAAGTGACAGTGGTCAGAATTGTAAAAATTGGCCTGGTCATTAACGTGCAAACCACCCTCGGGGGTAAAGGGGTTAATAGGACAGTGAAGATCAGTTGATTTTACATTTTATTTCTGAGAGAAATCTGATACAAAATAGGAATTAAAAAGTTCGGCCTTCTCAACATCCTTTCTTACCATTTCACCATTTTCATCCTGTAAAAATCCTATAGCATCTTTGACTTTTCTTTTACTTTTGACATACCCCCAAAATCCTTTTTTATTGCTTTGGACATTTCTTGCAAGCCTTAATTCATTGTCAGCTTTAGCTAACCTGATACGTGCCCTACAGGTTCTGCAGACTGCATTATAATCTTCTTTAGATATGCCTCCCTCTTTCCATTTGATAAACATTTCTTTCTTTCTTTTTAGCATGTGTTTAAGTTCTGTGTTCATCCATCCTGGTTTCCTTAAATGCTTCCCATTATTCCTACTTTTCGGGATTGTTAACGATTGTGCTTTGAGAATCTAATTTTTAAAAATTTCCCATCCTTCCTGGACATTTTTGTCCTTAAGGACATCCAGCCATTGGATCCCTCCTATTCTCTTTCTGAGTCGCTTAATATCTGCCTTTCTGAAATCTAACCTTGAAGTTTGAGTCTTCACATGTCTTTCTCCTCTAGTTATCCAAAATTCTATAATAGCATGATCGCTGCCTCCTAGGGTCCCAGCCACTTTTACCTCCTCAACCATTTCCTCCCTGTTTATAAGGATTAGATCTAAAGTAGCAGATCCCCTTGTTTTCTCCCCTACCTTTTGGAAGATAAAGTTGTCGGCAAGAGAGGATAAGAATTTGCTTGACTTGTTAGTTTTACTTGAGAGAGATTCCCAACAAATGTCTGGATAGTTGAAATCTCCCATGACTACTACGTCATATTTTTTGGAGAACTTGGTCATTTGATACATAAAGAGTTCATCCATATCTTCAGTTTGCCAAGGTGGCCTGTAGTAAATGCCTACAATGGTGTCCTTTCCGTTGTTCTCTCCTTGTATTCTTACCCAAACAGTTTCCACAGAACTCTCAGTCTCTGAAGCTTCAATCTCTGTGCAGATATACGCTTTTCTAACATACAATGCGACACCTCCTCCATGTTTATCAAGTCTGTTTCTTGCAAATAAGTTGTATCCTTTTAGCCTTGTATTCCAATCATGTGTATTGTCACACCAAGTTTCAGTGATTCCAATGACATCATATTTCTTTTCCTGCGTTAGTAGTTCCAATTCTCCTTGTTTGTTGCCCATGCTTTGTGCATTTGTATAAAAACATTTTAGCTTGTGATTGGTTTCTTTTCCTCCCATATTTTTATTATTTAGATTTTTTTGTCTTTGTTCTTTCTTTCCACTTCCAATAGCAGAGATCTCAATAGTATTTTTCAGCTGTATAGCTTTTTCTGGCCTTTAGCTTCCCTTCCCACATTGTTCTAGTTTAAAGCTCTCCTGATGAGTGTAGCAAGGCGACTTCCAAATACACGTTTTTCCAGTCTTCGTAAGGTGCACCCCATCTCTAGCAAGTAGTCCATCATATAGGTAATTCATTCCGTGATCCAGAAATCCAAATCCTTGTTGATGGCACCATCGACATAGCCAGTTGTTCACCTGTAGAATCTTATTCCACCTCATTGTTCCATGGCCATCCACTGGGAGGATGGATGAGAAGACCACCTGCGCTCCCAATTCTTTCACTTTCTTGCCTAAGTTTTCAAAGTCACTGCAGATGGTTTCCAGGTCCTTTCTTGGGGTGTCATTTGTCCCCACATGTATTAGTAGGAATGGGTAGTGATCTGTAGGTCTGAAGAGTCTTGATATCCCGTCAGACACATCTTTAATTTTTGCACCTGGAAGACAGCACATTTCTCTTGAGGTTATGTCTGGTCTTCAGATAGCTGCCTCTGTTCCTCTCAACAGGGAATCCCCCATGACCACCACTCTCCATTTTTTCTTCACAACATTTTTCTTTCTCCGTCCAGGAAGATTCTGAGGGTTTACAAGGTTATTCATTGTGGGCAAAGTCTTATCTTGCTGTATTTCTTCATGGTTCTCCTGTGTGAGAGCCTGATACTGGTTCCTGAGCAGTATGGGTGCTGACTGCTTCTCGATCCTCCTGCTTCTCTGGGTCACATTTCTTCTCTTTCTGTATCATGAAGAGATAATTCTGCTCTGTCTTAGAACTCTGTGACACCATTTCTTCCAGTCCTTATCGTTCTGCCTGACAATACTCTGCACTGCTATTTCAGGAACTCTACCTGACCTGTGTTTAACTTCACTCCTGACTTTAATCCTTTTCTCTTGCAGGGGCGCTTCTGTAAGATACAGAACACACACACCACCTTTCTCTTTGGCTCCAGCCAGGCAGTAAACAACTTCCCAGCAATCCCCCTGGGGCTCTGCTAAAACACTCCCCTTCTCCAGTAACTGTGTTAACCCCTCTAGTTTCTGGATGTTTCTGGAGCACAACACTTCCTGTCTCCTGTGCTTGTGTCACTTCTAATAGTTGCTGAATGCTTTTAAAGCAACAGCACTACTTCTGCATGTCACACTCTGCAACAGCACTACTTCTGCATGTCACATATAGTTCATTTAAAACTGGAGTTGTTGGCACTGGTGTGGGCTATGACAGAAAAATTTGCAGAATATTTGTCTGGATGAGAAATACACATGCGGACGGATAACAATCCACTGGCCCACTCGGAGAATATGAAGCTGGGCACACTCAAACAGAGGTGGGACGCAACAAAGTCCAAATATCAGTACTAGATCTTCTACCAGTCTAAGTCCCAGAACACGCATGTAGATACTCTGTCCCGAATTACAAAAGCAGGCCCGAAGAGAGATGACGATGAGGTGCTCGAAGGTGACGAGATTCCAGACTTTAGGCAGTTTGCCGCTGCTGTAGTATCCGCCCAGAATTCTAGAGAAGCATCCATACCCACAAAGGTTCTCGGCTGTTTTAGAGATGATTGTGCAGCGGCCGTAAGGGCTTAGGGTACTCAGTAGCAGGGCCGGCAGTCTTCCAGGGAGGTCACGGTGGCAGTGGCCCAGGTCTGTGGTCCTGGCCGAGCAGATGAAGGGAGCATTTACAGGGTATTCGTAGTCTTTATGTGACGCCACCTGTGGTGCCTAGTCAGGGATGACCAGTGCTGCTGTGTGCACCCTGGGGGATAGATGGTATAGCAGCTGGGAGGAAACACTTCCCACAGGTGAAGTGGACCCCCAGGGATTGAGAAAGCTTATATGAAGGATGGCGGCAGGGGAAACAGGGTGCAGAGAGCAGGGACGCAGCAGTGATGATAGTTGCGGTGGTAGTACAGCTGCGGGGAGGCGCAGAAGAAGACAGACATGAAGAATGTAGTTCAATTACCTTTACTGCAGAAAAAGCTGTGGAGTCCGGGGCACTGCTCACTAGGTCCAGGAGGGTCCGGTCAGCCTGGAAGCAATCTGTGTTATGATCTGCAACAAATACTAAGGAAAGAAAGGGGAAAGCTATCCCTACAGTAAGACTAAGCTGAATCCCTATGATGTAGCGGGCTGCCTGTTCCTTGCGAACAGACCCGCCTTAGTCCTCGGCTAGTCTGAATAAAGACCTATAGCATAAAGGAAGGGGTCCCTAAAAGAACTAAGGACTGGAACAAAAATGGGACACCTCCTGAACAGAGAAGGTTGTTGCAGAACACAAAAAGATAAACTGACAAAAAGGTACTAGAGGTCCCAGAAGGACCAAGCAAACTGACAGAAATAGGCACAGAAGCACCTGGCTAGCAAAACAGTCAAACAACACTGAAGTCCAGCACAGTCAAAAGGGCGGAGCTGGAATATATAGGCAGATGGTCACGTGACCGCAAAACACAAGATGGAAAAAACAAACAGGAGGGTTCTAACAGTACCCCCTCTTTTATGAGGATCCTCCGGATCCTCCAGGCCCAGGCCTATCTGGAAACCTCTTGTGGAAAGCTCTAACAAGCCTAGGAGCGGAGACATCATCCGCCCTTACCCAGGAGTTATCTTCGGGACCGAAACCCTTCCAGGAGACGAGATACTGTAATCTCCCTCATGCCATCTAGAATTCAAGATACAAGAAATTTCATATTCGCCGTCTTCCACCACAGGAGGAACTGTGACAGTGGCATCCCTATCTGATACATCAGCTTTTCTCAACAAGGAAACATGAAACACATGATTAATCTTCCAGGAAGTAGGGACATCCAACCTAACCGCAGACGGGTTAACAACCTGAAGCACTTTAAATGGACCCACAAACTAAGGACTCCGTTTTTTAGAGGGAATCCCCAACCGCAAGTTCCTTGAGGTCAACCAAACCATGTCACCCACAGTAAACAAAACCTCCTTACGTTTCCTATTAAAATACTTCTTGGACTTCTTGTTAGCCTCTTGAAGGTTGCAACGTACATTAGTCCAAACTCTCTCCAAATCACTGGAAAAATTCTCCTCCTCCGGCACCGCCGACCCCAATTTAGAGAACAAACCAAAAGATGGATGTCTCCCAGTACAACAAAAAAAAGGAGAACACCCAGCTGAGGAGGATGTATGATTGTTAAGAGCAAATTCTGTGAGAGGCAGAAACTCAGACCACACCTCTTGATTGTCCGCCACAAAACAACGCAAAAACTGTTCTACATCCTGGTTCTTTCTTTCAGTCTGACCATTAGACTCAGGATGATACCCAGATGAAAATGACAAATGGACTCCCAACCTGTCACAGAAAGCATGCCAAAAGCAAGTCACAAACTGAGGTCCTCTGTCAGAAACAATATCCTTGGGAACGCCATGAAGCTTGACAATCTCCTTAACAAACGCCTTAGCAAGTGTCTTGGTGCAGGGCAACTTAATGAATGGAACCAAATGACACATCTTACTAAAACAGTCCACAACCACCCAGATGACAGTAAAACCCTCGGACACAGGCAGATCAGTTATAAAATTCTATGTGAGATGCGTCCAAGTTGCACTAGGAACCTCCAGAGGGAAAAGCAACCCCGCAGCAGGAGTATGTGAAGCCTTTGACCTAGCACACAAAGTACATTGACGCACCCACTTGATGACTTCTTTCTGCCATCCAGGCCACCAAAAACTGTGACTGATAAGTCTCTTAGTCTCAGAAATTCCTGGATGACCTGCCAACCATGACTCATGACACTCCACAAACAAATCTCTCCTAAAGGTTCTAGTCACGAACAACCTCCCATGGGGAGTGTTAGCTGGAGCATCATCTTGAGCTTTCAGAATCCCATTCTCCAAAACGGAGTCCAATGCCGCCACAATAACACCTTTCTGTAAAATACTCTCCTCCTCCTCGGCACCGACCGTAGGAGAGAAGCTGCGAGATAAAGCATCGGCTTTAACATTCTTAGTACCAGGGATATAGGTAACAGAAAAATGAAACCGAAAAAAAAAAGTGCCCACCTAGCTTGACGGGCATTCAAGCGCTTGGCAGCATCCAGATAGATCAAATTCTTATGATCTGTGAAAACCTGAATAGGAAATCTAGCGCCTTCCAAAAAATGACGCCAATGTTCAAACGCGAGTTTAATAGCCAGCAACTCCCGATTTCCAACATCATAATTTAGTTCGGTTTCCGAATTTTTTTTCGAAACGAAGGCACAAGGATGTACTCCATCCCTGTTCTCCTGAGACAAAACTGCTCCAACCCCCACCGATGAAGCATCGACCTCGACCAAAAAAGGCTTGGTCTCATCAGGCTGCATAAGGATAGGGGCAGAACTGAACCTCTCTTTGAGATACTTAAACGTTCAATGGCCTGAGTAGTCCACTGGACCATATTCGCACCTTTCCTGGTGAGATCGGTTAGAGGCTTAACAATTACAGAAAAATTCTTAATGTATTTCCTGTAATAATTGGCAAAACCCAAAAATCTCTGTATAGATTTCAAACCAATAGGCCTAGGCCATTCCTGCACAGCCTGAACCTTCACCGGGTCCATCTCAAAGCCCTCGCTGGAGACAATGTAGCCCCAAAAACTAATTTTCTGCACAGCGAACTCACATTTCTCCAGCTTAGCAAAGAGTCAGTTATCACTCAATTACTGCAAAACTTCACATACACTCTGCCAATGGGACTGCAGATCTGGTGAATAAATCAAAATGTCATCCAAATACACAACCACATTCTTACCAATCAAAGGTCTCAGGATGTCATGAATAAGGTTCTTAAAAAATGCAGGTGCATTGGTAAGACCAAAAGGCATCACCAGATTCTCAAAATGACCTACCGGAGTGTTAAAAGCAGTTTTCCATTCATCACTCTCCTTAACTCGTGACAAATTGTATGCCCCCCGGAGATCAATGTTAGAGAACCACTTGGCCCCCACCAACTGGTTAAACAAGTCAGGAATTAACGGCAATGGGTAGGAATTGCATACGGTAATCTTATTAATTTCACGAAAATCCAGACATGAACGTAAACCCCCGTCCTATTTTTTAACAAAGAAAAATCCAACTGCCACAGGCAACTTAGAAGGTCTAATGTGACCAGCAGCCAGGCTAGTCTGTATGCACTCCTCCAAAGCCTTTCTTTCAGGGATAGTCAGATTAAACAAGAGTAGCTCCCGGAACAAACTCAATGGCGCAATCATAATCCCTATGAGGAGGTAAAACTAGCGACTCCTCCTCCGAAAAAACCCTCCAAAAATCTTGAATAAGTACAGGTAATTCCCCTTTTTCCACAGCTGCAATGCGACCACTACAACATTTATCATAGCACTTCGGACTCCAAGACTTTATCATATTAGTAGACCAGTCCAGCAAAGGATTGTGCAGTTTTAACCAAGGCAATCCTAGAATGACCGGAGAGGGTAAATTATTTAATACAACCAAGTCCAAAATTTCTTGGTGAAGTCCATTGATAGTCAGGGGAAATGCAGCAACCTTGTGAATAATACATTTTAAGGGAGTGTTATCAATTGCAATCACAGAAATACTGTAGGTGATGACAAAGGTTTGGATTTCAATTTAAGATTTTCCGAAAACCCCTTATCAATCACATTAAGTGTTGAACCACAATCCACAAATACCTGAAATTCAATAAAATTTTCCTGCAAAGTAGTACTTCCTGAAAGAAATACTCCTGCAGAGCATAAACAAGCTATACGGGCATACCTGACCTTTTTTTTTTCTTTACTTAAACAAAGCTCACAATACTTAATCAAATGGTCAGCTTTACCACAATAAAGACACAATCACTCGGCGAACCTCCGGTCTCTTTCCTGAGAGCAGAGCGACATCGCCCCAACCTCCATCGGTTCTCCGCTGTCTGAACAGATTTTCTGGGGACTAGGACCTGGCATTACAGGAGTCTTTACTAGTGATGAGGGAGCACTAAAATGCTCGGGTACTCGTAGCTCGGGTCGAGCAAATTGGAATACTCGGGTGCTCGACCCGAGCAAAAAGCCCAATGTAAGTCTATAGGAAACTAGAGCATTTTTCAGGCGGCTCCCCCCGGCGGTCTGTAGAGGGCCAAAAATTGCCCAAATCGATGGGAACAGTGCTAAAATGACATGGGGACAGCATGGGGAAGACCCCTGGAAGCATTTCTGACTCCCCGGTCACTTCTGTCAACAACATTGTCAGAGGTATTACGCCACTTTTACGGACTCACAATAAAACATACCAAAACAAAACCAAAATGGATTTTCCTGGGAAATATGTTCAGGAACATTCTTTCCATGACATGTACAATGTATATAAAGCAAAATAAATAACCAAAAACAAAACTACTCCTCCACACCTTGGGCTATGTTCACACATAGCATTTTTGATGCGTTTTTGCACTTTTGCATTGATTTCAACCAAGACAAATGCATTCACCAATAAATTTCATTTTAACATTTTACAACCTTATCTGGCAATGTGGTGTGTGACACATCATCAGACACATGAATACAGTGCTGAAAAGTCATGGGAACAGCATGGGGAAGACCTCTGGAAGCATCTCTGACTCCCTGGTCACTGCCTAAAAGTGTACCCATCATAAGTGATCCTTGGTGCATGCGAAGATGCCTCCCGCCATGAACCTGTCGTTGCAGACTTGCAACAATCACCGTCCACGTCCTTGTCCCACTGCAGCGTTCAATTGTCCCTATCCCATTCCTTGGAATGCAAGCGCAAGTATGCAGGCAGCCAGCTACCCACCCACAGGCTGCAATACTATACTGTCAAATTTTTGACAGCTGCTTGCACTTGAAATTTAGTCTATTAGGCTTGTGGAGGCGGAAGCTTTTTATAACCTCATGGCAGCGGCAGCCGGCTGTCCATACTCGGTCCCCAGCCGCCACTATATTTCCCGGTATCGCCTCTGCCTTCCACAAGCACGGGTCCCACAACATTACCCGTGCCCTCCCCAGTGCACTTACTGGGAAGGACCGCCTAACCACCAAAACGTGGACAGGTGAATGTGGCCAGGGACAGTATGGAGCCAGTCCACAACTTTTTTTGCTGACAGTTGTATTTAGCTCTGTGAAAGGACTGCCATAGAGAGAACCCCTATCTACCCTGCATGTCATTTCTCACAGGAAGTCCTGTAATGCAGCTTGTTGCAGAAGCAATGGCAGCCCATCCAACATCAACTCGCCCTTATCGGTGGTGTTTTGACACACAAACATCTTTCTTTGCACATTTAATTTCTTGAATACAGAGTTGGACAATGGCCTGATCTGTAATGTGATTTGAGAAATAACATGCATAAGCATGGCCAATCCACATTAAAAAAAGCAGCCATAGAATGTCCGGGAACCTTCCCCCACACTCTTCTTAGCCAGGATTGCTTTTCTGCAGGGTTGGACGGGCCCACCAGAGAACCGGAGACTTCTCCAGCGGGCCAAGGCTTCTCCTTCAGGAGAGTTCATAGTGCCGAGGTGAGGCCATGATGATGATAGAGGCCACCATCTGCTTAGTTTTCTGTTACTTGGAATGCAAGTGCAAGTATGCAGCCAGCAACCCACCCACAGGCTGCAACACTAAACTGCCAGATTTCTGGGCAGCTTTTTGCACTTGAAATATGGCCTTTTAAGCTCGTGGAGGCGGAAGCTTTTCACAACCTCATGCCGGCGGCCGGGTGTCCATACTCAGTCCCCAGCCGCCACTATATTTCCCGGGATCGCCTCCGCCTTCCACAAGCACGGGTCCCACAACATTATCCGTGCCCTCCCAAGTGCAATTACTGGGAAGGACCGCCTAACCACAAACACGTGGACAGGTGAAAGTGGCCAGGGACAGTACGGAGCCAGTCCGCAACTTTTTTTGCTGACAGTTGTATTTAGCTCAGTAAAAGGACTGGCATAGATGGAAACCCTATCTACCCTGCATGTAATTTCTCACAGGAAGTCCTGTAAAGCTGCTTTCACTTGAATTGTGGCCTTTTAGGCTCGTGGAGGCGGAAGCTTTTCACAACCACATGCCTCATGCCTCGTGTCCCCAGCCGTCACTATTTCTCCCGGTGTTGTCTCCGTCTTCTACAAGCGCGGGTCCCTGAACATTACTGCTGGTACTTTTCTGTGGGAATTTGCTTGCTTCCTACCAGCCTGGAATATTTCCAGCAAACTATGGTACGACGCCATGGTATTAGCACTGCCCCCAGTAACAGTAGCGAAACCATCCCCAATTCCCTTATCAGGAATTTTATTTGGTAGATTGAGTGGCTGCCCAAATACATTAGTTTCTCACAAAGGAGCTGAAGATAGAGTGGCAGTAGGCGCAAGTTTCTCCAGCCTGTTAGATATTAGAAGGTGAACGGCAGCACATTGGATCAGTGGTTAGCACTGAAAACTTGCAGCGCTGGGATCCTGGGTTCAAATCCCAGGAAGGACAACATCTGCAAGGACTTTGTATTTTTTCCCCGTGTTTGCATGTGTTTCCTCCTCAGTAAAAAAGCAGCCATAGAGTGTCCGGGAACCTTTCCACACACTTTTCTTAGCCAGGACTGCATCTTGGCAGGGTTGGACAGTCCCACCAGAGAATCCTCTGGTGTACCTTGGCTTCTACCTCAGGAGAGTTCATGATAGCGCTAACTTTGCAGCTGCTATGGGGCTCTTGAGCGGGGGAGAAAGTTTAGCCCTCAGAATCAAATCCTCTGGTGGGCACAATGTTTTTCAATCTGAAACAGCTTCTCAGTGGGAGTTCTATTTCACCACAGTCATATTCTTTAGCTCGGTGAAAGGACTGGCATAGAGGGAAACCGTATCTACCCCGGCTGTCATTTCTCCATCACCAGGTTCAGCCGATTGTCACACACGACCATGCCTGGCTGTATGTTCAGCGGTGAGAGCCACAGATCAGGCTGCTGTGTTACAGCTTTCAACAACTCTGCAGCGCTGGGGGGTTTGTCAATTAAGCATTAAGCATGTTATCTTCAGCACAGCCTGTTGCCGCTTGGCCAAGGCAGTGCTGCAGTGCTGTCAGCTTGTGACTGATGTGGTCATTTCGGAGATGGAGGAGGAGGTGCATGAGCTGAACAATGTGATTACATTGTTGTTAAATTGGTGACGCTGTTTTTTAAACTAAAGAAAGATCCTATTCTTTTGTTTTTTTTACTTTTTTTTTTAAGACAAATGCATTCAGCGGGAAATGTCTTTTTAACATATTACAACCTTATCTGGCATTGTGGTGTGTGACACATCATCAGACACATCCTGTTTTATTTATGATGGAGGGACTCTGAAAGTCATAAAGCCTATTTTTATAGGGACATCAGACGTCCCTTACTATTCTTAAAAGGCCAGCAGTCGGCCCTAGCTATTGTTAGAGAGCCATCAGCCGGCTATGCTTTGTTGTTTCCATTATTAACAAGTGGGTCTCCTATACTGTTATTGCATATCCATTGACTGCAAGGGCTGCCAAAAATTTGGACGCAGCCCAATACCCCTTTGAAGAGACATAGAGGAGGGTCTCAGTAAAAAAATGTTCCCATTAGAAAGGAGCGTGTCTCCTATAGTGGTAATGCCCATGCTGTGACTGCAAGGGCTGCCAAAATTTGAGAAAAACCCCATTAGAAAGGAGAGGGTCTGTTATACAGTTATAGGTTATGCAGTGAATCCAACGGCTGACAATTTAAGGAAAAACACCACTAAGAATTTAAAGACACATGGAGCAGGGCCACAGTAACAAGTACGACATGTTCCCATTAGAAAGGATAGAGTCTGCTATACAGTTATAGGGTATGCAGTGAGTCCAACGGCTGACAATTTTAGGAAAAACCCCACTAAGAATTTAAAGACACAGAGAGCAGGGCCACAGTAACAAGGTACGACATGTTCCCATTAGAAAGGAGAGGGTCTGCTATACAGTTATAGGGTATGCAGTGAGTCCAACGGCTGACCAATTTTAGTAAAAACCCCACTAAGAATTTGAAGACACATGGAGCAGGGCCACAGTAACAAGGTACAACATGTTCCCATTAGAAAGAAGAGGGTCTGCTCTGCAGTTATAGGGAATGCAGTGAGTCCAACAGCTGACAATTTTAGGAAAAACCCCACTAAGAATTTAAAAACACATGGAGCAGGGCAACAGTAACAAGGTACGACATGTTCCCATTAGAAAGGAGAGGGTCTGCAATACAGTTATAGGGTATGCAGTGAGTCCAACGGCTGACCAATTTTAGTTAAAACACCACTAAGAATTTAAAGACACATGGAGCAGGGCCACAGTAACAAGGCACGACATGTTCCCATTAGATAGGAGATGGTCTGCTGTACAGTTATAGGGTATGCAGTGAGTCCAACAGCTGACAATTTTATGAAAAACCCCACTAAGAATTTAAAGACACACAGAGCAGGGCCACAGTAACAAGGTACGGCATGTTCCCATTAGAAAGGAGAGAGTCTGCTATGCAGTTATAGGGTATGCAGTGAGTCCAACGGCTGACCAATTTTAGGAAAAACCCCACTAAGAATTTAAAGACACACAGAGCAGGGCGACAGTAACAACAAATTCCCATTAGAAAGGAGACGGTCTCTTATAGTGTTGGCCAATGCAGTGAATGCAAGGACTGCCAAATATTTGGAGGCACTTCAATGCCCCTTGGAAGAGACGTGGAGGAGGGCCTCATAAGAAAATGTTCCCATTAGAAAGGAGCGGGCCTCCTATACTTGTAATGTCCATGCACTAAGTGTATGGGCTAACAAACATTTACCCCTGGGGGGTATACATGAACATACTGTATAAAAAATTTTTTTACGAGCATCATAAACACCCTTTAAAAAAATTAGGTTGGTGCTGCATCACGGACCACGGTCACCCTGGTGATATGGTGGTGGAGGATGAGGAGAAGGAGGAGGACAAGAGCAAATAGCCAAAATCAGGAAGCTTATACCCATGTGTGGGTGTGAAAAGGTGCATGGGAATACACCTCCCAAGAAAAGACACTGGATTGGAGTTTATGTTACGCTGCTGGCCTAATCCAGCCCTTGTTAATTTTTATAAGAGTCAGCCTGTCAGCATTTTCAGATGACAGGCGGATGCGCTTATCAGTTATAATTCCACCAACGGCACTACACTGTGTTCCAAATTATTATTCAAATAATATTTTCTCAGATTTTCCCAAATTACCTAAATGAATTGCAGTCATTGTAATTTTCCAGTCAAATAACTATTAGAGTACAATTGAAAGGTTTTTGGACAAACTGCCTATGATAACAGTATATTTTTAAAAAAATAAAAAACTCAAACTGCACTCAAAATGCATGTTCCAAATTATTATGCACAGCAGAGTTTTCAACCTTTTCATTTTAATAAAGAACAAAAAAATGGTCATTTTTGAAATTATAAGTAGTGTTGAGCCACCCCCGTAGTGTTCGAGTTCGGTTCGGTTCGTCGAACACCCGTGTGTTCGCCGAACTGTTCGTCGAACTGTTCGTCGAACACCTTCGAACACCATTAAAACCAATGGCAGGCAAACAAAAACACATAGAAACACATAGAAAACACCTTCAAAGGTGTCCAAAAGCTGACAAACTGCTCAGAAGACACAACTAACACATGGAAAAGTGACAAGTACATATAGTCATGCGAAAAGAAAAGAGGTGGAGGAGTAAAAGGAGGGGGAGACACAGATATAGGCATGTCATGCCCTTCTAAAATCCAAAAAGTGAGAAGCCGAGACGGCCAGTCCGCTCCTGCCCGTGCCACCTCCGTGTCGCCGGGTTTGTGCCAGAGCCGCGGTGAACCCTGACGGCCAGCCCCCCTCTCCCAATACTGGTGCCTGTCCGCTGGTGGGTCGAGAGAGCCCCCCTGTGGTGGAGGCAGCTCTAAGCTTTTTAATTTAAATTGTCCCTCTAATTTGAATGAATACACTTTAAATCCATTTACAAGGATCTATTGGAGGGCAAGTCTCATGCCAGCAGCCGCGTAATTCCAGCTCCAGTAGCGTCCACTAAAGCTGCTGCAGTTAAAAAGCTTTTATAAGGATCGAGCTCGGCTGTCCACCGCAAGGCATCCTAGTGCCAGTCCCAGCCCCTATGCCTTGGGGTGCCTCCTGATGCTCTTCACTAAGTATCCCGTGGTCCCGAAGCATTTCCTTTGAAAAAATTAAGTGTCCAAACTACAGGTGGTGTAGCTTGCTTAACAGCCGGGATAATCCGCTGACTAGCAGACACTGCTACTAGGCACAAAGTATTTCCTGGGCTAGATGCAGTTAAAAATTTGTAAGTAGATACTCTCGTTGGATGCTGAGAAAGCATTCCATAGAGTCTCCTGGCATGCCATATATGATTCTCTTAAAAAGCTTGGGGTAGGGGTCTAGGGGACCCTTTTATAGCCAAAATCACGGCCCTGTATCACAATACGTCACCTAGGCTGAAGATAAATGGAACTGTAGCACCGAGGGCTCGGTTGCTACAGACGTATTGCACCTCACCCAGAGGTGTGATATCTCACTCTCAGATAAGGATGGAGTGTGGATCAGGACCCGACACCTGCATGCATTACACCACATTGCCGTGGGGCAGGGCGACCAATATGCCCCTGAGATGGGCACGACAGTCCCTGTCCCTGGCTGGAGTGGGGGGAGGGAACACTGAGGAAGGGGAACCCTGCAGTGCAGGAGCAGGGAGGAAGCAGTTCCTGGGTGCATTGAGAAGGGAGTATAAAAGGTGGGCACCATCTTAGTTCAGTGCAGAGAAGTCTGAGCAGAAGTGGCAGGGAGCAGGGGCTCTGCATGAGCTCTGCTCCGGAGGCGGGCCTAGTAACAGAGGCCCAGGCCTGCAAGAGGGAGAAGGAAGGAAGAGGAGCGGAGAAGGCTCCAGGAACGAGGAATGAAGGGATCCCAGGGGTGCGGACGGGCGAGTCGCCACCGCACGCCCGAATCCACCTGCGTGGAGGGGTCAGGCCAAAGGGGGAGACCGGTCCCCGAACTAGTGGAGGCAGGAAACGACCCTCAGCTAGAAACCGGAGGCTCTGACATTTTATGTGGCGCAGCCCCTTGCTCCACCCGCTAGGAAGGCACCACATAGGGTCAGGGAAACTGGCACCAAGTTTACCAAGAGGAGGCCCGAGGCAGCCGGACAGAAGTGTTGGTAAGAAAGGCCAGACAAAGGACACACAAAGGGGGTCCTGTGAAGCGCTCCAAAGTTATCTGGGAGTTGTCTGAGCCCCTCACCTGGTGAGCACAGTACGACGTGGGCAGCCGTTACCTGCAGACGTGGTTTGGATAATAAGAACTGTGAGTAAAGGCCCTGAACTGCATCACTGACTCCGTGTCGTTACTGCTGCTGCCCTGCACCATCACCCCCATCCTCCGCATACACTGCCCTGAGGCTATACTCCTCCCGTGGGGAGTTATGCTACGCTCTGCTGCACCCACAACACCAGCCTTAGCGGTCTGCCCTGTAGCGGCGGTTCACTCTGACCGCAATCCACTGGTGGCGTAGTCGGACATTTAAACATCAAAACCACATAAATAGTTCCGACACTGGTTTGACCGCCCTGAGCCACGGAACCGGATCGCCGCCACGAAGACTACAACCACCAGCATCCACCAAAAAGGGTCCGGCTCCGGGTGTCCCAAGGCCCAGGGGGTGCGTCAGAACATTTTCATCACCTTTCACAATCACCAATGGGACAAGGCAGGGATGTCCTCTGTCCCCTCTCTTATACATCCTAGTGACGGAGCACCTGCTCTCATCAATTCGCCATAACCCCAATATTAGGTGGATTGAGGTGGGAGGCACCGAGTACAAGTGCTCTCTATTTGCTGATGATGTCCTAGTATATATCACTCAATCACATATATCCATCCCTGCTGTTATGGCTGAAATAGATCACTTTGTTACATGGTAAAATTTTAAAATCAATGCAGCGAAGTCTGAGGCCCTCGATGTCTCCCTCCCTAAATCCATATAGGATTCCATCCAGTCCAACTTTCCCTTTGCCTGGCCCTCACAGGGTATCAAATACTTAGGAATTCCTATTCATAGAGACCTCTCCCATCTATGTTATCTTAATTTTGGGCCCTTTATTGAACAATTCCATACAGACCACGGTTGGCAAGTTAGAACTGTAAGATTCACTACGTGAACCACTGGTGTTTTGTGGAAAAGCACATGTACACCGCGTTCCAAATTATTATGCAAAAAGTGTTTAGGAGTGATAAGGGAAGAAATTGTTTGTTTGTCAGTTAAACTCATTGATGGTGATGTGTGTCAGGGCTCTTTATATCACTGTAAGCAATTGCAGACACCTGTGCTAATTAGTTTGGCAGGTGTGTCCAATGAAAGGCAAGACTACTTAAGAAGGCTCTCTCACATTATTAAGCAGCCTACATTTTCTGCCAAAATGGGAAAGAAAAAGGATGTGTCAGCTGCTGAGAAGCAACAAATTGTGGAGTGTTTAGGTCAAGGCATGACTACAATCAACATTGTGCGATGATCAGGATGAAGTGTCTTGGCAATCAAGAAGTATGTAGCTGATTCACAGTACACACGTGTGCGTGCTGATAAGGGCAAATTGAGGACTCTTTCCTACAGGCAATTACGTCAGGTTGAAAGAGCAGCGGCAAAAAAGCCTTGTCATAGCAGCAGACAAGTTTTTGAAGCTGCTTGTGCCTCCAACGTCCCCCGAACAACAAGATGCAGGGTCCTTCAGAGGTTTGCAGCTGTGCATACGCCATCCTGTCGACCTCCTCTATCCACTTCACACAAGCAGAAACGGCTCCAGTGGGCCAAACATTACATGAAGACTGATTTCAAAACTGTTTTGTTCACGGATGAGTGCCGTGCAGCGCTCGATGGTCCAGATGAATGGAGTGGAGGATGGCTGGTTGATGGACACCCCACGCAAACACGGCTACAGCGCCAACAAGGAGGAGGTGGAGTAATGTTTTGGGCTGGAATCATGGGGAGAGAGATTGTCAGCCCCTTTAGGATCCCTGAAGGCGCTAAAGATGAACTCCATAATGTATGTGGATTTTCTCAAACAGCACTTCCTGCCATGGTTCAAGAAGAAGAACCGTGTATTTCACAGCAAGATCATTTTTCTGCATGATAATGCACCATCTCATGCTGCACATAAAACATCTGCATCTCTGGCTGATATGGGCATAAAAGGGGACAAACTTATGGTGTGACCCCCATGCTCCCCTGACCTCTACCCCATTCAGAACCTTTGGAGCATCATTAAAAGGAGTGTCTATGATGGCGGGAGGCAGTTCACATCTAAGCAACAGCTCTGGGAGGGTATTCTGTCCTCATGCAAAACAATTGAAGCAGAAACCATCCAAAACCTGACAAATTCAATGGACGAGAGAGTTCAGAAGCTCCTTTCGAACAAGGGGTCCTACGTGAAAATGTAACATCACCTAGAATAAAGTTTTGAGTTGAAAACTGTTTGATTTCAGTTTCTAACAACCTGCTAATGCTTATAATTTCAAAAATGACCATTTTTTTGGTCTTTATTAAAATGAAAAGGTTGATCGAAAAGTTTGGGGGATCTAAGAGTGTGGCAACCCAGTAGTCATGATTACTTCGAATTCTGACAATATGAGGGTCATGCTGCAGGTAGTGCAGCAAGAAGGCACTTATGTGTCTTGCGCATCTCGGAGCCCCAAAATTATTTTCCGGGCTAGATGCAGCTAAAAATTATTTTTAATTTTAAATCTGGTGAAGCTTATTATAGATGGCCTAATAGGATCAGTGTTGCACACTGCTACAAAGCCCAAATTATTTTCCAGTCAAGATACAGATAAACATGATTAGTAATTTGAAAGCTTAAAACGGTTGGTAGGGTGATTTTAACCAATCATCAAGCTTTTACTCTCCCCAGGATGACACAGGGGTAGAAAAGTCGTTTCGGATCCATGATTTGTTCATCTTTATGAACGTGAGTCTGTCTACATTATCAGTGGAGAGCCGCGTGCGCTTATCTGTCAGCACACCACCAGCAGCGCTGAACACACGTTCAGACAGAACGCTGGCTGCGTGGCATGACAAGATCTCCAAGGCGTAAGTGGCTAGCTCCGGCCATTTATCCAGATTGGAAGCCCAAAAAGAGCAAGGGTCCAGTGACATAGTCGTGGCTTCAATGTTTACTTGGAGATACTCCTGTACCATCGTCTCTAGGCGTTGACTATGTGTCAGACTTCTTGTCTCCTGTGGCCTTGCAAAGGATGGGCTAAAAAAGTGGTGAAATGATTCCGCAAAATTGATGTTACCAGCAGATACTGTGGTTCTGTTACGGTTTGAGTGCTGAACACTTGACGGTCCCACGGTTGGCAAGTTGGAACTGTGAGATTCACTACGTGCACCACTGGTATTTTGTGGAAAAGCACATGTAAGATTCTGCAACAGTCTCTGCTGATACTCCTGCATGCGTGCATCCCTTTCTATGGCAGGAATAATTTCTGCAAATTTACTTTTGTACCGGGGATCTAACAGTGTGGCAACCCAGTAGTCAGGATTATTTCTAATTCTCACAATTCGAGGGTCATGTTGCAGGTAGTGCAGCAAGAAGGCACTCATGTGTGTTGCGCATCCAGGAGCACCAAGTCCCTGTTGTGTTGGTGGCGAGGTAACAATCATGCTTCCTTCCTCTGTCCTCTCCCCCCAACCTCACACAACAGAAATGTGATCAAGGTCTCCCTCATCTGATGAGTCTTCCATCAGTTCGTCCTCCACTTCTTCCTGGGCTCCTGCACCTTCCTCACTAGTTTGGCTGCTACCATGCGCCCTGGTTAAACCATCTCCCCCACCCTCACATGCCTGCCGCCTTGGTGCTGCCGACCGTCTGGACCTTGCAGATGTTAGCCCTTCCGCATACAACTCCTCCTCCTCTACTTCCTCCACCTCCTCTTGTGCCACCACCTGACTCCGAATTCTGTTTAACATGTGCTCCAGCATGTAAATCACCGGAATAGTCATGCTGATAATGGCATCGTCAGCACTAAACATCTTCGTCGCCATTTCAAAACTGTGCAGAAGGGTGCATAGGTCCCTGATCTGAGACCACTCCTCCAGCGTGATTTGCCCCACCTCTGAATCTCGTTGGCCCAGGCTATACGTCAGAACGTATTGCACCAGGGCTTGTCGGTGCTGCCACAGTCGCTGCAACATGTGCAGAGTTGAATTCCACCGGGTAGGCACATCGCATTTTAGCCGGTGAAGTGGCAGGCCCAACGACTTCTGTAGAGATGTAAGTCGCTGAGCTGCGGGATGCGAACGGCGGAAGTGAGCACACAGCGACCGTGCCCTCTGCAGAAGGCCATCTAGTCTGGGATAGTGGGCTAAAAATTGCTGGACAACCAGGTTCAACACGTGAGCCATACAAGGCACGTGTGTGACATTGCCCCGGCGAAGGGCCGCACCCAGGTTTGCAGCATTGTCTCACACGGCCTTCCCTGGTTTCAGGTCCAGTGGAGACAACCATTCATGAAATTGGTTCTCCAGAGCTGACCACAACTCCTCAGCTGTGTGACTCACATTTCCCAGACATTTCAATGTAAAAACCGCCTGATGACGTTGAGCCCTACTGCCAGCATAGTAAGGAGGTGTGCAGGATCCCTTCTGCGCAGTTAGAAAGCTTGTGGCATGACCAGACAGGCTTTCTGTGCAGGTGGAAGACCGAGAGGAGGTTGAGGAGGCAGAAGCAGTGGAGGAAAAATGACATAAAGAGGATTGACGCACAACTCGTGGGGACGGCAAGACTTGGACAGCAGCCCCTTGTCCTGCTGTCACCATAGTTACCCAGTGCCCAGTCAGCGACATGTAACGCCCCTGTCCATGCCTACTCGTCCAAGTGTCTGTGGTGAAATGCACCCTGTCACACACAGTTTCTCAAAGAAGCGGTGATGTTGTGTGCGACATGCTGGTGGAGCGCAGGCACACCTTTCTTTGAGAAGTAGTGCCGACTGGGCATCTGGTACTGGGGCACTGCGACGGACATAAGGTCTCGAAAATCCTCTGTGTCCACCAGGCGGAAAGGCAGCATTTCTGTAGCCAAGAGCTTGCAGATGGTGAAATTCAACCTCTTAGCTTTCTCATGGCTAGGAGGAAATGGTCTTTTACTTGTCCACATCTGAGGGACCGAGGGCTGGCTATTGTGCTTAGACGGGGTTGATAAGGGTGTCCCCGGCAAACTGCCGGTCTGTGAGGAAGATGCAGGTGGACATGTTAGGTTGCCTTGATCCAAAGGTGGTGCTATCGATGTCGGACAGCGCTCAAGACCAGCTGGTGTTACCACCTCCAAAGAAAATGATGACCTGCCAATCACGCTGGCTGTTGCGGGTAAAGAGGTGGCAGGTCTGCGCCCCAAAACAGGTGTGACTGCTGTCCCCCCAGTCACAGAGGATGAAGAGGCCGCGGATGCACAAGATATGGCAGACGGTGGTTGGCCCGGCCGGCTAGACCGCATTGTAGCACACTGAGCTTCCCACTGCAACTTATGCTTCATGTCCATGTGCCGGTTCATGCATGAAGTACTCAAACTATGTATTTTTTGGCCTCTACTTAGCTTTTGCTGACAAATGTTACAGATAACACGAGTTGGGTCATCTTTATCGATCTGAAAAAATGCCCAGGCTATGCAAGGCTTAGTACCCATGCGACCTGAAGAGCCACCACGACTTGTGGTGAGAGGCAGAGTTGTGTTTGAGGATGCAGTTGTTGACGTGCTTCCAGTACTACGTCTCTGTCCAGGAAGGCGCAACCTGACCTCGTCGTCACTAGCATCTTCCTCCACCTCCTCTGCTGACCTCATCTCTTGGCTGACTGTGGGTTGACAGTAAGTGGGATCTCCGACCTCATCATCATCACCCTGTGCGTTATCACACCCGTCGTCCTCAGAGCCAACCTGTTCCTGCCCTGACAAAAAACTAAAGTTGTCGCTCCAATCAGGTATTTGAGTCTTATCATCGTCTTCCTCATTGTCTCCACCAACAGGAGTTACAGTTTGGGAATGAGGGTCTACATTATGGTCAGAACCTTCTGCGTCTGGTCCTGGATCCGACTCATAAAGATTCTGGGCATCAGTGCAGATCATTTCCTCGTCTGGATTCACAGAAGCGCTGGAGTCGACCTCTGATTCCCAGGCTATAGTATGAGTAAACAGCTCTGCAGACTCAACCATCTGTTCTACCTCATACTCAGACGGGCAGCTGGAGATTTGGGAGCTGTGAGGAAGCAAGTGCGATTTGGGTGACACCTTTGAGGACTGGAGTATTTGTGATGTTGAAGTTGATGTGGAGGAGAGCCCACTTAAAGGAGCACTTGATATCCGTTGAAGCACCTGCTGTTTTTGTGCCTCATCTGGAATTTGTAGCGATTGGCGTGGCCGTAAGAAAGGGATCTTATCACATTGTCCGCTAAAAGAAGTAGACATTTTAGTTTGGCTGGAAGATGGTCTTTCTTCTGCACCTACCCCACGGACACAACCTTTTTTCCCCTTCCCAACACGCCTATTCCCCTTTCCACCAGCAGCAGGCCTTTTTCCACTCATTTTGGTGGTTAACTAATTCACAACTCTGGAGTTGTTTGCACAAAAAAACAATGGATGGTAACCGAGCAGAGCTGAGTGGCCAAACTGTGGTATTAGGCCAAAACTATTGGCTGGGTTAGATGCAGAAAAAAATTATTTTTAATTTGCAACCTGATGGAGGTCAGTATAGATGGACTAATAGACCCAGTCCCACACACCGCTAGAAGCCCAAATATTTTTTCAGAGCTAGATGCAGAAAATTTTTTTATTCAATTTGCAACCTGATGGAGGTCAGTATAGATGGACTAATAGACCAAGTCCCACACACTGCTAGAAGCCCAAATATTTTTTCAGAGCTAGATGCAGAAAAAAATTATTTTTAATTTGCAACCTGATGGAGGTCAGTATAGATGGACTAATAGACCAAGTCCCACACACTGCTAGAAGCCCAAATATTTTTTCAGAGCTAGATGCAGAAAAAAATTATTTTTAATTTGCAACCTGATGGAGGTCAGTATAGATGGACTAATAGACCAAGTCCCACACACCGCTAGAAGCCCAAATATTTTTTCAGAGCTAGATGCAGAAAAAAATTATATTCAATTTGCAACCTGCTGGACGTCAGTATAGAAGGACTAATAGAACAAGTCCCACACACTGCTAGAAGCCCAAATATTTTTTCAGAGCTAAATGAAGAAAAAAATTATTTTTAATTTGCAACCTGATGGAGGTCAGTATAGATGGACTAATAGACCAAGTCCCACACACTGCTAGAAGCCCAAATATTTTTTCAGAGCTAGATGCAGAAAAAAATTATTTTTAATTTGCAACCTGATGGAGGTCAGTATAGATGGACTAATAGACCAAGTCCCACACACCGCTAGAAGCCCAAATATTTTTTCAGAGCTAGATGCAGAAAAAAATTATATTCAGTTTGCAACCTGATGGAGGTCAGTATAGATGGACTAATAGAATGATGCTATGCCCAAAAGATTTTACTTCACTAGGTGCAGTAAAAAAATTGGTATTCTATACACAGGTGGTATATCTTGCAACACAGATAGGCTACTCCACTGACTAACACACTCTGCAATAGGCCAAAAAGGATTAGCTTTGCTAGATTCAGCCAAATGCTGTGAAAAAAACTTGCACAGCACTGGCACAGACCTGCCTGGCAAAAACTGATAGGAACTGATGTAACCTAGTCCTGAAAAGGACTCCAATTACAATTAGTCTTTACTCCCACAATCTATCTATTTAAGAGCACAGACCTGCCTGATAAAAGTCGTAGGAAATGCTGTAACCTAGTCCTTAAAAGGACTGCAATCACAACTATTCCCTACTCCCAAGCTATCTGTATATTTGTGCGAAAATTGGCTTGAAATTAACAAGGTATATCGCACACAGCAACAGCGGTGCCGTCTAACACGCAGCTGCAGCAGTGAGAAAATGGTGGCGACGGGGAAAATGGCTTGGTCTTATAGGGCAAGGACATGTGACATACACTGCCAATCACACATGCCCTTGCTTGTGTGAAAAAAAGCACTTCGCTCCGTGTGTGCGCTGCTGATAGGCTGACAGATTGCACCTCCCCACTGCAAATGCGGGAAAGAGAAAAAAAAGTGGAGATCTTCATTGTTCCTGCAGAGATCCATCCCCTGCCCCTCCCCCCGCCCCGCTGTACACTCAAACTGCGTATTAACATTAATTTTCATCATTACTGAGAAAAAATCCAGTTATGATTTTGGTGCACGAACAGTTATCGAACATAACCTCGAACAGCGAATTTTTCTCAAATTGTTCGTGTTCGCCGACCGGCTCGAACACCGCCCAAAACAGCTCGAATTTGAGATTGGCGAACAGTTCGAGTAGAACAACGCTCATCTCTAATTATAAGCATAAGAAGGTTATTACAAACTGAAATCAAACAGTTTTCAACTTAAAACTTTATTCTAGGTGATGTTACATTTGCACATAGGACCCCTTGTTCGAAAGGAGCTTCTGAACTCTCTCGTCCATTGAATTTGTCAGGTTTGGATGGTTTCTGCTTCAATTGTTTTTCATGAGGACAGAATACCCTCCCAGAGCTGTTGCTTAGATGTGAACTGCCTCCCGCCATCATAGACACTCCTTTTGATGATGCTCCAGAGGTTCTCAATGGGGTTGAGGTCAGGGGAGCATGGGTGCCACACCATAAGTTTGTCCCCATTTATGCCCACAGCAGCCAGAGATGCAGATGTGTTATGTGCAGCATGAGACGGGGCATTATCATGCATGAAATGATCTCAATGGTCCAGATGGATGGAGTGGAGGATGGCTGGATGATAGATCCCATGCAAACACGGCTACGGCGCTAACAAGGAGGAGGTGGAGTAATGTTTTGAGCTGGAATCATGGGGAAAGAGATTGTCGGCCCTTTTAGGATCCCTGAAGGGGTAAAGATGAACTCCATAATGTATGTTAAGTTTCTCAAACAGCACTTCCTGCCATGGTTCAAGAAGAAGAACCGTGCATTCCGCAGCAAGATCATTTTAATGCATGATAATGCCCCGTCTCATGCTGCACATAACACATCTGCATCTCTGGCTGCTATGGGCATAAAAGGGGACAAACTTATGGTGTGGCACCCATGCTCCCCTGACCTCAACCCCATTGAGAACCTCTGGAGCATCATCAAAAGGAGTGTCTATGATGGCGGGAGGCAGTTCACATCTAAGCAACAGCTCTGGGATGGTATTCTGTCCTCATGCAAAACAATTGAAGCAGAAACCATCAAAACCTGACAAATTCAATGGACGAGAGAGTTCAGAAGCTCCTTTCGAACAAGGGGTCCTATGTGCAAATGTAACATCACCTAGAATAAAGTTTAGAGTTGAAAACTGTTTGATTTCAGTTTGTAATAACCTGCTAATGCTTATAATTTCAAAAATGACCATTTTTTTGTTCTTTATTAAAATGAAAAGGTTGAAAACTCTGCTGTGCATAATAATTTGGAACATGTATTTTCAGTTCAGTTTGAGTTTTTGATTTTTTTAAAAATATACTGTTATCATAGGCAGTTTGTACAAAAACCTTTCAATTGTACTCTAATAGTTATTTGACTGGAAAATTACAATGACTGCAATTCATTTAGGTAATTTGATAAAATCTGAGAAAATATTATTTGCATAGTAATTTGGAACACAGTGTAAAAACCCGCTTTGATAAAATGCTGGTGGCAGGGCAGGCCAGGACTTCCAATGCATAGAGAGCCAGTTCATTCCACGTATCCAACTGGGATACCCAATAATAATAAGGCACAGAGGAATCATGGAGGATGTTGGTACAGTCGGCAAGGTACTCCCTCAGTATCTTCCCAAACTTTGTACTCCTTGTGAGAGTACCCCGTGCCTCAGGGCCTGTGCGATGGGAGGGGTTGAGAAAACTGTCCCAGAACTTTGACAGTGTTCCCCTGCCTCTGCTGAATTGAAGTTGTGTATCTCTCGCCTGTACTCCTTGGTTGTCCAACGAAGTGTGCCCTCTGCCGCCAGCGTTTTCAGATGGGAATTTTTTTAATTGTTCCGCAACAAGGGCCTTCTGGTACAGCCCCATTTTTGTAGACCTGTCCGCCTCAGGAATAAGAGATATAAAGTTCTCCTTGTAGCGTGGGTCTAGAAGTGTCACCAACCAGTAATGACTGTCACCCAAAATTTTGAGAACGCGAGGGTCATGGGAAAGGCAGCGTTACATAAACTCAGCCATGCTTGCCAGACTACTAACAGGCAAGACTTCTGTGTCCTCACCAAGAGGATGACTGACCATGCTCTCCTCCTCCTCTCTGTCCTCTGGCCATCCACGCTGAACAGACGGTATGACAGCTGTGCAGGTAGTTCCGTCTATAGTGCATGAAACTAGCTCCTGTCCTTCCCCCTCCTCCTCTTCCTCATTGTCACCCAATCCACGTTGGGATGAGATGAGGCTGGGCTATGTGTAATCACCCTGTATGGTTCCTTGCTCCATCTAATCGTGCTCTGCCTGCAATGCATCCTCTTTGATTGTGAGCAGAGAGTGTTTCAGAATACAGAGAAGCGGGATGGTGACGCTAATTATGGCGTCATCGCCGCTCACCATCTTGGTGGAGTCCTCAAAGTTTTTGGAGTATGGTACATATGTCTGACATCCATGTCCACTCCTGAGGTCTTATGTGTGGAGTCTGAACTGAATACCGACCGCCTTGTTGAGGCTGGTACTCAACAACTGCCCTCTTCTGCTCACAAATCCTTCCCAACATCTGCAATGTAAAGTTCCAACTCGTGGGGACATAACACACCAGTCTGTGAGCCGGAAGCTGCAAACGCTGCTGAAACACTGCAATGGCGTCAGAAGCTGTAGCTGACTTTCTAAAATGGGCACACAGGCGGCGTACTTTGACAAGCAGATCCGGCAGCTCTGGGTAGGATTTGAGAAACCGCTGAACCACGAGGTTAAGCACATGGGCCGGACATGGTACGTGTGTGAGCTCGCCTCACCTCAGAGTCACCACCAGGTTCCGCCCATTGTCACACACGACCATGCCTGGCTGTAGGTTTAGCGGTGTGAGCCACAGATCTGCCTGCTCTTTCACAGCTGTCCACAACTCTTCAGCATTGTGCGGTTTTTCACCTAAGCATATTAGCTTCAGCAAAGCCTATTGCCGCTTGGCCGAGGCAGTGCTGCAGTGCTTCCAGCTTGTAACTGACGTGGTCATTTCAGAGATGGAGGCTGAAGAGGAGGAGGAGGCTGAGGAGGATGAGGTGCAGGAGCTGTAGACCATGGGGGCAACCCTGATTGACCTAGGGCCCGCTATCCTTGGCATCGGAAGGACATGTTCCGTCCCAAGGTCCGACTGGGTCCCGACTTCCACTATGTTAACCCAGTGTGCCGTCAGCAAGATGTACCATCCCTGCCCACAAGCACTTGTTCACGTGTCCGTGGTTAGGTGGACTTTACCGGTAACTGCATTGTTGAGAGCACGGCTAATGTTTTGGGACACGTGCTTGTGCAATGCGGGGACGGCACTCCGGGAGAAATATTGGCGGCTGGGGACCAAGTACCGAGGGACGGCCGCCGCCATCAGGTTGCGGAATGATTCTGTCTCCACGAGCCTAAAAGGCAACATTTCAAGCGCAATCAGTCATGAAATGTTGGCTGCATATTTGCGCTAGTGTTCCAGGGACTGGGGTATGGACAACTGAACGCTGCGCTGGCACAAGGACATGGACGTGCTTCCTGATGCTGCAACTTGAGAGTGTGCAACGACAGGTGCAGGGCTGGAGGCATCTTCGCATGCAGCATGGACAGGGGATTGGCTTCCATGCACAACAGCAGAAGAATCAATGGTGCCACCCGCAGACACTGTTCCTGGACCCTGGGGTTCGGCCCACAAAGTCGGGTGCTTTGCTGTCATGTGCCTAATCATGCAGGTGGTGGTCAGGCTGGTCGTTTTGCCACCCCTGCTGATGCTGCCCTGGTAGGTGTTGCAAATGGCCTTTTTGGGGTTATCGGCAGAGTCTTTAAAAAACAACCAGACTCAGGAAGACCTAACATTTGTACTGGCAACTTCCTTCATGTTGGTGTTACAGGAAATGTTTGCCTGCCTTCTGTCTGCGGCCACCACACTGCTTCTTCCTGCCTGTTGAGGTGTTCTGCCTTCCTCCCCCTGTGTGCTGCTGTCCTCGCTCTGGATGTCTTCCTGCCAGGTTGGGACAGTTACTATATCATCCACCACCTCGTCTTCCACTTCCGCACCCTGGTCCTCCTCCTGACTTTCTGGCAATTGTGTCTCATCATAGTCCACCTCTTGTGACACTTTCCCACCGTCGCCTTCGTGTGACAGTGGCTGCTCAAATATTTGGGCATCGCTACACGCGATCTCCTCTTGCCCCGCTTCATGTGGACCGGGCGAGAGGCCCAAATCTATAAATGGAAAAGTGAACAGCTCTTCAGAGTGCCCAAGTGTGGGATCAGTTGTCTCTGGATACTCGGCATGGTGGGAGGAAGGGGTATCAGGGTGAGGAATATGCGGTCCAGATTCACGGCTACTGAGACTTGACGGTGTGGAAGACAGGGTGGTGGTGGTGGTGGCTTAGTGACTGGAAGCATTATTCGCTATCCAACCAACAACCTTTTGACACTGCTCTGGGTTCAATAGTGGTGTGCTGCGGTCCCCTAGAAATTGGGACAGGAAGGTCAGGCGAGAAGATGTGGGTGTTTGTTGTGGCACAATTTCGGCTTGCCCACGGCCTTGTCCTCGGCCTCTGCATGCACCATTACCATCACGTCCAGTTCCCCGTCCCTTGCCACGTGCCTTGCCCATTTTAAATGGAGGACAGTATCTTCCACGCTCACTAAAAATCACTGAGTTTGGAGCGAATTTAAATGTGATACGTGTGACAGAAAAAACAGACTTTTAAATACCTGGACTGTAGGTAACTGTTTTGAACAGCAAACCAGTGTCAAAAATTTTGCAGACACACTGAAAAAAAAATTTAATGGAGGCCAGAGATGGCAGTATTTTCTGAAAACGTATATGTGATCCGTGTGACGGAGAAAACAGAGTTTTAAATACCTGGCCTGTAGGTAACTGTTTTGAACAACAAACCAGTGTCAAAAACTTTGCTGACACACTGAAACAAATTTTTAATGGAGGCCAGAAATGGCAGTATTTTCTGAAAATGTTTATGTAATCCGTGTGACGGAGAAAACACAGTTTTAAATACCTGGCCTGTAGGTAACTGTTTTGAACAGCAAACCAGTGTCAAAAACTTTGCTGACACACTGAAATTTTTTTTTAATGGAGGCAAGAAATGGCAGTATTTTCTGAAAACGTATATGTAATCCGTGTGACGGAGAAAACACAGTTTTAAATACCTGGCCTGTAGGTAACTGTTTTGAACAACAAACCAGTGTCAAAAACTTTGCTGACACACTGAAACAAATTTTTAATGGAGGCCAGAAATGGCAGTATTTTCTGAAAATGTTTATGTAATCCGTGTGACGGAGAAAACACAGTTTTAAATACCTGGCCTGTAGGTAACTGTTTTGAACAGCAAACCAGTGTCAAAAACTTTGCTGACACACTGAAATTTTTTTTTAATGGAGGCAAGAAATGGCAGTATTTTCTGAAAACGTATATGTAATCCGTGTGACGGAGAAAACACAGTTTTAAATACCTGGCCTGTAGGTAACTGTTTTGAACAGCAAACCAGTGTCAAAAACTTTGCTGACACACTGAAATTTTTTTTTAATGGAGGCCAGAAATGGCAGTATTTTCTGAAAACGTATACAGTTAGGTCCATATATATTTGGACAGAGACAACATTTTTCTAATTTTGGTTCTAGACATTACCACAATGAATTTTAAACAAAACAATTCAGATGCAGTTGAAGTTCAGACTTTCAGCTTTCATTTGAGGGTGTTCACATTAAAATTGGATGAAGGGTTTAGGAGTTTCAGCTCCTTAACATGTGCCACCCTGTTTTTAAAGGGACCAAAAGTAATTGGACAATTGACTCCAAGGCTATTTCATGGACAGGTGTGGGCAATCCCTTCGTTATGTCATTCTCAATTAAGCAGATAAAAGACCTAGAGTTGATTTGAGGTGTGGTGCTTGCATTTGGAAGGTTTTGCTGTGAAGTAAACATATGGTCAAAGGAGCTCTCCATGCAGGTGAAACAAGCGATCCTTAAGCTGCAAAAACAGAGAAAAACTATCCGAGAAATTGCTACAATACTAGGAGAGGCAAAATCTACAGTTTGGTACATCCTGAGAAAGAAAGAAAGCAATGGTGAACTCATCAATGCAAAAAGACCTGGGCACCCACAGAAGACAACAGTGGTGGATGATCGCAGAATAATCTCCATGGTGAAGAGAAACCCCTTCACAACAGCCAACCAAGTGAACAACACTCTCCAGGAGGTAGGCGTATCAATATCCAAATCTACCATAAAGAGAAGACTGCATGAAAGTAAATACAGAGGGTTCACTGCACGGTGCAAGCCACTCATAAGCATCAAAAAAGGCTAGACTCGACTTTGCTAAAAAACATCTAAAAAAGCCAGCACAGTTCTGGAAGAACATTCTTTGGACAGATGAAACCAAGATCAACCTCTACCAGAATGATGGAAAGAGAAAAGTATGGCGAAGGCGTGGTACAGCTCATGATCCAAAGCATACCACATCATCTGTAAAACACGACGGAGGCAGTGTGATGGCTTGGGCATGCATGGCTGCCAGTGGCACTGGGTCACTAGTGTTTATTGATGATGTGACACAGGACAGAAGCAACCAAATGAATTCTGATGTATTCAGAGACATACTGTGTGCTCTGATCCCGCCAAATGCAGCCAAACTGATTGGTCGTCGTTTCATACTACAGATGGACAATGACCCAAAACATAAAGCCAAAGCAACCAAGGAGTTTATTAAAGCAAAGAAGTGGAATATTCTTGAATGGCCAAGTCAGTCACCTGATCTCAACCCAATTGAGCATGCATTTCACTTGTTAAAGACTAAACTTCAGACAGAAAGGCCCACAAACAAACAGCAACTGAAAACCACCACAGTGAAGGCCTGGCAGAGCATCAAAAAGGAGGAAACACAGCGTCTGGTGATGTCCATGAGTTCAAGACTTCAGGCAGTCATAGCCAACAAAGGGTTTTCAACCAAGTACTAGAAATGAACATTTTATTTACAATTATTTAATCTGTCCAATTACTTTTGGTCCCTTTAAAAACAGGGTGGCACATGTTAAGGAGCTGAAACAACTAAACCCTTCATCCAATTTTAATGTGGATACCCTCAAATGAAAGCTGAAAGTCTGAGCTTCAACTGCATCTGAATTGTTTTGTTTAAAATTCATTGTGGTAATGTCTAGAACCAAAATTAGAAAAATGTTGTCTCTGTCCAAATATATATGGACCTAACTGTATGTAATCCGTGTGACGGAGAAAACACAGTTTTAAATACCTGGCCTGCAGGTAACTGTTTTGAACAGCAAAACCAGTGTCAAAAACTTTTCCTGACACACTGAAACTTTTTTTTAATGGAGGCCAGAGATGGCAGTGTTTTCTGAAAACGTATATGTAATCCGTGTGACGGAGAAAACACAGTTTTAAATACCTGGCCTGCAGCTAACTGTTTTGAACAGCCAACCAGTGTCAAACACTTTGCTGACACAATGAAAAAAAATTTAATGGAGGCCAGAAATGGCAGTATTTTCTGAAAACGTATATGTGATCTGTGTGACGGAGAAAACACTGTTTTAAATAGATAGATTTTTAGCTCTGTAATATGGAAAGGACCTGACTGTATTCTGCAGTGCCAACAAGCAAATGGCGCAGAAAAACCATGTTCTCTGGATTGCTTTTTAAGCAAATAATGAGGATTAAAATGCAAAAAAAATTATTCCTGGCCCTTGAGACCTGGGCCTATTTCTAGAAATATCTAACCGCAGCAGCCGACAGAACTGGAATGGAGCCTCTTGTGCTATATGTACTGCAGTCAGCTATATACACTGCCTGCCTATACACCCTGCCTGCCTGATATCTTTGCAGATGGATTAGTCCTCAGAAGGACTGTTTATTAAGATGAATTTGTGTAATGTACGATTTTTCTCCCCACACTACCTCCAGTCCTGGGAGGGGAAGAACTTCCCCTATATAAACTGGGGCTGAGGCGGGGTTAGGGAGAAGAAGAGGAGTCCCAGACAGAGACACAGTCTGGTCTGGAGTGGAGCTGATACAGGGAGAGCAAGATCAGGAGCTCTGTGGGAGCAGTGATAAAAGGGGTCAGAGACTGGAAGCTGTAGAGCTCGTCCTGACTGAAGAGATCTCACCGGACACGGAGTCCGAGGCTGTGGGGACTGAGCCATACCCAGCAGCAGAAACCGACCGGCAGGGGATTTCAGGTCCTCTGGCCAAGAAACCCGAAGGCACGGTCACACGCAAGGGACCAGCACCGCTGTCGTGGAGCGGAGGCAACCAGAAGGCCCCGAGTCACCGGCCATACGGGTGAGCACCACACGGTACACTCAGGGACGTGGGCTACTTTTACCCGCTTCTACCAAGGTAGCCAGGAAGAGTACAATTAGTGGGGAGGCCTACAACTCCGCCTGGCCAGGGGAGATCCTATCTGCTCACGGACTGACCAGGCCCCGATCGCTAGCCAGTACTCCCGGGAGGGTCTACCTTTGCCACCAGTAAAGACCCTGAACTACACCGCACCGTCTCTGAGTGGTTCCTGGTGCCTGCGAGCAATTCTACTATCCCCATCATCCACGTCCGCTGCCCTGAGGCCATACCCCTCCCGTTGGGGGTTATACTATCCACGCTGCACAACCGTACCACCGGCCTCAGCGGTCTGCCCTGCAGCGGCGGTTTCATAATCGCATTCAACGGGTGGCGTAGTCGAACACTATAACATCTTATACTAAACTCCGCCGCTTAGTTTGACACCCTGGGCACGGACCGGGTCACCGCCACGAGGACTACTATCCCCAGCAGATCCGGCTCCGGGTATCCCCCTGCGCAGCAGAAGCAGCACAGGCCCAGGGGGCGCGTCACAGCCATGTTGTTTGTGGGCATTACAGTGATTGGCTGGCTGCACAGCGTCACCTCAAGTATTTAAAACCAGGCGCCGCCATCTTGGACACAGTCGCTCCCGATCAGACAGTAAAGGGACAGCGCTGCTGATTTAGGAAGAGATATATCCTGCGAAATAGTTAGAGTAGGGTCTGTAAAGGCTACCAGATCAAACAAACAGTCCTTCTCAGGACTAATATTCATCCCAGATATCAGGTAGGCAGGCAGGCTGTATAGGAGACGCAGTGGTTATACCAGCAAACGCTGCATTACAGTCCTGTGTGCTCCTGTTGCTGAAATTGCTGGACTTAGCTCCATGTCCCGGGGGCCAGGAAAAATCCTTTTTTTTTCCATCTAAATCCTCTTTTTTTTTTCCTCCTTCACACTGTACAAATACCAAATACCCGTCTTATTAACCTTTTGGTGTCCCCCCCCCCCCCAAAAAAAAAGTGTGTCTCTGATTTTTCAGACACAAATATATCTGTTGAAAATAGTCTGGTGTAGGCTAGAGAAATAGAAGTGTGGTTTTGCAGTTCCACGGTTCAAACCTCTGTATTATCCAGTTTTGGGCCATTTGTATCTAAAAAAAACAGTTTGAGTGTGTCGCTCACTGTTCAGCCGCAAATATATCTATTTAGAAAAGTCTGGTATACACCAGTAAATTATAACTGTGGTTTTGCTGTTCCACGGTAAAAAATCTCTATTATCCTGCTTTTGGCATTTTTTGCCGTAAAAAAAAAACTAATAGTGTCTCCCTGATTTTTCAGACACAAATATATCTGTTGAAAATAGTCTGGTGTAGGCCGAGAAATACAAGTGTGGTTTGCAGTTCCACGCGTCAAATCTCTGTATTATCCTGCTTTTTTGCATTTTTTGCTGTAAAGAAAAACAGTAGTGTCTCCTGATTGTTCAGACACAAATATATCTGTTGAAAATAGTCTGGTATACACCAGTAAATTATAACTGTGGTTTTGCTGTTCCACGGTAAAAAATCTCTATTATCCTGCTTTTGGCATTTTTTGCCGTAAAAAAAAAATAATAGTGTTTCCTGATTGTTCAGACACAAATATATCTGTTGAAAATAGTCTGGTATACACCAGTAAATTATAACTGTGGTTTTGCTGTTTCACAGTAAAAAATCTCTATTATCCTGCTTTTGTCATTTTTTGCCGTAAAAAAAAATAATAGTGCCTCCTGATTGTTCAGACACAAATATATCTGTTGAAAACAGTCTGGTATACACCAGTAAATTATAACTGTGGTTTTGCTGTTCCACGGTAAAAAATCTCTATTATCCTGCTTTTGGAATTTTTTGCCGTAAAAAAAAAAACTAGCAGTGTCTCCCTGATTTTTTAGATACAAATATATCTGTTGAATATAGTCTGGTCTAAGTGTTGTTTTGCAGTTCCACGGGTCAAATCTCTGTATTATCTTGCTTTATTGCATTTTTTGCTGTAAAGAAAAACAGTAGTGTTTCCTGATTGTTCAGACACAAATATATCTGATGAAAATAGTCTGGTGTAGGCCCGAGAAATACAAGTGTGGTTTTGCAGCTCCACGGGTCAAATCTCTCTGTATTATCCTGCTTTTTTGCATTTTTTGCTGTAAAGCAAAACAGTAGTGTCTCCTGATTATTCAGACACAAATATATCTGTTGAAAATAGTCTGGCGTAGGCCCGAGAAATACAAGTGGGGTTTTGCAGTTCCACGGGTCAAATCTCTGTTTTATCCACTTTTGGGCCATTTTTAACTAAAAAAAAACAGTTTGAGTGTGTCGCTCACTGTTCAGCCACAAATATATCTATTTAAAATTTTCTGGTATACCCCAGTAAACAATAACTGTGGTTTTACCATTCCACAGTAAAAAATCTCTATTATTCAGCTTTTGGTATTTTTTCCGTAAAGAAAAACAGTAATAGTTTCTCCCTGATTGTTCAGATTGTTTAAAAGAGTCGGGTGTAGGCCAGAGAAATAGAACTGTGGTTTTCCTCTTCCACGGTTCTAATCTACTTTTTAATACCCTTTTTCCATTTATAGTGCGAGTGTAAGCTATTTTACTTCCTTTACAATGGGCAATGCGCGTGGCAAGGGACGTGGAACTGGAAGTTCTGGTGATGGTGCGTGCAGAGGACGGGGCCGTGGCCAAGGTGAAAATGTGCCACAACCAACAGCCACATCTTCTCGCTCCCACTTCTTGACCGAATTATTAGGGAAGCACAGAACAACACGAGTATTGCGAACTGATCAGTGTGAACAGGTTATTAATTGGATAGCAGATAATACTTCCAATTACCTGGGCACCACCACCTCCGGTCTGTCTTCCACGCGGTCAACTTTTAGTAGCCGTGAGTCTCGACCGCATACTCCTCCTCACCCTGATGCTTCTTCCTTCCACCATGCTGAGTGTCGTCAGACAGCAACTGATCCCACACTTGGACACTCTGAAGAGCTGTTCACTTGTCCATTTACAGATTTGTGCCCCTCGCCTGCTCCGCTTGAAGTGGTGGAAGAGGAGATCCCATGTAGCGATGCCACGGCCACAGGAAGTTGACGCTGACAATTTGTTACAAGAGGTGGACGATGACGAGACACAATTGCCAGGAAGTGAGGAGGATCGTAGTGTGCAAGTGGAAGAGGAGGAGGTGGTGGATGATCTAGTAACTGACCCAAGGTGGCAGGAGGACATGCAGAGCGAGGCCAGCAGCACACAGGGTGAGGGAGGCAGAGTACCCCAACAGGCCGGAAGAAGCAGTGTGGTGGCCGCACACAGAAGGTGGGCAACAGTTCCCCGTAACACCAACATGAGGGACGTTGCCAGTACAATCTGTAGGTCTTCCAGAGCCTGGAATTTTTTTAAAGGCTCTGTTGATAACCCCAAAAAGGCAATTTGTACCACCTGCCATGCCAGCATCAGCAGGGTTGACAAAACGACCAGCCTGACCACCACCAGCATGATCAGGCACATGGCAGCAAAGCACCCAACTTTGTGGAGCGAACCCCATGGTCCACGACCAGTGTCAGCGGGTGTCACCACTGCTTCTTCTGCTGTTGTGCAGGCAATAGAACCCCCTGTTGTGGGTGCAAGGAAATCCCCTGTCCATACTGCATGCAAAGATGCCCCCTCCTCTCAGTCTTCAGTTGTTATGGCAGTTTCTCAAGAAACAGCATCAACGTCCACGACCCACCGCAGCGTTCAATTGTCCATATCCCAGACCTTTGAACGAAAGCGGAAATTTGCAGCTAACACCCCACAGGCCACAGTCCTAACTTCGCACATTTCATGACTGCTTGCTTTGGAAATGCTGCCTTTTAGGCTGGTGGAGACAGAATCCTTCTGCAACCTTATGGCGGTGGCCGTCCCTTGGTACTCGGTCCCCAGCCGACACTACTGTATTTTGCCCGGTGTGCCATCCCCGCACTACACAAGCATGTGTCCCAAAACATCTGACGTGCCCTCAACAATGCAGTTACTGGGAGGGTCCACCTGACAACGGACACGTGGACAAGTGCTTGTGGCCAGGGATGGTACATCTCCCTGATGGCATACTGGGTAAACATAGTGGAAGCCGGGACCCAGTCAGACCTTGGGACGGAACACATCCTCCCCACACCGAGGATTGCGGGCCCTATGTCAGTCAGAGTTGCGCCTACAGTGTACAGCTCCTGCGCATCATCCTCCTCCTCATGTTCAGCCTCCATCTCAGATATCACCACATCAGTTACAAGCTGGAAGCATTGCAGTACTGCCTACGCCAAGCGGCAACAGGCTGTGCTGAAACTCATAAGCTTAGGTGCGAAACCTCACACTGCTTGTGAGTTGTGGACAGCTGTGAAAGAGCAGGAAGATCTGTGGCTGAGACCGCTGAACCTACATCCAGGCATGGTCATGTGTGACAATTGCTGTAACCTGGTGGCGGCTCTGAGGCGAGGCGAGATCACACACGTACCATGCCTGGCTCATGTGCTTAACCTCGTGGTTCAGCGGTTTCTTAAATCGCACCCTGAGTTGCCAGATCTGCTTGTCAAAGTACGCCGCCTGTCAGCTCATTTCCGCAAGTCGGCTACAGCTTCCTCCACCCTTGCTGTGTTGCAGCAGTGTTTGCAGCTTCCGTCACACCGACTGGTGTATGATGTCCCCACACATTGGAACTCTACCCTCCACATGTTGCAAAGGATTTGTGAGCAGAAGAGAGCAGCTGTGGAGTACCAGCTGCAACAAGGTCATCGATACTCAGGTCAGACTCCACACATAAGACCTCAGGAGTGGACTTGGATGTCTGACATATGTACCATCTTGACAAACTTTGAGGAGTCCACCAAGATGGTGAGTGGCGATGACGCCATCATTAGCGTCATAATTCCACTTGTCTGTCTTTAGCAACGCTCTCTGCAGAGAATTAAAGAGGAGGCATTGCAGCCAGAGTATGATGAGATGGATGAAGAAGCCATAGCGGTCGATTACACACAGCCCAGCCTCATCTCATCCCAACGTGCATTGGGGGACAATGAGGGAGAGGAGGAGGAGGAAGAACAGGAGCTTGTTTCATGCGCTGTAGACGGTAGTACCTGTACAACTGTCATACCATCGGTTCAGCGTGGTTGGCCTGAGGACAAGGGGGAGGAGGAGGAGGAGAGCATGGTCAGTCGTCATCTTGGTGAGGACACGGAAGTCTTGCCCATTACCAGACTGGCATGCATGGCTGACTTTATGTTACGCTGCCTTAACCGTGACCCTCGCGTTGTCAAAATGTTGGGTGAGAGTCTTTACTGGTTGGTGACACTTTTAGACCCCCGCTACAAGGAGAACTTTCACTCTCTTATTCCTGAGGTGGAGAGGTCTACAAAAATGGGGCAGTACCAGAAGGCCCTTGCTGCAGAGCTGTTAAAAAAATTCCCATCTGAACACGCTAGCGGCAGAGGTCACAGTTCGTTGACCACCCAAGGCGTACAAGCAAGAGAGAGGCAACTCCAATCCAGCACAGGCTGGGGAACACTGTCAACGTTCTGGGACAGTTTTCTGAGACCCGCCCAGCTTACAGGCCCTGAGGCGCGGGGTACTCTCACAAGGAGTGGAAAGTTTCAAAAGATGGTGAGGGAGTACCTTGCCGACCGTACCAGCGTCCTCCGTGATTCCTCTGTGCCTTTTAGTTATTGGGTATCCAAGCTGGACTCTTGGAATGAACTCGCTCTGTACGCCTTGGAGGTCCTGGCCTGCCATGCCGCTAGCGTGTTATCAGAGCGTGTTTTTAGTGCCGCTGGGAGACTTATAACTGATAAGCGCACTCGCCTGTCAACTGACAATGCTGACAAGCTGACCCTTATCAAAATGAACAAGGGCTGGATTGGGCCAGACTTCTCATCACAGCCAAATGACAGCAAAGTACCATAAAGTCAAATCCACTGTGTTATTTCGATAGGTATATTCACATGCGCCGCTTCACACCCACACATGGGTATACGCTTCCTCATTTCGGCTGTTTTATGTTCTTCTCCTTATCCTCAGCCTCCACCACCACTATACCACCAGGGTGACCGTGGTCCATGTTGCCATTATTGAAAGTTCCTCCGTCCTTATTTCTGTCAGCTTTTGCTTTGAAGGCATAAACAAAGACTGTGGGAGACCCACTCCCCAATAATGGGAATAATATTTTTAAGATGCTGTACTGTATGGCTCTTGGAAGGGGCATTAAAACCGTCTTGTTAAGCTACTGTGACCTCCACCACTTTTCCGAGGGGCATGCAAACCATCTTGTTAAGCTACTGCGACCTCCACCACTTTTCCAAGGGGCATTAAATGCGTCTTGTTAAACCACTCTGAACTCCACAGCTCTTCCAAGGGGCATTGAAATGTTGTTTTTAATTAACTCTAACCTCCACGACTCTTCGAACGGGCATTGCATTTCCTCCTAATTTTTGGCAGCTTTTGCTTGGAAGGCATAAGCAAATACTATGGAAGACCCACTCCCCAATAATGGGAATAATGTTTGTAATATGCTGTACTGTATGGCTCTTGGAAGGGGCATTAAAAGCATCTTGTTAAGCTACTGCGACCTCCACAACTTTTCCGAGGGGCATTAAAACCGTCTTGCTAAGGTACTGTGACCTTCACGTCTCTTCCAAGGGGCATTCAAACCGTCTTGTTAAGCAACTGGGACCTCCACGTCTTTTCCGAGGGGCATTAAAACCGTCTTGTTAAGCTTCTGTGACCTCCACGTCTCTTCAAAGGGGCATTAAAAGCGTCTTCTTAAGCCACTCTGAACTCCACAGCTCTTCCAAGGGGCACTGAATGTTGTTTTTAATTAACTCTAACCTCCACGACTCTTCCAACGGGCATTGCATTTCCTCCTAATTTTAGTCAGCTATTGCTTTTCAATGCAAAGGCGAAAACTAAGGGAGACCCACTCCCCAATAATGGGTAGAAGGTTTTTAGAACTCTGTAATCCACGTCTGTTTCAAGGGGCATTGCTGTTCCTCATAATTTTTGGAAAGCCTTCCATTCACTGCTTAGGCCAACAGTGTACAGGAGACCCAGTTGCTATAAATGGAAAAAACGGTTTAGTTAAGGCCCTCTGACCTCCCTGTTACTCCTGCTCTTTCTCCTTTGCCACTACCTCATCCATAATTTATCACCTGAAGCTTTGTTTTAATGGGAGTCATAGAACTGGGATAGTAGCAGGAAAACATCCAGCAATCCTCGGAGGAGGTAGGATATGCTCCAAAACGCTGACCACCTCAGGCCTAGCCGCCACTACATACATGCGCTTGCATTCCAAGAAAACAAAGCAGATGCTAACTTATATCATCAGTATGGACACCCGGCTGCCCCCTGGCGGCTGGGGACCGAATGTGGTCACCCAACCGCCGGGCGGCTGGGGAATGAGAATGGATTCCAAGCCGCCAACGCAGCCATGACGTGGTGGCCAGATTCCGCCTCCACATGCCTAAAAGGCCCAATTTCAAGTGCAAGCAAGCAGTATGGTATTGCAGCCTGGGGGGTGGGTGGGTGGGTGGCAGGCTGCATACTTGTGCTTGCATTGCAAGGAATGGGAGAGGTACAATTGAACACTGCCCTGGGACAAGGACTTGAATGGGGATAGTTGCAAGTCTGCAACGACAGGTGCAGGGTGGGAGGCATCTTCGCATGTACCATGAACAGGGGTTTGGCATGCACACACTACAGCAGAATAGGCTGTCCTTCCCACTAAATGCACTGGGGAGGGCAAAGGTCATGTTTTGGTATTCGCGCTTAATCTTATGTATAAGGCACACCGGGACAAATAGGGGCGGCTGGGGACTGAGTATGGATACCTCGCTGCCGAAGAAGCCATGAGCTAGTGGCCAGCTTTGGCCTCCTCCAAACTAAAAGGCCCCATTTCAAGTGCAAGCTAGCAGTATGGCATTGCAGCCTGGGGGTGGGTGGGTGGCAGGCTGCACACTTACGCTTGCATTAAAAGAAAACAAAGCAGATGCTAACTTTTATGATCATCATCATGCTCCTCACCTTGGCACTCTCAACTCCCCTGATGGAGAAGCCAGGGCCCACCGGAGGAGTCTGGTTCTGTGGTGGGCTCGTCCAATGCTGCCCTAAAGCAGGCCGGGCTAAGAAAATTGTGTGGGGGGATGTTCCAAGGAGAAATAGGGGCGGCTGGGGACCGTTTATGGACACCAAGCTGCCCCCAGGCGGCTGGGGACCGTGTGTGGACACCCGGCCGCGGGGCGGCTGGGGACTGAGTATGGATTCCAGGCCGCCAACGCAGCCATGACGTGGTGGCCAGATTCCGCCTCCACATGTCTAAAAGGCCCAATTTCAAGTGCAAGCAAGCAGTATGGTATTGCAGCCTGGGGGTGGGTGGGTGGCAGGCTGCACACTTACGCTTGCATTCCAAGAAAACAAAGCACATGCTAACTTGTATCATCATCATCATGGTCCTCACCTTGACACTCTCAACTCCCCTGATGGAGAAGCCAGGGCCCACTGGAGGAGTCTGGTTCTCTGGTAGGCTCATCCAATGCTGCCCTAAAGCAGGCCGGGCTAAGAAACATGTGTGGGGGGATGTTCCAAGGAGAAATAGGGGCGGCTGGGGACCATTTATGGACACCGGCTGCCCCCAGGCGGCTGGGGACTGTGTGTGGACACCCGGCTGCGGGGCGGCTGGGGACTGAGTATGGACACCCGGCCGCCCCCTGGCGGCTGGAGACCGAGTGTGGACACCCAGCCGCCGGGCAGCTGGGCACTAAGTATGGATTCCAGGCCGCCAACGCAGCCATGACGTGGTGGCCAGATTCCGCCTCCACATGCCTAAAAGGCCCAATTTCAAGTGCAAGCAAGCAAGCAGTATGGTATTGCAGCCTGGGGGTGGGTGGGTGGCTGGCAGGCTGCACACTTGTGCTTGCATTCCAAGAAAACAAAGCAGATGCTAACTTCTATCATCATCATCATGCTTCTCACCTTGGCACTCTCAACTCCCCTGATGGAGAAGCCAGGGCCCACCGGAGGAGTCTGGTTCTCTGGTGGGCTCGTCCAATACTGCCCTAAAGCAGGCCGGGCTAAGAAAAGTGTGTGGGGGGATGTTCTAAGGAGAAATAGGGGCGGCTGGGGACCGTTTATGGACACCCGGCTGCCCCCAGGTGGCTGGGGACCGTGTGTGGACACCCGGCCGCGGGGCGACTTGGGACCGAGTATGGATTCCAGGCCGCCAACGCAGCCATGATGTGGTGGTCAGATTCCGCCTCCACATGCCTAAAAGGCCCAATTTCAAGTTCATGCAAGCAGTATGGTATTGCAGCCTGGGGGTGGGTGGGTGGCAGGCTGCATACTTGCGCTTGCATTGCAAGGAATGGGAGAGGTACAATTGAACATTGCCCTGGGACAAGAACTTGCACGGGGAGAGTTGCAAGTCTGCATCTTCTGATGCGGCAAGGATGACTTCTGATGGGCACACTTTTAGGCAGTGACCAGGGTGTCAGGGATGCTTCCAGGGGTCTTCCTCATGCTTTTCCCATGTCTTTTCAGCACTGTATGCATGTGTCACACAGCACATGGCCAGATAAGGTTGTAAAATGTTAAAATGACATTTCCCGGTGAATGCATTTGTCACGGTTGAAAGCAATACAAAAGTGCAAAAACGCATAAAAAATGCTACTTGTGAACATAGGCCAAGGTGTGGAGGAATATTTTTTTGGGGGGTTATTTATTTTACCTTATACACAAGTCTTTACCCTGGAAAGGAACTGCCTTAACATATTTTACAGGAAAACAGTTTCAGTTTCGTTTTTGAACATTTTATTGTGAGCCCTTAAAAGTGGCTTAATACCGCTGACCACGTTGTTGACAACAGTGACCTGGGGGTCATAAATGCTTCCTGGGGCGATCCCCATGCTGTCCCCTTGTCATTTGAGCACTGTCACTATCGTTTTGGGCACTTGTTAGGCTTTTAAAAGACTGCCGGGGGTGCCGCCGCAAAAATTCTCAGGTCTCCCATAGACTAACATTGGGCTCGTTGCTCGGGTCGAGCACCTGAGTATCACGGCGAGCTCGGCCCGGGCTTCGAGCACCCGAGCATTTTAGTGCTCGCTCAACACTAATTATTATCAAAAGTGCTAAAAGTACAACAAAAAAATCAGAAAAATGCAAAATATAAACCATTCAACAAGGTGCCCGTGATAACGCCTATCTGGGGCGTCACCTCACAGGTTTGTAGTGCAGCTTGGTGGAAACTGCCCCAAACCACCTCAAACTTCGTCCTTGGGCGTGGCTACAGGGCACAAAGACCATGGTTCGACCTGGTTCTTCGGCCTCGCCGACAGTTTTTTTGAGGTCAGGGTTGGATGTGAACCCCCTTTTTATTTTCAGTGTCCTGGCCACACCTAGTCCTATGGCCCAATTGTCCATTAACAGGTTAGTATGTACACTTATTCAATTTAGCTTAGAAGTTTATACAGTAGTCTCTGTAAGTAGTTTACGCGTATTGATTACTGGGTCTCACATTACTTAGTCCAGGTGGGCACAAGCTTTTTCAACATTTTAACCTGGTCATATGTACATTTGCTAACTCTTATAATACTCTATAAACCATGCTTGTAACAAACTAGGGTCTGACCTAGTGTACTACGCTGCGATGTACGTAACACTAGTGGTTTTGTTGACCTTTCTTGATCTGAGGAGACTACATTAGGTGTGATAGGCTCACTGTGGACTACACTACGCTTAGTCTGACATAGCACAGGTAGGCTTGGTAGTCTTCTACGACCTCTTTGACTCACCATGGGAATGACAGATTCACCGCTAGCAGGGGGTAGATTCTCCTGATCTGCTGCTGATGAGGCATCTGTTTCTGGGGCCGATTGGTCTTCACGAGGACCCAAGGTCTCTGCTGTTTCTCGTGTAGTCATCGGTGGAAATGTCAATACTGGTACAACCACTGCCTGGTTCACCTGAGTCCAAGACTAAGGAAATTCTCCTAATACGGTGCGGACCTTCCCTTCAACCTCTTCTATCTGTTGAGGAGTGTCTTGAACTCTACCTCTTTCATGCAGATGATCTGGGCACACCTTCAGGTGGTCTCTAGATACAGTTGCAGAAGTTCTCCCTCCATCTTTAGTTATGAGGCAAACCTTACTGTTGTCAAAGTGAGAGGGCAAGATGGTATATGGCTCAGCCTCCCACTGGTCATCCAGCTTATGAGTTCTCCGCTTTCTTTTCAGCACCTGTTCTCCTGGTGACAAGGGAGCGGCAGGGGCTTGCTGATTGCAATATTTCTCTTGTTTCTGTCTGGCTCGCAATAGACTCTCTTCCACTCACTGTTGGACTTTACGTTACTGTAGCTGTCTTTCAGTGTCCCAGTCTGTGTCTGGCTGTTTTGCTGCTGGTGTTAGGACACCCATGTCCAGGTCGATGGGAAGAAAACCGGGTCAAACCCTCATCAGGTAAGCTGGGGTACAGTTGGTCGAATTCACCGGAATGTGATTGTACCGGTCCACCTAGCCTGGTAACTTCTCGGGCCACCGGTTGCGCTTTCCCAGAGGTACGGTTTTCAACAAGTCATTCACCACCTGGTTCATCTTTTCGCACAGACCGTTGGTTTGCGGGTGATAAGCTGTTGTCCAAATTTTCTTACAACCGTACAGGTTGCAGAATTCTTGAAATATCTCCGCTTCAAAAGCTGGGCTTTGGTCTGTTAGGACTTGCTCAGGATACCAATGAAGCCGACAGAAGTGCTCTTGAAAGGCTTTAGCAGCTGTCCTCGCCGTCTGGTCCTTGACTGGTACAACCACTAGGAAACAGGAGTAGTGGTCCAGAATCATTAAGGCGTAGGTGTATCCCGACTCGGAGACAGCTTCACATGGTCCAGGGCCACAATTTCAAGTGGTTGTCTTGTGATGATGGGTTGTAAAGTGGCTCTCTGGCTACCACGATCTCTTCGTCTTAGATTACATGGGCCACACTCTCAACACCACTTCTCGATGGACCTTCTCAAGCCCATCCAGAAGAAACGCTCACGGATCAGGACCTCCAACTTTTTCCACCCGAAGTGTCCTGCCCCGTCGTGGTACGCTTCCAGGACCATTGGCGCATCCTTCTTTGGAACCACTACCTGCCATACCAGCTCGTACATGCGGCAGTTGATGGTTCTTCTGCACAATTTACCTTCATAAAAGAACAACTTGGTTCTCTCCTTCCACAGCTGCAAGGCTTCTGGTGGTGCATCCGGGCCTGGGGACGAATTGGCTTGGCTCAGCAGTTCTTTCACCATGCGGACAGCCCGGTCACTGTCCTGCGCTTCTGTCCAAGGTGGGGCAATGGGTTGAAAGAGACTTCTTGAATGGACGACTGCTTGTTTTTCACACAATGGGAGCATTGGGAAGCACGCTGGTGGTGGAAGGTCGGCATGTCAATTTCTTCGAGGTCTTCCAAATCTTCTCCCGAGTCTGGTAAGTTCAGCATACGGGACAAAGCATCGGCATTGGCGTTCTTGTTTCCCGCCCAATATTTGATCACAAACTCGTAGTTAGACAGCCGAGCCATTCATCGTTGTTCTAGGGCGCCAAGCTTCGTAGTCTACAGGTGCGTCAGCAGGTTGTTATCCATGAAGACTGTAAATCTGGAGGAGGCGAGGTAGTGTTTGAACCTCTCAGTCACTGCCCAGTCTATGGCCAGGAACTCCAGCTTGAAGGAACTGTAGTTGGTGGGGTTCCTTTCGGTAGGGCGAAGCTTCCTACTGGCATAGGCGATGATGCTCTCTTTGCTTTTCTGCATTTGAGACAACACGGCTCCCACCCCAACGTTGCTGGCATCTGTGTACAGGATAAAGGGCTGACCATAGTCGGGGTAAGCCAGGATTTCATCTCCCGTGAGAGCTAGCTTCAAGCGGTTGAACGATTCTTCCACCCTGTCATCCCACTGAATCGGAGGGCTCTTGGTCTTCGCCTTTTTGGAGTGGCCCACCAAGAGGTCCTGAAGGGGAGCGGCTATCTTGGTAAAGCCCTTGATGAATCATCTGTAATAGCCAACCAACCCTAGAAATTGTCGTACCTCATGAATGGTAGTTGGCTTCTGCCAGTCCTTGATGACGGTAACCTTATCCGGGTCTGGTGACACACCTTCTGCACTCACAACATGGCCTAGGTATTGTATCTTTGGTTTCAGGAGATGACATTTGAACGGCTTCACCTTGAGACCAAAGTTGGATAGGGCTTTGAAAACCTCGGCCAGGTGTTTCAAATGGTCCTCATAGGTTCTGGAATAGACAATGACATCATCCAAGTATAACAGTACCATTTCAAAGTTCTTATGCCCAAGGCAACACTCCATTGACCACTAGAACGTCCCAGGGGCATTGCACGGCCTGAATAGCATACAGATGAACTAGCATAAGCCCATTGGTGTAGTGAATGCGGTCTTCTCCTTGTCTGCCTCTGCAACGGGAACCTGCAAGTACCCACTGGTGAGATCTAGGGTCGAGAAACATTTAGCTGATTTCAGGGCAGCTAGCGACTCCTCGATACGCAGTAAGGGATAAGCGTTTTTATGGGTGATGCGATTGATCTGCCTATAGTCAACGCACATACGCATGGTACCATCCTTCTTTTTGACTAGTACCAAGGGGGCTGCCCAGGGGCTACAACTATCCCTTATTACTCCTGCCTCTTTCATTTCTCGCAAGATGCTCTTGGCACACTGGTAGTAAGCCGGTGGGACAGGACGGTATCTCTCTTTAATAGAGGGGTGGTCTCCCGTAGGGATATGGTGTTGAATCCCTTTTACTTGCCCAAAATCCAGGGGGTTCTTACTGAATACCCTTTCGTATTCCTGGACTACCCGGTATACCCCATCTTTCTGATGTGAAGGGGTGGAATCAGTACCAATGTGCAGTTTCTGACACCAGTCCTCCAACCGTCCTGAGTAGTCATTGTCCTCCGTCGTTTCAGACGGGTCCAAGGGTAATACTGCCTGAATGCGTTATTACTAACAGTAAAGAGCTTGGCTACTGTAGAGTACCTGGGTAATTTGGCCTCTTTTTCCCACAATTTAATACTCGTATGGGTACCCTCCCCTTTCTGACATCCACCACCTCTCGGGCTGTCAGGATAGTGGGTCTGCTGTCAGAGTAAACGGGCTCTACCAAGGCCTGGTAGTCTTGGCCTCTGATGCCCATGGCTGCACTACACCATATCATCATTTCACTCTTGGGGGGTAGCACAATGGGGTACGGGTCACTCACCCTTACGCTGCCAATCTCTCCACCGAACAACTCTACCTGTTGTCTTTGCAATACTACATTTCTAATTGGAGGAAATGGCTAATATTATTGCAATTACGCTTGCTACATATTGGGATTGATCTTAGAGGATTAAGTAGAAATGTCAGAAGATTGATTTCCTAGTGATACTGCCATGCCGTTCTAGCCTTGAAAAGCAGTTGATAGCATACCAGTGTCTTTACTGAGATATCTCAGCATCTTAACTCTGGCTATCCAAGTAATTTAGACTATGGTCACTGGCATGTATACAAAAATGTATAGCCATATAATTAGCCTCATGCATAAAAACATTAGGACAAAAAAGTAAATTGTGATAACAGAAGTTATTTTTACAACATATACATCACAATGAGTTGTATGGAATTTGGGCCAAACCACCCTAAGCCACTTTTTCAACACATTTAAATATCTTGAAAAAAAAAGGGAATTTCTGAGTTCACAACCTATTTTTAAACATACATCACCACATTTCTACTAAGAAAATTGACCGCAAAACGTCAGATCTAGTGCGCTCTCCATAGGGAAGAGCTTGCATATGTCAGTAATAATGAATGTCCTATAGTGTTATGCCCTGATTTTCCTTTTTATGCTCTTTTATTACCAGTTAGTAGTCAGCACCATCTGCACTTGTTTATTTGTGAATTTTCTAGTACAGAAATATAACAGAACAGCGTTTATGCTTTGAGATCATAACAATTCAGCACTAGAAATTATCCTGAAGGTGTTTTAGCAAAAATGCTCAAACTGCCTGCATGGGAGAAAAAATAGCCCAATCGTAGAATATACTCTATCAGTAATAAAACCAGAAAACATGTGGTAATTTCAGTATTAACTTCATGGTCCAATTGTAAATCAATGCAAATAAAGCAATGCAAACTTTATGATGAAAATTTAAAAAAAAACTAATTCTGCCATTAATTTATTTACTTTTTTAATTTGGTATGTAAATGTGAAGTTAGTCTCTGGAAGCAATGATCATTTTAAGTCTTTTTTTTTCTTTTGGATGTGAAATAATACGGTAGAAGCAGATTGAAAGGGAACTTCTAAATCCAGGACTCCAATTTGAGTATAGGGACTAAAAGGTATAGAGAAAGGTAAAAAATATGTGGTCCAGCACCGGAATGTATAAAATTAAAAAATGAATTCAATTAACATTAAAAATTAAAACCACCTATGAGTAAGGACATTACTATCTGAAACACGCAAGGTGCTACATATCCTGACTTTGTGTGTGGTTTTTACTTTTTCTTTTTAATGTCAATCAAATAAATTTTGGGATTTTATATATTCCGGTGCTGGACCGCATATTTTAAATGTAACCTAATTTACTCAATGGGTGCAAAAATACTGCAGAAAATCTACAATATAAAAAACTTACTAAAAGCTCATCATGGGAACATAACCTAAGGCTACGATTCCATGATGATCTTTGGTAAGTTTTTGATGTTGCAGATTTTATTCAGCATTTCTGTACATATTAAGAAAACTAGCTTATATTTTCTTTACATGTGTTTCTATTTCATTTTTGGCGCTGTGGTTTTTGTCTCTTTTTGGTTTTCATGTGCGGATTACATGAGTTTTAGCCTAACGCCTTTTAGCTTTTTATCAGTTGTTGCACATCCCTAACAAATGCAATGAAAAATGATCGAAAAATTGTACATGACTCAGAATGATACCAATAAAAATATCCGGTCACCATACAAAAAAACAAGTTCATGAGCAGGTTCATCAACGGAAAAATAAAGTTACAAAAACCTAAAAAAAAATTACAAGTTTGATATCTCCACAATTGTACTGAATTGGACTCAATTGCGTGTTCTTCCATTTTTCCCCCATTTTGGAAATTAACAAAAAAAAAAAAATTACATGTGGTCACTGTATCTTTAGCAATGATAAAATTTACAACAGAATTTATTCTAAAAATGAAATGCATTGAATGAATAATATTACATAGATCCATTTGTATTGTATGTCAGACTTCTTGATCCTAGATAATATAGATCTGAAGCAGCCAAATCCCAGAGAATTATGTCAGCAGAGGAAACTAGGTAAATTTGCATGTGTGAAATGGATTTATTGCATATTATTGATGTGATTCTCAGTGTTCTTCACACAGACAAATGAGATAATTATGCAGTTTGGTGAATATGCTGAAACCAATTCTATTCTGGGTTATTTTTCTGTAAATAAACATTTTTCCTTATCTGCTGGCGGATAATAAACACATTTGTTTTTCTTTGTTTCTGTTTAGCAATTATTTAGTTTTATATGATTAATATGTTTTTATCATTAATAAAAACAGCTTCATTTTTGACAGCAGTTTGTCCAGATTCCCTCTGACATACTTTAATGGTCAGTGCTGGTATGTTGCACATCTGTAAGGAGTCCTAGTGTTGATGTTAGCCCCATAAAAAGGAGGGAAATATCAGTATGTAAAATGGTGGAAATGATTACTTAACCAATACAGGACTTGGCCAGTTTCCCCCTTTTTTTTCAACAGGGGCTGAGCTATAAACAGGAAGCCAGACAAGCACTGCCTTTTTAAAAAAAAAATATATATATATATTATTTTTTTATATTTTAGTTTTTAATTTATTTTACACACTGTGCCCCCACAAGGTCTAAAAAGACCTCATGGGGTCACATTTTAAGATATTAATACATTATTTTTATTGCTGATTGAGCTTATATACCAGCCCAAGTAATAGGGGAAATTCAGCCTAATGGCTGCAATGTAAAGCTGATTAAGTTTTCACAGACCCAACTGTTCTTGCTCTCTCCCTATAACCAGCCATTACATGATCACTAGGTCTGGGAGAGGAAGCACTGTCAATGCTTCCTAATCTGCATACACTTAACTTGTTCAGCGATGTGTACAGTATACAGTGCTCAAGAAGACAGAGATGGTCATAAACCATGTCTGCCTCCTCTGTGGGGATTTTGGCTGTGTCTGCTAATCAGCTCCCTGCACAAAAATCCTTCAAAACTGCAAACACCTGTTGCAAGATGCTTACTCTGCATTGATATTTTAGAATGTCACTGCAGAGTAAAGTGCGGACTGCCCTGAAGTCAAAAGTCTATTGGTAGTCCAGAACTGGTTAAAGAGTTAGTCATTTTAAAAAACTTTTCTTTGATTTGTCATATTGTACAAGTAATAAGTTTTGATGGGTGGGGGTCCTGATGCTTAGCTGAGCACTCCTCCCCTTTAAAAGTAAAGATGAACTCAGAGATTTTTATTGTGCCAGTCTTCAGTGGCTTACAATGAAAAGGTCCAAGTATGTGAGTCTGAATTAGGAAAAATAAATTGTCAGTCCGATAATGACTGTCTGATGACTGTCTGGAGTGAGTAATAACAATCTCTGTGTGGGGCTGTTATAATTGGAATTTTGAAGTGCACCTCAACCCCATTATGTATAGTAAAGTTACAGTTATCTTTACCAAATTGAAGTAAAAAAATTTAAAATAGAAAAAATCATTATGTAAATCATGTGTTAGAAAACAGTAGAAGAACATATTATTCTTAGATCTGTGACTCCTGCCATAGAACATTAGTAGCAGTAAGTTCAAAGGATTCCTAGGCAGAGGTAAAAAAAGACCTGCAGTATTTCACATGAGCAGCACATGTGTCATCGTGAGGCCTTATTCACACGTCAGTATTTTTGTATCAGTATTTCATCAGTATTTGTATGCCAAAACCAGTAGTGTCTCCAAAACACAGAACAGGTGTCAGTCTATCAATTATATATTTTCTCTGTAAATTCCATTCTTTGCTTTGGCATACAAATACTGATGCAAAAATACTGACGTGTGAATGAGGCCTAAAGGTGGTGGGCTTGGATTTCCATAGCCTTGTCCAACTGCAGGAGATGTAAAATAACCATAATTTACCCGTTGATTCTCCTCCTAACCGAGCAGTGCGTCAAATATATACCGTCACGTGACCACCACAGCCAATCACTAGTCTCAGTGGTAACACTTACATGTATAGCAAAGGGAAGTTGAGACCAGTGCCCAAGAGTAACACCACAGCAGATCTGCTTGAGCAGATGGGATTGAACAAGTAACAAACTTATGAACAGCTTATTGTTTGTTTGGAGGATCAAACTGGAGAACTCAAAAGACACATAAACACTGAGAAAACACACAAGCTCAATGCAGATATTTCCATCAACTAGAGATGAGTGAATTTATTTGAGTGCAATTGACTCTGAGTAACTGATGGCGGGCCTTGTTCAATGGAGGGGCCCAACAGGTGAGTGGTGAGATGGGTTTAATTTTTTTTTTATTATACTGTACATAATAAGGGACATTCAATTTGCAGAGAATAACTTTGCTAAAAATTTCCCAGGAAAATGTGCACTATTTGGTGACTTTGAATTTTGTCATGTCCCCTCATTTCTACCGTTGACCAAATTTTAACCCTGGCAACAATCAGTATTTGAGAACCTGAACTATAAGCATATGACATAATGGGCCTGAATAATTAAGACTGGTATTTTGAATGCCAGTCTTAATGATGGGCCTACAGGTGTAAGATGTGACTGATGAAGAGGCGCATGCACTTAATGAATTAGGCACATCTCATCAATCATGTGCGGCTCTCCAAGAATGTTACTCCCCCTGAAATAAATTTCTAGTGTAAGTTACGACAAGGTGTAGCTTTTCAGGAATCTTCCATGTGGGCTTCATCACGCCCCGTTCTGCCCACGTTGGCCGATCGCACCGAAACAAGTGTGAAAACGCCAAAGTGTTTTTTGGTAGAAACACTTTGTAGAGCAAAAATTAATCCAGGAATATTGCCCCTGATACATCAAAGTGCCATGCGAGGAAAATTAATAGGTCATCTTTAAGAACCCAATATTCTTAGTAAACTATCGCTATTTTAACGTGACTAATTTGCACATGCTTTGCATACATTACACTCTGAATATGTACAATATGTATTAATTGTCTAACACGACCTGTTTGGAATCTTCTATCTGAAAAAACAGATTTCTTGTCAGAGTAATTTAGGTTCAGGTCAGAGGGCTCTCATAGGAAAACATTAATCAGAAATCAATTTATTGCAATTCCAACTTTATAAAAAGAATATAGTTTGCACTTGACTTCAATCCATAGTACTATTTCCCTGGACAGCTGTAATCCAAGTGGAAATTAGTACATTGCATTCTTAATCATTATGTGCAAATATAATTTGGCAATCAATAAAACATATGCATAAATGAGCACATGGAAGAAAACACGTAAGAGGGATGCAATTTAGGTTTTGTGTAAGCCTCAAAGCATGGGCATTTATGACGTGGGAGGATTTCATACAAAACCTACAAATCTTCATCTATGAAGTGAACAGAAATAAAACGTGATGTATGTATGTAACTTTATGGATCATTTGTGTCTGTAGGACACTATACGCATCTTTAAGTGATGAATTTCGTGTACTACCGGTGGGTGCTGTAAGTATCTTTAAGTGATGAATTTCGTAAACATAATGATGCCATTTTTCATATAATTACTCATTTTTAGATTACTTGTATTTTTCATAGTTATAAATAAAGTGAATAAAGAAGCATTATCCAACAAGTCCCATAAATATTCATGTTTGTAAAGTAACACTGGTACATTTTATGTGCTTTATATGAATAATGTTTTGATGATTATAAACTGCATTTGTATGGTAAATTTGTTAGCTGGGCCCATATTCAGAAGAAGACCACAGCGGTATGGGCAATTATTGACTAGAGAAGAGTGAATATATTTGAGTGGAATTCAATTCTACTCAAATTTTTAAACAATTCACATTCATCAAGATAAGTTTTCGTTAAATTGTTTCCATGCGGATTCAGTGAAAAAAATCTTCCATTCATCAACCAAAATGACACATTTAAAAAAATCATCTCAGGGCTGCAGGTTTGTGGCAAAAAGAAGCCGGACTTTGGACAACATGCGTTCTCCAAGCATGTTCCAAAGTCCGACCAAAAAGACCTGTTGGTTAAAACCCAAAGGTTTATTCAAGCGTAATGGAAACCAATGTAATATGTGGCCTTTGCTTTTGCTACCATGCATAATGGTTATTTAACGCACTTTAAATTCTTTGTTATAGAAAGAGTGCCATATCTCCCTAGAGGAGGTAGTTGGCAAAAACGCCTTATGCTGCCAGAAGCATTCTGGATATTAAATTTAGATAGCAAAGATCCCAAAGGTATGAATTATAGGAATAATCTTTTTTATATACAGTGATGGAAATAAGTATTTGATCCCTTGCTGTTTTTGTAAGTTTGCCCACTGACAAACACATGAACAGTCTATAATTTTAAGAGTAGGTTAATTTTAACATTGGGAGATAGCATATCCAAAGAAAATCAAGAAAATCACATTTGTTTAAATTAGATAAATTTATTTGCATTTTGCAGTGAGAAATAAATATTTGATTCCTCTGGCAAACAACACAATACTTGGTGGCAAAACCCTTGTTAGCAAACACAGCAGTCAGACGTTTTTTGTAGTTGATGATGAGGGTTGCGCACATGTCAGGAGGAATTTTGGTCCACTCCTCTTTGCAGATCATCTCTAAATCATTCAGATTTTGAGACTGTCTCTTGGCAACTTAGATCTTCAACTCCCTCCATAAGTTTTCTATGGGATTAAGTTCTGGAGACTGGCTAGGCCACTCCATGACCTTAATGTGCTTCTTTTTGAGCCACTCCTTTGTTGCCTTGGCTGTATGTTTTGGGTCATTGTCTTGCTGGAAGACCCAGCCACGACCCATTTTTAATGTCCTGACGGAGGGAAGGAGGTTGTCACTCAGGATTTTATGGTACATGGCTCCATCCATTCTCCCATTGATGAGGTGAAGTAGTCCTGTGCCCTTAGCAGAGAAACACCCCCAAAACATAATGTTTCCACCTCCATGCTTTACAGTGGGGATGGTGTTCTTTGGATCATAGGTAGCATTTCTCTTCCTCCAAACACGGCGAGTTGAGTTAATGCCAAAGAGCTCAATTTTTGTCTCATCTGACCACAGCACCTTCTCCCAATAACTCACAGAATCACCCAGGTGTTCATTGGCAAACTTCAGACGGGCCTGCACATGTACCTTCTTGAGCAGGGGGACCTTGCGGGCACTGCAGGATTTTAAACCTTTAAGGCGTAATGTGTTACCAATGGTTTTCTTGGTGACTGTGGACCCAGCTGCCTTGAGATCATTAACAAGTTCCCCCCCTGTAGTTTTAGGCTGATCTCTCACCTTCCTCATTATCAAGAATACCCCATGAGGTGAGATTTTTCATGGTGCCCCAGATCGATGTCGATTGACAGTCATATTGTATTTCTTCCATTTTCTTACTATTGCACCAACAGTTGTCTCCTTCTCACCCAGCATCTTACTTATGGTTTTGTAGACCATTCCAGCTTTGTGCCGGTCTATGATCTTGTCCCTGACATCCTTAGAAAGCTCTTTGGTCTACCCCATGTTGTAGAGGTTAGAGTCTGACTGATTAATTGAGTCTGTGGAAAGGAGTCTTTTATACAGGAGACTATGTACGACAGCTGTTTTTAATGCCGGTAACGAGTTGATTAGGAGCATCTAACTGGTCTGTAGGAGACAGAACTCGTAATGGTTTGTAGGGGATTAAATACTTATTTCTCACTGCAAAATGCAAATAAATGTTTCTAATTTATAGAATGTGATTTTCTTGATTTTTTGGGGGGGGGATATTCTATCTCTCAATGTTAAAATTAACCTACCCTTAAAATTATAGACTGTTCATGTCAATGGGCAAACTTACAAAAGCAGCAAGGGATCAACTAATTATTTCCTTCACTGTATATTAATTTGTCATTCTATGTACATTACTGTACGTTCGATGATTCATATTAAATTTGGATAGCAAAATATTTCATATGTATGAACTAGAAGATAGATCTCTATTATATATTTATATTTAGATATTTATACTGATTGGTTATTTTTTGTATTTCATTGCATGTTCTGTGTTCTTGCTCACTTGCTAATTACACATGTTATTTTCAGCTTCTCTGTGGTTGGCTGTGTTTAGCTTAAAACAAGACCATTGTCATTTCATTACTATGCTATGATTAAGGGAGTCTAGGATGTTGGAAATGAGTCAGTTTTTTATCTTTGTATGTCAGGTTTTACGGTATAAAGAAATAAAATAGTGCTTTTGACGCACCCCCTGGGACATATTCCTTTTTGAGGGGAATACCCGGCACCGGATCAGATGGGGGGGTTGTAGTCTCCGAGCGGCTGTGACCCGGCCCGTGCCCAGGGCGTCAAGCTCAGTGTTATGTGGCAGTCCTACAGATGTTATTAAGAGTTCTTTTGTGTCGACTACGCCACCCGTTGTGATGCGGTCACTGTGGCCGCCGCTGCAGCAGGGTCCGCTGAGGCTGATGGTGGGTGCGCAGCTTGGTGGGATAACCCCCAACGGGAGGGGTATAGCCTCAGGGGGGACAGGTGCAGAGGATGGGGGTTGTGGTGGTGCAGTGCAGACGGCAATGAAGACAGAGTCGGGTTGTGCAGTTAAGGGTGTTTACTTACTGCAGATGTTGTACTGGTCACTCCAGCTTCGAGTGACCACCCGAGCCGTGCTGCGTCCACCAGGTCCTGGATCCAGCCAACCCCCAAACAAGTCCGGAGCGTGGCCCTGAGCTCTCCTTCTGTCCCGTTCTCTGGCCGTCCCCACCAGTGATCCACCTAGGTCCAGCTCCCTCGGGCCTTCTGTTGGGACACCCTTGGCCTTGGGTTCCCTGACCCTTCATGTGGTGTGCCTTCGGGATGGATGTGATGGGTGGCCGTGGCAGATGCTGCCCACGGCCTCCGGTCTCTGGCTAGGGTGTGTTTTCTGCCCCCGCCAGTTTGGGATCCGGTACCCTGTGCCGACTCTTCACCCGGGGATTTAAGTTGGGTTCTTGGAGTCCTCTTTTCTGTTTCCCCCTCTGGGTCTCTCTTCTCCTCTCTCACTCTGGGTCTCTCTTCTCCTCTGCTTGCTGACTTGTTCTCTGCATCTGACCCTGTTCTTAGTTGGTGCCCACCTTATATACACCCTCTATGTGTGAGCTCAGGTGACCAGCACCCAATGAGCTCCTATCTTTACCCAGGCTGCTCCCCCTATCTGCCCCTACACTACTTGGGATGTACCACCCCCCTCCCACTCCAGCCAGGAACAGACTCGGTCGTACCTGCACATTTCTAAGTGGGAGTACCGTCGGTCTGCTCCTCGGAAATGGGATGTGTGTAGTGCATGCAGCCTACCGAGCTCAGTTCCACACTCCATCCTTACCCGGGAGTGGAATATCACACCTCTGGGTTGAGGTGCAATACCCCTGTAGCAGCCGAATCCTCAGGGTGCTACATTCCCCCCTGGTAAATCACAGCACGTCCTCGGGCTGTAAGACATAAACAACACCAAAACATACAAATTTTTTTCATATCAACAACATCGTATAAACATATAAAATAACATACATTAGCAGCAAAACATTCTTTCTTATAAAACATTCTCGTCGCCTCTGGCTCCTCCTCCGGTCACTGTGCAACGTGTGACCGGGTAAAGTGCGACAGTCTCTCTGGAAAACTGGTTTTCCTATAAAACCAGTAGGGGGCGCTTTAGGAAGCGCAACTATATACAGGGGAAGTTGGCCGCTCTCAGTCCTCGGCCAGGTAAAGGGAAGGGAATGGCTGCTCACAGTCCTCAGCCTGGTATGGATACGGAATAACGGGTAAACAGTTCACTCATGCTGGTCCCAATGGGGACTATATATATGTAGCAACAGTTTCTTTGTACCCCGGTCGGGTAACTATTTACATCTACTGCTCTGCCGCACTCAACGGCGTCTTCCTCCTGCTCTTTGCTTGTAGCTGATTGTAGCTTCAGACCCGTCCGGGTCCTCTTGCTCCCCCTCCTCGCACCGCAACTCCTCCTCCGTCAGGCGGTGTACGTGGAGGGCGTAAGGTCCTTTGGCACACTTGTGCCGGGTAAAGGTAACCTCGTCCCCGATGTAAAGGTCACGACCTCTGTGCCCCTCCGGCAGATGGGACTCCACGTCTCTGCGCGTGACAAAGACGTCGCCGGGGGTGTTGTTGTCTCGGATGAAGCCCCACCCATGCTGCTGGTTGAACTTGATCACTGTCCCGATGGTGCGGGGACAATGCGCTGCACGGGGGTCCCTCCTAGTCCGGCTCTTCTGCTCGGCACTCCGTACTTGGGCCTGCTGTTCCCGGACCCGCCTCTCTCTCCGCTCCCTCGCAAACTCTTCGAGCTGCTGTCGGCAACACTCAGCACGCTCCGCTGCAGCTGCCCTGGTTTCCTGAGTGAACCCCATTAGGTCTTCTCCGGTGGGGTCCCACTCAAATTGGGCCTCTTCAAGCGGGGGCGAGATCCGTGCCACGGGCTTCGGAGCCGGAATCAGGGGCTCACACAAGGGCCCTAGTCTCTGCTGCCGTTCCAGCTCATGGAATTCTTCGGGCCAGATGAAGGGCCGCCCGTCCGGCCATGTGAGCTGGCTGAACAAGTCCTCCCCCAGGTGTGGCACCCTTGGTTTTACGGGCGCGGGCGCGGTGGTGGTGGCGCCCGGGTTGCCCAGGCCTTGCGGCCAGGCCTGGGGCACCTGGAAGGTGAAGGGCACCGTTAGGACGGCGGCGCCCTGGGCTACCTGGCCTTGCGGCCAGGCCGGAGGCTCCGCGGAGGTAGGGGGCGCTGTTGGTGATGCGGCGCCCGGGGGTACTAGGCCTTGCGACCAGGCTGGTGGTATTTCCTGCTTTGTCACGCTCCGGGTCGAGGCGCGTGACGTCACAGGGGTCGCTGCGGCGGCTTCCGGTCAGGGCTTAGTCCATAGCGGTGACATGGCGGCTACGGGCACAGCAGGGGGACTTTCGGGCTCTGCGACGGGGAGCTGGGGCAGGTGGGCGGTTTCCCGGCTTGGGGTATAGGCGTCCCCTTTACCTGCCTCCATGCGTTCGGCTCCCTTCTCGGCGCCGTCTCCGGCCTTGGGTCCTCCCGCGCCATCCTCAGAGGCGGTCTGTCTCCTCATCTTGGCTGGCGTGCTCCGGGTCTTGATTTGCTGGGCCATCTCTCGGCTCCACTCCGCCAATGTCTCTCGCTGTACCCGGGCCATCCTCCGTGCGAGGCCCTCCAGGGCAGTCTGTGCACACTCCCGGTCTCGGGGGAGCTGTGCAAGGACCTCCACTAGGCCTAGTGGGGTCGTGGTTTCCAGCAGGCTCCTGACCAACGGGTCGGTGCTGCTCTGCTCTTCTTCCAGCAGGCTCCTGGCCAGCGGGCCGGTGCTGCTCTGCTCTCCTTCCTCGGTCTCTAGCAGACTCCTGGCCAGCGGGCCGGTGCTGTTCTGCTTTCTCTCCATCTCCGGGTAAGCTCCTCCGCTACTCCTCTCCAGGCTTCTTGCCTCCGGGTGCGCTCGCTCCAGACTCCTCCAGGCGGCACCCATCTTTGTTCTCTTCTTTCGTCTCCTCCCACTTCGAGGGCGGTCCCGGGGCAACTCGGTGACTGTCAGCTCCAGGGGTAGTTCTTTCACGCTGACAGACACCTCCAGCATCACAGTCTCTGTTGGTGGGGGCGGTTTCCACTTTTGGCGCCATTTTCTGTCCTGGCCCACGATGGGAGGCGGCCTCTTGCCCTCCTTTGGCACGCCCATAATGGCGTCCGCTGCTCTTCCAAGGCGGGAAATCTGCGGATTTGGCGGGAAGCGTCGCCCAGTGGCGGGAAACTCTGCAGATGGCGGGAACAAGCTGGAAATGGCGGACAATCGGCGGGAAACGACCTGTGATGGGGTCCGATGGCGTGGACCCTCCGGAACCGGCGGGAGACTTTTTTTTGAGGTAAACTTGCACTTTTCTTCAGGCACGCAGTACCCGGTGGTTGTGGGCACGTAATCCTGCCGACTACGCCAAAGTTGACGCACCCCCTGGGACATATTCCTTTTTGAGGGGAATACCCGGCACCGGATCAGATGGGGGGGTTGTAGTCTCCGAGCGGCTGTGACCCGGCCCGTGCCCAGGGCGTCAAGCTCAGTGTTATGTGGCAGTCCTACAGATGTTATTAAGAGTTCTTTTGTGTCGACTACGCCACCCGTTGTGATGCGGTCACTGTGGCCGCCGCTGCAGCAGGGTCCGCTGAGGCTGATGGTGGGTGCGCAGCTTGGTGGGATAACCCCCAACGGGAGGGGTATAGCCTCAGGGGGGACAGGTGCAGAGGATGGGGGTTGTGGTGGTGCAGTGCAGACGGCAATGAAGACAGAGTCGGGTTGTGCAGTTAAGGGTGTTTACTTACTGCAGATGTTGTACTGGTCACTCCAGCTTCGAGTGACCACCCGAGCCGTGCTGCGTCCACCAGGTCCTGGATCCAGCCAACCCCCAAACAAGTCCGGAGCGTGGCCCTGAGCTCTCCTTCTGTCCCGTTCTCTGGCCGTCCCCACCAGTGATCCACCTAGGTCCAGCTCCCTCGGGCCTTCTGTTGGGACACCCTTGGCCTTGGGTTCCCTGACCCTTCATGTGGTGTGCCTTCGGGATGGATGTGATGGGTGGCCGTGGCAGATGCTGCCCACGGCCTCCGGTCTCTGGCTAGGGTGTGTTTTCTGCCCCCGCCAGTTTGGGATCCGGTACCCTGTGCCGACTCTTCACCCGGGGATTTAAGTTGGGTTCTTGGAGTCCTCTTTTCTGTTTCCCCCTCTGGGTCTCTCTTCTCCTCTCTCACTCTGGGTCTCTCTTCTCCTCTGCTTGCTGACTTGTTCTCTGCATCTGACCCTGTTCTTAGTTGGTGCCCACCTTATATACACCCTCTATGTGTGAGCTCAGGTGACCAGCACCCAATGAGCTCCTATCTTTACCCAGGCTGCTCCCCCTATCTGCCCCTACACTACTTGGGATGTACCACCCCCCTCCCACTCCAGCCAGGAACAGACTCGGTCGTACCTGCACATTTCTAAGTGGGAGTACCGTCGGTCTGCTCCTCGGAAATGGGATGTGTGTAGTGCATGCAGCCTACCGAGCTCAGTTCCACACTCCATCCTTACCCGGGAGTGGAATATCACACCTCTGGGTTGAGGTGCAATACCCCTGTAGCAGCCGAATCCTCAGGGTGCTACACTTTTATTTTACTTGTGGAAGTGCAGCTCTTTTCACTGTTCCATGGCTTTGTTGGGGCTTACGATCGATCCACTGGAATACAGGATTTTGGGGTATGCGCTGATGAGGGCCTTTGACTATAGTGATCCAGATGAAGTCACAGTATGCTCTGTCGTACATTATTTCGGCTATATACCCCTATTGTAGGTATGCAGCAAGATTTAGGCGACTATGTCTTGCTTCTGGCCTCAAGTAGGTGTATCTGGGCGAAAATTGTGTACAGTAGGGCAAACTGTACACAAATGATGGAGACTCTGTCTCCATCATTATAGTCAATGACTCTATCAGCGCATGTGCTAAAATTAAAATTTTGTGGGGGTTCAGAAGTAAGCCCCAACGGCACCACTGAATGTAGGGTCAAACACTATGTGAACACAGCCTTATCAGAGCAGTTAGTGATGGAAGCTAGCAGCTGCCTGAATGGTTAAATGTTGCTAAAATGTGCCATCATTTGTCATTTCCACTTGCCTGCTTCTATCTTCTGATTTGTGCATATAACACTGGTAATCATTCTAAGTTTGCTATCCAAGTAAATTAAAACTACGTCAAAGAAAGACATGACTGGTTTGGTTTCAGCTGTGATTTCCGGGAAGATAGTAGCAGTCATCCATGTTCTCATTTCAACGTTATTAGTTTTGTTTAATTAAAGGAATTCTTCATTCGTAGACGAGTCTGTCTTTTCTCTTCCTTATGATGTGGAACATCCTATAATAGAAGGCACAGATAGTAATGCTGACTGCACACAAAGACAAACATTCAATCAGTGTGGGGATGTTGGTGACTTAAATGCCTATTACTGTGAATTACTGTGTCTGTACAAAATGTGAAAACAATTACTGTTACTGTAATGTCTGCAATAATCGGGACTTAAACTTTACTGTAAATCTACAGGAGAAAAAGCAGTTATGTGCTGGAAAAACAGTTTTATCACTATTGTCTTGTCCAACAAATTTGATTCCAAGTTACCCATAGAAAAAAGTGCCGTGGCGCTCGTATTTAAGATTCTAGCTAGCTGACCACCACCAGCATGCTCAGGCTCATGACAGCTAAGCACCCGACTAGTTGGGCTGAACGTCAGGGTCCAGAAACAGTATCTGCAGTTGACACCACTGCCTCCTTCCCTGTTCTACATGCACGCCAATCAACTGTCCAATGCGCAGGTGAAGATGCCTCCCACCCTGCATCTGTCATTGCACGCTTGCAACCACCATTAGCAACCACATCCACGTTCTTACCCCAGTCCTTTGAATGCAAAAGTAAATACGCAGCCATCAACCCACAGGCCGCAATACTAAATTGTCACTTTCCAGACTGCTTGCCCTGGAAATGTTGCTGTTTAAGCTTGTGGAGAATGAAGCTTTACGCAACCTCATGGCGGAGGCTGTCCCTTGGTACTTGATCCCCAGGCGCCACTTTTTCTTCCAGTGTGCCGTCCCCGCCTTACACAAGCACGTGTCCAATAACATCAGCCGTGCCCTGACCAATGCTGTTACTGGGAAGGTCTACTTAACCGCAGACACATGGACAACTGCTTGTGGCCAGGGAAGCTACATCTCCCTGATGGCACACTGAGTAAATATTGTGGAAGCTGGGACTCAGTCGGACCCTGGGATGGAACACATCCTACCCACGACGAGGATTGCCGATCCTGGTTCAATCAGGGTTGCCCCACCTTCTACAGCAGTTCCTGCACCTCTTCCTCCTCAGCCTCAATCTCCGAAATGTCAACATCAGTCGCAAGCTGGAAGCACTGCAGCACTGCCTCGGTCAAGCGGCAACAGGCTGTGCTGAAGATAATCTGCTTAGGTGACAAACCGCACACCCGGCCGCAGAATTGTTGAAAGATCTAACATGCCAGACTGATCTGTTGCTCTAGCCCCTGAACCTACAGCCAGGCATGGTAATGTGTGGTGACGACTCTGAAGCTTGGCAACCTCGCACACGTACAATGCCTGGTCCACATGCTCAACTTAGTGATTCAGCAGTTCCTGAAAACCTATCGAGATCTGCCTGAGCTACTTGTGAAAGTACACCTTGTGGGTGCCCATTTCCACAAGTCAGCTACAGCTGCCGCTGCCCTGGCTCTGCTGTAGCAACTCACCGACAGGTGTGCGATGTTATTGACGCGCCCCCTGGGCCATGTTCAGGGGATACCCGGAGCCGGATCTGACAGGGGTAGTAGTCCTCGTGGCGGTGACCCGGTCCGTGCCCAGGGTGTCAAACTAAGTGTGTGGCAGTCTTTGTAGATGTTGTTAAGTGTCGACTACGCCACCCGTTGATTTGCGGTCACAAGGCCGCCGCTGCAGAACAGTCCACTGAGGCCGGTAGTATGGGTGCAGCGATGGTGGTATAACCCCCAACGGGAGGGGTATGGCCCCAGGGCAGCTGGTGCGGATGATGGGGGTAGTGATAGTGCAGAAAGGAGAGTCAGAGACGTGAGATGCAGTTTCAGGGTTTTTTACTCACTGGTGTTCCTTCAGTCACTCTGGCCTTGAGTGACCACCCGAGCCGTGCTGCATTCACCAGGTGTGGGACTCGGCTAACCCCCAGGCAGTTCCGGAGCGTGGTCCTGAGCTCCCTTCTCTTTCTCTCTCTGCTGGCCGTCCCCACCAGTGATCCACCTTTGTCCGGTTCCCTTGGGCCTCCTGGTGGCAAAACCTTCTCTGGCTTTCCTGACCCTACTCTTGGTGTACCTTCCTGGTGGATGTGGTGAGGGTCATGGCAAAGCTTGACCACGACCTCCGGTTCCTGGCTAAGGGTTACTTTTGCCTCCGCCAGCTTGGGATCCGGTGCCCTCTTCTGCCAACCCTTCACCCTTTTGGCTTAATTCTGGGATCTCAGGGTTCCCTCTGGCTCTGCGTCTCTGGGCCTTTCTTCTTCCTCCTCCACTACAAGCCTGGCCCTGGAGCTGGGCCCAGCAGGAGCCACAGCTCCCTGTCAGCCCTCCTGGCTGAGCTCCTCTGCTCGGCTTCTCCTCAGGCTGAACTCACCCTGATCTAAGATGGTGCCCACCATATATACTCCCTCTATGTGTGAGCCCAGGTGACTAGCACCCAATGGGCTCCTATCTCTATGCCCAGAGCCCCTCCCCTATCTGCCCCTACACTACTGGGATGTTCCACCCCCCTCCCACTCCAGCCAGGGACAGACGCTGTCGTACCTGCACATTTATCTGGTGGGAGTACCGTAGTTCTGTCCCCCGGAAATGGGATGTATGTAGTGCATGCAGCCTACTGAGCTCAGTCCCACACTCCATCCTTACCCGGGAGTGGAATACCACACCTCTGGGTCGAGGTGCAGTACCCCTGTAGCAGCCGAGTCCTCGGGGTGCTACATTCCCCCCTGGTAAATCACAGCACGTCCTCGGGCTGTAAAAGAGTAAAACATATAAACATACAAAATTTTTTTTAAAAACATACACGAACATATAAAACATTATAAACATTATTAGACTCTAGCAATATAACCTTTTTCATATCAAACTCTTTTATATAAAATGTTCTTGTGCTTCTGGCCACTGTGCACTTGTGACCAGGTATAGTGCCACAGTCTTTGGAAGAAAACAGTTCTTCTATAAAACCTGTAGGGGGCGCCTTAGGAAGCGCAACTATATACAAGGGTATGGCCGCTCTCAGTCCTCGGCCAGGTAGAGGGAATAAGGGATGGCTGTTCACAGTCCTCAGCCTGTTAAGGGATAGGGACACACGGGTAACAGTTTGCTGGTCCCTACGGGGACCATACTTTACTGGTAACAGTTCTTGTACCCTTACGGGTAACTATTTACAGCTCCACTGTGCCGTACTTCAATGATGGCATCCTCCTGCTCCTCCCTGAGGGTAATCTTCAGACCCGTCCGGGCCCTCTTGACCTTCCTCGAACCGCAGCTCTTCCTCGGTCAATCTGTGTACATGGAGAGCATATGGACCTTTGGCACATTGATGCCGGGTGAAGGTGACCTCATCACCCAGGTATAGATCACGTCCTCTGTGTCCCTCCGGCAGATGGCTCTCGACGTCCCTGCGGGTGACAAAGACGTCGCCGGGGGTTCTGTGGTCCCGGATAAAACCCCAACCGTGCTCCAGTTGGAATTTAATTACGGTCCCGGTGGCGCGGGGACCATGGGCTGCACGGGAGTTTCGACGGGCCCTGCGTTTTTGCTCCGCGCTCTGCACTTGTAGCCGCTCCTCGCGGTCCCGCCTCTCTCGCCGTTCCCGGTCGAAGACCTCCAGCTGTTGCCAGCAGCACTCTGCTCGCTGGGCTGCGGCCGCCCGGGTCTCGTGGGTAAACCCAATGAGGTTTTCTCCGGTGGGGTCCCATTCGAACTGCGCCTCCTCCAACGGGAGCGGGACGACCTTGACAGGCGCCGGAGCCGGGATCAGGGGCTCACACAAGGGCCGTTCCCTCCGGAGTCGTGGGTTGGTATACTCCGGTGGCCATTCGAACGGCAGCCCGTCCGGGCTAGTGTGCTGCGCGTACAGGTCTTCGCCCAGGTGTGGCACTGTGGAGGTAGAGGGCGCTGTGCAGGCAGTGGCGCCCGGGGACTTTGGCAATGCGTCCAGGCCGAAGGCATCCTGAGCGTGAAGGGCGCTTTAGAGGCAGCGGCGCCCGGGTCCACCAGGTCTTGCGACCAGGCCGGTGGCATGATGGAGGTAGAGGGCGCTTTGGATACAACGGCGCCCGGGGGTACTCGGCCCTGCGACCAGGCCGGTGACGTCTCCTGCTTGGCCGCGCTCAGGGTTGAGGCGCGTGACGTCACAGGGGGCGTGGCCGTGGCTCCTGCTTGAGGCCTAGTCCGGAGCGGTGGCGGTGCAGCGACGGGCACGGTAGGGGGAATTTTGGGCTCTGCGACGGGGAGCTGGGGCAGGCTTACGGTTTCTAGGCTTGGGGTAGTGACGTCCCCTTTACCTGCCTCCGTCTCTTCAGCTCCTTCCACGGCGTCGTCTCCGGCCTTCATTCCTCCTGCACCATCCTCAGAGGCGGTCAGACTCCTCGTCTCGGTTGGCGTGCTCCGCTGGCGGGTTCCAGCTGCTGGGCCATCTCCCGACTCCACTCAGTCAGCGTTTCTCGCTGCACCTGGGCCATTCTCCGTGCGAGGCCCTCCAGCGCGGTCTGTGCACTCTCCCGGTCTCAGGGGAGCTGTGCCAGGATCTCCACCAGGTCTTGTGGGGTGGTGGCTTGCAACAGGCTCCTGACCACAGGGTCGGTGCTGCCTGACTCTCCATCCATCTCCGGGTACGACCTCTCCAGACTCCTCCAGGCTGCACCCATCCTCACTCTTTTGTTCTTGATCCGCCCACACTCAGGGCGGTCCTGGGGCAACTTGGTGATTGTCAGTCCCAGGGGCAGACCCCCCACGCTGACGGACATCTCAATCATTACAGTCTCTGATGGTGGGGGCGGTCTTCGCTTTTGGCGCCATTCTTGGACCTGGCCCACGATGGGAGGTGGTCTCTTGCCACCCTCTGGCACGCCCATAATGGCGTCCGCTCTGCCAGGGCGGGAAATCTTCTCTGATGGCGGGAATCGTCTCCCATTGGCGGGAAACTCTGTGGATGGCGGGAAAAAGCTGCAGATGGCGGGCAACCGGCGGGAAATGATCCGAGATGGCGTCCGATGGCGGGGACCCTCCGGAACTGGCGGGAGACTTCTTTTTAGGGTACATTTAGACTTTTCTTCAGGCACGCAGTACCCGGTAGTTGCGGGCACGTGATCCTGCCGACTACGCCAAAGTTGACGCGCCCCCTGGGCCATGTTCAGGGGATACCCGGAGCCGGATCTGACAGGGGTAGTAGTCCTCATGGCGGTGACCCGGTCCGTGCCCAGGGTGTCAAACTAAGTGTGTGGCAGTCTTTGTAGATGTTGTTAAGTGTCGACTATGCCACCCGTTGATTTGCGGTCACAAGGCCGCCGCTGCAGAACAGTCCGCTGAGGCCGGTAGTATGGGTGCAGCGATGGTGGTATAACCCCCAACGGGAGGGGTATGGCCCCAGGGCAGCTGGTGCGGATGATGGGGGTAGTGATAGTGCAGAAAGGAGAGTCAGAGACGTGAGATGCAGTTTCAGGATTTTTTACTCATTGGTGTTCCTTCAGTCACTCTGGCCTTGAGTGACCACCCGAGCCGTGCTGCATTCACCAGGTGTGGGACTCGGCTAACCCCCAGGCAGTTCCGGAGCGTGGTCCTGAGCTCCCTTCTCTTTCTCTCTCTGCTGGCCGTCCCCACCAGGGATCCACCTTTGTCCGGGTTCCCTTGGGCCTCCTGGTGGCAAAACCTTCTCTGGCTTTCCTGACCCTACTCTTGGTGTACCTTCCTGGTGGATGTGGTGAGGGTCGTGGCAAAGCTTGACCACGACCTCCGGTTCCTGGCTAAGGGTTACTTTTGCCTCCGCCAGCTTGGGATCCGGTGCCCTCTTCTGCCAACCCTTCACCCTTTTGGCTTAATTCTGGGATCTCAGGGTTCCCTCTGGCTCTGCGTCTCTGGGCCTTTCTTCTTCCTCCTCCACTACAAGCCTGGCCCTGGAGCTGGGCCCAGCAGGAGCCACAGCTCCCTGTCAGCCCTCCTGGCTGAGCTCCTCTGCTCGGCTTCTCCTCAGGCTGAACTCACCCTGATCTAAGATGGTGCCCACCATATATACTCCCTCTATGTGTGAGCCCAGGTGACTAGCACCCAATGGGCTCCTATCTCTATGCCCAGAGCCCCTCCCCTATCTGCCCCTACACTACTGGGATGTTCCACCCCCCTCCCACTCCAGCCAGGGACAGACGCTGTCGTACCTGCACATTTATCTGGTGGGAGTACCGTAGTTCTGTCCCCCGGAAATGGGATGTATGTAGTGCATGCAGCCTACTGAGCTCAGTCCCACACTCCATCCTTACCCGGGAGTGGAATACCACACCTCTGGGTCGAGGTGCAGTACCCCTGTAGCAGCCGAGTCCTCGGGGTGCTACATTATCACGCGTTGGATCTCTGTTAAATTTGTTGGCAAGGCTTTGTGAGCAACAGAGGGCTGTAGTTGAATACAAGGGGTAAATGTTTTTCAGCCGATGCACTTAGTGCATGCACATTAGCAATCTAAAATACCCACTCCTTAATAATGGGAAAAAAATGTTTGTGAGGCCCTTGACTACATCTCTTCAAAAGGGTATTGGAGTGCCTCCTTCTAATTTTTGGCATCCCTTGCACTTAGTGCATATGCTTTACCAGTCTAGGAGATCCACTTCTTCGTAATGAGAAAAAATGCTTTTCTAAGGCTCCACCTTCTAGTTGAGGGAACATTTTTGGAAACCTAAAGAGCCTGTGGGTCCTATTGGTATATGATCCAGTGCCTTGTTGTGGGCTGTGAGTTGGTCGTCACATAGGAAGTTCACACACTGCAGACAGAATTTCACAGCCGGGACAGGAGACTTTGTACAGTAAGTACAGAAGATCCTGGTCTCCTCCATATCAGGCTGAGTAGATGCAAAACGCTCCACTTGTTAGAACCCTCCTGTTTGTTTTTTCCATCTTGTGTTTTGTGGTCACGTGACCATCTGCCTTTATATTCCAGCTCCGCCTTTTTGGCTGTGCTGGACTTCAGTGTTGTTTGACTGTTTGGCTAGCCAGGTGCTTCTGTGCCTATCTCTGTCAGTTCGATGGGTCCTTTTGGGACCTCTAGTACCTTTTTGTAAGTTTATCTTTTTGTGTTCTGCAACAACGTTCTCTATTCAGGAGGTGTCCCATTTTTGTTCCAGCCCTTAGCTCTTTTAGGGACCCCTTCCCTTTATTCTATAGGTCTTCATTCAGACTAGCCTAGGACTAAGGCGGGTCCGTTCAGAAGGAACAGACAGCCCGCTACATTATAGGGATTCACCTTAGTCTTACTGTAGGGAAAGCTTTCCCCTTCTTTCCTTAGTACTTGTTGCAGATCATAACACCACTATATTCCCCAGCAAGGTTGATAAAATAACAGTCCTTGGTGCTGCTACGTACAAAAAAAATCATTTTCCAGGGCTGATTCAAATGTATTCTATATTCTACAATATTAATATATTACCTCTCTTATCTGCAATTCATGTACGGTGTGCTGCTGCACTAGGGATAGCGTGTTACAGGCACCTAGTCAGGGATTATTGCCATATAGTCCTTGCTGATGCAACTGAACAAAAAAAAAGTCTATTCTATTCCCTATCAGGGTTACTACCACCTTCTACAGCAGTCCCTGCACCTCCTTCTTCTCACCCTCCTTCTCCGAAATGTCAACATCAGTTGGAAGCTGGAAGCACTTCTGCACTGCCTAGGCCAAATGGCAGCAGGATCCGCTGAAGCTAATCTGTTTAGGTGACAAAAAGCACACCGCCACAGAGTTGTTGAAAGGTCTAACAGACCAGACTGATTAGTTGCTCTTGCCCCTGAAACTACAGCCAGGCATGGCTGTGTGTGACAATGGCCTTAACCCGGTGGTGGCTCTGAAGCTTGCCAACCTAGCACACATACCATGCCTGGCCCACGTGCTCAACTTAGTGGTTCAGCGGTTTCTCAAAATATACCCTGATCTGCCTGAGCTGCTTTTGAAAGTACACATGTGTGCCTGTTTCCACAGGTCAGCTACTGCTTCCACCGCCCTGGCAGTCCTTCAGCAATGTTTGCAACTTCTAGCTCACCAACTGGTGTGCGATGTCACAACACGTTGGAACTCAACGTTATATATGTTGGCAAGGCTTTGTGAGCAGCAGAGGGCTGTAGTTGAATACCAGCTTCAACATGCCGTCAGTACTCCAGACAGCCTTCGCACATAAGAGCTAATGAGTGGGCATGGATGTCTGACATCTGTGCGATTCTCCAAAACTTTGAGGACTCCACCAAGATGGTGAGCGGCGATGACGCCATAATCAGTGTTTGGCTGTGTGCCCACTATGCGTTTTTTAAGCATTTCCGCAGCGGCAATTCCGCCGCTGAAATGCTTAAAAAATGCTTGGTAGAAGGTCTGCAATGTTCCCCAATGATAATCTGCATGTGCTGTGCACATGCTGCGGAAATTTCCGCTGCGGATTATCATTGTGGAAAAATACCAATTATTTTGCATAAGCGCAGCGTTTTTGCCGCCTTTGACTTGCATTGAATCGCTTAATATCCGCATGACTACATGGGCACATGCGGATATTAAGCGATTCAATGTGCGGATGGTACCCGGGTCTGGAGAAGAGGAGACTCTCCTCTACACCCGGGTCCCATAGTACCTGTAAAAAAAAAGATTTTAAAATAAAAAATAAACATTATACTTTTCTGATGGCCCCCGGTCTCCGGTACGATGCGTCTTGGCTTCCCGGCAGCTCGTGATGGTCTAAAAGGACCTTCCATTACGTCATTTAGGCATGTGACAGGTCACGTGACCGCTGACGTTGGTGGTCGCGTGACCTGTCACATGACTAAATGACGTCATGGAAGGTCCTTTTAGACCACCGCGAGCCGCCCAACACACCGGCCGCATCGGACAAGGAGACCGGGGGCCATCAGAAGGTGAGTATAATGTTTATTTTTTATTTTTCACCCTTCTTTTTAACTATAACTTGGTCACACTATACAACCCCTGGCAAAAATTATGGAATCACCGGGCTCAGAGGATGTTCATTCAGTTGTCTAATGTTGTTGAAAAAAAGCAGATCACAGACATGGAACAAAACTAAAGTCATTTCAAATGACAACTTTAGAGCTTTAAGAAACATTAAAAGAAATCAAGATTAAAAATGTGGCACTCAGCAAGGGTAATTTTTTTCAGACCAAGCAGAGGGAAAAAAAATATGGAATCACTGAATTCTGAGGAAAAAATTATGGAGTCATGAAAAACAAACACACAAATGAACACTCGAATACATCTCTAGTATTTTGTTGCACCACCTCTGGCTTTAATAACAGCTTGCAGTCTCTGAGGCATGGACTTAATGAGTGACAAACAGTACTCTTCATCAATCTGGCTCCAACTTTCTCTGATTGCTGTTGCCAGATCAGCTTTGCAGGTTGGAGCCTTGTCATGGACCATTTTCTTCAACTTCCACCAAAGATTTTCAATTGGATTGAGACCCGGACTATTTTCAGGCCATGACATTGACCTTATGTGTCTTCTTTCAAGGAATGTTTTCACAGTTTTTGCTCTATGGCAGGATGCAATATCATCTTGAAAAATGATGTCATCATCCCCAAACATCCTTTCAATTGATGGGATAAGAAAACTGTCCAAAATATCAATGTAAACTTGGGCATTTATTGAAGATGTAATGACAGCCATCTCCCCAGTGCCTTGCATGGATTTATATAGTGTGGCCAAGTTGTCAAGCACTTTTCCAAGTGATGCTAAAATCGCTTGGAAAAGCGCTTGACAACCCACATGCGAAATCGCATGTGAAAAACACGGCACATACGCTTCTTCCTGGCAGGAAAAGCGCATGTAAGATGCCAAATGCAGAAACTCCCAGGAAAAATACGGAGCATTTCTGCATCGTGGGCACATAGCCTAACCATCCCGCTTTTCTATCTACTGAAACACCCGCTGCTCACAATTAAAGAGGGGACTTTAACAGAACCGAACTGCAACCGAAAAAAAAATTCTACTCGCTATTAATACCGCTGCTAGCTGCATTTAGTATAGGGACTTTATTCTGATCACATACATCTCTTCCACTATCTTTAACTTGGTTGCTTTTTTCCAAAAGCTCATTGACAGATTCATAATTTTTACGGTAATCTGTACTCAGAAATTAATGTAAGCAGGCAGGGTTGCTTGCATTCCTCCACCGTTTGGTGCTGTCACATACAAGAAAAACCTCTTTTCATGGGCAATTCAAATCTATTCTTTACTCTACAATATTTACTTTCTTATCTGCAATTTGTGCAGGGTGAGCTGTCGCACAAGGGATAGCATATTGCAGGCATCTAGTCAGGGATTATTGCCTTATAGTCCGTGCTACTGCAACCCAAAAAAAAGAGAAAAAAATATTTATTCTTTTCCCTATGAATACCACTATTAGCTGCATTTACTACAGGGACAGGTGCTAGGTATCATCTGCTGGAAATGAGTCATCATTCTAGTCACATAAATCTCTTACACTGTCTAGAACTTGACTGTTTTTTTTCAAAAAAATCATTAACAGATTCATAATTTTTACGGTAATCTGTACTCAGAAATTCATGTAAGTAGGCAGGGTTGCTTGTGTTCCTCCACAGTTTGGTGTTGCTACGTACAAAAAAAATCTCTTTTCAGGGTCAATTCAAATCTGTTCTATTTTTTACAATATTACTATATTTCCTCTCTTATCTGCAATTCGTGTACAGTGAGCTATCGCACAAGGGATAGCATATTGCAAGCATCTAGTCAAGGATTATTGTCTGTCTTATAGTCCGTGACATGGTCGTGTGTGACAATGGCCATAACCTGGTGGCGGCTCTGAAACTAAGCAACCTTACACAAATACAATTTGTGGCCCAGGTGCTCAACTTAGTGATTTAGAGGTTTCTGAAAACCTATCGAGATCAGCCTGAGCTACTTGTGAAAGTATAGCGCGTGTGTGCCCATTTCCGCAAGTCAGGTACAGCTGCCACCGCCCTGGCGCTACTGCAGCAGCTCCCCGACTGGTTTGCAATATCACCACATGTTGCAACTCAACGTTACATTTGTTGGCAAGGCTTTGAGAGCAACAGAGGGCAGTAGTTGAATACAAGCTCCAACATGCCTGTTGGGATTCTTGTCAGCCTCTGCACATAAAAGCTGATGAGTGGCCATGGATGTCTGACATCTGTGCCATTCTCCAAAACTTTGAGGACTCGACCAAGATGGTGAGCGACAGTGACGCCATGATAAGTGTAACCATCCTTCTTTTCTGTCTACTGAAGCGCTCGCTGCTCACAATTAAAGAGGAGGCTTTAACCGAACCGAACTGCAACCGAAAAAAAAAATCTAATCTATTTCCCATTAATACAGCAGTTATCTGCATTTAGTATAGGTATCATCTGCTGGAAATGAGTCTGAGTCATTCTGGTCACATATATCTCTTCCACCATCTACAGTGGTGGCCAAAAGTATTGGCACCCCTGCAATTCTGTCAGATAATACTCAGTTTCTTCCTGAAAATGATTGCAAACACAAATTCTTGGTATTATTATCTTCATTTAATTTGTCTTCAATGAAAAAACACAAAAAGAATTGTCCTAAAGCCAAATTAGATACAATTCCACACCAAACCTAAAAAAGGGGGTGGTCAAAAGTATTGGCACTGTTTGAAAAATCATGTGATGCTTCTCTAATTCGTGTAATTAACAGCACCTGTAACTTACCTGTGGCACCTAACAGGTGTTGGCAATAACTAAATCACACTTGCAGCCTGTTAACATGAATTAAAGTTGACTCAACCTCTGTCCTGTGTCCTTGTGTGTACCACATTGAGCATGGAGAAAAGAAAGAAGACCAAAGAACTGTCTGAGGACTTGAGAAACCAAATTGTGAGGAAGCATGAGCAATCTCAAGGCTACAAGTCCATCTCCAAAGACCTGAATGTTCCTGTGTCTTCCGTGCGCAGTGTCATCAAGAAGTTTAAAGCCCATGGCACTGTGGCTAACCTCCCTAGATGTGGACGGAAAAGAAAAATTGACGAGAGATTTCAACGCAAGATTGTGCGGATGGTGGATAAAGAACCTCGACTAACATCCAAACAAGTTCAAGCTGCCCTGCAGTCCGAGGGTACAACAGTGTCAATCCGTACTATCCGTCGGCGTCTGAATGAAAAGGGACTGTATGGTAGGATACCCAGGAAGACCCCACTTCTTACCCCGAGACATAAAAAAGCCAGGCTGGAGTTTGCCAAAACTTACCTGAGAAAGCCTAAAACGTTTTGGAAGAATGTTTTCTGGTCAGATGAGACAAAAGTAGAGCTTTTTGGGAAAAAGCAACAACATAGAGTGCACAGGAAAAAAAAGAGGCATTCAAAGAAAAGAACACGGTCCCTACAGTCCAACATGGCAGAGGTTCCCTGATGTTTTGGGGTTGCTTTGCTGCCTCTGGCACTGGACTGCTTGACCGTGTGCATGGCATTATGAAGTCTGAAGACTACCAACAAATTTTGCAGCATAATGTAGGGCCCAGTGTGAGAAAGCAGGGTCTCCCTCAGAGGTCATAGGTCTTCCAGCAGGACAATGACCCAAAACATACTTCCAAAAGCACTATAAAATGGTTTGTGAGAAAGCACTGGAGACTTCTAAGGTGGCCAGCAATGAGTCCAGACCTGAATCCCATAGAACACCTGTGGAGAGATCTCAAAATGGCAGTTTGGAGAAGGCACCCTTCAAATATCAGGGACCTGGAGCAGTTTGCCAAAGAAGAATGGTCTACAATTCCAGCAGAGCATTGTAAGAAACTCATTGATGGTTACCGGAAGCGGTTGTTCGCAGTTATTTTGGCTAAAGGTTGTGCAACCAAGTATTAGGCTGAGGGTGCCAATACTTTTGTCTGGCCCATTTTTGGAGTTTTGTGTGAAATGATCAATGATTTGATTTTTGCTTCATTCTCTTTTGTGTTTTTTCCTTGCAAGCAAATTAAATGAAGATAATAATACCAAAGAATTTGTGATTGCAATCATTTTCAGGAAGAAGCTGAGTATTATCTGACAGAATTGCAGGGGTGCCAATACTTTTGGCCACCATTATATAACTTGATTGCTTTTTTCCAAAAACTCATTGACAGATTCATAATTTTTACGGTGATCTGTACTCAGAAATTCATCAAAGCAGGAAAAAATTAATTGATTTAATGCGTCCATTCCTAGTTTCTCTGTAGCTTCTGTATGTAAGAGGTAGTGGTGGGAGACTTTACACTACTGGAGCTGGAATTACCACTTCAGAACTCTCCAGTGCTTTGTTTCTTTCCATTTCTGGGTGCTTCTTGAAGTATGTTTGGGGTCATTGTCCTGCTGGAAGACCCATGACCTAGGATGTAAACCCAGCTTTCGAACACCGGGCACTACAATACGACCCAAAATCCTTTGGGAATCTTCACATTTTATTATGCCTTGCACACATTCAAGGCACCCAATGTCTTTATTTGTAGCCCTCATTTCATTTACAGTAAACAGTTGAATTATGTGCTTTAACAAAAAGCTCTATCTTGGGCTGGCTGCTGGCCCTCAAAGTTTTAAACTCCACACAACATATATATGAAAAAGAAAATTTGAACACCTCAGATGGATACATTATATTGCAGTAGCAATATATGGCTATGCCAGCACAACTGCTGGCCTCCAAAAATGCTTAGTCAGGGTTAGCTGCTGGACCTACAAAATTGGAATGAAGGGCTGCCGAATGGCCCTCTGACAACAAGGAGGGCCGACTTCTGGTCCTCTAACAATAGTAAGGGCTGCCTGATGGCCCTCTACAAATAGTGAGGGCCGCCTGATGGTCCTGAAGAAAAATTAGACTTTCAGAGTCTCTCCTTCATAAATTAAATGGGATGTGTCTGACCATCTCTCAAACACCCCATGGCCAGATAAGGTATTAAAATGTTAAAATTACATTTACTGGTGAATGTTTTTTTCATGGTTGAAAGCAATGCGAATGTGCAAAAAGCGCAGTAAAAACACTACGTGTCAACATAGCCCAAGGTGTGGAGGAGCATTTTTTTTCTCTTATTTATTTTGCCTTATATACAAGTCATTATCCTGGAAAGAATGTTTCTTAACATTCTTTCCAGTAAAATCCATATTAGCTTTGGTTTTGTATGTTTTGTTATCAGTCCAAAAAGTGGCGTAATAGTCTGACAACATTGTTCCCATCAGCGACCTGTGATTCAGAGATGCTTCCAGGGGTTTTCCCAATGCTGTTCCCATGCCATTTCAGAGCTGTTTCCATAGATTTGAGCAATTTTTAGACCCCTCCAGGCCTTTTGGGGGCCCCGCTGGAAAATTGCTCGAGTTTCCCATTGACTTCCATTATACTTGTTACTCGGGTCGAGCACCCTAGTATTAAGATTTGCTCGACCCAACTAATGAGTACCTGAGCATTTTAGTGCTCGCTCATCACCACTCTCCATTACTAACCCCTGGGCTTGATGTCAGCTGACATTACAAAGCTGACATCGACCCTACAAATATTACCCTACTTTCCACAGCACCAATGCAAGTGGGAAGAGCCGAGACTAAGCACCAAATTTGGCACATCTTATGGATGTGCCATTTCTGGGGCGGCTGAGGGCTGATGTTCATAGCCTGGGAGAGGGCCAATATTGATGGCCCCTTCCCAGGCGGTAATTATCAGCCCACAGCTGTCTGTTTAGCCTTTGCTGGTCAGTAATAATACTTTTACAAACCAGTAAAGGCTAAGCAAACAGCTGTGAGCTGTTATTAATAGCTTGGGAACCTTTTTTAGCTGTTGGTTATTTCCTAGAAAATTAACATCAGCCTCCAGCTGTCAGCTTTTCCTTAGCTGGTTAGGAAAATGATGGGGGACCCCAGGCCACTTTTAAAAAAAATATTTATTTAATATACGCTAGACAAAGATGGCAGCCGCTGACAAAATCTTTCATTAGACTCGCATGGTCTTGCTGATCGCAGGAAGACCAGGCAACAATGATGATAGTAGGATTCAGCACCCGGCACTTGGGAACAGCGCTAAATGTACGGCTTTTCCCAGGCACCGGTACGTGTCACACTGATGTGGCACACGGACAGCACATGGATGCCACACTGATATTGCAAACGGAGACCCGGACACGGATAGCTCCAGTACTGTTTTTTCAAGTACCAGAAATATCAGAACGTGTTAAGGAGGCCAAATTGCTATTGTATTTTTTTCCCTGCTTCCTGTGTCATGACTCTTCATTTGAGAGTCCCAGTGTATGCTGGGATACTCAAATGAAACACCATCAGGAAGTGAAGTAGAGGCTGGGGTCACCGGCACAGCACTTGCCCCCTCCCTGAAACAAAGTCTCGTCAGTGACATTCATTTCAGCGGCTGGGCTACTCCCTGCCCACTGTGGACTTTGCGGTGTGCACAGTGTCGGACTGCGGTGCCAAGGACCCACTAGTTTATCAACTCCAAGGCCCCACTTTTCAGTTCCATGCTAATGTGAAATTGTCTTCAATCACAAACTTATTTAACAATGAACTAGGTAGATTGTTAAATTTATAAGATGCTGTCTGTACATAGTGATTCAAGTATATTGTGCCACTTACTGCTCATATAATAGGGTGGTGGTCCACTTTTGCACAGGGGCCCACCAGACCATTTTCCTGTTCTCCTGTGGGCCAATCCAAGCCTGAATGAGCACAACAGAGCTAGCACTGTGTTACCAGCTCAGACCAATAGTAATGTGCCAGCAACACAGAGGAGAGCGCCCTATTAGGGTGTGGTGTCAGGGTACCTGGCTTACAGAGAACAGTGCCACGCCCACAAGAGACATAACTTGCGGGGGCGGCACTATTCTCTATGCCACAGGGGATTCTGACATCAAACGCTGACAATGCTCTCCCCTTTGTGTTGCTAGCTCATTACTATTCATCTAATGCACTGGAATTATCAAATTAAATGTCATCACACAGGAAGTAGGGAACAAAATAAAAATATAAAAATTCAATAGCAACAGTACAATACAATACAATAGCAACAAAAAAGGCAGCAAATACTGTTCTCATATTGGCATCAGAAATTTCATCTCTTGGCATGAAAAATGCTACGTTGCATACACATATTTTTTATGCTTTTTCTGTATGTGTTTTGATGCGTTTTTTGCTTATTCATTTGGATGGGTAAAAAAAATATTGCAGAAATGGTGAAAGAACTGACATGCTGTAAATATGAAATAGTGATACCAGATTTATATAGGGGTTCTTAGTGCTTTCGGCATTACTGCACATAAAGAAAAATTTTGTTAAAAAAATAGTTTAGGCATTGCAATATTTTAAGAGTTGCAACTTATTTTTCCACTGATTGAGGGCTTGTTTTTTGCAGGACAAAATTATATATTTGGTTATACCATTTTTTCTTCACAAACAACTTTTAATTGTGATTATTCTACTTTTTGTGTCGAGATATTATGAAAAAACTGAATTTTTGCTGGTTTTTTTTACAGTGTCCATTATTCAGGTTAAATGCTGTGACAGTTTTATAGATCTGTTGTTTCCATCATATTGATACTATATGTGTACTTTTTATGTTTATTTTTGTTTTTACATAAAAATTTAATTGGCAAAACCAGGGCCAGCTCCAGGTTTTTGTGGGCCCTAGGTGAAAGAGTCTCAGTGGGCCCCTTTAACACATACCACAATTCATGATGTACAGATACCGCAGAGAAATATATATACACTACCGTTCAAAAGTTTGGGGTCACCCAGACAATTTTGTGTTTTCCATCAAAACTCATACTTTTATTTATCAAATGAGTTGCAAAATGATTAGAAAATATAGTCCAGACATTGACAAGGTTAGAAATAATGATTTTTGTTAGAATTTTTATTAATTTTCTCCTTCAAACTCTGCTTTCGTCAAAGAATGTTCCCTTTGCAGCAATTGCAGCATTGCATTCTAGCTGTTAATTTGCTGAGGTAATCTTGAGAAATTTCACCCCATGCTTCCTGAATCCCCCCCCCACAAGTTGGATTGGCTTGATGGGCACTTTTTGCGTACCATACGGTCAAGCTGCTCCCACAACAGCTCAATGGGGTTGAGATCTGGTGACTGCGCTGGCCACTCCATTACAGATAGAATACCAGCTGCCTGCTTCTTCCCTAATTCATGCATAATTTGGAGGTGTGCTTTGGGTCATTGTCCTGTTGTAAGATGAAATTGGCTCCAATCAAGCGCTGTCCAAAGGGTATGGCATGGCGTTGCAAAATGGAGTGATAGCCTTCCTTATTCAAAATCCCATTTCCCTTGTACAAATCTCCCACTTTACCAGCACCAAAGCAACCCCAGACCATCACATTACCTCCACCATGCTTGACAGATGGCGTCAGGCATTCTAGCGTCTTTTCAGTTTTTCTGCGTTTCACAAATGTTCTTCTGTGTGATCCAAACACCTCAAACTTTGATTTGTCTCTCCATAAAACTTTTTTCCAATCTTCCTCTATCCAATGTCTGTGTTCTTTTGCCCATATTAATACTTTCCTTTTATTAGTCAGTCTCAGATACGGCTTTTTCTTTGCCACTTTGCCCTGAAGGCCAGCATCCCGGAGTTGCCTCCTCACTGTAGACATTGACATTGCGTGTACTATTTAATGAAGCTGCCAGTTGAGGAGCTGTGAGGCGTCAATTTCTCAAACTAGAAACTCTAATGTACTTGTCTTGTTGCTTAGTTGTGCGGTGGGGCCTCCCACTTCTCTTTCTACTCTGGGTAGAGCCTGTTTGTGCTCTCCTCTGAAGGGAGTAGTGCACACCATTGTAGGGAATCTTCAGTTTCTTCGCAATTTATCGCATGGAATAGCCTTCATTTCTAAGAACAAGAATAGACTTTCACATGAAAGTTCTCTTTTTCTAGCCATTTTGAGTTTCATAGAACAAACAAATGTAATGCTCCAGATTCAAAACTAGCTCAAAGGAAGGTCAGTTTTATAGCTTCTCAGATCAGCCAAACCGTTTTCAGCTGGGCTAACATACTTGTGCAAGGGTTTTCTAGGCTTTTCTAAACATCCATTAGCCTTCTTACACAGTTAGCAAACACAATGTACCATTAAAACACTGGAGTGGTGGTTGTTGGAAATGGGCCTCTATACACCGATGTAGATATTGCAATAAAAACAAGATGTTTGCAGCTAGAATAGTGATTTACTACTTTAACAATGTATAGAGTGTATTTCTGATTCATGTAATGTTAGCTTCATTGAAAAAAATGTGCTTTTTTTTCAAAAATAATGAAATTTCTAAATGACCCCAAACTGTTGAACGGTAGTGTATATAGTACAATGCTAAAGATTTCACTTCTTACATTAAATGACCGATATCTATTGTAAATTCCGCAATAGCTCAGAAACCGGCGAATCGCTCCATACAGAATACTGGCCCCCATAAAATGCTCCATACAGGATACTGGCCCTCATATAATGCTCCATACAGGATACTGGCCCCCATATTATGCTCCATACAGAATACTGGCCCCCATATAATGCTCCATGCAGGCTGTGCCCCCACATAATGCTCCATGCAGGCTGTTCCCCCCACATAATGCCCCATGCAGGCTGTTCCCCCACATAATGCCCCACGCAGGCTGTTCCCCCCTTATAATGCCCCATGCAGGCTTTTCCCCACAATATAATTCCTCATGCAGGATGTCACCCTCCCTTATAATGCCCCATGCATTATGTCACCCCCCCTTATAATGCCCCATGCATTATGTCACCCCCCCCCATAATGCCCAATGCAGGATGTCACTCCTCCCCTTTTAATACCTCATGCAGGATGAGCCTCCCCCCTTTTAATGCCCCATGCAGGATGTCACAGTCCCCCTCCCTTATAATGCCCCATGCAGGATGTCACACCCCCCCCTTATAATGCCCCATGCAGAATGTCACACACACACCCTTTTAATGCCCCATGCAAGATGTCACCCCCCCTAATATTGCCCCATGCAGGATGTCACTTGCCCCCTTTTAATGCCCCATGCAGGATGTCACCCCCCCTAATAATGACCCATGCAGGATGTCACTTGCCCCCTTTTAATGTCCCATGCTGGATGTCACCCCCCCTTATAATGCCCCATGCAGGATGTCACTTCCCTCCTTTTTAATGCCCCATGCAGAATGTCACCCCCCTCCCTTATAATGCCCCATGCAGGATGTCACACCCCCCTTCCCTTATAATGCCCCATGCAGGATGTCACATCCCCCCTCCCTTATAATGTCCCATGCAGGATGTCACACCCACTTCCCTTATAATGTCCCATGCTGGATGTCACACCCCCCTTTGCTTATAATGCCCCATGCAGGATGTCACACCCCCCTTCCCTTATAATGCCCCATGCTGGATGTCACCCCCCCTTATAATGCCCCATGCAGGATGTCACACCCCCCTTCCCTTATAATGCCCCATGCAGGATGTCACACCCCCCTTCCCTTATAATGCCCCATGCTGGATGTCACCCCCCCTTATACTGCCCCATGCAGGATGTCACACACCACCCTTCGCTTATAATGCCCCATGCAGGATGTCACACCCTCCCGCCCTTATAAAGCCCCATGCAGGATGTCACACCCCCCTTATAATGCCCTATGCCTCCATACATTAAAAAAGAAAAATCAAATACTCACCTCACTTCTCACCTGCTGCCGCTGCTCTGGACTGCGTTGCTGGCGTCTTCCCGTTCTGCGCTGTGACGGCTCAGGAGAGAGCGCGTTGTAAAGACGTCACAGTTACCTCACCTGCTCGTGTTAAACTGACAAAATTTCTTTTAGACCCTGCTTATGGAAAGGCCTAAAAGGCCACCTTCCTGGTGGAGCCGTAGGTCATTCTTTGATCTCTGGTTATGAAAACAACCATCTGCACCCAGTGATTGTGTTGCAGTTGTGCCAATGGGTTGAGAGAGGGATGCACATCCCTTTCACAACCTTCAAAATGCTTCTATCGCTCCCCTTTCCTTCTCCAGACAATCATTCTTACAGATGTCCCAAACAGTCTCAAGGGGGCTTCATCAGAGAAAATAACTTTGCAGGAAGTATGGGGATTGGACTGCAGAGGACTGGGTTAAAGTTATTTTCCCTAATGAAGCCCTCTTCAAACTGTTTGGGACATCTGGAAGAATGATTGTTTGAAGATGAAAAGGAGAGTGCTACCATGAATCCTGTGTCATGCCAACAGTAAAGCATCCTTAGACCATTCATGTGTGGGGTTGCTCTTCATCCAAGGGAGTGGGTTCACTCACAAATTTTACTAAGAACACTGCCTTAAATAAAGAATGGCATCTGAACAATTTCTTCACTTCTTTCTTTCACTTTTCAGAGCAATTTCTTCCAACGATCCAGGAGAAATTTGGTGAAGAACAATGTTTTTCCAGCATGATGGAGACCATGTTACAAAGAAAACGTGATAATTAAGTGGCTCAGGGAACAAAACGTTGTCATTTTGGGACCATGGCCAGGAAATTCCCAGGATCTCAACCCAATTAAGAACCTGTTGTCAATCCTAAAAAGCGGGTACACAAACAAAAGAACTGAAATTGTGATAAACTCTGAGCACTGATTCTACAAGAATGTATTGCCATCAGTAAGGATTTGATATCCATCATGTCATGGAAAATTATAGATGTCTTGAAAATTAAGGGTCAACACTATAAATATTAAGTCTTTGCATAAACTTGATGTATTTGTCAGTTTTAAAACTTATAAAATACTTAGAATTGTAGTTCAGTAACCACAGAAACACCTGACTAAATTATTTAAAAGCACTGAAGCAGCAAATTATAGTATGTGAAAACCAAAATTTGTCAGTTTTTAAAACTTTTTGGCCATGACTGTGCTATGGACTATAACGCAGGAGTAAATATCCCTATAGCCATACGATGGCGTTAGTAGGAAAAAGAGCACTGGAAAACACATAATACACAGTGTATGGAGTTGTGGTGTGCTATCTCTATACACTGTGTACACTTGCTGTATCTTGGCATTTTAACAGCTGGCTACCAAGTAAGTATCTACAGTATATATTTGGCACTGCTAGATACAAATCAATATCAGCATTAAGCCTTTTTCACGTACGCAAAAAAATGGTACTGGTGTCATCAGTGTTTTGGATCTGTGTGTCATCATCAGTATGTGGTCAATGTGTCACCAGTGTTTTTTACAGAAGGACAAAATTAAATAAATTACAAAGCTTCTCCTATAATTTGTAATGCTAAATTTGCCATCCGTGTTGTGTGTTTTTCACAGATCCATAAACTTTTATTGGCATTTTTCATCTAAACTGCCAGAAAAAAGGACATACATTGTATCTCTGTGTGAAAAAGCATGGACACATAGTGGGTACGGAAAGTATTCAGACCCCTTTAAATTTTTCACTCTTTGTTTCATTGCAGCCATTTGGTAAATTCTAAAAAGTTTTTTTTTCTCATTAAAGTACACTCTACACCCTATCTTGACTGAAAAAAACAGAAATGTAGACATTTTTGCAAACTTATTAAAAAAGAAAAACTGAAATATCACATGGTCATTAGTATTCAGACCCCTTGCTCAGTATTGAGTAGAAGCACCCTTTTGAGCTAGTACAGCCATGAGTCTTCTTGGGAATGATGCAACAAGTTTTTCACACCCGGATTTGGGGATCCTCTGCCATTCTTCCTTGCAGATCCTCTCCAGTTCCGTCAGGTTAGATGGTCTCTCTCATATTCAGGTCTCTCCAGAGATGCTCAATTGGGTTTATGTCAGGGCTGTGGCTGGGCCAGTCAAGAATGGTCACAGAGTTGTTCTGAAGCCACTCCTTTGTTATTTTAGCTGTGTGCTTAGGGTCATTGTCTTGTTGGAAGGTGAACCTTCGGCTAAGTCTGAGGTCCAGAGCACTCTGAAAGAGGTTTTCATCCAGGATATCTCTGTACTTGGCCGCATTCATGTTTTCTTCAATTGCAACCAGTCGTCCTGTCCCTGCAGCTGAAAAACACCCCCATAGAATGATGCTGCCACCACCATGTTTCACTGTTGGGATTGTATTGGGCAGGTGATGAGCAATGCCTGGTTTTCTCCACACCTACTGCTTAGAATTATCACCAAAAAGTTCTATCTTCGTCTCATCAGACCAGAGAATCTTATTTCTCATAGTCTGGGAGTCTTTCATGTGTTTTTGAGCAAACTCTATGCAGGCTTTCATATGTCTTGCACTGAGGAGAGGATTCCGTCGGGCCACTCTGCCATAAAGTCCTGACTTTTAGAGGGCTGCAGTGATAGTTGACTTTGTGGAACTTTCTTCCATCTCCCTACTGCATCTCTGGATCTCAGCCACAATGATCTTGGGGTTCTTCTTTACCTCTCTCACCAAGGCTCTTCTCCCACGATTGCTCAGTATGGCTGGACGGCCAGGTCTAGGAAGACTTCTGGTGGTTCCAAGCTTCTTCCATTTAAGGATTATGGAGGCCACTGTGCTCTTAAGAACCTTGAGTAATGCAGAAATTCTTTTATAACCTTGGCCCGATCTGTGCCTTGCCACAATTCTGTCTCTGAGCTCCTTGGGCAGTTCCTTTGAGCTCATGATTCTCATTTGGTCTGACATGCACTGTGAGCTGTGAGGTGTTATATAGACAGGTGTTTGCCTTTCCAAATAAAGTCCTATCAGTTTAATTAAACACAGCTGGACTCCAATGAAGGAGTAGAACCATCTCAAGGAGGATCACAAGGAAATGGACAGCATGTGACTTAAATATCAGTGTCTGAGCAAAGGGTCTGAATACTTATGACCATGTGATATTTCAGCTTTTCTTTCTTAATAAATTTGCAAAAATTTCTACATTTCTGTTTTTTTTTCAGTCAAGATGGGGTGCAGAGTGTACTTTAATGAGAAAAAAAAATGAACTTTTTAGAATTTACCAAATGGCTGCATTGAAACAAAGAGTGAAAAATGTAATGGGGTCTGAATACTTTTCGTACCCACTGTATGAATAGCCCTAAAGGCTATAATGGCTATGTGTTCAATCCATGAAAAAAAAATGCAACATGTAAGTTCAACACAGATGTCTGAATGAGGCCTTATAAACATTCCTTTTTGCTGGGTTCCAAGATATTCTTGGGAAGCATTTTGCATTAATGTAGAGATATTACTTTATAAATCCATTTTGCTGGAGAGACTATGATTTTATACAGTTGTCATATGCACCAACTTGTCATTTGGAAGCCCATCTTTTTGCCTGCATTAGGTTTTGACAAAGGTTTTCAAGATTGACCCTTTAGTTTGTCATGTTCAACAAATCATCTCCATTGTGCTGATTGGAAGACTAAGTGACATAATTATATTTTGCATGCATAATTTACTCCAATAACACTGATGTGTAGACTATTTTAATCAAATTATAAAGCCGTTGCCTCATATTTTCTGACAGGCTGAATCATATAAACACTCAATGTGAATGGTATCAAGAGATAAAGTAACTTGTTACTGTGTGAAATAAAAAATGTTTCCATATTAGGATATAATTATTATTACTATGGTGTCTAGACAATTCTAGCATACTATACATGTCTCTTGTAGTCTACTGACGAGTCCACTTTAAATATTTGCTGTATCCTGGTATTTTAACAGTTAGCTACCAAGTAAGTTAACATACAGACTGTGGGCCATCATTTGCAATTTATTGAAGTCCCTTTTTTATGTCTTGTGGTATCCACTGGCGGTTTTTGTGCCTTAGGCTGGGTGCCCACGTAGCGTTTTTCAAGCGTTTATGCTGCGGAATTTCCGCAGCATAAACGCTTGTGAAACGCTAGGTAATCCGCACCCCATGGTCCCCAAGGGGATTCCGCATGTTCTATGCACATGCTGCGGATTTTTCCGCAGCGTTTATGCTGCGTACAAAAATCCGCAGCATGTCATTTAATTTTGCGGAAGCGCAGCAGATCTCCCGCCATTGACTTGCATTGAGACGCATAGAAACCGCGACTCTACATTTGTACAAGCGGCTTCTATGCGTCTCTATGTGCGGATGGTACCCAGTTCTGGAGGAGAGGAGACTCTCATCCAGACCTGGGTACCATTCAACCTGTAAAAAAAAAGAATAAAATAACAAATAAAGTTTATACTCACCTTTCCGAAGGCTTCTCTCTAAATGCCGGCATCGCTTGAGGCCCTTCACCGCTCTGTCTCGCGATATGCCGGCATCCAGGAAGCAGAGAGGAACGAGCGCTGCAGCCACGCTGGGGCCTCGGGGGTGAGTATAGCTTTATTTGTTTTAATTTTTACGGTTCACACTGTATAAATCCATGCTGGGTGCATGGATTTATATAGTGTGACCTAGTTGTCAAGCACTTTCCAAGTGATGCTATCGCCTGGAAAGCGCTTGTCAATCTGCATGCGGAAACGCATGTGAATCCGCATGTGGATCCGCATGTATTCTGCAGGAAAAACGCATGCACAATCTGCATGCGTTTTTTGTGCCAGGGAGATGCAGAAATGCTGCAGAAATTTTCTGCTTCATTTCGGCATCGTGGGCACATAGCCTAATTCTTCAAAATGGGGCAAGCTGTCCATGAATTTATTTTTGTCTTCAAACATTTTTTTTTGCGTTTGTTCAGGTCAAAAAATTCCACAATTCCATTAAAATGTCGCTAAAATGTGCCAAATTGAAAACTCCTTCAAAAACCTTACTCCAGTGGGGGTACTGGATTGATTTGCATCCAAAAAATTGTGACATCTAGTAAAAGTCGATTCATGAATCCGTCTAAAACATCTGGATAAGCATAGTGGTCGAAGAAAAAAAAGTCTTACAAAACACAATTTAAAACGTGACCCAAAATGTGTAGAGAATAAGCCGCAAATACTAAAGCCACTAAAAAAGAAGCAAATTACTCAATAAAACTGGGGAAATAATAATAAATAATGAATCGCAACCTATGTATGCTGTTTAGATTGGTGGCAAATGCACGTTTGGAAGGTCTCAGGAGGCAAGTGTTCAGCCCCAATAAGCAATTCACTGTCAATACTGTGGGTACATGTCTAGTCCCTCATTTGTTTCCCTGCCCTAACCATCAACTGGACCAATAGTGAGAAAATATTTTATTTTGCTCTATGATCTCCTATCTACTCTGCCTCTGTACTCCAATTCTGTTAATTCATATTTATAAGCCCCTGCTTTGGTTCTCCTCTGTTCTGCTTATAGAAGGCTTTGAGGCAATACAGGGCATAAAATGTATGCCAAATTATACTATCACTTAATACTGCTGTGGGTAAGCAAGGAAAAGTGATATAATTACTGAAAATTGTATGGAGGCCTTCTTAAATACCCTTTACACCTGCACCCAATAAGATTCAATGGGAGGTTTTAATGGTAGACCAGTCCTCAAAATGAAAAAAATACTGACATTTTATTATCCACTTATTTCCTGTGCTCATGAACAGCAAAGAAGGAGCTTTCAGTGCCTTTGCATGTGGGCATCAAATAAAGTGCTTTTAATACTTGAAGTGCATTAATGCCATGAATGAGAAAGATCAAAAGACCTTATTTACCTGATAAAGATGCCACTAAACATGTTGATACAGAGCTGCATCCCCTTGCCCCGACGCGCATTTCGCCCAGCGAAATGCTGCTAATTTTGTAAATTCATAGTCTTATGTGTATTGTCCCATCAATTTGATATCCTGGAATTTTACCAGATAGAAAGATGGATAATAAAATGTCAATTATTTGCATTAATTGACAGTGATAATACTTTAACAAATATAATAGATTCTGTGCTCTGGTTGAAAGTACTTATTAATAGAGATGAGCGGTGTTCGACTCGAACTGTTCGTCAATCTCAAATTCGAGCTGTTTTGGGCGGTGTTCGAGCCGTTCGACGAACCCGAACGATTTAAAAAAAATCCGGCTGTTCGAGGTTATGTTCGATAACTGTTCGTGCACCAAAATCGTAACTGGATTTTTTCACAGTAATGCTGATAATCAATGTTAATACACAGTTTGAGTGTACAGCGGGGCGGGGGGAGGGGCATGGGATGGATCTCTGCAGAAATAATGAAGATCTCCATTTTTATTTCTCTTTCCCACATTTACAGTGGGGAGGTGCAGTCAGTCAGCCTATCAGCAGCGCACACACGGAGCGAAGTGCTTTTTTTCACACAAGCAAGGGCATGTGTCATTGGCTGTGTATGTCACATGTCCTTGCCCTATAAGACCCAGCCATTTTCCCCATCGCCACCATTTTCTCACTGCCGCAGCTGAGTGTTAGACGGCACTGCTGCTGCTGTTAGCGCTATATTGTGTAACTGTGAATTGCAAGCAAATTTTTTCTTAAATAGACAGAAAGGTTTAGGGAGTAGGGACTAGTTTGTAATTGCAGCCCTTTTGAGGGCTAGGTTACAGCATTTCCTAGCACTTTTAGAAGGCAGGTCTGTGCTCTTAAATAGACAGATAGGTTGGGAGTAGTGACTAGTTGTAATTCCAGCCCTTTTGAGGGCTAGGTTACATCAGTTCCTATCACTTTTTGCCAGGCAGGTCTGTTTTAGTGCTGTGCAAGTGTTTTTCACAGCATTTGGCTAAATCTAGCTAAGCAAAACCTTTTGGGCCTCTTGCAGTGTATGTTAGTCAGTGGAGTAGCCTATCTGTGTTGCAAGCTACACCACCTGTGTATGTAATACAATTTTTTTACTGCACCTAGCCAAGTAAAACCATTTGGGCATATTAGCAGTGTGTGTTAGTCAGTGGAGTAGCCTATCTGTGTTGCAAGCTACACCACCTGTGTATGTAATACAAATTTTTTACTGCACCTAGCCAAGTAAAACCTTTTGGGCATATTAGCAGTGTGTGTTAGTCAGTGGAGTAGCCTATCTGTGTTGCAAGCTACACCACCTGTGTATGTAATACAAATTTTTTACTGCACCTAGCCAAGTAAAACCTTTTGGGCATATTAGCAGTGTGTGTTAGTCAGTGGAGTAGCTTATCTGTGTTGCAAGCTGCACCACCTGTGTATGTAATACAAAGTTTTTACTGCACCTAGCCAAGTAAAACATTTTGGGCATATTAGCAGTGTGTGTTAGTCAATGGAGTAGCCTATCTGTGTTGCAAGCTACACCACCTGTGTATGTAATACAACTTTTTTACTGCACCTAGCCAAGTAAAACATTTTGGGCATATTAGCAGTGTGTGTTAGTCAGTGGAGTAGCCTATCTGTGTTGCAAGCTACACCACCTGTGTATGTAATACACATTTTTTACTGCACCTAGCCAAGTAAAACATTTTTTTCATATTAGCAGTGTGTGGTACTCATTCTATTAGGCCATCTATACTAAGCTCCACCAGCTTTCAAATTACTAATAATTTTTAGCTGCATCTTGCCTGGAAAATAATTTTGGGCCTGTAGCAGTGTGTGGTACTTATTCTATTAGGCCATCTATACTATGCTCCACCAGCTTTCAAATTACTAATAATTTTTAGCTGCATCTTGCCTGGAAAATAATTTTGGGCCTGTAGCAGTGTGTGGTACTCATTCTATTAGGCCATCTATACTAAGTGTTACAGGTCCGGGTGGTGGAACCTCTGTGCCGAGGTGCAAGGAGGGACCCAGAGGGGCGTGACTAAGTATCCACCCGAACCAACCCTGGTTGCACGGCAGCTAACGACACCGTGACCAGGGAGGATCCGGGCAGAGGGACCAGGTGCTACTCTGGGGACGACCTTGTAAGAGAGCAGGTGGCTCCCACGGGTCAGATGGCAGGGACTGACCGGTAGGGCGGATGGACACGGCAAGCAGGCGGAAGTCTCTGGTAGCTGACAGGTGGTCACAGTTCGAGAAAGCAGGGCAAGTAGCAGTCTTTAGGTTTACCAGGAAGGTGGTCACAGCAAGTGACGGCAGGGTCTCCAGGCAGGCTGGCAGGAAACAGGCAGGTGCTCCCAGGTGAGCGGGCTGACGGACACAGCAGGTAACAGGCAGGTAACTGTTGGACGCTCCCAGGTGAGCAGGCAAACAGACGAGACTGGTAACAGGCAGGTAACTGGTGGATGCTCCCAGGTGAGCGGTCTTGACAGACGAGGCAGGTAACTGGCAGGTAACTGGTGGACGCTCCCAGGTGAGCGGTCTGACAGACAGGGCAGGTGGATGCTCCCAGGTGAGCGGACAGATAGCCAAGGCAGGTAACAGGCAGGTAACAGGTGAGCGCACCAGGTGAGCAGGCTGGCAGGCTCGGCAGGTGACGGGCAGATAACAGGCTGGCAGGCAGGATGAGAAGTCAGGCTAGCAGCGGGACCTGAGGGCTGAAGCACAGATCAGACACAGTGCAAACAACTTTGCTCGGGCACCTCCATTTTGGAGGAGGTGACTTATATATGGGAGGTCCTCCGGCAATTGGCCGGGGACTCCATAGGACGGCGCGCGCGGTCCCTTTAAGAGAGGGGGAGCCAGCGCGCGCACGCCCTAAGCACACTGCCGGGGAAGGAGGGCGTGCCGTAAGCAGCGGGGAGAGAAGCGCTGGAGGACGCCGCGCCAGGAGCGGGGAGGTGAGAGGGATGGCGTCTCTGCCTAGCAAGGGGCAGAGACGCCGATGCTACAGTACCCCCCCTTTAGGCCCCATCTTTTATAGGCCAGAAAGAAATTTTTCAAGGAGAAGCGGGGCATTGATGTTCTCCCTGGGTTCCCAAGTTCTCTCCTCAGGACGAAACACCTTCCAATCTACCAGAAAAAAGGTCTTTCCTCTTACCCTCTTGGTGGCCAGAATACTCTCTACCTCAAAGACGTCTTCAGCAGAAACCGAAGCAGGGGGAGTACCTGGATTGTTGGAAAAAGAGTTTAAGACAACGGGTTTGAGGAGAGATACGTGGAAGGAGTTGGGAATCCGTAAGGTGGCCGGGAGTTTTAATTTGTATGCCACTGGATTAATTTGCCTGAGGATTTCGAAAGGGCCGATGAAACGAGGACCTAACTTGTACGAGGGTATTTTGAGCTGTACATGTTTGGAGGAGAGCCAAACCTTGTCTCCCGGATGGAATTGAGGCGGATCCAGACGTCTCTTATCAGCATATCTCTTCATCCGCTCGGAGGACTGAAGAAGTGCGGACCTAGTACTCTCCCAAATGGTAGAAAACTCGCTGACAAGAGACTGCGCGGCAGGGTTGTCCACAGAGGCGGAGACGGGAAACGGAATTCGGGGGTGCTGGCCATAGACAATAAAGAAAGGGGACTTGGAAGAGGATTCGCTCTCGTGGTTATTATAAGAGAATTCGGCCCAAGGAAGGAAGTCCACCCAATCAGAATGGTGGGCATTAACAAAGTGCCGGAGATTGCTGGTAAGGATCTGATTGATCCACTCCACTTGACCATTGGACTGAGGGTGGTAAGCGGAGGAGAAATCCAGGGTGACGTCCAGCAGTTTACATGTGGCTCTCCAGAAGCGTGAGGTGAACTGAACCCCTCGATCCGACACGATGTGGAGGGGTAGGCCATGGAGACGGAAGATATGGCGGATAAAGTCCTTAGACAGCTCAGGTGCAGACGGGAGACCAGGCAGGGGAATAAAGCGGTCCGCGACCACCCAAATGACAGTACACCCAGCAGAAACAGGAAGATTGGTAATGAAGTCCATAGCGATGTGTTGCCACGGGGCAACAGGTATGGGAAGCGGCAGGAGATGACCAGCTGGTAAGTGTCTGGGAACTTTGTTGCGGCCACAAGATGAACAGGCAGAGACGAAGTCTACCACATGCTTACGCAGGGTAGACGGCCAGTAATGCCGGGAAATGAGTAGGAAGGTCTTCTTTTGGCCGGCATGGCCAGCTAGTTTAGAAGAATGACCCCAGCGAAGAACCTTCTCACGGTCAGGAGCCGCCACGAACGTCTTGCCGGGTGGAAGACGAGTCAAATCCAAGGGGGCCACATTCATCACCTTGGAGGGGTCGATAATGTGCATAGGCTCCTCCTCTTGGTCGGAGGACAGGAAGGATCGGGACAAGGCATCAGCTTTGACATTCTTGTCCGCCGGGCGGAAATGACGGATGGAATCGAAGCGGGCAAAAAACAAAGACCACCGGGCCTGACGTGGATTAAGTCTCTGGGCATTTTGGAGATATGCTTGGTTTTTGTGATCCGTGTAGATGATCACCGGGTATAGAGCCCCTTCAAGTAGATAGCGCCACTCTTCCAGCGCCAATTTGACGGCCAGCAGTTCTCGGTCTCCTATGGAGTAATTGCGCTCAGAGGAGGAGAAGATTTTGGAGAAAAAGCCGCAGGTTACCATTCTCCCAGATGAAGACTTTTGGGTGAGCACCGCTCCGGCTCCAGAGGAGGAAGCATCAACCTCCAGGTAACTGTTTGTTGCAGTCCGGACGGTGCAGCACAGGGGCAGAGGAGAAGGCTTGCTTCAGGGAAAGGAAGGCCTCCTCAGCTTCGGGTGGCCATACCTTGGGATTTGCTCCCTTACAGGTGAGCACAGAAATGGGAGCAATCCGAGACGAGAAGTGAGGAATGAAGAGACGATAGTAATTAGCGAAGCCCAGGAATCGCTGTATCGCCTTCAAGCCCTCCGGACGGGGCCACTTTAGGACAGCAGAGAGCTTCTCGGGATCCATTTACAAGCCTGTCTGGGAGATAACATAGCCCAGGAATGGAAGAGAGGTCTGCTCAAAAAGGCACTTCTCATATTTAGCATAGAGGTGGTTCTGCCTGTGGCTAAGCAGGACCTGACGAACATCCCTCCGGTGTGTGGGAAGATCCGGAGAGAAGACCAAGATGTCGTCCAGGTATACCACCACGCAGGAGTAAAGAAGGTCACGGAAGATGTCATTGACCAGTTCTTGGAAGACGGCAACAGGCAGATAACTGGTGGACGCTCCCAGGTGAGCGGTCTTGACATTCAAGGCAGGTAACAGGCAGGTACCTGGTGGACGCTCCCAGGTGAGCGGTCTGACAGACAAGGCAGGCGGATGCTCCCAGGTGAGTGGACAGATAGCCAAGGCAGGTAGCAGGCAGGTAACAGGTGAGCGCATCAGGTGAGCAGGCTGGCAGGCTCGGCAGGTGACGGGCAGATAACAGGCTGGCAGGGAGGACGAGAAGTCAGGCTAGCAGCGGGACCTGAGGACTGAAGCACAGATCAGACACAGTGCAAACAACTTTGCTTGGGCACCTCCATTTTGGAGAAGGTGACTTATATATGGGAGGCCCTCCGGCAATTGGCCGGGGACTCCTTAGGACGGTGCACGCGGTCCCTTTAAGAGAGGGGGAGCGTGCGCGTGCACACTAAGCACACTGCCAGGGAAGGAGTGCGTGCCAGAAGCAGCGGGGAGAGAAGGGCTGGAGGACGCCGCGCCAGGAACGGGGAGGTGAGAGGGACGGCGTCTCTGCCTAGCAAGGGACAGAGACGCCGATGCTACACTAAGCTCCACCAGCTTTCAAATTACTAATAATTTTTAGCTGCTTCTTGCCTGGAAAATAATTCTGGGCCTGTAGCAGTGTGTGGTACTCATTCTATTAGGCCATCTATACTAAGCTCCACCAGCTTTCAAATTACTAATAATTTTTAGCTGCATCTTGCCGGGAAAATAATTCTGGGCCGGTAGCAGTGTGTGGTACTCATTCTATTAGGCCATCTATACTAAGCTCCACCAGCTTTCAAATGAATAATAATTTCTAGCTGCATCTTGCCAGGAAAATAATTTTGGGCCTTTAGCAGTGTTTGGTACTCATTCTATTAGGCCATCTATACCAAGCTCCACCACCTGTGTATCTAATAAAATTGTTTTACTGCTTCTAACCCAGCCAATCCTTTTGGGTTAGTACCACAATTTGGCCACTCAGCTCTGCTCGGTTTCCATCCATCGTTTTTTGTGCAAATAACTCCAGAGTTGTCAATAAGTTAACCACCAAAATGAGTGGCAAAAGGCCTGCTGCTGGCGGAAAGGGGAATAGGCGTGTTGGGAAAGGAAAAAAAGGTTGTGTCCGTGGGGTAGGTGTTAAAGCAACAGTAACATCTGCAGAAGAAAGACCATCTTCCAGCCAAACTAAAATGTCTACTTCTTTTAGTGGACAATGTGATACAATCCCTTTCTTACGGCCACGCCCATCCCTACAAATTCCAGATGAGGCACAAAAACAGCTGATGCTTCAACGGATATCAAGTGCTCCTTTAAGTGGGCTCTCCTCCACCTCAACTTCAACATCACAAATACTCCAGTCCTCAGAGTTGTTACCCCAATCGCACTTGCTTCCTCACAGCTCCCAAGTCTCCAGCTGCCCATCTGAGTATGGGGTAGAACAGATGGTTGAGTCTGCAGAGCTGTTTACTCATACTATAGCCTGGGAATCAGAGGTTGGCTCCAGAGCTTCTGTGAATCCAGACGAGGAAATGATCTGCACTGATGTCCAGAATCTTTATGAGTTGGATCCAGGACCAGATGAAGAAGGTTCTGAGCATAATGTAGACCCTCGTTCCCAAACTGTAACTCCTGTTTGTGGAGACAATGAGGAAGACGATGATGAGACTCAAACACCTGATTGGAGCGACAACTTGAGTTTTTTATCAGGGCAGGAAGAGGTTGGCTATGAGGACGACCGGTGTGAGAACACAAAGGGTGATGATGACGAGGTTGCAGATCCCACTTACTGTCAACCCACAGTCAGCCAGTCGATGAGGTCAGCAGAGGAGGTGGAGGAGGATGCTAGTGATGACGAGGTCAGGTTGCGCCTTTCTGGACAGAGACGTAGTACTGGAAGCACGTCAACAACTGCATCCTCATACACAACTCTGCCTCTGACCACAAGTCGTGGTGGCTCTTTAGGTCGCATGGGTTCTAAGCCTTGCATAGCCTGGGCATTTTTTCAGATCGATAAGGATGACCCAACTCGTGTTATCTGTCACATTTGTCACCAACAGCTAAGTAGAGGCCAAAAAATCCATAGTTTGAGTACTTCAAGCATGAACCGGCACATGGATATGAAGCATAAGTTGCAGTGGGAAGCTCACTGTGCTACAATGCGGCCTAGCAGGCCGGGCCAACCACCGTCTGCCCCATCTTGTGCATCCGCGGCCTCTTCATCCTCTGTGACTGGGGGGACAGCAGTCACACTTGTTTTGGGATGCAGACCTGCCACCTCTTTACCCGCATCAGCCAGTGTGATTGGCAGGTCATCATTTCATTTGGAGGTGGAAACACCAGCTGGTGTTGAGCGCTCTCCGACATTGAGAGCGCCACCTTTGGATCAAGGCAACCTAACTTTTCCGCCTGCATCTTCCTCACAGACCAGCAGTTTGCTGGGGACACCCTACTCAACCCCGTCTAAGCACAACAGCCAGCCCTCGGTCCCTCAGATGTGGACAAGTAAAAGACCATTTCCTCCTAGCCATGAGAAAGCAAAGAGGTTGAATTTCACCATCTGCAAGCTGTTGGCTACAGAAATGCTGCCTTTCCGCCTGGTGGACACAGAGGATTTTCGAGACCTTATGTCCGTCGCAGTGCCCCAGTACCAGATGCCCAGTCGGCACTACTTCTCAAAGAAAGGTGTGCCTGCGCTCCACCAGCATGTCGCACACAACATCACCGCTTCTTTGAGAATCACTGTGTGTGACAGGGTGCATTTCACCACAGACACTTGGACGAGTAGGCATGGACAGGGGCGTTACATGTCACTGACTGGGCACTGGGCAACTATGGTGACAGCAGGACAAGGGGCTGCTGTCCAAGTCTTGTGGTCCCCATGAGTTGTGCGTCAATCCTCTTTATCTCGAAGTTCCTCCACTGCTTCTGCCTCCTCAGCCTCCTCTCGGTCCTCCACCTGCACCCAAAGCCTGTCTGGTCATGACACCCGCTTTCTAACTGCGCAGAAGGGATCCTGCACATCTCCTTACTATGCTGGCAGCAGGGCTCAACGTCATCAGGCGGTTTTTACTTTGAAATGTCTCGGAAATGTGAGTCACACAGCTGAGGATTTGTGGTCAGCCCTGGAGAACCAGTTTCATGAATGGTTGTCTCCAATGGACCTGCAACCAGGGAAGGCTGTGTGCGACAATGCTGCCAACCTGGGTGCGGCCCTTCGCCGGGGCAATGTCTCACACGTGCCTTGTATGGCTCACGTGTTGAACCTCGTTGTCCAGCAATTTTTAGCCCACTATCCCGGACTAGATCGCCTTCTGCAGAGGGCACGGTCGCTGTGTGCTCACTTCCGCCGTTCGCATCCCGCAGCTCAGCGACTTACATCTCTACAGAAGTCGTTGGGCCTGCCACTTCACCGGCTAAAATGCGGTGTGTCAACACGGTGGAATTCAACTCTGCACATGTTGCAGCGACTGAGGCAGCACCGACAAGCCCTGGTGCAATACGTTCTGACTTATAGCCTGGGCCAACGAGATCCATAGGTGGGGCAAATCACGCTGGAGGAGTGGTCTCAGATCAGGGACCTATGCACCCTTCTGCACAGTTTTGAAATGGCGACGAAGATGTTTAGTGCTGACGATTAGTGTTGAGCCACCCCCGTAGTGTTCGGGTTCGGTTCGGTTCGTCGAACACCGGGATGTTCGAGGAACTGTTCGTCGAACTGCTCGTCGAACACCTTAGAACACCGTCGAACACCGTTAAAACCAATGGCAGGCAAACAAAAACACATAGAAACACATAGAAAACACCTTCAAAGGTGTCCAAAAGCTGAGAAACTGCTCAGAAGACGCTTTCTTTAAAAAAGCCGGCCGGCAATTCAGCAGCGGCATACACCGGTACCCGACAATTTAGACAAGAAGGAATAGAGCCTCACACATAGATTAGATAGATAGAAACATGTCAGTCACATATATATGAAGTACAGTGACAGTGTTGCTTACTGTACTTGTCATTTAGTGTAAAGGATTTATTAAAAAATATAATAGTGTTTTCATGCACTGTCTCTTTAAAAAAGCCGGCCGGCAATTCAGCATCTGTACCCGACAATTTATAACAGACAGAATAGAGCTTCACACATAGATTAGATAGATAGAAACATGTCAGTCACATATATATGAAGTACAGTGACAATGTTGCTTACTGTACTTGTCATTTAGTGTAAAGGATTTATTAAAAAAAATAATAGTGTTTTCATGCACTGTCTCTTTAAAAAAGCCGGCCGGCAATTCAGCATCTGTACCCGACAATTTATAACAGACAGAATAGAGCTTCACACATAGATTAGATAGATAGAAACATGTCAGTCACATATATATGAAGTACAGTGATAGTGTTGGTTACTGTACTTGTCATTTAGTATTAAAATAAAGGATTTATTATTAAAAAAAATTGGCGTGGGGTTCCCCTTAATTTTAGTCTCTAGCGGAGGTTAAGCAGACAGCTGGGGCAGATGTTTGAAGCCTGGGAAGGGGGTAATACCCACGGAGCTTCCCAGGCTACTAATATCAGCCCCCAGCTGAATACATAGCCTTTACTAGCTATTAAAATGGGGGACCCCCCCAAAAAAATGACGTGGGGTCCCCCCTAATTTAATAGCTAGCAAAGGCTAGGCAGACAGCTGGGGGCTGATATTAATAGCCCAGGAAGGGAGCCATGAATATTGGCCCCCTCCCAGGCTAGAAACACCAGCCGTCAGCCGCCCCAGAAATGGCGCATTCATAGGATGCGCCAATTCTGGCACTTAGCCTCGCTCTTCCACGCTGCCCTGTAGCGGTGGCAGTGGGGTAATAGGGCTGGGGTTGATGTCAGCTTATAATGCCAGCTGACATCAAGCCCAGGTTAGTAATGGAGAGGCGTCTATAAGACACCCCCATTACTAACCCCATAGTCAAAGTTAAAAGAAAACACAAACACCCAGAATAAAGTCCTTTAATTGAAATAAAGACACAATCCTTTATTGTTCTAAATTAAACCATACTTACCATCACGCCCATTCCAGCTGAAGCCAACGATCTCCTGCAATAAAAGAAAAATAATAAAGCAACATCATCCTTACCTTTCCATGGTTCCCACGACAGCTTCAGCTCTGCTACATCGAGATGACAGGCTGGACCGCAGCAGAACGCTGCCATCCAGCCTGTCATCCCGCAGACACTGAGAAGCGCAGGCATGCTTGCGCTCTGCAGTGTCTGGCTGTGACGGCATAAAGATGAGACGAGTTCATGTCCAATGAACTCGGCGCACCTCATGCACGTCACTGACAGCGTGGGAAAATTCTCACGCTGAAGCGCTGAGTGCAGGAGAATTCTCCCACGCTGTCAGTGACGTGCATAAGGTGAGCTCATGTCCAATGAACTCAGCTCACCTCCTGCACGTCACTGACAGCATGGGAGAATTCTCCTGCACTCAGCGCTTCAGTGTGAGAATTCTCCCACGCTGAAGCGCTGAGTGCAGGAGAATTTTCCCACGCTGTCAGTGACGTGCATGAGGTGAGCCGAGTTCATTGGACATTAACTCGGCTCATCTGGATGCCCTCACAGAGAGACACTGTGGAGCGCAAGCAAGCCTGCGCTTCTCAGTGTCTGCGGGATGACAGGCTGGATGGCAGCGTTCTGCTGCGGTCCAGCCTGTCATCTCGATGTAGCAGAGCTGAAGCTGTCATGGAAACCATGGAAAGGTAAGGATGATGTTGCTTTATTATTTTTCTTTTATTTCAGGAGATCGTTGGCTTCAGCTGGAATGGGCGTGACGGTAAGTATGGTTTAATTTAGAACAATAAAGAATTGTGTGTTTATTTCAATTAAAGGACTTTTTTCTGGGTGTTGTGGTTTTTTTAAATACTTTACTAGAAATTCATGGTGGTCATGTCTAATATTGGCGTGACCCCATGAATTTTGGGCTTAGGGCCAGCTGATAATGCCAAGCTGGCCCTAACCCCTTTATTACCCAGTGAGCCACCGCATCAGGGCCCTGGATGAGTTGGGTACAGCGTCAGAAGATGGCGCTTCTATGAACGCGCCATTTTCCGGGGTGACTGCGGACTGCAATTTGCAGCGGGGGTGGCCCAGAAAGCTTGGGCCTCCCTGCGCTGCGGATTCCAGCCCCCAGCTGCCTAGTTGTACCTGGCTGGACACAAAAACAGGGCGAAGCCCCACGTCAATTTTCTTTAAATTATTTCATGAAATAATTAAGAAAAAAAGGGCTTCCCTATATTGTTGTGTCCGGCCAGGTACAAATAGGCAGCTGGTGGTTGGGGGCAGCCCGTTCCTGCCTGCTGCACCTGACTGGACACAAATATAGTGCGAAGCCCCACGTCAATTTTTTTTTAATTATTTCATGAATTTCCTGAAATAATTTAAAAAAATTGAAGTGGGGCTTCGCACTATATTTGTGTCCAGCCAGGTACAGCAGGCAGGAATGGGCTGCCCCCAACCACCAGCTGCCTATTTGTACCTGGCCGGACACAACAATATAGGGAAGGCCTTTTTTTCTTAATTATTTCATGAATTTCATGAAATAATTAAAAAAAATTGAAGTGGGGCTTCGCACTATATTTGTGTCCAGCCAGGTACAGCAGGCAGGAACGGGCTGCCCCCAACCACCAGCTGACTATTTGTACCTGGCCGGACACAACAATATAGGGAAGGCCTTTTTTTCTTAATTATTTCATGAATTTCATGAAATAATTAAAAAAAAAATACGTGGGGCTTCGCCCTATTTTTGTGTCCAGCCAGGTACAACTAGGCAGCTGGGGGCTGGAATCTGCAGCGCAGGGAGGCCCAAGCTTTCTGGGCCCCCCCACGCTGCAAATTGTAGTCCGCAGCCACCCCGGAAAATGGCGCGTTCATAGAAGCGCCATCTTCTGGCGCTGTACCCAACTCATACAGGGCCCTGGTGCGGTGGCTCACTGGGTAATAAAGGGGTTAGGGCCAGCTTGGTATTATCAGCTGGCCCCAAGCCCAAAATTCATGGGGTCACGCCAGTATTAGACATGACTGCCATGAATTTCTAGTAAAGTATTTAAAAAAAACACAACACCCAGAATAAAGTCCTTTAATTGAAATAAACACACAATTCTTTATTGTTCTAAATTAAACTATACTTACCATCACGCCCATTCCAGCTGAAGCCAACGATCTCCTGCAATAAAAGAAAAATAATAAACCATCCTCATCCTTACCTTTCCATGGTTCCCACGACAGCTTCAGCTCTGCTACATCGAGATGACAGGCTGGACCGCAGCAGAACGCTGCCATCCAGCCTGTCATGCTGCAGACACTGAGAAGAGCAGGCATGCTTGCGCTCCTCAGTGTCTCGCTGTGACGGCATCCAGATGAGCCGAGGTCATGTCCAATGAACTCGGCTCACCTCATGCACGTCACTGACAGCGTGAGAAAATTCTCACGCTGAAGTGCTGAGTGCAGGAGAATTCTCCCACGCTGTCAGTGACGTGCATGAGGTGAGCTCATGTCCAATGAACTCAGCTCACCTCATGCACCTCACTGACAGCGTGGGAGAATTCTCCTGCACTCAGCGCTTCAGCGTGAGAATTTTCCCACGCTGTCAGTGACGTGCATGAGGTGAGCCGAGTTCATTGGACATGAACTCGTCTCATCTTTATGCCGTCACAGCCAGACACTGCAGAGCGCAAGCATGCCTGCGCTTCTCAGTGTCTGCGGGATGACAGGCTGGATGGCAGCGTTCTGCTGCGGTCCAGCCTGTCATCTCGATGTAGCAGAGCTGAAGCTGTCGTGGGAACCATGGAAAGGTAAGGATGAGGTTGCTTTATTATTTTATTTTTATTACAGGAGATCGTTGGCTTCAGCTGGAATGGGCGTGATGGTAAGTATGGTTTAATTTAGAACAATAAAGAATTGTGTCTTTATTTCAATTAAAGGACTTTATTCTGGGTGTTTGTGTTTTTTTTAACTTTGATTATGGGGTTAGTAATGGGGGTGTCTTATAGACGCCTCTCCATTACTAACCTGGGCTTGATGTCAGCTGGCATTATCAGCTGACATCAACCCCAGCCCTATTACCCCCTGCCACCGCACCAGGCCAGCGTGGAAGAGCGAGGCTAAGTGCCAGAATTGGCGCATCCTATGAATGCGCCATTTCTGGGGCGGCTGACGGCTGGTGTTTCTAGCCTGGGAGGGGGCCAATATTCATGGCTCCCTTCCTGGGCTATTAATATCAGCCCCCAGCTGTCTGCCTAGCCTTTGCTAGCTATTAAATTAGGGGGGACCCCACGTCATTTTTTTGGGGGGGTCCCCCATTTTAATAGCTAGTAAAGGCTATGTATTCAGCTGGGGGCTGATATTAGTAGCCTGGGAAGCTCCGTGGGTATTACCCCCTTCCCAGGCTTCAAACATCTGCCCCAGCTGTCTGCTTAACCTCCGCTAGGGACTAAAATTAAGGGGAACCCCACGCCAATTTTTTTAATAATAAATCCTTTATTTTAATACTAAATGACAAGTACAGTAACCAACACTATCACTGTACTTCATATATATGTGACTGACATGTTTCTATCTATCTAATCTATGTGTGAAGCTCTATTCTGTCTGTTATAAATTGTCGGGTACCGCTGCTGAATTGCCGGCCGGCTTTCTTAAAGAGACGGTGCATGAAAACAGTATTATTTTTTTTAATAAATCCTTTACACTAAATGACAAGTACAGTAAGCAACACTGTACTTCATATATATGTGACTGACATGTTTCTATCTATCTAATCTATGTGTGATTCTCTATTCCTTCTATTCTAAATTGTCGGGTACAGATGCTGAATTGCCGGCCGGCTTTTTTAAAGAGACGGTGCATGAAAACACTATTATTTTTTTTGATAAATCCTTTACACTAAATGAAAAGTACACTAAGCAGCACTTTCACTGTACTTCGTATATATGTGGCTGACATGTTTATATCTATCTAATCTATGTGTGAAGCTCTATTCTTTCGGTTCTAAATTGTCGGGTACCGGTGTATGCCGCTGCTGAATTGCCGGCTTTTCATGTTTCACTGTTGGCACTGTTCCCATCGATTTGGGCAATCACTGTAATGCCACAACCACCATGGCTGTGGCATTACAGTGAGTGGCAGACAATCCCTGCATGATTGGTGCTCTAAATAGCACCAGACATGCAGGACACGCTTTTGGTGCACGAACAGTTATCGAACATAACCTCGAACAGCCGAATTTTTTGCAAATCGTTCGGGTTCGTCGAACAACTCGAACACCGCCCAAAACAGCTCGAATTTGAGATTGGCGAACAGTTCTAGTCGAACACCGCTCATCTCTACTGACGATGCCATTATCAGCATGACTATTCCGGTGATTTACATGCTGGAGCACATGTTAAACAGAATTCAGAGTCAGGTGGTGGGGCAAGAGGAGGTGGAGGAAGTAGAGGAGGAGGAGTTGTATGCGGAAGGGCTAACATCTGCAAGGTCCAGACGGTCGGCAGCACCAAGGCAGCAGGCATGTGAGGGTGTGGGAGAGGGATTAACCAGGGCGCATGGTAGCAGCCAAACTAGTGAGGAAGGTGCAGGAGCCCAGGAAGGGGTGGAGGACGAACTGGCGATGGGCATGGAAGACTCATCAGATGAGGGAGACCTTGATCACATTTCTGTTGTGCGAGGTTGGGGGAGAGGGCAGAGGAAGGAAGCATGATTCTTACCTCACCACCAACACAACAGGGACTTGGTGCTCCTGGATGCGCAAGACACATGAGTGCCTTCTTGCTGCACTACCTGCAACATGACTCTCGAATTGTCAGAATTCAAAATAATCCTGACTACTGGGTAGCCACACTCTTAGATCCTCGGTACAAAAGTAAATTTGCCGAAATAATTCCTGCCATAAAAAGGGATTCACGCATGCAGGAGTATAGAGCAGAGACTGTTGCAGAATCTTACATGTGCTTTTCCACAAAACACCAGTGGTGCTCGTAGTGAATCTCACAGTTCTAACTTGCCAACTGTGGGACTGTCGAGTCTTCAGCACTCAAACCATAACACAAACACAGTATCTGCTGGTAACAGCAATTTTGCGGAATCCTTTCACCACTTTTTTAGCCCATTCTTTGCAAGGCCACAGCAGACAAGAAGTTTGACACATAGTCAACGCCTAGAGACGATGGTACAGGATTATCTCCAAGTGAACATCGAAGCCATGACTGTGTCACTGGACCCTTGCTCTTTTTGGGCTTCCAATCTCGATAAATGGCCGGAGCTCGCCACTCACGCCTTGGAGATATTGTCATGCCCCGCAGCCAGCGTTCTCTCTGAATGTGTGGTCAGCGCTGCTGGTGGTGTGCTGACAGATGAGCGCACGCGGCTGTCCACTGACAATGTAGACAGACTCACGTTCATAAAGATGAACAAATCATGGATCCGCAAGGACTTTTCTTCCCCTGTGTCATCCTGGGGAGAGTAAAAGCTTGAGTATTTGTTAAAATCACCTCACCAACCGTTTTAAGCAACTCTGGGTCAATTGATGCCACTTATTTGGTGTCAGTGCCCCAAATTTTTGGAAAAAATGGAGACTCTTTTTGGAGTCCCCTTGCTGTGTTTTACGTGACGCTGGCATCGTCAATTACAGGTGGGTTGGGTCTTCCACCCCACACTTTTAACCGTAAGAAACTACATACACTATGGCTTGGGGTAACACAGATGGTTGAGTCTGAAGAGCTGTTTACTCAGAGGTCTGCTCCAAAGCTTCAGTGTCTGCTAGTCAGCGTAGTAACCCAGCTGCGAAGCAAGCTGCACCGTCTGTTTATCTAATAATGATTTTTAACTGCATCTAGCCTAGGCAGACTGTGGTGACCCCAACCAAACTCAGACGCTCAGCCCCCTACCGCCTCCCTTTCATTGACAATACAATCATGTAACTCTTACAACTGGATGGGTGAGGATCGGTCACAGCTTTATTAACTGTTTATACTCATTACATTAGAAAGGCATTTTATTTCTAAAATAATTCAGCTTGTTGTAGCATGCCCTGTGTCTCCAGTCTCCACAACGGCAAGTTGGCCAACAAGTGTAACTCTCCAACATGTCCTTTCTATTTCCAGGCCACGGAGGATCCTGCGTACTCGTATGCAGGACTCTGACCCCCATCCGTCACTCTTAACGCTTGTTCCACTCCATCCTGGAGTCCTGACAGGAATATGTCCAGTCCAATATCCATTAAGTGAACACAGTCGGGCCGTATGAGGCCTGCTTTATCTCCTTCCAGTTGTCCGCCTCTGTCTCTTAAAAATTTTGGCATCAAAATATTTATTAGCCGCCTTGTCCGTTCGATGGCCGTGATGTCTCGGGCACCTTGCCATACTGCGCTCGGCACAATCTCTGACTATTTTTGTGAACAATTCTCTGAAGCGCTCAGTGTCTAGTTTCATTATTGCCATTCGTTATGCGCTCTTGTGATAACTTAGGTCGTTTCCCCCGGCCTGTATAACTAAGATGACCGGACCTCTTGCCTCTCTTCCTACCTTGATTACCTCCATTAGTACCTGTGGCCATTGCAGGCCTCTAATACCTCTCCAGTTCAAATATGTGTTATGAAACTCTAATTTCCTCCCGCCTGGGCGGACTTTCGCCCTTTTTTCTGCCTAATATATATACGAGTGGCCTATCACTCACACTGTTGGCTTAGCGTCACCTGTAAAAGAAACAAACCACGTTAGGATAACAAGTCCGGTCTTATGTATCTCGCCAAGCACGTGGATCGCCATCTCCCTATCCTCTGAACTTCCGTTTGTGACAGTCCTGCTCTTGCTGCTTCCGTGGCCGCGCCTATGCGGAATGAGTGTGTCCCATAATCTTTGGGGTGGTTCCCTGCTGATGTTATGCATTTATTAAATATAGCTTGGAACTGGTATCTTGATAATGGCGTTCCATCAATGTGTGATAGGAAGAAATTACTTTGTGATCTGATGGTTATATATGTTTTTACTATTGTTACCCGACTCAGCGTACCATTTGTGGGTTGTAGAAGTACCCAAGTGCCCCTGCCCACTGGAACCATTTTCGATTTGCGTATGCGTAGATGTATTGCATTATTGGCTATGACTACGTCCTGGTGTAATAAGCCTCCACTGGTGTTAATTTTGGATTGAGGGACTAATTCACTTATGCATAGCGCCCCGAAGAAGGCGATCGCAAATACAGTAGACAGTAGTGTTGCTTCGAATTGTGAGTATCATGTTAATGGTGTTAGGGATATGATGTGAGAAATCAGTTTTAGTGACACGGGACGGGACGTCTACACTCCTAACTTGGCTGACCCCTTTTCCACCCTTTTATGGATTGTCTGATGATGAATCTCTTTGTCACATGTCCCCAATTCAGTAGTTGGAAGTGAAATGCTACTCCGGTCAGCCACCGCTGCGCTGACGCCCCTGATTTTCCCCTCATCATTAGCTGGTGGAGAAATTCTATGGTGACTTGTAATCTGGCTTGTTCACATTGATCAACCCGTCTGCCTGCTACTAGTCGTGTCCACTGTTCCAGGGGCGGACACAGACTGTAGTGGGCCCTTGTGCAAGAATTTTTTTGGGGCCCTTCCCTGTCCTTCATAGGGGGCATGAAGGGCCCCCCCCCGTGCATCTCTCATCCCCCCATGCATCTCTGATTCCCCCCATTCCTAGTTAATTAATTGTATTTAAAAAAAAATAAAACTTGTTATACTTACACCCAGGGCCGGCTCCAGGTTTTTGTGGGCCCTGGGCGACAGAGTTTCAGTGGCCCCTTTAACACATACCATGATTCATGATGCACAGATACCGCAGAGAAATATATATATAGTACAAGGCCAAGGATTTCACTTACTACATTACATGAGCGATATCTATTGTAAATTCTACAATAGCTCAGAAACCGGCAAAACCTCACAGCACACAGTGCAGACCGGACAGTGTAGTCCTCCATACAGTATTATGGGCACCATATAATGCTCCATTCAGGATACTGACCCCCTTATAATGCTCCATACAGGATACTGGTTATCATATAATGCTCCATACGGGATACTGGTCCCCATATAACGCTCCATACAGGATACTGGTCCCCATATAACGCTCCATACAGGATACTGGTCCCCATATAACACTGCATACAGAATACTGGCCCCCATATAACGCTCCATACAGAATACTGTCCCCCATATAACGCTCCATACAGAATACTGACCCCCATATAACGCTCCATACAGAATATTGGCCCCCATATAACGCTCCATGCAGGCTGTTCCCCCCTTATAATGCCCCATTACTCGAGCGATATCTATTGTAAATTCTACAATAGCTCTGAAACCGGCGAATCCTCACAGCGCACAGTGCAGACCGGACAGTATAGTCCTCCATACAGTATTATGGGCAGCATATAATGCTCCATAAATAATACTGACCCCCTTATAATGCTCCATACAGGATACTGGTCCCCATATAATGCTCCATACAGGATACTGGTCCCCATATAACGCTCCATACAGGATACTGGTCCCCATATAACACTGCAAACAGAATACTGGCCCCCATAAAATGCTCCATACCGAATACTGACCCCCATATAACGCTCCATACAGAATACTGACCCCCATATAACGCTCCATACAGAATACTGACCCCCATATAATGCTCCATACAGAATACTGACCCCCATATAACGCTCCATACAGAATACTGACCCCCATATAACACTCCATACAGAATATTGGCCCGCATGTAACGCTCCATGCAGGCTGTTCCCCCCTTATATGCAGGATGACACCCCCCTTTTAATGCCCTATGCAGGATGTCACCTCTACCCCCCATAAAATGCCCCATGCAGGATGTTAGCTCTCCCCCCCATATAATGCCCCTTGCAGGATGTCACTTCCCCCCTTTTCAATGCCCCATGCAGTATGTCAGACCACCCCCTCCCTTACAATGCCCCATGCAGGAGGTCACACACCCCCCTCCTTATAATGCCCCATGCAGGATGTCAATTCACCCCTCCCCCTCTTATAATGCCCCATGTAGGATGTCACACCCCCTCCCTTATAATGCCCCATGCAGGATGTCACCCCCCATCCCTTATAATGCCCCATGCAGTAAGTCAGACCACCCCCTCCCTTACAATGCCCCATGCAGGAGGTCACACTCACCCCCTCCTTATAATGCCCTATGTAATATGTCACACACCCACCCTCCTTATAATGCCCCATGCAGGATGTCAATTCCCCCCTCCCCCTCTTATAATGCCCAATGCAGGATGTCACACCCCCTCCCTTATAATGCCCCATGCAGGATGTCACACCCCCCTCCCTTATAATGCCCCATGCAGGATGTCACTTCCCCCCTTATAATGCCCCATGCAGGATGTCACACCCCCCTCCCTTATAATGCCCCATGCAGGATGTCACTTCCCCCCTTATAATGCCCCATGCAGGATGTAACTTCCCCCCCTTCCCCTCTTATAATGCCCCATGCAGGATGTCACACTCGCCCCCACCCCCATATAATGCCCCATGCAGGATGTCAATTCCCCCCTCCCCCTCTTATAATGCCCCATGCAGGATGTCACACCCCCACCCCCTTATAAGGCCCCCATGCAGGATGTCACCCCCCCTTATAATGCCCCATGCAGGATGTCACTTCCCCCCTTCCCCTCTTATAATGCCCCATGCAGGATGTCACACCCCCCACCCCCATATAATGCCCCATGCAGGATGTCACACTCGCCCCCACCCCCATATAATGCCCCATGCAGGATGTCAATTCCCCCCTCCCCCTCTTATAATGCCCCATGCAGGATGTCACACCCCCACCCCCTTATAAGGCCCCCATGCAGGATGTCACCCCCCCTTATAATGCCCCATGCAGGATGTCACTTCCCCCCTTCCCCTCTTATAATGCCCCATGCAGGATGTCACACCCCCCACCCCCATATAATGCCCCCATGCAGGATGTCAATTCCCCCCTCCCCCTCTTATAATGCCCCATGCAGGATGTCACACCCCCTCCCTTATAATGCTCCATGCAGGATGTCACACCCCCTCCCTTATAATGCCCCATGCAGGATGTCACTTCCCCCCCTTCCCCTCTTATAATGCCCCATGCAGGATGTCACACCCCCACCCCCATATAATGCCCCCATGCAGGATGTCAATTCCCCCCTCCCCCTCTTATAATGCCCCATGCAGGATGTAACAACCCCTCCCTTATAATGCCCCATGCAGGATGTCACACCCCTCCCTTATAATGCCCCATGCAGGACGTCACTCCCCCCCTTATAATGCCCTATGCAGTATGTCACCCCCCCATATAATGCCCCATGCAGGATGTCACCCCCCCATATAATGGCCCATGCAGGATGTCACACCACCCCCCCATGTAATGCCCCATGCAGGATGTTACCCCCCCATATAATTCCCCATGCAAGATGTCACCCCCCCATATAATGCCCCATGCAGGATGTTACCCCCCCCATGTAATGCCCCATGCAGGATGTTACCCCCCCATATAATGCCCCATGCAGGATGTTACCCCCCCATATAATGCCCCATGCAGGATGTCACCCCCCCCCATATAATGCCCCATGGCCCCATGCATAAAAAAAAAAAATCAAATACTCACCTCACTTCTTACCTGCTGCTGATCCGGACTCCAGCATCGCCCGCGTCTTCCCGCTGTGACAGCTCAGGAGAGATCGTGCGCGGTGTAAATGTGACGCTCGCAAGCCATGCCCTGGGAAGATGGGAGATACTCAGAGCCGGGTCAGATGTTGCAGGGGGGATGCAGCCGTGGCCTGGACCCGTTCCGTGCCCAGGGCCATCACATTAAAAATGATGCTAGGGCTTTCCGGGTTGAGTGGTAATTGTCGACTACGCCACCTGTGGTGTCTGGTGATGCGCCACCAGCGCCGCTACAGTCCGCTGAGGCCCGGTGTCATGGCGGCTAGAGTTCTCGCTGGTCTCCACAGGCGGAGCGTGGCCTCAGGGCAGGCAAGGCAGGATTGAGGAGGGTTAGTAGTGCGGGGAGTAAGGGCACCGCGTCGCGTGGTATGGCGCGTAATGAACAGTCCGGAGGCCATAGGGATGAACTTCCAAGGCTTTACTCACAGTTCTCTCTCAAGCAGCGCAAGGTTTCTCCCTGCTCCTCACGGAGTCCTGCGGCCACCAGGGACGGGGGTCCGACTACCTCCGAGGAAGTCCAGTGTGAGGTAGCATCCCTACACCAGAGTGTTCCTGCACTACAGACTTTACCCTTTCCCGTCTGTGCGTGTGTAGATAGGCCGGGTCTCCCTCTGAGCTCCTCTCAGGTGTAGGGCTCGGGTGGCAATTCCTCTCCATCCGAGGCCCGGCGGGATCCTCAGGGCCTAACCAGGCTTTCCCGTCCTGGACATAGAGTGCGAGGTCGGGTGTCGGGGGCCGGTACCCCTCTTGCAGCCGGAATCCCTCTGAATAGATCAGGTAGGCGAGGACAGGTGGCGTGCTCCGCTCCGTCTGCATCCTCCCCGGGACCCATTTGCTAGGGAGCCACACTCTAAAGCTCCCGGGCCTTCTTGATCCTGGTCCTTGGCCGGGTTGAGACATTCCTTGTCTGCAACCTTCCTCTCGTCCCATAGATCGGGGTACGAGGGCTGTGTCCCATACCGGTGCAGGCCCACACAGGATCTGCGCTCCCGGAGGGAAGTCACATTGCACACAGTATTTTGACAGCACAGTACGACCACTTGACAGACCAAGAACAAAGATCAAAGATGGCATTCTATTAAATATGAAATTTGAAGTGTAACTTACTAGTGTTCCTCCACCCACACCCACTAACTGGTTCCTACCACTTTGTGTTCCCCAGTCTCCCTGTAACCAGGGGAGCAGCACTAGTGCATACTAGCTCCCTCTGGTGGAATGTGGTGTTGGATGCAAAAGGCTAGGTCACTACAATCACACCGGCCTTACCTCAGAGGAGGAACACCACACTCCATTAAAGAAGTGCAGCATTCCTGTGGCGGTCGAACCCTCAGGGGCGCCACATAAACATATCACCGCGCCCTCTGACCTGAGATGTCACAGTCAGAGGATGCGGAAGATGCTGCGGAGGCACGGGGAGGGGTAAATATTGTGCCGGCGCCATCACATGACCGGAGATGTCCCTGCGCTCAGCATGGGGCCGGGGAACCATGCTGAGCGCAGGGACATCTCCGGTCATGTGACGGCGTGGGGATCCTGCGGGGGGGCCCCATGAGAAGACGCACAAGAGGAGGGCCCCAACGGGGCTCCGAGGGGGCCCCGACCGGCCGGACCCCATGCTGGAGTCAGGACAGTCATGCCCTGATGGCGGCCCTGCTGGAGGCTGGAGGGGCCCCCTCTCCCTTGGGGGCCCCCGTTCAATGAACTGGCTGCACGGGCGGTAGGTCCGCCCCTGCACTGTTCCCTTGCCTTACCGTATGCTTGCCACATCAACGGGGCAACTGACGCTCTGATTAATGGCATCAACTATTCTCCACTAGATCCCATAGGGAGGCTGGGCAACTGTTGCCTGATGAGTGGGCGTTGGGGAGGAGCTCTGTGAAAATCTGCCAATTGAATTGTGATAAAGCATTAGCAGCAGCGTTAGACCCCTCAGCATCGTGGCTAGCGCGTACCCATACATTGTGTTTTAGGCACAGGAATGCTAGCCGGCATAGTAGGCCTAGCACTGGGAGAGACGATGATGCCATATTATTAATGAAGTGCGCTAGGCTGGCGTTTTTTGTTAAGAAGAGTATATTTTTGTTAGCCAGGCACGCGCCCCATATTTCTATTGCTACCACTATTGGAAACAGTTCCAGGACTGTCTGTTTTTTGTCAGCACTTGTTCTGCCCAATACGGAGGCCATAAGCTTGTGCACCATTGGTTATTTAGTATCACTGCATATCCGCCTGATTCTGCCACCCCGGTGAATAATCTTAGTTGAATGTTGGACTCTTCTGCTGACATAAATAACGTGTGACCGTTGAATGATTATAAGAAGGTTTTCCACACCTCTAAGTCCGCCCGTAGCTGCCTGCTGATTCTGATTGTATGACTCGGTTTAGATGCCCCTTTTGTAGTGGGCGATAAATGAAGAGAAAAAACCCTTCCAACTGGCATCACCCGGCTCGCAAACACGAGCAGACCTAGTAATACTTGCATCTGCTGTAGTGTTACTTTCGATACTGCGCAAAAAACCTAGATCAGGTGTAATGTTTTGGTATTTTTTCCCATGGGAGGCGGAACAACCTTGCTGTGGTGTCGATTTCGATGCCTAAGAACAATTTTTTTTAGTTGTGGGGCCTATGTTTTTGGTTGGGCATAATGGGACTCCAAACTGACGGGAGATGTTTATGAATTCATTGAGTAAGGGGCAGCGAAAGTGGATGACCAATCACCACATGGCAGAAAAAGAATGGAAAAAATCAGCTCACTCACCTAGAAGATCAACAGCACGGAGCCAGGAGTGCTACCAGATGAACATGAGGAACCAGGAAGATCCAGCTGAACAAATCTTTTAAAATCCACTTTTTATTGGGTCATACAAAAAATATTTTAAAAGTCCACCTTGGAGAAGAACAGCAAACGCGTTTCGAACTAAAGGTTCTTAATCATTGCATAGCAAAAAAACAGCAAGGAAGTGGTATTTATATGTCATGCCCTGCTATGCACCTGTTCAAGGCTGAGTTAATCAGAAATTTAAACACACATACCATGTTAAAATCGTATAGCATAGAAACAATGCATATAAATGTAAATAATCCAAAAGAAAAAGAAAAGAAGAAAAAAGGAACATATATATAATATAATCTATAAATGATCATTCATAATGATACATCAAATCATGTCTGATGTTTAAACCCGCTGGTACACGTGTATTTAAAGTATAAATCCACCAACTTTCTCTATTAAGGAGCTTTCTCCTATAATCATCCACCAAATCTCCACCAATCGCCACGGCCCACGGAGGGGCCACCACAGTCAGTGAATCCTTCCTTATTTAGTATAGAGTCTACCAATACTTTGGGCATATTAGCCCAGCTGCGAAGCAAGCTGCACTGCCTGTGTATCTAATAATAGTTTTAACTGCATCTAGCCTAGGCAGACTGTGGGGACCCCCAACCAAACCCAGACGCTCTGCATCTAACCCAGACAATCATTTGATAGTATTGCTAGTAGCAAAGTCGCATGGGCCCTAAACCTTGCATAGCCTGTGCATTTTTTCAGATCGATAAGGATGACCCAACTCGTGTTATCTGTAACATTTGTCACCAAAAGCTAAGTAGAGGCCAAAAAATCCATAGTTTGAGTATTTCATGCATGAACCGTCACATGGATATGAAGCATAAGTTGCAGTGCGAAGCTCACTGTGCTACAAAGCGGCCTAGCGGGCCGGGACAACCACCATCTGCCCCACCTGTGTCATTCTGGGGAGACTAAAAACTTCAGGATTTTGGAAAATCACCTCACCAACCATTTTAAGCAACTCTGGGACAATTGATGCCACTTAAGTGGTGTCTTTGCCACAAATGGGAAAAAATGGGGACTCTTTTTGGAGTCCCCTTGCTGTGTTTTACATGACTTTGCCATCGTCAATTCCAGGTGGGTCGGGTCTCCCCCCCCCCCTTTTAACCGTAATAAACTACATACACTATGGCTTGGGTAACACAGATGGTTGAGTCTGAAGAGTTGTTTACTCATACTATAGCCTGGGAATCAGAGGTCTGCTCCAAAGCTTCAGTGTCTGCTAGTCAGCGGAGTAGCCACCGCCTGTAGATCTAATTACAAATTTTTTTGTCAAATTCAAGTTTTTTTTTAATTTTGTGTTGAAAAAGTACAAGAAAATACAATATACATAGTAAAAGGGGTAGTATAACTATAAATCTATGCATAACGACAGTACATTGGGGGGTACAGTGAGGGTTTTCCATCAATATCCAGATCAAGCATGTATTTTTCCATATGAAAGATAGAGAGAGAGGGAGCGGACCACGGCAGACCACCAATCAATAGAGTGCGATAATGATCATTGTTGTGCCGACATCACGGATAACTTTAGTTGGGGGCTAGATAGTAGGCGTCAGAGTTTTGCAAATCAATCCAATCCCTCCAAATCACACAGTATCTATCAACATCAGCCGATGAGATGGCAATCAGATGCTCCATCCTATTAAGGAGGCAGATCTCCGCAAACCATTCCTCCACAGTGGGTGGGTCTCTGCTTTTCCAGTGTCGTGGAATGACATTCTTAGCAGCCTGTATTAGGTAGCCTATTGATGACCATTTATAACTACGTTTGCTTATTGGTAACATTGATAAAAGGAAGTCTTCTGGCGTATTAGGGATAGTCAAACCAGTTATTTTCTCAATCATGGGAACCACCTTTGCCCAAAATGCATTTATTATAGGGCATGCCCACCATATGTGTGACATTGTCCCTTCCCCCTCCCCACATCTCCAACATCTATCTGAGACTACTGGATACCATCTATGAAGGACTGCTGGTACCCAGTACCATCTAGAGATAATTTTGAAGGAGGTTTCCTGAGCTTTGGACCCTATTGAGGTTTTATGTGTTAGGAAGAAACATTTATCCCATTGTGAGTCAGAGAAGGACTTCCCCAGTTCCCTTTCCCATGCACCGCAGATTCCTGGCCTATTGTCAGTTACCTGGGCAATGAGGAGATTATACAGTAGGGAGATGGAGTGTGTAGGGGGTGACAATGATAGGCTCAATTTTTCAAAGTTTGTGAGATCTCTATGAAGATGTGTGCGCTTCTTCACAGTTGAATAGAAGTGTTGTAACTGGCTATATTCAAAATTAGCCTTCGGGGAAGTGGCTCTTCCCTATTAACAAGTCATTGAGGGGGAGCAGCGAAGTATTGGAGATGACATGAGAAAATAATATTGGATGGGATTTATTTGAACCGAGAAATCTATTTGCAGATAGTCCTGGTGGGAAATCTGGATTATCTGAAATCGGGAGCAAGGGGCCCTGGGGGTCGATTGAGGATAAGCTTTTTTTGGGGATCTCAAAGCCAATGCAGTGGCATAAGTACTATATGACATGAGGCCAAGAGAGGGGACAATTAAATGGGCGCACCATGGGAGAGTGGTAAGAGCTTTAGGACAAATGGATTGAGCTATTTTGACCCACAATTTCCCCTCCGAATGATGGAAGAAGTCCAGGATTCTAGTGTGTACTGCTGCCATGTAATACCTTCTACAATCCGAAAGGCTAAGGCCCCCCTTTTGTTTGTGTCTGATCGGAACGTCCCCCCCGAATGCGTGGACGCCCACTTGCCCAGATAAATCTGCAAAAGCTACTGGGTAGTCTTTTCCAAAAATTTGAGGGAATTACCACGGGAATGGTTTGGAAGAGGTATAAGAGTTTAGGTAGGACGTTCATTTTTAGTATATTTATTCTGCCGAACCAGGAAAAATCCTTCACCGGCCAAGAAGTAAGATCTCTATGGAGTTGTTCAATAAAGGGCCCAAAATTAAGATACAATAGACGGGAGAGGTCTCTATGAATATGAATTCCTAAGTATTTGATACACTGTGAGGGCCAGGCAAAGGGAAAGTTGGACTGGATGGAATCCTGTATGGATTTGGGGAGGGAGACATCGAGGGCCTCAGACTTCGCTGCATTGATTTTAAAATTTGACCATGTACCAAAGTGATCTATTTCAGCCATAACAGCAGTGATGGATATATGTGGTTGAGTGATATTGTAACATACCTGGCGGCGTCCTTGCATAGTGGTCCATCTCCCACTGTGCAAGAGCGCGCACTTGATCTCCAGTCCAGTCTGCTAGCCTGGCTTCCCTCCATGCTGTCTGCTTGCCTCTGTGTCTGCTGCTTAAGGGCGGCGCCCGATCACTTCCTGTTTCTTGTACCTGCTGCGGGCACACCCCTTGTGCGTCCTCAGCCTATTGCTGTCTGTCACCTGGTATTTAACCCAGCTGCTCCAATGAATCCCTGCCTGAGCATTGTGTTTCATTCAGTGTGCTCTTTCACTCTGAATGTGCCAGGTCCCTCTCTGTGTTTGCTTGCTTGCCTTTCTTGTAGGCTCGATTTCCAGTCCTGCCTGAACACGCTCCTTGCCTGTTCGTTCCGCCTTCTAGGGGCCGCATACCTAGACCCGCTCCCGTATCTTGTCTGTCCTGTCTGAACACGCTCCTAGCCTGTTCCTCCCGCCTTCTAGGGGCTGCATACCTAGACCCGCTCCTGTACCTTGCTACTGTGTCTGTTCTTGTCTGTATACTCTTCTAGCCTGTTTCCTGTGTTTCTCTATGTCCATACCTTTCCTTTTTCTGCACAGTCTGAACTCGTAACTAACTCCTGCTCGTTGTCACTGTACTTCCGTTTGAGAGTTTGTGGTCCACTTGCTACTTCTCTGCAAGTACCCTGTGGGTATCTGGTTCTGCCTTTCCCTTCCTGTCTGTTCCGTGTGAACAGAGCCCTGTCCCCCCTGCTCTGCCTTGCTCACGGCTCCGGCGGTTCTAGCCTGCTCAGCCTTGCTCACCGCTCCGGCGGTTCTAGCCTGCTCTGCCTTGCTCACCGCTCCGGCGGTTCTAGCCTGCTCTGCCTTGCTCACCGCTCCAGCGGTTCTAGCCTGCTCTGCCTTGCTCACCATTCCGGCGGTTCTAGCCTGCTCTGCCTTGCTCACCGCTCCGGCGGTACTAGCCTGCTCTGCCTTGCTCATTGCTCCGGCAGTCTCGCTCCGCTCTGACCCTTTGCTCACTGCTCCGGCAGTCTCGCTCCGCTCTGACCCTTTGCTCACTGCTCCGGCAGTCTCGCTCCGCTCTGACCCTTTGCTCACTGCTCCGGCAGTCTCGCTCCGCTCTGACCCTTTGCTCACTGCTCCGGCAGTCTCGCTCCGCTCTGACCCTTTGCTCACTGCTCCGGCAGTCTCGCTCCGCTCTGACCCATTGCTCACTGCTCCGGCAGTCTCGCTCTGCTCTGACCCTTTGCTCACTGCTCCGGCAGTCTCGCTCCGCTATGACCCCTTGCTCACTGCTCCGGCAGTCTCGCTCTGCTCTGACTACTCTTGCTCACCGCTCCAGGCGGCCTCTTCCTGCTCTACTCTCGCTCACCGCTCCAGGCGGCCTCGTTCTGCTCTTCTCTCGCTCACCGCTCCAGGCGGCCTCCTCCTGCTCTTCTCTCGCTCACCGCTCCAGGCGGCCTCATTCTGCTCTACTCTCGCTCACCGCTCTAGGCGGTCTCATCTTGCCCTGCTCTCGCTCACCACTCTGGGCGGCCTTACTCTGCTGTGTTTGTCCGCCACATCTGTGGTTCTGTTCCTGAGTCCCAGTGTGTACTGGGTCCTATCCCGCCTGTGTTCCTACCTGCTAGTGCCTACCTGTCTGCACTCTAGCCGTGCTTGCCTGTACCCCCCTGCCTGCATACCCGCCTGCCTGCATACCAGTCGTGCCTGCCTATACCCACCAGTCTGTGTGCCAGCCTAACCTGTCTGTTCCTGTATTCCTCTGTGTGGGTCAACAGCCGTGTCCGGGGTCTGTCCTGGAGTAGCACCTGGTCCCTCTGCTCGGTTCCTCCTTGGTGCACTGGCGTCGTATGCCGTGGTGCGACCCTGGTCAGATAGGGTGAATACCTAGTTACGTCCCCTCCAGGCATTCACTCTCCGGCACGGTCCAGTGGAATCACACGCACACGCCGCTCAGCCCGGACGTGTGCATTACAGATATATACTAGGACATCATCAGCAAATGCAGAGCACTTGTACTCGGTGCCTCCCACCTCAATCCCCCTAATATTGGGGTTATCGTGAATTGATGAGAGCAGGTGCTCCATCACTAGGATGTATAAGAGAGGGGACAGAGGACATCCCTGCCTTGTCCCTTTGGTGATTATGAAAGGTGATGATAATGTTCAATTTATCTTCAGCCTAGCTGACGGATTGCGATACAGGGCAATGATTTTGGCTATAAAAGGGTCCCCTACCCCAAGCTTTTAAAGAGAATAATATATGGCGTGCCAGGAGACTCTATGGAATGCTTTCTCAGCATCCAACGAGAGTATCTAATTACAAATTTTTAACTGCATCTAGCCCAAGCAATACTTTGGGCCTAGCAGCAGTGTCTGCTAGTCAGCGGATTATCCCACCTGTTAAGCAAGCTACACCACCTGTAGTTTGGACACTTAATTTTTTCAAAGGAAATGATTCGGGCCCCCGGGACACTCAGTGAAGAATGGCCAAGCTCGATCCTTATAAAAGCTTTTTAACTGCAGCAGCTTTAGTGGATGCTACTGGAGCTGGAATTACCACGGCTGCTGGCATGAGACTTGCCCTCCAATAGATCCTTGTTAAAGGATTTAAAGTGTATTCATTCAAATTAGAGAGACAATTTAAATTAAAAAGATTAGACCTGCCTCCACCGCAGGGGGGATCGCTCGACCCACCAGCGGACAGGCACCAGTATTGGGAGAGGGGGGCTGGCCGTCAGGGTCCACTGCAGCTCTGGCACAAACCCAGTGACACGGAGGTCGCACGGGCAGGAACGGACTGGCCGTGTCGGCTTCGCACTTTTTTGGTTTTAGAAGGGCATGACATGCCTATATCTGTGTCTCCCCCTCCTTTTACTCCTCCACCTCTTTTCTTTTCGCATGACTATATGTACTTGTCACTTTTCCATGTGTTAGTTGTGTCTTCTGAGCAGTTTGTCAGCTTTTGGACACCTTTGAAGGTGTTTTCTATGTGTTTCTATGTGTTTTTGTTTGCCTGCCATTGGTTTTAATGGTGTTCGAAGGTGTTCGACGAACAGTTCGACGAACAGTTCGGCGAACATACGGGTGTTCGACGAACCGAACCAATCTCGAACACTACGGGGGTGGCTCAACACTACTTATTAATGCAATTGCCTGTTTCAAACCTGTAGCCAAGAGTCACACAGATTTCTATGCTTAATACGTTCACAATTTGTGTCCCTCATATGTCAGCACCTTTACTGTTTTAAAATTATTTTGAAAACTGATGTATTAATAAAAATTGATATTTTATATTACTTCAATCTCACTTCTGGTTACTGGGTAGATAAGTGAGCCTGGTTTTGTGATAAATTTTTCCAAAATCAATAAGTCACTTCTGATTTGAGTGGCAAACATGTCTAAGGCTAGGGTCTGAAAATCGGACCATACTCTGATGTCATCTGAGTGCAGTCTGTTGTTTTCCATAGACCCATATACTTGCATGGCTGAGTGCGATCCAATTTACGGATGCAAATCGTGCATGCTGTGATTTTTTCCTTGGACAAACTCAGGCCAAGTAAAAAATAAGACATGTGCACGGCCCCATAGAATAACATTGGTCTGGGTGCGATCCGATGTTTTGTTGGATCGTGCTTGGACCGAAAATAAGGTCATCTCCACGAGCCCCATCAATCATACAGCACCTCATACCATATGGAATGTATTGATCAAACAACAACACCCAGATTCAGGCTATCACAGACTTGACAGGCAAGTTCACCAACAAATGCAGAGTATAATGGGCAAATATCTGCAGGCTTTTATGACATTCGTTACTAAATAAACCAATAAGTGGTAACAGCAACCAACAGCTTGTACATGATATCACACCGACACAATGTTTCGAGAAGACACACTCCCCTCCTCGTGAAGGATGAATCAGCCAGACTGTTTTATAAGCACCAGTTACTATAGATATATGGTAATAAACATCATTGAGTTTATGATATAATATAAAAAAAGCTATAATCATTCAAATTCCAACAATTTAGAGAGAGATATCATAAGAATATGTTGAAATTGAATCTTTCATTTAACTCTTTGTGTTGCATAGATTTAAGTTGGACTATCCAATAAATCTCACCTTGTAATAGACTTTTCTTGTTAGCTGTCTCATCTCAAATAATATCTACTTCCTCTGACACCTGATAACAAAGTTCATTGATATTATGTCGGCAGTCATAAAAAGTGTCTAGCAACAGATGTATCTCCGAAATCACTTTTTTTTCACATATAATCCCATTTTGAGCATCACCAGTGTTCACATCATGCGGTTTATACAATTTAATAAATTCAAAATAGTTTTAAAATAACGTTTCTTAACATCAATCAAAAATAATCTGCATATCTGTCTCCTCTTGATGATATTCACGACAAACTGAAAGTCAGGAGAACTGTAGATCTGTTATTTAAAAATGATTCCTTTGATGTTTTTCAGCAGATTGTTTCAACTAAAGTAAGAAACTCACAGAATAGTGGCCCTGATATTATGAGCAATCCTTCTAAAAGAGAAAAGGAAGTACTTAATAATTTAAAACGTGACATCCATTGTGATAAAGAAAAATATGGCAAGGGAGGTGTGATCGTTGTTTTGGATTGCACATCCTAAGTCTCTGAAGTGTTGAATCAATTGTTTTATGAGAGCATGTACAGAACATTACCTACAGATCCTACCCTAATATTTAAGAAGGAAATTGATGACTTTATTTTAGATTGTGTTTTGGATGGAATAATCTCTGAAAAGGTTTAAAAATGCTTGATTGTTAATTGTTCTAGAGTACCAGTATTATACTTACTTCCAAAAATTCATAAATCTTTGTTAAATCCCCCAAGACGCTCTACAGTGTATAACTATGATTCACTGTTACAGCCCCTCGCAATTTATGTAGATTCTTTTTGCAGCCTATTATTACAATATTACAGGATAGGTGTCTTTAGGATTTATATGACTTTTTGGATAGGCTTAAAGACCTTGAAGTCTCTATTGTCACATATCTCTGTACACTGCAAATTTGAAATCAAAAGTAAAATCATAGCAATAATGGTGCTAAAATATAGATCAAAGGGATCTACAGTGGGTATGGAAAGTATTCAGACCCCTTTAAATTTTTCACTCTTTGTTTCATTGCAGCCATTTGGTAAATTCTAAAAAGTTAATTTTTTCTCATCAAAGTACACTCTGCACCCCCTCTTGCTTGAAAAAAACAGAAATGCAGGAATTTTTGCAAATTTATTAATAAAGAAAAACTGAAATATCACATGGTCATAAGTATTCAGACCCTTTGCTCAGACACTCATATTTAAGTCACATGCTGTCCATTTCCTTGTGATCCTCCTTGACATGGTTCTACTCCTTCATTGGAGTCCAGCTGTTTTTAATTAAACTAATAGGACTTGATTTGGAAAGGCACACAACTGTCTATATAAGACCTCACAGCTCACAGTGCATGTCAGACCAAATGAGAATCATGAGCTCAAAGGAACTGCCCAAGGAGCTCAAAGACAGAATTGTAGCAAGGCACAGATCTGGCCAAGGTTACAAAAGACTTTCTGCATTACTCAAGGTTCCTAAGAGCACAGTGGGCTCCATAATCCTTAAATGGAAGAAGTTTGAGACCAAGTCATCCTAGACCTGGCCGTCCATCCAAACTGAGCAATCGTGGGAGAAGAGCCTTGGTGAGAGAGATAAAGAAGAACCCCAAGATCACTGAGGCTGAGCTCCAGAGATGCAGTAGGGAGATAGGAGAAAGTTCCACAAAGTCAACTATCACTGCAGCCCTCCACCAATCGGGCCTTTATGGCAGAGTGGCCCGATGGAAGCCTCTCCTCAGTGCAACACATATGAAAGCCTACATAGAGTTTGCTCAAAAACACATGAAGGACTCCCAGACTATGAGAAATAAGATTCTCTGGTCTGATGAGACAAAGATATGACTTTTTGGTGATAATTCTAAGCGGTATGTGTGGAGAAAACCAGGCACTGCTCATCACCTGCCCAATACAATCCCAACAGTGAAACATGGTGGTGGCAGCATCATGCTATGGGGGTGTTTTTCAGCTGCAGGGACAGGATGCTGGTTGCAATTGAGGGACACATGAATGCCACCAAGTACAGAGATATCCTGGATGAAAACCTCTTCCAGAGTGCTCTGGACCTCAGACTTGGCCGGAGTTTCACCTTCCAACAAGACAATGATCCTAAGCACACAGCCAATATAACTAGAGATGAGCGGTGTTCGACTTGAACTGTTCGCCAATCTCAAATTCGAGCTGTTTTGGGTGGTGTTCGAGCCGTTCGGCGAACACGAACAATTTGAAAAAAATTTGACTGTTCGAGGTTATGTTCGATAACTGTTCGTGCACCAAAATCATAACTGGATTTTTTCTCAGTAATGCTGAAAATTAATGTTAATACCCAGTTTGAGTGAACAGCGGGGCGGGGGGAGGGGCAGGGGATGGATCTATGCATAAATAAAGAAGATCTCCATTTTTTTTTCTCTTTCCTGCATTTACAGTGGGGAGGTGCAATCTGTCAGCCTATCAGCAGCGCACACGCGGAGCGAACTGCTTTTTTTCACACAAGCAAGGGCATGTGTTATTGGCAGTGTATGTCACATGTCCTTGCCCTATAAGACCCAGCCATTTTCCACGTAGCCACCATTTTCTCACTGCTGCAGCTGCATGTTAGACGGCACCGCTGTTGCTGTGTGCGCTATACTTTGAGTGTTAATTTCAAGCCAATTTTCGCACAAATCTACAGATAGCTTGGGAGTAGGGAATAGTTGTGATTGCAGTCCTTTTGAGGACTAGGTTACATCAGTTCCTATCACTTTTTGCCAGGCAGGTCTGTGCCAGCGCTGTGCAAGTTTTTTTCACAGCATTTGGCTAAATCTAGCTAAGCAAATCCTTTTTGGCCTCTTGCAGTGTGTGTTAGTCAGTGGAGTAGCCTATCTTTGTTGAAAGCTACACCACCTGTGTATAGAATACAAATTTTTACTGCACCTAGCCAAGTAAAACCTTTTGGGCATAGCATCATTCTATTAGTCCATCTATACTAACCTCCACCTTGTTTCAAATTCAAAATAATTTTTATCTGCATCTTGCTCTGAAAAAATATTTGGGCTTGTAGCAGTGTGTGGGACTTGTTATATTAGTCCATCCATACTAACCTCCAACAGGTTGCAAATTCAAAATAATTTTTATCTGCATCTAGCTCTGAAAAAATATTTGGGCTTGTAGCAGTGTGTGGGACTTGTTCTATTAGTCCATCTATACTAACATCCACGAGGTTGCAAATTCAAAATAATTTTTATCAGCATCTAGCTCTGAAAAAATATTTGGGCTTGTAGCAGTGTGTGGGACTTGTACTATTAGTCCATCTATACTAACCTCCACCAGGTTGGAAATTCAAAATAATTTTTATCTGCATCTAGCTCTGGAAAAATATTTGGGCTTGTAGCAGTGTGTGGGACTTGTTCTGTTAGTCCATCTATACTAACCTCCACCAGGTTGCAAATTCAAAATAATTTTTATCTGCATCTAGCTCTGAAAAAATATTTGGGCTTGTAGCAGTGTGTGGGACTTGTTCTATTAGTCCATCTATACTAACCTCCACCAGGTTTCAAATTCAAATTAATTTTTATCTACATCTAGCTCTGAAAAAATATTTGGGTTTGTAGCAGTGTGTGGGACTTGTTGTATGAGTCCATCTATACTAACCTCCACCAGGTTGCAAATTCAAAATAATTTTTATCTGCATCTAGCTCTGAAAAAATATTTGGGCTTGTAGCAGTGTGTGGGACTTGTTCTATTAGTCCATCTATACTAACCTCCACCAGGTTGCAAATTCGAAATAATTTTTATCTGCATCTAGCTCTGAAAAAATATTTGGGCTTGTAGCAGTGTGTGGGACATGTTCTATTAGTCCATCTATACTAACCTCCACCACCTGTGTATGTAATAAAATTGTTTTACTGCATCTAACCCAGCCAATACTTTTGGGCTAATACCACAGTTTGGTCACTCAGCTCTGCTCGGTTCCCATCCATTGTTTTTTGTGCAAACAACTCCAGAGTTGTCAATTAGTTAACCACCAAAATGAGTGGAAAAAGGCCTGCTGCTGGTGGAAAGGGAAATAGGCGTGTTGGGAAGGGAAAAAAAGGTTGTGTCCATGGGGTAGGTGTTAAAGCAACGATAACATCTGCAGAAGAAAGACCATCTTCCAGCCAAACTAAGATGTCAACTTTTTTTAGCGGACAATGTGATAAGATCCCTTTCTTACGGCCACGCCAATCGCTACAAATTCCAGATGAGGCAAAAAAAAAACAGCAGGTGCTTCAACGGATATTAAGTGCTCCTTTAAATGAGCTCTCCTCCACCTCAACTTCAACATCACAAATACTCCAGTCCTCAGAGGTGTCACCCCAATCGCACTTGCTTCCTCACAGCTCCCAAGTCTCCAGCTGCCCGTCTGAGTATGGGGTAGAACAGATGGTTGAGTCTGCAGAGCTGTTTACTCATACTATAGCCTGGGAATCAGAGGTCAGCTCCAGAGCTTCTGTGAATCCAGACGAGGAAATGATCTGCATTGATGCCCAGAATCTTTATGAGTCGGATCCAGGAACAGACGCAGAAGGTTCTGACCATAATGTAGACCCTCGTTCCCAAACTGTGACTCCTGTTGGTGGAGACAATGAGGAAGACGATGATGAGACTCAAATACCTGATTGGAGCGACAACTTGAGTTTTTAGTCAGGGCAGGAAGAGGTTGGTTCTGAGGACGACGGGTGTGATAACACACAGGGTGATGATGACAAGGTTGGAGATCCCACTGACTGTCAACCCACAGTCAGCCAGTCGATGAGGTCAGTCGAGGAGGTGGAGGAGGATGCTAGTGACGACGAGGTCAGGTTGCGCCTTCCTGGACAGAAACGTAGTACTAGAAGCACGTCAACAACTGCATCCTCAAACACAACTCTGCCTCTGACCACATGTCGTGGTGGCTCTTCAGGTCGCATGGGTGCTAAGCCTTGCATAGCCTGGGCATTCTTTCAGATCGTTAAGGCTGACCCAGCTCGTGTTATCTGTAACATTTGTCAGCAAAAGCTAAGTAGAGGCCAAAAAATACATAGTTTGAGTACTCCATGCATGAACCGGCACATGGATATGAAGCATAAGTTGCAGTGGGAAGCTCACTGTGCTACAATGCGGCCTAGCCGGCCAGGCCAACCACCGTCTGCCACATCATGTGCATCCGCGGCCTCTTCATCCTCTGTGACTGGGGGGACAGCAGTCACACGTGTTTTGGGACGCAGACCTGCCACCTCTTTACCCGCAACAGCCAGCGTGATTGGCAGGTCATCATTTTCTTTGGAGGTGGAAACACCAGCTGGTGTTCAGCGCAGTCCGACATCGATAGCACCACCTTTAGATCAAGGCAACCTAACATGTCCACCTGCATCTTCCTCACAGATCGGCAGTTTGCCGGGGACACTCTTCTCAACCCCGTCTAAGCACAACAGCCAGTCCTCGGTCCCTCAGATGTGGACAAGTAAAAGACCATTTCCTCCCAGCCATGAGAAAGCTAAGAGGTTGAATTTCACCATCTGCAAGCTCTTGGCTACAGAAATGCTGCCTTTCCGCCTGGTGGACACAGAGGATTTTCGAGACCTTATGTCTGTCGCAGTGCCCCAGTACCAGATGCCCAGTCGGCACTACTTCTCAAAGAAAGGTGTGCCTGCGCTCCAACAGCATGTCGCACACAACATCACCGCTTCTTTGAGAAACTCTGTGTGTGACAGGGTGCATTTCACCACAGACACTTGGATGAGTAGGCATGGACAGGGGCGTTACATGTCGCTGACTGGGCACTGGGTAACTATGGTGACAGCAGGACAAGGGGCTGCTGTCCAAGTCTTGCCGTCCCCACGAGTTGTGCGTGAATCCTCTTTATCTCGAAGTTCCTCCATTTGCTTCTGCCTCCTCAACCTCCTCTCAGTCCTCCACCTGCACCCAAAGCCTGTCTGGTCATGCCACAAGCTTTCTAACTGCGCAGAAGGGATACTGCATACCTCCTTACTATGCTGGCAGCAGGTCTCAACGTCATCAGGCGGTTTTTACTTTGAAATGTCTCGGAAATGTGAGTCACACAGCTGAGGAGTTGTGGTCAGCTCTGGAGAACCAGTTTCATGAATGGTTGTCTCCACTGGACCTGAAACCAGGGAAGGCCGTGTGCAACAATGCTGCAAACCTGGGTGCGGCCCTTCGCAGGGGCAATGTCACACACGTGCATTGCATGGCTCACGTGTTGAACCTGGTTGTCCAGCAATTTTTAGCCCACTATCCCGGACTAGATGGCCTTCTGCAGAGGGCATGGTCGCTGTGTGCTCACTTCCGCCGTTCGCATCCTGCAGCTCAGCGACTTACATCTCTACAGAAGTCGTTGAGCCTGCCACTTCACCGGCTAAAATGCAATGTGCCTACCCGGTGGAATTCAACTCTGCACATGTTGCAGCGACTGTGGCAGCATCGACAAGCCCTGGTGCAATATGTTCTGACGTATAGCCTGGGCCAACGAGATCCAGAGGTGGGGCAAATCACGCTGGAGGAGTGGTCTCAGATCAAGGACCAACGCACCCTTCTGCACAGTTTTGAAATGGCGACGAAGATGTTTAGTGCTGACGATGCCATTATCAGCATGACTATTCCGGTGATTTACATGCTTAAGCACATGTTAAACAGAATTCGGAGTCAGGTGGTGGCACAAGAGGAGGTGGAGGAAGTAGAGGAGGAGGAGTTGTATGCGGAATGGCTGACATCTGCAAGGTCCAGACGGTTGGCAGCACCAAGGCGGCAGGCATGTGAGGGTGGGGGAGATGGTTTTACCAGGGCATATGGTAGCAGCTAAACTAGTGAGGAAGGTGCAGGAGCCCAGGAGGAAGTGGAGGACGAACTGATGGAAGACTCATCAGATGAGGGAGACCTTGATCACATTTCTGTTGTGCGAGGTTGGGGGGAGAGGGCAGAGGAAGGAAGCATGATTGTTACCTCGCCACCAACAAAACAGGGACTTGGTGCTCCTGGATGCGCAAGACACATGAGTGCCTTCTTGCTGCACTACCTGCAACATGACCCTCAGATTGTCAGAATTCGAAATAATCCTGGCTACTGGGTTGCCACTCTCTTACATCCATCTTTTCATTTTAATAAAGAACAAAACAATGGTCATTTTTGAAATTATAAGCATTAGCAGGTTATTAGAAACTGAAATCAAACAGTTTTCAACTCAAAACTTTATTCTAGGTGATGTTACATTTGCACATAGGGCCCCTTGTTCGAAAGGAGCTTCTGAACTCTCTCGTCCATTGAATTTGTCAGGTTTTGGATGGTTTCTGCTTCAATTGTTTTGCATGAGGACAGAATACCCTCCCAGAGCTGTTGCTTAGATGTGAACTGCCTCCCGCCATCATAGACTCTCCTTTTGATGATGCTCCAGAGGTTCTCAATGGGGTTAAGGTCAGGGGAGCATGGGGGTCACACCATAAGTTTGTCCCCTTTTATGCCCATATCAGCCAGAGATGCAGATGTGTTATGTGCAGCATGAGACGGTGCATTATCATGCATGAAAATGATCTTGCTGCGGAATACACGGTTCTTCTTCTTGAACCATGGCAGGAAGTGCTGTTTGAGAAACTCCACATACATTATGGAGTTCATCTTTACCCCTTCAGGGATCCTAAAGGGGCCGACAATCTCTCTCCCCATGATTCCAGCCCAAAACATTACTCCACCTCCTCCTTGTTGGCGCCATAGCCGGCACTCATCGGTGAACAAAACAGTTTTGAAGTCAGTCTTCATGTATTGTTTGGCCCACTGGAGATGTTTCTGCTTGTGTACAGTGGATAGAGGAGGTCGACAGGATGGCTTACGCACATCTGCAAACCTCTGAAGGACCCTGCATCTTGTTGTTCGGGGGACATTGGAGGCACCACAGCTTCAAAAACTTGTCTGCTGCTATGACAAGGCTTTTTTGCCGCTGCTCTTTTAACCTGACGTAATTGCCTGTAGGAAAGAGTCCTCAATTTTCCCTTATCAGCACGCACACGTGTGTACTGTGAATCAGCTACATACTTCTTGATTGTGCGATGATCAGGATGAAGTGTCTTGGCAATGTTGATTGTAGTTATGCCTTGACCTAAACACTCCACAATTTGTTGCGTCTCAGCAGCCGACACATCCTTTTTCTTTCCCATTTTGGCAGAAAATGTAGGCTGCTTAATAATGTGGGACAGCCTTCTTAAGTAGTCTTGCCTTTCATTGGACACACCTGCCAAACTAATTAGCATAGGTGTTTGCAATTGCTTACAGTGATATAAAGAGCCCTGACACACATCACCATCAATGAGTTTAACTGACAAACAAAAAAATTCTTCCCTTATCACTCCTAAACACTTTTTGCATAATAATTTGGAACACAGTGTACATGTGCTTTTCCACAAAACACCAGTGGTTCACGTAGTGAATCTTACAGTTCTAACTTGCCAACCGTGGTCTGTATGGAGTTGTTCAATAAAGGGCCCAAAATTAAGATAACATAGATGGGAGAGGTCTCTATGAATACGAATTCCTAAGTGTTTGATACCCTGTGAGGGCCAGGCAAAGGGAAAGTTGGACTGGATGGAATCCTGTATGGATTTGGGGAGGGAGACATCGAGGGCCTCAGTCTTCGCTGCATTGATTTTAAAATTTGACCATGTAACAAAGTGATCTATTTCAGCCATAACAGCAGGGATGGATATATGTGATTGAGTGATATATACTAGGACATCATCAGCAAATGCAGAGCACTTGTACTCGGTGCCTCCCACCTCAATCCACCTAATATTGGGGTTATGTCGAATTGATGAGAGCAGGAGCTCTGTCACTAGGATGTAAAAGAGAGGGGACAGAGGACATGCCTGCCTTGTCCCATTGGTGATTATGAAAGGTGATGAAAATGTTCCATTTACCTTCAGCCTAGGTGACGTATTGCGATACAGGGCCGTGATTTTGCCTATAAAAGGGTCCCCTAGACCCCTACCCCAAACTTTTTAAGAGAATAATAAATGGCGTACCAGGAGACTCTATGGAATGCTTTCTCAGCATCCAACGAGAGTATCTAATTACAAATTTTTAACTGCATCTAGCCCAGGAAATACTTTGTGCCTAGTAGCAGTGCCTGCTAGTCAGCGGATTATCCCAGCTGTTAAGCAAGCTACACCACCTGTAGAGTGGACACTTAATTTTTTCAAAGAAAATGGTTCGGGCCCCCGGGACACTCAGTGAAGAGCATCGGGGAGGCACCCCAAGGCACAGGGGCTGGGACTGGCAGTAGGACGCCTTGCGGTGGAACGCCAAGCTCGATCCTTATAAAAGCTTTATAACTGCAGCAGCTTTAGTGGACGCTACAGGAGCTGGAATTACCGCGGCTGCTGGCATGAGACTTGCCCTTCAATAGATCCTTGTAAAAGGATTTAAAGTGTACTCATTCAAATTAGAGAGACAATTTAAATTAAAAAGGTTAGACCTGCCTCCACCGCAGGGGGGATCGCTCGACCCACCAGCGGACTGGCACCAGTATTGGGAGAGGGGGGCTGGCCGTCAGGGTCCACCGCAGCTCTGCCACAAACCATGCGACACGGAGGTCGCACGGGCAGGAACGGACTGGCCGTGTCGGCTTCGCACTATTTTGGCTTTAGAAGGGCATGACATGCCTATATCTGTGTCTCCCCCTCCTTTTACTCCTCCACCTCTTTTCTTTTCGCATGACTATATGTACTTGTCACTTTTCCATGTGTTAGTTGTGTCTAGTGAGCAGTTTGTCAGCTTTTGGACACCTTTGAAGTGTTTTCTATGTGTTTTCTATGTGTTTCTAAGTGTTTTTGTTTGCCTGCCATTGGTTTTAACGGTGTTCGACGAATAGTTCGACGAATAATTTGGGGAACATATGGGTGTTCGACAAACCGAACCGAACTTGAACACTACGGGGGTGGCTCAACACTAAATATAACAAAGGAGTGGCTTCAGAACAACTCTGTTACCATTCTTGACTGGCCCAGCCAGAGCCCTGACCTAAACCCAATTGAGCATCTCTGGAGAGACCGGAAAATGTCTGTCCACCAACGTTCACCATCCAACCTGACGGAACTGGAGAGGATCTGCAGTGAAAATCCAGGTGTGAAAAACTTTTGCATCATTCCCAAGAAGACTCATTGCTGTACTATCTCAAAAGGGTGCTTCTACTCAATACTGAGCAAAAGGTCTGAATACTTAAGACCATGCGATATTTCAGTTTTTCTTTTTTAATAAATTTGCAAACATTTCTACATTTCTGTTTTTTTTCAGTGAAGATGGGGTGCAGAGTGTACTTTAATGAGAAAAAAAATAACTTTTTAGATTTTACCAAATGGCTGCAATGAAACAAAGAGTGAAAAATTTAATGGGGTCTGAATACTTTCCGTACGCACTGTATTTGTGGAAGAAATTCATATGGTTATTCTTCCATAATAACCATTTGAAGTTTTATGCTAATTCGGTGCAAGTTCGGACATTGCACTAGAACTATTCCTGCCTATCTGTGGATTCCCTGGTTCCTTGGGCTTGCTCCAGTCTTTGAATTAGAGGTCTCTGCTTTCTCAGTGACCTGGCTTATATGGCTGAAATCTAGCATCGGCAGCATCATTGCCATGGGCGTCACATGTGCAGATTGAGTTCCCAGCTCAATTAAATCATTTAGAAATGACTGGACATGCACTGCCCACGGGATATGTCTGATAGTATTTGTGTCCACCATGCGACAAATTAAGTTTGAGACAAAAATGATGGTTATTCTTGTGCAATATTCATGTATTAATGATGGCACTGGTGACTTATTCATGTTGTGATGATGGTTCTGGAGCTGTATTAATGTACTAATGGTGGTTCTGGTGCTGTGTTCTTGTACTGATATAGGTTCTTGTGATTTATTCATGTGCTAATGGTGGTTTTGGTGACTACAGTGGTGTGAAAAAGTGTTTGCCCCCTTCTTGATTTCTTATTCTGTTGTATATGTGCCACATTTAAATGTTTTAGATGACAAAACAAATTTAAATATTAGACAAAGATAACACAAGTAAATACACAATGCAGTTTTTAAATGAAGGTCTTTATTTTAAAGGGAAAAATAAATTGAAACCTTCAGGGCCCTTTGTGAAAAGTCATTGTCTCCCCCCCACCACCAAAACATAAATTAACTGAGGTTTATCACATCTTTGGGAATCTGAGTTTAATTTCCATAGCCACTGTAAGGCAGCGGTGTTCACACCGTGCAGTAACTGAGGCAGTGACCCAAGCAAGTCCAACATAAGCAGCTTTTATTCAGCAAAACTTACAGGTGAACAGAAAGTCCTCCGGTTTGCAGCCGGGTAAACACAAGTCCATAACAATGGCCGCGCTGGGCCTGCTCAGAGCCTGACAGGTGCAGAGCCTTCGCAGGCGTGGTTTCAGCTGCTCACAGGCCCGCCGAGCTTTCCTGCAATGCTCCTAGCAGGTCCCAACACTGAAAAACACAAATCCTTAATGCAGGGTTTTTAAAGGACCTGTGGCAAGAGCCACTGGAAAACCCGGGTTGGAGGGAGGAGGCCGCCCCACTGCCTACCTGTAGCCTCCTCCAAGAAATGAAGGCCCTGCCAGGTTTTACTAATCTGCCTTAGCCAGATAAACTGACCAGGTCAATACTCACCTTCATTCCTGCATTGCAGCCGCAGGTGTGTCTGTGACTGCAATGCACTCCAATGGATTTAATAGGACTCTGTACACATTCTGGGGATATATAACGTCCCTCGTATACGATCCCAGTCACTGCCTCACATATCCCCCCTTCTGTTAAAACTTGAGGGGTTGAAAATTTGTCACCATACAGGGTGCCCGGGACAGGGCATCCGCGTTTGCCTGCGACTTATACAGAGAGACTGAAATTTTACAGTGACAGAAACCGCCTGTTGACTCGCGCATTCCTCGATGACTCCTAACTGGAGCATTTGTTTTACCTCAGCCATGCCGGCTTGCCTCCGTGTTTCAGGTACCCGGTATGGTCTCATTCGTACCCTTACCCCAGGTTCAGTGACACTGTCATCTTGGAGAACTGCAGTCCTACCCAGTAGCTCTGAGAGTACGTCTGTATTCTGCTGCACCAGCGAGCGAACCTCCTGTCTCTGCTGTTTAGGGAGAGAATCACTTATCCTGACCCCTCCCCCAGACGCACCCCTGGCTGAGGGTACACGTACTACCACCTGATCACTCTTGTTACAAGACCTGACCGTGGCTCTTTTATTATATGTGCGCCTCCGTGTTGCCTGGGCATCTAACAGATGTTCTTTCATGATGGGCATGACCACCGTGATCCGGTCCTGCATACTAGCCACGTGTTCAATTATACTCCTATGTGGAGTCGGCTCTTGTTCCCACGTCTCTTTGGCTACGTCCAACAGACCCCTAGGGTGTCTGCCGTACAATAACTCAAAGGGAGAGAACCCTGTGGAAGCCTGGGGTACCTCATGGACGGCGAACATCAAATAGGGTAGTAACTAGTGTTGAGCCACCCCCGTAGTGTTCGGGTTCGGTTCGGTTCGTCGAACACCGGGATGTTCGAGGAACTGTTCGTCGAACTGTTCGTCGAACACCTTAGAACACCGTCGTACACCGTTAAAACCAATGGCAGGCAAACAAAAACACATAGGAACACATAGAAAACACCTTCAAAGGTGTCCAAAAGCTGACAAACTGCTCAGAAGACGCTTTCTTTAAAAAAGCCGGCCGGCAATTCAGCAGCGGCATACACCGGTACCCGACAATTTAGACATGAAGGAATAGAGCATCACACATAGATTAGATAGATAGAAACATGTCAGTCACATATATATGAAGTACAGTGACAGTGTTGCTTACTGTACTTGTCATTTAGTGTAAAGGATTTATTAAAAAATATAATAGTGTTTTCGTGCACCATCTCTTTAAAAAAGCCGGCCGGCAATTCAGCAGCGGTACCCGACAATTTAGAATAGAAGGAATAGAGAATCACACATAGATTAGATAGATAGAAACATGTCAGCCACATATATACGAAGTACAGTGACAGTGTTGCTTACTGTTCTTGTCATTTAGTGTAAAGGATTTATTAAAAAATATAATAGTGTTTTCGTGCACCGTCTCTTTAAAAAAGCCGGCCGGCAATTCAGCAGCGGTACCCGACAATTTATAACAGACAGAATAGAGCTTCACACATAGATTAGATAGATAGAAACATGTCAGTCACATATATATGAAGTACTGTGACAGTGTTGCTTACTGTACTTGTCATTTACTGCAAAGGATTTATTAAAAAAAATAATAGTGTTTTCATGCACCGTCTCTTTAAAAAAGCCGGCCGGCAATTCAGCATCTGTACCCGACAATTTATAACAGACAGAATAGAGCTTCACACATAGATTAGATAGATAGAAACATGTCAGTCACATATATAATAAGTACAGTGACAGTATTGGTTACTGTACTTGTCATTTAGTATTAAAATAAAGGATTTATTATTAAAAAAAATTGGCGTGGGGTTCCCCGTAATTTTAGTCTCTAGCGGAGGTTAAGCAGACAGCTGGGGCAGATGTTTGAAGCCTGGGAAGGGGGTAATACCCACGGAGCTTCCCAGGCTACTAATATCAGCCCCCAGCTGAATACCTAGCCTTTACTAGCTATTAAAATGGAGGACCCCCCCAAAAAATGACGTGGGGTCCCCCCTAATTTAATAGCTAGCAAAGGCTAGGCAGACAGCTGGGGGCTGATATTAATAGCCCAGGAAGGGAGCCATGAATATTGGCCCCCTCCCAGGCTAGAAACACCAGCCGTCAGCCGCCCCAGAAATGGCGCACCCACATAAATTGTCGGGTACCGGTGTATGCCGCTGCTGAATTGCCGGCTTTTCATGTTTCACTGTGAGCACTGTTCCCATCGATTTGGGCAATCACTGTAATGCCACAACCACCATGGCTGTGGCATTACAGTGAGTGGCAGACAATCCCTGCATGATTGGTGCTCTAAATAGCGCCAGACATGCAGGACACGCTTTTGGTGCACGAACAGTTATCGAACATAACCTCGAACAGCCGAATTTTTTGCAAATCGTTCGGGTTCGTCGAACAACTCGAACACCACCCAAAACAGCTCGAATTTGAGATTGGCGAACAGTTCTAGTCGAACACCGCTCATCTCTAGTAGTAACATGTCTCTATCCCTTCCGTCCTTAGAAACCACCTTTTTTAACATGGATTCGAGGGTTTTATTGAACCGTTCTACAAGCCTGTCGGTTTGAGGGTGGTACGCCGAGGTGTGCAATTGTTTTGTTTTTAGTAGTTTGCACAGTTCCCTTGTCACCTTGGACATAAAAGGGGTCCCTTGATCCATCAGGATCTGCTTAGGTAGTCCAAGGGGACAGAACATGGCAAAGAGCTCCCGTGCAATCAGTTTCGCCAAGGTGTGGAGTAGCGGTATAGTCTCCGCTATGTGGCTCCGGGTGGCACAGTCGACGACCACAAGTATATGTTGGTGGCCATGAGCGGATATTACAATGGGCCCTACCAAGTCTATTGCAATCCATTCAAAAGGTACCTCTATCACTGGCGGAGGTACCAATGGGCTACGGAAGCTTGCGGTGGGTGTGGTCAGCTGACATTCGGGGCAGGATTCGCAGTACTTTTGAACCTCCGCGTAAACCCTGGTCAAAAGAACCGCTGCAAGATACGCTCTTGCGCCTTTTTAACCCCTAAGTGTTCACCTAGCAGGTGTGTGTGTGCCACCTCCAGAACCACCCGACGGTACGACGGAGGTACCACTAACTGTTCCACGACCTCGTCCCTGATTTTGTCTCCCCTATAGAGCAACTCACCATTGACCACCATGTGTGGAATCACAGTATCTGTACCGGGCTGTTGAGCTACACCATTTACCTCTGACACTCTTTTCCGCTCCCGAGTCAGGGTGGGATCCTGTAGCTGAGCTGTCCCAAACGTGCCCTGGGACACTTCGAGCTCAGGGATCAATGGGGTCTCCTCGACCTCTCCTGCCAGCATCTCTAGGGGAAACCTATCGGGGTTACACTCTGTCCCTAGGTTGGACATCCCTACGGCAGGTACCCCCGACTCGGGTTCTTCGGGTACATCGCCCATAATAAATTTTACCGGGTAAGAGTGTTTTTTGTTTTTCTACAGAGTCCAGAACAGGGGCAAGTCTCTTCCCAACACAGTCCCATAGGGAAGAGTTTTTACCACCCCCACCACATGTTTCGTGTCCCCACATGGTGTGGACAACACTACCTCCGCGGTTGGGTATTCTCGGAGGTCCGCATGGATACACACAACCATGGATACCCACAACCATGGATACACACAACGGTCCGTCCTCTGGGGTTGTCTCCTGCCACCAGCGACTCATGTACCAAAGTCACTAGGCTCCCTGAGTCTAAGAGGGCCTCCATTGGGTACCCATTAACCAGTACCTGGCACAGTTGGGGTTCACTGTCCGGGGAGTTGGCACTCGTAGAGCAGACGGTCTGGGTGTACAGTGAGACCCGACGGTTATACCCACAGTCCATGGGCTCTGTAGTCAGGGGGCAGTTAGCAACCATGTGTCCCGGCCCCTGAAACTGCCAGCACCTAATGGCTGACGTACTGTTAGATCTTGTGACATTTTGAGAGGGAACCGATCTCCTGCCACTCTCACTCTGGGGTTCCCCTTCAGCACGGGTATGGTGCTGACTGTCCTCAGCAGAGGGACACACCCTCTTTCCCTGATCCTGGTCTGGCAGGGTCTGGTGTGACAGCTGCGAGGGGGCAGTGTCCCGTAAAAAGTCCTGAGTTACCGAGTACCGCTCGATCAGGCTGACCACCCAACGTTGGATAGCGGCCGGCAGAGTCCTCACCAGCCGGTCGACCACCACCCTCTCCACCATCTGGGCTGGAGTCAAAGTCTCCGGCTGGAGCCACCTCCTTACCAGCTGCAGAAGGTCATAAGCCTGAGACAGGGCGGGTCGAGTCTCCACAAAGGCCCATGAAAATATGCGCTGAGCCCTCACGTATGTATTGACCCCCAGTCGGACAAGGATCTCACCTTTGAGCCTCTGGAAGTCCTGGGCATCCTCCCAACTGAGGTAGAAGTAGGCCTTCTGGGCATTGCCGACCAAAAACGGAGCCACCACTTCTGCCTACTAGCTGGCTGATTTGTTTTCCAGCACTGCCGTGCGTTCATAGATGGTAAGGAAGGCTTCTATGTCGTCCTCCTGTCCCATCTTCCTCATCGCTGAGCGAACCTTGTCCAGGGCCTCTCGACGTTCTGGAGCTGGTGCCGTAGGCATCTCCTGCAGGGCTGTGAGCTGCTGTACGATCAGCTCATTGGTGTGCTGCTGCTGCTTGAGCTGCTCCTGCTGCTTGAACTGCTCCTGCTGCTGACGCTGCATGAAGACCAATTGCCTTAACAGCCCCTCCATTTTGTCCACGGGGTTGGGCTGAAAGGTGGCCGGCCGGATTGTGGTCATGCAGCTGTCGGTGGGGTATGCTTCAGTCACAATGCCCACATTCTCCACCAATCTGTAAGGCAGCGGTGTTCACACCGTGCAGTAACAGAGGCAGTGACCCAAGCAAGTCCAACATAAGCAGCTTTTATTCAGTAAAACTTACAGGTAAACAGAAAGTCCTCCGGTTCACAGCCTGGTTAAAACAAGTCCATAACAATGGTTGCTGGGGGCAACGGCCGCGCTGGGCCGCTCAGAGCCTGACGGGTGCAGAGCCTTCCCAGGCGTGGGTTCAGCTGCTCACAGGCCTGCCGAGCTTTCCTGCTATGCTCCTAGCAGGTCCCAACACTGAACAACACAAATCCTTAATGCAGGGTTTTTAAAGGACTTGTGGTAAGAGCCACTGGAAAACCAGGGCTGGAGGGAGGAGGCCGCCCCACTGCCTTCCTGTAGCCTCCTCCAAGAAATGAAGACCCTGCCAGGTTTGATTTACTAATCTGCCTTACCCAGATAGCCTGACCAGGTCAATTCCTGCATTTCAGCCGCAGGTTTGTCTGTGACTGCAATGCACTCCAGTGGATTTAATAGGTCTCTGTACACATTCTGGGGATATATAACGTCCCTCGTATACGATCCCAGTCACTGCCTCACACCACACACTGGCCTGATTACTGCCACACCTGTTCTCAATCAAGAAATCACTTAAATAGGACCTGCCTGACAAAGCAAAGTAGACCAAAATATCCTCAAAAGCTAGGCATCATGCTGCAATCCAAAGAAATTCAGGAACAAATGAGAAACAAAGTAATTGAGATATATCAGTCTGGAAAAGGTTGCAAAGCCATTTCTAAAGCTTTGGGACTCCAGCAAACCAGTGAGAGTCATTATCCACACAAAGCAAAAACATGGAACAGTGGTGAACCTTCCCAGAAGTGGCCAGCAAACCAAAATTACCCCAAGAGCGCAGCGATGACTTATCCAAGAGGTCACAAAAGACCCCACAACAACATCCAAAGAACTGCAGTCCTCACTTGCGTCAGTTAAGGTCAGTGTTCATAGTTCCACCATAAGAAAGAGACTGGGCAAAAATGGCATGCATGGCAGAGTTCCAAGACTAAAACCACTGCTGAGCAAAAAGAACATAAAGGCTCATCTCAGTTTTGCCAGAAAACATCTTGATGATCGCCAAGACTTTTGGGAGAATACTCTGCGGACTGACGAGACAAAATTGAACTTTTTGTAAGGTGTAGGTCCCATTACATCAGGTGTAATAGTAACATAGCATTTCAGAAAAGGAACATTATACCAACAGTAAAATATGGTGGTGGTAGTGTGATGGTTTGGGGCTGTTTTGCTTCTTCAAGACCTGGAAGACAAGCTGTGATAAATAGAACCATGAATTCTGCTGTCTACCAAAAAGTCCTGAAGTAGAATGTGTAGCATCGGCGTCTCTGCCTCCTGCCAGGCAGAGACGCCTTCCCTCTCACCTCCCCCCTCCCCGCGTGGAGTCCTCCAGCGCTCCTCTTCCTGCAGTGGCCGGCGCGTGCTCCTTCCCAGGCACTGTGATTAGGGCGCGCTCTCCCTCTCTCTTAAATGGGCCGCGCGCGCCGTCCTAAGGAGTCCCCGGCCAATTGCCGGAGGACCTTCCATATATAAGGCACCTCCTCCAAAATGGAGGTGCCCGAGCAAAAGTTGTTGCACAAGTATACTTATCTCTGCTTCAGCCCTCAGGTCCCGTTGCCAGCCTGACTACCAGTCCTGTCTGCCAGCTTGTCTACTCTCCAGCCCGACAGTCTGTCTCCGGTCATCCGCCAGTCTGTCTATGGGCAAGTTCACCTGCTTACCAGGAAGCACCTGCCTGTCACCTGCCTGCTACCTGCCGTGCTTGCTAACCCGCTCACCTGGGAGCGCTCGTCTGTTACCGTCTGTTACCTGCTAGCCTACCTGGAGGCTCTGCCGTCACTTGCCGTGACCACCTGCCTGCTAGCCTAGAGACTTCACCCTGCTTGGCCGTCACTTGCCGTGACCACCTGATAGCCTACCTGGAGGCTCCTGCCGTCACTTGCCGTGACCACCCGCCTGGTAAACCTAAAGACTACTACCTGCTCTGCTGTCACGTACCGTGACCACCTGTCAGCTATACCAGAGACTTCTGCCTGCTTGCTGTGTCCAACCGTCATACCGGTCAGTCCCAGCCATCTGACCCGTGGGAGCCACCTGCTCTCTTACAAGGTCGTCCCCAGAGTAGCACCTGGTCACTCTGCCCGGATCCTCCCTGGTCACGGAGTCGTTAGCCGCCGTCCGACCAGGGTCGATTCGGGTTGATACTTAGTTACGCCCCTCTGGGTCCCTCCTTGCACCGCAGCACAGAGGTACCACCACCCGGACCCGTAACAGAATGTCTGGCCATCTGTTCAAGATCTCAAGCTGAAGCACACTTGGGTTATGCAGCAGGACAATGATCTAAAACACATCAGCAAGTCCACCTCTGAATGGCTTAAGAAAAGCAAAATTAAGACTTTAAAGTGGCCTAATGAAAGTCCTGACCTTAATCTGATTGAGATGCTGTGGCATGACCTTAAAAAGGCAGTTCATGCTCAGGAACCCTCCAATGTGGCTGAATTACAGCAATTTTGTAAAGATGAGTGGGCCAAAATTCCTCCAGAGCGTTGTAAAAGACTCATGGCCAGTTATAGCAAACGCTTGATTGCAGTTGTTGCTGTTAAGGGCGGCCCAACAAGTAATTAGGTTTAGGGGGAAATCGCTTTTTCACACAGGGCTCTGTAAGTTTGGATTTCTTTTTCCCTTAATAATAAAGACCTTCATTTAAAAACTGCATTTTGGGTTTACTTGTGTTATCTTTGTCTTATATTAACATTTCTTTTGTGATCTGAAGCATTTAAATGCGACAAACATGCAAAAGAATAAGAAATCAGGAAGTGGGCAAACACTTTTTCACACCACTATATTCATTTAGTGATGATGGTTCTGGTGATGTATTGATATACAGCAGGGTTCCCCAACTCCAGTCCTCAAGGCCCACCAACAGGTCATGTTTTCAGGATTTCCTTAGTATTGCACAGGTGATAATTCCATCATCAGCACAGGCAATAGTTACATCACCTGTGCAATACTAAGGAAATCCTGAAAACATAACCTGTTGGTGGGCCTTGAGGACTGGAGTTGGGGAACCCTGATATACAGGATAGTGGCAGCTTGTGAACAGAAACTGCCTGTAGAATGGTTTGATCACTGCTATTAGCCACTTCTCTGCTTTCAAAGCCTCAGGTGGTTAAGATAAGTGAGAACAGAGGGAACATATGCACAGCAAGTGATTTTGACATTGTTGTGCGCTATGTTCATTCTTTTTGGCATTTTTTTTAATGCTTGAAAAATATGTTATGTTCACATAACCTTAGGGTGACGTGCAGCTGCAATGTTTGCATGGTCCATCACTTCATTGCTAAGAAAAGTAAGCTAAAAGATGCTTTTATTTTGCATTAAAAACACAGTTAATAGGGATTTATCTCCAAGACCAGAAATGTCACATACTTACTTGTAACAAAGGTAGCATTTTACTGTAGGTCAGTGCCATATTTAAACTCACCAAGCTGTTCAGTACGACCCATAATTAGAGATGAGCGGTGTTCGACTCGAACTGTTCGCCAATCTTAAATTCGAGCTGTTTTGGGCGGTGTTCGTGCCGTTCGGCGAACACGAACAATTTGGAAAAAATTCGGCTGTTCGAGGTTATGTTCGATAACTGTTCGTGCACCAAAATCATAACTGGATTTTTTCTCAGTAATGCTGAAAATTAATGTTAATACGCAGTTTGAGTGTACAGCGGGGCAGGGGGAGGGGCAGGGGATGGATCTCTGCATAAATAATGAAGATCTCCAATTTTTTTTCTCTTTCCCGCATTTACAGTGGGGAGGTGCAATCTGTCAGCCTATCAGCAGCGCACACATGGAGCGAACTGCTTTTTTTCACACAAGCAAGGGCATGTGTCATTGGCAGTATATGTCACATGTCCTTGCCCTATAAGACCCAGCCATTTTCCACGTAGCCACCATTTTCTCACTGCTGCAGCTGCGTGTTAGACGGCACTGCTGTTGCTGTGTGCGCTATACTTTGAGTGTTAATTGCAAGCCAATTTTTGCACAAATTTACAGATAGCTTGGGAGTAGGGAATAGTTGTGATTGCAGTCCTTTTGAGGACTAGGTTACATCATTTCCTACGACTTTATCAGGCAGGTCTGTGCTCTTAAATAGATAGGTTGGGAGTAAAGACTAATTGTAATTGCAGTCCTTTTGAGGGCTAGGTTACATCAATTCCTATCACTTTTATTAGGCAGGTCTGTGCTCTTAAATAGATAGGTTGGGAGTAAAGACTAATTGTAATTGCAGTCCTTTTGAGGGCTAGGTTACATCAGTTCCTATCACTTTTATGAGGCAGGTCTGTGCTCTTAAATAGATAGTTTGGGAGTAGGGACTAATTGTAATTGCAGTCCTTTTGAGTGCTAGGTTACATAAGTTCCTATCACTTTTTACCAGGCAGGTCTGTGCCAGTGCTGTGCAAGTTTTTTTTCACAGCATTTGGCTAAATCTAGCTAAGCAAATCCTTTTTGGCCTCTTGCAGTGTGTGTTAGTCAGTGGAGTAGCATATCTGTGTTGCAAGCTACACCACCTGTGTATAGAATACAATTTTTTTTACTGCACTTAGCCAAGTAAAACCTTTTGGGCATAGCATCATTCTATTAGTCCATCTATACTAACCTCCACCAGGTTTCAAATTCAAAATAATTTTTATCTGCATCTAGCTCTGAAAAAATATTTGGGGTTGTAGCAGTGTGTGGGACTTGTTCTATTACTCCATCTATGCTAACCTCCACCAGGTTGCAAATTCAAAATAATTTTTATCTGCATCTAGCTCTGAAAAAATATTTGGGCTTGGGCTTGTAGCAGTGTGTGGGACTTGTTCTATTAGTCCATCTATACTAACCTCCACCAGGTTGCAAATTCAAAATAATTTCTTTCTGCATCTAGCTCTGAAAAAATATTTGGGCTTGGGCTTGTAGCAGTGTGTGAGACTTGTTCTATTAGTCCATCTATTCTAACCTCCACCAGGTTGCAAATTCAAAATAATTTTTATCTGCATCTAGCTCTGAAAAAATATTTGGGATTGGGCTTGTAGCAGTGTGTGGGACTTGTTCTATTAGTCCATCTATACTAACCTCCACCAGGTTGCAAATTCAAAATAATTTTTATCTGCATCTAGCTCTGAAAAAATATTTGGGCTTGGGCTTGTAGCATTGTGTGGGACTTGTTCTATTAGCCCATCTATACTAACCACCACCAGGTTGAAAATTCAAAATAATTTTTATCTGCATCTAGCTCTGAAAAAATATTTGGGCTTGGGCTTGTAGCAGTGTGTGGGACTTGATCTATTAGTTCATCTATACTAACCTCCACCAGGTTCCAAATTCAAAATAATTTTTATCTGCATCTAGCTCTGAAAAAATATTTGGGCTTGGGCTTGTAGCAGTGTGTGGGACTTGTTCTATTAGTCCATCTATACTAACCTCCACCAGGTTGCAAATTCAAAATAATTTTTATCTGCATCTAGCTCTGAAAAAATATTTGGGCTTGGGCTTGTAGCAGTGTGTGGGACTTGTTCTATTAGTCCATCTATACTAACCTCCACCAGGTTGCAAATTCAAAATAATTCTTATCTGCATCTAGCTCTGAAAAAATATTTGGGCTTGGGCTTGTAGAAGTGTGTGGGACTTGTTCTATTAGTCCATCTATACTAACCTCCACCAGGTTGCAAACTCAAAATAATTTTTATCTGCATCTAGCTCTGAAAAAATATTTGGGCTTGGGCTTGTAGCAGTGTGTGGGACTTGTTCTATTAGTCCATCTATACTAACCTCAACCAGGTTGCAAACTCAAAATAATTTTTATCTGCATCTAGCTCTGAAAAAATATTTGGGCTTGGGCTTGTAGCAGTGTTTGGGACTTGTTCTATTAGTCCATCTATACTAACCTCCACCAGGTTGCAAATTCAAAATAATTTTTATCTGCATCTAGCTCTGAAAAAATATTTGGGCTTGGGCTTATAGCAGTGTGTGGGACTTGATCTATTAGTCCATCTATACTAACCTCCACCAGGTTGCAAATTCAAAATAATTTTTTTCAGCATCTAGCTCTGAAAAAATATTTGGGCTTGGGCTTGTAGCAGTGTGTGGGACTTGTTCTATTAGTCCATCTATACTAACTTCCACCAGGTTGCAAACTCAAAATAATTTTTATCTGCATCTAGCTCTGAAACAATATTTGGGCTTGGGCTTGTAGCAGTGTGTGGGTCTTGTTCTATTAGTCCATCTATACTAACCTCAACCAGGTTGCAAATTCAAAATAATTTTTATCTGCATCTAGCTCTGAAAAAATATTTGGGCTTGGGCTTGTAGCAGTGTGTGGGACTTGTTCTATTAGTCTATCTATACTAACCTCCACCAGGTTGCAAATTCAAAATAATTTTTATCTGCATCTAACTCTGAACAAATATTTGGGCTTGGGCTTGTAGCAGTGTGTGGGTCTTGTTCTATTAGTCCATCTATACTAACCTCCACCAGGTTGCAAATTCAAAATAATTTTTATCTGCATCTAGCTCTGAAAAAATATTTGGGCTTGGGCTTGTAGCAGTGTGTGGGACTTGTTCTATTAGTCCATCTATACTAACCTCCACCAACTGTGTATGTAATAAAATTGTTTTACTGCGTCTAACCCAGCCAATGCTTTTGGGCTAATACCACAGTTTGGCCACTCAGCTCTGCTCGGTTCCCATCTATTGTTTTTTGTGCAAACAACTCCAGAGTTGTCAATTAGTTAACCACCAAAATGAGTGGAAAAAGGCCTGCTGCTGGTGGAAAGGGGAATAGGCGTGTTGGGAAGGGAAAAAAAAGGTTGTGTCCGTGGGGTAGGTGTTAAAGCAACAGTAACATCTGCAGAAGAAAGACCATCTTCCAGCCAAACTAAGATGTGTACTTCTTTTAGCTGACAATGTGATAAGATCCGTTTCTTACGGCCACGCCAATCGCTACAAATTCCAGATGAGGCACAAAAACAGCAGGTGCTTCAATGGATATCAAGTGCTCCTTTAAGTGGGCTCTCCTCCACCTGAACTTCAACATCACAATCGCACTTGCTTCCTCACAGCTCCCAAGTCTCCAGCTGCCCGTCTGAGTATGGGGTAGAACAGATGGTTGAGTCTGCAGAGCTGTTTACTCATACTATAGCCTGGGAATCAGAGGTCGGCTCCAGAGCTTCTGTGAATCCAGACGAGGAAATGATCTGCACTGATGCCCAGAATCCTTATGAGTCGGATCCAGGACCAGACGCAGAAGGTTCTGACCATAATATAGACCCTCGTTCCCAAACTGGAACTCCTGTTGGTGGAGACAATGAGGAAGACGATGATGAGACTCAAATACCTGATTGGAGCGACAACTTTAGTTTTTTGTCAAGGCAGGAAGAGGTTGGCTCTGAGGATGACAGGTGTGATAACACACAGGGTGATGATGACGAGGTTGGAGATCCCACTTACTGTCAACCCACAGTCAGCCAGTCGATGAGGTCAGCAGAGGAGGTGGAGAAGGATGCTAGTGACAAAGAGGTCAGGTTAAGCCTTCCTGGACAGAGACGTAGTACTGGAAGCACGTCAACAACTGCATCCTCAAACACAACTCTGCCTCTGACCACAAGTCGTGGTGGCTCTTCAGGTCGCATGGGTGCTAAGCCTTGCATAGCCTGGGCATTTTTTCAGATCGATAAGGATGACCCAACTCGTGTTATCTGTAACATTTGTCAGCAAAAGCTAAGTAGAGGCCAAAAAATACATAGTTTGAGTACTTAATGCATGAACCGGCACATGGATATGAAGCATAAGTTGCAGTGGGAAGCTCACTGTGCTACAATGCGGCCTAGCCAGGCAGGCCAACCACCGTCTGCCTCATCTTGTGCATCCGCGGCCTCTTCATCCTCTGTGACTGGGGGGACAGCAGTCACACCTGTTTTGGGACGCAGACCTGCCACCTCTTTAACCGCAACAGCCAGCGTGATTGGCAGGTCATCATTTTCTTTGGAGGTGGAAACACCAGCTGATGTTCAGCGCTGTCCAACATCGATAGCACCACCTTTGGATCAAGGCAACCTAACATGTCCGCCTGCATTTTCCTCACAGACCGGCAGTTTGCCTGGAACACCCTTCTCAACCCCGTCTAAGCACAACAGCCAGTCCTCGGTCCCTCAGATGTGGACAAGTAAAAGACCATTTCTGCCTAGCCATGAGAAAGTTAAGAGGTTGAATTTCACCATATGCAAGCTCTTGGCTACAGAAATGCTGCCTTTCCGCCTGGTGGACACAGAGGATTTTCGAGACCTTATGTCCGTCGCAGTGCCCCACTACCAGATGCCCAGTGGGCACTACTTCTCAAAGAAAGGTGTGCCTGCGCTCCACCAGCATATCGCACACAACATCACCGCTTCTTTGAGAAACTCTGTGTGTGACAGGGTGCATTTCACCACAGACACTTGGACGAGTAGGCATGGACAGGGGCATTACATGTTGCTGACTGGGCACTGGGTAACTATGGTGGCAGCAGGACAAGGGGCTGCTGTCCAAGTCTTGCCGTCCCCACGAGTTGTGCGTCAATCCTCTTTATGTCAAAGTTCCTCCACTGCTTCTGCCTCCTCAACCTCCTCTCGGTCCTCCACCTGCACCCAAAGCTTGTCTGGTCATGCCACAAGCTTTCTAACTGCGCAGAAGGGATGCTGCACACCTCCTTACTATGCTGACAGCAGGGCTCAACGTCATAAGGTGGTTTTTACATTGAAATGTCTGGGAAATGTGAGTCACACAGCTGAGGAGTTGTGGTCAGCTCTGGAGAACCAGTTTCATGAATGGTTGTCTCCACTGGACCTGAAACCAGGGAAGGCTGTGTGTGACAATGCTGTAAACCTGGGTGCGGCCCTTCGCCGGGGCAATGTCACACACGTGCCTTGTATGGCTCACATGTTGAACCTGGTTGTCCAGCAATTTTTAGGCCACTATCCCGGACTAGATGGCCTTCTGCATGGTCACGGTCGCTGTGTGCTCATTTCCGCCGTTCGCTTCCCGTAACTCAGCGACTTACATCTCTACAGAAGTCGTTGGGCCTGCTACTTCACCGGCTAAAATGCGATGTGCCTACCCGGTGGAATTCAACTCTGCACATGTTGCAGCGACTGTGGCAGCACCGACAAGCCCTTGTGCAATACGTTCTGACGTATAGCCTGGGCCAACGAGATCCAGAGGTGGGGCAAATCACGCTGGAGTAGTGGTCTCAGATCAGGGACCTATGCACCCTTCTGCACAGTTTTGAAATGGCGACGAAGATGTTTAGTGCTGACGATGCCATTATCAGCATGACTATTCCGGTGATTTACATGCTTAAGCACATGTTAAACAGAATTCAGAGTCAGGTGGTGGCACAAAAGGAGGTGGAGGAAGTAGAGGAGGAGGAGTTGTATGCGGAAGGGCTAACATCTGCAAGGACAAAACGGTCGGCATCACCAAGGCAGCAGGCATGTGAGGGTGGGGGAGATGGTTTTACCAGGGCGCATGGTAGCAGCCTAACTAGTGAGGAAGGTGCAGGAGGACGAACTGATGGAAGACTCATCAGATGAGGGAGACCTTGATCACATTTCTGTTGTGCGAGTTTGGGGGGAGAGGGCAGAGGAAGGAAGCATGATTGTTACCTCGCCACCAACACAACAGGGACTTGGTGCTCCTGGATGCGCAAGACACATGAGTGCCTTCTAGCTGCACTACCTGCAACATGACCCTCGAATTGTGAGAATAAGAAATAATCCTGACTACTGGGTTGCCACACTGTTAGATCCCAGGTACAAAAGTAAATTTGCAGAAATTATTCCTGCCATAGAAAGAGATGCACGCATGCAGGAGTATCAGCAGAGACTGTTGCAGAATCTTACATGTGCTTTTCCCCAAAACACTAGTGGTGCACGTAGTGAATCTCACAGTTCCAACTTGCCAAACGTGGGACCGTTAGGGGTGTTCAGCCCTTAAAACGTAACAGAAACACAGTATCTGCTGGTAACTAGTGTTGAGCCACCCCCATAGTGTTCGGGTTCGGTTCGGTTCGTCGAACACCGGGATGTTCGAGGAACTGTTCGTCGAACTGTTCGTCGAACACCTTAGAACACCGTCGAACACCGTTAAAACCAATGGCAGGCAAACAAAAACACATAGGAACACATAGAAAACACCTTCAAAGGTGTCCAAAAGCTCACAAACTGCTCAGAAGACGCTTTCTTTAAAAAAGCCGGCCGGCAATTCAGCAGCGGCATACACCGGTACCCGACAATTTAGACATGAAGGAATAGAGCATCACACATAGATTAGATAGATAGAAACATGTCAGTCACATATATATGAAGTACAGTGACAGTGTTGCTGACTGTACTTGTCATTTAGTGTAAAGGATTTATTAAAAAATATAATAATGTTTTCATGTAACGTCTCTTTAAAAAAGCCGGCCGGCAATTCAGCAGCGGTACCCGACAATTTATAACAGACAGAATAGAGCTTCACACATAGATTAGATAGATAGAAACATGTCAGTCACATATATATGAAGTACTGTGACAGTGTTGCTTACTGTACTTGTCATTTACTGCAAAGGATTTATTAAAAAAAATAATAGTGTTTTCATGCACCATCTCTTTAAAAAAGCCGGCTGGCAATTCAGCATCTGTACCCGACAATTTAGAATAGAAGGAATAGAGAATCACACATAGATTAGATAGATAGAAACATGTCAGCCACATATATACGAAGTACAGTAACAGTGTTGCTTACTGTACTTGTCATTTAGTGTAAAGGATTTATTAAAGAATATAATAGTGTTTTCGTGCACCGTCTCTTTAAAAAAGCCGGCCGGCAATTCAGCAGCAGTACCCGACAATTTATAACAGACAGAATAGAGCTTCACACATAGATTAGATAGATAGAAACATGTCAGTCACATATATAATAAGTACAGTGACAGTGTTGGTTACTGTACTTGTCATTTAGTATTAAAATAAAGGATTTATTATTAAAAAAAATTGGCGTGGGGTTCCCCGTAATTTTAGTCTCTAGCGGAGGTTAAGCAGACAGCTGGGGCAGATGTTTGAAGCCTGGGAAGGGGGTAATACCCACGGAGCTTCCCAGGCTACTAATATCAGCCCCCAGCTGAATACCTAGCCTTTACTAGCTATTAAAATGGGGGACCCCCCAAAAAAATGACGTGGGGTCCCCCCTAATTTAATAGCTAGCAAAGGCTAGGCAGACAGCTGGGGGCTGATATTAATAGCCCAGGAAGGGAGCCATGAATATTGGCCCCCTCCCAGGCTAGAAACACCAGCCGTCAGCCGCCCCAGAAATGGCGCATCCATAGGATGCGCCAATTCTGGCACTTAGCCTCGCTCTTCCACGCTGCCCTGGTGCGGTGGCAGGGGGTAATAGGGTTGGGGTTGATGTCAGCTTATAATGCCAGCTGACATCAAGCCCAGGTTAGTAATGGAGAGGCGTCTATAAGACACCCCCATTACTAACCCCATAGTCAAAGTTAAAAAAAAAACACAAACACCCAGAATAAAGTCCTTTAATTGAAATAAAGACACAATTCTTTATTGTTCTAAATTAAACCATACTTACCATCACGCCCATTCCAGCTGAAGCCAACGATCTCCTGCAATAAAAGAAAAATAATAAAGCAACCTCATCCTTACCTTTCCATGGTTCCCAGGACAGCTTCAGCTCTGCTACATCGAGATGACAGGCTGGACCGCAGCAGAACGCTGCCATCCAGCTTGCCATGCCGCACACACTGAGAAGCGCAGGCATGCTTGCGCTCCTCAGTGTCTCACTGTGACGGCATCCAGATGAGCCGACAATGAACTCGGCTCACCTCATGTACGTCACTGACAGCGTGGGAAAATTCTCCTGCACTCAGCGCTTCAGCGTGAGAATTTTCCCACGCTGTCAGTGACGTGCATAAGGTGAGCCGAGTTCATTGGACATGACCTCGGCTCATCTGGATGCCGTCACAGCCAGACACTGAGTAGCGCAAGCATGCCTGCGCTTCTCAGTGTCTGCGGGATGACAGGCTGGATGACAGCGTTCTGCTGCGGTCCAGCCTGTCATCTCGATGTAGCAGAGCTGAAGCTGTCGTGGGAGCCATGGAAAGGTAAGGATGATGTTGCTTTATTATTTTACTTTTATTGCAGGAGATCATTGGCTTCAGCTGGAATGGGCGTGGCGGTAAGTATGGTTTAATTTAGAAGAATAAAGAATTGTGTGTTTATTTCAATTAAAGGACTTTTTTCTGGGTGTTTGTGTTTTTTTTAAATACTTTACTAGAAATTCATGGTGGTCATGTCTAATATTGGCGTGACCCCATGAATTTCGGGCTTAGGGCCAGCTGATAATGCCAAGCTGGCATTAACTCCTTTATTACCCAGTGAGCCACCGCACCAGGGCCCTGGATGAGTTGGGTACAGCGCCAGAAGATGGCGCTTCTATGAACGCGCCATTTTCCGGGGCGGCTGCGGACTGCAATTTGCAGCGGGTGGGGCCCAGAAAGCTTGGGCCTCCCTGCGCTGCAGATTCCAGCCCCCAGCTGCCTAGTTGTACCTGGCTGGACACAAAAATAGGGCGAAGCTCCACGTATTTTTTTTTTAAATTCATGAAATTCATGGAATAATTAAGAAAAAAAGGGCTTCCCTATATTGTTGTGTCCGGCTAGGTACAAATAGGCAGCTGGTGGTTGGGAGCAGCCCGTTCCTGCCTGCTGTACCTGACTGGACACAAATATAGGGCGAAGCCCCACATCAATTTTTTTTTCATTATTTCATGAATTTCCTGAAATAATTTAAAAAAAATTGACGTGGGGCTTCGCCCTATATTTGTGTCCAGTCAGGTACAGCAGGCAGGAACGGGCTGCCCCCAACCACCAGCTGCCTATTTGTACCTGGCCGGACACAACAATATAGGGAAGCCCTTTTTTTCTTAATTATTCCATGAATTTCATGAAATAATTTAAAAAAAAAATGCGTGGAGCTTCGCCCTATTTTTGTGCCCAGCCAGGTACAACTAGGCAGCTGGGAGCTGGAATCCGCAGCGCAGGGAGGCCCAAGCTTTCTGGGCCCCACCCGCTGCAAATTGCAGTCCGCAGCCGCCCCAGAAAATGGCGCGTTCATAGAAGCGCCATCTTCTGGCGCTGTACCCAACTCATCCAGGGCCCTGGTGCGGTGGCTCACTGGGTAATAAAGGGGTTAGGGCCAGCTTGGCATTATCAGCTGACCCTAAGCCCGAAATTCATGGGGTCACGCCAATATTAGACATGACCACCATGAATTTCTAGTAAAGTATTTAAAAAAACACAACACCCAGAATAAAGTCCTTTAATTGAAATAAACACACAATTCTTTATTGTTCTAAATTAAACCATACTTACCGTCACGCCCATTCCAGCTGAAGCCAATGTCTTCTGCAATAAAAGTAAAATAATTAAGCAACCTCATCCTTACCTTTCCATGGTTCCCACGACAGCTTCAGCTCTGCTACATCGAGATGACAGGCTGGACCGCAGCAGAAAGCTGCCATCCAGCCTGTCATCCCGCAGACACTGAGAAGCGCAGGCATGCTTGCGCTCCTCAGTGTCTCGCTGTGACGGCATAAAGATGAGACAAGCTCATGTCCAATGAACTTGGCGCACCTCATGCACGTCACTGACAGCGTGGGAGAATTCTCCTGCACTCAGCACTTCAGCGTGAAAATTCTCCCACGCTGTCAGTGACGTACATGAGGTCAGCTGAGTTCATTGGACATGAATGAGCTCACCTCATGCACGTCACTGACAGCGTGGGAAAATTCTCACGCTGAAGCGCTGAGTGCAGGAGAATTTTCGCACGCTGTCAGTGACGTGCATGAGGTGAGCTCATTCATGTCCAATGATCTCAGCTCACCTCATGCACGTCACTGACAGCGTGGGAAAATTCTCCTGCACTCAGCGCTACAGCGTGAGAATTCTCCCACGCTGTCAGTGACGTGCATGAGGTGAGCTGAGATCATTGGACATGAATGAGCTCACCTCATGCACGTCACTGACAGCGTGGGAGAATTCTCACGCTGAAGTGCTGAGTGCAGGAGAATTCTCCCACGCTGTCAGTGACGTGCATGAGGTGCGCCGAGTTCATTGGACATGAACTCGTCTCATCTTTATGCCGTCACAGCCAGACACTGCAGAGCGCAAGCATGCCTGCGCTTCTCAGTGTCTGCGGGATGACAGGCTGGATGGCAGCGTTCTGCTGCGGTCCAGCCTGTTATCTCGATGTAGCAGAGCTGAAGCTGTCGTGGGAACCATGGAAAGGTAAGGATGAGGTTGCTTTATTATTTTTCTTTTATTGCAGGAGATCGTTGGCTTCAGCTGGAATGGGCGTGATGGTAAGTATGGTTTAATTTAGAATAAAAAGGAATGTGTCTTTATTTCAATTAAAGGACTTTATTCTGGGTGTTTGTGTTTTCTTTTAACTTTGACTATGGGGTTAGTAATGGGGGTGTCTTATAGACGCCTCTCCATTACTAACCTGGGCTTGATGTCAGCTGGCATTATAAGCTGACATCAACCCCAACCCTATTACCCCCTGCCACCGCACCAGGGCAGCGTGGAAGAGCGAGGCTAAGTGCCAGAATTGGCGCATCCTATGGATGCGCCATTTCTGGGGCGGCTGACGGCTGGTGTTTCTAGCCTGGGAGGGGGCCAATATTCATGGCTCCCTTCCTGGGCTATTAATATCAGCCCCCAGCTGTCTGCCTAGCCTTTGCTAGCTATTAAATTAGGGGGGACCCCACGTCATTTTTTTTGGGGGGGTCCTCCATTTTAATAGCTAGTAAAGGCTAGGTATTCAGCTGGGGGCTGATATTAGTAGCCTGGGAAGCTCCGTGGGTATTACCCCCTTCCCAGGCTTCAAACATCTGCCCCAGCTGTCTGCTTAACCTCCGCTAGAGACTAAAATTACGGGGAACCCCACGCCAATTTTTTTTAATAATAAATCCTTTATTTTAATACTAAATGACAAGTACAGTAACCAACACTGTCACTGTACTTATTATATATGTGACTGACATGTTTCTATCTATCTAATCTATGTGTGAAGCTCTATTCTGTCTGTTATAAATTGTCGGGTACAGAGGCTGAATTGCCGGCCGGCTTTTTTAAAGAGACGGTGCATGAAAACACTATTATTTTTTTTAATAAATCCTTTGCAGTAAATGACAAGTACAGTAAGCAACACTGTCACAGTACTTCATATATATGTGACTGACATGTTTCTATCTATCTAATCTATGTGTGAAGCTCTATTCTGTCTGTTATAAATTGTCGGGTACCGCTGCTGAATTGCCGGCCGGCTTTTTTAAAGAGACGGTGCACGAAAACACTATTATATTTTTTAATAAATCCTTTACACTAAATGACAAGTACAGTAAGCAACACTGTCACTGTACTTCGTATATATGTGGCTGACATGTTTCTATCTTTCTAATCTATGTGTGATTCTCTATTCCTTCTATTCTAAATTGTCGGGTACAGATGCTGAGTTGCCAGCCGGCTTTTTTAAAGAGACGGTGCATGAAAACACTATTATTTTTTTTGATAAATCCTTTACACTAAATGACAAGTACAGTAAGCAACACTGTCACTGTGCTTCTTATATGTGTGACTGACATGTTTCTATCTATCTAATCTATGTGTGAAGCTCTATTCTTTTGGTTCTAAATTGTCGGGTACCGGTGTATGCCGCTGATGAATTGCCGGCTTTTCATGTTTCACTGTTGGCACTGTTCCCATCGATTTGGGCAATCACTGTAATGCCACAACCACCATGGCTGTGGCATTACAGTGAGTGGCAGACAATCCCTGCATGATTGGTGCTGTAAATAGCGCCAGACATGCAGGACACGCTTTTGGTGCACGAACAGTTATCGAACATAACCTCGAACAGCCGAATTTTTTGCAAATCGTTCGGGTTTGTCGAACAACTCGAACACCGCCCAAAACAGCTCGAATTTGAGATTGGCGAACAGTTCTAGTCGAACACCGCTCATCTCTACTGGTAACATCAATTTTGCGGATTCATTTCACCACTTTTTTAGCCCATCCTTTGCAAGGCCACAGGAGACAAGAAGTCTGACACATAGTCAACGTCTAGAGACGATGGTACAGGAGTATCTCCAAGTAAACATTGAAGCCATGACTGTGTCCCTGGACTCTTGCTCTTTTTGGGCTTCCAATCTGGATAAATGGCCGGAGCTCGCCACTGACGCCTTGGAGACCGTGTCATGCCCCGCAGCCAGCGTTCTGTCTGAACGTGTGTTCAGCGCTGCTGGTGGTGTGCTGACAGATAAATGCACGCGGCTCTCCACTGATAATGTAGACAGACTCACGTTCATAAAGATGAACAAATCATGGATCCGAAAGGACTTTTCTACCCCTGTGTCATCCTGGGGAGAGTAAAAGCTTGATGATTTGTTAAAATCACCTCACCAACCGTTTTAAGCTTTCAAATTACTAATCATGTGTATCTGTATCTTGGCTGGAAAATAATTTGGGCCTTGTAGCAGTGTGCAGTACTGATTCTATTAGGCCAAATATACTAAACTCCACCAGATTTAAAATTACTAATCATGTTTATCTGTATCTTGGCTGGAAAATAATTTGGGCCTTGTAGCAGTGTGCAGTACGGATTCTATTAGGACATCTATACTAAACTCCACCAGATTTAAAATTACTAATCATGTTTATCTGTATCTTGGCTGGAAAATAATTTGGGCCTTGTAGCAGTTTGCAGTACTGATTCTATTAGGCCATCTATACTAAACTCCACCAGATTTAAAATTACTAATCATGTTTATCTGTATCTTGGCTGGAAAATAATTTGGACCTTGTAGCAGTTTGCAGTACTGATTCTATTAGGCCATCTATACTAAGCTACACCAGCTTTCAAATTAATAATAAGTTTTAGCTGCATATAGCCCGGAAAATAATTTTGGGGCTCCTAGATGCGCAAGACACATGAGTGCCTTCTTGCTGCACTACCCGAACATGACCCTCAGATTGTCAGAATTTGAAATAATCCTGACTACTGGGTTGCCACACTCTTAGATCCCCCACACTCTTCGATCAACCTTTTCATTTTAATAAAGAACAAAAAAATGGTCATTTTTGAAATTATAAGCATTGGCAGGTTATTAGAAACTGAAATCAAACAGTTTTCAACTCAAAACTTTATTCTAGGTGATATTACATTTGCATATAGGACCCCTTGTTCGAAAGGAGCTTCCAAACTCTCTCGTCCATTGAATTTGTCAGGTTTTGGATGGTTTCTGCTTCAATTGTTTTGCATGAGGACAGAATACCCTCCCAGAGCTGTTGCTTAGGTGTGAACTGCCTCCCGCCATCATAGACACTCCTTTTGATGATGCTCCAGAGGTTCTCAATGGGGTTGAGGTCAGGGGAGCATGGGGGTCACACCATAAGTTTGTCCCCTTTTATGCCCATATCAGCCAGAGATGCAGATGTGTTATGTGCAGCATGAGACGGTGCATTATCATGCATGAAAATGATCTTGCTGCGGAATACACGTTTCTTCTTCTTGAACCATGGCAGGAAGTGCTGTTTGAGAAACTCCACATACATTATGGAGTTCATTTTTACCCCTTCAGGGATCCTAAAGGGGCCGACAATCTCTCTCCCCATGATTCCAGCCCAAAACATTACTCCACCTCCTCCTTGTTGGTGCGGTAGCCGTGTTTGCATGGGGAGTCCATCAACCAGCCATCCTCCACTCCATTCATCTGAACCATCAAGCGTTGCACGGCACTCATCGGTGAACAAAACAGTTTTGAAGCCAGTCTTCATGTATTGTTTGGCCCACTGGAGCCATTTCTGCTTGTGTACAGTGGATAGAGGAGGTCTACAGGATGGCTTACGCACAGCTGCAAACCTCTGAAGGACCCTGCATCTTGTTGTTCGGGGGATGTTGGAGGCACCAGCAGCTTCAAAAACTTGTCTGCTGCTATGACAAGACTTTTTTGCCGCTGCTCTTTTAACCTGACGTAATTGTCTGTAGGAAAGAGTCCTCAATTCTCCCTTATCAGCACGCACACGTGTGTACTGTGAATCAGCTACATACTTCTTGATTGTGCGATGATCAGGATGAAGTGTCTTGGCAATGTTGATTGTAGTCATGCCTTGACCTAAACACTCCACAATTTGTTGCTTCTCAGCAGCCGACACATCCTTTTTCTTTCCCATTTTGGCAGAAAATGTAGGCTGCTTAATAATGTGGGACAGCCTTCTTAAGTAGTCTTGCCTTTCATTGGACACACCTGCCAAACTAATTAGCACAGGTGTCTGCAATTGCTTACAGTGATATAAAGAGCCCTGACACACATCACCATCATTGAGTTTAACTGACAAACAAAAAAATTCTTACCTTATCACACCTAAATACTTTTTGCATAATAAGTTGTTCAATAAAGGGCCCAAAATTAAGATAACATAGACGGGAGAGGTCTCTATGAATACGAATTCCTAAGTATTTGATACCCTGTGAGGGCCAGGCAAAGGGAAAGTTGGACTGGATGGAATCCTGTATGGATTTGGGGAGGGAGACATCGAGGGCCTCAGACTTCGCTGCATTGATTTTAAAATTTGACCATGTAACAAAGTGATCTATTTCAGCCATAACAGCAGGGATGGATATACAGTACAGACCAAAAGTTTGGACACACCTTCTCATTTAAAGATTTTTCTCTATTTTCATGACTTTGAAAATTGTACATTCACACTGAAGGCATCAAAACTATGAATTAACACATGTGGAATTATATACTTATCAAAAAAGTGTGAAACAACTGAAAATATGTCTTATATTCTAGGTTCTTCAAAGTAGCCACCTTTTGCTTTGATGACTGCTTTGCACACTCTTGGCATTCTCTTGATGAGCTTCAAGAGGTAGTCACCGGAAATGGTTTTCACTTCACAGGCGTGCCCTGTCAGGTTTAATAAGTGGGATTTCTTGCCTTATAAATGGGGTTGGAACCATCAGTTGTGTTGTGCAGAAGCCAGGTGGATACATAGCTGATAGTCCTACTGAATAGACTGTTAGCTGCTTTTTTCTTGCCATAATACTAATTCTAAGTAAGGAAAAACGAGTGGCCATCATTACTTTAAGAAATGAAGGTCAGTCAGTGCGAAAAATTGGGAAAACTTTTAAAGTGTCCCCAAGTGCAGTTGCAAAAACCATCAAGCGCTACAAAGAAACTGGCTCACATGAGGACCGCCCAGGAAAGGAAGACCAAGAGTCACTTCTGCTTCTGAGGATAAGTTTATCCGAGTCACCAGCCTCAGAAATCGCAGGTTAACAGCAGCTCAGATTAGAGACCAGGTCAATGCCACATTGAGTTCTAGCAGCAGACAAATCTCTACAACAACTGTTAAGAGGAGACTTTGTGCAGCAGGCCTTCATGGTAAAATAGCTGCTAGGAAACCACTGCTAAGGACAGGCAACAAGCAGAAGAGACTTGTTTGGGCTAAAGAACACAAGGAATGGACATTAGACCAGTGGAAATTTGTGCTTTGGTCTGATGAGTCCAAATTTGAGATCTTTGGTTCCAACCACCGTGTCTTTGTGCGACGCAGAGAAGGTGAACGGATGGACTCTACATGCCTGGTTCCCACCGTGAAGCATGGAGGAGGAGGTGTGATGGTGTCGGGGTGCTTTACTTTTGACACTGTTGGGGATTTATTCAAAATTCAAGGAATACTGAACCAGCATGGCTACCACAGCATCTTGCAGCGGCATGCTATTCCATCCGGTTTGCGTTTAGTTGGACCATCATTTTTATTTTAACAGGACAATGACCCCAAACACACCTCCAGGCTGTGTAAAGGCTATTTGACCAAGTAGGAGACTGATGGGGTGCTACGCCAGATGACCTGGCCTCCACAGTCACCAGACCTGAACCCAATCGAGATGGTTTGGGGTGAGCTGGACCGCAGAGTGAATGCAAAAGTGCCAACAAGTGCTAAGCATCTCTGCGAACTCCTACAAGATTGTTGGAAGACCATTTCCGGTAACTACCTCTTGAAGCTCATGAAGAGAATGCCAAGAGTGTGCAAAGCAGTCATCAAAGCAAAAGGTGGCTACTTTGAAGAACCTAGATTATAAGACATATTTTCAGTTGTTTCACACTTTTTTGTTAAGTATATAATTCCACATGCGTTAATTCATAGTTTTGATGCCTTCAGTGTGAATGTACAATTTTCATTGTCATGAAAATACAGAAAAATCTTTAAATGAGAAGGTGTGTCCAAACTTTTGGTCTGTACTGTATGTGATTGAGTGATATATACTAGGACATCATCAGCAAATGCAGAGCACTTGTACTCGGTGCCTCCCACCTCAATCCACCTAATATTGAGGTTATGTCGAATTGATGAGAGCAGGAGATCTGTCACTAGGATGTAAAAGAGAGGGGACAGAGGACATCCCTGCCTTGTCCCATTGGTGATTATGAAAAGTGATGAAAATGTTCCATTTACCTTCAGCCTAGGTGACGTATTGCGATACAGGGCCGTGATTTTGCCTATAAAAGGGTCCCCTAGACCCCTACCCCAAGCTTTTTAAGAGAATAATATATGGCGTGCCAGGAGACTCTATGGAATGCTTTCTCAGCATCCAACGAGAGTATCTAATTACAAATTTTTAACTGCATCTAGCCCAGGAAATACTTTGTGCCTAGTAGCGGTGTCTGCTAGTCAGCGGATTATCCCAGCTGTTAAGCAAGCTACACCACCTGTAGTTTGGACACTTAATTTTTCCAAAGGAAATGCTTCGGGACCCCCGGGACACTCAGTGAAGAGCATCGGGGAGGCACCCCAAGGCACAGGGGCTGGGACTGGCGGTACGACGCCTTGCGGTGGACCGCCAAGCTCGATCCTTATAAAAGCTTTATAACTGCAGCAGCTTTAGTGGACGCTACTGGAGCTGGAATTACGGCGGCTGCTGGCATGAGACTTGCCCTCCAATAGATCCTTTTAAAAGGATTTAAAGTGTACTCATTCAAATTAGAGAGACAATTTAAATTAAAAAGATTAGACCTGCCTCCACCGCAGGGGGGCTCGCTCGACCCACCAGCGGACAGGCACGAGTATTGGCAGAGGGGGGCTGGCCGTCAGGGTCCACCGTGGCTCTGGCACAAACCCGGCGACACGGAGGTCACACGGGCAGGAACGGACTGGCTGTGTCGGCTTCGCACTTTTTTGGTTTTAGAAGGGCATGACATGCCTATATCTGTGTCTCCCCCTCCTTTTACTCCTCCACCTCTTTTATTTTCGCATGACTATATGTACTTATCACTTTTCCATGTGTTAGTTGTGTCTTCCGAGCAGTTTGTCAGCTTTTGGACACCTTTGAAGTGTTTTCTATGTGTTTTCTATGTGTTTCTATGTGTTTTTGTTTGCCTGCCATTGGTTTTAACGGTGTTTGAAGGTGTTCGACGAACAGTTCGGCGAACATACGGGTGTTCAACGAACCGAACTCGAACACTACGGGGGTGGCTCAACACTACCCATAATACTATACATCCTTGCTGCTGCAACACCCACCCAACCTACTGTCTCCTTCCCCATTACACCATAAACGGAAAGCCCATGAGGACAGGGTCCTCTTCCCTTTTCTACCAGTCTTTCATTGTTATTTTGTTAATGATAATTAGTATTTGGATTTTGTATGTAAAACCTTTTTTACATGTAAAGCACCTTAAAATTAATGGTGCTCTAAAAATAAATAATAATGATAATAACAATAAGAGGGAGTTATGCTTACTGTGTTGAGAGGAACTATAAGATCTAACTAGCCAAAGTTTCAATCTCTTTTGTTCTTTTAGTTTTACTAACTATGTCAATGTAACAATAAATATATTTTTTATGCATAATGGAAGAAGCATTAATATTCCCTTTCATGTTGTAGACAATAAATAATGCCCCAATAATAGTATGTAAAATAAAAATTAAGAAGTAATCAATTGGCAACTCCAAAATTTCACAATAAAACACCATAAATACTTTCATTTCCAAACCACTTGTTAAAAGACAGTACAGTAAAAATAAAATAAAAAATGCAGCTTCCAATCACAACTCATGTTACTGATCACGATGAAAGAACTGGTATATACAGTGCATCATGCAAATACAAAGAACACACATTTCATTAATATGTTGTTGTACAATGAGGGGTTACATGGAATTCAGCACCAAATTTCAAAAAGTCTGTTTGATAAAAAGAATAATGCAATATCAAATTCAATAGGTGAGATTGAAAAGTAGAAGCCAAACCTCATACCAAGAATTACTAACAAAAGCATGAGGTCGGTTCCAAAACCTTACAATACCCTACATGGATTTAGAGTCCCACTCCCCACACATATTATACCCATATACAATAAGTGTGTTGAAACTGCTCCCAAGCTCTAGGTTGGTAATCTTTGGTTCGCTGGTTTGATATTTGGCTTATAATTTTGAGTCTAACCTTTTGACTTGGATACTGCATTATTTTATTTATCAAATTGACTTGTACTTTTACAAGTCTGGTATTGAATCTTTTGAAACTACTCATTGTAAATGGATATATTGATGAGATGTGCATACCTTGTATTTGAGAAATGTCTACACCCATATTGGGCAGCACAGTGGCTCAGTGGTTAACATTGTTTCTTTGCAGTGCAGAGGTTCTGGGTTCAAATTCCACTAAGGACAAGGTTTGTGTGGGTTTCCTCCGGGTACTCTGCTTTCCTCCCTCACTCCAAAGACATACTAATAGGGAATTTAGATTGTGAGCCCCAATGGGGACAGTGATGATAATGTCTGTAAAGCGATGTGGAATATGATGGTGCTAATAAATAAGCATAAAAAATAATAACTAATGTCATTTTGATCAGTGCCATGAATTATGCACACAAGTTACATGTTTGAATGCTTGAATGCAGTCTTGATACATGTACAGTAGTTTAGAAATTAAAGGGGTAGCCTCAAGTTCCTATAATCAAGCGCACACTACTCCATTGCCTCCAAGCTTCCTACTTTCTAAAAAATTTACAGCTCTGACCTGCAGCATGGCCCAAATTGAGCGCTCTCCGAGCAGTACCCTATAAAATTAAAAATCCCATTGTTCTTGAGAAAGGAAAGGATTGTTAGTAAGGGGTACATTGTAAAGTTGCTTAACTTTTTTTTTAGGGGTCGGGCGAAATTGTGATACGGTTACTTAAATGCTTTTCCTTTTATGGAGATTTGTGATGGTGCAAAACACAGGTTCAATTATTAATTTCTGTTATATCCACCATTTTAAAGTGTTGATAATATTAACAGGTAACTTTTTTCTCCCTACAAAACAGAAAATGGCACAAGGAGTTGTTTCTCTTCATAATTTATCCAAAAATATTTCATCCAGTATATATACAAGTAATAGAAATAACTTTGTAGTATATTCACCACTGTGAACAAATCATCCAGACTGCGGCATGGGCATGAGCAAGCTTCCGCCTTGCAGACAGATCCTGGGTGTGGGTGAACCCAATGCAAACATTCACTTCCATAAATTGAGAAGGAGAGCAGAGACACTGACCGATGATGAGGGAAACACACCTGCGGCGGATATACTGAATATATTGGTGAATATACTGCAAAGTTATTTCTATTACTTGTATATATATACTGAATTAAATATTTTTGGATAAATTATGAAGAAAAACAACTTGTTATGCTATTTTCTGTTTTGTATGGACTATAGCCAGTTGGTGGGAGCAACTGCTATGCGCTATTTTAGGTGTTTGACTTTAGTATTAAATAAGCCACTTTTTCAATTTTTTAACTTCTTTCTCCCCCAATATAACTGTAGGAACATTCTTTGGTCGCCATATCTGGGCTATTAGTTTTTGCTCGATGAACAGTATGTTCAATGCTGCCATCACCTTTGGAGAAACTCACCCCAATATTTTGTGTCCAGACAATACTTTTAAAATCCCTCTTCACCTGGAAACTAAGCATTTCTATAAAATTAATCTGATATGTTGAACTACTGGAGTTATGTCAAGACTACGTTTGAAGCCATATGTCCTTTTGAACTTCCTCGCAACCTAATGTTCCATTGTAATGTTAAAAGGCTCAGATGCCGCACACAGCACGCAGAGAGTATTGCAGAGGTTTAATTCAAGATTTGGTTTCTCCATGCAGGGAGTGTAAATTTAAGTAACACAACAATAAAACAGTAAAATCAGACAATAATCGATTGTGGTTTAACTATAACACGGAAAGGATGAACAATACGGCGCAGTCCCAAAAGTTCAGGCTGAATAAGAGAAGGAAGATTACTGGAGGCTTACACTTATCTGTCCTTTAAAAGCCGTAGCAAGCTCCTCCGGCGTACAACAAACTGCGTTAGGATCACTAATCCCGGGTGCGTCCTCACCCGTAGGTCACCGTCAGATGTCTGGAAAACTGTGGTAATGCAGGTAACTGAACGATCACTTTCTGTAGGCCCGGTACAGACCCCACGCCCCTTGTTTTGCGGCAAGCTGTGTCACCCGTTCGTCCGTCACCACAGACAGGTCAGCACGTCACTATTTCACCGAGGACAGGGCAGCACGTCTCTCTCTCGTTGTCGGCAGGTCAGACTGTTTCTCCCCAACTGCCAGTCTGCTCTCCACTACCAACTGTCTCATTCGCGCAAGCCCAGACACCTGACTTCCTCTCTTCTGTCCCTCTACTTTGTCCCCCTGCACTGTCCAGGAAGTCCCCCGTGCACTCGTAATCTTGTCCCCTGGCAACACTGGGCAGGACCATGGCAGTTCCGGCGCCGGAGCTCCATACCGGTCCCTAGGCAAGTCTTACTTCTTACACTCCTGCTCCGTTTGAGCTTGCCATTCCATGGGCAAGAGTTTTTTCACCAAGCGCTCACACTCTCTGACCTCTTGGATGATACATTGCCAGATGAACTGATCTTGATTGTAGCAGATAGGCGGCACACCAGCCGTGGATCGTTTGGACCGGCGTATCGCAGTTGGAGCGCAGGGTACTTGAGAGTCGCCAGGGTTCCAAACTTCGCCCGGCCCAGCCTGACGGAGCGGTGGGACCTCCTCTCTTGTGTGGGAAGCTGTGGGCGATGTGAGACTGGGGATCGCAGCCACTATCGTCTCTTCCTCCTCATCATCGTAGAGGGGCGCACTGGGTGTGGGATCTCACATCCTTGTGCTGAGTTCTTCCTTCTTTTCCTCATCGCTAGACAAACAGGGCCGTAACATGCTTGGATGAACGATTCTAGTTGGAGTCACTTCTTCCCCCTCAGGCTGAACCTCATACACCGGTCTTTCAGGACTAACTCTCCGTTTCACTCGATATGGGGTCCACTCCCACCGTCTACTCAGCTTGCCCCGGGGTCTCTTGTCCCGTACCAACACTCATTCTCCTGACTTAAGGGCTGTCCCCCGAAGAGGTGGCATTTCATGGTGCCTATGTTCCTTAAAATTCTGCTGCACCAACCTCCGAAGAGTCTGCAACCGGTGCCGATGCTCCCGGACCCAGGTAGATGGGCCCGTCCGGGGCCAGTCCTCCACGGGATCTAGTTAGAGCTCGGTGATCTCCCTACCCTTTTTTCCGAACAGCAGGGTGTAGGGGGTGAAACCTGTGGCACTATGTACCCGGTTATTATAGACCCACACCAGCTCGGCCACAAACTCCGGCCAGCGTACCTTCCGATCTTCTTCCAAGGTTCGAAGCATCTGGATCAAAGTTCTGTTGAAGCGTTCACAGGACCCATTCCCATGCGGATGGTAAGGGGTGGTCCTAGACTTCTCGATCTTGTATAGCCGGTGCAGCTCCTCCATCACCGGACCTTGGAAACAAGCTCCTTGATCGGAGTGAATTCTCTTCGGACAGCCGTAGACCCTGATGAAGTCCCAACAGATAGCCTGGGCAGCAGATTCAGCTGTCTGATCCCTGGTCGGACATACCACCGCAAATTTTGTGAAGTGGTCGGTTATGACCAGGCCATGTCCATACCCGAGATGCGCCGGCCCGATGGTCAGGTAGTCGATCATCAACACCTCTAAGGGCGCAGCGGTCACAATGGTCTGGAAGGGGGCCCGCTGCTCTGGGGTTTTCACCAACTCACAACTCCGGCACTTCTGGCAGACATTCTCCACTGCAACTCTTAGCTGGGGGTGGTACACCAGTCTCTGCAGCCACTGGAAGGTCTTTTCGGGTCCAAAGTGTGCTCCCCGCTCGTGTCCTTCCTTGGCCAGTGTCCGGATCGCACTCTCTGGAACCACTACTTGCCAAGTGGGGCCAAACTCCTGTACCAACTGGACCCGTCTGTACAACAAACCGTCCTGCAGGCTCAGTTTCTCCCACTGCCGCAGCATCTTCTGCCCCTCTGGCGTCAAGGTCCCCCTTTCTTCGCGGTTAGGGACTTGTTTCAAAGCCACCCACTGTCGCAACTGCGCAATCTCTTCATCCATTTGCTGTATCCGTACCCACTCGTCCCTAGGCTGCCCCAACACGTGTCCTTCTTTCACTTCCCCGATCTGTCCCTGCGTAGCGGACAATGGGCTGCCAACCCTCCAGAAACTGGGCACCTCTTCGGCCTCCAGTTCTTTGTCTTGGTCATGGTCGGGGTGCTCATGGGTCACCCTGGAGAGGCCATCAGCATGCGTGTTTTCAGCCCTAGGCCGGTAGGTGATCTTATACCGGTAGCGAGCCATGTGAGCCACCCATCGTTGTTCCAGGGCTCCCAACTTCGCATTCTCCAGATGAGCCAACGGGTTGTTGTCTGTCTTCACCAACACTTTAGACCCCGACAAGTACTCCGCAAACTTTTCTGTCTTTGCCCACACTAGGGCCAACAATTCCAGTTTAAAGGAGCTGTAATTGTATGGGTTCTTCTCCGAGTCTCGGAGGGAGAGACTCGCATATGCTATCACCCGCTCTCTCCCCTCCTGCTCCTGTGACAGCACGGCCCCTAGACCAAGGAGACTTCCATCGGTGTGAAGAACGAAGGGCTGAGAAAAGTCCGCGTAGGCCAGTATGGGAGCTTCCGTCAGGGCCATCTTCAAGGTCCTGAAGGTCTCCTCCTGTTCTCTTCCCCATTTTACTGTTCTATTTTTCGAGCCCGCAGGTATCCTTTGAAGGAGCTCCAGTAGCGGATTAGCGATGCGCGTGAAACTTTTCATGGATCTGCGGTAATACCCTGCAAGTCCTAGGAAGGCCCACACGTCCTTTACAGTCTTCGGTGTGGGCCACTCTAGCACGGCGGCCACTTTCTCCTGAGTGGGCCTGACTCCTTCACCGGACACTGTGTGCCCGAGGTACTCAACGTGCTTGCGGAATATATGACATTTTTGTGGATTCACCTTCAGGCCGTGATTTCGAATGCGACTCAAGACTTTCTACAGTCGTCGTAGATGTTCCTGGAAGGTAGACGCATAGATGATAATGTCATCGAGGTAGATCAGTGTGGCCTCATAGTTCAGATCGTCTAAACATCTCTCCATCAAGCATTGAAAGGTCCCGGGAGCATTGGTTAGGCCAGAAGGCATCCAATTAAACTCGAAGAGTCCCATGGGCCACACGAATGCTGTCTTGGCGCGGTCGTGTTCAGCCACTGGCACTTGCCAGTATCCACTGGCCAGATCCAGGGAGGAGAAGTATTTCGCTTTGCTTAGGGCGGATAGAGACTCCTCGATCCTGGGTAAAGGGTACGAGTCTCTTACGGTGCAAGCATTTAGCCGCCTGTAGTCCACACAGAATCATAGGGTTCCATCCATCTTCCTGACCAGGATGATTGGAGCCGCCCACGGGCTCTGGTTTTCCCGAATCACCCCGTTCTGTATCATATGGGCCAGCATTTCCATCACCTCCTGGAACATTTGCGGGGGTATCTGTCTATACCGTTCCCGTACCAGAGCAGCATTTCCCGTAGGGATCTCATGGGTGATAGCCTCGGTACTTCCAAAGTCGTCCTCATGTCGGGCAAAGACGTCCTGGTACCGTCCCAGCATCTCTTCGACCTGGTACACCTGTTCCGTCGTGAAATCAGCACGCATTTGTTCTAGGATCCTTCGACTGTCCTTAGTCTGAAGTCGAGGAGACCCCGATCGTACGGTGATCGCCAGGGTCCAGGGATCCCCCCTTACGGCTGACAATTGTATTGCATCTGGTGGTTCCAGATGATCTGGGATCCCCAGGATCTGGGCTATTTCGGTCCTGGCGGGAAGAATGAGCTCACTCGGATTCAGGTTCACGCATCGTACCACCACGTTTCCCTTATGGACGGTGGCCAAGGTCCGCGCTACCAATAGACCCGGAGGCACCTTGTCCATGGTGGCTGACTAGACCTGAATCTCTACCCCTTCTAGTGGGGTACAGGCTTGGATGGGCAAAGTGAGGACTGTCTGTCCTGGTGGTAAGGTGAGGGTGTTAGTGGCGGGTATTATCACCTTTCCCAGAACTTTTCCCTCACTTGAGGTCTCTTGTTCCTGGGCAACCCTGATCAGCTGCTGGAGGGCTTTCCTTTGAGGGGCTCTAGAGTTCCACCACCCTAGCGTGAGCTCTCGTGGTTCCCTAATCAGGATCTGCCCAAATTCCTTCAGCACGTTCATACCGAGGGTCACTGGTGGTCCTGGGCCGGCATCTCCGCCTGTCAGGACGACTCCTTTTCTTCCCACATCTTGTCTGCACACCCGGATGTGTAACCACACTACTCCTGTGACCGGAATGGGCAGTTGGTTAGCGGCTGTGAGCTTTATCAAGGGACCCCCTTCATTTTGGCCATCTCAGGGTACTGCTGACGGAAATAAGTTTCTCCCATGGTTGTCACTTGAGATCCCGTGTCGATCAAACAGTGAACCGCCCGTCCACCAAGCTCGGCCCACACTGTCAGGTTCATGGATATTAAGTCTTCGGGACTCACTGCCTTCCTCCGCTCCAGGTTGCGTCCCTCACACCCGGAGCCCATCAGTTTAACGGCTGCTGGGACTGAGGCCTTCCTCGACTGGCACAGCTCCTGGCGTAATGCCCTATGCCCCCACAATTCCAACATATTGGTCCCCTGTCTGCATGGGGTCGTCGGACCACCCGATTGCACTCTGTTCCAACCCGGGGTCTGGGCTCATCATTTTCTTCGCCCGGGGGTCTTGGGTCAACTGTTCCGGCTCTCACTGATTGAGCCACTCATATATTGTACCACTCTTCTCGCATTTCTTGGATCTCCCGCCGCATCTCTCGGGCCCATTCTGGTTCGGCCATGGGCGACGGGGGCACTGCATTGCCCCGGACTATCCCTGCCAGGGTCACTACCCCCATCTCCTGTTCCCTCACGCGGGCCTCTGCCCTTGCCTCCAGAAATGTAATACGCGGGTTGGTACGCAAGCGCTCTAGCAAGTCCTGTCTCAGCTGCACATCTCTGAGGCCGGCTACGAACTGGTCCCTAAGTACTAGGTCTGGGGGCCCCACTCCCATGTCTTCTAGGTTCGTTTTCCTAGTGATGTAAGTGTACACACTCTGTAGGGCATTGACATATTGGGTCACAGTCTCCCCCTCCCTTTGTACCTGTTGAAACAGTCGCATCCTTATCTCTGCCACATTAGTAGGGTCCCCATGCATTTCTTCTAGGATCCGTACCACCTTTTCCACCGTATTTCGATCAGTGGGGGAACGAAACATTACTGACTGTCGAGCTTCTCCTTCTAAAGCCAGCAAAGCTATCTCTGCTTGCATATCGGCGGTCATTGGGTGCATCTGTAACATGCTCTTAACCCGTTCTACCCAATCCCACAGCATCATGTTGTCTCCGGTAAACTTTGGGAGATTATTCAACATGGCGCCCAGAGGTAGGCTAGCTGTAGGGGCTCTCGCGCTGGCCTGGACCGCCATGCCTGCAACTGCGTCAGGGGATGACATCCTGACGACTATGCCAAATGTTAAAAGGCTCGGATGCCGCACGCAGCACACAGAGAGTATGGCAGAGGTTAAATTCAAGATTTGGTTTCTCCATGCAGGGAGTGTAAATTTAAGTAACACAACAATAAAACAGTAAAATCGGACAATAAACGATTGTGGTTTAACTATAACACGGAAAGAATGAACAATACGGCGCAGTCCCAAAAGTTCAGGCTGAATAAGAGAAGGAAGATTACTGGAGGCTTACACTTATCTGTCCTTTAGCGATAACTACGCCCGTCTTCAGACACTCACTCCGGAGGGTGTCTGTCTTCTGGCGGCAGTGGGCGGTCTCGGGTCTCACCCACTGGGCCCCCTGTCCTTTTGACCACACGACAGCGGTCAAGACTCCTTTAAGAGCCGTAGCAAGCTCCTCCGGCGTACAACAAACTGCATTAGGATCACTAATCCCGTGTGCGTCTTCACCCGTAGGTCACCGTCAGATGTCTGGAAAACTGTGGTGATGCAGGTAACTGAACGATCACTTTCTGTAGGCCCAGTACACACCGCACGCCCCTTGTTTTGCAGCAAGCTGTGTCACCCGTTTGTCCGTCACCTCAGACAGGTCAGCAAGTCTCTATTTCACCGAGGACAGGGCAGCACGTCTCTCTCTCGTTGTCGGCAGGTCAGACTGTTTCTCCCCAACTGCCGGTCTGCTCTCCACAACCAACTGTCTCTTTTGCGCGAGCCCAGACACCTGACTTCCTCTCTTCCGTCCCTCTACTCTGTCCCCCAGCACTGTCCAGGAAGTCCCCCGTGCACTCTTAATCCCGTCCCCTGGCAACACTGGGCAGGACCCTGGCAGTTCCGGCGCTGGAGCTCCGCACCAGTCCCTAGGCAAGTCTTGCTTCTTACAGTAATGATACAGAAAAGTTTATATCAGGGACGTGAGAACAGCAAAGACACAAGCCCCCCCTAAAAAGTTCCATAACTATGTGTTAATTATCGTTTCAGCTTTATATCTTTTTACTGCAGGATTGTAATGGATAATAGCAATTCATGTTCAGAACAGATAAGGGAGTGCCCCTCCTCTTATCTAAAATATAGATTTCTGAGTTTTAAAAGACCTACCTGTATTTGTCCTTTTCAAATTAAATTGTTAAAAGTGGCTTAAAAATGTATTATTCGGCTAAATTTGACAGTTTTCTTGTACATAGGGAAGAAGAAGGATCACTTTATTAAGGGCAATGCAATCTGCCATATCCAGAAGCAGATAGTTTGATGGTTTTAGTCTTTTTTCCTATGTTGAAGAATATAATAGAGGATATGTATTCAAACATTGATAGTTCACTTGAGATTTGAATACCTAAATATTGGAGACATTTTCCTGCACATGTTACACTCAGACCTGACCTCTCTAACTATAAGTATTCATGTGGCAGCTTTACAGTGATTCTCAGCAATTGATCTTTAATCCTGAGATTGTTCCAAACTAATCAATTAAAATAAAGATTGTCTTTAGGGATTTTTCAAAGTTGATGAGATCAAGTATCACCATTCTATAATGAGATATTATCCATATACCACCCAAGTCCCTCTCCTCCCTGACCATGACAGCAAGAGGCTCAATTACTAATGCAAAGAGTGTAGGAGACAAACGGCAACCTTGTTTAGTGCCTCTAGGCATCCTAAAGGAAGTGGTTGAACCATCATATATAATATTCATGTAGTTGGTTGATGAAATCGCATCCTAAAGAGTGGCATGCCAGCGCACAGGACAACGCAAATATTTTATACCCCTTAATCCATGGATCATTAGCATTCATTGAGTCCCTTCCAAAAGTCCAGTATTGAACCCTTAATCACCAATATTTACACTGATCCAATCAATAAAAGTTGTAAAGGACCCCTTGCGTCTATCTCAATACATCTGTGACACCCCAGGGGTCTGGTTGCCACAGTAATAGAGATATTATGTCTGAGAGCAAGTGGGAGGTTTCTTTGGTCAGGATCCCTAAGCATGCAACACGGTCCGCCCAGACCTGGGAGGGGAGGAATCTGCCCTTTTAAACTGGGTCTGGGGCGGGATTAGAGCAGTCAGAGCCTGGAGTTCAGTTCCAGACACAGGGAAAGCAAGAACAAGAGCTCTGTAGGAGCAGTAGCAGAAGTCCAGGGGCTGGAGCTGAGCAGAGTTCGCCCTGGACGAAGATACTAAAGCCGGACACAGGAATCCGAGGCTGTGGTGACTGATATACACCCAGCAGCAGAAACCAGCCGGCAGGGGATTCCAGGTCCTCTGGCCATAGAAGCCCAGAGGCTCAGTCACAAAGAAGGGACCAGCGCCGCCATCCAGGAGCGGAGGCTAACAGAAGGCCCCAAGTCACCAGCCATACGGGTGAGCACCACACGGTATACTCAGGGACGTGGGCTACTTGTAACCGCTGACAGCAAGGTAGCCAGGAAGAGTGCAGATAAACGGGGAGGCCTACAACTCCACCTGGCCAGGGGAACTCCTGCTTGCTCGCAGACTGACCAGGCCCCTTATACTAGCCAGTACTCCCGGGAGGGTCTGCCTTGTACCATCAGTAAAGACCCTGAACTGCACCTCACGTCTCTGTGGTTCCTTGCCGCTCCTGCACCATTAGCACTGGGACCCTCACATCATCACTCCCATCATCTTCCACATTAGCTGCCCTGAGGCAATACTTCTCCCGTGGGGAGTCATCCCATACTCAGCTGCGCAAACAACATCAGCCTCAGCGGTCTGCAGCGCAGCGGCGGTCCCCACTGACCGCAATCCACGGGTGGCGTAGTCGGACACTTATTACCATACAAATAGACTGCCACTGGTTTGACCACCCTGGGCACGGACCGGGTCACCGCCACGGAGAACTACAACCCCCAGCGATCCGGCTCCGGGTATCCCCCTGCACAGCACAGGCCCAGGGGGAGCGTCAACTTTGGCGTAGTCGGCAGGATTTCGTGCCCGCAACCACCTGGTACTGCGTGCCTGAAAAAGAGACTTTTACACTTACCTGTGGTGAAGTTTCCCGCCGTCCGGAGTCGTTTCCCGCCATCCGGAGCCGATTCCCGCCATCAGACGCCATCTTGGACCGTTTCCCGCCGTCTTCTGCCTTCTTCCCGCCATCCGCAGCTGCTTCCCGCCTTCGGACGCCATCTTCGGGACGCCGCACGGGAAGAAGAGGGGCGTGGACGCCGAAAGCGCGCGAGATCCGAAGCTCCGCCCCACACTCCGCCCCACGCTCTGACGCTGCGCAAGGTCCTGGAAGGGAGGAAGAGCGACGCTGACGTCATCGGAGCGCGACGCCAGGTCCTCAACCCCGACGATCGACTGCGGAGCCGCGGCCTACGAAAGAAGAGCATCGCAAGGTAGGCCACGGTCCACTAGGGGGGAGGAGGATGCCGGATACCGAGGGGAGCTCCACTGCCACAGCCACCGCCAGCGCAACCGCTGCAGCAGTCATGCCATTCACCATGCCCTATATCCCGGGGGCAACCTGGCTACCCCAGTACTCAGGGGAGTCACATACTCTAAACGACTTTAGAGAAAGACTGGATAGCCTCTTCCAGGTGTACCCCCTCACAGAAGAGCAAAAAGTGAGCATCCTGGTGGCCCAATTAATCGGGGCAGCCCAAAGGGAGGTAAAGTCCTGGCCACCTGGAAGGAAGAGGACTGTCAGAGAAATACTAGCCCGGCTGAAAGACACATTTGATACCCGCACCTCAGCCGAAATAAAGCTCAGATTTTACGGGTGTAAACAGCGGGCACATGAGAGTATAAGAGACTATGCTCTAAACCTACAAGAGGCCCTGAGAGCCATTAAGCAGGCAGACCCTGACAGCGTGGGAAAGGAAGATAAGCTGTTGACTGAACAATTTATTGAGGGTCTACTGTGCAATGCCCACCGAACCCAGTTGCGGGCAATGGCCTTACAGGACCCTGACCTGGACTTTGCACAGTTCAAGGACAGAGCCATCCGGGTGCTCCGAGAACCGGCACCAGGTGGCGCTGTGACCCACAGGCGCCCTGCTATCACTTACCACCAGGAGACGGCGCCATTGTCTGCAGGGCCTGTGGGAGCTGATGCGCAGGCTTTAAACAGTGACCCGGCTACAGACCTGCACCATCAGGTCCAAGAGCTGACTAAGAGTGTTGCCGCGCTAACCAGAACTGTGCAGTCTTTACAGGTCTCTTCTCCAGGAAAGATCCAGCTGGCATCCGGACCGGAGGACGTCCCGTGGCGCCGACTGAGGAGGACCCCACCGGCCAGAGGAAGACCCAGCGACAGATACAACGAGGACGGACGACCCATCTGCCGCCGCTGCAATCAACCCGGACATGTGGCAAGGTACTGTCATTTAAACGGGCACAACCTGGGGTAGAGAGCCAACCCCCAGGCATAAGACCATCAGGCCCATCAAACTGGCGTGATAAATACGTAGGGGGACGTCCAATCTTGCCTGTGGTACTGGATGGCATTCCTATGAGTGCCCTACTAGACACCGGGTCACAGGTCACCACCATCCCGTACGTGCTCTTCAAGCAGTACTGGAATGACTCGGACATAACCCGCTACCCAGATGACGACCTGAGTATCATCGCCAGCAATGGTCAGCCCGTGCCGCAGGTGGGATTCAAAGAGGTGACCATTAAGATCGGTAAAGTCGAACTGGCGGCACAAGGACTGATAATAGTGGACATAGACCGTCATGAGAGTCACCCTAGAATAACCTTGAGAACTAATGTGATTGAAAATTGTCTTGCAGAGGTGATTCTCAGAGGCCAAGAACGCCAGTTCCGGCCAGCAGCGTGTGCTCCAAAAAGAGATCCGGGCACTGATGAAGCGGCAACAGGTGGAACTATCTGGTGGTGAGATAGGTAGCGTGAGAATGTGTGACCCGTTCCCTATTGCCATGCCCCCAAAAAGTGAGATGATGATTTGGTGCCGGGCAGCTATTGGTCTAAGAGGTAGAGACTACCAAGCAATGGTAGAACCCGTCTACTCAGACAGTAGGCCCACCATTTTGACAGCACGGGGGGTGGTCGATGTATGCCATGGGAGGGTGCCCGTTCGCATCATAAATATCGGGGAGAGAGAAGTACACCTGCCCCGGTATGCCACGCTAGCCAAATTGTTCACCATAAACCAGAATTCTGTACAGGCCGTGGAACCCTTGCCTCCATCTCAACCAGAGGAAGGTAACGGCTCTAAGAAACCAATGGAGGACTGGTGTCAGCAACTGCATTTGGGTACTGACTCCACTCCCTCACACCAGAAACAGGGAGTCTATCGGGTGGTTCAAGAGTACGAGAGAGTGTTTAGTAAACACCCGCTAGACTTCGGGCGAGTAAAGGGGGTAGAACACCACATCCCCACGGGAGACCATCCTCCCATAAAGGAGAGATACCGACCCGTACCCCCAGTGTTATGTTCTGCTACCAAAGCTAAGGAAAGAGAGGAGATCTGTCCCTACTATAAGACTCAGCTGAATCCCTACGATGTAACAGGGAACCTGATCCTGCGATCAGACCTGCTAAAGTCCTAATCTAGTCTGTACGAAGACCTATAGATGTGGGGAGGGAATCCCTACAAGTACTAAGGACTGGGAGGAATATGGGACACCTCCTAACAGAAATAGTAGCAGACAGACGAACAAACAAAATAGATAGAACATAGAGGTCCGTAGACCAAGCAAACTAACAGAGTTAGATACAGAGCACAGGCTAGCTAGAAAGTAGATATACAATGAAGTCCAGCAAAGCCAGAAGGGCGGAGCAGGATTAAATAGGCCAACAAGGTCATGTGACCAGCAAAGGAAAAAAAACCTAACAGCAAGGTTCTAACAGTACCCCCCCTTCTAAGAGGATCCTCCGGATCCCCTAGGACCAGGCTTATCAGGAAATCTCCTGTGAAACGCTCTGATAAGTCTGGACGCGGAAGCATCATCTGACCTCACCCAAGAGTTATCCTCAGGTCCGAAACCTTTCCAGGCCACAAGATACTGCAAACTACCTCTATACCGTCTAGAGTCAAGGATGCGAGAAATTTCATATTCCCCGTCCTCCACCACCGGAGGAACAGAGGCAGAGGCGTCACCATCCGACACAACAGCTTTTTTTAACAGAGAGACATGAAAGACCGGATTAATTCTCCAGGAGGTAGGAACCTCCAACCTAACAGCAGATTGGTTGACAACCTGAAGCACCTTAAAGGGCCCTACAAACTTGGGACCCAATTTCTTAGAAGGAATCCTCAACCGCAGATTCCTAGAGGACAACCAAACCATGTCACCAACAGCGAACAAAACCTCCTGTCGTTTCCTATCAAAGTAGTCTTTAGATTTTCTGTTGGCCTCCTGAAGATTACCACGCACATCCGTCCAAACTCTTTCCAAATCACCGGAAAAATTCTCCTCCTCAGGCACGGCAGATCCCAACTTGGAGAACGACCCAAACGACGGATGTCTCCCAGAACAACAAAAAAAAGGCGAACAACCAGCAGAAGAAGATGTATGATTGTTCAGAGCAAATTCGGCAAGTGGCAGAAACTCAGACCACCCCTCTTGATTGTCTGCCACAAAACAACGCAAGAACTGCTCAACATCCTGGTTTTTCCTTTCTGTCTGGCCATTAGATTCAGGATGATATCCGGACGAAAACCACAAATGAATTCCCAACCTGTCACAAAAGGCACGCCAAAAACGAGCCACGAACTGAGGACCCCTATCAGAAACAATGTCAGTAGGAACGCCATGAAGTCTGACAATTTCCTTGACAAAGGCCTTAGCGAGAGTTTTAGCGCAGGGCAGTTTGACGAAGGGAACCAAGTGACACATCTTGCTAAAACGGTCCACGATCACCCAGATGACAGTAAAACCCTCAGAGGGGGGAAGGTCAGTTATAAAGTCCATAGCCAAATGTGTCCAAGGAGCACTGGGGACCTCCAAAGGACAAAGCAACCCCGCAGCAGGAGTATGTGAGGACTTAGATCTAGCACATATAGTACATTGGCGCACCCACTTAATGACTTCCTTCTGCCATCCAGGCCACCAAAAACTGCGACCCACCAGTCTCTTGGTCTCAGAGATTCCGGGATGACCTGCCAACCGAGATTCGTGACACTCAACAAACAAATCTCTCCTAAAGGTCTCAGGCACAAACAACCTCCCATGAGGAGTGTTAGATGGGGCATTCTCCTGAGCTTTAAGAATCTCATCTTCCAAAACGGAGTCTAAAGCAGCTATCACAACACCTTCTTGTAAAATGTTTTCCTCTTTCTCAGCACCGACTATGGGAGAAAAACTGCGAGACAAGGCATCCGCCTTAACATTCTTAGTACCAGGGATGTAAGTAACGGAGAAATTAAACCGCGAGAAAAACAGTGCCCACCTAGCCTGACGGGCATTCAGGCGCTTGGCAGCATCAAGATATATCAGATTTTTATGATCCGTAAGAACCTGAACGGGAAATTCCGCACCTTCCAAGAAGTGGCGCCAGTGTTCAAATGCGAGTTTAATAGCCAATAATTCCCGATTACCAATATCGTAATTCAGTTCAGTCTCCGAAAATTTTTTTGAAAAAAAGGCACAGGGATGTAATCCATCCCCGTTATCCTGAGACAATACTGCGCCAACCCCAACAGAGGAAGCATCAACCTCAACCAAAAACGGCCTAGTAACATCAGGCTGCATAAGGATGGGAGCAGAGGTGAACCTCTCCTTGAGATACACAAAAGCTTCAATGGCCTCAGAAGACCACTGAACCGCATCAGCACCTTTCCTGGTGAGATCAGTCAGAGGTTTGACAATACTAGAAAAAATTTTTATGAATTTTCTGTAGTAATTGGCGAAACCCAAAAACCTCTGTGTCGATTTCAAACCAATAGGCCTAGGCCATTCCTGCACAGCCTGAACCTTAACCGGATCCATCTCAAAACCTTTGCTGGAGATAATGTAGCCCAAAAAACTAATTCTCTGTACAGCGAACTCACATTTCTCCAGCTTAGCAAAAAGCGAATTGTCCATTAATAACTGTAATACCTCACGCACGCTCCGCCAATGAGACTCCAGATCTGGCGAATAAATCAAAATGTCATCCAAATACACAACCACATTTTTACCGATCAAAGGTCTAAGGATGTCATTAATCAGATTCTGAAAAAATGCAGGAGCATTAGTAAGACCAAAAGGCATAACCAGATTCTCAAAATGACCCACAGGAGTGTTAAAAGCAGTCTTCCATTCATCACCCTCCTTCATGCGCAACAGATTGTATGCCCCCTTAAGGTCAATTTTAGAGAACCACTTGGCCCCCAATAACTGGTTAAACAGATCAGGAATCAATGGCAGTGGGTAAGGATTGCGTACCGTAATTTTGTTGATCTCACGAAAATCCAGACAAGGACGTAAACCGCCGTCCTTTTTTTTTACAAAAAAAAATCCAACCGCCACAGGAGACTTAGAGGGCCTAATGTGACCGGCGGCCAAACTTGTCTGTATGTATTCCTCCAAAGCCTTCCTCTCAGGAATAGTAAGGTTAAATAAACGACTTTTAGGAAGAGTCGCTCCAGGGACAAATTCAATAGAACAATCATAGTCTCTATGGGGAGGCAAAACCTGCGATTCCTTCTCAGAAAAAACTCTCCAAAAATCCTGAATAGGAACAGGCAATTCTCCCCTATCCAAAGCTGCAATACGCCCGTTACAACACTTGTCATAACATTTATGGCTCCAGGATTTAATTTCACTGGTAGACCAATCCAGTACAGGATTGTGAAATTTTAACCAGGGCAAACCCAATATTACTGGAGAAGGCAAGTTATTCAACACTACCAAATCCAATTTCTCATGGTGAACACCATTAATAGTGAGAGGAAATTCACTGACCTTGAGAGTAATATTCTTCAAAGGGGAGCCATCCACAGAAACCACAGCAATGGGGGATGATAAAGGTTCAGGTTTTAAATTGAGTTTTTCCACGAATCCCCCATCAATTACATTCAGTGTAGACCCGCAATCAACAAACACCCGAAATTCCATTAATTTTTCCTGAGCAATCGTGGAAGCAGCTAAAAATATACCCTTGGAATTTAAACAGGCAATACGGGCGTGACTGACCATTTTTTTTTCTTTCTTCATACGAAGCTCACAGCCTTTAATCAAATGACCAGATTTTCCGCAATAGAAACACAAGCCTTGCGAAAAACGACGGTCTTTTTCTTGAGAGCGAGGTGCCACCGATCCAATCTCCATCGGTTCACCACTGTTAGTACACACATTATCATAACCAGAAACTGACATAGCAGAGGATTTGCTCTCATTAACCCTAGCACGCAGTCTTCTATCCACCCGTATAGCTAATTGCATAGCCTGTTGCAAATCCTCAGGTGTAGGATAAGCAATTAGCAGGTCTTTAACCCTTTCACTGAGCCCAGCAAGAAATAGACTTTTCAGAGCAGAATCGTTCCACCCTGTTTGAGTGGACCAACGACGAAAATGAGTACAATATTTTTCGACATTACCTGATCCTTGTTTTAAACGTCTCAACTCAGTCTCAGCTGATGCCACACGGTCAGGATCATCATATAATAGTCCTAAAGCAGAAAAAAAACTATCCACTGATCTGAAGCATGTATCACTAGGTTGCAAAGAAAAGGCCCACTCCTGAGGCTCTTTGCGCAAAAGTGACATTATGAACCCTACGCGCTGGGATTCATCCCCAGAGGACTTGGGTCTCAAACGAAAATACAATAAGCAAGCATTTTTAAATGAAAAAAATTCTCGATGTTCACCAAAAAATAAATCCGGCAAACATACCTTAGGCTCCAAGAAATATGCTCCAGGACAGTTACTCACGTGCTGACGGAGCTCGGCCACTTCCAGAGAGAGTCCCTGCAGGTGTTTAGCCAAATCCTGAACCGACACCATGATGGAACAAAAAAAAAAAAAAAAAAAAAAAATCTTTCCTTAGAGAATTTGCAGGCTGGACTTACTGTTATGTTCTGCTACCAAAGCTAAGGAAAGAGAGGAGATCTGTCCCTACTATAAGACTCAGCTGAATCCCTACGATGTAACAGGGAACCTGATCCTGCGATCAGACCTGCTAAAGTCCTAATCTAGTCTGTACGAAGACCTATAGATGTGGGGAGGGAATCCCTACAAGTACTAAGGACTGGGAGGAATATGGGACACCTCCTAACAGAAATAGTAGCAGACAGACGAACAAACAAAATAGATAGAACATAGAGGTCCGTAGACCAAGCAAACTAACAGAGTTAGATACAGAGCACAGGCTAGCTAGAAAGTAGATATACAATGAAGTCCAGCAAAGCCAGAAGGGCGGAGCAGGATTAAATAGGCCAACAAGGTCATGTGACCAGCAAAGGAAAAAAAACCTAACAGCAAGGTTCTAACACCCGGCACACTACCAACACGCCAAGGGGATGCTTAGAGACATGAAGGAGGCTGGGGTAATCAGGGACAGCTGTAGCCCCTGGGCAGCTCCACTAGTCTTAGTGAAAAAGAAAGACAACACCATGAGAATGTGTGTAGACTACAGGAAGGTCAACCGTATCACACACAAAGATGCGTACCCGTTACCAAGGATAGAAGAGTCCTTAGCTGCATTAAAATCTGCTAACTTCTTCTCTACTTTGGATCTCACTAGCGGGTACTGGCAGGTTCCTGTAGCAGAGGCGGACCAGGAGAAGACCGCATTCACCACCCCGATGGGTCTCAGCGAATTTAACTGTATGCCGTTCGGGCTCTGCAATGCACCAGGAACCTTCCAACGGTTGATGGAATGCTGTCTTGGACACCGGAACTTCGAGACGGTCCTGTTATACCTGGACGATGTCATCGTCTATTCCAAGACCTACGAGGACCACCTGAAACACCTGGTAGAAGTGTTCGAAGCTCTGGCAAACTACGGCCTAAAGGTGAAACCCTCCAAGTGTCACCTCCTGAAACCAAAGGTTCAATACCTGGGACACGTGGTGAGTGCTGACGGAGTGGCTCCTGACCCTGATAAGATCACCGTGATTAAGGACTGGCCAAGACCCTCCAGCATAAAGGAAGTGCGGCAGTTCCTTGGGTTGGTAGGCTACTACCGAAGATTCATTCCCGGTTTCACCAAAATGGCAGCCCCTATGCAGGACCTCCTGATAGGTCAATCTCGGAAAGCCAAAAACCAGAAGCCGCCCTTTAGGTGGGAAAAGCTGGAAGAGGAGTCCTTCTGCCTGCTGAAGATGGCCCTCACGGGGGATGAAATCCTGGCATATCCAGACTACAGCCAGCCCTTTATCCTCCACACGGACGCAAGCAACATCGGGCTAGGAGCCGTACTGTCCCAGATCCAGCAAGGGAAAGAACGGGTAATCGCTTGCGCCAGCCGAAAGCTACGGCCCACGGAGAGGAACCCTGAGAATTATAGCTCATTCAAGCTGGAGTTCCTGGCAGTAGTGTGGGCAGTGACCGAACGTTTCAAGCATTACCTTGCCTCCTCCAAATTCACCGTGTACACGGATAACAACCCGTTGACACACCTGGACACTGCAAGGCACGGTGCCCTGGAACAGAGATGGATGGCCCGCCTGTCCAACTTTGAATTCACCATCAAATACCGGGCAGGACGCTCAAATGCCAACGCGGATGCCCTGTCTAGAATGCCGAACTTACCGGACGTAGGGGAAGATCCAGAAGATCTGGAAGAAGTTGAGCTCCATGCGTTCCACCGTCATGGGATTACCCTGTATTCCCACCGTGTGAAGGACAGGCGCTCCGTGACGTTCAATCCCTTGCCCCACTACAACTGGGCGGAGACGCAAGACAGTGATCCCGCAGTCCATTTGGTGAAGGAAATGCTGACCCAGGCCGATGCCCGTCTTGACCCAGATGCTCCGGAGGAGACCAAGCAACTGTGGAAGGAGAAAAGTAAGCTGTTCCTCTACAGGGAGAAGCTGTGCCGGAGAATGGTTAACTCGCGAACACATGAGTTGACCTGGCAGGTAGTGGTCCCAAGACGAGACGCGGCTATGGTTCTGGAGGCATACCACAACGGAGCAGGACACTTCGGATGGAAGAAGCTGGAGTTCTTGTTGCGTGAACGGTTCTACTGGGTAGGCATGAGAGGAGCCATCGAGAGGTGGTGCAGAGACTGTGGCCCGTGCCACCTGAGAAGAAAAGACCGTGCCAGCCAGAAGACTCCCCTGCAGCCCATCATCACCAGACAGCCACTGGAACTGGTAGCCCTGGACCATGTGAAACTGGCTCCAAGCAGATCTGGGTATGTCTACGCCCTCACAATCGTAGATCATTACTCCCGGTTCCTGGTGGTGGTCCCGGTCAAGGACTTAACGGCTCAAACAGCAGCTAGAGCCTTCCAGCAGCACTTCTGCCGTCCACACGGGTACCCGGACCAAGTGTTGACAGACCAAGGACCAGCCTTCGAAGCGGAGGTCTTCCAGGAGTTCTGCAACCTGTATGGCTGCAAGAAGATAAGAACAACGCCCTATCACCCTCAAACCAATGGACTCTGCGAGAAGATGAACCAGGTGGTGATAGATCTGCTAAAAACATTGCCCCTGGAAGAACGCAGTCTGTGGCCTGAGAAACTGCCCGATCTGGTGGACCTGTATAACCACATCCCTGTAGGTTCCACCAACTGTACCCCGGCTTACCTAATGAGAGCAAGACCTGGTAAGCTGCCTATTGACCTGGATATGGGAGTCCTGACGCCTGAGGACACCTCGCCAGAGGCAGACTGGGATACAGAACGGCAGCAGCAGTATCGGAAAGTACAGGAGAGCGTCGAGCGAAGTCTGTCTCAAGCTAGAGAAAGGCAAGAGAAGGCTTATAACCAGTATGCTCCCGCTGTTCCCCTGGTACCTGGAGAGCAGGTCTTGAAGAGGAAGAGGCGGCTCCACAAGTTGGACGACCAGTGGGAGAAGGACCCGTACACCGTACTGCCATCAAGCCATGAGAACCCAAAAATCTGCGTAATCAGTAAGGATGGAGGAGAAACCACAGCCATTGTCTCCAGAGACCACCTGAAGAAGTGTCCCGAGCAGCTGCAAAGCCCTGAAGAAGATCAAGAAAACCCTCAACCCGCAGAGGAAAGGGAAGAAATGATCAGTACCGTACTCGGAGACTTCCCCCGGTCTTGGACACAAGTAAACAGCGCTGTCGTGGTACCCGTCCTCACCTTTCTCCAGCCAGCCCCGCAAGTGCCTACAGAGGAACCGGTAGAGCTGGAAGAGCAGCCGGCCCAAGAGGCAGAAGAGTCCACACCAGCAGTACAGGAGGATCAACCCTCTGCTATGAGTGAGCCTGCTGTGCCCCTAGTGAGCCAAAGAGTGCGCAGAAAGCTGCCCAGCTTGCCCATAACACCTCCTACACCCTGTAGTGCAGAACCAGTTAGTGAGCTCCGTAGGTCCACTAGAGTCACTAGAGGTCAGATGCCCGCTCGCTGGAGAATCTAAACCAATGCACTGTAGAGTTGACTGTTTATTGAAAAATGTTTATGGTTTATGTTTGTTGCCTGTTACTAATTATGTTTCTCAGTTACCCTGCAGATTTATTTGGACTAACAGGTTATGGACACTGGATAACCGGAACAGTTTTGTAGATAGTTGCACCTTGGTGCCTCTTGTGAAGACGGCCGCGGAAGAGAAAACCTGTCTGGCGTGGCCTCCTTGCGGCCCAAAGTAGTTAGTCTACCCTTGCAGCCACGCCCAAGGACAACGCAAGGGGTTTGCTTTGGACAGGTCCCCTATTCTGTGCCAAGACTTCACCTTGGGTGATATGGACACCCGGTCACGGAAACGCCGTGACCTCTACAGACTAAAGCTTCTTGTAAATATGTTGTCTTGTTATTGTTATACCTTGTATTTATGTTTCTTTAAAAATGTGTTTAGTCCCGGAGTACTAAAATTTACTAGGGGGGAATGTGACACCCCAGGGGTCTGGTTGCCACAGTAATAGAGATATTATGTCTGAGAGCAAGTGGGAGGTTTCTTTGGTCAGGATCCCTAAGCATGCAACACGGTCCGCCCAGACCTGGGAGGGGAGGAATCTGCCCTTTTAAACTGGGTCTGGGGCAGGATTAGAGCAGTTAGAGCCTGGAGTTCAGTTCCAGACACAGGGAAAGCAAGAACAAGAGCTCTGTAGGAGCAGTAGCAGAAGTCCAGGGGCTGGAGCTGAGCAGAGTTCGCCCTGGACGAAGATACTAAAGCCGGACACAGGAATCCGAGGCTGTGGTGACTGATATACACCCAGCAGCAGAAACCAGCCAGCAGGGGATTCCAGGTCCTCTGGCCATAGAAGCCCGGAGGCTCAGTCACAAAGAAGGGACCAGCGCCGCCATCCAGGAGCGGAGGCTAACAGAAGGCCCCAAGTCACCAGCCATACGGGTGAGCACCACACAGTATACTCAGGGACGTGGGCTACTTGTAACCGCTGACAGCAAGGTAGCCAGGAAGAGTGCAGATAAACGGGGAGGCCTACAACTCCACCTGGCCAGGGGAACTCCTGCTTGCTCGCAGACTGACCAGGCCCCTTATACTAGCCAGTACTCCCGGGAGGGTCTGCCTTGTACCATCAGTAGAGACCCTGAACTGCACCTCACGTCTCTGTGGTTCCTTGCCGCTCCTGCACCATTAGCACTGGGACCCTCACATCATCACTCCCATCATCTTCCACATTAGCTGCCCTGAGGCAATACTTCTCCCGTGGGGAGTCATCCCATACTCAGCTGCGCAAACAACATCAGCCTCAGCGGTCTGCAGCGCAGCGGCGGTCCCCACTGACCGCAATCCACGGGTGGCGTAGTCGGACACTTATTACCATACAAATAGACTGCCACTGGTTTGACCACCCTGGGCACGGACCGGGTCACCGCCACGGAGAACTACAACCCCCAGCGATCCGGCTCCGGGTATCCCCCTGCACAGCACAGGCCCAGGGGGCGCGTCACATCGATAGGAAAGAGTTTAGCTGTCTGTCAACTCATTCTTTCTAAGAACAGATTGAGGGTGTCAGAACAGGCACCACATTTTAAAAAAGACATTGAAAAACTGGAGCAAGTTCAGAGAAGAGCTACCATGATGGTGAGCGGACAGCAAACTATATCCTACGAGGAATGGTTAAAGGATCTGAGAATGTTTAACTTCAAAAAAAGACTAAGAGGAGCTGTCTACAAATATCTGAAGGGATGTCACAGTGTAGAGGGATCATCCTTATTCTCATTAGAAAATGGAAACATAAGAAGCAATGGAATGAAACTGAAAGGGAGAAGATACAGATTAGATATTAGAAAAAACTTTTTGACAGTGAGAGTGATCAATGAATGGAGCAAGCTGCCACAAGAGATGGTGAGTTTTACTTCAATGGAAGTCTTCAGATGCTGGACAGACATCTGTCTGAGATGGTTTAGTGAATCCTTCATTGAGCAGGGGGGTTGGACATGATGACCCTGGAGGTCCCTTCTAACTATAACATTCTATCATTCTATGATTCTACACTTAACCCCTGGACTATTACTAACACTAATCTTAACCAGAGTCCTAATGCAAATCACAATCCTAAACATTGTCCTAAACATAGTTAAGATTAAAATAAATATGCGAGATCTTAAAGTTTATTATAACGTTAATGTTTTTCTTTTTTCCTCTGGAGTCACTTTTGCAAATTTTGGAATCTCCTCAAGCAGGTTTCTGTAACTTATTTGAAAAAATTACAAATGAGAAGATAGTCAGGGATCTGTGGGAGAGCACAATGCAGCCTTTGTCGTCTTTAATGCTGTATATGCTGAGTGCAGTAGTTAAAAAGAGATTATCATCTGCTGCTGCACTCTACATAGGCCGCTATTGAGATGACAAAGCTATCAGTATAATCACTTTGCTATTTTGACCACTGATATACTTTTTTTCTCCTGCTTGCTGGTCAGTGCATCCATTCACTTATAGAAAAAGAATCAGCGCTTGCTTGCCGTCTGCTCATTGAAGATTGCCTAGATGAGGGTCTTAGCACCCTTATAAGAATTTTGACTCGGCCCTTTACCCCGTCCCCTCCGCCTACACCATGCCACTGATCCTTACCCATTAAAAAATCAGACTTGGAGACTAAAAAGTCATGTAACCTCCCATGGTACGTCCCACTTAACAACCCCAGAATGATGTCTAGAGACCATATAAAATGGAAATCCATCCCAGATCAAAAGTCTGCAAATTGGGGTAAAAACAATTTGGCTTCAAAAAAGTATATATAGCTGACATAAAAAAAGATTGATCCTTATTTTTAAAACCTCCTACATATTACAACAGCGTAAATAAATAAGTCCACCACATTTTTACAAATCAGGGACTTATGTGATCTGTACCCTACCAATACTATTGTACAAACTTGAAGAAACATGCTGCCAGGTCATTTTTACTGCATATTGAATGCCACAAAAACATCGGCTAAATTGCTTTTTTTAATTATTTAATCTCATTTAGAAATGTTTTCAGTTTTTCAGAACATTATAAGTAATGACGAGCGAGCATGCTCGCTACTGCTTGGTACTCGCCCAATCATCTCACTGTTCGAGATGCTCGGCGCTTGGCAACTATTTCCGGGGTTGCTCGGTGGAAGCTCGGGTCCCCTCCCTGCATGTTTGGCGCTCTTTAGAGAGCCAATGAACGTGCAGGGATTGTCTGCCACACACTGTAATGCTGCAGCCATGTTGGTTGTGGCATTACAGTGATTGGCTGTCCGCACAGCGTCATCAGGTCTATATCAGCCCTGGCGCCACCATGCTCGTCACAGTCTACTCCAGAATCAGACAGTGTAGGGAGAGGTGCTGCTGAGCTAGGGAGAGATTTGCTTGTTTCTTAGTTAGTGTAGGTATACCAAAATATATTATACATATATCCATCTCAACTAACAGTCCTTCTGAGGACCAATCCAGCTGCATAGATATCAGTGCTAGCCAGGCAGTCAGTGTATGTGGCAGACTGCAGTGAATATAGCAAGAGGGTCCATTCCAGTTCCGTCTGCTGCTGGTGCTTTTACAGATATTTCTAGAAATAGCCACAGGTATCAGGGGCCAGGAATATTTCTTTAATCCTGATGATTTGCTTAAAAAGCAATCCAGAGAACACCGTTTTTCTGCTCCATTTGCTTGTTGGCACTGCAGAATACAGCCAGATCCTTTCCATACGTGATGGTGATGATGGTGCATGCAGAGGACGAGACCGAGGCCGTGGGTAAGCTGAAATTTTGCTACAACAAACACCCACATCTTCTCGCTCGACCTTCCTGTTCCAATTAATAAGAGACTGCAGAACACCATTATTGAACACAGAGCAGTGTGAAAAGGTTATTGGTTGGATAGCAGATAATGCTTCCAGTCACTTAGCCACCCTGTCTTCCACACGGTCAAGTCTCAGTGAGTCTGGACTGCATATTCTTCACCCTGATCCTCCTTTCTCCCACCATGCCGAGTACCCAGAGACAACTGATCCCACACTTGGACACTCTGAAGAGCTGTTCACTTTTCCATTTGTAGATTCGTACCACTCGCCTGGTCCACTTGATGCGGGCAAGAGGAAATCGCATGTAGTGATGCCCAAATATTTGAGCAGCCACGGTCACACAAAGGCGATGGTGGGAAACTGTTACAAGAGGTGGATGATGATGAGACACAATTGCCAGAAAGTCAGGAGGAGGATCAGGATGCGGAAGTGGAAGATGAGGTGGTGGACGATGAAGTCACTGACCCAACCTGGCAAGGTGATATGCAGAGCGAGGACAGCAGCACACAGGGGGAGGGAGGCGTAGCACCACAACAGGCAGGCAAGAACAAGCAGTGTGGTGGCCACAGACAGAAGGCAGTCAACCGTTCCCGGCAACATCAATACAACGGAAGTTGCCAGTACAACTGTTGGGTCTTCCCGAGTCTGATTGTTTTTTAAAGACTCTGCCGATAACCCAAAAAAGACCATTTGCACCACCTGCTAGGCCAGCATCAGCAGGTGTAGCAAAACTAGCAGCCTGACCACCACCAGCATGATCAGGCACATGGCAGCAAAGCACCCGATTAAGTGGGCCGTACCCCAGGGTCCAGCAACAGTGTCTGCGGGTGACACCACTGCTTGTTTCGCTGTTGTGCGTGCACGCCAATCCCCTGTCCATGGCGCATACCAAGATGCCTCCTGCCCTGCACCTGTCATTGAACACTCTCAGCTATCACCATCAGCAAGCACATCCTCGTCCTTGTCCCAGCGCAGCTTTCAATTGTCCCTACCCCAGTCCTTGGAACGCAAGCACAAATACGCAGCTAATGCCCCACAGGCCACACTACTAAATTCATACATTTCGTGAATGCTTGCACTCGAAATGTTGCCTTTTAGGCTCGTGTAGAGGGAAGCTTTCCGCAAACTGATGGCGGCAGCCGTCCCTTGGTACTCAGTCCCCAGTCGCCACTATTTCTCCTGGTGTGCCATCACATAGTGGAAGCCGGGACCCAGTCAGACCTTGGGACGGTACATGTCCTCCCGGCGCCAAGAATTGTGGGCCCTAGGTCAATCAGGGTTGCCCTCACGGTCTACAGCTCCTGCACCTCATCCTTCTCAGCCTCCTCCTCCTCTTCAGCCTCCATCTCCGAAATGACCACATCAGTCACAAGCTGGAAGCACTGCAGCACTGCCTCAGCCAAGCAGCAACAGGCTGTGCTGAAGGTAGTATGCTTAGGTGACAAACTGCATAATGCTGAATAGTTGTGGACAGCTCTGAAAGAGCAGGCAGATCTGTGGCTGACACCGCTGAACTTACAGCCAGGCATGGTCGTGTGGGACAATGACCGAAACCTGGTGGCGGCTCTGAGGCGAGGCGAGCTCACACACGTACCATGCCTGGCCCATGTGTTTAACCTCGTGGTTCAGCGGTTTCTCAAAACCTACCCTGAGCTGCTGGATCTGCTTGTCAAAGTACGCCTCCTGTTTGCCCATTTTAGTAAGTCACCTACAGCTTCTGCCGCCCTTGCTGTATTTCAGCAGCGTTTGCAGCTTCCGGCTCACTGACTAGTGTATGATGTCCTCATGTGTTGGAACTCTACATTGCAGATGTTGGGAAGGATTTGTGAGCAGAAGAGGGTAGTTGTTCACTACCAGCATCAGCAAGGCCGTTGGTATTCAGTTCAGACTCCACACATAAGACCTCAGGAGTGGACATGGATGTCAGACATATGTACCATCCTCCAAAACTTTGAGGACTCCACCAAGATGGTGAGCAGCGATGATGCCATAATTAGTGCCACCATCCCGCTTCTCTGTCATCTGAAACGCGCTCTGCTCACAATCAAAGAGGGTGCGTTAAAGGCGGAGCATGATGAGATGCAGCAAGGAACCATACAGGGTGATTACACACAGCCCAGCCTCATCTCATCCCAATGTGGATTGGGTGAAAATGAGGAAGGGGTGGAGGAGGATTAGGAGGAAGAACTGGTGCTTGTTTCATGCGCTATAGATGGTACTACCTGCACAACTGTCATACCGTCTGTTCAGTGTGGATGGCCTGAGGACAGAGAGGAGGAGGAGGAGAGCATGGTCAGTTGTCCGTTTGGTGAGGACACGTAAGTCTTGCCTGATAGCAGTCAGGCACGCATGGCTGAGTTTATATTACGCTGCCTTTCCCGTGACCCTTGCGTTCTCAAAATTTTGGGTGACAATCATTACTGGTTGGTGACACTTCTAGACCCACGCTACAAGGATAACTTTCTGTCTTTTATTCCCGAGGCGGACATGTCTAATAAAATGGGGCAGTACCAAAATGCCCTTGTTGCGGAATTATTAAAAAAATTCCCATCTGAAAACGCTGGCGGCAGAGGTCACAGTTCATTGGACAACCAAGGAGTACAGGAGAGAGAGACACAGCTCCAATCCAGCAGAGGCAGGGGAACACTGTCAAAGTTCTGGTACAGTTTTCTCAGCCCCTCTCATCGCACAGGCCCTGAGGCGCGGGGTACTCTCACAAGGAGTGCAAAGTTTGGGAAGATGCTGAGGGAGTATCTTGCTGACCGTACCAACGTCCTCCGTGATTCCTCTGTGCCTTATAATTATTGGGTATCCAAGCTGGACATGTGGCATGAACTGACTGTCTACGCCTTGGAGGTCCTGGCCTGTCCTGCCGCTAGTGTTTTGTCAGAGCGGGTTTTTAGTGTCGCTGGTGGAATTATAACTGATAAACACATTGGTCTGTCAACTGAAAATGCGGACAGGCTGACTCTTATACAAATGAACAAGGGCTGGATTGGGCCAGACTTCTCAACATCACCGAATGATAGCAGAGTAACATAAACTCAAATCCAGTTTTTGGGAGGTCTATTCCCATGCACCTCTTCACACCCTCACATGGGTATACACTTCCTGACTTTGTCAATTTGCTCTTGTCCTCCTCCTTCTCCTTATCCTCCATAACCATATCATTCACCACCATATCTACCATATCACCTCCTCTACGTGTTTTGCAAGGGGCATTGTAGTTCCTCCAAATTTTTGGCAGCTGTTGCTTCACTGCATAGGCAAACACTCTAGGAGACCCACTTCCTACTAATGGGAACATTTTTTCATGAGGCCCTCTATGTCTCTTCCAAGGGGCACTGGAGTTCCTCCAAATTTTTGGCATCTTTTGCATTCACTGCATAGGCAAACACTATGGGAGACCCACTTCCTAATAATGAGAACATTGTTTTTAGGAGGCTCTCTGACCTCTACATGTCTTGCAAGGGGATTGCATTATTTTTATTGAGACCCTCATCTATGTCCCTTCAAAGGGGTATTGGGTTACGTGCGTCCAAATTTTTGGCAGCCCTTGCTGTCACTACATACGCAATAACAGTATAGGAGACCCACTCATTAATAATGGGAACAACAAAGCATAGACGGCTGATGGCTCTCGAACAATAGCAAGGGCCAACTGCTGGCCCTTTAAGAATAGTAAGGACCGCCTGTTGCCCCTATAAAAACAGGCTTTGTGACTTTCAGAGTCCCTTCATCATAAATGAAACAGGATGCGTCTGATGATGTGTCACACACCACATGGCCAGATAAGGTTGTAAAATGTTAAAATGACATTTCCCGGTGAATGCATTTGTCTTAAAAAAATAACGTAAAAAAAACACAGTAGGATCTTTCTTTAGTATAAAAACCAGAGTCGCCAATGTAACCTCAATGTAATCACACTGTTCAGCTCCTGCACCTCCTCCTCCACCAGTTCGGCCTCCATCTCCGAAATGTCCACATCAGTCACAAGCTGAAAGCACTGCAGCACTGCCTTGGCCTAGCGGCAACAGGCTGTGCTGAAGATAACATGCTTAATGCTGCGCTTAGGTGACAATCCGCCTACTGCTGCAGAGTTGTTGAAAGCTGTAACACAGCAGCCTGATCTGTGGCTCTCACCGCTGAACATACAGCCAGGCATGGTCGTGTGTGACAATGGGCGGAACCTGGTGACGGAGAAATGACAGCCGGGGTAGATACAGTTTCCCTCTATGCCAGTCCTTTCACCGAGCTAAAGAATATGGCTGTGGTGAAATACAACTCCCACTGAAAAGCAGTTTCAGACTGAAAAATATTGGGCCCACCAGAGGATTTTATTCTAAGGGCCCACCTTTCTCCCTCGCTCAAGAGCCCTATTGCAGCTGCAAAGTTTGCGCTACCATCATGAACTCTCATGATGGAGAAGCCAGGGCCCACCCGATGATTCTCTGGTGGGACCGTCCAACCCTGCCAAGAACCAGTCTTGGCTAAGAAAAGTGTGTGGGAACGTTCCCGGACACTCTATGGCTGATTTTTTACTGTGGATTGGATGTGCTTATTAGTGATGAGCGAGCACTAAAATGCTCGGGTGCTCGAAGCTCGGGTCGAGCACATTGGAATACTCGGGTGCTCGACCCGAGCAAAGAGCCCAATGTAAGTCTATGGGAAACTCGAGCATTTTTCTGGCGGTCCCCCCCCGGCGGTCTGCAGAAGGTCAAAAATTGCCCAAATCGATGGGAACGGTGCTCAATTAAACATCAGGCAGGCAAAATATATAGACAGACAGGCAGCCAGGGTATATAAGAGGGTGAATGAAAAACATAGCAGGGCAATTGGAACACACTAGTGCCCTCCGATTTTCATGCACCCGTCTCTTTAAAAAAGCCGGCCGGCAATTCATCAGCGGCATACACCGGTACCCGACAATTTAGAACAGAAAGAATAGAGCATCACACATAGATTAGATAGATAGAAACATGTCAGTCACATATATAATAAGTACAGTGATAGTGTTGATTACTTTACTTGTCATTTAGTGTTAAAATAAAGGAGTTATTTAAAAAAAATTGCCGTGGGGTTCCCCGTAATTTTAGTCTCTAGCGGAGGTTAAGCAGACAGCTGGGCCAGATGTTTGAAGCCTGGGAAGGGGGTAATACCCACGGAGCTTCCCAGGCTACTAATATCAGCCCCCAGCTGAATATCTAGCCTTTACTAGCTATTAAAATGGGGGACCCAAAAAAAAATGATGTGCTGTCCCCCCTATTTTAATAGCTAGCAAAGGCTAGGCAGAAAGCTGGGGCTGATATTAATAGCCCAGGATGGGTGCCATGAATATTGGCCCCCTCCCAGGCTACAAACACCAGCCGTCAGCAGCCCCAGAAATGGCGCATCCTATGGCACTTAGCCTCGCTCTTCCCACTGCCCTGTAGCGGTGGCAGTGGGGTAATAGGGCTGGGGTTGATGTCAGCTTATAATGCCAGCTGACATCATGCCCAGGTTAGTAATGGAGAGGCGCCTATAAGACACCCCCATTACTAACCCCATAGTGAAAGTTAAAAAAAAAACACAAACACCCAGAATGAAGTCCTTTAATTTAAATAAACACACAATTCTTTAATGTTCTAAATTAAACCACCTTTGTAGGACGAAAGGTGTATTGTTAGTATCAATCAAAGGGATAACTCTTGTTTAACCTTGCTTTTAGATCTCTGCTATAAAAGCAAAATGGGGAAATTTTATCCAGCCGCTGAAAGCGAATCATTATTGGTGCATTGCCAGGAAATCTGTTCCCTACTTGGCCAGCCATTGACCAGGATACCCCTCTTTGCTCCCCACAGAGTCACGACTTCCATGCTTCTCCCATTGCGCTGAAGCTACATCAAGGGGCCGAGTTAGCAGCAATGATGACAGTATGTATGACATGATGGACCAAATGTTTTACCTGCCGCAGTGCACACAAGACACACATCAGCAAAGAGAGATGCATCACCTGAACATCCAGGTTTAGTCATGTCTAGACTATGTCCTTCTTCCAGTAAATACCCTAAGCACTGACCGCATGGATTTCTGGGTCAGTAGATTGTTTTGGTGGCACGGAATGGCCAAGTTTTCTGTTGGTGTACTGTTTTGTCTATCCTCCAGTGTTCTGTCATAAAGGGTATTCAGTGTAGCAGGTTGCTTTGTCACGCCCAAAAGGACCAGAAAGTTCTTTGCAAGTGTGGAAAATATTACAATATTGAAAATGAATCAGACATGGATCAGTGCTGATTTTCATTCACCTATGGCTGTTGCCAATGATTAGATTAACCATAGCATCTGCTTTCTGTCTATTGTGTTCTAAACTGTTCTGCTGCCATCATTGATACTCCTGCCCAGCAGGTTATCTACTGCCTGTCCATAAAGTTATATTTGTCACGCAAATGGGTTCTGGACCCACTGCGCCACAAGCCTGGCATACCCTGGAGGGGCGAAACAAAGCAGCTACCTGGTCTTCACTAGAGCCTCTGATGGTGAGGTTAGGCATGAGGCTCAGGTAGCCACCGGACACCACTGCAGGGCAATCCACGGTACTATAGCAGCTGACCACAGGGGTCAGCGATGCAGGTACACACTTGGATTGTCAAGCAGGACAGGAACAGAACCACTGGTGGTATGGATACTGGTGCTGGTTCAGACGGAAATGGTACAGGTTTGGACTAATACAGGCAGACTCTGGTATAGGGTAGTAGAACGGGTTCAGAAACAAGGACCTGACAACAAATGAGTGGGTATAAGACTAACTAGGTACTGAAGTTGCTCAAGCACCTCCCTACAGGGAAAGGTTCCTTAAATACCTAATGCCTCCTATTTATAGGCTGATGACATTTCTGGAGTGCACACACTGCTCCTTTAAGAAGCAAGGAGGGTGCACGCGCCCTAAGTGCACTGCCGGGAGACCTGTTCAAGTGAGCGGGCACTGTAAGCTGGAAGCCGCGGTGAGAGACAAAGCAAGGGATGCCGTTGAGCGTCCGTGGCGGTGAACATGTCGGTGTTCCTGCTGGGAGGAAGGAGAGGAATTATGCAGGGATGCCGGCTTTACAATATCTATATTGTGCTACTGCTGCTGATGCAATCACATTTGCTGACAATAGTCACACATCTCCTGCCTGTCCAATGTCTTCTATAGCCATACTGTATTGCTATTGCCAAGAATCCATGTCAGTTTTTAAATTTTTTATTTCTAATTTTTTTATTGCCATAAATTACTAATTAGATATGTAACATTTTTATATAAGTAAATGGTCGATCTATTGGAAATAAACAATACAATACATAAATCATATAAGTAAATAAATCCTATATAATGCAAGTCACAGATTAACAATATACAACTTTATCCTGCCAGTACAAATATACTATAAAACCCTACTGTCTATTAGGAGTGCTATTATTTTATGCTATTCAAAACCAAGTAATGTGCACAATGTCTAGCAGATTTTCAATTAATACTCAGCGGTTGCTCAATAAAAAGGATGGGATTGCATCTATTTAGGCTGCAATCATGGTTTTGTGCTCACACTTATTCAGCCTGCAGTCATGGTTTCATAGTGTGTATTAAGTACTTGGTACCTGGCTGTGTGTTGTCGAGTCCAGTTAGTTCATTGAACGTTCCCGGTGTGTTTCTGACAAATAGGTGGTCCGTAATGTGAGGTGTAGCAGGGCTTCTCAAAAAGGCAACTTGGGATCTGAATCTACCAGTCCGTGGTGGCTCCCCAGCCAGTGGCGCACATCCGATGGAAGCACTGATCATTGGAGCTCAAAGTATATCGATCACTAGTGGAGTAGAGCATAGTGTGACGTCACGTTACTGCTACAAATCCTGCAGCGATTTAGGCTTCAATCCAACATGTTTCTAAAATTGAGGAAGGAAACCGTAGTTTCCGAAACATGTTGGATCAAAGCCTAAATCGCTCCAGGATTCAAAGCAGCAACGTGAATGTGGCAATTGTATTATCTATTTCTAATAGCGCGAACATTTACTTTGGTAATATAATTATTCTAATTGGCTTTGTCACATAGTTTGCTGCTTAGGGAGTAGGGAATTTTAGTGCCATTGTGGATAATATTATATTATTTTTATATATCGGACTCTCTTTTTCAATGTGGGCATGGCTAGTACAGCAATTTGGACTGGTAGTGGCTTTTATTTTATTTTTTTCTTTCCTGCTTTCTTTTATCCTTTTATTCATTCATTTCACACATGTGCTCCGCATGAAAGACTTTTGAGGGGCATTTCAACTTTTAAACACATTTGTTGTACCCAATTTTTCCTGTAACTAGGACTCGTATATTAGCCCAAATTATAGGCCAAATTTAGCCTCCTGGCTGCACAGCAGAGGTAACCATGGATCTGTTATGAACCTGCAGTGAATATGATCTGTCTTCTTAAACTTCTCTAAACTGCTTCTTAATTCTTTAGGGAAAAATATCTTGGAACAGACACTAAAACAATAGGAATACATAGAGAATGTGAGTGTTATTTATTAACAGACTCCGCTACTTTTAAATTTCCTAAAAGTACAAAGTCCTCATTCATTTAATATAGAAAAATCCTCTACGCTTTGTGAAAATGACTTCAAGATAAATGATATACATACATTTATGGATATTTCTAAAAAAAATAGAGTGCACACAACCGAATTGCTGAAAATTGTGAATGAAGCTTATACTGTGTGTGTCATCCAAAACTTTCTCAACTGTGTTTCACAGTATTGAGCACTCTAAATTGACTAAGAACATCTGAAAGTATGGAACCTGAGGATTTTCCATCATCTATTTCCTATTCCAATCCCAGTCTATTGATCCATAACACCACTACTGACAGAAGTGTAAACATATCTCATTGATCTTTCTCTCCTAATTTTTCACTCTTTAATAGTGAAGTGTCAGGGCCATGTAGACATCTGGACTTTTCTTATAATGAAAGCAGCAGTGGCCGTAACAGTATTTCTTCTGAGGATTTTACTGACCCTTCTTTCTATCTCTCTGATTTAGTGGAAAAAGATAATGAAAATTACTCCTATATTAAACTCTGACACTGAAAATGAAGAAATAGAAGACTGGAATGAGTGATGATGACCCAATTCAATCTAAATTGATAGGATTCCTTAGCTGCCTTGAAAAACAATTAAATCTAGTTGTAGTATTGGCTAGTAGCATAAGAGTAAAGAATCATGTGAAAGTTGACTCACGTTCAAAATAGAAAATTTGGGTCATGTATTAACATTAATGTGAAATGTGAAAATGGACATGTACAGTACAGAACAAAGTTTTGGACACACCTTCTCATTTAAAGATTTTTCTGTATTTTCATGACTTTGAAAATTGTACATTCACACTGAAGGCATCAAAACTATGAATTAACACATGTGGAATTATATACTTAACAAAAAAGTGTGAAACAACTGAAAATATGTCTTATATTCTAGGTTCCTCAAAGTAGCCACCTTTTGCTTTGATGACTGCTTTGCACACTCTTGGCATTCTCTTGATGAGCTTCAAGAGGTAGTCACCGGAAAAGGTTTTCACTTCACAGGTGTGCCCTGTCAGGTTTAATAAGTGGGAATTCTTGCCTTATAAATGGGGTTGGGACCATCAGTTGTGTTGTGCAGAAGTCTGGTGGATACACAGCTGATAGTCCTACTAGAATTTGTATTATGACAAGAAAAAAGCAGCTAAGTAAAGAAAAACGAGTGGCCATCATTACTTTAAGAAATGAAGGTCAGTCAGTCAGAAAAATTGGGCAAACTTTGAAAGTGTCCCCAAGTGCAGTTGCAAAAACCATCAAGCGCTACAAAGAAACTGGCTCACATGAGGACCGCCCCAGGAAAGGAAGACCAAGAGTCACTTCTGCTTCTGAGGATAAGTTTATCCGAGTCACCAGCCTCCGAAATCGCAGGTTAACAGCAGCTCAGATTAGAGACCAGGTCAATGCCACACAGAGTTCTAGCAGCAGACACATCTCTACAACAACTGTTAAGAGGACAATTTGTGCAGCAGACCTTCATGGTAAAATAGCTGCTAGGAAACCTCTGCTAAGGACAGGCAACAAGCAGAAGAGACTTGTTTGGGCTAAAGAACACAAGGAATGGACATTAGACCAGTGGAAATCTGTGCTTTGGTCTGATGAGTCCAAATTTGAGATCATTGGTTCCAACCACCGTGTCTTTGTGCGACACAGAAAAGGTGAGCGGAAGGACTCTACATGCCTGGTTCCCACCGTGAAGCATGGAGGAGGAGGTGTGATGGTGTGGGGGTGCTTTGCTTGTGACACTGTTGGGGATTTATTCAAAACTGAAGGCATACTGAACCAGCATGGCTACCACAGCATCTTGCAGCGGCATGCTATTCCATCCGGTTTGCATTTAGTTGGACCATCATTTATTTTTCAACAGGACAATGACCCCAAACACACCTCCAGGCTGTGTAAGGGCTATTTGACCAAGAAGGAGAGGGATGGGGTACTACGCCAGATGACGTGGCCTCCACAGTTACCAGACCTGAACCCAATTGAGATGGTTTGGGGTGAGCTGGACCGCAGAGTGAAGGCAAAAGGGCCAACAAGTGCTAAGCCTCTCTGGGAACTCCTTCAAGATTGTTGGAAGACCATTTCCGGTGACTACCTCTTGAAGCTCATCAAGAGAATGCCAAGAGTGTGCAAAGCAGTCATCAAAGTAAAAGGTGGCTACTTTGAAGAACCTAGAAAATAAGACATATTTTCAGTTTTTTTTCACACTTTTTTGTTAAGTATATAATTCCACATGTGTTAATTCATAGTTTTGATGCCTTCAGTGTGAATGTACAATTTTCATAGTCATGAAAATACAGAAAAATCTTTAAATGAGACGGTGTGTCCAAACCTTTGGTCTGTACTGTACATGTCCATTTTCACCTTTCACATTAATGTTAATACTAGTGTTGATCGAGCACTAAAATGCTCGGGTGCTCGAAGCTCGGGCCGAGCTCGCCGTGATACTCGGGTGCTCGACCCAAGCAACGAGCCCAATGTTAGTCTATGGGAGACTCGAGCATTTTTGCGGTGGCACCCCCGGCAGTCTTTTAAAAGCCTAACAAGTGCCCAAAACGATAGTGACAGTGCTCAAATGACATGGGGACAGCATGGGGATCGCCCCAGGAAGCATTTCTGACCCCCAGGTCACTGCTGTCAACAACGTGGTCAGAGGTATTAAGCCACTTTAAAGGGCTCACAATAAAACGTTCAAAAACGAAACTGAAACTTTTTTCCTGTGAAATATGTTAACGAATTTATTTTCCAGGGTAAAGACTTGTGTATAAGGTAAAATAAATAACCAAAAACAAAAATACTCCTCCACACCTTGGGCTATGTTCACAAGTAGCATTTTTTATGCATTTTTGCACTTTTGTATTGCTTTGAACTGTGACAAATGCATTCACCGGGAAATGTCATTTTAACATTTTACAACCTTATCTGGCCATGTGCTGTGTGACACATGCATAAAGTGCAGAAAAGACATGGGAACAGCAGGGGGAAGACCCCTGGAAGCATCTCTGACACCCAGGTCACTGTCTAAAAGTGTGCCCATCATAAGTGATCCTTGCGCATCAGAAGATGCAGACTTGCAACTATCCCCGTGCAAGTTGTAGTCCCAGGGCAGTGTTAAATTGTACCTCCCCCATTCCTTGCAATACAAGCGCAAGTATGCAGCCTGCCACCCACCCACCCCCAGGCTGCAATACTATACTGCTTGCTTGCTTGCACTTGAAATTGGGCCTTTTAGGCATGTGGAGGCAGAATCTGGCCACCACGTCATGGCTGCGTTGGCGGCCTGGAATCCATACTCAGTCCCTAGCCGCCCGGCGGCCGGGTGTCCATGCTCGGTCCCCAGCCGCCCCGCGGCCGGGTGTCCACACACGGTTCCCAGCCGCCCCTATTTCTCCTTGGAACATCCCCCCACACACTTTTTTTAGCCCGGCCTGCTTTAGGGCAGCATTGGACGAGCCCACCAGAGAACCAGACTCCTCCGGTGGGCCCTGGCTTCTCCATCAGGGGAGTTGAGAGTGCCAAGGTGAGGAGCATGATGATCATGACAGAAGTTAACATCTGCTTTGTTTTCTTTTAATGCAAGTGTAAGTGTGCAGCCTGCCACCCACCCACCCCCAGACTGCAATTCATACTGCTAGCTTGCACTTGAAATGGGGTCTTTTAGTTTGGAGAAGGCCGAAGCTGGCCACTACCTCATGGCTGCTTAGGCAGCGAGGTATCCATACTCAGTCCCCAGCCGCCCCTATTTGTCCTGGTGTGCCTTATACATAAAATTAAGCGCGTATACCAAAACATTACCTGTGCCCTCCCCAGTGCATTTAGTGGGAAGGAGAGCCTATTCCGCTGTAGTGTGCGCATGCCAAACCCCTGTTCATGGTACATGCGAAGATGCCTCCCACACTGCACCTGTCATTGCAGACTTGCAACTATCCCCGTTCAAGTCCTTGTCCCAGGGCAGTGTTGAATTGTACCTCTCCCATTCCTTGCAATGCAAGCGCAAGTATGCAGCCTGCCACCCACCCACCCCAGGCTGCAAAACCATACTGCTTGCTTGCTTGCACTTTAAATTGGGCCTTTTAGGCATGTGGAGGCGGAATCTGGCCACCACGCCATGGCTGCGTCGGCGGCCTGGTATCCATACTCAGTCCCCAGCCGCCCGGTGGCCGGATGTCCCCGCTTGCTCCCCAGCCTCCAGAGGGCGGCGGGGTGTCCATACTCAGTCCCCAGCCACTATTATTTGTCGCGGTAACCTTTCCCACACTTTTCTTAGCCTGGCCTGCTTTAGGGCAGCATTTGCCGAGCCCACCAGACAACCAGACTCCTCCGGTGGGCCCTGGCTTCTCCATCAGGGGAGTTGAGAGTGCCAAGGTGAGGAGCATGATGAGGATGATAGAAGTTAGCATCTGCTTTGTTTTGTTGGAATGCAAGCGCATGTATGTAGTAGCGGCTAGGCCTGAGGTGGTCAGCGTTTTGGCGCATATCCTACCTCCTCCGAGGATTGCTGGATGTTTTCCTGCTACTATCCAAGTTCTATGACTCCCGTTAAAACAAAGCTTCAGGTGATAAATGATGGATGAGGTGGTGGCAAAGGAGAAAGAGCAGGAGGAACAGGGACCATTCACATCAATATCAGGCCAGTCAACCAGATATGTCTTGTAGGATATGTTTCTGTAACAAAAGTAGCGGTTCGGCTACACAGTTATAGGGCATACAGTGAGTGCAATGCCTACCAAAAATTTCGAGGCACTCCAATGCCCCTTGGAAATGACATGGAGGTCAGAGGGCCTTAACTAAACCTTTTTTTCCATTTATAGCAACTGGGTCTCCTGTGCACTGTTGGCCTAAGCAGTGAATGGAAGGCTTTCCAAAAATTATGAGGAACTGCTATGCCCCTTACAAGAGCCATGCAGTACAGCATATTACAAACATAAGTCCCATTATTGCTGAGTGGGTCTCCCATAGGATTTGCTTATGCCTTCCAAGCAAAAGCTTCCAAAAATTAGGACGGAGCAACTTGCAATGCCCCTTACAAGAACCATGCAGTACAGCATATTACAAACATAAGTCCCATTATTGCGGAGTGGGTCTCCCATAGGATTTGCTTATGCCTTCCATGCAAAAGCTTCCAAAAATTAGGACTGAGCAACTTGCAATGCCCCTTACAAGAACCATGCAGTACAGCACATTACAAACATAATTCCCGTTATTGCGGAGTGGGTCTGCCATAGGATTTGCTTATGCCTTCCAAGCAAAAGCTGACAAAAATAAGGACGGAAGAACTTGCATTGCTGGCACCCTGGTGGTATAGTGGTGGTGGAGGCTGAGGATAAGGAGAAGAACATAAAACAGCCGAAATGAGGAAGCGTATACCCATGTGTGGGTGTGAAGCGGTGCATATGAATACACCTCCCGAAATAACACGGTGGATTTGACTTTATGTTACTCTGCTGTCCTTTGGTGGTGATGAGAAGTCTGGCCCAATCCAGCCCTTGTTCATTTTGATAAGGGTCAGCTTGTCAGCATTGTCAGTTGACAGGCGAGTGCACTTATCAGTTATAATTCCCCCAGCGGCACTAAAAACACGCTCCGATAACACGCTAGCGGCAGGGCAGGCCAGGACCTCCAAGGCGTACAGAGCGAGTTCATTCCAAGTGTCCAGCTTGGATACCCAATAATTAAAAGGCACAGAGGAATCACGGAGGACGATGGTACGGTTGGCAAGGTACTCCCTCACCATCTTTTGAAACTTTCCACTCCTTGTGAGAGTACCCCGCGCCTCAGGGCCTGTAAGCTGGGCGGGTGTCAGAAATCTGTCACAGAACGTTGACAGTGTTCCCCTGCCTCTGCTGGATTGGAGTTGCATCTGTCTCACCTGTACGCCTTGGTTGGGCAACGAACTGTGACCTCTGCCGCTAGCTTGTTCAGATGGGAATTTTTTTAAGAGTTCTGCAGCAAGGGCCTTCTGGTACTGCCCCATTTTTGTAGACCTCTCCACCTCAGGAATAAGAGAGTGAAAGTTCTCCTTGTAGCGGGGGTGTAAAAGTGTCACCAACCAGTAATCACTGTCACCCAACATTTTGACAACGCGAGGGTCACGGTTAAGGCAGCGTAACATAAAGTCAGCCATGCGTGCCAGACTGGTAACGGGCAAGATTTCCGTGTCCTCACCAAGATGACGACTGACCGTGCTCTCCTCCTCCTCCTCCTCCTCCCCCCCTGTCCTCAGGCCACCCACGCTGAACCGACGGTATGACACCTGTACAGGTACTACCGTCTACAGCGCATGATAGCAGCTCCTGTTCTTCCTTCTCCTCCTCCTCCTCCTCCTCTCCCTCATTGTCCCCCAATGCACGTTGGGATGAGATGAGGCTGGGCTGTGTGTAATCGCCCACTACGGCTTCTTGATCCATCTCATCATACTCTGGCTGCAATGCCTCCTCTTTAATTCTCTGCAGAGAGCGTTGCAAAAGACAGACAAGTAGGATGCTGACACTAATGATGGCGTCATCGCCACTCACCATCTTGGTGGCCTCCTCAAAGTTTGTCAGGATGGTACATATGTCAGACATCCAGGTCCACTCCTGAGGTCTTATGTGTGGAGTCTGACCTGAATATCGACGGCCTTGTTGCATCTGGTACTCCACAACTGCTCTCTTCTGCTCACAAATCCTTTGCAACATGTGGAGGGTAGAGTTCCAACGTGTGGGGACATCACACACCAGTCGGTGTGCCGGAAGCTGCAAAAGCTGCTGCAACACAGCAAGGGCAGCGGAAGCTGTAGCCGACTTGCGAAAATGAGCTGACAGGCGGCGTACTTTCACGAGCAGATCTGGTAACTCGGGGTACGATTTAAGAAACCGCTGAACCACAAGGTTAAGCACATGAGCCAGGCATGGTACGTGTGTGATCTCACCTCGCCTCAGAGCTGCCACCAGGTTACGGCCATTGTCACACACGACCATGCCGGGATGTAGGTTCAGCGGTCTCAGCCACTGATCTGCCTGCTCTTTCACAGCTGTCCATAACTCACAAGCAGTGTGAGGTTTATCACCTAAGCTTATGAGTTTCAGCACAGCCTGTTGCCGCTTGGCGGAGGTAGTACTGCAGTGCTTCCAGCTTGTAACTGATATGGTGATATCTGAGATGGAGGCTGAACATGAGGAGAGGAGGAGGAGGATGATGCGCATGAGCTATACACTGTGGGGTCAACTATGACTGACATAGGGACGGCAATCCTCAGTGTGGGGAGGACGTGTTCCGTCCCAAGGTCCGACTGGGTCCCGGCTTCCACTATGTTTACCCAGTGTGCCGTCAGAGAGATGTACCGTCCCTGGCCACAAGCACTTGTCCACGTGTCCATTGTCAGGTGGACTCTCCCAGTAACTGCGTTGTTGAGGGCACGGCAGATGCTTTGGGACACGTGCTTGTGTAGTGCGGGGATGGCACACCGGGCAAAATAGTGTCGGCTGGGGACCGAGTACTGAGGGACGGCCACCGCCATAAGATTGTGGAAGGATTCCGTCTCCACCAGCCTAAAAGGCAGCATTTCCAATGCAAGCAGTCGTGAAATGTGCGAATTTAGGACTGTGGCCTGTGGGGCGTTAGCTGCGAATTTCCGCTTTCGTTCAAAGGTCTGGGATATGGACAATTGAACGCTGCGGTGGGACGTGGACGTGGACGTTGATACTGTTTCTTGAGAAACTGCCATAACAAGTGAAGACTGAGAGGAGGGGGCATCTTTACATGCAGTATGGACAGGGGATTGCCTTGCACACACAACAGGGGGTTTTATTGCACGCACAACAGTGGAAGAAGCAGTGGTGACACCCGCTGACACTGGTCGTGGACCCTGGGTTTCACCTCACAAAGTCGGGTGCTTTGCAGCATTGTGCCTGCTCATGCTGGTGGTGGGCAGGCTGGTAGTTTTGTCACCCCTGCTGATGCTGGCATGGCAGATGGAACATATGGCCTTTTTGGGGTTATCAGCAGAGTCCTTAAAAAATTCCAGACTCTGGAAGACCTATCGCTTGTACTGGCAACGTCCCTCGTGTTGGTGTTACAGGGAACAGTTGCCCGCCTTCTGTCTGCGGCCACCACACTGCTTCTTCCTGCCTGTAGGGGTACTCTGCCTCCCTCCCCCTGTGTTTTGCTGGCCTCACTCTGCATGTCCTCCTGCCACGTTGGGTCAGTTACTAGATCATCCACCACCTCCTCCTATTCCACTTGCGCACCACGATGCTCCTCCTCACTTGCTGGCAATTGTGTCTCGTCATCGTCCACCTCTTGTGACAAATTGCCAGCGTCGACTTCCTGTGGCCGTGGCTGTTCAAATATTTGGGCATCGCTACATGGGATCTCCTCTTCCACCACTTCAAGCGTATCAGGCGAGGGGCACAAATCTGGAAATGGACCAGTGAACAGCTCTTCAGAGTGTCCAAGTGTGGGATCAATTGCTGTCTGACGACACTCGGCATGGTGGGAGGAAGGAGCATCAGGGTGAGGAGGAGTATGCGGTCGAGACTCACGGCTACTAAGAGTTGACCGTGTGGAAGACAGACCGGAGGTGGTGGTGCCCAGGTAACTGGAAGTATTATCTGCTATCCAATTAATAACCTGTTCACACTGATCAGTTCTCAATACTGGTGTTGTTCTGTGCTTCCCTAGTAATTTGGTCAAGAAGTGGGAGCGAGAAGATGTGGCTGTTGGTTGTGGCACATTTTCACCTTGGCCACGGCCCCATCCTCTGCACGAACCATCACCAGAACGTCCACTTCCAAGTCCCTTGCCACGCGCCTTGCCCATTGTAAAGGAAGTAAAATAGCTTACACTTGCGCTATCAATGGAAAAAGGGTAATAAAAAGTAGATTAGAACCGTGGAAGAGGAAAACCACAGTTCTATTTCTCTGGCCTACACCCGACTCTTTTAAACAATCTGAACAATCAGGGAGAAACTATTACTGTTTTTCTTTACGTAAAAAATACCAAAACCTGAATAATAGAGATTTTTTACCGTGGGATGGCAAAACCACAGTTATTGTTTACTGGGGTATACCAGACTTTTTTAAATAGATATAATTGCGGCTGAACAGTGAGCGACACACTCAAACTGTGTTTTTTTAGATACCAAAGGCCCAAAACTGGATAGTACAGAGATTTGACCCGTTGAACTGCAAGACCACACTGGGATTTGTCGGTCCAACAGCACACTATTTTCAACAGATATATTTTTGTGTCACAACAGTCAGGAGACACTACTGTTTTTCTTTACAGAAAATATACCAAAACCTGAATAATAGAGATTTTTTACCGTGGGATGGCAAAACCACAGTTATTGTTTACTGGGGTATACCAGACTTTTTTAAATAGATATAATTGCGGCTGAACAGTGAGCGACACACTCAAACTGTGTTTTTTTAGATACCAAAGGCCCAAAACTGGATAGTACAGATATTTGACCCATTGAACTGCAAAACCACACTGGGATTTGTCGGGCCTACACCAGACTATTTTCAACAGATATATTTTTGTGTCACAACAGTCAGGAGACACTACTGTTTTTCTTTACGGAAAATATACCAAAGCCTGAATAATGGAGATTTTTTACCATGGGATGGCGAAACCACAGTTATTGTTTACTGGGGTATACCAGACTTTTTTAAATAGATATAATTGCGGCTGAACAGTGAGCGACACACTCAAACTGTGTTTTTTTAGATACCAAAGGCCCAAAACTGGATAGTACAGAGATTTGACCCATTGAACTGCAAAACCACACTGGGATTTGTCGGGCCTACACCAGACTATTTTCAACAGATACAGTACAGACCAAAAGTTTGGACACACCTTCTCATTTGAAGATTTTTCTGTATTTTCTTGACTATGAAAATTGTACATTCACACTGAAGGCATCAAAACTATGAATTAACACATGTGGAATTATATACATAACAAAAAAGTGTGAAACAACTGAAAATATGTCTTATATTCTAGGTTCTTCAAAGTAGCCACCTTTTGCTTTGATGACTGCTTTGCACACTCTTGGCATTCCCTTAATGAGCTTCAAGAGGTAGTCACCGGAAATGGTCTTCCAGCAATCTTGAAGGAGTTCCCAGAGATGCTTAGCACTTGTTGGCCCTTTTGCATTCACTCTGCGGTCCAGCTCACCCCAAACCATCTCGATTGGGTTCAGGTCTGGTGACTGTGGAGGCCAGGTCATCTGGCGTAGCACCCCATCACTCTCCTACTTGGTCAAATAGCCCTTACACAGCCTGGAGGTGTGTTTGGGGTCATTGTCATGTTGAAAAATAAATGATGGTCCAACTAAGCGCAAACCGGATAGAATAGCATGCCGCTGCCACATGCTGTGGTAGTCATGCTGGTTCAGTATGCCTTCAATTTTGAATAATTCCCCAACAGTGTCACCAGCAAAGCACCCCCACACCATCACACTTCCTCCTCCATGCTTCACGGTGGGAACCAGGCATGTAGAGTCCATAAGTTTACATTTTCTGCGTCGCACAAAGACACTGTGGTTGGAACCAAAGATCTCAAATTTGGACTCATCAGACCAAAGCACAGATTTCCACTGGTCTAATGTCTATTCCTTGTGTCCTTTAGCCCAAACAAGTCTCTTCTGCTTGTTGTCTGCCCTTAGCAGTGGTTTCCTAGCAGCTATTTTACCATGAAGGCCTGCTGCACAAAGTCTCCTCTTAACAGTTGTTGAAGAGATGTGTCTGCTGCTAGAACTCTGTGTGGTATTGACCTTGTCTCTAATCTGAGTTGCTGTTAACCTGTGATTTCTGAGGCTGGTGACTCGGATAAACTTATCCTCAGAAGCAGAGGTGACTCTTGGTCTTCCTTTCCTGGAGAGGTCCTCATGTGAGCCAGTTTCTTTGTAGCGCTTGATGGTTTTTGCCACTGCACTTGGGGACACTTTCAAAGTTTTCCCAATTTTTTTGACTGACTGACCTTCATTTCTTAAAGTAATGATGGCCACTAGTTTTTCTTTACTTAGCTGCTTTTTTCTTGCCATAATACAAATTCTAACAGTCTATTCAGTAGGACTATCAGCTGTCTATCCACCAGACTTCTGCACAACACAACTGATGGTCCCAACCCAATTTATGAGGCAAGAAATCCCACTTATTAAACCTGACAGGGCACACCTGTGAAGTGAAAACCATTTCCGGTGACTACCTCTTGAAGCTCATCAAGAGAATGCCAAGAGTGTGCAAAGCAGTCATCAAAGCAAAAGATGGTTACTTTGAAGAACCTAGAATATAAGACATATTTTCAGTTGTTTCACACTTTTTTGTTAAATATATAATTTCACATGTGTTAATTCATAGTTTTGATGCCTTCAGTGTGAATGTACAATTTTCATAGTCAAGAAAATACAGAAAAATCTTTAAATTAGAAGGTTTGTCCAAACTTTTGGTCTGTACTGTATCTGTTGAAAATAGTCTGGTGTAGGCCCGACAAATCCCAGTGTGGTTTTGCAGTTCAATGGGTCAAATCTCTGTACTATCCAGTTTTGGGCCTTTGGTATCTAAAAAAACACAGTTTGAGTGTGTCGCTCACTGTTCAGCCGCAATTATATCTATTTTAAAAAGTCTGGTATACCCCAGTAAACAATAACTGTGGTTTTGCCATCCCATGGTAAAAAATCTCTAATATTCCGGTTTTGGTATATTTTCCGTAAAGAAAAACAGTAGTGTCTCCTGACTGTTGTGACACAAAAATATATCTGTTGAAAATAGTCTGGTGTAGGCCCGACAAATCCCAGTGTGGTTTTGCAGTTCAATGGGTCAAATCTCTGTACTATCCAGTTTTGGGCCTTTGGTATCTAAAAAAAACACAGTTTGAGTGTGTCGCTCACTGTTCAGTCGCAAATATCTCTATTTAAAAAAGTCTGGTATACCCCAGTAAACAATAACTGTGGTTTTGCCATCCCACGGTAAAAAATCTCTATTATTCAGGTTTTGGTATATTTTCCGTAAAGAAAAACAGTAGTGTCTCCTGACTGTTGTGACACAAAAATATACAGTACAGACCAAAAGTTTGGAACACCTTCTCATTTCAAGATTTTTCTGTATTTTCTTGACTATGAAAATTGTACATTCACACTGAAGGCATCAAAACTATGAATTAACACATTTGTAATTATATACTTAACAAAAAAGTATGAAACAACTGAAAATATGTCTTATATTCTAGGTTCTTCAAAGTAGCCACCTTTTGCTTTGATGACTGCTTTGCACACTCTTGGCATTCTCTTGATGAGCTTCAAGAGGTAGTCACCGGAAATGGTTTTCACTTCACAGGTGTGCCCTGTCAGGTTTAATAAGTGGGATTTCTTGCCTCATAAATGGGGTTGGGACCATCAGTTGTGTTGTGCAGAAGTCTAGTGGATACACAGCTGATAGTCCTACTGAATAGACTGTTAGAATTTGTATTATGGCAAGAAAAAAGCAGCTAAGTAAAGAAAAACTAGTGGCCATCATTACTTTAAGAAATGAAGGTCAGTCAGTCAAAAAAATTGGGAAAACTTTGAAAGTGTCCCCAAGTGCAGTGGCAAAAACCATCAAGCGCTACAAAGAAACTGGCTCACATGAGGACCTCTCCAGGAAAGGAAGACCAAGAGTCACCTCTGCTTCTGAGGATAAGTTTATCCGAGTCACCAGCCTCAGAAATCACAGGTTAACAGCAACTCAGATTAGAGACAAGGTCAATACCACACAGAGTTCTAGCAGCAGACACATCTCTTCAACAACTGTTAAGAGGAGACTTTGTGCAGCAGGCCTTCATGGTAAAATAGCTGCTAGGAAACCACTGCTAAGGGCAGACAACAAGCAGAAGAGACTTGTTTGGGCTAAAGGACACAAGGAATAGACATTAGACCAGTGGAAATCTGTGCTTTGGTCTGATGAGTCCAAATTTGAGATCTTTGGTTCCAACCACAGTGTCTTTGTGCGATGCAGAAAAGGTGAACTTATGGACTCTACATGCCTGGTTCCCACCGTGAAGCATGGAGGAGGAGGTGTGATGGTGTGGGGGTGCTTTGCTGGTGACACTGTTGGGGAATTATTCAAAATTGAAGGCATACTGAACCAGCATGGCTACCACAGCATGTGACAGCGGCATGTTATTCCATCCGGTTTGCGCTTAGTTGGACCATCATTTATTTTTCAACATGACAATGACCCCAAACACACCTCCAGGCTGTGTAAGGGCTATTTGACCAAGTAGGAGAGTGATGGGGTGCTACGCCAGATGACCTGGCCTCCACAGTCACCAGACCTGAACCCAATCGAGATGGTTTGGGGTGAGCTGGACCGCAGAGTGAATGCAAAAGGGCCAACAAGTGCTAAGAATCTCTGGGAACTCCTTCAAGATTGCTGGAAGACCATTTCTGGTGACTACCTCTTGAAGCTCATTAAGGGAATGCCAAGAGTGTGCAAAGCAGTCATCAAAGCAAAAGGTGGCTACTTTGAAGAACCTAGAATATAAGACATATTTTCAGTTGTTTCACACTTTTTTGTTATGTATATAATTCCACATGTGTTAATTCATAGTTTTGATGCCTTCAGTGTGAATGTACAATTTTCATAGTCAAGAAAATACAGAAAAATCTTGAAATGAGAAGGTGTGTCCAAACTTTTGGTCTGTACTGTATATTTTTGTGTCACAACAGTCAGGAGACACTACTGTTTTTCTTTACGGAAAATATACCAAAACCTGAATAATAGAGATTTTTTTACCGTGGGATGGCAAAACCACAGTTATTGTTTACTGGGTATACCAGACTTTTTTAAATAGATATAATTGCGGCTGAACAGTGAGCGACACACTGAAACTGTGCTTTTTTAGATACCAAATGGCCCAAAAGTGGATAATACAGAGGTTTGAACCGTGGAAGTGCAAAACAACACTTCTGTTTCTCTAGCCTACACCTGACTATTTTCAACAGATATATTTGTGTCTGAAAAATCAGAGACACGCTTTTTTTGGGGGGGGGGGGACACCAAAAGGTTAATAAGATGGGTATTTGTACAGTGTGAAGGAGGAAAAAAAAAGAGGATTTAGATGAAAAAAAAAAGGATTTTTCCTGTCCCCTGAGACCTGGAGCTAAGTCCAGCAATTTCAGCAACAGGAGCAGCATACAGGACTGTAATGCAGCGTTTGCTGATATAACCACTGCGTCTCCTATACAGCCTGACTGCCTGCCTGATATCTGGGATGGATATTAGTCCTGAGAAGGACTGTTTGTTTGATCTGGCAGCCTTTACAGACCCTACACTAACTATTTCGCAGTTTATATCTCTCCCTAAATCAGCAGCGCTGTCCCTACACGGTCTGATCCGGAGCAACTGTGTCCAAGATGGCGGCGCCCGGTTTTAAATACTCGAGGTGACGCTGTGCGGCCAGCCAATCACTGTAATGCCCACAACCAACATGGCTGCAGCATTACAGTGACTGGCTGGCAATCCCTGCATGTTCATTGGCTCTGTAAAGAGCGCCAAACATGCAGGGTGGAGACCCGAGCTCCCGCCCGAGTAACCCAGAAATGCTCGGTGCTCTCCGAACATCCCGAGTAGCGTGATGCTCGGGCGAGTCCCGAGCAGTGTCGAGCATGTTCGCTCAACACCAGTTAATACATGACCCAAATTTTCTATTTCGAACGTGAGTCAACTTTCACATGATTCTTTACTCTTATGGTACTAGCCAGTACTATAACTAGATTTAATTGTTGGTCTGTACTGTATGTATATATATATATATATATATATATATATATATATATATATATACACTCAATTCTCATGTGAAAGGTTAGAATAGTTGTAAAACTGAGATATGTTAGCATTCAAAAATATATCTGTGAGTATTACCCACATATGAAACACCAGTTTAAAAATTCAAAAATTGCAGCACTCTCTCATCTTGGATAGTTTGATTTAAAAACCATATTTCTAGGCAAAGATTGTGTTCATAAATGTGAAGAAGATGAAAGTCATCATTCCATCATGTTCCAAATATTCATGAATGGGAAACTAATGAAATTTACTCTCAGTATCATTACCTTTCAAACCTTGAAACCCTGAAGACTCAAAGTGGCTTGACCCTAATTCAAAGGGTTAAGAAAAGCTCTAAGACACTGTGAAAAATCAATTAGAACTCTGTGACATTAGATAGCTGTCTTTTTTTATCATACAGGTGAATCGGAAGTTTACACTCAAAAGCCCAAAAATACAGGCCAAAACAAATTCATTTTTATTTTGATGCAGACCATGCTGGCTGTACTAGACCATAACAAAAATATTGTGGAGTTTAAGATATGCCCCAAATACAGATTCAGAAGGTGAGGAAGAAGATTTATGAAGATTTAATTTTGAATTTTCAACGGCACACAAGCGTTTGTGGTAAAACATTGCATGAGCCAAAAAGAAAGCTTAATTTTATTATTTGCTTGGGAAAAAAGTGAAGAGGCTGGTTCAAAATATTAACCTCACTCCCATTGAGCATTGCACCAATTGAGAGGCCTGCATGAGCTGAAATCATCGAAAAATGTATTTCTAGTTAAAAAAATAATTCTGGACTGGTATACTAATTTTGTTGGTTAAAATATAAATTTATTTTTATATGCTGTTCAATAAACTGAAGTTTGCATGTGCACAGAAAAAGCTGAAAGTCAGCGTTATAAAATTGTCAATAGGGCTATTGTGGTCATAGATCAAAAAAGTTTACTTTTAGGCCAAGTCTCAACAAATTAACATATTAGTTAAGTTCACAGGGAGCAATTCCACTGAAGACTTCTCTCACTGTAAATGGCACAGTGAAATCCACAGCAAAAAATACCATTGTGGATATCATTGAGTAAAAGTGAAATGTACAAAAACATCCACAAGCTAAATTTCTGTATTTTATGCAGATAATATTTTGCATTGCGTGATATTTATTAACATTTCAAATATAATACTGTACTGAGAATAGAATTAAAATCCTCAAATTCTGAACAAGAATTCTCAAATCTGTGAATTACGTTTCTCTGTTCACAGAACAGAACTTAAAAACTTTATGAAAAATAAACATGCAACTTTAAAGAAGCTATCTTCCCATCAAACGTTTTATCCTCTTAATATATTGCAGTCATCATATTATATGGAACTGTGTACTTACAATTGCTCAATTTGCCTTTCTACCCAGTTACTTCTTCTGTTTTCAATTAGGTCTATGACATCATGTAATTAAAGGTCTATGTCAGGGAGGAGGAGTGGAGCAGCAGGGTTAGGAGTAGAAAATGGGAATGAGTCATGAAGAGGCAATATACTTCCTGTTTCTATGTAGAGTAGAGAAAAGAGAATAATTGACTGGGTAGAAAGGCAAAATGAGCAATTGTAAGTGCACAGTGTTAAATAATATGATGTTTGTGATATATTAAGAGGATAAATACTTTGATGGAAGTGCTTCTTTAATTGTCTGGGATTCGCTTCAACATGGCACAGCATTATTATAAGAAATATTTTATATAGACAATTGGACATTCTGTACCAGTGGGAAAGAAGTTAGGCCTCTTGGAGAAAAATGTGTGAATGATGACATCATAGCAAGAGTAAACATGGAAGATTCAAATTAGGTCTCTTGGAGAAAGGTGTGAATGATGACATCAAGGGAGTCAGGGGTTGAAAACTGAACTAAAATGTCAGTGATTTGGTTAGAATGTCCAGTATGAAACTGATGGCAAAACAGCCTGGTGATTCCACTGAGTTAGTGGTCCAGCCCAAATACTCAGTACAATTCAACTCTGCAGTACGCTGCCCTTGGTGTAGAACTATTAATTTGCTTTCTGCAAAAACTACTTGGTTAGGTTCATCATATAGGAGCCCTAAGGCCTCAAACATTGAGTCAATTGTGAAGCGTTCTAGAGAAATCGGGGGTAGGAAAAAAGCATAAGACTGGGGATTACCGTTCAGCACCGTTGGCTCTCAGAACTGAATGAATATGTTCAGGGCCTGAAGTACAGGCTACAGCTTTCCTTAAATGGGTTGTCAGGTTGAAATTGATAGGTCTGAAGTCCTTCTGTGTGACTGCAGACTCATGAATCCCCCCAGTGCATGCACTGTGCGCTACAGGGATTCACTGGTTTCTGAGCCAGGACCGGCAATTGCGTATGCGTTTTGCAAACTCCCGGCCAGAACCTGACTAGTGGGCATGGCCTCGCTCCATACACTTGTATTGAGCAAAGCTGCGCCCACTGGATAGCCACTCCCACTGGACAGCCACATAACATGATGGGGTGCGGCTTCATTCAATACAAGTGTATGGCGCGAGGCCACGCCCACTAGATGGGCTCTGGCTGGGAGTCTGCACAAACTGGGGAATTCCCGCAGTGCACAGTGCATGCACTGAGGGGATTCATAAGTCTGCAGTCACACAGAGTGACGACAGATTTATCAATTTAGACCGGCCAATACTTTAAAAAAAAAAAAAACTTTTCATGGTCACCTGAAAATCAGTTATGCATAAAAGGTCAAGAGAGGTCTTACAGTGACTTGGGCTTAAGCGGATTCATGATGCTGAAACCACTCTGCAAGAACCTGGATTAACTGGGCTAGGTCCTCCATCTGATCCACCACCTCTAGGAGAAAATCCATTAAATGTTAGCTGTTACACTGTTGCGGAACACTGTCAGAGGTTGTCTACTAGCTCCAAAATGGACTACCATGAACAAGCTTTGTAGCTGGCTTCCTCGACTATCAAGCACCAGGGAAGACTTGGCCTGCACCTTTTAACAATTGAACATAAATGTGGACTTACACAGGGTCACTGGAGTAAGTCTTTGGAGTAGTTGCTGGCAAGTGGTGAAAGAGGGCATGCAAGGTACAAAATCGAAAGACAGAAGAATGGTCAGGAAAATGGACCAAGGTCAGAATGAGATAAATACAAACTGATCAGGAGTTAAGCAATAGCAGATAACCACTGGTAATATATGATATAACTGGCACAGGAAACTGACTTTCTGGAGCCTAAAAAGAGAGCAGCTATGCCCTGCCATACTAAACGGCCTGTAATTAACCTCCAAGCTTTCAAGCGAACCACCATTTCCAGGAGTAAAACAGTTCTAGCGTATATTTACTCTGCATCGCTGAACAACCAAAACAGAGAGGACAGGGAGCAGCTTGGATGTCACACTGTGTAAATCAATATGGTACCAATGAAAACATGAAGCTTTAAAGACAGTAAAAAAAACAATTAATCGTTCTTAAGATGTGGTGAAACAAAAAAATGTTTTTAAGTGCAGTGTTGCCCAAAAAAATTACTCTGCTGCATGTGAGATAAAGGGCAGTGAATCGTTTGGCTCTAATACTAAGAAACCAGAAAATAATAGAAGAAAAGGAGGCAATAGTCCTGGGATATGTGGCATGCTGTATGATTCGACAGACATCGCTCCGAGTAGAGAAGAAAACCGCAATAAAGAGAAGCTTAATACTAAGTTCGCACGATTAGTAGTTGGTGAGTTTATGATATTCCAGATTTTCTGCAGCATTTCAGCATCTATTAGCTTTTTGGTATGTTATGCTTTAAATAAAGCTGTTTTTTATCCTTACTGGTGTCAAGGTAAAATATATATATTATAGAAAATCAATTAGTTTCTTTTAATAGATTACCTAATCAGTGTGAATTAATATAGAGATGATGGAATAATCTATGTGTATGTATGTATGCAAATGTGTATATGCACATGGATTATGTTAATAGTTGATGAATATATAACTAACAGCTTCTATTCTTATTGTAGACACGAACAACTAAATGATTTCCTAAGAATGACGTATGCATGTGCATGGCTGATAACAGAGAGATTCATGTTGAGTTGGCAAAGATGGCACTGAGAAACGAACTCACCCCTCCCATCAGAATTCCTAAGGCATTACTGAGGCCAAAAGATACATGGATGAGCAAATTACAGCGTGCCAAGTTATCAGAAAAGAGGAATAAATTTTACTAATCCCATCTAGGAGTGGAATACTATATAACCCCATGTCTACGTAATAAAGTATGCCATTTTGCATGGTTCAGCCATATATTAAGACGTCACTATGATGCGGGTGTGCAGGGTGTTCTCTGCTTCATTAACCCTAGAACGCATACGTGGGGCCTCGCAGGCCCGCCCTGTTAATTGTTTTCTATTTTCTGCAAGATTACTTTAGTTAGAATTTTGAAACTCTAGGTATTCCACAGGTATATAGTTGTTTGTCATTTCCAGTTGTTCATTTATTTTTATGTTACAGGCATTTCGGTATCACAACTCTTTTTTGTGAATACCCCATATTACATGTGATCCTAAGTCTTTTTGTCTTCACTGTTGCTGGGGAAGACTTTGACTCAGTCTTTATGACTCTGCTGTTGCTATGAAGAGTGTGAATTCTGACTTATATTGGCCTTACTCTTCTGGCAGGGAGTACAAAATCATACGATGTTCCTATCAGAGAACTCTTTATGAACCCTTTTTCAGATCCACATTACAAAGCTACAATGTCAGTCAATAGATTTGAGGATATTCAGAGAAGCCTTCGTTTTGATAACAAGAGAACTCGTCCTGTCAGGTTGGAAACAGATAAATTAGCCCCAATTAGCTACATCTGGAATCTTTTTATCAAGAACTATACTAAGCATTACCATTCTGGTGACAATGTGACAGTGGATGAGCAACTTCTTGTGACGCGCCCCCTGGGCCAGTGTTGTTTGGGGGATTACCCGGAGCCGGATCAGATAGGGGGGGGGGGTTGTAGTCTCCGAGTGGCGGTGACCCGGTCCGTGCCCAGGGTGTCAAGCTCAGTGTGTGGCAGTCCTTATAGATGTTACTAGATGTTCTTTTATGTCGACTACGCCACCCGTTGATTTGCGGTCAAAAGGCCGCCGCTGCAGCAGGGTCCGCTGAGGCTGTTGGTATGTGTGCAGCCGTGGTAGTATAACCCCCAACGGGAGGGGTATAGCCTCAGGGGGTCAGGTGTAGAGGATGGTGGTTGTGGAGGTGCAGTGAGGATGGTAATGAGACTCAGAGTCGGGCTGTGCAGTTCAGGGTCTTTACTTACTGCTGTTATGCTGGTCACTCCGGCCTTGAGTGACCACCCGAGCCGTGCTGCGTCCACCAGGTCCTGGACTCGGCCAACTCCCAAGTAATTCTGGAGCGTGATCCTGAGCTCCCTTTCTGACGTTCCTTCTCTCTGGCCTTCCCCACCAGGGATCCACCTAAGTCCGGCTCCCTCGGGCCTCTTGTTGGTAAACCCTTGTCTCTGGGTTCCCTGACCCTATTCCTGGTCTGCCTTCCGGGTGGATTTAGTGGGTGGTCGTGGCAGATCCTGCCCACGACCTCCGGTCTCTGGCTAAGGATTAGGGCCCTCCACCAGCTTGGGATCCGGTACCCTTGTGCCAACTCTTCACCCGCTGATCTAATCTTGGGTTCTTGGAGTTCTCTCTTCTCCCCCTCTGGGTCCTTCTTTCTCCTCTCTCTCTCTCTTGGCCTTGGAGCTGGCTGAGCTGCTCTGCTTCTCTGACTCAACTCTGACAGACTGACCAAACCTCTACAAAAGACCCTGTTCTAAGATGGTTCCCACCTTATATACTCCCTCTATGTGTGAGCTCAGGTGACCAGCACCCAATGAGCCCCTAGCACTACCCAGACTGCTCCCCCTATCTGCCCCTACACTACTGGGATGTTCCACCCCCCTCCCACTCCAGCCAGGGACAGACACTATCGTACCTGCACATTTCTCTAGTGGGAGTACCATTGATCTGTCCCCCGGAAATGGGATGTATGTAGTGCATGCAGCCTACTGAGCTCAGTTCCACACTCCATCCTTACCCGGGAGTGGAATACCACACCTCTGGCTTGAGGTGTAATACCCCTGTAGCAGCCGAATCCTCAGGGTGCTACATTCCCCCCTGGTAAATCACAGCACGTCCTCGGGCTGTTAAAGATAAAAACATCCAAAACATACAATTATTTTTCATAAACATCAACATATAAACATATAAAACATCATATATATATCAGCAATAAAACGTTTTCATAAATAACATTCTTGTAAACATTCCTGTCTCTGGTTCCTCCGGTCACGGTGCAACTTGTGACCGGGTAAAGTGCGACAGTCTCTTGAAGAAAAATGGTTTTCCCATAAAACCAGTAGGGGGCGCTTTAGGAAGCGCAACTATATACAAAGGGGATATGGCCGCTCTCAGTCCTCGGCCAGGTATTAGGAACTAGGGACACACGGGCATCAGTTCACACTTTGTCCCAACGGGGAACATATTTTAAATAAGTAACAGTTCTTGGTACCCCGACGGGCAACTTTATACAGTCTCTCTCTACCGTACTTCAACGACGGCGTCCTCCTGCTCTTTCTTATTGGTTGGTTTCAGTTTCAGACCCGTCCGGGTCCTCTTGCTCCTCCTCACACCGCAGCTCCTCCTCCGTCAGGCGATGCACATGGAGGGCGTAGGGCCCTTTGGCACACTTGTGCCGGGTGAAGGTGACCTCATCCCCTACATACAGGTCACGAACTCTGTGTCCCTCCGGCAGATGGCTTTCTACGTCTCTGCGGGTCACAAAGACGTCGCCGGGGGTATGATGGTCTCTAATGAAGCCCCACCCATGCTGCATGTTGAATTTTATCACAGTCCCGGTGGAAGGGGGACCATGAGCTGCACGGGGATTCCTCCTGGTCCGGCTCTTCTGCTCCGCGCTCCTTATCTGTGCTTGCTGTTCCCGGACCCGCCTCTCTCTCCGCTCCCTCTCGAAGACTTCGAGCTGCTGCCGGCAGCACTCTGCACGCTCCGCTGCGGCCGCCCGAGTCTCCTGAGTGAACCCCATGAGGTCTTCTCCGGTGGGGTCCCACTCAAACTGTGCCTCCTCCAGCGGGGGTGAGGTCCTCTTTACAGGCTTCGGAGCCGGAATCAGGGGCTCGCACATGGGCCTTGCTCTCTGGAGTTCCAGCTGAATGTACTCCTGGGGCCATACAAAGGGCTGCCCATCCGGGCACGTATGCTGGGCAAATAGATTTTCACCCAGGTGCGGCACTCTAGATGTTGAGGGCGCGTTGATGGTAGCGGCGCCCGGGTTGACCAGGCCTTGCGACCAGGCTTGGGGCACCCTAACGGCAAAGGGCACTGTAAGAACGGCGGCGCCCTGGGTTACTCGGCCCTGCGACCAGGCCGGTGGCTCCGCGGAGGTAGGGGGCGCTGTTGGAATTGCGGCGCCCGGGGGTACTAGGCCTTGCGACCAGGCTGATGGTATTTCCTGCTTCGCCGCGCTCAGGGATGAGGCGCGTGACGTCACAGGGGTCGCGGCCGCGGTTTCCGGTTGAGGCCTAGTCGGCGGCGGTGACGATGCAGCGACGGGCACGGCAGGGGGAACTTCGGGCTCTGCGACGGGGAGCTGGGGCAGGCACGCGGTTTCCCGGCTCGGGGTAGAGACGTCCCCTTTACCTGCCTCCGTCCGTTCAGCTCCCTTCTCGGCGCCGTCTCCGGCCTTCAGTCCTCCTGCACCATCCTCAGAGGCGGTCTGTCTCCTCGTCTCGGGTGGCGTGCTCCGCTGTCGGGTTTCGGTCTGCTGGGCCATCTCTCGGCTCCACTCCGCCAACGTCTCTCGCTGTACCCGGGCCATCCTCCGTGCGAGGCTCTCCAGCGCAGTCTGTGCACACTCCCGGTCTCGGGGGAGCTGTGCCAGGACCTCCACTAAGCCTAGTGGGGTCGTTGCTTGCAGCAGGCTCCTGACCACTGGGTCGGTGCTGCCTGACTCTCCCTCCATCTCCGGGTACGCTTTCTCTGGACTCCTCTCCAGACTTCTTGTCTCCGGGTGCGCTCTCTCCAGACTGCTCCAGGCGACACCCATCTTTGCTCTCTTGTTCTGTCTCCACCCACATAGAGGGTGGTCCCGGGGCAACTTTGTGATTGTCAGTTCCAGGGGCAGTTCTCTCACGCTGATGGACACTTCCAGCATCACAGTCTCTGTTGGTGGGCGCGGTTTCCGCTTTTGGCGCCATTCTTCGACCTGGCCCACGATGGGAGGTGGCCTCTTGCCACCCTCTGGCACGCCCATAATGGCGTCCGCTCTTCCAAGGCGGGAAATCTTTTGAAATGGCGGGAATCGTCTCCCAGTGGCGGGAAACTCCATGGATGGCGGGAAAAAGCTGCAAATGGCGGACAACCGGCGGGAAACGACCTGTGATGGGGTCCGTTGGCGGGGACCCTCCGGAACCGGCGGGAGACTTCTTTTTGAGGTAACGGTGAACTTTTCTTCAGGCACGCAGTACCCGGTTGTTGCGGGCACGTAATCCTGCCGACTACGCCAAAGTTGACGCGCCCCCTGGGCCAGTGTTGTTTGGGGGATTACCCGGAGCCGGATCAGATAGGGGGGGGGTTGTAGTCTCCGAGTGGCGGTGACCCGGTCCGTGCCCAGGGTGTCAAGCTCAGTGTGTGGCAGTCCTTATAGATGTTACTAGATGTTCTTTTATGTCGACTACGCCACCCGTTGATTTGCGGTCAAAAGGCCGCCGCTGCAGCAGGGTCCGCTGAGGCTGTTGGTATGTGTGCAGCCGTGGTAGTATAACCCCCAACGGGAGGGGTATAGCCTCAGGGGGTCAGGTGTAGAGGATGGTGGTTGTGGAGGTGCAGTGAGGATGGTAATGAGACTCAGAGTCGGGCTGTGCAGTTCAGGGTCTTTACTTACTGCTGTTATGCTGGTCACTCCGGCCTTGAGTGACCACCCGAGCCGTGCTGCGTCCACCAGGTCCTGGACTCGGCCAACTCCCAAGTAATTCTGGAGCGTGATCCTGAGCTCCCTTTCTGACGTTCCTTCTCTCTGGCCTTCCCCACCAGGGATCCACCTAAGTCCGGCTCCCTCGGGCCTCTTGTTGGTAAACCCTTGTCTCTGGGTTCCCTGACCCTATTCCTGGTCTGCCTTCCGGGTGGATTTAGTGGGTGGTCGTGGCAGATCCTGCCCACGACCTCCGGTCTCTGGCTAAGGATTAGGGCCCTCCACCAGCTTGGGATCCGGTACCCTTGTGCCAACTCTTCACCCGCTGATCTAATCTTGGGTTCTTGGAGTTCTCTCTTCTCCCCCTCTGGGTCCTTCTTTCTCCTCTCTCTCTCTCTTGGCCTTGGAGCTGGCTGAGCTGCTCTGCTTCTCTGACTCAACTCTGACAGACTGACCAAACCTCTACAAAAGACCCTGTTCTAAGATGGTTCCCACCTTATATACTCCCTCTATGTGTGAGCTCAGGTGACCAGCACCCAATGAGCCCCTAGCACTACCCAGACTGCTCCCCCTATCTGCCCCTACACTACTGGGATGTTCCACCCCCCTCCCACTCCAGCCAGGGACAGACACTATCGTACCTGCACATTTCTCTAGTGGGAGTACCATTGATCTGTCCCCCGGAAATGGGATGTATGTAGTGCATGCAGCCTACTGAGCTCAGTTCCACACTCCATCCTTACCCGGGAGTGGAATACCACACCTCTGGCTTGAGGTGTAATACCCCTGTAGCAGCCGAATCCTCAGGGTGCTACATTCCCCCCTGGTAAATCACAGCACGTCCTCGGGCTGTTAAAGATAAAAACATCCAAAACATACAATTATTTTTCATAAACATCAACATATAAACATATAAAACATCATATATATATCAGCAATAAAACGCTTTCATAAATAACATTCTTGTAAACATTCCTGTCTCTGGTTCCTCCGGTCACGGTGCAACTTGTGACCGGGTAAAGTGCGACAGTCTCTTGAAGAAAAATGGTTTTCCCATAAAACCAGTAGGGGGCGCTTTAGGAAGCGCAACTATATACAAAGGGGATATGGCCGCTCTCAGTCCTCGGCCAGGTATTAGGAACTAGGGACACACGGGCATCAGTTCACACTTTGTCCCAACGGGGAACATATTTTAAATAAGTAACAGTTCTTGGTACCCCGACGGGCAACTTTATACAGTCTCTCTCTACCGTACTTCAACGACGGCGTCCTCCTGCTCTTTCTTATTGGTTGGTTTCAGTTTCAGACCCGTCCGGGTCCTCTTGCTCCTCCTCACACCGCAGCTCCTCCTCCGTCAGGCGATGCACATGGAGGGCGTAGGGCCCTTTGGCACACTTGTGCCGGGTGAAGGTGACCTCATCCCCTACATACAGGTCACGAACTCTGTGTCCCTCCGGCAGATGGCTTTCTACGTCTCTGCGGGTCACAAAGACGTCGCCGGGGATATGATGGTCTCTAATGAAGCCCCACCCATGCTGCATGTTGAATTTTATCACAGTCCCGGTGGAAGGGGGACCATGAGCTGCACGGGGATTCCTCCTGGTCCGGCTCTTCTGCTCCGCGCTCCTTATCTGTGCTTGCTGTTCCCGGACCCGCCTCTCTCTCCGCTCCCTCTCGAAGACTTCGAGCTGCTGCCGGCAGCACTCTGCACGCTCCGCTGCGGCCGCCCGAGTCTCCTGAGTGAACCCCATGAGGTCTTCTCCGGTGGGGTCCCACTCAAACTGTGCCTCCTCCAGCGGGGGTGAGGTCCTCTTTACAGGCTTCGGAGCCGGAATCAGGGGCTCGCACATGGGCCTTGCTCTCTGGAGTTCCAGCTGAATGTACTCCTGGGGCCATACAAAAGGCTGCCCATCCGGGCACGTATGCTGGGCAAATAGATTTTCACCCAGGTGCGGCACTCTAGATTTTGAGGGCGCGTTGATGGTAGCGGCGCCCGGGTTGACCAGGCCTTGCGACCAGGCTTGGGGCACCCTAAAGGCAAAGGGCACCGTAAGAACGGCGGCGCCCTGGGTTACTCGGCCCTGCGACCAGGCCGGTGGCTCCGCGGAGGTAGGGGGCGCTGTTGGAATTGCGGCGCCCGGGGGTACTAGGCCTTGCGACCAGGCTGATGGTATTTCCTGCTTCGCCGCGCTCAGGGATGAGGCGCGTGACGTCACAGGGGTCGCGGCCGCGGTTTCCGGTTGAGGCCTAGTCGGCGGCGGTGACGATGCAGCGACGGGCACGGCAGGGGGAACTTCGGGCTCTGCGACGGGGAGCTGGGGCAGGCACGCGGTTTCCCGGCTCGGGGTAGAGACGTCCCCTTTACCTGCCTCCGTCCGTTCAGCTCCCTTCTCGGCGCCGTCTCCGGCCTTCAGTCCTCCTGCACCATCCTCAGAGGCGGTCTGTCTCCTCGTCTCGGGTGGCGTGCTCCGCTGTCGGGTTTCGGTCTGCTGGGCCATCTCTCGGCTCCACTCCGCCAACGTCTCTCGCTGTACCCGGGCCATCCTCCGTGCGAGGCTCTCCAGCGCAGTCTGTGCACACTCCCGGTCTCGGGGGAGCTGTGCCAGGACCTCCACTAAGCCTAGTGGGGTCGTTGCTTGCAGCAGGCTCCTGACCACTGGGTCGGTGCTGCCTGACTCTCCCTCCATCTCCGGGTACGCTTTCTCTGGACTCCTCTCCAGACTTCTTGTCTCCGGGTGCGCTCTCTCCAGACTGCTCCAGGCGACACCCATCTTTGCTCTCTTGTTCTATCTCCACCCACATAGAGGGTGGTCCCGGGGCAACTTTGTGATTGTCAGTTCCAGGGGCAGTTCTCTCACGCTGATGGACACTTCCAGCATCACAGTCTCTGTTGGTGGGCGCGGTTTCCGCTTTTGGCGCCATTCTTCGACCTGGCCCACGATGGGAGGTGGCCTCTTGCCACCCTCTGGCACGCCCATAATGGCGTCCGCTCTTCCAAGGCGGGAAATCTTTGGAAATGGCGGGAATCGTCTCCCAGTGGCGGGAAACTCCATGGATGGCGGGAAAAAGCTGCAAATGGCGGACAACCGGCGGGAAACGACCTGTGATGGGGTCCGTTGGCGGGGACCCTCCGGAACCGGCGGGAGACTTCTTTTTGAGGTAACGGTGAACTTTTCTTCAGGCACGCAGTACCCGGTTGTTGCGGGCACGTAATCCTGCCGACTACGCCAAAGTTGACGCGCCCCCTGGGCCAGTGTTGTTTGGGGGATTACCCGGAGCCGGATCAGATAGGGGGGGGGTTGTAGTCTCCGAGTGGCGGTGACCCGGTCCGTGCCCAGGGTGTCAAGCTCAGTGTGTGGCAGTCCTTATAGATGTTACTAGATGTTCTTTTATGTCGACTACGCCACCCGTTGATTTGCGGTCAAAAGGCCGCCGCTGCAGCAGGGTCCGCTGAGGCTGTTGGTATGTGTGCAGCCGTGGTAGTATAACCCCCAACGGGAGGGGTATAGCCTCAGGGGGTCAGGTGTAGAGGATGGTGGTTGTGGAGGTGCAGTGAGGATGGTAATGAGACTCAGAGTCGGGCTGTGCAGTTCAGGGTCTTTACTTACTGCTGTTATGCTGGTCACTCCGGCCTTGAGTGACCACCCGAGCCGTGCTGCGTCCACCAGGTCCTGGACTCGGCCAACTCCCAAGTAATTCTGGAGCGTGATCCTGAGCTCCCTTTCTGACGTTCCTTCTCTCTGGCCTTCCCCACCAGGGATCCACCTAAGTCCGGCTCCCTCGGGCCTCTTGTTGGTAAACCCTTGTCTCTGGGTTCCCTGACCCTATTCCTGGTCTGCCTTCCGGGTGGATTTAGTGGGTGGTCGTGGCAGATCCTGCCCACGACCTCCGGTCTCTGGCTAAGGATTAGGGCCCTCCACCAGCTTGGGATCCGGTACCCTTGTGCCAACTCTTCACCCGCTGATCTAATCTTGGGTTCTTGGAGTTCTCTCTTCTCCCCCTCTGGGTCCTTCTTTCTCCTCTCTCTCTCTCTTGGCCTTGGAGCTGGCTGAGCTGCTCTGCTTCTCTGACTCAACTCTGACAGACTGACCAAACCTCTACAAAAGACCCTGTTCTAAGATGGTTCCCACCTTATATACTCCCTCTATGTGTGAGCTCAGGTGACCAGCACCCAATGAGCCCCTAGCACTACCCAGACTGCTCCCCCTATCTGCCCCTACACTACTGGGATGTTCCACCCCCCTCCCACTCCAGCCAGGGACAGACACTATCGTACCTGCACATTTCTCTAGTGGGAGTACCATTGATCTGTCCCCCGGAAATGGGATGTATGTAGTGCATGCAGCCTACTGAGCTCAGTTCCACACTCCATCCTTACCCGGGAGTGGAATACCACACCTCTGGCTTGAGGTGTAATACCCCTGTAGCAGCCGAATCCTCAGGGTGCTACACTTGCATTTAGGGGATGTTGTAATTTCATTCTGTATATGCCCAGCAAACCTGCTAAATATGGTATTAAAATTTTCTGGATGTCTGATTCTACAAGCTATTATGGAATGAATGGTCTGATTTACTGTGGCAAAGATGTTGACGCTCCAGTCCAGAAAGGCCTATGTTCTCAAGCGACAATGGTGTCTTGTAAAGCTAAGAAAGAAAAATCTGTGATATTACTGAGTACAATGCACCGTGATGGAAGTATAGACACCAATAACAGGAAACAGAAACCCGAAATCATCTTGCATTATAATAAAACCAAAGGAGGAGTGGACAAGATGGACGAAATGATTGGAGAGTATACGTGCAAGAGGCAGACAAAATGTTGGCCTGTAGTTCTTTTTTATAATATGCTAGATGTGTCAGCCCTCAATACCTATATTGTTTATAGTGAGACTCATTCAGAATTCCATGCCAACAGAAAGGACAAGAGACGTCTATACTTGATAGAACTTTGCTATGAACTTTTAATGCCTAACATGATGGAGAGAAGCAGAACAAAATGCTTACAAAGGCAAACAACAGAAGCTATGATCCGATGTGGTATACGTTTTCAGGAACATCCAGAGCCAAGAGATAAAAAAAGAAAGCAATGTTATATTTGTCCAGCAAAGAAGGACAGGAAATCAGAGCGTGTCTGTACTACTTGTGGACAAAATGTCTGCAAGGAGCTTTCTTCCGAACAGATAACGTGTGAAAGTTGTTGCTGTCATTAGTAAAGTAGAAAAGGAACCTTTGAAAAGAGATATTCCTGCAGCATGTTTACTGTAACTTTTATATAAAAAACTTTTAGACAAATAAACATTATTATAAAGAGTTATATCGAATGCGTATATTGGGCGTTTTAAGCCCGTTCAGTTACTTTTTTGTTTTTTTTTTGCACATAATAATGTTTTGAATTATTCACATCTTAGGCTGCGTTCCCACTGGCGCTGGGGTCTGCCAGGAGGTGATCCGTAATGGATCTGATCTCTTGGTAACTCCAGTTAAGGCTGCTGGAATGCCATGATTCCGCCAGCCTTTGCTGGGGTCACCAGGAGGTCAGATCCATTACAGATCTCCTCCTGGCAGACACCAGCGCTAGTGGGAATGCATCCTTACTTTGCAATTTTCAAATAAACTTTGAAAATTATTTTTGTTTGAGTTATTCCATGTTATTTGCACACGGGCCTTAAAGGCCCCAGGTATGTGAAAGTGTAGATTTTTATGGTCATGCGTTTTAGGGTTAAGTCGTAATCAATTCAGTGCTTGGTAGGAAGTGTAGGGACCTGTTATAATTCTACTTGTGTATCAGCTGCCTGGTCTGATGATAAGTCTAAGGGGATGGAACGCTGGAGCCAAAATCATGGGGAAACTAAAGACATTGTTCGTGTTGCAGGGGTCGCTCAATTAGGAGCGACAGGACCCCAAAGATATAGTTGTTAGAAGAGAAGGAAGGAAATACGTAGAGAAAACCAAAAAAGTAATGTCATTGTGTGGGTTGTCCCTGGGGGGTAGATTACAGTCTGAGATGTTGAATGCAGCAATTTGTGAAAACAGGGGAAAACTGGAAGATAATGGGTTGTTGCAAAGTGCATACATGTGGAAAAAGGTTGCGCTGAGTTTATCAAAGGAGGAGAAAAAGTATGTGCAGAAACTTAAACAGTTAACTAAAATATGCGAGCTACCAGATAAGGGTCGGTTACAGCCCCTAGAATGGCAAGAAATTATGAAGAAGAAAAAGGGCAAGCTAGAAGATAAAGGATTGTTACAAACAGCTTTGGCTTGGTATAGAACAGCGGAGAATTTGTCAAAAGAAGGGTGGGTGGAAGAAGAAAATACAGACAATAAGGGAAATGCGCCATGTTATGTGTATTACAAAGATACTGCTCTCCAGCCACCGCCCGATAATGGCAGATTTGTACAGGTCCGTACAAATTGCAGTCAGCAGAATCCTGATAATAGAGATATTTGTCTTGCATGCGGAACACCACATCCCAGACCTCTCACTGTTCCTCCCCACCATGCCTCCGCCACCGCCATATAATGGCAGAGCAATGAATTGTTGGGTGTGTTCTAATTGTGGCCAGCAGAATCCATTGTCAGCAGATTATTGTGTTGCTTGTCACGTGCCCCATCCAGGCGGCCTATCCCTCGCTACTACCCAAGCCACTCCTAGTGCCCCATCCTCATCCGTTATACCTATGTCCACCGAAAGTTCCAACCCTTCCTGCAGTGGCCATGTTACTACACCCATTGCATCACCTCCGGCCTCTGACCAGATGTCAGTGGGTGTGTTCCTTCCCAGTGGCACACACCCTTCCTGTAGTGTGCTTCCTTCCGGTGGCGGCCATCTTGGCGCATCCGGAATACAGGCCACAATACACACTACACCCAGAACGTGTATGATGAAGATCATCATGATCAGTGAGTGTTACAACTTAGAGCTACAATCAACAATATTCTGAACTATGCTGGAACAAGGAACCTTACTTCTATTGCTCTTCCTGCTATAAGTTCTGGAATGTATGAATTTCCTATGCAAGCCTGTGCACAAGCAATAGTCCAAGCTATACGAGAGTATAGAGGACTAACTACGTTGGAGGAGATAAGACTAATCAGCAATGACTATCATAAATCTCAAATTCTCACCCGAGCTGTGGAAAGTGCCACAGCTAGATCAGACCCACTCAGCCGCCAGATGACCTCAGAAAATAACCCAAATGAACAATTTCCTAGACAAACAAGCCCACCTCCTGTTGCTATGTTGCCGGTATCTCCCTCAACATCTTCTCACTCAGAATCTCCAGTGCCAGATCACCATAATAGATATGTGGCATTCACACCCTCACAAGTTAATAAAGTGATTAGTCAACTACCTGACCCAGACAGACACCCTATGGTGTTCTACAGAAGAATCAGACAAATTCAACAAACTTATTCAGCCACTGGGAAATATCTTCATGAAATCACTAGCATTAAAGCGGGAGATGCTTTCTGGCCAATAATTCAAGTAGCTCTGAATGACAGCCAAGTGACACACAAGGAGACTTACCAATCAGGAGGAGCCTTTTGTCAACAACTGGGCCAAGTAGCGGCTCACAGACTTATCTACCAGTGTATCGGACTGTACTCAAGAATCAGGGGAGAATGTCGAAAAAATTTTACACCAGAATCTATACTCTGTTCAAGGATCAAGGGTTCGAAGAAGGTCAGAGGATCCAACAGAATCTGCTAGTCACTTCATTTGTTAGGGGACTCAGAGAGGAAATCTCAGCGAAGCTTACAGATGCCAGGCCAGAATACGTGGACATGTCCTCGCAGAAGGTACTCCTTATTGCTAAAGCTATAGAGAAACAATTGAATGCTATACCAAGGCCTGCTCCAAGGCCTGCTTCAGAGCCTACTCCAGCACCTACACTGACTCCTGTTCCTGCTCCTGCTCCAGCTGCTCTATCAGTCTATCAACCGAAAGATAATCAATAAGAACAGTTGCCATATCCCCCAGGATACCCACAACAACTATACCGCTCACCCCCACAATGGATGGGTCCTCCACAAATGTACAGAGGACCGAGTTTAAGACTAAGGGAACCAATCTGTCACCGTTGTAACCAATCAGGTCATTTCAGAAGACGATGTCCAGAGAATAAAGGGGATCCTTTCTATGGCTCACTCTCCTAGAACCCGCGATTTGAAAGAAGAGATTCTCCACACTACCAAGGGAATCCACGGTACTCCCGCCAAGAGTATAGACAGCCATCATGGCAGCCACCACAGAGAAAGTATGAAACAATTTCAAGAGAACCTGTGCAGAATTACAGAGACCAGCCACAGCAACAGATGTACCAAAATAACAGGCACCCACCACGCCGGTTTGCGGGGGAAGACCAGAATTACCCCGAATAGGACAGTGGCAAACCCGTGCTCACCTTGACTTCAGTTGAAAACTAAATCTGGACTGACTTCTACTGTCAAAATAGATGTAGGGGACAGAACTTTAGCTTTTTTAGTAGACACGGGTGCAGCCAGATCAGTAAAATGGTCAAGAGATTTACCCTATGAATCACTTATATCTGATGACTTCCTTTCATGTGTGGGAGTGGATGGAAAGCCACACTCATCACTACTAACATTTCCATTGCCTATTGGGAAAGAACAGAAGCTGCTGGCCAGATTGCTCGTTTCAGACACCTGCCCGCTTAATTTGTTGGGAGCAGATCTACTTCAGAAGTTAAATGCTCAGATATCATATCATGAGAATGGAATGCATCTAGATGTCTCTACTGCATTATCATTAGAGGAACAAACAAAGGTACATGCCCTCCAAATTGTGTGTCATTCAATTTGCAACAACCGCCATACTACAGCATTATCTTGATTGCATACCAAATTGAAGCCGTTGTCGGATGCATGGCAGCTAACGCATCGACTTCAATTAGTTCCAGATCCTCTCAGGTCCTGAGCACTGAAGAGCACCCATCTGTCTCTTCACCACCTGCCAAATTGCCCAGGCAGTCAGAGAGCCCTGGACAGGAGCCATCTCTACTTCTGTTCTCTGAATCTCTTGGCTTGGAAAGAGGGGGCCAGCCAAGCCGAATTCTAGAATTTGAATAAGAGGTAGTATGCAGTGATGTGCAACCGCTTTGTCTCTCTGAATCTGAAGAGGCAGGTGGGCCAGTGCCTATGGTCAGCACACCTCAGTACGCATCTGATGATGAGACTCAGGTGCCACTTTCTGGTGCGTACTGTGCTTTCGAGACTACCCAGGAGAAGCAGTTGTTTGAAGAGGGTAGTGTAGATGATGAGGTCCTTGACCCATCATGGCGTGAGGTACAGGAAGGTGGTGGGAGCAGCTCTGAGGAAGAGATTTCCCGAATGGCCCAAAAAGGAGAGAGAGGGAGGGGGCAGACTTGGTTGCCTGTAGCCTCCACTTTGGCACCCATTAGGAGCATGCATCTTCCAAAACCCAAAACGGGCGCTCCCAAGACTTGCAGTGCCTGGTCCTTTTTTGACACAGTTGCAGATGACATTTCCTTTGTCAAATGCAAGCTGTGTAATCAGAAAGTGAAAAGAGAGAAAAGTGTCAGCAAACTCAATACCACAAATATGTGGAAACATGTGCGGACCAAGCACGTGGTGGAGTTACAAAGACACACTGAAGACCTAGGCCAACCTACAGCGCCACCTACCACCTCTTCAGCTCATGTTGTAGCCTCTTCCTCCAGCTCACACACAGCTGGTTCGGCTTCCTCACAGGATCGCCATGGAAGAACCTCTGCCACTGTTGTACAGAGACACAGTGTCATTCCACCCACAGCACCACGTTCCCTGTCATCCTCACACTCCCAGGCCAGTCTACAGCCATCGTTAGCACAGGCATGGGAGAAAAGGCGCCCATACTCGGCAAACCACCCCCGAGCACAGGCTCTGAATGCTGGCATTGCAAAACTACTGTCCCTTGAAATGCTATCATTCAGGCTGGTGGAGACTGACACCTTCCGTAACTTGATGGCATTGGCAGTCCCACAATACAACGTGCCCAGCCGCTTTTATTTCAGCAGGCAAGCCGTCCCTGCCCTGCAACAGCATGTGGAGGAAAAAATTAAACATGCGCTACAAAACGCTGTCAGTAGCAAGGTCCACCTGACCATCGATGCGTGGACCAGTAAGCATGGACAGGGACGATACCTTTCCCTCACTGCCCATTGGGTAAATGTTGTGGAGCCGGGTACAGATCTTGAGAGTGGTGCTGTACGTGTTCTGCCAACTCCAAGGATTGCAGGAATCCAGTCTGTACACATTGACTCCTCCTCATACTCCAGTTCCTCTGAATCAGCGCTGCAGGAGCCGTCACGGTCTACCTCCACATCGACTCGTGAACGGTTTCCTGTTACAACCGATATGAGCACAGCCATGGCCATACGTCAACAGGCCGTATTGAAATTAATTTCTTTGGGGAATTGAAGCCACACAGCGCAGGAGCTCTGGAATGCCATCAAGCAGCAGAGCGACGTGTGGTTTGTGCCAGCGAATCTCCAGCCAGGCATGGTAGTGTGTGACAATGGCCGAAATCTGGTGGCAGCTCTGGGCCTAGGCAACCTCACTCACATCCCATGTATGGCACATGTGCTCAACTTGGTCGTGCAGAGTTTTTTGAGGGACTATCCGGATCTTGATGCACTGCTGCACAAGGTCCGCATAGAGTGCGCTCACTTTCGGCGTTCCAGCATCGCAAGATCGTGCATTGCAGCTCTGCAGCGCCGATTACGCCTTCCGGAACATCGCATCATATGTGACCTACCCACCAGGTAGAATTCAACGTTACATATGTTTGAGAGGTTGTGTGAGCAGCAGGCAGCAGTAATGGAGTACCAGCTGCAGCAGGCGCAAACAAGTCGCACTGCGCGCCGTTCACACTTCACCACCACTGAGTGGGCCTCTATGAAGGACATCTGCCACGTTTTGCGTGCCTTCGATTATTCCACTCGGATGGCGAGTGCAGATGATGCACTAGTCAGCATGACTATCCCATTATCTGACTGCTTGAAAAAACAATGCAAGCACTAGGGAAGGAGGTTTTGGAAGAGGTGGAGGATGAGGAGTCACAAATGCCATCTGCTTCTGTACAGTCTGCGCAACGTGATTCCTCACAAAGGCCTAGGCAGGGGACACTTTGTGAGGAGGATGAGGAGGAGTCAATGGAAGAGGAAGACATCTGTGCAGAGGAGGGAGGTACACAGTGCTCTAGTAGTCAGTATCTAGAGCGAAGGTGGGGTGATGCAGAGCAGGCACAAATCACGCCTCAAGCAGGGGACAGCGTTTCTTGGCCAGTTGGTTGATTTCATGCTGCAGTGCCCGAGAAACGACCGCTGCATCGCCCACATTCTCAACACGGCTGATTATTGGGTGTCCACCCTCCTAGATCCTCGCTACCGGGACAACTTACAAAGCCTCATAACACCGTTGAACCGGGAGCGTAAAATGCGGGAGTACCAAGACACACTGGTGCATTCCATCATGTTCTCCATTCCACCCGGGAGCAGTACCGGGACAACTTACAAAGCCTCATAACACCGTTGAACCGGGAGCGTAAAATGCGGGAGTACCAAGACACACTGGTGCATTCCATCATGTTCTCCATTCCACCCGGGAGCAGTGCTGCTAGTGCTTTACAAAGCAGCTCAGTGCATCGAGGCAGTGGAGGAAGCTCTGCACAAAGAGGGAGCAGAAGCAGCGCTTCAGCACAAGGCAAGACCAGTATGGCCCAAATGTGGCAAAGTTTTGTGTCCCCACCACAAATGTCTATACCATCACAAACGGCTCCAGTCAGCAGGAGGCAACGTTTCTGTCAGATGGTGACACACTACATGTCTTGCCCTCTCAGTGTACTCCCAGACGGCTCTTCCCCCTTCAAGTTTTGGGTCTCTAAGCTGGATACATGGCCAGAGCTTAGCCAGTATGCATTGGAGGTGCTGGCTTGCCCTGCTGCTAGTGTATTATCGGAACGCGTCTTTAGTGCCGTAGGTGGTGTACTAACAGACCGTCGCATCCGACTATCCTCCGATAATGTTGACCGGCTTACTTTTCTGAAAATGAACAAGGCCGGGATCTCGCATGAATTTGCCTGTCCTCTTCCAGATTAAATAATTGGTTGTCAACAGTATCCAGGTCTCCTGTTGTGTTCATGTTTCTCCCACCTGAACTGTAATCCCTGGGCTCCAACACCGCCAGTTGCTGCTCAGAAGTGCCGTCTGCACAATCAACACTTGCTCCAGAGTTATTGGGGTTCAGTAACGTCAGCTGATCCCCTGCTGTGTGTCTGGCAATTTCTCCTGCTCTGTCCATATTCACACTACTACTGATTTTAAACTTGCCCCAATTAGGCCTCTGGCTCCTCTCTGTTTTCTGCATTTACCCTGGGCTCCAACACTGCCAGTTGCTGCTCAGAAGTGCCCTCTGCACAGTCAACACTTGCTCCAGTGTTATTGGGATTGAGTAACGTCAGCTGATCCCCTGCTGTGTGTCCGGCAATTTCTCCTGCTCTGTCCACATTCACACTACTACTGATTTTAAACTTGCTCCAATTAGGCCTCTGGCTCCTCTCTGTTTTCAGTATTTACCCTGGGCTCCAACACCGCCAGTTGCTGCTCAGAAGTGCCATCTGCACAGTCAACACTTGATCCAGTGTTATTGGGGTTCAGTAATATCAGCTGATCCCCTGCTGTGTGTCCGGCAATTTCTCCTGCTCTGTCCACATTCACACTACTACTGATTTTAAACTTGCTCCAATAAGGCCTCTGGCTCCTCTCTGTTTTCCGTATTTACCCTGGGCTCCAACACCGCCAGTTGCTGCTCAGAAGTGCCATCTGCACAGTCAACACTTGCTCCAGTGTTATTGGGGTTGAGTAACGTCAGCTGATCCCCTGCTGTGTGTCCGGCAATTTCTCCTGCTCTGTCCACATTCACACTACTACTGATTTCAAACTTGCTCCAATTAGGCCTCTAGGCTCCACTCTGTTTTTAGTATTTACCCTGGGTTCCAGCACCGCCAACTGTTTCCCAGCAGTGTCTTTGGCACGGGTACTCCCTCCTGCCCAACCTGGTTCCAGCACGCCAGCTGTTTCAGGTAGTGTCAACGTCACTTTGCCACCAATACGTTGTCCTGTCGTGTTGTTGTCGGGTTAGCCGACTCTGTGGTGCCTGCAGTTTAGGTGACTCCTATGTGGGCTGCGGGATCTGGCAATGAAGGCTGGTTCCATAGTGACAAAAGGACAAGCACCCCCTGTAGGACTGTGGGTTTGGGTAACTCCAGCCGTCTCGCAGCCTTGCAACTTTTTTTTTCATGTGTACCTTCTGCTGCCTATCTAAGTTCCAGTACCATTAGCTGGTTCTTTGGAAGTCAATCTTGAATATGTCCCCTTGGGTTCCAGTAACATCAGCTGGTTCCAGGCAGTGCCTTTGGCTTAGGTGCCTCCTTCTCGGTATCCGAGTTCCACCAACGTCTGCTGGTCCTTGGTAGTGCTTTCTGGCACAGGTACCTCCTGCTTAGTAACCGGGTTCCAGCACCATCAGCTGGTCCTCAGAAGTTCAATTGGCTCTTGTATCTTCTGCTACCCATCCAGGTTCCAGTACCGTCAGCTGGTTCTCGGCAGTTCCTCAGCCTTCTTGTACCTTCTGCTACATTTCCAAGTTCAAGCTTTTTGAAATGGTTTTTGGTAATCACTCTGGATCTCGCTGACGACGATCCTGAAGACGACGACCCTGAAGACCACCCCGAAGAAGACGAGGACCCCGAAGACGACGACCCTGAAGACGACAACCCTGAAGACCACCCCGAAGAAGACGAGGACCCCGAAGACGACCCTGAAGACGACGACCCTGAAGACCACCCCGAAGAAGATGAGGACCCCCGAAGATGACAACCCTGAAGACGATGACCCTGAAGACCACCCCGAAGAAGACGAGGACCCCTAAGATGACGACCCTGAAGACGACGACCCTGAAGACCACCCCGAAGATGACAACCCCGAAGACGACGACCCTGAAGACGATGACCCTGAAGACCACCCCGAAGAAGACAAGGATCCCGAAGACGACGACCCTGAAGACAACCCTGAATACCATCCCGAAGAAGAAGACGAACCCTAAGGCGACGACCCTAAAGATGACGACCATGAAGACCACCCCGAAGAAGACGAGGACCCCGAAGACGATGACCCTGAAGACCACCCCGAAGAAGACGACGACCCCGAAGATGACGACCCTGAAGACGATGACCCTGAAGACCACCCCAAAGAAGACCAAGAAGATGACCCTGAAGAAGATGACCAAGAGGACAAAGAACAAGAAGACAACCACCAAGATACAGAAGAACAAGAGAGAAGACCAAGAAGCAGAAGAACAAGAAGCTGCAGAACAAAAAGCAGAAGAACATTAAGCATAAGACTAAAAATCAGAGCAAAAGATATTATCTAAATTATAAGCAGACGAAGACTAAGCAGTGCATGGGGGTGAGTCCGTTAATCCTCGTGGTGCCCCTGGAAAATACCTGCTGCTGCAGGCCAAACTGAACGCGGACAAATCCTGTTGTAAATCTTTTGTGACAGGGAGAACGGAAGGTGTAATCTTCAAACTTTTATAGATAACAACTACAGTAATGCCTGTCACAAATAAGAATATGATGAAGAAGAAGAATATGAAGAAGATGAAGAAGTAGAATATGAAGAAGAATAATAGTTGAATAAGAAGAATATGAAGAATGTAAAAAAAAAAGAATAATAGGAAGAAGTTGAAGAAGAAGAAGAAGATGAATAAGGTGAAGAAGAAGTTGATGAAAAAGATGCTGCTGCTGAGGATGATGAAGGAGAAAGTGTGGGAGAAGTAAAAAAGAAGGTGAAGAGCATGGAAGTAGTGAAACATAAATATCTGACAAAATATAAAAAAATTTAACATAGTCAATATCTTTGTAACTCCGAACGTCTTAAAAAAAAATATTAATTCCTGCTATTCCATTTGATTGGGCTAAACCTCTATGCCTTTAATGTCTCCTCCACCTCCCCCAATACATTCTACATTATTCTTAGTTGTTTTCCTTCATGTAGAATTAGCCTACAAGGAAAGAAAGGGTTTATTTTCATTCCGATATTTTTGTCCCATTGACTTGCATTGGTTTCCGGTATCGGAATTGGCGATGTCCAATATTTTATGGGTATCGGTCCGATCCAATCCGATATTTCCCGATATCGGAAGGTATCGCTCAACACTAGTCCCCACCAACGGTTGTTTCTGCTGGACCACTGCCATCTTATATGTCAGCTCAAGAGGCCGAACTGTATGCTCTGACCGAAGCCTGCAAGTGCGCAGAGAGTCGAGTGGCCAATATCTACATGGACTCGAGGTACGGATTCAGGATTGCCCATGACTTTGGCCTGATATGGGCCCTGAGGGGCTACAAGATAGCCAGTGCAGCTCTAATCTGGAATGCAGCGGCAGTGAGAAGTCTGCTTGAAGCTCTGAAGTTACCTAGGCAAGTGTCTGTGATCAAAATTAAGGCTCATGGGAAACTGAATTCGGAGGAAGCCAAGGGGAAAATTAACACATGCTACAGTGTACTCTTCTATTCCAGACTCAGATCTTGAACCAGGTACTCACAGCATCCAGCCTGGAGATTTTGTCTGGATAAAGAGTCAAGTGCGAGGCACACTGGATGCCAGATTTGAAGGGCCCTAACAAGTGCTGCTTACATCACCTATGGCTGTGAAGGTCGAAGGCCGAATATCATGGGTCCACGCATCCCATTACAAGAAGGCGGTCTCAGACCCACAACCGTGATGTTCTTTTTTCTAATGACAGCAGCTGGGGGGAAGCCTTTGTTACGGTAACACGTGCATTCCAAGCAATTATTACTAAAGAGAATGATATTCCAGTTTTCTGGTAGATAGAGGGCCAAGAGAGAAGTTAACCCCAAAGGCAGTTTTGAACCACATATATATATTGATGCTATCGGAGTGCTTAGGGGGGTGCCAGATTAATTCAAGGCCCGAGACCAAGTGAAAGCGGGATTTGAGTCTATAATACCCATAATAACCGTTAACAAGAACGTAGATTGGATAAATTACATATATTATAACCAACAAAGATTTGTCAATTACACCAAAGATGCCTTACAATGGATAGCTGACCAACTATCACCCACATCTACCATGGTCTTCCAAAACAGAATAGCTCTGGATATGTTACTTGCAGAAAAAGGAGGGGTATGCAAAATGATAGGTTGTTGTACTTATATCCCAGACAATACCGGCCCCACAGGGATAGTTTCTAAGGCTCTCAAAAAATTGACAGATTTAAGTGAAGAACTGGAAAGGAATTCAGGTGTGACTGATCCCTGGGATAAATATTTTTCTTAGATGGGAGATTGGAAGAGTTGGTTAATCCAAGGGGGAATTATTTTACTAAGTCTGGTAATTCTAATTAGTATATTGCTGATCTGTGTGATTCCCTGTGTCAAGAGGTTAATTGCCAAAACAGAAGATGCAGCAGTACCTGTCGGCATCTTGTCCGAAGAATCTAATGAAGAGGCCTATGAACAAACAGTTCCCCTTAGAACAAAGGTGTTGTACCAGAGAGGTTACCGGAAGTAAATGACTTTGTAAAGTTAATATCCATATTTCTGTGTTAGGGGTGGCCCTTGATTACCCAGTCATTAGATCTTTTAAGGTCTCCATCCCTTTCCTGTAGGTCTTCATATGAGTTAGATTTAGGAACATCGGTGGGTCCGTCTAAAAGGGAAGGGGCGCCCATCACATCGTAGGGTTCCAGAATAGCCTTAACATAGGGTCAATTCTTTTTCCCCCTCTGATTTTTAGCATATGGATATTAAAAGCAAATAATTGATTTTAGGGGGGTCTGTCAAGGTAAAATATATATATTATAGAAAATCAATTAGTTTATTTTAATAGATGACCTAATCAGTGTGAATTATTATAGAGATGATGGAATAATCTATGTGTATGTATGTATGCAAATGTGTATATGCACATGGATTATATTAATAGTTAATAAATATATAACTAACAGCTTCTATTCTTATTGTAGACATGAACAACTAAATGATTTCCTAAGAATGACGAATGCATGTGCATGGCTGATAACAGAGAGAATCATGTCGAGTTGGCAAAGATGGCGCTGAGAAACGAACTCACCCCTCCCATCAGAATTCCTAAGGCATTACTGAGGCTGAAAGATACATGGATGAGCAAATTGCAGTGTCCCAAGTTATCAGAAAAGTTATCAGAAAAGAGTAATACATTTTACTAATCCCACCAAGGAGTGGAATACTATATAAACCCATGTCTACGTAATAAAGTATGCCATTTTGCATGGTTCAGTCTCTGAGTGAAGTTTTTCAACCAGATTAGCAAATTTGGTTAATTAGCTTCTTTGCATGCACTCGGACATCTTTAATTTGGAGGAGAGCAGTTATCTGGTGTATCTTAAATTGGTGGAACCTCCACACTGGCATTTTGCTGTGACAAATCTTTATTGATACAGTTGTAAGGAGACAAGGAAACAAAACACTGTGGAACCAGAACAGCAAAGAAGCGTAGCGCAGGGGACAAGATTAATCAGGACTCCGGGTCGAGTGTTGTCAGGGAAACCAGCTCAGGAGATAAACACCGCGTGCACAAGTTCTGAGGTGATTCTGGCACCAAAGAAGGAGACAGGAAGAGACACAGCAGTGTCCGGAGCTATTGTCAGGAAGAAAAGTGCATCTGCCCAGCCCAGACGTCAACGGTCAAACCCCGAAGACCCGAGTGATGCCAGTCAAGGCTCACAGCCCAGACATTGAAGGTCAAGCCCCGAAGATCCGAGTGACGCTAGTCAAGGCTCACAGTCCAGACATTGAAGGTCAAGCCCCAAAGATCTGAGCGACACCAGCTAAGGTTCCCCAGCTGGGTGACGTCAGTCAACAGGAATGGAACAGGTTGTGGCAGCACGATTCTCAGTGTGCAGCAGTGATAGGACGTCGCAGAAGCTCTGTAGGTGCCAGATCGGAGATTCGCCATTGGGCAGCGACCAGTAAGGGCGCAAGAGATGGGCCGTTACATCCAACAGCGATATATGGTACCGGGCACAAATACAGGGAAAGACAGTAGTCAGACAGGGACCAGCAGATGCCAGAGCGGCATCGCGAGAGTAAATAGAGAGTGAGGGGGAAACGGGCATCGAGTTGTGATAGGAATAGAGCATTGCCAAAGTTTTAAAAGACTGCCCCTAGCCCGGAATAGTTAATGACAATCTAGTTCCCCTTCCCTCCAGTAGATCATTTTAAATTGCCGGCCCCTGAATTCAAGTGTATCTTTATAATTTATTCTGTTGTGCAAATTCCTGCTTATTTTACTGTTAAACATTGTGAATATTGTTACTGTATTATAAGTGTTTAACAATTAATATTAGGTTATTAAATAAAAGAAATAGACTGTTGCTCCACCTGTGCCTCCGCTGTTGCATTCTGTTACCTGCTTACACAGTTATGTGTGGATTACATGCATTTTTAGTGTGTTTCCACTGTAAAAAAGCACTAAAAACACAGGTACGGTATATTTTTACACAAGGATTTTCCACGTCTAAAGCAAAGCTATGGGGAACATCTACACATAAAATTAAAGAACAGTAGTAGACATGATGTGTATTAAAAATGCACTAAAGGTCAGTTTATGCAGCAACAATAAAAAGCATTTCTATAAATCTCATCGACTTTTGCTGGACGCTGTGTTTTTTGCACAGTAAAAATATGCAGTCAAAAGCTCACCAAAAACTCATCATAGGAACCTAATCTGAAGGGTTGATAGAAAAGTAGAAAAACATGGCTGTCTTCTTTCAAAAACAGTACAAAACGATTCTATGGACAGCTGTGCTATTTCTGTAAAGAACCAACTTATTCTTTTAAATGTGGTAGTTACATTGTATATCATGGTTACTCTGCCAGATCATAGTGTCAAAATGGAAAAGTCAATTGAAATAATGGAATTGGAAAGATAAGTCATCTAATTGTATCTATAAATTGTAATTTATTTAATCCTCTGACTATTTTGCCGGGGTTTCCTCTTTGGTACAGAATTAGCAAACAATATCAAAGGAAAATTAATATCCTGTCTAAATGCCATGTCTAATCAATCCTGATACAGGATCCACTTACTGCTAACAAAAAAGAATGAAACAAGTAACTGGTTAAAGAAAGAGATATAGCATATTATGAAAAGTAAACAATTCATTGTTAATCTTTATGTCTCAATGTATTTAGAGGTCAATGACTGATTTGCTGGGACTACACATACATTGCCTACAAAGCATTAAATCACAAAATAAGTCTTCTACTTAAAGGCAGAGCACAGCAAAATTAAATGTAAACACATAATGAGAGTAAATGTCTAGAAGTGTGAAGAACACAAAAGGATGAATATATAGTCAGACAGAGCACCGTTAATACCCAAGCAATTTCCATCAATCTTGCATAAAAATAGAGCTGTGATGTCTCACACAAGCTGGCTAAAGGACAAGAAGCCCTTACATATTGTCTCACCTTTGAAGCCTCATTGTCAAAATGCATCGTTCTTGTTCCCAGGTCCTCTACTGTGACTTGATATCAGCCTGCAAAATAGAGAACAAAGTAATAGGGAAGGAATGATATGCTGTCAGTCAATGCAGCTGAATGCGTTTTTATGAAAAGTCTTTCACAGGCAGAAGTTTAAGCTGACAACATATAAATCAATTAGATTCATACAATGAAACTGATGATAAATGAGTTGAAAATACTGCTATATATCTATCACCTGTGGGCACACCATACTGTGTATAGGGGAGCTGTAGGGGCCTTATTCTGTATATAGGGGAGCTGATTACCTATTATACTGTGTAGCGGGTAGCTGTGGGCCTATCATACTGTGTAAAGGTGAGCTATGAGACCACCGTACTGTGTATAGGGAAGATGTGGGGGAATTATATTGTGTATAGTGGAGCTGTGGGCCTACCATACTGTGTATAGGGAAGCTGTGGGGGCAATATATTGTGTAAAGGGAGCTGTGGATCAACCATACTGTGGGGGCCATCATAAAGTGTGAGGACTATGCTGGAAGCCATTATACAGTGGTGGGGTCATTTTAAGTGTGGGTTCTACTGTAAAGATCTTCATATAGTGTGAAGGGAAGCTGCAAACACGCAATAATGTATGAAATGAACCTGTGGGCCCAGCATACTGTGTATTGGGAAGTTGTGGGGGCATTACACTGTGTACAGGGGAGCTGATGGTCTATTTTACTGTGTATAGTGGAGCTGTGGGCCGGCCATACTGTGTATATGGAAGCTGTAGGGGCATTATATTGTGTATAGGGAGCTGTAGGCCCATTATATTGTACATAGTAGGGCTGTGGGGACTTCATACTCTGCATAAGGAAGCCGTGGACCCATCATACTGTGTATAGGGGAGCTAAGGTGCACAGGGGACATTATTACTTTCTATGGGTAAAATGTGGATACTGTTTTCAAGAATACACAGGGCATTCATTTTTTCTATGGGACAATTTTACCATCTAGAGGGCATAAATATGGAATTATTATTATGTAAAGGGCACAGTGGTGGGCATTACTATGCGGGGCAGTAAGAGGAGCACTGTTATTGTGCCAAACAGCAGGTGCAGTAATAGGGACACATACGGCAGCAGCGGATCAGCCGCTTTTGTGCAGGTTTGAAATAGATGGGGACAGTGCTGGAAATGTGAGAAGTCAAATGTGTCTTTGTTCTAATCTCTGCAGAAGAGTAGTGGCTGGAAGAAGCTGTCATGTCGGTCTGGACCAGATGGAAAAGACAGAAAAAGTGAAGAACTCCATCAGAAAGAACATCATCTCTAAGTTACTATGTATAGTCATGGCCGAAAGTGTTGGTACCTTTGAAATTGTTCCAGAAAATGAAGTATTTCTCTAAGAAGATTATTGCAATTACACATGTTTTGTTATACACATGTTTAATTCCTTTGTGTGTTTTGGAACAACACAAAAAAACAAAGAAAAAAGGGAAAATGTACATCCTTTCATGCAAAACCCCAAAAATGTGGCAGACAAAATTGTTGGCACTTTTCAAAAATTGTGGGTAAACAACTTTGTTTCAAGCATGTGATGCTCGTTCAAACTCACCTGTGGCAAGTAACAGGTGTGAGAAATATGAAAATCACACTTAAAACCTGATGAAAATGAAGTTGACACAATCTTTACATTATGTGCCTGTGTGTGCGCTAAGCATGGAGAACAGAAAGAGAAGAGAACTGTCTGAGGACTTGAGAACCAAAATTGTTGAAAAATATCAACAACCTCAAGGTTACAAGTCCATCTCCAGAAATCTTGATGTTTCTTTGTCCACAGTGCGCAACATAATCAAGAAGTTTACAACCCATGGCACTGTAGCTAATCTCCCTGAAAGTGGACAGCAGAGAAAAATTTATGAAAATTTGCAATGCAAGATAGTCTGGATGGTGGATAAGTAGCCCCAATCAAGTTCCAAAGAAATTCAAGCTGTCTTGCAGGCTCAGGCTGCAACAGTGTCAGTACCAACTATCCATTGACATTTGAATGAAATAAAACTCTATGGCAGGAGACACACAAGGACCCCACTACTGACATAGAGACATAAAAAAGTTAGACTGCAGTTGCCAAAATGTACGTGAGTAAGCCAAAATCTTTCCAGGAAAGCATCTTGTAGAAAGAGGAGACCAAGACAGAGCTTTTTGGTAAAGCACATCATTCTACTATTTACCAAAAATGGCATGAGGCCTACAAAGAAAAGAATACAGAACCTACAGTCAATTATGGTGGAAGTTCAAAGATGTTTTGGGATTGTTTTGCTGCCGCTGACACTGGGTGCCCTGACTGTGTGCAAGGCATCATGAAATCTGAAGATTACCAAAGGATTTTGGGTCGCAATGTAGTACCCAGTGTCAGAAAACTGGGTTTCCAGTAGGGCAATGACCCTAAACATACTTCAAGAAGCATCCAGAAATGGATTGAAACAAAGCACTGGAGACTTCTGAAGTGGCCAGCAATCAGTTCAGATCTAATTGCAGATATTTATTTCAAAGGGTCTGCAACCAAATTTTAAATTGAGGGTGCCAACAAGTTTGTCCGAACCATTTTGGGGTTTGTTTGAAATTAAGTCCAATTTGCCATTTTTTCTCTGTTTTTCTGTGTTCTTTCAATACTCACAAAGGAAATAAACATGTGTATAACAAAACATGTATGAATGCAATAATTTTCTGGGACGAATACTACATTTTCTTGAACAATTTCAAGGGTGCCAACACTTTTCGCAATGATTGTATAACTACAATGTAATTACTGGTATGTTCTGCAGGACTGGTATCTACCACTATATGGTCACTATATGGTGGTAATATCAGTATTGGCCTTTGTATAGAGATTTGTTTTCAGCAACAGCACAGTCATCTGCTGCAGTTTCCTTATACCCACAATTAGGGCATGCCATCATGGTTGTACACGTCGTTACCTGGTTAGGGGCCCACTCAGATGATTAGCCTCCCTGAGCTGAACCACTAGCTACGCCTCTGGCAGAAAGGTTTTACATTTATTTGATAGACTGTCTTACAGGTTAGAGATGAGCGGTGTTCGAATAGAACTGTTCGCCAATCTCAAATTCGAGCTGTTTTGGGCGGTGTTCGAGCCGTTCGATGAACCCGAACGATTTTAAAAAAATCCGGCTGTTCGAGGTTATGTTCGATAACTGTTCGTGCACCAAAATCGTAACTGGATTTTTTCACAGTAATGCTGATAATCAATGTTAATACACAGTTTGAGTGTACAGCGGGGCAGGGGGAGGGGCAGGGGATGGATCTCTGCATAAATAATGAAGATCTCCATTTTTTTTTCTTTCCCGCATTTACAGTGGGGAGGTGCAATCTGTCAGCCTATCAGCAGCGCACATACGGCGCAAAGTGCTTTTTTTCACACAAGCAAGGGCATGTGTCATTGGCTCTGTATGTCACATGTCCTTGCCCTATAAGACCCAGCCATTTTCCCGGTCGCCACCATTTTCTCACTGCTGCAGCTGAGTGTTAGACGGCACTGCTGCTGCCGTTAGCACTATATTGTGTAACTGAATTGCAAGCGAATTTTCTCTTAAATAGACAGAAAGGTTTAGGGAGTAGGGACTAGTTTGTAATTGCAGCCCTTTTGAGGGCTAGGTTACAGCAGTTCCTAGCACTTTTAGCAGGCAGGTCTGTTTTAGTGCTGTGCAAGTATTTTTCACAGCATTTGGCTAAATCTAGCTAAGCAAATCATTTTGGGCCTCTTGCAGTGTGTGTTAGTCAGTGGGGTAGAGTATCTGTGTTGCTACACCACCTGTGTATGTAATACAAATTTTTTACCGCACCTAGCCAAGTAAAACATTTTGGGCATAGTAGCAGTGTGTGGTAATCATTGTATTAGGCCATCTATACCAAACTCTACTAGCTTTGAAATTAATAATAATTTTTAGCTGCATCTAGCCCGGAAAATAATTTTGGGCTTAGTAGCAGTGTGTGGTACTCATTGTATTAGGCCATCTATACCAAGCTCCACCAGCTTTGAAATTAATAATAATTTTTAGCTGCATCTAGCCCGGAAAATAATTTTGGGCTTAGTAGCAGTGTGTGATACTCATTGTATTAGGCCATCTATACCAAGCTCCACCAGCTTTGAAATTAATAATAATTTTTAGCTGCATCTAGCCCTGATAATAATTTTGGGTATAGTAGCAGTGTGTGGTACTCATTGTATTAGGCCATCTATAAAAAGCTCCACCAGCTTTAAAATTAATAATAATTTTTAGCTGCATCTAGCCCAGAAAATAATTTTGGGCTTAGTAGCAGTGTATGGTACTCATGGTATTAGGCCATCTATACCAAGCTCCACCAGCTTTGAAATGAATAATAATTTTTAGCTGCATCTAGCCAGGAAAATAATTTTGGGCTTAGTAGCAGTGTGTGGTACTCATTGTATTAGGCCATCTATACCAAGCTCCACCAGCTTTGAAATGAATAATAATATTTAGCTGCATCTAGCCCGGAAAATGATTTTGGGCATAGTAGCAGTGTGTGGTACTCATTGTATTAGGCCATCTATACCAAGCTCCACCAGCTTTGAAATTAATAATAATTTTTAGCTGCATCTAGCCCTGATAATAATTTTGGGCATAGTAGCAGTATGTTGTACTCAGTGTATTAGGCCATCTATACCATGCTCCACCAGCTTTCAAATTAATAATAATTTTTAGCTGCATCTAGCCCTGAGAATAATTTAGGGCATAGTAGCAGTGTGTGGTAATCATTGTATTAGGCCATCTATACCAAGCTCCAACAGCTTTGAAATTAATAATAATTCTTAGCTGCAACTAGCCCGGAAAATAATTTTGGGCATAGTAGCAGTGTGTGGTAGTCATTGTATTAGGCTATCTATACCAAGCTCCACCAGCTTTGAAATTAATAATAATTTTTAGCTGCATCTAGCCCAGAAAATAATTTTGGGCTTAGTAGCAGTGTGTGGTACTCATTGTATAAGGCCATCTATACCAAGCTCCACCAGCTTTGAAATTAATAATAATTTTTAGCTGCATCTAGCCCGGAAAATAATTTTGGGCATGGTAGCAGTGTGTGGTACTCATTGTATTAGGCCATCTATACCAAGCTCCACCAGCTTTGAAATTAATAATAATTTTTAGCTGCATCTAGCCCAGAAAATAATTTTGGGCTTAGTAGCAGTGTGTGGTACTCATTGTATTAGGCCATCTATACCAAGCTCCACCAGCTTTAAAATAAATAATAATTTTTAGCTGCATCTAGCCTGGAAAATAATTTTGGGCATAGTAGCAGTGTGTTGTACTCATTGTATTAGGCCATTTATACCAATCTCCACCAGCTTTGAAATTAATAATAATTTTTAGCAGCATCTAGCCCGGAAAATAATTTTGGGCTTAGTAGCAGTGTGTGTGTAACATACCTGGCGGCGTTCTTGCATGGTGTTCCATCTCTCATCATGCAAGATCGCAAACTTCATCTCCCGCCCAGCTTCCTGGTCTGGCTTCTTTCCTTGTGCTCTGCTCTGCTCCACTTTGGCTGCATAGGGCGACGCCCGCTGAACTTCCTGTTTCTTGTACCTGCTGCGGACACGCCCCTCTTGCACCTTCAGCCTATTGCTGTCCATCTTTGGGTATTTATACCACCTTCTTCCTCAAGATGGCGCCTGAGCATTGTTTCTTGTCAGTTGGCTTTTTGTCTCTGACATGCCAGGTCCTATCCTGTTTTCCTGCCTGTTTTCCAGTTCTGTCTGAACTGTGGTCTGTTCTTGTGAACACGCTTCTTGCCTGTTCTTTCGCCTTCTAGGGGCCGTATTCCTAGATCTGCCTGTCTGTGCCTTGCGGTATCTGTTCCCGTCTGAACAGAGTCCTGTTTGTGTCTCTGCCGTGCGGTATCTGTTCCCGTCTGAACAGAGTCCTGTTTGTGTCCCTGCCTTGCGGTATCTGTTCCCGTCTGAACAGAGTCCTGTTTGTGTTCCTGCCTTGCGGTATCTGTTCCCGTCTGAACAGAGTCCTGTTTGTGTTTCTGCCTTGCGGTATCTGTTCCCGTCTGAACAGAGTCCTGTTTGTGTTCCTGCCTTGCTGTCTCTGTTCCCGTTCCTCTGTTCCCTGTTGCCTGTGCCTCGTTTCTACTTTAACCTTGTCTCCCTTTTCCCTCTATGTCTGTTTTCTGCGTCTTTCTGCAGAGTCTGAACCCGCTCCTAAATTCCTTCTCGTCGTCTCTGTACCTCTGTTGTGAATTTAGTGTACGCTCGCTACTTCTATGTAAGTACTGTGCATGCTTCTGGTTCTGCCTTTCCTTCTCCGTCTGTTCTTTGTGAACAGAGTCCTATCCCCTTGCCTTGTTTACCGCTCTGCGGTGTCCGCTCTGCTCCTGCTTAGCTTGCCGCTCTTGCGGTTTCTGCTCTGCTCCTGCCTTGTTTACCGCTCTGCGGTGTCCGCTCTGCTCCTGCTTAGCTTGCCGCTCTTGCGGTTTCTGCTCTGCTCCTGCCTTGTTTACCGCTCTGCAGTGTCCGCTCTGCTCCTGCTTAGCTTGCCGCTCTTGCGGTTTCTGCTCTGCTCCTGCCTTGTTTACTGCTCTGCGGTGTCCGCTCTGCTCCTGCTTAGCTTGCCGCTCTTGCGGTTTCTGCTCTGCTCCTGCCTTGTTTACTGCTCTGCGGTGTCCGCTCTGCTCCTGCTTAGCTTGCCGCTCTTGCGGTTTCTGCTCTGCACCTGCCTTGTTTACCGCTCTGCGGTGTCCGCTCTGCTCCTGCTTAGCTTGCCGCTCTTGCGGTTTCTGCTCTGCTCCTGCCTTGTTTACCGCTCTGCGGTGTCCGCTCTGCTCCTGCCTTGCTTGCCGCTCCTGCGGTTTCTGCTCTGCTCTTATCTTGCTTACTGCTTCTGCGGTTTCCGCCCTGTCCTGCCCTGCTTCTGCACGCTGCTCCGGCAGTCCTGTCCTGCCCTGCTTGTGCTCGCTGCTCCTGCAGCCCCGTCCTGCTCTGTTCTTGCCCACCGCTTCAGGCGTTCCCTCTCTGCTGTGGTTGTCTACCGCATCTGCGGTTCTGTGACCCAGTCTGTACTGGGTCTTAACCTCTCTGCGCAAGCCCGTCTGTTCGGCCAGTACCTCCCTGCCTGCATACTCGACTGTATCCACCCATCTGCATACCTGCCGTGTTTGCTTACATCCACCAGTCTGTGCCAGCCTAACCTGCCTGTTCCAGTAATCCCAGTGTGGGTCAACCCCCGTGTTCGGAGTTTGACCTGGAGTAGCACCTGGTCCCTCTGCCCGGTTTCGCCCTGGTGCACTGGCGTCGTATGCCGTCGTGCCACCTTGGTCGGATCGGCCAGATACTTAGTCACGCCCCTCCAGGCACTCTCCGGTCCATGGTCCAGTGGAACCACAACACCCGCACACGCCAGACAGTCCGGACGTGTGCACAACAGCGTGGTACTCATTGTATTAGGCCATCTATACCAAGCTCCACCAGCTTTGAAATTAATAATAATTTTTAGCTGCATCTAGCCTGGAAAATAATTTTGGGCTTAGTAGCAGTGTGTGGTACTCATTGTATTAGGCAATCTATACCAAGCTCCACCAGCTTTGAAATTAATAATAATTTTTAGCTGCATCTAGCCCGGAAAATAATTTTGGGCATAGTAGCAGTGTGTGGTACTCATTGTATTAGGCCATCTATACCAAGCTCCACCAGCTTTGAAATTAATAATAATTTTTAGCTGCATCTAGCCCGGAAAATAATTTTGGGCATAGTAGCAGTGTGTGGTACTCATTGTATTAGGCCATCTATACCAAGCTCCACCAGCTTTGAAATTAATAATAATTTTTAGCTGCATCTAGCACGGAAAATAATTTTGGGCATAGTAGCAGTGTGTGGTACTCATTGTATTAGGCCATCTATACCAAGCTCCACCAGCTTTGAAATTAATAATAATTTTTAGCTACATCTAGCCCAGAAAATAATTTTGGGCTTAGTAGCAGTGTGTGGTACTCATTGTATTAGGCCATCTATACCAAGCTCCACCAGCTTTGAAATTAATAATAATATTTAGCTGCATCTAGCCCAGAAAATAATTTTGGGCTTAGTAGCAGTGTGTGGTACTCATTCTCTTAGGCCATCTATACCAAGCTCCACCAGCTTTGAAATGAATAATAATTTTTAGCTGCATCTAGCCCGGAAAATAATTTTGGTCATAGTAGCAGTGTGTGGTACTCATTGTATGAGGCCATCTATACCAAGCTCCACCAGCTTTGAAATTAATAATAATTTTTAGGTGCATCTAGCCCGGAAAATAATTTTGGGCATAGTAGCAGTGTGTGGTACTCATTGTATTAGGCCATCTATACCAAGCTCCACCAGCTTTGAAATTAATAAAAAATTTTAGCTGCATCTAGCCCAGAAAATAATTTTGGGCTTAGTAGCAGTGTGTGGTACTCATTGTATTAGGCCATCTATACCAAGCTCCACCAGCTTTAAAATGAATAATAATTTTTAGCTGCATCAAGCCTGGAAAATAATTTTGGGCTTAGTAGCAGTGTGTGGTACTCATTGTATTAGGCAATCTATACCAAGCTCCACCAGCTTTGAAATTAATAATAATTTTTAGCTGCATCTAGCCCGGAAAATAATTTTGGGCATAGTAGCAGTGTGTGGTACTCATTGTATTAGGCCATCTATACCAAGCTCCAGCAGCTATGAAATTAATAATAATTTTCAGCTACATCTTGCCTGTAAAATAATTTTGGGCATATTAGCAGTGTGTGGTACTAATTATATTATGCCATCTATACTAAGCTCCACCAGCTTTCAAATTAATAATAATTTTTAGCTGCATCTAGCCCGGAAAATAATTTTGGGCATAGTAGCAGTGTGTGGTACTCATTGTATTAGGCCATCTATACCAAGCTCCACCAGCTTTGAAATTAATAATAATTTTTAGCTGCATCTAGCCCTGATAATAATTTTGGGCATAGTATCAGTGTGTGGTACTCATTGTATTAGGCCATCTATACCAAGCTCCACCAACTTTGAAATTAATAATAATTTTTAGCTGCATCTAGCCCGGAAAATAATTTTGGGCATAGTAGCAGTGTGTGGTACTCATTGTATTAGGCCATCTATACCAAGCTCCACCAGCTTCGAAATTAATAACAATTTTTAGCTGCATCTAGCCCGGAAAATAATTTTGGGCATAGTAGCAGTGTGTGGTACTCATTGTATAAGGCCATCTATACCAAGCTCCAGCAGCTTTGAAATTAATAATAATTTTTAGCTGCATCTAGCCCGGAAAATAATTTTGGGCATAGTAGCAGTGTGTGGTACTCATTGTATAAGGCCATCTATACCAAGCTCCACCAGCTTTGAAATTAATAATAATTTTTAGCTGCATCTAGCCCAGAAAATAATTTTGGGCTTAGTAGCAGTGTGTGGTACTCATTGTATTAGGACATCTATACCAAGCTCCACCAGCTTTGAAATGAATAATAATTTTTAGCTGCATCTAGCCCGGAAAATAATTTTGGGCATATTAGCAGTGTGTGGTACTCATTGTATTAGGCCATCTATACCAAGCTCCACCAGCTTTCAAATTAATAATAATTTTTAGCAGCATCTAGCCCGGAAAATAATTTTGGGCTTAGTAGCAGTGTGTGGTACTCATTGTATTAAGCCATCTATACCAAGCTCCACCAGCTTTCAAATTACTAATAATTTTTAGCTGCATCTTGCCTGTAAAATAATTTTGGGCATATTAGCAGTGTGTGGTACTCATTCTATTAGGCCATCTATACTAAGCTCCACCAGCTTTCAAATTCCTAATAATTTTTAGCTTCATCTTGCCTGGAAAATAATTTTGGGCCTGTAGCAGTGTGTGGTACTCATTCTATTAGGCCATCTATACCAAGCTCCACCAGCTTTGAAATTAATAATAATTTTTAGCTGCATCTTGCCTGTAAAATAATTTTGGGCATATTAGCAGTGTGTGGTACTAATTCTATTAGGCCATGTATACTAAGCTCCACCAGCTTTCAAATTAATAATAATTTTTAGCTGCATCTAGCCCGGAAAATAATTTTGGTCATAGTAGCAGTGTGTGGTACTCATTGTATTAGGCCATCTATACCAAGCTCCACCAGCTTTGAAATTAATAATAATTTTTAGCTGCATCTTGCCTGTAAAATAATTTTGGGCATATTAGCAATGTGTGGTACTCATTCTATTAGGCCATCTATACTAAGCTCCACCAGCTTACAAATTAATAATAATTTTTAGCTGCATCTAGCCCGGAAAATAATTTTGGGCTTAGTAGCAGTGTGTGGTACTCATTGTATTAGGCCATCTATACCAAGCTCCACCAGCTTTGAAATTAATAATAATTTTTAGCTGCATCTAGCCCTGATAATAATTTTGGGCATAGTATCAGTGTGTGGTACTCATTGTATTAGGCCATCTATACCAAGCTCCACCAACTTTGAAATTAATAATAATTTTTAGCTGCATCTAGCCCGGAAAATAATTTTGGGCATAGTAGCAGTGTGTGGTACTCATTGTATTAGGCCATCTATACCAAGCTCCACCAGCTTCGAAATTAATAACAATTTTTAGCTGCATCTAGCCCGGAAAATAGTTTTGGGCATAGTAGCAGTGTGTGGTACTCATTGTATTAGGCCATCAATACCAGGCTCCACCAGCTTTGAAATTAATAATAATTTTAAGCTACATCTAGCCCGGAAAATAATTTTGGGCATAGTAGCAGTGTGTGGTACTAATTATATTATGCCATCTATACTAAGCTCCACCAGCTTTCAAATTAATAATAATTTTTAGCTGCATCTAGCCCGGAAAATAATTTTGGGCATAGTAGCAGTGTGTGGTACTCATTGTATTAGGCCATCTATACCAAGCTCCACCAGCTTCGAAATTAATAACAATTTTTAGCTGCATCTAGCCCGTAAAATAATTTTGGGCATAGTAGCAGTGTGTGGTACTCATTGTATTAGGCCATCAATACCAGGCTCCACCAGCTTTGAAATTAATAATAATTTTAAGCTACATCTAGCCCAGAAAATAATTTTGGGCATAGTAGCAGTGTGTGGTACTCATTGTATTAGGCCATCTATACCAAGCTCCACCAGCTTTGAAATTAATAATAATTTTTAGCTGCATCTAGCCCAGAAAATAATTTTTGGCTTAGTAACAGTGTGTGGTACTCATTGTATTAGGCTATCTATACCAAGCTCCACCAGCTTTGAAATGAATAATAATTTTTAGCTGCATCTAGCCCGGAAAATAATTTTGGGCATAGTAGCAGTGTGTGGTACTCATTGTATAAGGCCATCTATACCAAGCTCCAGCAGCTTTGAAATTAATAATAATTTTTAGCTGCATCTAGCCCGGAAAATAATTTTGGGCATAGTAGCAGTGTGTGGTACTCATTGTATTAGGCCATCTATACCAAGCTCCACCAGCTTTGAAATTAATAATAATTTTTAGCTGCATCTAGCCCAGAAAATAATTTTGGGCTTAGTAGCAGTGTGTGGTACTCATTGTATTAGGACATCTATACCAAGCTCCACCAGCTTTGAAATGAATAATAATTTTTAGCTGCATCTAGCCCGGAAAATAATTTTGGGCATATTAGCAGTGTGTGGTACTCATTGTATTAGGCCATCTATACCAAGCTCCACCAGCTTTGAAATTAATAATAATTTTTAGCAGCATCTAGCCCGGAAAATAATTTTGGCCTTAGTAGCAGTGTGTGGTACTCATTGTATTAGGCCATCTATACCAAGCTCCACCAGCTTTCAAATTACTAATAATTTTTAGCTGCATCTTGCCTGTAAAATAATTTTGGGCATATTAGCAGTGTGTGGTACTCATTCTATTAGGCCATCTATACTAAGCTCCACCAGCTTTCAAATTCCTAATAATTTTTAGCTGCATCTTGCCTGGAAAATAATTTTGGGCCTGTAGCAGTGTGTGGTACTCATTCTATTAGGCCATCTATACCAAGCTCCACCAGCTTTTTAATTAATAATAATTTTTAGCTGCATCTTGCCTGTAAAATAATTTTGGGCATATTAGCAGTGTGTGGTACTCATTCTATTAGGCCATCTATACTAAGCTCCACCAGCTTTCAAATTAATAATAATTTTTAGCTGCATCTAGCCCGGAAAATAATTTTGGTCATAGTAGCAGTGTGTGGTACTCATTGTATTAGGCCATCTATACCAAGCTCCACCAGCTTTGAAATTAATAATAATTTTTAGCTGCATCTTGCCTGTAAAATAATTTTGGGCATATTAGCAATGTGTGGTACTCATTCTATTAGGCCATCTATACTAAGCTCCACCAGCTTACAAATTAATAAAAATTTTTAGCTGCATCTAGCCCGGAAAATAATTTTGAGCATAGTAGCAGTGTGTGGTATTCATTGTATTAGGCCATCTATACCAAGCTCCACCAGCTTTGAAATTAATAATAATTTTTAGCTGCATCTTGCCTGTAAAATAATTTTGGGCATATTAGCAGTGGGTGGTACTCATTCTATTAGGCCATCTATACTAAGCTCCACCAGCTTTCAAATTAATAATAATTTTTGTTCTCTCTGTACACACGCTGCTGGTGGTGTGCTGACAGATATGGGCACGCGGCAGTCCAATGACAATGTAGACAGACTCACGTTCATAAAGATGAACAAATCATGGATCCGCAAGGACTTTTCTACCACTGTGTCATCCTGGGGAGAGTAAAAGCTTGAGGATTTGTTAAAATCACCTCACCAACCGTTTTAAGCAACTCTGGGGCAATTCATGCCACTTACGTGGTGTGTGTGCCCCAAATTTTTTGAAGAAATGGAGACTCTTTTTGGAGTCCCCTTGCTGTGTTTTACGTGACATTGGCATCGTCAATTACAGGTGGGTTGGGTCTCCCCCCCCCCTTTTAACCGTAAGAAACTACAAACACTATGGCTTGGGGTAACACAGATGGTTGAGTCTGGAGAGCTGTTTACTCAGAGGTCTGCTCCGAAGCTTCAGTGTCTGCTAGTCAGCGTAGTAACCCAGCTGCGAAGCAAGCTGCACCGCCTGTGTATCTAATAATGATTTTTAACTGCATCTAGCCTAGGCAGACTGTGATGACCCCCAACCAAATCCAGACGCTCAGCCTCCTACCGCCTCCTTTTCATTGACAATACAATCATGTAACTCTTACAACTGGATGGGTGAGGATCAGCTTGTTGCAGCTTGCCCTGTGTCTCCAGTCTCAACAACGGCAAGGTGGCCAACAAGTGTAACTCTCCAAAATGTCCTTTCTATTTCCAGGCAACGGAGGATCCTGCGTACTCGTATGCAGGACTCTGACCCCCATCCATCACTCTTAACGCTTGTTCCACTCTGTCCTGGAGTCCTGACAGGAATATGTCCAGTCCAATATCCATTAAGTGAACACAGTCGGGCCGTATGAGGCCTGCTTTACCTCCTTCCAGTTGTCCGCCTCTGTCTCTTATAAATTTTGGCATCCAAATATTTATTAGCCGCCTTGTCCGGTCGATGGCCTTGATGTCTCGGGCACCTTGCCATACCGCGCTCGGCACAATCTCTAACTATTTTTGTGAAAAATTCTCTGAAGCGCTCAGTGTCTAGTTTCATTATTTCCATTAGTTATGCGCTCTTGTGATAACCTAGGTCGTTTCCCCCAGCCTGTATAACTAAGATGACCGGACCTCTTGCCTCTCTCCCTACCTTGATTACCTCCAATAGTACCTGTGGCTATTGCAGGCCTCTAATACCTCTCCAGTTGAAATATGTGTTATGAAACTCTAATTTCCTCCCACCTGGGCGGACTTTCGCCCTTTTTTCTGCCCAATATATATACGAGTGGCCTATCACCCACACTGTTGGCTTAGCGTCACCTGTAAAAGAAACGAACCACGTTAGGATAACAAGTCCGGTCTTATGCATCTCGCCAAACACGTGGATCGCCATCTCCCTATCCTCTGAACTTCCGTTTGTGACAGTCTTGCTCTTGCTGCTTCCGTGGCCGCACCTATGCGCAATGAGTGTGTCCCATAATCTTTGGGGTGGTTCCCTGCCGATGTTATGCATTTATTAAATATAGCTTGGAACTGGTATCTTGATAATGGCGTTCCATCAATGTGTGATAGGAAGAAATTACTATGTGATCTGATGGTTATATATGTTTTTACTATTGTTACCTGGCTCAGCGTACCATTTGTGGGTTGTAGAAGTACCCAAGAGCCCCTGCCCTCTGGAACCGTTTTCGATTTGCGTATGCGTAGACGTATTGCATTATTGGCTATGACTACGTCCTGGTGTAATAAGCCTCCACTGGTGTTAATTTTGGATTGAGGGACTAATTCGCTTATGCATAGCGCCCCGAAGAAGGCGATCGCAAATACAGTAGACAGTAGTGTTGCTTCGAATTGTGAGTATCATGTTAATGGTGTTAGGGATATGATGTGAGAAATCAGTTTGGGTGACACGGGATGGGCCGTCTACACTCCTGACTTGGCTGACCCCTTTTCCACTCTGGTCCCAGAGTTCCAATTTTCATTTAGAAATCAAGGTCCCACAGTCTGGAGGATAAGTGGAGAGGCACACAATCCAAGCTGCTTGAGGTCTAGTGTGAAGTTTCCACATTCAGTAATGGTTTGGGGAGCCATATCATCTGTTGGTGTAGGTCCACTGTGTTTTATCAAGACCAAAGTCAGCGAAGCCGTCTACAGGAAATTTTAGAGTGTTATGCACACGCCCGGACTGACTGGCGTGTGCGGGTGTTGTGGTTCCACTGGACCATGGACCGGAGAGTGCCTGGAGGGGCGTGACTAAGTATCTGGCCGATCCGACCAAGGTGGCACGACGGCATACGACGCCAGTGCACCAGGGAGAAACCGGGCAGAGGGACCAGGTGCTACTCCAGGTCAAACTCCGGACACGGGGTTTGACCCACACTGGGATTACTGGAACAGGCAGGTTAGGCTGGCACAGACTGGTGGATGTAAGCAAACACGGCAGGTATGCAGATGGGTGGATACAGGCGAGTATGCAGGCAGGGAGGTACTGGCCGAAAGGACGGGCTGGAGCACAGAGAGGTTAAGACCCAGTACAGACTGGGTCACAGAACCGCAGATGCGGTAGACAACCACAGCAGAAAGGGAATGCCCGAAGCGGTGGGCAAGAACAGAGCAGGACAGGACTGCCGGAGCAGCGGGCAGAAGCAGGGCAGGGCGGAAACCACAGAAGCAGTAAGCAAGATAAGAGCAGAGCAGAAACCGCAAGAGCGGCAAGCAAGGCAAGAGCAGAGTGAAAACCGCAAGAGCGGCAAGCTAAGCAGGAGCAGAGCGGACACCGCAGAGCGGTAAACAAGGCAGGAGCAGAGCAGAAACCGCAAGAGCGGCAAGCTAAGCAGGAGCAGAGCGGACACCGCAGAGCGGTAAACAAGGCAGGAGCAGAGCAGAAACCGCAAGAGCGGCAAGCTAAGCAGGAGCAGAGCGGACACCGCAGAGCAGTAAACAAGGCAGGAGCAGAGCAGAAACCGCAAGAGCGGCAAGCTAAGCAGGAGCAGAGCGGACACCGCAGAGCGGTAAAGAAGGCAGGAGCAGAGCAGAAACCGCAAGAGCGGCAAGCTAAGCAGGAGCAGAGCGGACACCGCAGAGCGGTAAACAAGGCAGGAGCAGAGCAGAAACCGCAAGAGCGGCAAGCTAAGCAGGAGCAGAGCGGACACCGCAGAGCGGTAAACAAGGCAGGAGCAGAGCAGAAACCGCAAGAGCGGTAAGCTAAGCAGGAGCAGAGCGGACACCGCAGAGCGGTAAACAAGGCAGGGGGATAGGACTCTGTTCACAAAGAACAGACGGAGAAGGAAAGGCAGAACCAGAAGCACGCACAGTACTTACATAGAAGTAGCGAGCGTACACTAAAATCACAACAGAGGTACAGAGACGACGAGAAGGAATTTAGGAGCGGGTTCAGACTCTGCAGAAAGACGCAGAAAACAGACATAGAGGGAAAAGGGAGACAAGGTTAAAGTAGAAACGAGGCACAGACAACAGGGAACAGAGGAACGGGAACAGAGACAGCAAGGCAGGAACACAAACAGGACTCTGTTCAGACGGGAACAGATACCGCAAGGCAGGAACACAAACAGGACTCTGTTCAGACGGGAACAGATACCGCAAGGCAGGGACACAAACAGGACTCTGTTCAGACGGGAACAGATACCGCAAGGCAGGGACACAAACAGGACTCTGTTCAGACGGGAACAGATACCGCAAGGCAGAGACACAAACAGGACTCTGTTCAGACGGGAACAGATACCGCAAGGCACAGACAGGCAGATCTAGGAATACGGCCCCTAGAAGGCGAAAGAACAGGCAAGAAGCGTGTTCACAAGAACAGACCACAGTTCAGACACAGAACTGGAAAACAGGCAGGAAAACAGGATAGGACCTGGCATGTCAGAGACAAAACGCCAACTGACAAGAAACAATGCTCAGGCGCCATCTTGAGGAAGAAGGTGGTATAAATACCCAAAGATGGACAGCAATAGGCTGAAGGTGCAACAGGGGCGTGTCCGCAGCAGGTACAAGAAACAGGAAGTTCAGCGGGCGTCGCCCTATGCAGCCAAAACAGACAAACAGACAGCAAGGAGGGAAGCCAGAGAGACATTCTGGACTGGAGATCAAGTGCGCGCTCTTGCACAGTGGGAGATGGACCACCATGCAAGGACGCCGCCAGGTATGTTACAGTACCCCCCCCCCCTTACGCCCCCTCTTCTTCAGGCCTGCCAGAATCTTCCGCAGGGAATTCGAGGACCAGTCGTTCACTTCAAGGAGATCACTTCCACTGTCCACAGGAAAAATTGATCTCATCTGGTTAGCTAAGATGCTACCTCCTATCCAGCCATCCTTAGCAACAGACGAAACGGGTGGAGTACCAGGAACAGCACACAAGGAAGTCTCTCTCCACATATTTTCAGGTGGCACCCCAGAGGGTACAGGAGACAACTGGAAGTCCTTCATCGGGTTGGAGGGGGACAGAGACTTGGGGGTAATCTCTGCTTCGAGGTACATCTTGTCAAGCTCACAGGAAGAAATAGACGGGTTATCAGGTACATAATGAGGAAAAGTCACTGTCTCTTTGTTATCTGGTGGTACCCCGGAGAATTCAGGAAACAACTGGAGGTCCTCCGCTGGGTCAGAAGAGTGCAGAGGCTCAGAGAATACATCTGCTTCAGAGTACACTAGGTCGGACTCACTGGAGGAAGCAGGCGAGGTATCGGGTACCGAGTATAGGAAAGTCTCTGTCCATTCACCACCAGGTGGCACCCCGAAGGGTTCTGGAGACAACTGGAGGTCCTCCGCCTGGTCAGAGGGGTGTAGAGACTCAAGGGTAACCTCTGCTTCAGAGTACACAAGGTCGGACTCACTGGACGAAGCAAGCGAGGTATCAGATCCAGGATATAGGAAAGTCTCTGTCCATTCACCACCAGGTGGCACCCCGAAGGGTTCTGGAGACAACTGGAGGTCCTCCGCCTGGTCGGAGGGGTGTAGAGACTCGGGAGTAACCTCTGCTTCGGAGTAAACTAGGTTGGACTCACTGGACGAAGCGAGCGAGGTATCAGGTACAGAGTATAGGAGAGTCTCTGTCATTTCGCTACCAGGTAGCACCCCGAAGGGTTCTGGAGACAACTGGAGGTCCTCCGCCTGGTCGGAGGGGTGTAGAGACTCGGGAGTAACCTCTGCTTCGGAGTACACTAGGTTGGACTCACTGGACGAAGCGAGCGAGGTATCAGGTACAGAGTATAGGAGAGTCTCTGTCCTTTCGCTACCAGGTAGCACCCCGAAGGGTTCTGGAGACAACTGGAGGTCCTCCGCCTGGTCGGAGGGGTGAAGAGACTCAGGATTAACTACCACTTTGGGGTACCCATTGTCAGGCTCACAGGACGAAGCGGACAAAGTATCGAGTACCGAGTGCAGAGAAGTCTCTCTCCATTTGTCATTGAGTGGTATCCCGGAGGATTCAGGAGGCAACAGGGGGTCCTCCGCCAGGTAGTAGAGGTGCACAGACTCAGAGGTAACCACAGCTTTGGAGCATCCTTGGACATGCACACCGGTTAAAGTGGGTGAAGCATCTGATGCCGGGTGCAGGAAGTTCTCCTGTGTGGAGTCTGGATGGGCAGAAGTCTCTTCGGGCAGGAGAACCGGAGCACTACCCACGCACATTACCCGTTGGGGCTTCTCCGGGATACAGGGAGATGAAGCTTCAGTAGGGACTTCAAGGTTGGGGTCAGGAGGTCTCAGGGAGGACAGACCCTGGCGTGACGGCTTGCCTCTACGTCTAGCACGTCTGGACTGCCTCTTGAGGTTGGGAGAAGTATTCCGGAAAGCGTAGTCACCCTGTGAGGATTCTGGGTGGGCAGTAGTCTCATTGGGCTGGAGGACTATTGCGCTACCCACACACATTACCCATCGGGGCTGCTCCGGGATATTGGGAGATGAAGCTTCAGCAGGAGCCTCCGGGTTAGGATCATCGAAGACCATTAGAAAGTGTAGCACCCTGAGGATTCGGCTGCTACAGGGGTATTGCACCTCAACCCAGAGGTGTGATATTCCACTCCCGGGTAAGGAAGGAGTGTGGAACTGAGCTCGGTAGGCTGCATGCACTACACACATCCCATTTCCGAGGAGCAGACCGACGGTACTCCCACTTAGAAATGTGCAGGTACGACCGAGTCTGTTCCTGGCTGGAGTGGGAGGGGGGTGGTACATCCCAAGTAGTGTAGGGGCAGATAGGGGGAGCAGCCTGGGTAAAGATAGGAGCTCATTGGGTGCTGGTCACCTGAGCTCACACATAGAGGGTGTATATAAGGTGGGCACCAACTAAGAACAGGGTCAGTCTGTCAGTCTTTGCAGAGAAGTAAGAAGCAGAGGAGCAGAGCAGCCCTAGAGTGAGAGAGGAGAAAGCCAGAAAGACCCAGAGGGGGAAACAGAAAAGGAACTCTGAGAACCCAAAGTCCATCAGCGGGTGAAGAGTTGGCATCAGGGTACCGGAACCCAAGCTGGTGGGGGCAAAAACACACCCCAGCCAGAGACCGGAGGCTGTGGGCAGCGTCTGCCACGGCCACCCACCATATCCACCACGAAGGCATACCACGTGGAGGGTCAGGGAACCCAAGGCCAAGGGTCTCCCAACAGAAGGCCAGAGGGAGCTGGACCTGGGTGGATCACTAGTGGGGACGGCCAGAGAAAGGACAGAAGGAGAGCTCAGGGTCACGCTCCGGACTTGCTTGGGGGTTGGCTGGATCCAGGACCTGGTGGATGCAGCACGGCTCGGGAGGTCACTTGAAGCTGGAGTGACCGGAACATCAGCAGTGAGTAAATACCCTTAACTGCATAACCCGACTCTGTCTTCCTTTAACATCTATGCTGCACCACCACAACCCCCATCCTCTGCACCTGACCCCCTGAGGCTATACCCCACCCGTTGGGGGTTATACCATCAATAGCTGCACCAACACCATCAGCCTCAGCGGACCCTGCTGCAGCGGCGGCCATAGTGACCGCAATACAACGGGTGGCGTAGTCGACATTAAGAACTTATTAACATCTGTAGGACTGCCACATACAACTGAGTTTGACACCCTGGGCACGGACCGGGTCACAGCCACTCGGAAGACTACAACCCCCATCTGATCCGGCTCCGGATATTCCCTCTAAAGAATATGGCCCAGGGGGCGCGTCAACTTTGGCGTAGTCGGCAGGATTACGTGCCCGCAACACCTGGGTACTGCGTGCCTGAAGAAAAGTGCAAGTTTACCTCAAAAAGAAGTCTCCTGCCGGTTCCGGAGGGTCCCCGCCATCGGACCCCACCAGTCGATTCCCGCCGGTTGTCCGCCATTAACAGCGTTTTCCCGCCATCTGCAGAGTTTCCCGCCACTGGGAAGCGGTTCCCGCCATTTCCAAAGGTTTCCCGCCTTGTCAGAGAGGACGCCATTATGGGCGTGCCAGAGGATGGCAAGAGGCCACCTCCCATCGTGGGCCAGGACCGAAAATGGCGCCAAAAGTGGAAACCGCCCCCACCAACAGAGACTGTGATGCTAGAGGTGTCTGTCAGCGTGAAAGAACAGCCCCTGGAGCTGACAGTCACCAAGTGGCCCCGGAACCGCCCTCGAGGTGGGAGGAGACGAAAGGAGAGAACGAAGATGGGTGCCGCCTGGAGCAGTCTGGAGCGAGCGCACCCGGAGGCAAGAAGCCTGGAGAAGAGTAGCAGAGAAGCTCACCCGGAGATGGCGAGAGAGCAGAGCAGCACCGGCCCGCTGGCCAGGAGCCTGCTGGAAGAAGAGCAGAGCAGCACCGACCCGTTGGTCAGGAGCCTGCTGGAAACCACGACCCCACTAGGCCTAGTGGAGGTCCTTGCACAGCTCCCCCGAGACCGGGAGTGTGCACAGACTGCCCTGGAGGGCCTCGCACGGAGGATGGCCCGGGTACAGCGAGAGACGTTGGCGGAGTGGAGCCGAGAGATGGCCCAGCAAACCAAGACCCGGAGCACGCCAGCCAAGATGAGGAGACAGACCGCCTCTGAGGATGGCGCGGGAGGACCCAAGGCCGGAGACGGCGCCGAGAAGGGAGCCGAACGCATGGAGGCAGGTAAAGGGGACGTCTATACCCCAACCCGGGACACCGCTTACCTGCCCCAGCTCCCCGTCGCAGAGCCCGAAAGTCCCCCTGCTGTGCCCGAAAACGCCATGTCACCGACGCAGACTAGGCCCCAGCCGGAGGCCGCCGCCGCGACCCCTGTGACGCCATGCGCACCGACCCCGAGTGTGGCAAAGCAGGAGGTAACACCGGCCTGGTCGCAGGGCCTAGAATTGCCGGGCGTCGCATCACCAACAGCACCCCCTACCTCCGCGGAGCCTCCGGCCTGGCCGCAAGGCCAGGTAGCCCAGGGCGCCGCCGTCCTAACGGTGCCCTTCACCTTCCAGGTGCCCCAGGCCTGGCCGCAAGGCCTGGGCAACCCGGGCGCCACCACCACCGCGCCCGCACCCGTAAAACCAAGGGTGCCGCGTCTGGGAGGGGACTTGTTTGCCCAGCACGCGTGGCCGGACGGGCAGCCTTTCATCTGGCCCCAGAAATATTATGAACTGGAGCACCAGAGGAGAGTTGGGGCCATGTGTGCACCCCTGATTCCGGCTCCGAAGCCCGTGATAAGGATCTCGCCCCCGCTTGAAGAGACCCAATTTGAGTGGGACCCCACCGGAGAAGACCTAATGGGGTTCACTCAAGAAACCAGGGCGGCTGCAGCGGAGCGTGCTGAGTGTTGCCGACAGCGGCTCGGGGAGTTTGCGAGGGAGCGGAGAGAGAGGCGGGTCCGGGAGCGACAGGCCCAAGTAGGGAGCGCCGAGCAGAAGAGCCGAACCAGGAGGGACCCCCGTGCAGCGCACAGTCCACGCACCACCGGGACTGTAATTAAGTTCAACATGCAGCATGGGTGGGGCTTCATCAGAGACCACAACACCCCCGGCGACGTCTTTGTCACGCGCAGAGATGTGGAGTCCCATCTGCCGGAGGGGCACAGAGGTCGTGACCTTTATATCGGGGACGAGGTCACCTTTACCCGGCACAAGTGTGCCAAAGGACCTTACGCCCTCCATGTGCATCGCCTGACAGAGGAGGAGCTGCGATGTGAGGAGGAAGAGCAAGAGGATCCGGACGGGTCTGAAGCTAAGATCCCCAAAGAAAGAGCAGGAGGAAGACGTCGTTAAGTACAGCGGAGCAGGTGCTGTAAATAGTTACCCGATCGGGGTACAAAGAAACTGTTATTGCTAATATAGTCCCCGTTGGGACCAGCTGAGTGAACTGTTCACCCGTTTACCCTTAATCCCACAGGCTGAGGACTGTGAGCAGCCATTCCCTTTCCCTCCTTAACTGGCCGAGGACTGAGAGCGGCCATATCCTTGTATATAGTTGCGCGTCCTAAAGCGCCCCCTACCGGTTTTATAGGAAAACCATTTTTCTAGAAAGACTGTCGCACTTTACCCGGTCACACGTTGCACAGTGACCGGAGGAGGAGCCAGAGGCGACGAGAAAGTTTTATATATATATATAATGTTTTATATGTTTTATATGTTTATGAAAAAAAAAAAATTTGTATGTTTGGATGTTTTTGTCTTACAGCCCGAGGACGTGCTGTGATTTACCAGGGGGGAATGTAGCACCCTGAGGATTCGGCTGCTACAGGGGTATTGCACCTCAACCCAGAGGTGTGATATTCCACTCCCGGGTAAGGAAGGAGTGTGGAACTGAGCTCGGTAGGCTGCATGCACTACACACATCCCATTTCCGAGGAGCAGACCGACGGTACTCCCACTTAGAAATGTGCAGGTACGACCGAGTCTGTTCCTGGCTGGAGTGGGAGGGGGGTGGTACATCCCAAGTAGTGTAGGGGCAGATAGGGGGAGCAGCCTGGGTAAAGATAGGAGCTCATTGGGTGCTGGTCACCTGAGCTCACACATAGAGGGTGTATATAAGGTGGGCACCAACTAAGAACAGGGTCAGTCTGTCAGTCTTTGCAGAGAAGTAAGAAGCAGAGGAGCAGAGCAGCCCTAGAGTGAGAGAGGAGAAAGCCAGAAAGACCCAGAGGGGGAAACAGAAAAGGAACTCTGAGAACCCAAAGTCCATCAGCGGGTGAAGAGTTGGCATCAGGGTACCGGAACCCAAGCTGGTGGGGGCAAAAACACACCCCAGCCAGAGACCGGAGGCCGTGGGCAGCGTCTGCCACGGCCACCCACCATATCCACCACGAAGGCATACCACGTGGAGGGTCAGGGAACCCAAGGCCAAGGGTCTCCCAACAGAAGGCCCGAGGGAGCTGGACCTGGGTGGATCACTAGTGGGGACGGCCAGAGAAAGGACAGAAGGAGAGCTCAGGGTCACGCTCCGGACTTGCTTGGGGGTTGGCTGGATCCAGGACCTGGTGGATGCAGCACGGCTCGGGAGGTCACTTGAAGCTGGAGTGACCGGAACATCAGCAGTGAGTAAATACCCTTAACTGCATAACCCGACTCTGTCTTCCTTTAACATCTATGCTGCACCACCACAACCCCCATCCTCTGCACCTGACCCCCTGAGGCTATACCCCACCCGTTGGGGGTTATACCATCAATAGCTGCACCAACACCATCAGCCTCAGCGGACCCTGCTGCAGCGGCGGCCATAGTGACCGCAATACAACGGGTGGCGTAGTCGACATTAAGAACTTATTAACATCTGTAGGACTGCCACATACAACTGAGTTTGACACCCTGGGCACGGACCGGGTCACAGCCACTCGGAAGACTACAACCCCCATCTGATCCGGCTCCGGATATTCCCTCTAAAGAATATGGCCCAGGGGGCGCGTCAAAAGGCCACCAGGAAGGCCATTAGGTCCAGGAGGATCGGATCCTGTGTTTCATATAGGGGGTTGATCCATTCCAAGGCATCACCCGCCAGGTAAGACATAATGAATGCCACCTTAACCCGATCGGTGGGAAAACATAGAGGGTAGAACTTGAAGTGTAGCATGCATTGCTCCACAAATGCACGACTTTGTCTTGGATCCCCATAGTAACGTGGCGGATCCGCAGGAACGAGAGCAGATAGATCCATCTGGACGGGTGCGTAATTCGCCTGGAACTCAGCTGAGAAAAAAAAAAATTATTTATTTATTTTTAATGCATGTATTCGCTGGAAAACTTCTCAGAGAGCAAAGGCCGTGGGGCTCAACGGGAAAGATGGCCTGAGCATGCTGTTATGCACATGCCCGGACTGACTGGCGTGTGCGGGTGTTGTGGTTCCACTGGACCATGGACCGGAGAGTGCCTGGAGGGGCGTTACTAAGTATCTGGCCGATCCGACCAAGGTGGCACGACGGCATACGACGCCAGTGCACCAGGGAGAAACCGGGCAGAGGGACCAGGTGCTACTCCAGGTCAAACTCCGGACACGGGGGTTGACCCACACTGGGATTACTGGAACAGGCAGGTTAGGCTGGCACAGACTGGTGGATGTAAGCAAACACGGCAGGTATGCAGATGGGTGGATACAGGCGAGTATGCAGGCAGGGAGGTACTGGCCGAAAGGACGGGCTGGAGCACAGAGAGGTTAAGACCCAGTACAGACTGGGTCACAGAACCGCAGATGCGGTAGACAACCACAGCAGAGAGGGAACGCCCGAAGCGGTGGGCAAGAACAGAGCAGGACAGGACTTCCGGAGCAGCGGGCAGAAGCAGGGCAGGGCGGAAACCGCAGAAGCAGTAAGCAAGATAAGAGCAGAGCAGAAACCGCAAGAGCGGCAAGCAAGGCAAGAGCAGAGTGAAAACCGCAAGAGCGGCAAGCTAAGCAGGAGCAGAGCGGACACCGCAGAGCGGTAAACAAGGCAGGAGCAGAGCAGAAACCGCAAGAGCGACAAGCTAAGCAGGAGCAGAGCGGACACCGCAGAGCGGTAAACAAGGCAGGAGCAGAGCAGAAACCGCAAGAGCGGCAAGCTAAGCAGGAGCAGAGCGGACACCGCAGAGCGGTAAACAAGGCAGGAGCAGAGCAGAAACCGCAAGAGCGGCAAGCTAAGCAGGAGCAGAGCGGACACCGCAGAGCGGTAAACAAGGCAGGAGCAGAGCAGAAACCGCAAGAGCGGCAAGCTAAGCAGGAGCAGAGCGGACACCGCAGAGTGGTAAACAAGGCAGGAGCAGAGCAGAAACCGCAAGAGCGGCAAGCTAAGCAGGAGCAGAGTGGACACCGCAGAGCGGTAAACAATGCAGGAGCAGAGCAGAAACCGCAAGAGCGGCAAGCTAAGCAGGAGCAGAGCGGACACCGCAGAGCGGTAAACAAGGCAAGGGGATAGGACTCTGTTCACAAAGAACAGACGGAGAAGGAAAGGCAGAACCAGAAGCACGCACAGTACTTACATAGAAGTAGCGAGCGTACACTAAATTCACAACAGAAGTACAGAGACGACGAGAAGGAATTTAGGAGCGGGTTCAGACTCTGCAGAAAGACGCAGAAAACAGACATAGAGGGAAAAGGGAGACAAGGTTAAAGTAGAAACGAGGCACAGACAACAGGGAACAGAGGAACGGGAACAGAGACAGCAAGGCAGGAACACAAACAGGACTCTGTTCAGACGGGAACAGATACCGCAAGGCAGGGACACAAACAGGACTCTGTTCAGACGGGAACAGATACCGCAAGGCAGAGACACAAACAGGACTCTGTTCAGACGGGAACAGATACCGCAAGGCACAGACAGGCAGATCTAGGAATACGGCCCCTAGAAGGCGAAAGAACAGGCAAGAAGCGTGTTCACAAGAACAGACCACAGTTCAGACACAGAACTGGAAAACAGGCAGGAAAACAGGATAGGACCTGACATGTCAGAGACAAAACGCCAACTGACAAGAAACAATGCTCAGGCGCCATCTTGAGGAAGAAGGTGGTATAAATACCCAAAGATGGACAGCAATAGGCTGAAGGTGCAACAGGGGCGTGTCCGCAGCAGGTACAAGAAACAGGAAGTTCAGCGGGCGTCGCCCTATGCAGCCAAAACAGACAAACAGACAGCAAGGAGGGAAGCCAGAGAGACATTCTGGACTGGAGATCAAGTGCACGCTCTTGCACAGTGGGAGATGGACCACCATGCAAGGACGCCGCCAGGTATGTTACATAGAGCACTTCATGCTTCCCTCTGCCGACAAGCTTTTTGGAGATGGAAATGTCATTCTCCAGCAGGACTTGGCACCTGTCCACACTGCCAATTGTACCAATACCTGGTTTACAAACAACAGTATCACTGTGCTTGATTGGCCAGCAAACTCGCCTGACCTTAACCTCATAGAGAATCTATGGGGTATTGTCAAGAGGAAGATGAGAGACACCAGACCCAACAATGCAGACGAGCTGAAGGCTGCTATCAAAGCAACCTGGGCTTCCATAACACCAGTGCCACAGGCTGATCGCCTCCATGCCACGACGCTTTGATGCAGTAATTGATGCAAAAGGAGCCCCGACCAAGTATTGAGTGCATTTACTGAACATACATTTCAGTAGGCCAACATTTCGGATTTTAAAAACATTTTTCAAGCTGTTGTTATAAAGTATTCTAATTTACTGAAATAATGACATAATCCATCAAGCCATAATCATCAACATTAACAGAAATAAACACTTGAAATAGATCAATCTGTTTGTAATGACTCTATATAATATATGAGTGTCACTTTTTGTATTGAAGAACTGAAATAAATTAACTTTTTGATGATATTCTAATTTAGTGAGATGCACCTGTATCTCGTGCATGCGTGCATTCATACATGTACCTCTCCCACTCAGTGACAAATGTGGGGTCATTTGGAATGGCAAACTGGAATCAAACCTAAATTTCAACCCTCTGGTAGTTTTAAAAAAATGAAAATTCTAAATAGTGTAGCATTTTACTCAGCCAGCAGATATACAGATATAAGTATTGAATTTTATATATAAAACTGGAATTAACTCCTTTTTAGTTAAAGTGACTACCGTAGCACTGAAAATTGACTCTACATTTGCCTTGCATACTTGATGCCTTCTGTTTGCCTTTTCGGCTAAGACTGGCGATATGGTCATTCTGCATCCAAAAGGTGACATAGGGATCAGTGGTAAATCTAAACTACCCCTTGACAGCACAGGTAAGGCACGGAAGGATTGGTTTAGACTTAGCGCAGTACAACCCATGCCACTGTGGAGTGTGGGGTCATTAGGAGGCAAATGGAGGTCATCAGGTAGGGTGACTGTACAAGACAAATAGTTAAACAAAAGTTTTACTAAAAAAATGTATTAGAAGCACAATTTAGATTCATAGGTATAACAAACATATAAAACATATAAAATCCCTCTATTTTGATACTGTCATAAATTAGTAACATAACTCTCATGAGCCGCATCTCCTTCAGGAACATATTGCTTTTTGCATATAATTATAATAGCCCAGTGGTTGAAGCGGCTTTAATTAAACTGATGATAAATGTTGGCAATACTCATGAGGCCACCAGCCGATAGGCCATGTAGGCAAAAGAATTTTTTTCAGCTTAGTCTTTCACCAGGGGATGCATTGCGTTTAAGCATTCAATAGATATGGACCATTTAAAATATCTTATTTTTACAGTTTGACATCTATTAACTCTATGCAAAATCCCATGAAAGCAAATCAATTTCATGTCGAACGAAATGTCAACCTTGAATCTGAGAGCTTTGACTTTCATTTTCCACATAAGGCATCTCATGAATAACACGAATATGAATTAAGTCAGAGGATTTTCAAGAGATTTGTTCAGTGCCCAGTCTGATAGATGCACTTTTTAGATTAGAATAGCTGAAGAGAAGCCTGTTTCTGAGCTGCTAAGGATTAGTGACACCATAAGCTCCCTTTTATCAAACCTGTTTGAAAGCAATAGATGTTGCCTGGTCCTCCATAGTCTTGCACTGCTACAATTCCATAGTTAAAAAAAAAAAGATTCTTGTCTGATCCATTATTCCATCTGCACCTGTTTTTTTGTAGAGTTTTTGATATTTTACACTTTTTTTTTTTGTTTTCCCCAAATTCATTTTTCCGTTTGTGCATTTTCAAAGACTATTTTATATATGATCGCTTGTCTTTTTTTTTTAATTCACCACTGTGGGCGTAGTTTGGGATTTTCCAGTTGTTTTCGCCTAATTCATCAATTGAAATTTTTTTAAAAAATCGCAAATGTACTTTATTTCTTCTTTGGAGTGATTTCATGTACGGCATAAATTTTTGAGCAATTTTTGCAACTTGTGCTAAAGACAACAAATGCAAATATGGTAGAAAAAAAGACAGTGTTTTTTACTTTGCTCAAAGTTCATGAACTGCATGTGCCGTTTTGATGACTTTGGTGCTAAATAAAATAAAAAGTCAGCAAATGGCATTAGACAAAAAAAAGTGACTTAACAAAAACCCTCAAATGACTAATTAGACTTTATTTGTACGTCTATACAGCATTTTAAAGAAGCACTCCCATCAAAGTTTATCATATTATGAACCTATATTTTGGATGTGGAGCAGCCAAAAATACCACTGAACAAGACCATATGAAATAAATAAACTTTATTAGTATAATTTATAAAATAAGCTGTCTGAATACACATACAATGTATCAACAGCTGCAGAGATGATACAGCAGAGGATATAACAAGTAACAATAGGTGAAGTGACCCACACAATAATAGTATGCCTGGCAGGGTCTTACCAAACAAAATAATGCATGGTCTCAAAGTAAAAGGAGAGACCATAAAATGCAATCATACACACATAAGGCTTCCAATATGCCATAATCAGTCACAGAATATAGTAATCGTCTATACAGATACTGCTATCACCAAAGCCTAGATATGCTGCCATATGGTGTCATATGCCATCATATCAACAAAATCATCCAGTTATGGGCATAATATACTGATAAACCTACCTAAAATTAGTGCTCTCTAGTGCAGGCCATTACGCCCCTGCGCCCTAGGCTATCACCCTCAGTTCAGTGAGGGCTCCGGCGCTGAGCCCGCACTGAACAGGGCACATGTCAGCTGTTTCTTACAGCTGACATGTGCCCGCAACAGCTGCGGGTGGAATCACGATCCACCTGCGGCTGTTAACCAGTTAAATGCCGCTGTCAATCCCTGACAGCGGCATTTAACAGCGCCGCGCCGGAAGCACAGCATTAGCCCCGCCCATCGGTGACCCCATCATGTGATCGCGGATCACCGATGGGTCGGCATGACAAGCCGGGATCTGCAGCAGACCCCTGTGGTTGTCATGTCTCGCTTGCTATGAGCACCACCTAGTGGTCAGCGCTCATAGCAAGTGAGCATTCCTACTGCATACAGGCGATCTGCTCATCACCTGTATGCAGTAGAAGCAATCAGAAAAGTACTGCTTCTAGTCTCCTATGGAGACTATTGAAGCATGCAGAAAGTGTAAAAAAAATGTTTTTAAAAATATAAAAAACTAAAAAAAATATAAAAGTTTAAATCACTCCCCTTTCGCCGAATAAAAAATAAAATAATTTAAAAAAAAACACATACACATATTTGGTATCGATGCGTTTAGAATCACCCGATCTATCAATATCAAAAAAAGAATTAATCCGATCGGTAAATGAAGAAATGAGAAAAAAATTCTAAATGCCAGAGTTGCGTTTTTTTTCAGATTTGCCCCAAAATGGTATCAGTAAAAATGTCAGCTCGTCGCACAAAAAGTAAGCCCTCACCCGGCCCCAGATCCTGAAAAATGGAGATGCTACAGGTCTCGGAAAATGGCACCATTTTTTTTTTTTTAGCAAACTTTGGATTTTTTTTTCACAATTTAAATAAAAAAGAACCTATACATGTTTGGTGTCTACGAACTCTAAATGACCTGGAGAATCATAATTACAGGTCAGTGCTTGCATTCAGTGAACGTGGTTAAAAAAAAAAAATGTGAAATTGCATTTTTTTGCAATTTCACCGCACTTGGAATTTTTTTCCCGTTTTCCAGTACACGATATGGTAAAACCAGTGATGGCGTTTAAAACTCGTCCCGCAAAAAATAAGCCCTCACACAGCCATATTGATGGAAAAATAAAAAGGCTATGGCTTTGGGAAGAAGGGGAGCAAAAAATTAAAACGCAAAAACGGAAAAACCCAAGGTTGTTAAGGGGTTAATGGGATAGAGTAGAGTAGGGCCCGGCCAGAAGAGTCTACCTTGTTGTGGTGGCGGCTTAAAAAATCTTTTGGCCAAAACAAAAGCTGCTGGCTATGTATGTAATATGGTGTTCAATGGGAACTGTTCATGTGTGATTGGTGAGCATGTGGTGCAGAAAGAAGAGTTTTTCCAAGAGTGGGCGGTGGGACTGTGGAAGGTTTGAGGGGTGGAGGCGGAGCTGTGGTGGAGGCGGAGCTGGGATGGAGGTGGAGCTTGAGTGGGGCCTGGGCAGAGTCTCAAGGGGGCCTGAAAATTTTGCCAGTATGGGGCCCCAAAATTACTGGTAGCAGCCCTGTGTGAAACCACAACATACAATGCGCTTGATATGGCTGCTGCAGATGGCTGTCCACAATACAAGGGAAAAAAGGGGTTAATTTCTGCTCTGCCACGATTACCAATGGATATTTCAGAGAAACAAAGGATCCAGGATAAAGTAATGCATTTCAAAATATAACAAACTTCTTCCTCAAGACAAACAATAGGCTTGCCAAGAAGCAAGCCCTCATATAGCATTTTCAGCAGAAAAAGACAAAAGATATAGCTCTTGTAAAAACAAGAAGGTAAAAAAAAAACCGAGGGAATGAAAACAAAAAAATGTGGGTCTTTAAAGGGTTAAACATAGTGTTGAGCGAGCACTAAAATGCTCGGGTTCGGGTGCTCGAAGCTCGGGCCGAGCCCGCCGTGATACTCGGGTGCTCGACCCGAGCAACGAGCCCAATGTTAGTCTATGGGAGACCCCAGCATTTTTGCGGCTGCACCCCCGGCAGTCTGTGGAAAGCCTAAAAAGTGCCCAAACGTTAGTGACAGTGCTCAAAAGACATGGAGACAGCATGGGCATCGTCCCAGGAAGCATTTCTGACCCCCAGGTCACTGCTGTCAACAACGTGGTCAGAGGTATTAAGCCACTTTTACGGGGTCACAAGAAAACGTTCAAAAACGAAACTGAAACTGCTTTCCTGTGAAATATGTTAAGTAGTGTTGAGCCACCCCCGTAGTGTTCGAGTTCGGTTCAGTTCGTTGAACACCCGTGTGTTCGCCGAACTGTTCGTCGAACACCTTCGAACACCGCTAAAACCAATGGCAGGCAAACAAAAACACATAGAAACACATAGAAAACACCTTCAAAGGTGTCCAAAAGCTGACAAACTGCTCAGAAGACATAACTAACACATGGAAAAGTGACAAGTACATATAGTCATGCGAAAAGAAAAGAGGTGGAGGAGTAAAAGGAGGGGGAGACACAGATATAGGCATGTCATGCCCTTCTAAAATCCAAAAAGTGAGAAGCTGACATGGCCAGTCCGTTCCTGCCCGTGCCACCTCCGTGTCGCCGGGTTTGTGCCAGAGCCGCGGTGGACCCTGACGGCCAGCCCCCCTCTCCCAATACTGGTGCCTGTCCGCTGGTGGGTCGAGCGAGCCCCCTTGTGGTGGAGGCAGCTCTAAGCTTTTTAATTTAAATTGTCTCTCTAATTTGAATGAATACATTTTAAATCCTTTTACAAGGATCTATTGGAGGGCAAGTCTCATGCCAGCAGCCACGTAATTCCAGCTCCAGTAGCGTCCACTAAAGCTGCTGCAGTTAAAAAGCTTTTATATGGATCGAGCTCGGCTGTCCACCGCAAGGCATCCTACCGCCAGTCCCAGCCCCTATGCCTTGGGGTGCCTCCTGATGCTCTTCACTGAGTATCCCGTGGTCCCGAAGCATTTCCTTTGAAAAAATTAAGTGTCCAAACTACAGGTGGTGTAGCTTGCTTAACAGACGGGATAATCCGCTGACTAGCAGACACTGCTACTAGGCACAAAGTATTTCCTGGGCGAGATGCAGTTAAAAATTTGTAATTAGATGCTCTCGTTGGATGCTGAGAAAGCATTCCATAGAGTCTCCTGGCACGCCATATATTATTCTCTTAAAAAGCTTGGGGTAGGGGTCTAGGGGACCCTTTTATAGCCAAAATCACGGCCCTGTATCCCAATACGTCACCTAGGCTGAAGATAAATGGAACTGTAGCACACTGAGGGCTCAGTTGCTACAGAGGTATTGCAGCTCACCCAGAGGTGTGATATCTCACTCTCAGGTAAGGATGGAGTGTGGATCAGGACCCAACACCTGCATGCATTACACCACATTGCCGTGGGGCAGGGTGACCAATATGCCCCTGCGATGGGCATGACAGTCCCTGTCCCTGGCTTGAGTGGGGGGAGGGAACACTGAGGAAGGGGAACCCTGTAGAGCAGGAGCAGGGAGGATGCAGATCCTGGGTGCATTGAGAAGGGAGTATAAAAGGTGGGCACCATCTTAGTTCAGTGCAGAGAAGTCTGAGCAGAAGTGACAGGGAGCAGGGGCTCTGCATGAGCTCTGCTCCAGAGGCGGGCCTAGTAACAGAGGCCCAGGCCTGGAAGAGGGAGAAGGAAGGAAGAGGAGCGGAGAAGGCTCCAGGAATGAGGAACGAAGGGATCCCAGGGGTGCGGACGGGTGAGTCGCCACCGCACCCCCGAATCCACCTGCGTGGAGGGGTCAGGCCAAAGGGGGAGACCGGTCCCCGAAACTAGTGGAGGCGGGAAACGACCCTCAGCTCGAAACCGGAGGCTGTGACATTTTATGTGGCGCAGCCCCTTGCTACACCGGCTAGGAAGGCATCACATAGGGTCAGGGAAACTGGCGCCAAGTTTACCAAGAGGAGGCCCGAGGCAGCCGGACAGAAGGGTTGGTAAGAAAGGCCAGACAAAGGACACACAAAGGGGGTCCTGTGAAGCGCTCCAAAGTTATCTGGGAGTTGTCTGAGCCCCTCACCTGGTGAGCACAGTACAACGTGGGCAGCCGTTACCTGCAGAAGTGGTCTGGATAATAAGAACTGTGCGTAAAGGCCCTGGACTGCATCACTGACTCCGTGTCGTTACTGCTGCTGCCCTGCACCATCACCCCCATCCTCCGCATACACTGCCCTGAGGCTATACTCCTCCCTGCTACACTCTGCTGCACCCACAACACCAGCCTCAGCGGTCTGCCCTGCAGCGGCGGTTCACTGTGACCGCAATCCACGGGTGGCGTAGTCGGACGTTTAAACATCAAAACCACATAAATAGATCCGCCACTGGTTTGACCGCCCTGAGCCACGTAACTGCGTCGCCGCCACGGAGACTACAACCACCAGCATCCACCAAAAAGGGTCCGGCTCCAGGTGTCCCAAGGCCCAAGGGGCGCTTCAGAACATTTTCATCACCTTTCATAATCACCAATGGGACAAGCCAGGGATGTCCTCTGTCCCCTCTCTTATACATTCTAGTGACAGAGCACCTGCTCTCATCAATACACCATAACCCCAATATTAGGTGGATTGAGGTGGGAGGCACCGAGTACAAGTGCTCTCTATTTGCTGATGATGTCCTAGTATATATCACTCAATCACATATATCCATCCCTGCTGTTATGGCTGAAATAGATCACTTTGTTACATGGTCAAATTTTAAAATCAATGCAGCGATGTCTGAGGCCCTCGATGTCTCCCCCCCCAAATCCATACAGGATTCCACCCAGTCCAACTTAATTTTGGGCCCTTTATTGAACAACTCCATACAGACCACGGTTGGCAAGTTAGAACTGTAAGATTCACTACGTGAACCACTGGTGTTTTGTGGAAAAGCACTGTGTTCCAAATTATTATGCAAAAAGTGTTTAGGAGTGATAAGGGAAGATTTGTTTGTTTGTCAGTTAAACTCATTGATGGTGATGTGTGTCAGGGCTCTTTATATCACTGTAAGCAATTGCAGACACCTGTGCTAATTAGTTTGGCAGGTGTGTCAAAAGAAAGGCAAGACTACTTAAGAAGGCTGTCCCACATTATTAAGCAGCCTACATTTTCTGCCAAAATGGGAAAGAAAAAGGATGTGTCGGCTGCTGAGAAGCAACAAATTGTGGAGTGTTTAGGTCAAGGCATGACTACAATCAACATTGTGCGAAGATCAGGATGAAGTGTGTGGGCAATCAAGAAGTATGTAGCTGATTCACAGTACACACATGTGCGTGCTGATAAGGGCAAATTGAGGACTCTTTCCTACAGGCAATTAAGACAGGTTAAAAGAGCAGCGGCAAAAAAGCCTTGTCATAGCAGCAGACAAGTTTTTGAAGCTGCTGGTGCCTCCAACGTCCCCCGAACAACAAGATGCAGGGTCCTTTAGAGGTTTGCAGCTGTGCGTACGCCATCCTGTCGACCTCCTCTATCCACTGTACACAAGCAGAAACGGCTCCAGTGGGCCAAACAATAAATGAAGACTGATTTCAAAACTGTTTTGTTCATGGATGAGTGCCGTGCAACGCTCGATGGTCCAGATGGATGGAGTGGAGGATGACTGGTTGATGGACACCCCATGCAAACACGGCTACAGCGCCAACAAGGAGGAGGTGGAGTAATGTTTTGGGCTGGAATCATGGGGAGAGAGATTGTCGGCCCCTTTAGGATCCCTGAAGGGGTAAAGATGAACTCCATAATGTATGTGGAGTTTCTCAAACAGCACTTCCTGCCATGGTTCAAGAAGAAGAACCGTGTATTCCACAGCAAGATCATTTTCATGCATGATAATGCACCGTCTCATGCTGCACATAACTCATCTGCATCTCTGGCTGATATGGGCATAAAAGGGGACAAACTTATGGTGTGACCACCATGCTCCCCTGACCTCTACCCCATTCAGAACCTCTGGAGCATCATCAAAAGTATTGTCTATGATGGCGGGAGGCAGTTCACATCTAAGCAACAGCTCTGGAAGGGTATTCTGTCCTCATGCAAAACAATTGAAGCAGAAACCATCCAAAACCTGACAAATTCAATGGACGAGAGAGTTCAGAAGCTCCTTTCGAACAAGGGGTCCTATGTGCAAATGAAACATCACCTAGAATAAAGTTTTGAGTTGAAAACTGTTTGATTTCAGTTTCTAATAACCTGCTAATGCTTATAATTTCAAAAATGACCATTTTTTTGGTCTTTATTAAAATGAAAAGGTTGATCGAAGAGTGTGGGGGATCTAAGAGTGTGGCAACCCAGTAGTCAGGATTACTTCGAATTCTGACAATCTGAGGGTCATGTTGCAGGTAGTGCAGCAAGAAGGCACTTATGTGTCTTGCGCATCTCGGAGCCCCAAAATTATTTTCCGGGCTAGATGCAGCTAAAAATTATTATTAATTTTAAATCTGGTGGAGCTTAGTATAGATGGCCTAATAGAATCAGTGCTGCACACTGCTACAAAGCCCAAATTATTTTCCAGCCAAGATACAGATAAACATGATTAGTAATTTTAAATCTAGTGGAGCTTAGTATAGATGGCCTAACAGAATCAGTACTGCACACTGCTACAAAGCCCAAATTATGTTCCAGCCAAGATACAGATAAACATGATTAGTAATTTTAAATCTGGTGGAGCTTAGTATAGATGGCCTAATAGAATCAGTACTGCACACTGCTACAAAGCCCAAATTATTTTCCAGCCAAGATACAGATAAACATGATTAGTAATTTGAAAGCTTAAAATGGTTGGTGAGGTGATTTTAACCAATCATCAAGCTTTTACTCTCCCCAGGATGACACAGGGGTAGAAAAGTCATTTTGGATCCATGATTTGTTCATCTTTATGAACGTGAGTCTGTCTACATTATCAGTGGAGAGCCGCGTGCGCTTATCTGTCAGCACACCACCAGCAGCGCTGAACACACGTTCAGACAGAACGCTGGCTGCGGGGCATGACAAGATCTCCAAGGCGTAAGTGGCTAGCTCCGGCCATTTATCCAGATTGGAAGCCCAAAAAGAGCAAGGGTCCAGTGACACAGTCATGGCTTCAATGTTTACTTGGAGATACTCCAGTACCATCGTCTCTAGGCGTTGACTATGTGTCAGACTTCTTGTCTCCTGTGGCCTTGCAAAGGATGGGCTAAAAAAGTGGTGAAATGATTCCGCAAAATTGATGTTACCAGCAGATACTGTGTTTCTGTTACGGTTTGAGTGCTGAACACTCGACGGTCCCACGGTTGGCAAGTTGGAACTGTGAGATTCACTACGTGCACCACTGGTGTTTTGTAGAAAAGCACATGTAAGATTCTGCAACAGTCTCTGCTGATACTCCTGCATGCGTGCATCCCTTTCTATGGCAGGAATAATTTCTGCAAATTTACTTTTGTACCGGGGATCTAACAGTGTGGCAACCCAGTAGTCAGGATTATTTCTAATACTCACAATTCGAGGGTCATGTTGCAGGTAGTGCAGCAAGAAGGCACTCATGTATCTTGCGCATCCAGGAGCACCAAGTCCCTGTTGTGTTGGTGGCGAGGTAACAATCATGCTTCCTTCCTCTGTCCTCTCCCCCCAACCTCGCACAACAGAAATGTCTCCCTCATTTGATGAGTCTTCCATCAGTTCGTCCTCCACTTCTTCCTGGGCTCCTGCACCTTCCTCACTAGTTTGGCTGCTACCATGCGCCCTGGTAAAATCATCTCCCCCACCCTCACATGCCTGCCGCCTTGGTGCTGCCGACCGTCTGGACCTTGCAGATGGTAGCCCTTCCGCATACAACTCCTCCTCCTCTACTTCCTCCACCTCCTCTTGTGCCACCACCTGACTCCGAATTCTGTTTAACATGTGCTCCAGCATGTAAATCACCAGAATAGTCATGCTGATAATGGCATCGTCAGCACTAAACATCTTCATCGCCATTTCAAAACTGTGCAGAAGGGTGCATAGGTCCCTGATCTGAGACCACTCCTCCAGCGTGATTTGCCCCACCTCTGGATCTCGTTGGCCCAGGCTATACATCAGAACGTATTGCACCATGGCTTGTCGGTGCTGCCACAGTCGCTGCAACATGTGCAGAGTTGAATTCCACCGGGTAGGCACATCGCATTTTAGCCGGTGAAGTGGCAGGCCCAACGACTTCTGTAGAGATGTAAGTCGCTGAGCTGCGGGATGCGAACGGCGGAAGTGAGCACACAGCAACCGTGCCCTCTGCAGAAGCCCATCTAGTCCGGGATAGTGGGCTAAAAATTGGCGGACAACCAGGTTCAACACGTGAGCCATACAAGGCACGTGTGTGACATTGCCCCGGCGAAGGGCCGCACCCAGGTTTGCAGCATTGTCGCACACGGCCTTCCCTGGTTTCAGGTCCAGTGGAGACAACCATTCATGAAATTAGTTCCCCAGAGCTGACCACAACTCCTCAGCTGTGTGACTCACATTTCCCAGACATTTCAAAGTAAAAACCGCCTGATGACGTTGAGCCCTACTGCCAGCATAGTAAGGAGGTGTGCAGGATCCCTTCTGCGCAGTTAGAAAGCTTGTGGCATGACCAGACAGGCTTTGGGTGCAGGTAGAGGACCGAGAGGAGGTTGAGGAGGCAGAAGCAGTGGAGGAACTTTGAGATAAAGAGGATTGACGCACAACTCGTGGGGATGGCAAGACTTGGACAGCAACCCCTTGTCCTGCTGTCACCATAGTTACCCAGTGCCCAGTCAGCGACATGTAACGCCCCTGTTCATGCCTACTCATCCAAGCGTCTGTGGTGAAATGCACCCTGTCACACACAGAGTTTCTCAAAGCAGCGGTGATGTTGTGTGCGACATGCTGGTGGAGCGCAGGCACACCTTTCTTTGAGAAGTAGTGCCGACCGGGCATCTGGTACTGGGGCACTGCGACGGACATAAGGTCTCGAAAATCCTCTGTGTCCACCAGGTGGAAAGGCAGCATTTCTGTAGCCAAGAGCTTGCAGATGGTAAAATTCAACCTCTTCGCTTTCTCATGGCTAGGAGGAAATGGTCTTTTACTTGTCCACATCTGAGGGACCGAGGGCTGGCTGTTGTGCTTAGACGGGATTGATAAGGGTGTCCCCGGCAAACTGCCGGTCTGTGAGGAAGATGAAGGCGGACATGTTAGGTTGCCTTGATCCAAAGGTGGTGCTATCGATGTCGGACAGCGCTCAACACCAGCTGGTGTTACCACCTCCAAAGAAAATGATGACCAGCCAAGAGGTGGCAGGTCTGCGTCCCAAAACAGGTGTGACTGCTGTCCCCCCAGTCACAGAGGATGAAGAGGCCGCGGATGCACAAGATGTGGCCCGGCCGGCTAGGCCGCATTGTAGCACAGTGATCTTCCCACTGCAACTTATGCTTCATGTCCATGTGCCGGTTCATGCATGAACTACTCACACTATGTATTTTTTGGCCTCTACTTAGCTTTTGCTGACAAATGTTACAGACAACACGAGTTGGGTCATCTTTATCGATCTGAAAAAATGCCCAGGCTATGCAAGGCTTAGCACCCATGCGACCTGAAGAGCCACCACGACTTGTGGTGAGAGGCAGAGTTGTGTTTGAGGATGCCGTTGTTGACGTGCTTCCAGTACTACGTCTCTGTCCAGGAAGGCGCAACCTGACTTCGTCGTCACTAGCATTCTCCTCCACCTCCTCTGCTGACCTCATCTCTTGGCTGACTGTGGGTTGACAGTAAGTGGGATCTCCAACCTCATCATCATCACCCTGTGTGTTATCACACCCGTCGTCCTCAGAGCCAACCTGTTCCTGCCCTGACAAAAAACTAAAGTTGTCGCTCCAATCAGGTATTTGAGTCTCATCATCGTCTTCCTCATTGTCTCCACCAACAGGAGTTACAGTTTGGGAATGAGGGTCTACATTATGGTCAGAACCTTCTGCGTCTGGTCCTGGATCCGACTCATAAAGATTCTGGGCATCAGTGCAGATCATTTCCTCGTCTGGATTCACAGAAGCGCTGGAGCCGACCTCTGATTCCCAGGCTATAGTGTGAGTAAACAGCTCTGCAGACTCAACCATCTGTTCTACCTCATACTCAGACGGGCAGCTGGAGATTTGGGAGCTGTGAGGAAGCAAGTGCGATTGGGGTGACACCTCTGAGGACTGGAGTATTTGTGATGTTGAAGTTGATGTGGAGGAGAGCCCACTTAAAGGAGCACTTGATATCCGTTGAAGCACCTGCTGCTTTTGTGCCTCATCTGGAATTTGTAGCGATTGGCGTGGCCGTAAGAAAAGGATCTTATCACATTGTCCGCTAAAAGAAGTAGACATTTTAGTTTGGCAGGAAGATGGTCTTTCTTCTGCAGATGTTTCTGTTGCTTTAACACCTACCCCACGGACACAACCTTTGTTCCCCTTCCCAACACGCCTATTCCCCTTTCCACCAGCAGCAGGCCTTTTTCCACTCATTTTGGTGGTTAACTAATTCACAACAATGGATGGGAACCGAGCAGAGCTGAGTGGCCAAACTGTGGTACTAGGCCAAAACTATTGGCTGGGTTAGATGCAGAAAAAAATTATATTCAATTTGCAACCTGATGGAGGTCAGTATAGATGGACTAATAGACCAAGTCCCACACACTGCTAGAAGCCCAAATATTTTTTCAGAGCTAGATGCAGATAAAAATTATTTTTAATTTGCAACCTGATGGAGGTCAGTATAGATGGACTAATAGACCAAGTCCCACACACTGCTAGAAGCCCAACTATTTTTTCAGAGCTAGATGCAGATAAAAATTATTTTTAATTTGCAACCTGATGGAGGTCAATATAAATGGACTAATAGACCAAGTCCCACACACTGCTAGAAGCCCAAATATTTTTTCAGAGCTAGATGCAGATAAAAATTATTTTTAATTTGCAACCTGATGGAGGTCAGTATAGATGGACTAATAGACCAAGTCCCACACAATGCTAGAAGCCTAAATATTTTTTCAGAGCTAGATGCAGAAAAAAATTATATTCAATTTGCAACCTGGTGGAGGTCAGTATAGATGGACTAATAGAACAAGTCCCACACACTGCTAGAAGCCCAAATATTTTTTCAGAGCTAGATGCAGAAAAAAATTATATTCAATTTACAACCTGATGGAGGTCAGTATAGATGGACTAATAGAATGATGCTATGCCCAAAAGGATTTACTTCACTAGGTGCAGTAAAAAAATTGGTATTCTATACACAGGTGGTGTAGCTTGCAACACAGATAGGCTACTCCACTGACTAACACACTCTGCAATAGGCCAAAAAGGATTAGCTTTGCTAGGTTTAGCCAAATGCTGTGAAAAAAACTTGCACAGCACTGGCACAGACCTGCCTGGCAAAAACTGATAGGAACTGATGTAACTTAGTCCTGAAAATGACTGCAATTAAAATTAGTCTTTACTCCCAACCTATCTATTTAAGAGCACAGACCTGTCTGATAAAAGTCGTAGGAAATGCTGTAACCTAGTCCTTAAAAGAACTGGAATCACAACTATTCCCAACTCCCAAGCTATCTGTAGATTTGTGCGAAAATTGGCTTGAAATTAACAAGGTATAGCGCACACAGCAACAGCGGTGCTGTCTAACACGCAGCTGCAGCAGTGAGAAAATGGTGGCGACGGGGAAAATGGCTGGGTCTTATAGGGCAAGGACATGTGATATACACTGCCAATGACACATGCCCTTGCTTGTGTGAAAAAAAGCACTTCGCTCCGTGTGTGCGCTGCTGATAGGCTGACAGATTGCACCTCCCCACTGTAAATGCGGGAAAGAGAAAAAAAAATGGAGATCTTCATTATTCCTGCAGAAATCCATCCCCTGCCCCTCCCCCCACCCCGCTGTACACTCAAACTGCATATTAACATTAATTTTCATCATTACTGAGAAAAAATCCAGTTATGATTTTGGTGCACGAACAGTTATCGAACTTAACCTCAAACAGCCGAATTTTTTTCAAATCGTTCGTGTTCGCCGAACGGCTCGAACACCGCCCAAAACAGCTCTAATTTGAGATTGGCGAACAGTTCGAGTCGAACAACGCTCATTTCTAATGTTAAGGAATTTCCTTTCCAGGGTAAAGACTTGTGTATAAGGTAAAATAAATAACCAAAAACAAGATACTCCTCCACACCTTGGGCTATGTTCACAAGTAGCATTTTTTATTCGTTTTTGCACTTCTGTATTGCTTTCAACCGTGACAAATGCATTCACCGGGAAATGTCATTTTAACATTTAACAACCTTATCTGGCCATGTGCTGTGTGACGCATGCATACAGTGCTGAAAAGACATGGGAACAGCATAGGGAAGACCCCTGGAAGCATCTTTGACACCCAGGTCACTGGGTGTCCACTGCCTAAAAGTGTGCCCATCAGAAGTGATCTTGCCACATCAGAAGATGCAGACTTGCAACTATCCCCGTGCAAGTCCTTCTCCCAGAGCAGTGTTCAATTGTACCTTCTCCATTCCTTGCAATGCAAGCGCAAGTATGCAGCCTGCCACCCACCCACCCCCAGGCTGCAATACCATACTGCTTGCTTGCTTGAACTTGAAATTGGGCCTTTTAGGCATGTGGAGGCGGAATCTGCCACCCACCCACCCCCAGGCTGCAATAGCATACTGCTAGCTTGCTTAGGCATGTGGAGGCATACGCAGGCCACTATGTCATAGCTGCGTCGGCGGCCTGGTATTCGTACTCAGTCCCCAGCCGCCCGGCGGCCGGGTGTCCACGCTCAGTCCCCAGCCGCCAGGGGGCGGACAGGTGTCCATGCTCGGTCCCCAGCCACCCCGCGGCCGGGTGTCCACACATGGTCCCCAGCTGCCTGGGGGAAGCCGGGTGTCCATAAACGGTCCCCAGCCGCCCCTATTTCTCCTGTCAACTTCCCCCCACACTCTTTTCTTAGCTCGGCCTGCTTTAGGGCAGCATTGGATGAGCCCACCAGAGAACCAGACTCCTCCGGTGGGCCCTGGCTTCTCCATCAGGGGAGTTGAGAGTGCCAAGGTGAGAAGCATGATGATGATAGAAGTTAGCATCTGCTTTGTTTTCTTGGAATGCAAGCGTAAGTGTGCAGCCTGCCACCCACCAACCCCCAGGCTGCAATACCATACTGCTAGCTTGCTTGCACTTCAAATTGGGCCTTTTGGGCATGTGGAGGCGGAATCTGGCCACCACGTCATGGCTGCGTCAGCGTCCTGGTATCCATACTCAGTCCCAAGCTGCCCGACGGCCGGGTGTCCAAGCTCGGTCCCCAGCCGCCCCGCGGCCGGGTGTCTACACACGGTCCCCGTCAAAAAGGAATAGTCGGCACTCCGTATAGCTAGGGTGGTGCACGTGGAAAACAATGTCTGTAGGAAAAGAAAATCCCGGCACTCACGTGTTGATAATCAGTTGATTTATTCCACAATTCATACAAAACGTTTTAGCCTGTCCAAGGCTTTTTTCAATTGTGGTTAAATACATTCAGTCAAGACATTTATACACAGATCCACGGAAATGACATAATTCTTATTAACATAAAAAAAAAAAAAAAAAAGAGTAGACCAACAAGACAAAAAATATATAACAAAACTTTACAACAACATACAAAAATTAAGCAATAATACACTTAAATTCCACAATAAAAAAGAACAAGTGAATTCATATATTTAAACAATCCCCAACCACATGTAAGAACATATAAATCACAGATTGTAAAATTTATTGCATGAATGTACCACATTTCAATATCCATATTCCTCCATATTCTTTTGGCTAGATATATGTAACATTTCATAATTGTTCCAGAAAAAATTCCTTTCATATTTTAAGATTTTTTGATATTTCCCATAGAATCCAATATATCAATGACAAATAAATACATATATCTAAATAGTCTCCAACCAAATATAAGAATATAAATCCTGAGATATGGATTCCATTTCATAAATATATCATAAATGTTCTAATCTAAATTTCTCAATGTTCTTTTTATTAAACATATCCAGCATTATATAATTTTTTTGGAAAAAATTATTTCATATTTTAAGATTTTTTCAGAATATTTATTAGAACAATACTGCTTGTTACATTAATATATACAACTGATACCCGATGAACAGCCTGCATCAAGTGACTAAATCTATCCTTTATTTTCTTCTCCCTTGTAATCATACTAGTAAATACCTTATAAAGAGATCAATATACTGCCATATTCCCATAAATCCTAATTTATATCATAAAAAAAACCATCATATTATTCCTATATCACTTTATATCTCATTATAAATTGTAGCTACATATAAAGCTACTGCTAGAGAAATCATCACAGACGTACGGGAATAAAGAACATCTGTATTGTAAATGATTCTCACCTCCCCCAGATCGTTATCTGAGATAAGAGAGATTTTTTAAAATTCATCCTTTGTTATCCTCTATCCCCTGAAAAAGACTTTATTTATTTCATTAAAGGTGACAGTATAATTAATTGTCTCTCCATCATTCCTAGAATTATCGTAAATACATAGGGAAAAAATCCATCTTACGTCATGTCTTATCACAATTCTCAATCTCATTTAACCCAACAAAATATGGCAAGTATAATATGCATCCCATTTGTTCCCATGCAGATACCTCAGGAATTCATCGCATCTGGGATGTCTAAAAAGAGAAATAGGATGCATATATTACTCATTATCCTGGTCACATAATACCACTAACATCATATTCTCGATTCAGGCCATTTGGATATAAAGTTCCCAAAGTATATATCCAGAAGGCTTCTCTACGTAAAAGGATTTTTTTGATACTACCTCCTCTTCTAGGTGTATCTACTTGTTCTAAAACCTGATATTTCAATTGGGCTATTGAATGCCCTTTTTCCTTAAAATGTAATGGAAGGGGAAGCGAAGTATCACCACACCTGATAGTAGATTTATGTTTATTGACCCGTGTTCCCACTGACTGCATGGTTTCTCCAATATATGAAAAACCGCACGGACATTTTATCTGGTAGACCACATTTGTAGATTTGCAAGTATAGAAGCCCTTAATACTAAATCTTTTACCTGTCCTAGGATGACTAAAATATTCCCCCTTAATTACATTACTACATTGAGCACAATTTAAACAGGGATACGTTCCTTTATTTTTTGTTGAAAGAAAAGTCTGTCTAGGAATTATTGCATCACTCCCAACATCCGCCCGTACTAGTTTATCCTTCACATTGGGCAATCTTTTGTTACAGATGAGGGGAGGTGCATTAAATTCCATCACACTCGGATATGCCTGTCCTAGAATATGCCAATATTTCTTTATAATCTGATGTACTTTTAAATTGACCGGATGATATTCCCTCACAAAGCATATACGTGATTCATCCCTTCTGCGTGTTCTCTTATCAGTAACTACCTCTCTTAATGCCCCATCTAGAATACGTTGGGGATAATCTCTCAATCTAAAATTTTCACACATTTCCTTAATTCTTCTTGAACGAGTAGAGGGGTTGCTAACTATCCTAGTCACCCGCTGAAACTGTGATTTGGGGATAGCTTTTTTAACAGAATGTGGGTGTGCACTCCTAAAATGTAAGATACTATTCCTGTCCGTATCTTTTTTATATAAATCTGTCTCAAAGTCCCCTTTCTCATTCCTAATCACCATAGTATCCAGAAAATTTATCCTCTCAGTGCTATGTGAAATGGTAAATTTTAATTCACTCCACACACCATTCAAATCATCATAGAATGTCATTAGGGTTTCTTGTGGCCCCTCCCATACGCAAAAAATGTCATCTATGAACCTAAACCAGGCTCTTCCATGCGTTTTGAATAGAGGATGTACATAGACATAATGCTCCTCAAAGAATGACATATATGCATTTGCGTATGGGGGGGCCACATTCGCACCCATTGCCAATCCCCTCTTCTGTTTATAATATACATCCTGGAACAAAAAATAGTTCTCATACAAAACCACCTCTAGTAACTCCATCACCATATCTCTTTGAATCCCTGGAAATTCATTTATCTCAAGAAGCCACCTCACTGCGTTTAATCCTTTTTCATGTTCTATTGATGTGTATAAACTTATCACATCTATTGTAGTGATGATGGCATCTAAAGATATATTATGAATAGTTTTAATTTTTCCTAAAAAATCTCCTGTATCTAATAAAAAAGATTTATTTTTCTTCACTAGAGGGGTCAAAATGTGTTCCAATGTTATAGACAGAGGGGATAATACTGACTCTGTGGACGCCACAATTGGTCTGCCCGGAGGATCAATTAAAGTTTTATGCACTTTCGGTAATATATAAAATACTGGGGTGATAGGATCATCTTTAATCAAAAAATCAGACAACTTTGAATCAATATTACCCCTTAATTTATATCTATCTACCATTATTTTGATTTTCCTTTGTATATCCTTCAATGGGTTCCCTTTTAATGGTTGATAAGTTGTAGAATCTGATAATTGTCTCATTATCTCCCCAATATATCTCTCTCTATCCATTATTACAATTGATCCCCCTTTGTCAGCGGGCTTTATCTCTATCGTCTTATCATCCTGTAGAAGTTTGAGGGCTTCCCTTTCTTTCATGGTTAAGTTACTACTGTGAAAAAAACCTCCTAGTTGTGTCCGATGTAATAAAGATTCAACCTCTCTTGTAACAAAGCTAATATATGTTTCTGTCGGGTGATAAATCTTGGGTGGCGTAAAACTGCTCTTGATTCTCAAATCTAAATCTGCTAACTTCAAACACTCCTCCTTATCTATAACAGATCTAGTTAGTACTGGTGGTGGTATAGTAGAAAAATGTGTTTTTAACCTTACATTTCTGAAGAAACGATTTAAGTCCAGATCTAATTGAAAACCATTAAATTTAGACATAACACCAAAAGACAAACCCTTCTGTAATAATTCTATTTGTGACAGTTGTAAAGTCTTAGAGGAAATATTAATAAATAGCATGTCCTTAATACCTGCGACCTTGTTGTCATCGCTGGAGTAATTCCTCCTGTGGTGACGGCCGGCTCTCCTCGGTTTCTTCTGAAATGTCGTCCTCTTCCTCTCCTGAAAAAAGGGTGTTGTGGGTTCCAAGAGCCTGAAGTATCACTCCCAGAATCCGAAGAGTATTGACTGCTGCGGAAAAAAGTACTGGAGTATTTTTCATGACCAAAAGCCGGGTCCCGCCACTTATAGACCTTATTCATAAGGTAATCCTCTGTGTCTCTAGCAAACTTTTGGCGTTTTATTTCCTGTAGATCTTTACGAAAATTATCCATAGAGATATTCAGAGAGTCTTTCAGGGCAGTCAATTCATCCAGTTTTAAGCAAGTACTCAATTGAGTCTCGATATTATTTATTTCAGTCCCCAAATCAGTAATAGCTTTTTGTAATCTATCAATCGTCAGGAGAATTAAGTCCAGTGAACACTTATTTATAATCTGTTCAAATCCATCGCAGAAAGCCAAATCGTCTGAGAAAAGATTTGGGCGTAGGTGCACTCTCAACCCTCGTGGTATTCGTTTCTCCTTATAATATTCAGTTAGTGTTGCTGCATGGAGTTCATAAGAAACCAGCCTTCTCATCTCTTTTTCCAGATCTCGTCTTTTAAATTCACTTGTAGGTATCTTAAGAAACTCTGTCGAGATTGTGGATAACGAAATAATCTTTGCAGCCTCCTCTTCATTAAAAGTTTTGCTTACCGCTGCCATCAGGAAAGACGTGTGCTCGTACTTCAAACGATCAATGTCAAAAAGGAATAGTCGGCACTCCGTATAGCTAGGGTGGTGCACGTGGAAAACAATGTCTGTAGGAAAAGAAAATCCCGGCACTCACGTGTTGATAATCAGTTGATTTATTCCACAATTCATACAAAATGTTTCAGCCTGTCCAAGGCTTTTTTCAATTGTGGTTAAATACATTCAGTCAAGACATTTATACACAGATCCACGGAAATTACATAATTCTTATTAACATAAAAATAAAAAAAAAAAAGAGTAGACCAACAAGACAAAAAATATATAACAAAACTTTACAACAACATACAAAAATTAAGCAATAATACACTTAAATTCCACAATAAAAAAGAGCAAGTGAATTCATATATTTAAACAATCCCCAACTACATGTAAGAACATATAAATCGCAGATTGTAAAATTTCTTGCATGAATGTACCACATTTCAATATCCATATTCCTCCATATTCTTTTGGCTAGATATATGTAACATTTCATAATTGTTCCAGAAAAAATTCCTTTAATATTTTAAGATTTTTTGATATTTCCCATAGAATCCAATATATCAATGACAAATAAATACATATATCTAAATAGTCTCCAACCAAATATAAGAATATAAATCCTGAGATATGGATTCCATTTCATAAATATATCATAAATGTTCTAATCTAAATTTCTCAATGTTCTTTTTATTAAACATATCCAGCATTATATAATTTTTTTGGAAAAAATTCTTTCATATTTTAAGATTTTTTCAGAATATTTATTAGAACAATACTGCTTGTTACATTAATATATACAACTGATACCCCATGAACAGCCTGCATCAAGTGACTAAATCTATCCTTTATTTTCTTCTCCCTTGTAATCATATTAGTAAATACCTTATAAAGAGATCAATATACTGCCATATTCCCATAAATCCTAATTTATATCATAAAAAACCCATCATATTATTCCTATATCACTTTATATCTCATTATAAATTGTAGCTACATATAAAGCTACTGCTAGAGAAATCATCACAGACGTACGGGAATAGAGAACATCTGTATTGTAAATGATTCTCACCTCCCCCAGATCGTTATCTGAGATAAGAGAGATTTTTTAAAAAATCTGAGAATCAAGAGCAGTTTTACGCCACCCAAGATTTATCACCCGACAGAAACATATATTAGCTTTGTTACAAGAGAGGTTGAATCTTTATTACATCGGACACAACTAGGAGTTTTTTTTCACAGTAGTAACTTAACCATGAAAGAAAGGGAAGCCCTCAAACTTCTACAGGATGATAAGATGATAGAGATAAAGCCCGCTGACAAAGGGGGATCAATTGTAATAATGGATAGAGAGAGATATATTGGGGAGATAATGAGACAATTATCAGATTCTACAACTTATCAACCATTAAAAGGGAACCCATTGAAGGATATACAAAGGAAAATCGAAATAATGGTAGATAGATATAAATTAAGGGGTAATATTGATTCAAAGTTGTCTGATTTTTTGATTAAAGATGATCCTATCACCCCAGTATTTTATATATTACCGAAAGTGCATAAAACTTTAATTGATCCTCCGGGCAGACCAATTGTGGCGTCCACAGAGTCAGTATTATCCCCTCTGTCTATAACATTGGAACACATTTTGACCCCTCTAGTGAAGAAAAATAAATCTTTTTTATTAGATACAGGAGATTTTTTAGAAAAAATTAAAACCATTCATAATATATCTTTAGATGCCATCATCACTACAATAGATGTGATAAGTTTATACACTTCAATAGAACATGAAAAAGGATTAAACGCAGTGAGGTGGCTTCTTGAGATAAATGAATTTCCAGGGATTCAAAGAGATATGGTGATGGAGTTACTAGAGGTGGTTTTATATGAGAACTATTTTTTGTTCCAGGATGTATATTATAAACAGAAGAGGGGATTGGCAATGGGTGCGAATGTGGCCCCCCCATACGCAAATGCATATATGTCATTCTTTGAGGAGCATTATGTCTATGTACATCCTCTATTCAAAACGCATGGAAGAGCCTGGTTTAGGTTCATAGATGACATTTTTTGTGTATGGGAGGGGCCACAAGAAACCCTAATGATATTCTATGATGATTTGAATGGTGTGTGGAGTGAATTAAAATTTACCATTTCACATAGCACTGAGAGGATAAATTTTCTGGATACTATGGTGATTAGGAATGAGAAAGGGGACTTTGAGACAGATTTATATAAAAAAGATACGGACAGGAATAGTATCTTACATTTTAGGAGTGCACACCCACATTCTGTTAAAAAAGCTATCCCCAAATCACAGTTTCAGCGGGTGACTAGGACTGTTAGCAACCCCTCTACTCCTTCAAGAAGAATTAAGGTAATGTGTGAAAATTTTAGATTGAGAGATTATCCCCAATGTATTCTAGATGGGGCATTAAGAGAGGTAGTTACTGATAAGAGAACACGCAGAAGGGATGAATCACGTATATGCTTTGTGAGGGAATATCATCCGGTCAATTTAAAAGTAGATCAGATTATAAAGAAACATTGTTATATTCTAGGACAGGCATATCCGAGTGTGATGGAATTTAATGCACCTCCCCTCATCTGTAACAAAAGATTGCCCAATGTGAAGGATAAACTAGTACGGGCTGATGTTGGGAGTGATGCAATAATTCCTAGACAGACTTTTCTTTCAACAAAAAATAAAGGAACGTATCCCTGTTTAAATTGTGCTCAATGTAGTAATGTAATTAAGGGGGAATATTTTAGTCATCCTAGGACAGGTAAAAGATTTAGTATTAAGGGCTTCTATACTTGCAAATCTACAAATGTGGTCTACCAGATAAAATGTCCGTGCGGTTTTTCATATATTGGAGAAACCATGCAGTCAGTGGGAACACGGGTCAATAAACATAAATCTACTATCAGATGTGGTGATACTTCGCTTCCCCTTCCATTACATTTTAAGGAAAAAGGGCATTCAATAGCCCAATTGACATATCAGGTGTTAGAACAAATAGATACACCTAGAAGAGGAGGCAGTATCAAAAAAATCCTTTTACGTAGAGAAGCCTTCTGGATATATACTTTGGGAACTTTATATCCAAATGGCCTGAATCGAGAATATGATGTTAGTGGTATTATGTGACCAGGATAATGAGTAATATATGCATCCTATTTCTCTTTTTAGACATCCCAGATGCGATGAATTCCTGAGGTATCTGCATGGGAACAAATGGGATGCATATTATACTTGCCATATTTTGTTGGGTTAAATGAGATTGAGAATTGAGATAAGACATGACATAAGATGGATGGTTTCCCTATGTATTTACGATAATTCTAGGAATGATGGAGAGACAATTAATTATACTGTCACCTTTAATGAAATAAATAAAGTCTTTTTCAGGGGATAGAGGATAACAAAGGATGAATTTTAAAAAATCTCTCTTATCTCAGATAACGATCTGGGGGAGGTGAGAATCATTTACAATACAGATGTTCTCTATTCCCGTACGTCTGTGATGATTTCTCTAGCAGTAGCTTTATATGTAGCTACAATTTATAATGAGATATAAAGTGATATAGGAATAATATGATGGGTTTTTTATGATATAAATTAGGATTTATGGGAATATGGCAGTATATTGATCTCTTTATAAGGTATTTACTAATATGATTACAAGGGAGAAGAAAATAAAGGATAGATTTAGTCACTTGATGCAGGCTGTTCATGGGGTATCAGTTGTATATATTAATGTAACAAGCAGTATTGTTCTAATAAATATTCTGAAAAAATCTTAAAATATGAAATAATTTTTTCCAAAAAAATTATATAATGCTGGATATGTTTAATAAAAAGAACATTGAGAAATTTAGATTAGAACATTTATGATATATTTATGAAATGGAATCCATATCTCAGGATTTATATTCTTATATTTGGTTGGAGACTATTTAGATATATGTATTTATTTGTCATTGATATATTGGATTCTATGGGAAATATCAAAAAATCTTAAAATATTAAAGGAATTTTTTCTGGAACAATTATGAAATGTTACATATATCTAGCCAAAAGAATATGGAGGAATATGGATATTGAAATGTGGTACATTCATGCAATAAATTTTACAATCTGCGATTTATATGTTCTTACATGTAGTTGGGGATTGTTTAAATATGTGAATTCACTTGTTCTTTTTTATTGTGGAATTTAAGTGTATTATTGCTTAATTTTTGTATGTTGTTGTAAAGTTTTGTTATATATTTTTTGTCTTGTTGGTCTACTCTTTTTTTATTTTTTTATTTTTATGTTAATAAGAATTATGTAATTTCCGTGGATCTGTGACTGAATGTATTTAACCACAATTGAAAAAAGCCTTGGACAGGCTGAAACGTTTTGTATGAATTGTGGAATAAATCAACTGATTATCAACACGTGAGTGCCGGGATTTTCTTTTCCTACACACGGTCCCCAGCCGCCTGGGGGCGGCCGGGTATCCATAAACGGTCCCCAGCCACCCCTATTTGAAGGACAGCCTTACCACAAACACGTGGACAAGTGAATGTGGCCAGGGATGTTCCATCTCACGCCGTCACACTGGGTTAATATTGTGGAAGCCGGGACACAGTTGGACACTGGGATGCAACACGTCCTCCAGACATAGAGGATTGCGGGTCCTGTGTCAATCAGGCTTCAACGCGAAGTTCAAAATGTAGACAGCAGCAGTGGTCAGCCTCCTACACAACGAGTAAATTATTCATGATCATGAGGCCATCCATCTCCTTAGCTTTTAGTTCCTTGGAATGCAAGCGCATGTATGTAGTAGCGGCTAGGCCTGAGGTGGTCAGCGTTTTGGCGCATATCCTACCTCCTACGGGGATTGCTGGATGTTTTCCTGCTGCTATCCCAGTTCTATGACTCCGGTTAAAACAAAGCTTCAGGTGATGAATGATGGATGAGATGGTGGCAAAGGAGAAAGAGCAGGAGGAACAGGGACCAATCACATCAATATCAGGACAGTCAACCACACATGTCTTGTAGGATATGTTTCTGTACCAAAAGGAGCGGTTCGGCTACACAGTTATAGGGCATACAGTGAGTGCAATGCCTACCAAAAATTTCGAGGCACTCCAATGCCCCTTGGAAGTGACATGGAGGTCAGAGGGCCTTAACTAAACTGTTTTTTTCATTTATAGCAACAGGATCTCCTGTACACTGCTGGCCTAAGCAGTGAATGGAAGGCTTTCCAAAAATTATGAGGAACTGCAATGCCCTTGAAACAGACGTGGATTACAGCATATTAAAAACCTTCTACCCATTATTGGGGAGTGGGTCTCCCTTAGTGTTCGCCTATGCATTGAAAAACAAAAGCTGACTAAAATTAGGAGGAAATGCAATGCCCGTTGGAAGAGTCATGGAGGTTAGAGTTAATTAAAAACAACATTTCAATGCCCCTTGGAAGAGCATTGGAGTTCAGAATGGTTTAACAAGACGGTTTTAATGCCCCTTGGAAGAGACGTGGAGGTCACAGTAGCTTAACAAGACGGTTTTAATGCCCCTTGGAAGAGTAGTGGAGGTCGCAGTAGAATAAAAAGACAATATAAATGCCCCTTGGAAGAGTGGTGGAGGTCCCAGTGGAATAAAAAGACAATATCAATGCCCCTTGGAAGAGTGGTGGAGGTCGCAGTGGAATAAAAAGACAATATCAATGCCCCTTGAAAGAGACGTGGAGGTCACAGTAGCTTAACAAGACGGTTTTAATGCCCCTTGGAAGAGAATTGGAGGTCGCAGTAGCTTAATAAGACGGTTTTAATGCCCCTTGGAAGAGACGTGGAGGTCGCAGTAGCTTAACAAGATGGTTTTAATGTCCTTTAGAAGAGTGGTGGAGGTCGCAGTGGAATAAAAAGACAATATAAATGCCCCTTGGAAGAGTGGTGGAGGTCACAGTGGAATAAAAAGACAATATCAATGCCCCTTGGAAGAGTGGTGGAGGTCGCAGTGGAATAAAAAGACAATATCAATGCCCCTTGAAAGAGACGTGGAGGTCGCAGTAGCTTAACAAGACTCTTTTAATGCCCCTTGGAAGAGACGTGGAGGTCACAGTAGCTTAAAAAGACGGTTTTAATGCCCCTTGGAAGTGTGGTGGAGGTCCCAGTGGAATAAAAACACAATATCAATGCCCCTTGGAAGAGTGGTGGAGGTCGCAGTGGAATAAAAAGACAATAACAATGCACCTTGAAAGAGACGTGGAGGTCACAGTAGCTTAACAAGAAGGTTTTAATGTCCCTTGGAAGAGCTGTGGAGTTCAGAGTGGTTTAACAAGATGGTTTTAATGCCCCTTGGAAGAGACGTGGAGGTCACAGTAGCTTAACAAGACGGTTTTAATGCCCCTTGGAAGAGACGTGGAGGTCGCAGTAGCTTAACAAGACGGTTTTAATGCCCCTTGGAAGAGTGGTGGAGGTCGCAGTGGAATAAAAAGACAATATCAATGCCCCTTGGAAGAGTGGTGGAGGTCGCAGTGGAATAAAAAGACAATATCAATGCCCCTTGAAAGAGAAGTGGAGGTCACAGTAGCTTAACAAGACGGTTTTAATGCCCCTTGGAAAAGTGGTGGAGGTCACAGTAGCTTAACAAGACGGTTTTAATGCCCCTTAGAAGAGCCATACAGTACAGCATATAAAAAATATTATTCCCATTATTGGGGAGTGGGTCTCCCACAGTCTTTGCCTATGCCGTCCAAGCAAAAGCTGATGAAAAGAAGGACGGAGGAACTTTCAATAATGGCAACACGGACCACGGTCACCCTGGTGGTATAGTGGTGGTGGAGGCTGAGGATAAGGAGAATAACATAAAACAGCTGAAATGAGGAAGAGTATACCCATGTGTGGGTGTGAAGCGGTGCATGTGAATACACCTCCCGAAATAACACAGTGGATTTGACTTTATGTTACTCTGCTGTCATTTGGTGGTGATGAGAAGTCTGGCCCAATCCAGCCCTTGTTCATTTTGATAAGGGTCAGCTTGTCAGCATTGTCAGTTGACAGGTGAGTGCGCTTATCAGTTATAATTCCCCCAGCGGCGCTAAAAGCACGCTCCGATAACACGCTAGCAGCAAGGCAGGCTAGGAACTCCAAGGCGTACAGAGCGAGTTTATTCCAAGTGTCCAGCATGGATACCCAATCATTAAAAGGCACAGAGGAATCACAGAGGACACTGGTAAGGTCGGCAAGGTACTACCTCACCATCTTTTGAAACTTTCCACTCCTTGTGAGAGTACCCCGCGCCTCAGGGTCTGTCCGAAGGGAGGGTCTGAGAAAACTGTCCCAGAACGTTGACAGTGTTCCCCTGCCTCTGCTGGATTGGAGTTGCGTCTCTCTCGTATGTACGCCTTGTTTAGGCAACAAACTGTGACCTCTGCTGCTAGCGTGTTCAGATGGGAATTTTTTTAACAGTTCGTCAGCAAGGGCCATCTGGTACTGCCACATTTTTGTAGACCTCTCCACCTCAGGAATAAGAGAGTGAAAGTTCTCCTTGTAGCGGGGGGTCTAAAAGTGTCACCAACCAGTAATGACTGTCACCCAACATTTTGACAACGCGACGGTCACGGTTAAGGCAGCGTAACAAAAAGTCAGCCATGTGTGCCAGACTGGTAACGGGCAAGACTTCCAAGTCCTCACCAAGATGACGACTGACCATGCTCTCCTCCTCCTCCTCCTCCCCCCTGTCCTCAGGCCACCCACGCTGAACCGACGGTATGACAGTTGTACAGGTACTACCGTCTACAGCGCATGATATAAGCTCCTGTTCTTCCTCCTCCTCCTCTCCCTCATTGTCCCCCAATGCACGTTGCGATAAGATGAGGCTGGGCTGTGTGTAATCGACCGCTACGGCTTCTTGATCCATCTCATCATACTCTGGCTGCAATGCCTACTCTTTAATTCTCACCATCTTGGTGGACTCCTCAAAGTTTGTCAAGATGGTGCATACTGTATGTCAGACATCCAGGTCCACTCCTGAGGTCTTATGTGTGGAGTCTGACCTGAATATCGACGGCCTTGTTGCAGCTGGTACTCCACAACTGCTCTATTCTGCTCACAAATCCTTTGCAACATGTGGAGGGTAGAATTCCAACGTGTGGGGACATCACACACCAGTCGGTGTGACGGAAGCTGCAAACGCTGCTGCAACACAGCAAGGGCGGCGGAAGCTGTAGCCAACCTGCGAAAATGAGCTGACAGGCAGCGTACTTTGACGAGCAGATCTGGCAACTCGGGGTATGATTTAAGAAAACCGCTGAACTACGAGGTTAAGCACATGAGCCAGGCATGGTACGTGTGTGATCTCGCCTCACCTCAGAGCCGCCACCAGGTTACAGCCATTGTCACACACGACCATGCCTGGATGTAGGTTCAGCGGTCTCAGCCACAGATCTGCCTGCTCTTTCACAGCTGTCCACCACTCACAAGCAGTGTGAGGTTTCTCACCTAAGCTTATGAGTTTCAGCACAGCCTGTTGCCGCTTGGCGGAGGCAGTACTGCAGTGCTTCCGGCTTGTAACTCATGTGGTGATATCTGAGATGGAGGCTGAACATGAGGAGGAGGAGGATGATGTGCAGGAGCTGTACACTGTGGGGGCAACTCTGACTGACATAGGGTCCGCAATCCTCGGTGTGGGGAGGATGTGTTCCGTCCCAAGGTCCCACTGGGTCCCGGCTTCCACTATGTTTATCCAGTGTGCCATCAGGGAGATGTACCGTCCCTGGCCACAAGCATTTGTCCACGTGTCCATTGTCAGGTGGACTCTCCCAGTAACTGCGTTGTTGAGGGCACGGCAGATGTTTTGGGACACGTGCTTGTGTAGTGCGGGGATGGCACACCAGGCAAAATAGTGTCGGCTGGGGACCGAGTACCGAGGGACAGTCACCACCATAAGGTTGCGGAAGGATTCCGTCTCCACCATTCTAAAGGCCGCATTTCCAACGCAAGCAGTTGTGAAATGTGCAAATTTAGGACTGTGGCCTGTGGGGCTTTAGCTGGGAATTTCCGCTTTCGTTCAAAGGTCTGGGATATGGACAATTGAACGCAGCGGTAGGACGTGGACGTTGATGCTGTTTCTTGAGAAACTGCCATAACAAGTGAAGACTGGGAGGAGGGGGCATCTTTGCATGCAGTATGGACAGGGGATTGCCTTGCACACACAACAGGGGGTTCTATTGCACGCACAACAGCGGAAGAAGCAGTGGTGACACCCGCTGACACTAGTCGTGGACCCTGGGTTTTGCCCCACAAAGTCGGGTGCTTTGCTGACATGTGCCTGATCATGCTGGTGGTGGTCAGGCTGGTAGTTTTGTCACCCCTGCTGATGCTGGCATGGTAGGTGGTACAAATGGCCTTTTTGGGGTTATCAGCAGAGTCTTTAAAAAAATTCCAGACTCTGGAAGACCTACAGGTTGTACTGGCAACGTCCCTCGTGTTGGTGTTACGGGGAACTGTTGCCTGACTTCTGTGTGCGGCCACCACACTGCTTCTTCCTGCCTGTTGGGGTCCTGCCTCCCTCACCCTGTGTGTTGCTGGCCTCGCTCTGCATGTCCTCCTGCCACGTTGGGTCAGTTACTAGATCATCCACCACCTCCTCCTCTTCCACTTGTGCACCACGATCCTCCTCCTCACTTCCTGGCAATTGTGTCTCGTCATCGTCAACCTCTTGTGACAAATTGCCAGCGTCGACTTCCTGTGGCCGTGGCTGTTCAAATATTTGGGCATCGCTACATGGGATCTCCTCTTCCACCACTTCAAGCGGAGAAGGCGAGGGGCACAAATCTGGAAATGGACCAGTGAACAGCTCTTCAGAGTGTCCAAGTGTGTGATCAGTTGCTGTCTGATGACACTCGGCATGGTGGGAGGAAGGAGCATCAGGGTGAGGAGGAGTATGCGGTCGAGACTCAGGGCTACTAAGATTTGACCGTGTGGAAGACAGACCGGAGGTGGTGGTGCCCAGGTAACTGGAAGTATTATCTGCTATCCAATTAATAACCTTTTCACACTTATCAGTTCCCAATACTGGTGTTGTTCTGTGCTTCCCTAGTAATTCGGTCAAGAAGTGGGAGCGAGAAGATGTGGCTGTTGGTTGTGGCACATTTTCACCTTGGTCACGGCCCCATCCTCTGCACACAACATCACCAGAACGTCCAGTTCCACGTCCCTTGCCACGCGCCTTGCCCATTGTAAAGGAAGTAAAGTAGCTTACACTGGCACTATCAATGGAAAAAGGGTAATAAAAAGTAGATTAGAACCGTGGAAGAAGAAAACCACAGTTCTATTTCTCTGGCCTACACCCGACTCTTTTAAACAATCTGAACAATCAAGGAGAAACTATTACTGTTTTTCTTTACGGAAAAAATACCAAAAGCTGGATAATAGAGATTTTTTACCGTGGGACGGCAAAACCACAGTTATAATTTACTGGTGTATACCAGACTCTTTTAAACAGATATATTGGTGTCTGAACAATCAGGAGACACTATCACTGTTTTTCTTTACGGCAAAAAATGCCAAAAGCAGGATAATACAGAGATTTGACCCATGGAACTGCAAAACCACAGTTCTATTTCTCTGGCCTACACCAGACTATTTTCAACAGATATATTTGTGTCTGAACAATCCGGGAGACACTATTACAGGTTTTTTTTTACGGCAAAAAATGCCAAAATCAGGATAATAGAGATTTTTTTACCATGGAACAGCAAAACCACAGTTATAATTTACTGGTGTATATCAGATTTTTTTAAATATATACAGTACAGACCAAAAGTTTGGACACACCTTCTCATTTAAAGATTTTTTTGTATTTTCATGACTATGAAAATTTTACATTCACACTGAAGGCATCAAAACTATGAATTAACACATGTGAAATTATATACTTAACAAAAAAGTGTGAAACAACTGAAAATATGTCTTATATTCTACGTTCTTCAAAGCAGCCACCTTTTGCTTTGATGACTACTTTGTACACTCTTGGCATTCTCTTGATGGGCTTTAAGAGGTAGTCACCGGAAATTAGTCTTCCAACAATCTTGAAGGAGTTCCCAGAGATGCTTAGCACTTGTTCCCCCTTTTGCCTTCACTCCAAACCTTCTCGATATGGTTCAGGTCTGGTGACTGTGGAGGCCAGGTCATCTGGCGTAGCACCCCATCGCTCTCCTTCTTGGTCAAATAGCCCTTACACAACCTGAAGGTGTGTTTGAGGTTATTGTCCTTTTGAAAAATAAATGATGGTCCAACTAAACGCAAACAAGATGGAATAGCATGCTGCTGAAAGATGCTGTGGTAGCCATGCTGGTTCAGTATGCCTTCAATTTTGAATAAATCCCCAACAGAGTCACCAGCAAAGCACCCCCACACCATCACATCTCCTCCTCCATGCTTCATGGTGGGAACCAGGCATGTAGAGTCCATCCGTTTACCTTTTCTGCGTCTCACAAAGACACGGTGATTGGAACCAAAGATCTCAAATTTGGACTCATCAGACCAAAGCACAGATTTCCACTGGTCTAATATCCATTTATTGTGTTCTTTTGCCCAAACAAGTCTCTTCTGCTTGTTGCCTGTCCTTAGCAGTGGTTTCCTAGCAGCTATTTTACCATGAAGGCCTGCTGCAGAAAGTCTCCTCTTAACAATTGTTGTAGAGATGTATCTGCTGCTAGAACTCTGTGTGGCATTGACCTGGTCTCTAATCTGAGCTGCTGTTAACCTGCGATTTCTGAGGCTGGTGACTCGGATAAGCTTATCCTCAGAAGCAGAGGTGACTCTTGGTCTTCCTTTCCTGGGGCGGTGCACATGTGAGCCAGTTTCTTTGTAGAGCTTGATGGTTTTTGCAACTGCACTTGGGGACACTTTCAAAGTTTTCCCAATTTTTCGCACTGACTGACCTTCATTTCTTAAAGGCCACTCATTTTTCTTTACTTAGCTTCTTTTTTCTTGCCATAATACAAATTCTAAAAGTCTATCCAGTAGGACTATCACCTGTGTATCCACCATACTTCTGCACAACACAACTGATGGTCCCAACCCCATTTATAAGGCAAGAAATCCCACTTATTAAACCTGACAGGGCACACCTGTGAAGTGAAAACCATTTCCGGTGACTACCTCTTGAAGCTCATCAAGAGAATGCCAAGAGTGTGAAAATCAGTCATCAAAGCAAAAGGTGGCTACTTTGAAGAACCTAGAATATAAGACATATTTTCAGTTGTTTCACACTTTTTTGTTAAGTATATAATTCCACATGTGTTAATTCATAGTTTTGATGCCTTCATTGTGAATGTACACTGAACAGTGAGCAACACTCGAACTGTTTTTTTTTTAGATACAAATGTCCCAAAAGTGGATAATACAGAGGTTTGAACCGTGGAACTGCAAAACCACATTTCTGTTTCTCTAGCCTACACCAGACTATTTTCAACAGATATATTTGTGTCTGAACTGTCACAGACACACTTTTTTTTTGGGGGGGGGGGGGACACCAATAGGTTAATAAGACGGGTATTTGTACAGTGTGAAGGAGGAAAAAAAAAAAGAGGATTTAGATGAAAAAAAAGGATTTTTCCTGGCCCCCGAGACCTGGAGCTAAGTCCAGCAATTTCAGCAACAGGAGCACACAGGACTGTAATGCAGCGTTTGCTGGTATAACCACTGCGTCTCCTATACAGCCTGCCTGCCTGATATCTGGGATGGATATTAGTCTTGAGAAGGACTGTTTGTTTGATCTGGCAGCCTTTACAGACCCTACACTAACTATTTCGCAGGATATATCTCTCCCTAAATCAGCAGCGCTGTCTCTACACTGTCTGATCCCAGCCGTCTGTGTCCAAGATGGCGGCGCCCGGTTTTAAAAACTCGAGGTGACGCTGTGCGGCCTGCCAATCAATGTAATGCCCACAAACAACATGGCTGCGGCATTACAGTGACTGGCTGGCAATCCCTGCATGTTCATTGGCTCTGTAAAGAGCGCAAAACATGCAGGGCGGAGACCCGAAAGTAACCCGGAAATGCTCGGTGCTCGCCGAACATCCCGAGTAGTGAGATGCTCGGGCGAGTACCGAGCAGTGTCGAGCATGTTCGCTCAATACTAGTTAAACAGGAACGTAGTCAGTATGAATGGAAGAACAAAGTCTTGACCATGTGTTATTGAGGTTCTATGTACATAGGGAGGTAAAGTGTAACATACCTGGCGGCGTCCTTGCATGGTGGTCCATCTCCCACTGTGCAAGAGGGCGCACTTGATCTCCTGTCCAGAATGTCTCTCTGGCTTCCCTCCATGCTGTCTGTTTGTGTCTGTTTCTGCTGCTTAAGGGCGGCGCCCGATCACTTCCTGCCTTTTGTACCTGCTGTGGGTCACACCCCTTGTGCGTCCTCAGCCTATTGCTGTCTGTCACTTGGTATATAGCTCAGCAGCTCCCTTCTATCCCTGCCTGAGCATAGTGTTTCCTTCAGTGTGTGCTTGCACTCTGAAGGTGCCAGGTCCCGTCTCTTGTCTCCTGCTTTTTGTATCAGTTCCCGTGTCTGAACTGAGTCTTGTATGTCTCCTGCTTTGCGGTATCAGCTCCCGTGTCTGAACTGAGTCCTTTCTGTGTTCTCTTGTCTGTCCTGTCTGAACACGCTCCTAGCCTGTTCCTCCTGCCTTCTAGGGGCCGATTACCTAGACCCGTTCCTGTATCTTGTCTGACCTGTCTGAACTCGCTCCTAGCCTGTTCCTCTCGCCTTCTAGTGGCCGATTTCCTAGACCCGCTCCTGCGTCTGGTCTGTCCTGTCTGAACACGCTCCTTGCCTGTTCGTTCCGCCTCTCTGGGGGCCGTATTCCCAGACCCGCTCCTGTATCCCTCTGCAGTGTCGGTCTCCTCCGTACACTCAGTTCCAGTCTGAACTCTCTCCTGTCCTTTACCTGTTTTGCCTCTATGTCCGTTCCCTTCCTTTTTCTGCAGAGTCTGAACTCGTACCTAACTCCTGCTTGTTGTCTCTGCAAGTACTGTGTGAGTATCTGGCTCTGTCTTTCCCTTCCTGTCTGTTCCGTGTGAACAGAGCCCTGTCCTCCCTGCTCAGCCTTGTCTGCACTCTAGCTGTGCTTGCCTTTACCCCCCTGCCTGCATACCTGCCTGCATACCAGTCGTGCCTGCCTATACCCACCAGTCTGTGTGCCAGCCTACCAGCCTGTTCCTGTATTCCCCTGTGTGGGTCAACAGCCGTGTCCGGGGTCTGTCCTGGAGTAGCACCTGGTCCCTCTGCTCGGTTCCTCCTTGGTGCACTGGCGTCGTATGCCGTCGTGCGACCCTGGTCGGATCGGGTGAATACTTAGTCACGCCCCTCCAGGCATTCACTCTCCGGCACGGTCCAGTGGAATCACTACCAATCACACGCACACGCCGCTTAGCCCGGGCGTGTGCATAACAGCATGCTCAGGCCATGGTTCCCGTTGAGCCCCACGGCCTTCGCTCTTTGAGAAGTTTTTCCAGCGAATACATGCATTAAAATAAATAAATAAATTTTTTTCCCCCTTTAGCTGAGTTCCAGGCGAATTACGCACCCGTCCAGATGGATCTATCAGCTCTCGTTCCTGCGGATCCGCCACGTTACTATGGGGATCCAAGACAGTGTCGTGCATTTGTGGAGCAATGCATGCTACACTTTAAGGCCCACCCTCTCTATTTTCCTTCCGATTGGGCTAAAGTGGCCTTTATGATTGACTACCTAGCGGGTGATGCCTTGAAATGGGTCACCCCCCTATGGGAAGCATGGGATCCTGTCATCCTTGACCTGCAGGCCTTCCTGGTGGCCTTTCGTATGGTCTTCGAGGACCCTAACTCTGAAGCCCCTGCTGAAGCTTCACTTCCCAATATCCCGGAGCAGCCCCGACGGGTAATGTGTGTGGGTAGCGCAATAGTCCTCCAGCCCAATGAGACTACTGCCCACCCAGAATCCTCACAGGGTGACTACGCTTTCCGGAATACTTCTCTCAACCTCAAGAGGCAGTCCAGACGTGCTAGACTTAGAGGCAAGCCGTCACGCCAGGGTCTGTCCTCCCTGAGACCTCCTGACCCCAACCTTGAAGTCCCTACTGAAGCTTCATCTCCCTGTATCCCGGAGAAACCCCAATGGGTAATGTGCGTGGGTAGTGCACCAGTTCTCCTGGCCGAAGAGACTTCTGCCCATCCAGACTCCACACAGGAGAACTTCCTGCACCCGGCATCAGATGCTTCTTTCTCTTTAACCGGTGTGCATGTCCAAGGATGCTCCAAAGCTGTGGTTACCTCAGAGTCTGTGCACCTCTACTACCTGGCGGAGGATCCCCTGTTGCCTCCTGAACCCTCCGGGATACCACTCGATGACAAATGGAGAGAGACTTCTCTACACCCGGTACTCAATACTTTGTCCGCTTCGTCCTGTGAGCCTGACAATGGGTACCCCAAAGTGGTAGTTACCTCCGAGTCTCTACACCCCTCCGACCAGGCGGAGGATCTCCAGTTGTCTCCTGAACCCTTCGGGGTGCTACCTGGTAGCGAAAGGACAGAGACTCTCCTATACTCTGTACCTGATACCTCGCTCGCTTCGTCCAGTGAGTCCAACTTAGTGTACTCCGAAGCAGAGGTTACTCCTGAGTCTCTACACCCCTCCGACCAGGCGGAGGACCTCCAGTTGTGTTCAGAATCCTTCGGGGTGCCACCTGGTGGTGAATGGACAGAGACTTTCCTATATCCTGGATCTGATACCTCGCTTGCTTCGTCCAGTGAGTCCGACCTAGTGTACTCTGAAGCAGAGGTTACCCGTGAGTCTCTACACCCCTCTGACCAGGCGGAGGACCGCCAGCTGTCTCCAGAACCCTTCGGGGTGCCACCTGGTGGTGAATGGACAGAGACTTTCCTATACTCGGTACCCGATACCTCGCCTGCTTCCTCCAGTGAGTCCGACCTAGTGTACTCTGAAGCAGAGGTTACCCGTGAGTCTCTACACCCCTCTGACCAGGCGGAGGACCGCCAGATGTCTCCAGAACCCTTCGGGGTGCCACCTGGTGGTGAATGGACAGAGACTTTCCTATACTCGGTACCCGATACCTCGCCTGCTTCCTCCAGTGAGTCCGACCTAGTGTACTCTGAAGCAGTTGTTTTCTCTGAGCCTCTGCACTCTTCTGACCCGGCGGAGGACCTCCAGTTGTTTCCTGAATCCTCCGGGATACCACCAGATAACAAAGAGACAGTGACTTTTCCTCATTATGTACGTGATAACCCGTCTATTTCTTCCTGTGAGCTTGACAAGATGTACCTCGAAGCAGAGATTACCCTTAAGTCTCTGTCCCCCTCCAACCCAGTGAACGACTGGCCCTCGAATTCCCTGCGGAAGATTCTGGCAGGCCTGAAGAAGAGGGGGCGTAAGGGGGGAGGTACTGTAACATACCTGGCGGCGTCCTTGCATGGTGGTCCATCTCCCACTGTGCAAGAGGGCGCACTTGATCTCCTGTCCAGAATGTCTCTCTGGCTTCCCTCCATGCTGTCTGTTTGTGTCTGTTTCTGCTGCTTAAGGGCGGCGCCCGATCACTTCCTGCCTTTTGTACCTGCTGTGGGTCACACCCCTTGTGCGTCCTCAGCCTATTGCTGTCTGTCACTTGGTATATAGCTCAGCAGCTCCCTTCTATCCCTGCCTGAGCATAGTGTTTCCTTCAGTGTGTGCTTGCACTCTGAAGGTGCCAGGTCCCGTCTCTTGTCTCCTGCTTTTTGTATCAGTTCCCGTGTCTGAACTGAGTCCTGTATGTCTCCTGCTTTGCGGTATCAGCTCCCGTGTCTGAACTGAGTCCTTTCTGTGTTCTCTTGTCTGTCCTGTCTGAACACGCTCCTAGCCTGTTCCTCCTGCCTTCTAGGGGCCGATTACCTAGACCCGTTCCTGTATCTTGTCTGACCTGTCTGAACTCGCTCCTAACCTGTTCCTCTCGCCTTCTAGTGGCCGATTTCCTAGACCCGCTCCTGCGTCTGGTCTGTCCTGTCTGAACACGCTCCTTGCCTGTTCGTTCCGCCTCTCTGGGGGCCGTATTCCCAGACCCGCTCCTGTATCCCTCTGCAGTGTCGGTCTCCTCCGTACACTCAGTTCCAGTCTGAACTCTCTCCTGTCCTTTACCTGTTTTGCCTCTATGTCCGTTCCCTTCCTTTTTCTGCAGAGTCTGAACTCGTACCTAACTCCTGCTTGTTGTCTCTGCAAGTACTGTGTGAGTATCTGGCTCTGTCTTTCCCTTCCTGTCTGTTCCGTGTGAACAGAGCCCTGTCCTCCCTGCTCAGCCTTGTCTGCACTCTAGCTGTGCTTGCCTTTACCCCCCTGCCTGCATACCTGCCTGCATACCAGTCGTGCCTGCCTATACCCACCAGTCTGTGTGCCAGCCTACCAGCCTGTTCCTGTATTCCCCTGTGTGGGTCAACAGCCGTGTCCGGGGTCTGTCCTGGAGTAGCACCTGGTCCCTCTGCTCGGTTCCTCCTTGGTGCACTGGCGTCGTATGCCGTCGTGCGACCCTGGTCGGATCGGGTGAATACTTAGTCACGCCCCTCCAGGCATTCACTCTCCGGCACGGTCCAGTGGAATCACTACCAATCACACGCACACGCCGCTTAGCCCGGGCGTGTGCATAACATAAAGCAGCTGCAAACTTTTCTAAAATGCCAGAGATGTGGTATAATAAAAAAGACTGTAGCACTGTCAATAACAGCAATTTAATGTTTTACTTTATTTTTATTGCTGAGAATAACATTTCCCAACCAAACATATATCCAATTCTTTATCATTAAATCCAAGAGGATAATATAGAGATGTTTGCCTCAAATGGAGGTATTTTTACTGACAGTTAGCAGTCTGTGAACCATGAGCTCACATCGCTGGACTACAAGGCAGGTTACAGAAATAATCTAAAAAGCCTTTGTAATAATATTCCATGTAGTAAATTGACAAGAAATAGCAGTGGAACTACCAAGCACCCTGGTGATGGTTATTTTCATCAATTTGCTGTAAAAGGCATTTTTCATTTCATGTTACACGCTGCCCTATGGGAAGGACCAGGCGCCACTTGAAACATCTATTTTTCCTTTATAGATTTTCCCTTTGGTTTCTGTTTTAATATTACAGTACATGACACAATTGGTGAACCAAAGAACTTGGATTTTTAAGATGTTAAGAAATTTATGGAAAATATGGAAATATCATTTTTGTGTCTCCACTAAAGATCTAATTTGAATAAATGAATGTGTCATTATTATCTATGTTTTAATATGTACGTCTTTGCTTTCTGAATATTGGTACTTTTAAATAAAAATCACATTATCAGCTTTCTCCTTTCACAGTAAATCTGCAGAAATCTTCTTCAGTAATGAGACGGATGAAAAAGTATTTTAGTTATAAAAGAAAAAAATCTTTAGTATAACTACTACAACTGCAAAGAGAATTTCCCATTAAAGGGAATCTGTCATTAGGATCAAACCTCCAAAACCATCTATATGCTCATGAATGTTACTGGAAGCTGAATAAAATGATATATTGATACCTACTATCCGATGTGTTACTGCAGAGAAATTCACTTTTTTTCTTATATTTAACCCCTTTCCGACATGTGCCGTCCATGTTACGGCACATGTCTGGTCTCTCCCTTTGGTGCGTTCTCCAACGATGAGCCCGCAACTTTCCGGGGACACGTCCAGCGGTTGGCTTTCATAGCATGTGAGCATTTCTGCTACACACTGGCGATCTGATCATCGTCTGTGTGTAGCAGAGGCGATCAGACAATCGCAGCTTCTAGTCGAAGCATGTGTAAAGTAAAACAAAATGTTTTTAAAAATATTAAAAAAATAAAAAAAAATATAAAAGTTTAAATCACCTCCCTTTCGCCCCATTCAAAATAAAATAATAAAAAAAAAACACATACACATATTTGGTATCGCCGTGTTCAGAATCGCCCGATCTATCAAAATAAAATAAATATTAATCCGATCGGTAAACGGCGTAACGAGAAAAAAATTCTAAACTCCAGAATGACATTTTTTGGTTGCCGCAACATTGCAATAAAATGCAATAACGGGCGATCAAAACATCGGATCTACCCCAAAATGGTATCAACAAAATCCTCAACTCTGCGCGCAAAAAATAAGTCCTCACCTGGTCCCAGATCCCGAAAAATGGAAACGCTACGGGTCTTGGAAAATGGCGTCATTTTTTTTTTTTTAGCAAACTTTTGATTTTTTTTTCATCACTTAAATAAAAAAAGAACCTATACATGTTTGGTATCACGTACACGATATGGTAAAACCAGTAATGATGTTCAAAAGTACAACTCATCCTGCAAAAAATAAGCCCTCACACGGCCATATTGACCAAAAAATAAAAACGCTATGGCTCTGGGAACAAGGGGAGCACAAAACGAAAATGCAAAGATGGAAAATCCCAGGGTCCTTAAGGGGTTAACCAACTTTGGATTTTTTTTCACCACTTAAATAAAAATGAACCTATACAAGTTTGATATCCACAAACTCATTATGACCTGGGGAATCATAATGGCAGGTCAGTTTTAGCATTTAGTGAACATGGTAAAAAAAAAAATTATAATTGTGGAATTGCACTTTTTTTTGCAATTTCACCACACTTGGAATATTTTTCCCATTTTCCAGTACAAGAGATGGCAAAACCAATGGTGTCGTTCAAAAGTACAACTTGTCCTGCAAGAAATAAGCCCTCACATGGCCATATTGACCGAAAAATACAAAAGTTATGGCTCTGGGAAGAAGAAGAGCAAAAATCAAAAATGGAAAATGACTCGGGGGTAAAGGGGTTAACCCCCTCCTGACTTGCGCCGTATATTTAAGGTGCTGTGGCAGCTACGTTCCCGCAAATCACCATATAAATACTGCTTCAAGATTGCATTGGTTCACACTGAGCGTCGCCACGATCGAGTGCGGGTGTCAGCTGTATATGAGAGCACTTAACCCCTCTGATGCCACTATCAATAGTGACAGCGACATAGAGGGGCATCGCAGAGGCAGTGAGCTCCCTCTCTGCTTCCATCAGCACAATGCAATGGAGATTGCGTTGTGCTGAAGGTCTCATTGACGACACAGCATTTAATCTTAATTATCCATACGTCTAAATTCAGTAGGCCAGGAGAAATACACTATTATGTTTATGTTGACTTTTGAATTTATGTGTTGTTCTTTGGTTGGTCAAGACAGACAGACTTTTATTTGTAAAGGCCTGAATGTTGACACTTAAGTTGATATTTACTGCAACTTATTGTCTGTTATCTCTGGAGGATAGCGACTCAGGGTTATGGAACAATGATGTTTGCTAATATGATAATTGCATATTGAACCAGGCTAGCAATTTTGTTGATCTGCAGAGCAATGAAAGACAAACTATGAAAATTGATTAAATGATCAAACAATGAGACATGAGCCCCTGACACATTCCCCCCTGCCCTGTGAATGATGAGAAAGACCTTTACAAAATCACAGCCAGGAAAGATTCTTAGATTCAGAGTGAATTGCCAGAACAGCAGCTAGGACAACATGGCTAGAGCCAGAGGGACACAGATTTGAAATCTGCAGGACGCTAGCTTAAGGGACTACGGCCCTGGCTGGAGGAATACGGATCTGCTCCATTAACTATCACAGAACCCATGGATACATTTGGGGAAACCAGGTTGGGACAATCAGGTCACCTGGTCCCATGGAGATGTTTGGGATAGCCAGGTTGTGACCCACCAGTCACCTGGCACCCATGGATATGCTCAGAGAAAGCCAAGTTGGGTCCCACCGGTCACCTGGTTCCACTGATATGTTCAGAGAAGCCAGGTTGGGATCTTCGGGTCTCCTGGCCACGTATCTCAATGGACTGTCAGCTTCCTAAGCTTGCCACTACCTCCTCTCTGTGGGTGCCCTCCCAAAGCGGGGTGCCACTGGTTGTGGTAGTTGGCCCTGGAAGCCTCAAAATCGCAGCTGCTCAAATCCCGGTGAGCCAGCGGAAGGGTGAGACTCTGTAATTTTCACCATCTTGTGTATTTGCTGGAACTGTTCTATATGTTTATTGTCCGTTTGGTGGTTCAATACAGTATTGTCTCACTGTTTAACCCTCACTCTGTGTTGTGTGAGTAGTATTATGCCAACGGGAGACCCCCTTGTCTCCACAGTCTTCACAGTGAACCTGGTTTCCAAGATGGCTGCGGGGTCACCCAGTTATGGTGGTCTGTCAGTTCATGCTCAGAGCAGGAGCTGACACGCCTCCTCCCTGCATGTCAGATGCCGATTTAATGATCTGCAATGCAGAAGCATTGCAGAGTATTAGATCAGCGATCTGTCAGTGGAAAGTTGATGTCTAGTGATGAGCGAGCATGCTCGCTACTGCTCGGTGCTCACCCGAGCATCTCACTGCTCGAGATGCTCAGTGCACGTTGAGTATTTCCGGGTTGCTCGGGCGGGAACTCGGGTCCCCTCCCTGCATGTTTGGCGCTCTTTAGTCACTCTGGATCAGACAGTGTAGGGAGAGGTGCTGCTGCGTCAGGGAGAGATTTGATTGTGTATTAGGTAGTGTAGGGAGAAAAACCATACATTACACATATCCATCTTAACAAACAGTCCTTCTGAGGACTAATCCATCTGCAGAGATATCAGGCAGGCAGGGTGTATAGGCAGGCAGTGTATAGAGCAGACTGCAGTGCATATAGCACAGGAGGCTCCATTCCAATTCTGCCTTCTGCTGCTGTCAGATATTTCTATACAAAGGCCCAGGTCTCAGTGGCCAGGAATACTTTTCTTTGGATCTTAATCGTCATTATTTGCTTAAAAAGCAATCCAGAGAACACCATTTTTCTGCGCCATTTGCTTGTTGGCACTGCAGAATTCAGCCAGGTCCTTTCCATATTAGAGCGCTAGAAATCCAGCTATTTAAAACTGTGTTTTCTCCGTCAAACGGAACACATACAGTACAGACCAAAAGTTTGGACACACCTTCTCATTTAAAGATTTTTCTGTATTTTCATGACTATGAAAATTGTACATTCACACTGAATGCATCAAAGCTATGAATTAACACATGTGGAATTATATACTTAACAAAAAAGTGTGAAACAACTGAAAATATGTCTTATATTCTAGGTTCTTCAAAGTAGCCACCTTTTGCTTTGATGACTGCTTTGCACACTCTTGGTATTCTTTTGATGAGCTTCAAGAGGTAATCACCGGAAATGGTCTTCCAACAATCTTGAAGGAGTTCCCAGAGATGCTTAGCACTTGTTGGCCCTTTTGCCTTCACTCTGCGGTCCAGCTCACCCCAAACGATCTCAATTGGGTTCAGGTCTGGTGACTGTGGAGGCCAGATCATCTGGCGTAGCACCGCATCACACTGCCTCTTGGTCAAATAGCCCTTACACAGCCTGGAGGTGTGTTTGGGGTCAGATTAGTTTTGCTTACCGCCGAGATGGACACCCTGCTTCACCAACACTCATGGCAACGTTCCGGAGGGGTTAGGGCAGCGCAGCTTGGAAACCAGGGTAGTAACTACTTATTTATCTTCATCCCACAGGTAGATGAACAGGTAAATGAAGGCAGCTCTACCGCACCCCAACCAGGGGGAAAAGACAATCAGTAAATGTGAATAGCTGTATCAGAGCACCAATAACAGGGCAAAAATTAAATTAAAATGACTAGTTTATTAACACACACAACGCGTTTCGGTGGACAAGGCCACCTTCATCAGGTGTGACAAACAGCAAGCAAATGACCCTTATATACATTTGACCAGGTACACAATTACTTCAGAGGGGCGGAGCCAAATCCATAATACTTAATAGGATATATTGTTATCTAACACTCTATATTTTAAATTATAAAAAATTGCATACAACATGGAACAATATGTGAATATAAAATTACAGTCACCAGAAATAGGTAGGGGAAGAGGGGTAGGAGAGAAACCAAAAGCTCCCCTGCTGTATAGGGTGTTAGATAACAATATATCCAAAAAAATATTATGATTATAGGATTCACAAGTTTTTATACTGTGAATCCTATTTTAGAGAACCCCATTTGTTTCATTAGGTAATAATTTATAAAAATTCTGTTTACTCTAATGGGCATAAATGAACTAAAGGGGTTAATATAGAGGTATTACTCTGTATTTGGCTCCGCCCCTCTGAAGTAATTGTGTACCTGGTCAAATGTATATAAGGATCATTTGCTTGCTGTTTGTCACACCTGATGAAGGTGGCCTTGTTGTGTGTGTTAATAAACTAGTCATTTTAATTTAATTTTTGCCCTGTTATTGGCGCTGTGATACCGCTATTCACATTTACTGGTTGTTTTTTAAAGACTCTGCCGATAACCCCAAAAAGGCCATTTGCAACACCTGCCAGGCCAGCATCAGCAGGGGTGGCAAAACGACCAGCCTGACCACCACCAGCATGATCAGGCACATGGCAGCAAAGCACTCGACTTTGTGAGCCGAACCCCAGGGTCCAGGAACAGTGTCTGCGGGTGGCACCATTGCTTCTTCCGCTGTTGTACATGCAAGCCAATCCCCTGTCCATGGTGCATGCAAAGATGCCTCTTGCCCTGCACCTGTCATTGCACACTCTCAAGTTTCAGCATCAGGAAGCACCTCCATGTCCTTGTCCCAGTGCAGCGTTCAGTTGTCCATAACCCAGTCCTAGGAACGCAAGCGCAAATATGCAGCCAACGTCCCACAGACCACACTACTAAATTCTCACATTTCATGACTGCTTGCACTCGAAATGTTGCCTTTTAGGCTCATGGAGACGGAAGCATTCCGCAACCTGTTTCTCCTGGTGTGCCGTCACCGCATTACACAAGCACGTGTCCCAAAACATTAGCCATGCTCTCAACAACGCAGTTACCAGGAAAGTCTACCTAACCACGGACACGTGGACAAATGCTTGTGGGAGGGACGGTACATCTCGCTGACGGCACACTGGGTTAACATAGTGGATGCCGGGACCCAGTCGGACATTGGGACGGAACACATCCTCCCGACGCCAAGGATTGCGGGCCCTAGGTCAATCAGGGTACCCCCACGGTCTACAGCTCCTGCACCTCATCCTCATCAGCCTCCTACTCCTCTTCAACCTCCATCTCCGAAATGATCACATCAGTCACAAGCTGGAAGCACTGCAGCACTGCCTCGGCCAAGCGGCAACAGGCTGTGCTGAAGCTAATATGCTTAGGTGAAAAACCGCACAATGCTGAAGAGTTGTGGATAGCTCTGAAAGAGCAGGCAGATCTGTGTCTCACACCGCTGAACCTACAGCCAGGCATGGTCGTGTGTGACAAAGGCCGCAACCTGGTGGCGGCTCTGAGGCGAGGCGAGCTCACACACGTACCATGTCTGGCCCATGTGCTTAACCTCATGGTTCAGCAGTTTCTCAAATCCTCCACGGAGCTGCCAGATCTTCTTGTTAAAGTACGCCGCCTGTGTGCCCATTTTAGAAAGCCAGCTACAGCTTCCGCCGCCCTTGCAGTGTCTCAGCAGCATTTGCTGCTTCCAGCTCACAGACTGGTGTGTGATGTCCCCACGCATTGGAACTCTACACTGCAGATGTTGGGAAGGATTTATGAGCAGAAGAGGGCAGTTGTTGAGTACCAGCATCAACAAGGCCGTCGGTATTCAGCTCAGACTCCACACATAAGACCTCATGAGTGGACATGGATGTCAGGCATATGTACCATCCTCCAAAACTTTGAGGACTCCACCAAGATGGTGAGCGACAATGACACCATCCCAATTCTCTGTCTTCTGAAACGCTCTCTACTCACAATCAAAGAGGATGCATTGCAGGGGAAGCACGATGAGATGGAGCAAGGAACCATACAGGGTGATTACACACAGCCAAGCCTCATCTCATCCCATTGTGGATTGGGTGACAATGAGGAAGAGGAGGAGGAGGAGGAGGAAGGACAGGAGCTAGTTTCATGCACTATAGACGGTACTACCTGCACAGCTGTCATACTGTCTGTTCAGCGTGGATGGCAAGAGGACAGAGAGGAGGAGGAGGAGAGCATGGTCAGTCATCCTCTTGGTGAGGACACGGAAGTCTTGCCTGTTAGTAGTCTGGCACGCATGGCTGAGTTTATGTTGCGCTGCCTTTCCCATGACCCTTGCGTTCTCAAAATTTTGGGTTACAGTCATTACTGGTTGGTGACACTTCTAGACCCACGCTACAAGGAGAACTTTATATCTCTTATTCCTGAGGCGGACAGGTCTACAAAAATGGGGCTGTACCAGAAGGCCCTTGTTGTGGAACTATTAAAAAAAATCCCATTTGAAAACGCTGGCGGCAGAGGGCACACTTCGTTGGACAACCAAGGAGTACAGGCGAGAGAGACACAACTTCAATCCAGCAGAGGCAGGGGAACACTGTCAAAGTTCTGGGAGAGCTTTCTCAGACTCTACCATCGCACAGGCCCTGAGGCGCGGGGTACTCTCACAATGAGTGCAAAGTTTGGGAAGATGCTTGCCGACCGTACCAACGTCCTCCGTGATTCCTCTGTGCCTTATAATTATTGGGTATCCAAGCTGGATACGTGGAATGAACTGGCTCTCTATGCCTTTGAGGTCCTGGCCTGCTCTGCCGCCAGCGTTTTATCAGAGCGGGTTTTTAGTGCCGCTGTGAAATTATAACTGAAAAGCGCATCCAACTGTCAACTGAAAATGCTGACAGGCTGACTCTTATAAAAATGAACAAGGGCTGGATTGGGCCAGACTTCTCAATGCCACCGAATGATAGCTGCATAACATAAACTCAAATCCAGTGTCTTTTCTTGGGAGATGTATTCTCATGCACCTTTTCACACCCACACATGGGTATACGCTTCCTGATTTTTTGCTATTTGCTCTTGTCCTCCTCCTTCTCCTCATCCTCCACCACCATATCACCAGGTTGACCGTGGTCCGTGATGCAACACCCACATAATTTTCTTAAAGGGTGTTTATGATGCCTGTAAAAAAAAATTAATACAGCATGTTCATGTATACTCCCCAGGGGTAAATGTTTGTCAGCCCATACACTTAGTGCATGGGCATTACAAGTATAGGAGGCCCTCTCCTTTCTAATGGGAACAGTTTTTTATGAGGCCCTCCTCCACGTCTCTTCCAAGGGTCATTGAAGTGCCTCCAAATATTTGGCAGCCCTTGCATTCACTGCATAGGCCAACACTATGGGAGACTCTCTCCTTTCTAATGGGAATTTGTCGTTACTGTCGCCCTGCTCTATGTGTCTTTAAATTCTTAGTGGGGTTTTTCCTAAAATTGGTCTGCCGTTGGACTCACTGCATACCCTATAACTGTATAGCAGACTCTCTCCTTTCTAATGGGAACATGTCGCACCTTGTTACTGTGGCCCTGCTCCGTGTGTCTTTAAATTCTTAGTGGGGTTTTTCCTAAAATTCGTCAGCTGTTGGATACACTGCATACCCTATAACTGTATAGCAGACTCTCTCCTTTCTAATGGGAATTTGTCGTTACTGTGGCCCTGCTCTATGTGTCTTTAATTTCTTAGTGGGGCTTTTCCTAAATTTGGTCAGCCGTTGGACTCAATGCATACCCTATAACTGTATAGCAGACCCTCTCCTTTCTAATGGGAACATGTCGTACCTTGTTAATGTGACCCTGCTTTATGTGTCTTTAAATTCTTAGTGGGGTTTTTCCTAAAATTCGTCAGCCGTTGGGCTCACTGCATACCCTCTAACTGTATAGCAGACTCTCTCCTTTCTAATGGGAACATGTCGTACCTTGTTACTGTGACCCTGCTCTATGTGTCTTTAAATTCTTAGTGGAGTTTTTCCTAAAATTCGTCAGCCGTTGGACTCACTGCATACCCTATAACTGTATAGCAGACCCTCTCCTTTATAATGGGAACATGTCGTAATTGTTACTGTGGCCCTGCTCTGTGTGTCTTTAAATTCTTAGTGGGGTTTTTCCTAAAATTGGTCAGCCGTTGGACTCACTGCATACCCTATAACTGTTTAGCAGACTCTCTCCTTTCTAAATGGAATTTGTCGTTACTGTGGTCCTGCTTTATGTGTCTTTAAATTCTTAGTGGGGTTTTTCCCAAATGTTGGCAGCCCTTGCAGTCACAGCATGGGCATTACCACTATAGGAGACCAGCTCCTTTATAATGGGAACCTTTTTTTTTACTGAGACCCTCCTCTATGTCTCTTCAAAGGGGTATTGGGTTGCGTCCATATTTTTGGCAGCCCTTGCAGTCACTGGATACGCAATAACTGTATAGGAGACCCACTTGTTAATAATAAGAACAACAAAGCATAGCAGGCTAATGGCTCTCTAACAATAGCGAGGGCCGACTGCTGGCCTTTTAAGAATAGTAAGGGCCGTCTGATGGCCCTATAAAAATAGGCTTTATGACTTTCAGAGTCCTTCCATCATAAATAAAACAGAATGTGTCTGATGGTGTGTCACACACCACATTGTCAGATAAGGTTGTAAAATATTAAAATGACATTTCCCGATGAATGCATTTGTCTTAAAAAATAACGTTAAAAAAACAAAACAATAGATTCTTTCTTTAGTATAAAAAACAGCGTCACCAATTTAACCTCAATGTAATCGCATTGTTCAGCTCATGCACCTCCTCCTCCATCTCCGAAATAACTACATCAGTCACAAGTTGACAGCACTGCAGCACTGGCTTGGCCAATCGGAAACAGACTGTGATGAAGATAACATGTTAATGCTCAATTGACAAACCGCACAGCGCTGCAGAGTTGTTGAAAGCTGTAACACAGCAGCCTGATCTGTGGCTCTCACCGCTGAACATACAGCCAGGCATGGTCATGTGTGACAATGGGCGGAACCTGGTGATGGAGAAATGACAGCTGGGGTAGATACGGTTTCCCTCTATGCCAGTCCTTTCACCGAGCAAAAGAATATGGCTGTGGTGAAATACAACTCCCACTGAGAAGCTGTTTCAGATTGAAAAACATTGTGCCCACCAGAGGATTTGATTGTGAGGGATAACGTTTCTCACCTGCACAAGAGCCCCATAGCAGCTGCAAAGTTAGCGCTATTGACTCGCCCCCTGGGCCATGGGTTACCCGGAACCGGGCCTTCTTGTGTACAGTGCTGATGGGGGTAGTAGTGGCAATCCGATCCCGTGGCTCAGGGTGGTCAGACCAATTGGTGGCAGTCTATTTATAGGGTTTTGAATGTCCGACTACTCCAGCCATGGATTGCGGTCAGGGATGACCGCCGCTGCAAGGCAGACCGCTGAGGCTGGTTTTGGGGTGCAGCAGAGGGATAGGACAACTCCCCACGGGTAGAGTGTAGCCTCAGGGCAGTGTAATAGGATGCTGGGGGTGATGGTGCAGGCGCAGCATAAATAACACAGAGTCCAATGGTGCAGTCCAGGGTTTTTACTCACAGTTGTTATCCATGTCACTGCCCAAGCCGTGCTGCGTCCACCAGGTGAGGGGCTCGGTCAACCCCCAGGCAATTCAGGAGTATGGCACAGGACCCCCTTCTGTCCTTTCTCTGGCCTCTCGTGCCCCACAAGTGACCAAACTTCTGTCCAGCTGCCGCGGATCTTTGCGGGCAAACGTTGGCCCCCGTTTCCCGCTATACTATATGGTGCCTTCCTAGCAGGTTTGGCGGGGGGTCGCACCAATAGATGATCACGACCTCCGGTTCTTGGCTGAGGGATAATTTACCTCCACCAACTTGGGAATCCGGTACCCTTCCACGACCTGACCCTTCACCCAATATCACGTGGGTTTGCAACGGTTACTGTCCGTTCTGCTCTCTCTTAGGGTCCCTTCTGCCTCCTTGTTTCTGGAGCCTTTCTACTCCTCTGTCTCTCCTCTTTCCTTCCTTCTCCTCCTTCACTTCTCCTCTCTGGCCCTGGCCTCTTCTCTAGGCCTGCCTCGTGGAGCTGAGCTCAGGCTGAGCCTCAGCTCCCTGCCAGCTCTCTCTCTCCCTCCTCTGACTGACTGAACTCCCTCCTAAGATGGCCCCCACCTTTTATCTGCTTCTCTGTGTCTGAGCTCAGGTGACCTGCACCCAATGAGCTCCTTCCAATGCTCCAGAAACCATCCCCTTCTGCTCCTACATCACTGGGTTCTCTCCCGCCTCCCCACTCCAGCCAGGGACATGGTCAGTTGTGCCTGCATATATATAAATGGGAGTACCGTCGAGCTGTCCCCCGGAAATGGGGTGAGTGTGTGTATGCAGCTAACTGAGCCCTGGTCCATACTCCATCCTTACCTGGGAGTGAAATATCACACCTCTGGTTGAGGTGCAATACCCCTGTAGCAACCGAACCCTCGGGGTGCTACATTCCCCTCTGGTAAACCACAGCATGTCCTCGGGCTGGAAAAGAGCAAAAACATTTGATTTACAAGACATGCAAAACTTTTTTCAAAACCTTTCACATTAGGAAACGGCCGGCATTATTCAACTTCCCTTTATGGGAAACACTTTCTTTTTACCAGACCTTTTACTACACTTTTAATATTACTGGAACTCTTTTGTCATATATCATATAAAACATTTTCAATACTATGTAACTCTTTTAGCAGCATTTAAAGCTTTTCATATAAAACATTTTAGTAAATTCTCTTCTTCACTGGCCACTGTGCAACTTACGACCAGGTGTCCATTTTTCTATTAAGTGCAAAACTTCAGCAACTTTCAAACATGAGGGACGCTTTGTCCAGAGGTAGCCGTTGCTGTACTTTTATAAAACCAATAGGGGGCGCTTTAAGAAGCGCACCTATTTACAGGGATTGGCCGCTCCCAGTCCTCGGCCGGATGGGAAAGGGGAATGGCTGCTCTCAGTCCTCAGTCAGGTGACTTGGGGGTTAATTTTGAACGGGCAACAGTCCCAACGGGGCAACAAAAACAGTTCCTTGTACACACTTGCTCATCAGTAATGGTATCCTCCTGATGCTCCTCCTTCCTCCTCACCATATTCTTCAGACCCGTCCGGGTCCTCAGCAGTGTGAATCTCTGAGCCCACCCAGGGGATGTTGAGGGCATACCAGCCCCTTGCGCCACGGTGCAGTGGGCCTTGCGGCGAGGCCTGGAGAGGGCCGCTGTTGATGACGCCCGGGATCAGCGGCTCCACCAGGGGGCCCGGGGGCAGGCTGACGCTGGCAGCGTCCGGGACAGGGAGACTCCTCTTACCTGCTCCCGCGACCGCTCCTGTGTCACGCGTCTTTTCCTGGCGCTGGTCGGGGCCCGCGACGGCTGGGGCACTGCCGATGCTGGGCAGCTTAGTCTGCTGCCAGTCCGCCATCTTGCCCTCCATTCCTGATGTCTTCCTCCCCCCTGGTTAACCGTGGCCTACCTTCCGGCGATCCTCTTCTGTAGGCCGCGGCTCCGCTGGTGATGGTCTGCATTGAGGACCTGGCGTCGCGCGCTGCTGACGTCAGCGCTCGCTGGGCTCCTTCCAGGACCTTGTGCGGCGTCAGCGCGTGGGGCGGGGCTTCGGACTTCGTGCGTTTTTGACGTCCACGCCCCTCTTCTTCCCGCGCGGCCTCCCGAAGATGGCGTCCGATGGCGGGAAAATGGCCGCGGATAGCGGGAAACGGCTGCGAATGGCTGGAAACTTCACTCAGGTAAGTACAAAGTCTTTTTCAGGCACGCAATACCCATTTGTGGCGGGTTGGTCACAATCCTGCCGACTACGCCAAAAACTGACTCACCCCCTGGGCCGTGGGGTACCCGGAACCGGGCCTTCTTGTGTACAGTGCTGATGGGGGTAGTAGTGGCAACCCGATCCCGTGGCTCTGGGTGGTCAGACCAAATGGCGGCTGTCTAATTATAGGGTTTTGAATGTCCGACTACGCCACCCATGGATTGCGGTCAGGGATGACCGCCGCTGCAAGGCAGACCGCTAAGGCTGGTGTTGGTGTGCAGCAGAGGGATAGGACAACTCCCCACGGGAAGAGTATAGCCTCAGGGCAGTGTAATAGGATGCTGGGGGTGATGGTGCAGGCGCAGCATAAATAACACAGAGTCCAATGGTGCAGTCCAGGGTTTTTACTCACAGTTGTTATCCATGTTACTGCCCAAGCCGTGCTGCGTCCACCAGGTGAGGGGCTCGGTCAACCCCCAGGCAATTCAGGAGTATGGCACAGGACCCCCTTCTGTCCTTTCTCTGGCCTCTCGTGCCCCACCAGTGACCAAACTTCTGTCCAGCTGCCACGGATCTTTGTGGGCAAACGTTGGCCCCCGTTTCCCGCTATCCTATATGGTGCCTTCCTAGCAGGTTTGGCGGGGGGTCGCACCAATAGATGATCATGACCTCCGGTTCTTGGCTGAGGGATAATTTACCTCCACCAGCTTGGGAATCCGGTACCCTTCCACGACCTGACCCTTCACCCGATATCACGCGGGTTTGCAACGGTTACTGTCCGTTCTGCTCTCTCTTAGGGTCCCTTCTGCCTCCTTGTTTCTGGAGCCTTTCTACTCCTCTGTCTCTCCTCTTTCCTTCCTTCTCCTCCTTCACTTCTCCTCTCTGGCCCTGGCCTCTTCTCTAGGCCTGCCTCGTGGAGCTGAGCTCAGGCTGAGCCTCAGCTCCCTGCCAGCTCTCTCTCTCCCTCCTCTGACTGACTGAACTCCCTCCTAAGATGGCCCCCACCTTTTATCTACTGCTCTGTGTCTGAGCTCAGGTGACCTGCACCCAATGAGCTCCTTCCTATGCTCCAGAAACCGTCCCCTTCTGCTCCTACATCACTGGGTTCTCTCCCCCCTCCCCACTCCAGCCAGGGACATAGTCAGTTGAGCCTGCATATATATAAATGGGAGCACCGTCGAGCTGTCCCCCGGAAATGGGGTGAGTGTGTGTATGCAGCTAACTGAGCCCTGGTCCATACTCCATCCTTACCTGGGAGTGAAATATCACACCTCTGGTTGAGGTGCAATACCCCTGTAACAACCGAACCCTCGGGGTGCTACACTATCATGAACTCTCCTGAGGTAGAAGCCAAGGCACACCAGAGGATTCTCTGGTGGGACCGTTCAACCCTGCCGAGAAGCAGTCCTTGCTAAGAAAAGTGTGTGGGAAGGTTCCCGGACACTCTATTTTTACTGAGGAGGAAACACACGCAAACACGGGGAGAACATACAAAGTCCTTGCAGATGTTGTCCTTGCTGGGATTTGAACCCAGGATTCCAGCGCTGCAAGGCTTCAGTGCTAACCACTGATCCAATGTGCTGCCCTTCACCCTCTAATATCTAACAGGCTGGAGAAACTTGTACTTACTGCCACTCTATCTTCAGCTCCTTTGTGAGAAAATATATTTGGGCAGCCACTCAGTCTACCAAATAAAATTCCTGAGAAGGAAATTGGGGATGGCTTCGCTACTGGTAGTGGGGAGAGTGCTAATACCATGGCGTTGTACCATAGTTTGCTGGAAATATTCCAGGCTGGTAGGAGGCAAGTATATTCTCACAGAAAAGTACCAGCAGTAATGTTCAGGCCACATTTCAAGTGCAAGCAGCTTTAGAAGACTTCCTGGGAGAAATGACACACAGGGTAGATACGGTTTCTCTCTATGCCAGTCCTTTCACCAAGCTAAATACAATTCTCAGCAAAAAAAGTTGTGGACTGACTCCGTACCGTCCCTGACCACATTCACTTGTCCACGTGTTTGTGGTTAGGCGGTCCTTCCCAGTAAGTGCACTGGGGAGGGCACGGGTAATCTTGCAGGACCCTTGCTTTTGGAAGGCGGAGGCGATACCGGGAAATATAGTGGCGGCTGGGGACCGAGTATGGACACCGGCATGAGGTTATGAAAAGCTTCCGCCTCCACGAGCCAAAAGGCCACATTGCAAGCAGCTGTCAAAAATTTGGCAGTATAGTATTGCAGCCTGTGGGTGGGTGGCTGCCTGCATACTTGCACTTGCATTCCAAGGAATGGGGTAGGGACAACTGAACGCTGCAGTGGGGCGAGGATGAGGACGGTGATTGTTGCAAGTCTGCAACAACAGGTGCGTGGCAGGAGGCATCTTCACTTGCGCCAAGGATCACTTATGATGGGCACACTTTTAGGCAGTGATCTGGGAGTCAGAGATGCTTCCAGAGGTCTTCCCCATGCTGTTCTCATGTCTTTTCAGCACTGTATGCATGTGTCTGATGATGTGTCACACACCACATGGCCAGATAAGGTTGTAAAATGTTAAAATGACATTTCCTGGTGAATGAATTTGTCTTGGTTGAAAGCAATGCAAAAGTGCAAAAACGCATCAAAAAAGCTACGTGTGAACATAGCCCAAGTTGTGGAGGAGTATTTTTGGTTTTGGTTATTTATTTTGTCTTATATACAAGTCATTACCCTGGAAAGGATGTTCCTTAACATATTTTCCAGGAAAATCCATTTTGGTTTAGTTTTTGTATGTTTTATTGTGAGTCCGTAAAAGTGGCGTAATACTCTGATCACGTTGTTGACAGCAGTGATCTGGGAGTCAGAGATGCTTCGAAGGGTCTTCCCCATGCTGTTCCCATGTCATTTGAGCACTGTTCCCATCGATTTGGGCAATTTTTAGGCCCTCTGCAGACTGCCGGGGGGAGCCGCCTGAAAAATGCTTGAGTTTCCCATAGACTTTCACTGGGCTCGTTGCTCGGGTCGAACACCCGAGTATTCCAATTTGCTGGACCCGAGCAACGAGTACCCGAGCATTTTAGTGCTCGCTCATCACTATTGATGTCCCATATAGGAACAATGTAAGAAACGTTAAAAAAAGCTCTTAAAAATTATAAAAATATAAAAAAAATCACAAAGTAAAAAACATAAAAAAAGAATATTAATCCAATAAATATATTTATTTGTGTAAAAAAATAAATAAACAAAAAAAGTGCACATATTTGGTATTGCCACATCCGTAACGACCCGACCTATAAAATTGTCCCACTAGTTAACCCCTTGAGTGAACACCGTAAAAAAAATAAATGGAAAACAAGGCAAAAACTATGCTCTATCATCATACTGCCGAACAAAAAATGGAATAAAACATGATTAAAAAGACGAATATAAATAAAAATGGTATTGCTGAAAACATCACCTTGTCCTGCAAAAAATAAGCCACCATACAGCTCCATCAGCGGAAAAATAAAAAAGTTACAGCTCTCAGAATAAAGTGATGCAAAAATAATTATTTTTTCAAAAAACTAGTTTTTATTATGTAAAAGTGCTAAAACATAAAAAAACTATATGAATGTGGTATCACTGTAATCATACTGACCCAATGAATAAAGCTGTCTTATCAATTTTACCACACGCAGAACGGACAAAACAATTACTGAATTGCTAGTTTTTGTTTATTCTGCCTCCCAAAAATCGGAATAGAAAGCGATCAAAAAATGTAATTTGCCTGAAAAAGGTACCAATAAAAATGTCAACTCATCCTGCAAAAAACAAGCCTTCACATGACTCGGCTGAAATATGGAAAAATATAGTTATCAAAATATGGGGATGCAAAAACTTATTACAATAAAAAGCATATTTTAGTGTGTGATAGCAGTCAAACGTAAAAAAAGGATATAAATCTTGTATTGTTGTAATCGCACTGACCTGAAGAATAAAGTTGATTAATCACTTATACCGCACGACGAACGGCGTAAAAAATAAATAAAATCAATTCACCTGCTATTGATTTGTTCTTTCTGGCTCCCAAAGATCACAGTAAGGCTTAGCTCACATTTATCCTGTGCTCTACACTGAGCGCTCACATTGGGGTTTCCATTAAATCTCTAAAATACGTGATTCAGACGGAACCACCAGCGGAAGATTCCATGTAATGAGGCAAATGGAGACACTGTGGACAGGGTCTGGCCTGTGATCCGGCGGTGTCTGTCTTTTTAGGTGTACAAAAAAGTGCAGCCTGCCACAATTTTGTGCACTTCTGAAAAGAAAGACACTGCTGAACAGAGGCCAGATGGAGTCCAGAGTAACTCTGCTGCCTCATTAAGGGAATGGATCCCTCGAGATTTTCATCTGAATCACATCACTCAGAGATTTAGATGGAAACCCCAAAGTAAGTGCTCAGCGTAGAGGGCTGGATAAATGTGATCCAAAATGTTTTGTAAAATGTTCCCAATAAAAGCTTCATCTCAATTCACAATAAAAGCAAGTCCCCACTCAGGTCCGTTAGCTGTCATTGGAAATATATGGGGTTTCCATTTTACTGGTAGCACAAAGGCTCTGGAAAAGCGCTACGGCTCCTTGTCCCCTAAAAGAAATTCAGTAAATTCTGCTCTCCCAAATCCAAATGCCCCCTTCCCTTCTGAGCCCCAGGGTTCCTAAACGACATTAATGTCCACAAGTTTGGCACTTCTGTAGCGATGAGAGCCCGCCTAAATTACGGATGCGTGTGCGTACTGGTCACTACAACGTACTGGTTACTACAACCTACTGGTCACTGTAACGGCAGTTTGCAATTTTCACTCAGCAACATCCACTGCTGTTTGTTTCTGGAAAACATCCATGGAGTCAAAATCGTCATAAAACCTGTAGATAAATTTCCAAAGGGGTATAATTTCCAAAATGGGGTCACTTGAGGGGGGATTCTGCTCTACAAGTACATAGGGGCTCTGTATATGGAGTTCGCAAACTATTCTAGGAAAATCTTCGCTCCAGGAGGCAAGAAGAGGTTCCTCCCTCCCGAGTGCCGCTGTATGGCTAAGCAGTACTGTACAGCCACATATGGGGTATCTCCACATTCAGCAAAAATTGTGTGACAAATTTTGGTGCCATTTTTACCCATTTTCCAGTGTGAAAATGTAAAACTGGGGGCTAAAACAACATTTTGGTGGCAAAACTGTACTGCACCCGTAGATGAATACATTGAGAGGTGTAGTTTGTAAAACGAGGTCACTTATGGGAGGTTCTGCTGTTCTGACACCTCAGGTACTTGCCCAGTGGGTCATGTTGATCCAGGTGTAGTGTGTCTATGTCTGCGCCGCTGATGGAAATCCTAGGACATCGGAAGATTTCTTAAAAGAATATGTTTATTTGTACAGGTTTTACAGTCAACACATTTCAAAGTCACTCAGGACCTCTTCCTCAGGACAAAACTGACTTCAAAACGCGTTGACTGTAAAACCTGTGCAAATAAATGTTTTCTTTTAAGAAATCTTCCGATATCCTAGGATTTACATCAGCAGCACAGACATAGACACACCACACCTGGATCAACAAACGCCTTGGTCTCTTCGACCCGTGTCCTGCAGCAGCTGTTTCATACGAAAAAAAATCTTGCATATGTGCAACTACATCAGGTGAGCGAAATACTCCCCTATTCCTACTCTATTGTATTACCGTATAAGACCCTATTTTGTGTTCTTTTGCTTCCCAGTATTTTCCATTATCCCAGTGGGTCATGGCACCCTCAAACCAGTCCAGCAAAATATGAACTCCAATATGGCGCTTCTTCGGTTCTGAGCATTGCACTGTGCCTCAAAAGTAGTTTTTGACCACATATGGGGTATCGGCGTACTCTGGGGTCCAATTTCACCTGCTATCCTTGTGAAATGAAAAAAATCGAGGTTAAAACAACATTTTTGGGGGAAAAATATTTTTTTTTCATTTTCACAGGTTGTAAAATTCAATGAAGCACCTGTGGATTCAAGGTGCTCATTACACATCTAGATAAATTACTTGGGATGTATAGTTTTCAAAATGGGGTCACTTGTGGGAAGTTTCCACTCTTTAGGCACATCAGGGGCTCTCCAAACGCAACATGGCATCTCCTAATGATTCCAGCAAATTTTGCATTCAAAAAGCCAAATGGCACTCTTTCCCTTCCGAGCCCTGTCATGTGCCAAAACAGTAGTTTTCCTCCACGTATTGGGTATTGGCGGACTCAGGAGAAATTTCCCAACATATTTTTGGGGTTCATTTTTTCCTGTTAGCCTTGTGAAAATAAAAAATGTGAGTCTAAAGTAACATTTTTCTGAAAAAAAGTTAAATGTTAATTTTTTCTTTCCACATTCCATTAATTCCTGTGTAACACCTGAAGTGTTAATAAACTTCTTCAGTATGGTTTTGAGCACCTTGGGGGGGTGCAGTTTTTAAAACGGTGTCGCTTTTGGGTATTTTCTGTCATATAGGCCCCTCAAAGTCACTTCAAATGTGATATGGTCCATAAAAAAATGGTTTTGTAAATTTTGTTGTAAAAATGTGAAATCGCTTGTCAACTTTTAATCCTTCTTACTTCCTAACAAAAAATATTCTGTTTCAAAAATTGAACTGATGTAAAGTATATATGTGGGAAATGTTATTTATTAACTATTTTGTGTGACAAATCTCTGTAATTTAAGGGCATAAAAATTAAAAGTTTAAACATTTTCTACATTGTCACCAAATTTCAGATTTTTTCAAAAATAAACACAAGTCATATCGAAGAAGTTATACCATGATAAAGAAGTACAATATGTCTACAATATGTCACGAGAAAACAATCTCAGAATCTGTGTGATCCGGTGAAGCATTCCAGAGTTATTACCTAATAAAGTGACACTGGTAAGAATTGAAAAAATTGGCCTGGTCAGGAAGGTGAAAACAGGCTCGGAGGTGAAAGGGTGAAAGAAGAACTCCTATTTTATAAGTTTTTATGCTCTTAATATATTGCAGTCACGTGGAAAACAATGTCTATAGGAAAAGCAAATCCCGGCACTCACGTGTTGATGATTAGTTTGTTTATTCCACAACTCACAAAAAGACGTTTCAGCCTGTCCAAGGCTTTTTTCAACTGAAAAAAGCCTTGGACAGGCAGAAACGTCTTTTTGTGAGTTGTGGAATAAACAAACTAATCATCAACACGTGAGTGCTGGGATTTGCTTTTCCTATAATATTTTATAGCACTGTGTACTTACAATTGCTCTATTTGCCCTTCTACCCAATTAGTACATCTCTTTTCCATTAGGTCTTTGAAGTCTCTTTACCCTGGATGAGTCATTCTTCTCTTCAACTCCTGACCCAGCAGCTCCACTCCTCCCCTACCAGGGACTTTGCAGTGATGATGACTCATGCTGGGAAAAGAGACTTCCTGTTTCTACATAGAGCTTAGAAGGATTCAGCTAGCCTGTTTTAAATCATGTGATGTCAAAGACATAATGGAAATATAAAATAATTACTGTATTTTTCGGATTATAAGACACATTTTTTGTCCCTAAAATTTGGGAGAAAAATGTGGGTGTGTCTTATAATCCGAATGTAGCTTACTGGCTGCCGTAGAGGTCACAGGAGGCAGGGTCACTGCTGCAGGAGGCCGGTGGCGGCAGAAGTGGGGTGGTGCGAGATTGCGGGACCTTGGCTTTCATAAAATGTGAGCGAAGTCCCCTTCCCATTGATCTCCCTGCCATGGGCTTCAGGAAAATGGCCAATCTGCAAATGTGTATGCAGCCTCGCACCACGAGAACACTCCCTCCTCCCAGCACGGGACCCCCACTCCTGCTTCCATCGACCTCCTGCAGCAGCGACCCTGCGTCCTATGACCCCGCTCCATGCAGCTTCCCCCTTTAAGCTACCATAATATCAGACTATAAGACGCACCATCATTTTATTTAAAAAAATTATCCTATTTTGCTCCCCAAAATTTGGGATGCGTTTTAAAGTCCAAGGCATTTTATATCCGCAACAATATGGTAACTGTTAACAACCAAAAACCCATTAATATATTGGCTGTGGGCCAACAGCATCGTGCATAAGTACTGTGACCCACCAACAAAAGACCACTCTGGAAGATATCTTATGAACAAGGAGAAACTGGAATATATTGGTACAGATTATCACAAAGTATTTTATTTAGGAAACACATTAAAACATGTAATTTAAAAAATTATGAACTGGACAGACAGACAAAATGAACAACCATGGGCAATAGTTCATCAAGCTTCATAGGCAACATGACTGTACGGTGAAAACATGAACATGTAAACCTCAGAGGAAGCCATTAGGTGAAATATATTGGGAGATGTTTTAAAAATACCATAGAGTAAGGAGTATCTGCATAGTTAATATAAATAGAGTATATGTTATGTAAAGTGCCAAGTGGCGATCCTATGTATAAGTATGGCCAATCTTACCCAGATAAAGACTGAGAGCCCATGCTGGCCGGAAAATCGGGTACAGAGTAGTCCCCAGTGGTCCCTGACAAGGGTTTCGCGTAGTTATAATGTTGCTTTTTCAAGGCGAGGTTGTGTGTATGAGGCCCCACAGGACCTTGCAGTACCTATAGAAACTAGCCACATGGTTTCCCACGTGCCTATTCGCGCTGACTATTCGTCGCACGCGGACCATGCCGGCCACATCACCCGACCTCCCCAGCCATCAAGTCCTGGCTCACGCATGTGCGGGAGCGTGGAAGGGTTTCCATGGCTCCCAGTCATGCGCGGTGGACATAAAGATGCCAGCCAGCAGAAGTGTGAACAAAGGGAAAATAAAATTGGTAAAGAACACAACAAACATACATAAAAACCCAATTTAAAAATGGAGAAGGTATGGAGGGGTCACTCAAAGGCTCGCTGACCAAAATGAATGAGGAGGAGAGTGAGTCACCATCATCTACAGAAAGGAGGCGAAGCTGAGACATTCATTCAGCCCATTGGGTTAAATAGTATTGAGTGTTACAATCCATTAGGCTTCCTGTTGGGCCTGGAGTTTTTTAATGTTTCCTCCCCTAATTGCCGTGTGGATCATGTTGATACCCTTCAGGTGCGTCAGACTATAAGACGCATCACCATTTTTTTTTTTAAATTATCTTATTTTCGTCCCCAAAACTTGGGGTGCGTCTTATGGTCCGGTGCATTTTATATTCTGCACAATGAGGTAACTGTGTAAAAGGTCAAAATGGGCAATTTTAATACACAGTGCTATATAATATGATGACTGTGACTTATTAAGAGCATAAAAATTGTGATGGGAGAGCTAATTTAAATGAGCTAATCAGGATTATGGGACAGACACAGAACTACATGAAAATTTGCCTCCAGAGCTGCATACAGACGTCTTAGAAGGGTTGATTCTACTGATTCTCTTTAACTCATCTTCGTTTGCTTTAAAGACAATTGAGAACTTCTATTTTCGGAACACACGGTGATCTCATGAAGGTAAATGTTAACTGTTTCAGGACTCGGGTATTTTACCCATGTGATTAAACCAACTTGCAGTTTAAATTATCTAAACCAATACTTAGTTTATTACAATAAAAGGCTAGGTTTAGGTTACAGTCCTGATGTGAAATTGCATAATATGCTCATAAATTTTCATTACCCAAACATTCACAAAAGTAAGTGTCCAAGAGACATAACTTTTTTATTTTTCCATCCCCATAGCGGTGTGATGGCTTGTTTTTTACTTTTGAAGACACCATTCATTTTATCATTTGATGTATTGGAAAGTGGGAAAAAAAATGTAAAGTGGGGCGAAAAAGCAAAAAAGTGCAATTCTTCAATTGTTTTTTTTTTCATTTACAGTGTTGATTTTACAACAAAATTGACCTGGCTATATGATTCTACAGGACAGTACGAGTAAGCAGACATCAAACATGTATAGTTTTTGTTTTATTTAAGTAGTAAAAAAAAATTCAGAAATTTGTACAAAAATAATTTTGGAGTTACCATATTCCAAGAGTCATAACATTTTAATTTTTGGGTTATATGGCTGGGCGAGGGCTTGCTTTTGCGCCCTGTGATGATATTTTTGTTGATAACATTTTGGGGTAGATACGATGTTTTGGTCGCCTGTTATTACAATTTTTTCTGTTGTTGCAGCAGCTGAAAAACTGCAATTTTAGCGTTCTGATTTTTTTTGGACGCTACGCCATTTACCAATTGGATTAATTTATTTCAGATTTTGATAGATTGTACTTTTACAAACACGGCAATATGTGTATTTTTTATTTCTTCATTTTTAATGGGGGAAGTGATATGAACTTTTATTTTTTTATTTTTTCATATTTTTTAAAACATGTTTTTTTCACTTGTTGCTGTATTTGTCACTCCCATTTGTGGACTTGAAGCTGCGATTGTCTGATCGTTTGTGCTAAAGCATTGCTGTATATAGGAAAAATCACAGTCTCCTATGAACGCAAGCCATGGGTTGGTTTTCACAGGAGTGCCGTAATGACAGACACAGGGGTCTTCAGCAGACCCCTGGCTGTCATGGCAACACATCGATGTCCCACGATTACGTCGCGGAAGTGCTGATGAGAGGATAGAACGACACGCGCCCCAGTTGGCACGCATATAATACGACTGTCACAGATTGGCAGTGGCATTTAATAGGTTAACAGCAGCGTAAATATCTGGGGCAAGTTGAAAGTAGGTGTATGAAGCGGGCTTACAGGGTGTAAAACATTTGTTTCACTAATCTAATTTTCCATCCATACACATCCACACTAATACAACTGATGCAGTTGCTTACTTTTTAGTCATGAACCTGTCTGGAACATCTTATTACATTAATTTTGGGGAAAGGGTTAAATTTTGTTGAAAAAAATGTACAAAAATAATGTATTTGCACAGTTAACTGTCTACATTTTTCTATTTTTTTCCCACCTGTTTTACTAGTCCAATTGTACAACTGTACATGCCACACCAAATCCTTACTATTACCACCAAGTAGAACAGTAAATAATATATATCACGTTTTTATCAAGTTTGAATTTAATCTTGATTATGTCAATTTAACAAACACAACAGCAAAAAGATCCCATGAAAAATCCCTTAAAAACCTGTTAAAACACGGAAAACTAGAGCAGTGTGGTTACAGATCAGTAAAGCATATTAGTGTCCCATTGTCACGGGTGTGTCAGAGGTGACAGACAGTTGCCCTGCAGTGGTTTGCAGGAGATCTCCACGTTTGGCAATGCAGACAGCTGCCTAGATAGAAGGCTGTGTTTAGGACCAAGCGACTACCTCCCTTTAGTCTGGGTGTATATATACCTGGTGTGTCTAGGTGGGCGTCGCCGGTTATACTCATTTCTAATTGGAACTTGGCTGAAGCAGCATCACGTCCTCTCTGGAGTCTTGAGGCCGTGCGCCCTGTTGGTGTTCTTCTAAAGCTAAGTTGTTATTCCCCTGTGTTGTCTTCCCCTTTTGTCTTTAGAGTGCTAGCGGAGTTTGACTAGTGCTCATCTCCTTCCACCCCCACCTATAGCCTTACGTCAGGGAGAGTAAGGCGAGGCACGTGATCGGCGACAGCTGTGGAGGCTGTATAGGGATGTCAGGGGGAGACACGGTGATGCTAGTCCAGATTAGGAGGTCACCGCTTCCCCCTTTCACTAGTGTCGGGGCTCCCTTTCCCCTCTGTGTTGCACTCACACCTGGTGTGACTCTTTGTGTTGCACTCATACCTGGCGTGACATTATAACCGGCCAAGCATGTTTTGGAAAAAAAAAAAACGACACAAGATTGACTTTTTTTTTTTTTCTTTGTGTGTTCTTGGGCGTGCACAATTTTTTTTCATTACTCCCTTTAGTATGGGATCAGTTGCAGAGCTCGGACTTGCGCTTACTTGTGAAAAAAATAGAAATTTGGTGAACATTTTTAAAATTTTGCAATTTTCAAACTTTGAATTTTCATGCCCTTAAATCAGAGAGATATGTCACATAAAATAACAAATTAACAAATAACATTTCCCACATGTCTACTTTACATCAGCACAATTTTGGAACCAAAATTAGTTTTTGTTAGGAAGTTATAAGGGTTAAAAGTTGACCAGCGACTTCTCATTTTTCCAACAATATTTACAAAACTATTTTTTAGGGACCACATCACATTTGAAGTGACTTTGAGAGATCTATATGACAGAAAATACCCAAAAGTGACACCATTCTAAAAACTGCACCCCTCAAGGTGCTCAAAACCATATTCAAGAAGTTTATTAAACCCTTCTCGTGCTTCACAGGACTGAAGCAACGTGGAAGGAAAAAATGAATATTTAACTTTTTTTTACGAAATGTTTACTTCAGGCCCAATTTTTTTTTATTTTCACAAGGGTAACAGGAGAAAATGGACTGCAATATGTGTTGTGCAATTCCTCCTGAGTAAGCCGATACCCCATATGTGGAGGAAAACCACTGTTTGGGTTTCACGGCAGGGTTCGGAAGGAAAGAAGCACCATGTCGCGTTTGGGGAGCCTAAACAGTGGAAATAACGCGCCCACTGGGCCTGTGTTGTGCAGGGGAACCCGGAACCGGACCTGTTGTAGAATGCTGGGGGTTGTAGTCTCCGTGTGGCGGTGACCAGGTCCATGCCCAGGGTGGTCAAACCAGTGGCAGTCTTAATGTATAGCAAATGTCCGACTACGCCACCCGTGGATTGCGGTCAGTGGGGACCGCCGCTGCGCTGCAGACCGCTGAGGCTGATGCTGTTTGCGCAGCCGAGTATGGGATAACTCCCCAAGGGAGAAGTATGGCCTCAGGGCAGCTAATGTGAGAGATGATGGGAGTGATGGTGTGAGGGTCCCAGTGCTAATGGTGCTGGTGCGGCAAGGAATCACAGAGACGTGAGGTGCAGTTCAGGGTCTTTACTGATGGTACAAGGCAGACCCTCCCTACTGGCTAGTATAAGGGGCCTGGTCAGTCTGCGAGCAAGCAGGAGTTCCCCTGGCCAGGTGGAGTTGTAGGCCTCCCCATTTATCTGCACTCTTCCTGGTTACCTTGCTGTTAGCGGTTACAAGTAGCCCACGTCCCTGAGTATACCATGTGGTGCTCACCCGTATGGCTGGTGACTTGGGGCCTTCTGTTAGCCTCCGCTCCTGGATGGCGGCGCTGGTCCCTTCTTTGTGACTGAGCCTCCGGGCTTCTATGGCCAGAGGACCTGGAATCCCCTGCCGGTTGGTTTCTGCTGCTGGGCATATATCAGTCCCCACAGCCTCGGACTCCTGTGTCCGGTTTTAGTAACTTCAGCCAGGGCGAGCTATATCTCTGCTCACAGCCCCTGGCCTTCTGCCTCTGCTCCTACAGAGCTCCTAGTTCTTCCTTTCCCTGTGTCTGGAACTTCACTCCAGGCTCTGACTGACTTAATCCCGCCCCAGACCCAGTTTATAAGGGCAGATTCCTCCCCTCCCAGGTCTGGGCGGACCGTGTTGCATGTTTAGGGATCCCGACCAGAGAAACCTCCCACTTGCTCTCAGACATAATATCTCTATTACTGTGGCAACCAGACCCCTGGGGTGTCACATTCCCCCCTAGTAAATTTTAGTACTCCGGGACTAAACACATTTTTAAAGAAACATAAATACAAGGTATAACAATAATACAATAACATATTCACAAGAAACTTTAGTCTGTAGAGGTCACGGCGTATCCGTAACCGGGTGTCCATATCACCCAAGGTGAAGTTTGTAAAGCAAGGGGGTGTCCATGTCACCCAAGGTGAAACTTTAAGCGAAGTAGGGGACCTGTCCAAAGCAAACCCCTTGCGTTGGCCTTGGGCGTGGCTGCAAGGGTAGACTAACTACTTTGGGCCGCAAGGAGGCCACGCCAGACAGGTTTTCTCTTCCGCGGCCGTCTTCGCAAAAGGCACCAAGGTGCAACTATCTACAAAACTGTTCCGGTTATCCAGCGTCCATAACCTGTTAGTCCAAATAAATCTGCAGGGTAACTGAGAAACATAATTAATAACAGGCAACAAACATAAACCATAAACAGTTAGCAGATAAATTCACAGTGCATTAGTTTAGATTCTCCAGCGAGCGGGCATCTGACCTCTAGTGACTCTAGTGGACCTACGGAGCTCACTAACTGGTTCTGCACTACAGGGTGTAGGGAAGGTTGTAGGTAAGCTGGGCAGCTGTCTGCGCACTCTTCGGCTCACTAGGGGCACGGCAGGCTCACTACTAGCAGAGGGTTGATCCTCCTGTACTGCTGGTGTGTACTCTTCTGCCTCTTGGGCCGGCTGCTCTTCCATCTCTACCGGTTCCTCTTTAGGCACTTGTGGGGCTGGCTGGAGAAAGGTGAGGACAGGTACCACGACAGCGCCGTTTACTTGTGTCCAAGACTGGGGGAAGTCTCCGAGTACGGTACTGATCATTTCTTCCCTTTCCTCTGCGGGTTGAGGGTTTCCTTGATCTTCTTCAGGGCTTTGCAGCTGCTCGGGACACTTCTTCAGGTGGTCTCTGGAGACAATGGCTGTGGTTTCTCCTCCATCCTTACTGATTACGCAGATTTTTGGGTTCTCATGGCTTGATGGCAGTACGGTGTACGGGTCCTTCTACCACTGGTCGTCCAACTTGTGGAGCCGCCTCTTCCTCTTCAAGACCTGCTCTCCAGGTACCAGGGGAACAGCGGGAGCATACTGGTTATAAGCCTTCTCTTGCCTTTCTCTAGCTTGAGACAGACTTCGCTCGACGCTCTCCTGTACTTTCCGATACTGCTGCTGCCGTTCTGTATCCCAGTCTGCCTCTGGCGAGGTGTCCTCAGGCGTCAGGACTCCCATATCCAGGTCCAGGGGCGGACGCAGACTGTAGTGGGCCCCTGTGCAAGAAATTTTGGGGGGCCCCCCCTGCCCTTCATAAGGCAACAAAGTTATGTAAACATAACCCCCCATGTGCATCTCTCACCCCCCCATGTGCAGCTCTCATCCCACCCATGTGCAGCTCTCACCCCCCGTGCATCTCTCATCCCCACCATGTGCATCTCTCATCCCCCCATGTGCATCTCTCATCCCCCCCATGTGCATCTCTCATCCCCCCCATGTGCATCTCTCACCCCCCATGTGCATCTCTCACCCCCCCATGTGCATCTCTCACCCCCCCATGTGCATCTCTCACCCCCCCATGTGCATCTCTCACCCCCCCATGTGCATCTCTCACCCCCCCCATGTGCATCTCTCACCCCCCATGTGCATCTCTCACCCCCCCATGTGCATCTCTCATCCCCCCCCATGTGCATCTCTCATCCCCCCCGTGCATCTCTGATTCCCCCCACTCCTAGTTAATTAATTGTATTTAAAAAAAATAAAACTTGTTATACTTACCCCCATGCAATCCCTGCAGAATCCTGGCGCTCGTCCACGTCGCTGCCACCAGGTTCTCCTGACGTTCGGCCATGTGACGGCGCCACATACATAGCCATCAGCTTTTGTTTTGGCCAAAAGATTTTTAAAGCCGCCACCACGATAAGGTAGACTCTTCTGGACGGGCCCTACTCTAACCTATTAAAATTTTCTTAAAATATCCAATACTCTTTTTAGATATATTTTTATTTAGTTTTCTTTAAGGGAATGTGTCATATACATTTTTTTTTTAAATGACCAATAATACCACATACAGGGAATACCGCCACACCATGACCAGACCACATATTACCACAACATAGTGACCGAATAATACCACACAGAAGGGAGAAAAACTGCCACACCATGACCAGACCACATATTACCACTACATTACTAATATTACCACCACATTACTAATATTACCATAAGTGTCATTATACACGGGAGCTCTATACATGGTATGTATAACGTAAGTGTCCAGGTAATCTAGTGATCACCAGTGAAATTATACACAGGAGCTCTGTATATAGTGTCAGTGTACAGGTAATACAGTGACATTATACACAGGAGCTCTGTATATAGTGTACAGGTAATACAGTGATCATCAGTGACATTATACACAGGAGCTCTGTATATAGTGTCAGTGTACAGGTAATACAGGGATCACCAGTGACATTATACACAGGAGCTCTGTATATAGTGTCAGTGTACAGGTAATACAGTGATCACCAGTGAAATTATACACAGGAGCTCTGTATATAGTGTCAGTGTACAGGTAATACAGTGATCACCAGTGACATTATACACAGGAGCTCTGTATATAGTGTCAGTGTACAGGTAATACAGTGATCACCAGTGACATTATACACAGTGTACATGTAATAGACTGACTCACCGGTGACGTCTCTAGGTGAAGTCCTTCATCTTCGCTTTTCTCCTTCATCCAGCACAGACCGCCATCACGTCTTCCAGCCAGGACTCGTCTCTGCATAAAATAACACAGTTATCTAGAGCACATTCCCCAACTTCTACATTACGCAGCTGAATACAGACGTGCATCCACCATCAATATATGGTTAGTTATTAGGCAACCTACCATTCCAAATATAAATTGTAATCCACCACTGTGCCCCCATTAACTGTAAATAGGCACTTAATATATAATTTAATTAGAACCTCTACTCTTTCCGCCAATTTGTTACCAGTCACACTCCTGCATCCGCAACGCCCCCTACTCTATACTTCCTGCTCCCCGCATTCAATATTGACATGCACCCCCTGCCCCAATTCATTATATCATGTCCGTGCTCTCCCCACCCCATCATCATTTATCATTTACTCTCCCCCACCCCACATTCGTTATGTGCAGCTCATTATCCCCCTACTCCCAATTCCCCCATGTGCAGCTCTCAAACCCCCCCATGTGCAGCTCTCATCCCCCTCCATGTGCCCCTCTCTCACCCCCTCCCCCCCACATGTGCCCCTCTCTCATCCCCCTCCCCCACATGTGCCCCTCTCTCATCCCCCTCCCCCACATGTGCCCCTCTCTCATCCCCCTCCCCCACATGTGCCCCTCTCTCATCCCCCTCCCCCACATGTGCCCCTCTCTCACCCCCCTCCACCACATGTGCACCTCTCTCATCTCCCCTCCACCACATGTGCACCTCTCTCATCTCCCCCCACATGTGCATCTCCCATCTCCCCCCCCCACACATGTGCATCTCCCATCTCCCCCCCACACATGTGCATCTCCCATCTCCCCCACACATGTGCATCTCCCATCTCCCCCACACATGTGCATCTCCCATCTCCCCCCCCCACACACGTGCATCTCCCATCTCCCCCCCCCACACACATGTGCATCTCCCACCCCCCCCCCACATGTGCATCTCCCATCCCCCCCCACATGTGCATCTCCCATCCCCCCCACACACACATGTGCATCTCCCATCTCCCCCCCCTACACACATGTGCATCTCCCATCTCCCCCCCCCACACACATGTGCATCTCCCATCTCCCCCCCCACATACATGTGCATCTCCCATCTCCCCCCCACACACATGTGCATCTCCCATCTCCCCCCCCACACACGTGCATCTCCCATCTCCCCCCCCCACACACATGTGCATCTCCCATCTCCCCCCCCACACACATGTGCATCTCCCATCTCCCCCCCACACACACACATGTGCATCTCCCATCTCCCCCCCCCACACACATGTGCATCTCCCATCTCCCCCCCCACACACACATACACACACACACACACACACACACACACACACACACACACACACACACACATGTGCTTCTCCCATCTCTCCACTCCTAGTTAATTGTATTTTAAAAAAAATAAAACTTGTTATACTTACCCCCATGCGATCCCTGCAGAATCCTGGCGCTCGTCCAAATCGCTGACAGCAGGTTCTCCTGACTTCCGGCCATGTGACGGCACCGTCACATGACCGGAAGTCAGGGGAATCATGAAGGCGCTGCTGCAACAGCGCAGCTCAGCGCTGAAATGTCCCGGACCCGGCGCATAGCATGGGGCCGGGGGCCCCATGAGGAGAGAGACGCACAAGAGGGGGGCCCCCGAGGGGGCCCCTACCGGCCGGGCCCCATACTAGAGTCAGGGCAGTCATGCCCTGATGGCGGCCCTGCTGGAGGCTGGAGGGGCCCCCTCTCCCTCGGGGCCCCCGTTCAATGAACCGGCTGCACGGGCGGTAGTTCCGCCCCTGTCCAGGTCAATAGGCAGCTTACCAGGTCTTGCTCTCATTAGGTAAGCCGGGGTACAGTTGGTGGAACCTACAGGGATGTGGTTATACAGGTCCACCAGATCGGGCAGTTTCTCAGGCCACAGACTGCGTTCTTCCAGGGGCAGTGTTTTTAGCAGATCTATCACCACCTGGTTCATCTTCTCGCAGAGTTCATTGTTTTGAGGGTGATAGGGCGTTGTTCTTATCTTCTTGCAGCCATACAGGTTGCAGAACTCCTGGAAGACCTCCGCTTCAAAGGCTGGTCCTTGGTCTGTCAGCACTTGGTCCGGGTACCCGTGTGGACGGCAGAAGTGCTGCTGGAAGGCTCTAGCCGCTGTTTGAGCCGTTAAGTCCTTGACCGGGACCACCACCAGGAACCGGGAGTAATGATCCACGATCGTGAGGGCGTAGACATACCCAGATCTGCTTGGAGCCAGTTTCACATGGTCCAGGGCTACCAGTTCCAGTGGCTGTCTGGTGATGATGGGCTGCAGGGGAGTCTTCTGGCTGGCACGGTCTTTTCTTCTCAGGTGGCACGGGCCACAGTCTCTGCACCACCTCTCGATGGCTCCTCTCATGCCTACCCAGTAGAACCGTTCACGCAACAAGAACTCCAGCTTCTTCCATCCGAAGTGTCCTGCTCCATTGTGGTATGCCTCCAGAACCATAGCCGCGTCTCGTCTTGGGACCACTACCTGCCAGGTCAACTCATGTGTTCGAGAGTTAACCATTCTCCGGCACAGCTTCTCCCTGTAGAGGAACAGTTTACTTTTCTCCTTCCACAGTTGCTTGGTCTCCTCCGGAGCGTCTGGGTCAAGACTGGCATCGGCCTGGGTCAGCATTTCCTTCACCAAACGGACTGCGGGATCACTGTCTTGCGTCTCCGCCCAGTTGTAGTGGGGCAAGGGATTGAACGTCACGGAGCGCCTGTCCTTCACACGGTGGGAATACAGGGTAATCCCATGACGGTGGAACGCAGGGAGCTCAACTTCTTCCAGATCTTCTGAATCTTCCCCTACGTCCGGTAAGTTCGGCATTCTAGACAGGGCATCCGCGTTGGCATTTGAGCGTCCTGCCCGGTATTTGATGGTGAATTCAAAATTGGACAGGCGGGCCATCCATCTCGGTTCCAGGGCACCGAGCCTTGCAGTGTCCAGGTGTGTCAACGGGTTGTTATCCGTGTACACGGTGAATTTGGAGGAGGCAAGGTAATGCTTGAAACGTTCGGTCACTGCCCACACTACTGCCAGGAACTCCAGCTTGAATGAGCTATTGTAACGGGTCCAGGAGGCGGAACCTCTGAGCTACTATACAAGGGGGCGGCCCTTGTAAGGGAGCGGGTGGCAGTCTCTGGATGAATGGACAGGGAGATACGGCAAGTGATCAGGGCAGTCTCTGGGTGAACGGACAGGGAGATACGGCAAGTGATCAGGGCAGTCTCTGGGTAAGGGGTAGGTACGACCTGTGATGGCAGAGCCTCCGGGTAGGCTAGCAGGCAGATGGTAGATGGGTGCTCCCAGGTGAGCAAGCGAGAGTCTCTGGAATAGCAGGTGGTCACGGCACGTGACGGCGGAGCCTCCGGGCTGGCAGGCAGGCAGGTAACGGAGAAGCGCTCCCAGGTGAGCGGGCAAGAGTCTCTGGAATAGCTGGTGGTCACCGCACGTGACAACGGGACCTCCGGGCTGGCAAGCAGGCAGGTAACGGAGATGCGCTCCCAGGTGAGCGGGCAAGAGTCTCTGAGATAGCTGGTGGTCACAGCACGTGACAACGGAGCCTCCGGGCTGGCAAGCAGGCAGGTAACGGAGATGCGCTCCCAGGTGAGCGGGCAAGAGTCTCTGAGATAGCTGGTGGTCACAGCACGTGACAACGGAGCCTCCGGGCTGGCAAGCAGGCAGGTAACGGAGAAGCGCTCCCAGCTGAGCGGGCAAGCTGGTCCATAGACAGACTGACCGGAGTAGTAAAGCAGACCGTCGGACCTCAGGCAAGCAGGCAGGTAGCTGATATGCGCTCCCAGGTGAGCGGGCAGGCTGGTCCTTAGACAGACTGACAGGAGTAGTAAGGCAGACCGTCGGACCTCAGACTGGCAGACAGGTAACAAGTATTCAGGCAGGAATCAGGCAGGTAACTGGCAGGAATCAGGCAGGTAACTGGCAGGTAACTGGCAGGTAACTGGCAACGGGACCTGAGGGCTGAAGCACAGGTGAGACACAGGTGCAAACAACATTGCTCGGGCACCTCCATTTTGGAGGAGGTGCCTTTTATATGATGAAGTCCTCCGGCCATTGGCCGGGGACTCTTTAGGGCGGCGCGCGCGGCCCCTTTAAGAGGAGGGGAGCGCGCGCGCGCGCGCCCTAAGCACAGGGGCCGGGAAGGAGCGCGCGCCGAGAGCAGAGCAGGAGGAGGACGCCGGGACGGAGCGCGCGCTGACAGCAGAGCGGGGAGAGGACGCCGGGCAGGAGCGCGCGCTGACAGCAGAGCGGGGAGAGGACGCCGGGCACGGAGCAGAGCGGTGAGGGGAGCAGCGTCCCTGCCTAGCAGAGGGCAGGGACGCCAGCGCTACAGTACCCCCCCCTTTAGGCCCCCCCTTTTTTAGGCCAGACAGAAATTTAGCTAGGATGAGAGGGGCATGGATGTTCTCCCGGGGCTCCCACGTTCTCTCCTCAGGACCAAACCCCCTCCAATCTACCAGAAAAAAGGTCTTTCCTCTTACCCTTTTGCTGGCAAGAATGTTCTCTACCTCAAACTTGTCCTCAGCAGAAACCAGAGCAGGAGGCGTACCTGTAGACTTAGAAAAAGAGTTAAGTACCACAGGTTTGAGGAGAGATACATGGAAGGAGTTAGGGATCCGTAAGTTGGCCGGGAGTTTCAATTTATAGGTTACCGGGTTGATCTGACCGATGACCACCAGTGGGCCGATGAACCGAGACCCTAACTTATAGGAAGGGATCTTGAGTCGGACATATTTGGACGAGAGCCAGACTTTATCCCCAGGACGGAATTGAGGAGGGTCCATCGCTAAATGCTGCCAGGGGGCAGCAGGTACTGGCAGAGGAAGAAGGCGGCCGGCCGACAGGTGTCTCGGAACTTTGTTGCGGGCGCAGGACACACAGGCAGAAACAAAGTCCATAACATCCTTGTGCAGGTTAGGCCACCAGTAGTGTCGGGTAATAAGCTGGAGGGTCTTTTTCCGACCGGCGTGGTCAGCTAGTTTAGACGAATGACCCCAGTGTAGGATTCTCTCCCGATCAGGTACCGATACGAACGTCTTACCAGGAGGGAGACAATTTAGACTCACGGGAGCCACCTGCATTACTCTGGCGGGATCGATGGGGCAGTCACATGGTCTATGAGGTGGTGATGTCTCTGCCTCCTCCTTAACAAAGACATCAGCACTAGACCAATAAGGAATCGGAAGTCCAGGTAGATTAGCTGGGATAGGAGAGGGACGGACGGAATGGACGGGAACCAGGCAGGTTTTATGACAGGCCTGTCCCCAGTGAAGGACTTCTCCGGTTTGCCAGTCAAGCACGGGTGCATGTCTCTGGAGCCAAGGCAGACCTAGCAAGAGGGCGTGAGGGAGACCAGGCAGAACGTGAAAGGAGATACTCTCTGAATGCAGCATTCCCACCTGCAGAGTAATGGATTCGGTGATGAATTGGATGGGGCGAGGTAAGAGGCCCCCATCCACGGCAACAACAGACAAGGGTACAGCCAGAGGTTTGGTGGGGATGCGGAATTTCTCCACCAGGGACTGTGAAATAAGATTTCCGGCTGCTCCAGAGTCAAGTTGGGCTAGTTCGGAATAACGATTCTCCCCGCAGATGATTGAGACTGACAACAGCAGGGATGGAGAGGATTTATTTTTGTCTAGATCGACCCCTCTGAGTGAACCTAGATACAGGCGTTCTCCCGACCTCTCCGGGCAGGCACGGATCAGATGCTCCTTACTGCCACAGTAGAAGCAGCTCCCCTCGGCACGGCGGAAATCCTGACGGGATTTGACCATCTTGGTCTGGTCGACCTGCATAGGCTCAGGAGAGTGTACCTGTGGAGAAACGGAAGGAATGACGGGTTCCTGGAAAGTAGGAGCTAGACGTGGAATCCTTCTCTCACGGGTGACCTCTTTGGCACGCTCCTGGAACCGTAGGTCAATCCGGGTGGCAAGGGTTATTAGATCATCGAGAGTGGTAGGAATGTCCCGACCAGCAAGTTCATCTTTAATACGGCCGGACAGACCCTCCCAGAAGACGGATACCAGGGCTTCGTTATCCCAGGCCAGCTCCGAGGCAAGGGTACGGAACCGTATGGCATATTGGCCCACGGTGAGGCTTCCCTGACGGAGGCGAAGCAGAGAAGATGCGGATGAGGTCCTCCGTCCGGGTTCGTCGAAGGCTTTCCGGAAAGCCAAGAGAAAGGCAGGCAAGTCGGACACCAGGGGATCTCCTCTCTCCCATAGAGGATTTAGCCAGGCCAGGGCCTCCCCGGTGAGATGGGACATGATAAAGGCAATTTTGGCTCGGTCGGAGTTAAACTGGTGGGATAATAGTTCAAAATGCAGGGTGCACTGATTTATGAAGCCCCGAGCCAGGACGGAGTCGCCTCCGAAGCGAGGAGGTGCAGAGAGCCGGGGTCCGGAAAAGGATACCATGGTACTGGCGGAGGTTGTTGGTGGATCAGACAGAGTGTTCAGGCGAGTATTAACATTCCGCAGGTGACCCAGGATGGTCTCCTGTTGGGACCTCTGACGGGACAGTTCAAGACAGAGGTCCGAGAGCGAGGGAGCTTGGGTGCCACCGGGTTCCATGGCCCGAGCAAACTGTAACGGGTCCAGGAGGCGGAACCTCTGAGCTACTATACAAGGGGGCGGCCCTTGTAAGGGAGCGGGTGGCAGTCTCTGGATGAATGGACAGGGAGATACGGCAAGTGATCAGGGCAGTCTCTGGGTGAACGGACAGGGAGATACGGCAAGTGATCAGGGCAGTCTCTGGGTAAGGGGTAGGTACGACCTGTGATGGCAGAGCCTCCGGGTAGGCTAGCAGGCAGATGGTAGATGGGTGCTCCCAGGTGAGCAAGCGAGAGTCTCTGGAATAGCAGGTGGTCACGGCACGTGACGGCGGAGCCTCCGGGCTGGCAGGCAGGCAGGTAACGGAGAAGCGCTCCCAGGTGAGCGGGCAAGAGTCTCTGGAATAGCTGGTGGTCACCGCACGTGACAACGGGACCTCCGGGCTGGCAAGCAGGCAGGTAACGGAGATGCGCTCCCAGGTGAGCGGGCAAGAGTCTCTGAGATAGCTGGTGGTCACAGCACGTGACAACGGAGCCTCCGGGCTGGCAAGCAGGCAGGTAACGGAGATGCGCTCCCAGGTGAGCGGGCAAGAGTCTCTGAGATAGCTGGTGGTCACAGCACGTGACAACGGAGCCTCCGGGCTGGCAAGCAGGCAGGTAACGGAGAAGCGCTCCCAGCTGAGCGGGCAAGCTGGTCCATAGACAGACTGACCGGAGTAGTAAAGCAGACCGTCGGACCTCAGGCAAGCAGGCAGGTAGCTGATATGCGCTCCCAGGTGAGCGGGCAGGCTGGTCCTTAGACAGACTGACAGGAGTAGTAAGGCAGACCGTCGGACCTCAGACTGGCAGACAGGTAACAAGTATTCAGGCAGGAATCAGGCAGGTAACTGGCAGGAATCAGGCAGGTAACTGGCAGGTAACTGGCAGGTAACTGGCAACGGGACCTGAGGGCTGAAGCACAGGTGAGACACAGGTGCAAACAACATTGCTCGGGCACCTCCATTTTGGAGGAGGTGCCTTTTATATGATGAAGTCCTCCGGCCATTGGCCGGGGACTCTTTAGGGCGGCGCGCGCGGCCCCTTTAAGAGGAGGGGAGCGTGCGCGCGCGCGCCCTAAGCACAGGGGCCGGGAAGGAGCGCGCGCCGAGAGCAGAGCAGGAGGAGGACGCCGGGACGGAGCGCGCGCTGACAGCAGAGCGGGGAGAGGACGCCGGGCAGGAGCGCGCGCTGACAGCAGAGCGGGGAGAGGACGCCGGGCACGGAGCAGAGCGGTGAGGGGAGCAGCGTCCCTGCCTAGCAGAGGGCAGGGACGCCAGCGCTACAGCTATAATTCTCAGGGTTCCTCTCCGTGGGCCGTAGCTTTCGGCTGGCGTAAGCGATTACCCATTCTTTCCCTTGCTGGATCTGGGACAGTACGGCTCCTAGCCCGATGTTGCTTGCATCCGTGTGGAGGATAAAGGGCTGGCTGTAGTCTGGATATGCCAGGATTTCATCCCCCGTGAGGGCCATCTTCAGCTGGCAAAAGGACTCCTCTTCCAGCTTTTCCCACCTGAAGGGCAGCTTCTGGTTTTTGGCTTTCCGAGATTGACCTATCAGGAGGTCCTGCATAGGGGCTGCCATTTTGGTGAAACCGGGAATGAATCTTCGGTAGTAGCCTACCAACCCGAGGAACTGCCGCACTTCCTTTATGCTGGAGGTTCTTGGCCAGTCCTTAATTACGGTGATCTTATCAGGGTCGGGAGCCACTCCGTCAGCACTCACCACGTGTCCCAGGTACTGCACCTTTGGTTTCAGGAGGTGACACTTGGAGGATTTCACCTTTAGGCCGTAGTTTGAGAGAGCTTCAAACACTTCTGCCAGGTGTTTCAGGTGGTCCTCGTAGGTCTTGGAATAGACGTTGACATTGTCCAGGTATAACAGGACCGTCTCGAAGTTCCGGTGTCCCAGACAGCATTCCATCAACCGTTGGAAGGTTCCTGGTGCGTTGCAGAGCCCGAACGGCATGCAGTTAAATTCACTGAGACCCATCGGGGTGGTGAATGCGGTCTTCTCCCGGTCCGCCTCTGCTACAGGAACCTGCCAGTACCCGCTAGTTAGATCCAAAGTAGAGAAGAAGTTAGCAGATTTTAATGCAGCTAAGGACTCTTCTATCCTTGGTAACGGGTACGCATCTTTGTGTGTGATACGGTTGACCTTCCTGTAGTCTACACACATTCTCATAGTGTTGTCTTTCTTTTTCACTAAGACTAGTGGAGCTGCCCAGGGGCTACAGCTGTCCCTGATTACCCCAGCCTCCTTCATGTCTCTAAGCATCCCCTTGGCGTGTTGATAGTGTGCCGGGGGTACGGGTCGGTATCTCTCCTTTATGGGAGGATGGTCTCCCGTGGGGATGTGGTGTTCTACCCCCTTTACTCACCCGAAGTCTAGCGGGTGTTTACTAAACACTCTCTCGTACTCTTGAACCACCCGATAGACTCCCTGTTTCTGGTGTGAGGGAGTGGAGTCAGTACCCAAATGCAGTTGCTGACACCAGTCCTCCATTGGTTTCTTAGAGCCGTTACCTTCCTCTGGTTGAGATGGAGGCAAGGGTTCCACGGCCTGTACAGAGTTCTGGTTGATGGTGAACAATTTGGCTAGCGTGGCATACCGGGGCAGGTGTACTTCTCTCTCCCCGATATTTATGATGCGAACGGGCACCCTCCCATGGCGTACATCGACCACCCCCCGTGCTGTCAAAATGGTGGGCCTACTGTCTGAGTAGACGGGTTCTACCATTGCTTGGTAGTCTCTACCTCTTAGACCAATAGCTGCCCGACACCAAATCATCATCTCACTTTTTGGGGGCATGGCAATAGGGAACGGGTCACACATTCTCACGCTACCTATCTCACCACCAGATAGTTCCACCTTTTGCCGCTTCATCAGTGCCCGGATCTCTTTTTGGAGCACACGCTGCTGGCCGGAACTGGCGTTCTTGGCAACCTGCTGTAAAATGAGAATCACCTCTGCAAGACAATTTTCAATCACATTAGTTCCCAAGGTTATTCTAGGGTGACTCTCATGACGGTCTATGTCCACTATAATCAGTCCTTGTGCCGCCAGTTCGACTTTACCGATCTTAATGGTCACCTCTTTAAATCCCACCTGTGGCACGGGCTGACCATTGCTGGCGATGATACTCAGGTCGTCATCTGGGCAGCGGGTTATGTCCGAGTCATTCCAGTACTGCTTAAAGAGCACCTACGGGATGGTGGTCACCTGTGACCCAGTGTCTAGTAGGGCACTCATAGGAATGCCATCCAGTACCACAGGCAAGATTGGACGTCCCCCTACGTATTTATCACGCCAGTTTGATGGGCCTGATGATCTTATGCCTGGGGGTTGGCCCTCTACCCCAGGTTGTGCCCGTTTAAATGACAGTACCTTGCCACATGTCCGGGTTGATTGCAGCGGCGGCAGATGGGTCGTACGTCCTCGTTGTATCTGTCGCTGGGTCTTCCTCTGGCCGGTGGGGTCCTCCTCAGTCGGCGCCACGGGACGTCCTCCGGTCCGGATGCCAGCTGGATCTTTCCTGGAGAAGAGACCTGTAAAGACTGCACAGTTCTGGTTAGCGCGGCAACGCTCTTAGTCAGCTCTTGGACCTGATGGTGCAGGTCTGTAGCCGGGTCACTGTTTAAAGCCTGCGCATCAGCTCCCACAGGCCCTGCAGACAAGGGCGCCGTCTCCTGGTGGTAAGTGATAGCAGGGCGCCTGTGGGTCACAGCGCCACCTGGTGCCGGTTCTCGGAGCACCCGGATGGCTCTGTCCTTGAACTGTGCAAAGTCCAGGTCAGGGTCCTGTAAGGCCATTGCCGCAACTGGGTTCGGTGGGCATTGCACAGTAGACCCTCAATAAATTGTTCAGTCAACAGCTTATCTTCATTTCCCACGCTGTCAGGGTCTGCCTGCTTAATGGCTCTCAGGGCCTCTTGTAGGTTTAGAGCATAGTCTCTTATACTCTCATGTGCCCGTTGTTTACACCCGTAAAATCTGAGCTTTATTTCGGCTGAGGTGCGGGTATCAAATGTGTCTTTCAGCCGGGCTAGTATTTCTCTGACAGTCCTCTTCCTCCCAGGTGGCCAGGACTTTACCTCCCTTTGGGATGCCCCGATTAATTGGGCCACCAGGATGCTCACTTTTTGCTCTTCTGTGAGGGGTACACCTGGAAGAGGCTATCCAATCTTTCTCTAAAGTCATTTAGAGTATGTGACTCCCCTGAGTACTGGGGTAGCCAGGTTGCCCCCGGGATATAGGGCATGGTGAATGGCATGACTGCTGCAGCGGTTGCGCTGGCGGTGGCTGTGGCAGTGGAGCTCCCCTCGGTATCCGGCATCCTCCTCCTCCCTAGTGGACCGTGGCCTACCTTGCGATGCTCTTCTTCCGTAGGCCGTGGCTCCGCAGTCGATCGTCGGGGTTGAGGACCTGGCGTCGCGCTCCGATGACGTCAGCGTCGCTCTTCCTCCCTTCCAGGACCTTGCGCAGCGTCAGAGCGTGGGGCGGAGCGTGGGGCGGAGCTTCGGATCTCGCGCGCTTTCGGCGTCCACTCCCCTCTTCTTCCCGTGCGGCGTCCCGAAGATGGCGTCCGAAGGCGGGAAGCAGCTGCGGATGGCGGGAAGAAGGCAGAAGACGGCGGGAAACAGTCCAAGATGGCGTCTGATGGCGGGAATCGGCTCCGGATGGCGGGAAACTTCACCACAGGTAAGTATAAAAGTCTCTTTTTCAGGCGCGCAGTACCCGGTGGTTGCGGGCACGAAATCCTGCCGACTACGCCAAAGTTGACGCGCCCCCTGGGCCTGTGTTGTGCAGGGGAACCCGGAACCGGACCTGTTGTAGAATGCTGGGGGTTGTAGTCTCCGTGTGGCGGTGACCCGGTCCGTGCCCAGGGTGGTCAAACCAGTGGCAGTCTTAATGTATAGCAAATGTCCGACTACGCCACCCGTGGATTGCGGTCAGTGGGGACCGCCGCTGCGCTGCAGACCGCTGAGGCTGATGTTGTTTGCGCAGCCGAGTATGGGATAACGCCCCACGGGAGAAGTATGGCCTCAGGGCAGCTAATGTGAGAGATGATGGGAGTGATGGTGTGAGGGTCCCAGTGCTAATGGTGCTGGTGCGGCAAGGAATCACAGAGACGTGAGGTGCAGTTCAGGGTCTTTACTGATGGTACAAGGCAGACCCTCCCAGGAGTACTGGCTAGTATAAGGGGCCTGGTCAGTCTGCGAGCAAGCAGGAGTTCCCCTGGCCAGGTGGAGTTGTAGGCCTCCCCATTTATCTGCACTCTTCCTGGCTACCTTGCTGTCAGCAGTTACAAGTAGCCCATGTCCCTGAGTATACCGTGTGGTGCTCACCCGTATGGCTGGTGACTTGGGGCCTTCTGTTAGCCTCCGCTCCTGGATGGCGGCGCTGGTCCCTTCTTTGTGACTGAGCTTCCGGGCTTCTATGGCCAGAGGACCTGGAATCCCCTGCCGGTTGGTTTCTGCTGCTGGGCATATATCAGTCCCCACAGCCTCGGACTCCTGTGTCCGGTTTTAGTAACTTCAGCCAGGGCGAGCTATATCTCTGCTCACAGCCCCTGGCCTTCTGCCTCTGCTCCTACAGAGCTCCTAGTTCTTCCTTTCCCTGTGTCTGGAACTTCACTCCAGGCTCTGACTGACTTAATCCCACCCCAGACCCAGTTTATAAGGGCAGATTCCTCCCCTCCCAGGTCTGGGCGGACCGTGTTGCATGTTTAGGGATCCTGACCAGAGAAACCTCCCACTTGCTCTCAGACATAATATCTCTATTACTGTGGCAATCAGACCCCTGGGGTGTCACAGAAACCCACCACAAGTGACACCATTTTGGAAACTAGACCCCTTAGGGAACTTATCTAGATGTGTGGTGAGCACCTTGAACCACCAGGTGCTTCGCAGAAGTTTATAACATTGAGCCGTAAAAATAAAATTTTCCCATTTTTCTCACAAAATTTTTTTTCAGCCCCCAATTTTACATCTTCATAAGCATAACAGGAGAAATTCCCCCATACCACTTGTTGTGCAATTCCTCCTGAGTAAGCCGATGCCCCATATGTGGGGAAAAAACACTGTTTGGGCGCACTGCAGGGATTGGAAGGGAAGGAGCGCCATCTGACTTTTTGAATATAAAATATCATTGAATAATTAGCAGACGCCATGTCGTGTTTGGGGAGTACCTGATGTGCCTAAACAGTGGAAACTCCCCACAAGTGACCCCATTTTGAAAACTAGACCCCTCAGGGAAATTATCTAGATGTGTGGTGAGCACCTTGAACCGCCAGGTGCTTCACAGAACTTTATAACATAGAGACGTGAAATTAAGAAATCACATTTTTTTCCACAAAAATGTACTTTTAGCCCCAATTTTTTTAATCACAAGGGTAACAGGAAAAAATGGACCTCAAAATTTGCTGTGCAATTGATCCTAAGTATGGACAAACCCTATATGTAGGGGAAAACTATTGTTTGGGAGCATGGCAGGGCTTGGAAAGGAACGCAGGCTTTGATGGAATGGTCTGCGGGTGTCATATCGCGTTTGGTGAGCCCCTGACGTGCTTAAAAAGTGGAAAACCTCAACAAGTTGCCCCATTTTGGAAACTACATCCTTCAAAGATTTTATCCAGGGATATAGTGAGCATTTTGAACCCACAGGTACTACACAGAATTTGATAACATTAGGTCGTCATACTGAAAATTTTCATTTTTTTCACGAAAATGTAGTTTTAGTCCCAAATTTGTTCTTTTTACAATGGATAACAGAAGAAAACGGACCCCATAATTTGTTTTGCTATTTCTCCCGAACGCGATGATGCCCCATATGTAATCAGAAATTACTGTTAGGGCACATGTCAGGGCTGAGAGGGAAGGAGCACTATTTGACTTTTGGAGCATAGATTTTGGTAGAATAATTTGTGGGTGACATTTGTGGAGACCCAAAGGTGCCAGAACAGCAGAAAAACCCCAAAAGTGACCCCATTGTATAAATTACACAACTCAATGAATTTATCTACTGCTGCAGTGACTATTATGTAACATCCACACCAGGCTTTATTCTGGAGAATTGCAAATATACCAGTTTAGTGTCCATACATTGTGCCTCCATAAAGTGTAGTACCCCCATACATTTCTCCTGGTGACACACACCCCGCAAATTAAGTGCTCTCCCCCCCACAATAATGTCAAACATGTGGCCACTTCCTGCAGTTTAAGCACAGTGGGGCTCAGAAAGAGGGGGCATTTGGAATTGGGAGCGCAGAATTCACTGGATTTTATTTGAGGGGGCGGGAGCCATGTCGCTTTTCCAGAGTCTTTGTTCTACCAGTAACGTGGGAACCCCTTATAGTCCCAGTGACAGATGACGGACCTGAGAGGGGGCTGGTTTTGTGTGGGATAAATTAGGGGTTTTATTGGTAACATTTTGGGGTACATAATTTTTGATTGCTTCCAGAATAAGACTGGACCGCCAGTCTATGCTGGGCACTTACATGGGAGTTTCCGTGTAAATCCCACAAAAATGCGATTCAGACTAAACCCTCGACAGAACCACCCACCACAAAGAGGCAGATGAAGACACTTTGGAGTCCCTTTGACGTCTGTTCAGGTGGTCTCCATCTTTTTAGGCGCATACAGATCTATGGTCGTCCACACTTGTGCACTAAAAAAAAGCCTAAAATGATGGTACGCCACTGGAACAGAGACCAGTCCAAAGGGACTCCATTGGCCTCATAAGTGAGTGGCTCCATCTGGGTTTTTTGTCTGCATTGCGGTTTTGATGAGTTTACATGGAAACCCCAACCTCAGCGGAGAGGGCTGGAGCCGAGCCTTATAGGCAGAATGAAGAAATAGACAGCAGCACCAGAATAGTTTTTATTTTTATTTTTGGCGGTTTGCCGCTGATTTATTCTTCGGGTAGGTGCTATTACAGCGATACCAGATTTATATGGGTTTTTTAGGTTTTGCTGCTGTCACACAGTAAAAATGTTTTTTTTTTATAAAAAGTAGTTATTTTCGTCGCCATATTCTGAGAGCTGTAACTTTTTTTTATTTTTTGGTGAATATATCATGGCGAGTTGCAAATTTTTTTGGTACTATTTTGGAAGGTTTTACTATTATCATTTTTTGGCTATTGTTGATACATATTGATATGTGATACTTTTTTGTGGTTTCTACTGAAGCATCATGCTTTTTAAATGCTTTAAATTTCTATGTTGTGTCTAGTTCTGTATTCACTCAATAAAAATTATGATATTTTTTATCCATATGCTCCCTGTCTAATTATACATACCACTTTTTCTTGCTGTATGTCTTTGGTCTTGCCTTCAAGGTATGTGACGGGTTGAGCAAGCAACATTTATTGAATATTCATTGAACCTTTGGTGCCCTCCTTTTGTGTGTTTCTACTATTTTGGGGCACATAGTAATTTTTGATAGCTTTTTATTTAGATTTTTCAGACACAGAATGAACAAAAAACAGCAATTCAGTTATTGCTTTTATTTTTTATTTTTTGCGCCGTTTGCCGTGCAGTAAAAGTGATGAGATCGATTTGTTTTTCGGGCCGGTATAATTACAGCGATACCAGATTTATATATATTTTTTAATACTTTGCAATTTTTACAGACTAAAAACAGTATTTTACAAAAAAGAACTTGATTTTACATCGTCATATTCTGAGAGCTGTAACTTTTTTTTTTTTTTGCCAAATGAGCCATATTATGACTTCTTTTTTGCGGGACGGTTTGGTGTTTTTATCTATACATACGACTTTTTGATCACTTTTTATTCACTTTTTTGTGAGTCAGTATGATGAAAAAGCGTCATTTTTGGTGTGTTTTTCTTAAATTTTTTTACAGCATTCACCAAACGGACTAAATAACGTAACAGTTTTATAAAGCGGGTCGTTTCGGACGCAGTGATACCAATTATGTGTACTTTTTGTGTTTATTTTTGTTTTATCACAAACACTGCATTTTGAGCGGCGAAATGGATTTTAGTGATTTGTGTGCACTTTTTGTGTGTTTTTTTTACTTTTTTACATATTTTATTCAACTTTTTCACTAAGTTCCTATGGGACATGTGTAATTTTCACTTTGATAGCTGGTCTCATACTCTGCAGTACCTCTGTACTGCAGAGTATGAGACCTGTCAGTGAGTCACTGACTTACTGACTGTGCCTGTGAGATCCAACTTATTGCTGGATCCCACAGGCCACCGTACCCTGGGATCATCACATGATCTCAGGGTACTATGATAACCATCGAGACCCACGATTCTCATTGCGGGGGTCCGATGGTTACTAAAGGGGTATTGCGACCCCCTGGTAAGCACTTAAATACCGCTGTCGTCACGATTGACAGCGATATTTAAGGGGTTCATTGGCCCCGATCGGCATTGAGACCGGCCGGGGTTGATAGTGCAGGGTGTCAGCTGTTATGCACAGCTGACACCCGCAGGAATCGCCTCCGCTGGGCAACGCTATACACTTATCCACATTGACACATTTTCACGGCGCTGTGGAATAACCTTTATTGCCAGACATAAAAATGCATTACAACGGTCGTTAAGGGGTTAAACAAACTTTCAAGCACATAACCAGTGCCTATAATCAGCCAGACATTAGAATCAACCAAACATGGCTTATAAGTTTAGATGACCTCCTGTCAACTAGAGGCACCTAGTTAGAAATCAATATTAGTCTATACAAACCATGTGCCATTGTGTACCAAACCACACTGCCCAGTATCACAATGCGCGTTTTTCGTGCAGCTTTGTCAGCTGACACAATGGTACACAATGAAATGATTGTCTATGCTATTACTTTCTGTGATATATGGGACACTAATATGCTTTACTGATGTGTAAGCACACTGCTCCACTTTTCTGTTTTTAATGGGTTTTTAAGGGGTGTTTTATGGGATCTTTTTGCTCTTGTATTTGTTAAATTGACATAATAAAGATTAACCCCTTTACACCCGAGGGTGGTTTGCACGTTAATGACCAGGCCAATTTATACAATTCTGACCACTGTCACTTTGTGAGGCAATACCTCTGGAAGGCTTCAACGGATCCCCCTGATTCTGAGAATGTTTTTTCGTGACATATTGTACTTCACTATTGTGGTAAAAAATTTTCGATATCACTTGCATTTATTTGTGAAAAAAATGGAAATTTGGCGAAAATTTAGAAAATTTTGCAATTTTCAAAATTTGAATTTTTATGCCCTTAAATCAGAGAGATATGTCACACAAAAGAGTTAATAAATAACATTTCCCACATGTCTGCTTTACATCAGCACAATTTTGGAACCAAAATTTTTTTTTGTTAGGGAGCTATAAGGGTTAAAAGTTGACCAGCGATTTCTCATTTTTCCAACAAAATTTACAAAACCATTTTTTTAGGTACCACATCACATTTGAAGTCACTTTGAGGGGCCTTTATGACAGAAAATACCCAAAAGTGACACCATTCTAAAAACTGCACCCCTCAAGGTGCTCAAAACCACATTCAAGAACTTTATTAACCCTTCAGGTGCTTCATAGGAATTTTTGGAATGTGGAAGAAAAAAATGAACATTTAACTTTTTTCACAAAAATTTTACTTTAGACCCAATTTTTTTTATTTTCGCAGGGGTAACAGGAAAAAATGGACCCCAAAATTTGTTGTGCAATTTCCCCTGGGCACGCAGATGCCCCATATGTGGGGAAAAACCACTGTTTGGGCGCACGGCAGGGCTCAGAAGGGAAGGAGCGCCATTTGACTTTTTGATTGTAAAATTTGCTTGAATAATTAGCGGACGCCATGTTGCGTTTGGAGAGCCCCTGATGTGCCTAAACAGTGGAAACCCCCCACAAGTGACCCCATTTTGGAAACTAGACCCCTCAAGGCACCTATCTAGATGCATAGTGAGAACTTGGAACCCCTAGGTGCTTCACAAATTGATTCGTAAAAATGAAAAAGTATTTTTTTTTCCACTTTTTCATTTTTACGAATCAATTTGTGAAGCACCTGAGGGTTCCAAGTGCTCACTATGCATCTAGATTGGTGCCTTGGGGGGTCTAGTTTCCAAAATGGGGTCACTTGTGAGGGAGCTCCACTGTTTAGGCACATCAGGGGCTCTCCAAACGCGACATGGTGTCCGCTAACAAATTGAATGGAAAATCGGCTCAAATTGTTAGCGGACATCATGTTGCGTTTGGAGAGCCCCTGATGTGCCTAAACAGTGGAAACCCCCCCACAAGTGACCCCATTTTGGAAACTAGACCCCCCAAGGCACCTATCTAGATGCATAGTGAGAACTTGGATCCCCCAGGTGCTTCACAAATTGATTCGTAAAAATGAAAAAGTGGAAAAAAAAACACTTTTTCATTTTTACGAATCAATTTGTGAAGCATAAAGAGTAAGGGACCTAACTACAGGAATACATTAAGCAACAATATATTTTCTTATTTAGGTGTTGTAGGAAAGCCTGGTTGGCTAGGATTAAATCCTAGCACTACAGGCCCTGATTATGTGCAGCTGGATAGCTATGACTAGAACCAGGCCATGTATTCACTGGTTAGTCAGCTGGGGGAAGCTGAGCAGAATGAGTTGTGTTGGAACTGGAAAGAGACAAGCCAGAATCTCTCTGAGAAGAGACAGCACAGGCTATGTGCACCAAACTGCAAGTATCACTGGTTGCTATGAATGATACCTGTTTTGTGTGACCATCGAGTAGCTCAGCCGTGTCTGAGTAGCCAGGGTCTGTATTGTTTAGTTAGCACCTAGACAAGACTAGGGAATTTATGTTTATGGTTTTGTTTTTGGTAGTGTACAACCATTGGAAATAAACTTTCCAATTTTGTTTCTGAGATAAAAACCTTGTGGCTTTGTGTTTCAAACGGCTACCCAAGAGCGTGATTCCCTATAGTGTGTATAGGGAGAGACTAGTTAGGCCACCTGCACACACTGAGTATTTGGTGAGTTTTTACCTCAGTATTGGTATGCCAAAACCAGAAGTGGGTAAAAATGCATAAGTGGTGTTCGTGTGTAGGGGGAGGAAGGGATGATGAAGACATCGTGTCAACAGGGGGTTGACATGATATTGTTTGTAGTTTGATATATTGATGTAGATGTGTGGTTATTTATTTGTGTGATAAAAAGGTTGTATTTTATCCCTATGGCTGGTTTTGTGGTATTGTGGTTTTGTGCCTTATTTGTGTTTTTTGTGGTTTTGTGCCCTATTTGTGTGATAAAAAGGTTGTATTTTATCCCTATGGCTGGTTTTGTGGTTTTGTGGTTTTGGGCCTTAAGGCCGTCCCTGGGAATGAGGGAGGTCTGTCCACTAGGGGAACCATACAGAGCATAGGGATATAGTTTGCACTACACAGGGACAGTGGATAGTTAACAGTGTTGGAATTAGCTGAGTTTTTAGAGGTGGGGTTAGAGGAGTTTTTATAGAAAATCTTTTCCAGGTTAGGGAGTTCTAGTTCAATTTCAAGGTGAAGTGAAGTCTAGTCAGTGAAGGAGAGTGGAGTGGAGAAGCAAGGCTAGACATCACAGTGCTAGCAGGTTCCGAGGAACTAGATGCAGCAGAGCTGGAAGGGTGCTGACAGTGCCAAATCTCCCCACAGCATAAGGGCACATCTGGAGCTTCGTCTGGATGCCAAGACAGTCTTGAGCCTGAGGCCCAGAATAGGTATGGAGAGTCATACCCCTGTTTTCCCTGCGAGGAAGATGTCAGCCGGGTCACAGATGAAGGGAAGGTTGATGAGCCTCAGGGAAGCTGCTATGTTCGTTAAGAGGTCGCTAGGGCCAGCCGAAGCAGTTGGGCTAGGAACAGGTCAGGCATAAAGGAGACAAGGAATGATAGTTCACAGTACAAAGGGAACATCACCAAAAAGGGACTCTCTCTTAATCTGTACAATGCAGCCATGTGTAACTGAATTGCACAGTAAAGTTGAACCTGTTAACCCGGACCCAAGGTCTCTTGTCTTGTCTGTAGCCGGAACCAGTCCCATGGACGGGGAGGTAACAAGGACTCCCGAATCAAAAGTGAGTAAAGAGCAAACTCCACAGCACAACACACTCCACTCAAATTCCTGTTTAGAAAAGGGGTTTCAGGGCAAAGAGAACTTCCGGCCCACAGCAAACCGGCCCTGTGCCCACCTTCAAGTGTTTCTATTATACTTTCCTCTGATTGTTCTACTCCTGTTTTTTTACAAATACTGAGGTAAAATACTCAACACATACTCAACGTGTGCACGTGGCTTTAGTCTTAGTGAGTGCGGCAGGGAGAAACAGCTGGGACCTGACTTGGACTAGTCATGAGAGACACATAGTTCCCTCGGTCTATTTTCAAAGTATGTATTTGTACACATCCAGTGTCAGATTCAAGCTGCCCATGGTTTGGACAGCACACATTAGATGACAAGTTTCCTTTAAATGTGAAACTCAATATCATCTATGTATTATTGTATCCTGTATAAAGCAAGATTATTTTTGTATTAATTCTTCAGATAAGATCTTTGCTTTGCTCCCCAGGGAGACAAGATATTAACATTTTTCACTTTCAGATTAAAACCACCAGTGGCTCTAGGCAACGTTCAAGTGATGTGTCCTTACTCCTAATATGTCATGCCTGATTACTCATGGATATACTCCAAATTGCTTGATATCCACTGAAGAGTGAGTACTTTTTCAGTGCGAAGGTCAAAAGCCTATTCCATCAAATCTGGAGTTTGTTTTTCATATTTTGTATGACTTTCCAATAAACATGAGCAGCTAATGTCTCCATGAAGTGGATACAACATGGAAAGAAATTCACATTGCCTGCCGCATGAAGCATTATGAATACTGTATGCTCATGGACATTGCTTTAATGAGGTTTTCTTCTTATGGATCACACACAGAAAGAAAATAACGTACATGATAACACACCTCTTACTGTAAATGATACAAATATTATATGTGCATTATGTTGATATAATAATATAGACTGTTGAAGTGATGGTGCATTATGTTGTTATACGGTATAATATGCACTGTATCTGCTTATAAGGGAATCTTACATGTCAGCTAATTAGTGGTCGACAAAGGAAAAAGAATGTCCCGCAAAAGTGATTTGTGACAGAACTGTTCTGCTGAAAGAAATAAGTAATGCCCCAGTAGAGCAGCTCATCTCTGTATGAATGTGATGTTTGTTCAAATATTAATTCCAATAGAAAATATGCTTTGATGTATATTAAAAATATGCTAAAAAGTAATAAAAGGGTGGTCAAGCTAGATAAAAATGCCCCCACTTCCATTTTAATCTAACAGGTGACAGCTTCGTCTTCCCTCCAGAGATAAGCAGATCTTTTGAAAGTCAAGTTCCCAGGCTTCAAGAGTTTTCCAAAAAATGTTTATTTATGGCAAATAAGTCTCAATACAAGAATTCTTGTAATTGCTCAGAAAACACACATGGGAAAGAGAGAACCCTGCTGACCACAAGAATTTACACTCTACATGAGAGAGAGAGGACCCCACTGACCATAAGATCTTACACTGTACAAGACTGAGGGAGAGAAGACATCCTGACCATAAGAGCTTACAGGCTACAGGAGAGAGAGAGAGAGAGAGAAAGAACCCCGATGACCATTGTTATGCACACGCCCGGACTGACTGGCGTGCCTGGAGGGGCGTAACTAAGTATCTACCCGATCCGACCAAGGTCGCACGACGGCATACGATGCCTGTGCACCAGGTCAGACCCCGGACACGGCTGTTGACCCACACCTGGGAATACAGGAACAGGCAGGTTAGAGCACAGGCTGGGTAGGGTCCAGTACAGACTAGGAGACAGGTTCAGAGCCGTAGATGCGGTAATCAAGCAGAGTAAAGTGAAACCGCAGGTGCGGTGGACAAGGCTGAGCAAAGCGAAACCGCAAGTGCGGTGGACAAGGCTGAACAGAGCGAAACCGCAAGTGCGGTGGACAGGGCTGAGCAAAGTGAAACCGCAAGTGCGGTGGACAGGGCTGAGCAGAGTGAAACCGCAAGTGCGGTGGTCAGGGCAGAGCAGAGCGAAACTGCAAGTGCGGTGGACAGGGCTGAGCAGAGTGAAACTGCAAGTGCGGTGGACAAGGCTGAGCAGAGCGGGCAGAAACCGCCACAGCGGTAAGTCAGGCAGAACAGAGATAAACCGCCAAAGCGGTGAGCAAAGACAGAGCAGAGGGGACAGGGCTCTGTTCACACGGAACAGACAGGAAGGGAAAAGCAGAACCAGATACACACAAGGTACTTGCAAAGAAGCAGCGAGTGGGCTCCAAACTCACAAACAGAAGTACAGCGACAACAAGTAGGAGTTAGGTGCCGGTTCAGACTTTGCAGAAAAAGAGAGGAAACAGACCCAAAACAGGCAAGAGGCCAGGAGACAGTTCAGACAAGAACTGTACTGCAACAAAATACAGGAACGAGCCTAGGTAAAGCCAAGTGCTGGTTCAGACACTGCAGCAAAAAGGAGGAAATGGACATAGAGACAAAACAAGTAACAGGTTAGGAGACAGTTCAGACAGGAACCGTTACTGCAACGAAATACAGGAACGAGCCTAGGTAAAGCCAAGTGCTGGTTCAGACACTGCAGCAAAAGGGAGGAAACGGACATAGAGACAAAACAGGTAACAGGTTAGGAGACAGTTCAGACAGGAACTGTTACTGCTGCGAAATACAGGAACGAGCCTGGGTATACGGCCACCAGAGGCAGAAACGAACAGGCTAGGAGCGTGGTCAGACAGGCCTGGAAATACAGCCTCCAGGAAGGCAGACAAGCAGGGAAAAACAGAACAGGTCCTGGCACATTCAGAGTCTAGAAGCACACTAAATGTTAAAGTTGTTCAGGCATCAGCTTCCAAGTGAAGCTGGTTTAAATATCCAGTGACTGACAGCAATAGGCTGAGGACGCATTAAGGGTGTGCCCACAGCAGCTACAAGAATCAGGACAAACAGACAGCATGGAAAGAAGCCAGGCTAGCAGACTGGACTGATGATCAAGTTTGCGATCTTGCATAGTGAGAGATGGTGCACTATGCAAGCCCGCCACCAGGTATGTTACAACCATAAGAGATAACACTATGAAGGAGAGAGAGAAAGAGAGGACCCTGTTGATCATAAGAGCTTACACTCCACATGCGAGAGAGAAAGAAGATCCCGCTGACCGTAAAAGCTATAGGAGAAAGAGAGGACCCTGCTGACCATAAGGGCTTACACTCTACAGGAGAGAGAGAGGGGATCCCACTGACCATAGAGAGAAACTTTCCCAGTGACTCTGGAGATGGGAAACGACTGGGCCAGCCATACAAAAAGTGCTCTGCTGGGAACCGCTGATCTGTGATGGCCAAGGCATAGATTGTACAAAGTATGATAATCCTTAAGATGCCATAGCTGCAGGGCACAATGGGGAAGCCCACGTGGCTACGAAAAATTATATTAGACTGTGACATACAGAAGTAGTGCTGTTGCAGAGTGTGACAGTCACAAGTAGTGCTGTTGCTTTAAAAGCATTCAGCAACTATTAGAAGTAGCAAAAGCATATGAGACAGGAAATGTTGTGCTCCAGAAGCATCCAGCAACTAGAGGGGTTAACACAGTCACAGGAGACAGGGAGGGTTTTAGCAGAGCCCCAGGGGGATTGTGGGGAAGTTGTTTACTGTCTGGATGGAGCCGAAGAGAAAGGTGGTGTGTGTGTTCTGCTTCTGACAGGAGTGCCCCTGTAAGTGAAAAGGATTCAAGTTAGGAGTGAAGCTAAGCACAGGTCAGGTAGAGTTCCTGAACTAGCAGTGCAGAGTATTGTCAAGCAGAAAGATAAGGACTGTAAGAAATGGTGTCACAGGGATCATCTCCCTCAGCAAACCCTTCCCCCTCCTCCATCTCACTGTGCTGTGAAGAATGCTGTGTTCATTAATGTGCCTTTTCATTAGAACTGTGCTGTCCTGTACTACTGGAAAAACTGTGAACTGCTGTGCTGCTAAGGAAACTGTACTGTTTGTCACTGGAACCTGTTGCTGATAAGACTTAACTTGCACTGGCTGTGCGGCTTCTTACTAAATGCTACTGTTCTACCATTTATGAGGACTCTTGTCGAGTGTGTCTGGTCAGCAAGTGAAACTACCTACGTGTCTGTGCCTGAGGGTCAATACCCCTGTGTGCCTGAGAGAAGCTGCAGCACATGGTCTATGGTCGCCCTAAGTAACGGTTCCCCCAGGTTTCCAAAGAATTCATGTAACCTGTCTTGTCCCTATCTGAACCTAGCGGCATTCGTGTAACAAGACACTCCCTGATGCTTCTGCTTCTGGGAAATGGTACCAGGCAATTTTTTTTGCGAGCAGAGAATCCAATCTCAAAGTGTTCAAAATCCGGTGAAACTGTGAATTTAAGGAAATTCATCTTGGATTCGATCCTCTGGAAATCTATTCCCTCAACTCTCCTCTCTGTGTTTGTTTTGTTTTGCAAGAGAGGCAGACTGTCAATACCTAAGCCAGCTCCCTTCTATCTGTACTTAATCCATGACTGAAAGGAGGCTGGCTTAGCTATTCTGGTGAACAGGCAGGCAGCTCCTGCAAGCAAGTCACCAACTCAAGATGGGACAGGAAACTCTTTTCTTTTATGAGAAGAAGCAAAAGTGGAGATGTGGGGATCAAAGACAGGGACTATAAATGTGGCATTGTTGGACTTCCCTCATAAAGCTATAATCAAGCTGTCTAATAATTCTGCACACCTTGATAAAGGGAGTTTATATCATTAGCCCACACCCTCCCTCATTACACAAATACACATCACCTGATCGGCATCATCCAATAAGCATTCAAGTTTATACAACTTGAAGTTGGAAATCTGCATTAAAATTATGATATGGTCAAAATACTCACATAATAATTGTGCACACAGTGTAGATTATATCTTGATGCAGCAGCACACATTGTCGTGGCAACTAGAGATGAGCGTTGTTCGACTCGAACTGTTCGCCAATCTCAAATTCGAGCTGTTTTGGGCGGTGTTCGAGCCATTCGGCGAACACGAACGATTTGAGAAAAATTCGGCTGTTCGAGGTTATGTTCGATAACTGTTCGTGCACCAAAATCATAACTGGATTTTTTCTCAGTAATGCTGAAAATTAATGTTAATACGCAGTTTGAGTGTACAGCGGGGTGGGGGGAGGGGCAGGGGATGGATCTCTGCAGGAACAATGAAGATCTCCATTTTTTTTTCTCTTACCCGCATTTACAGTGGGGAGGTGCAATCTGTCCGCCTATCAGCAGCGCACACACTGAGCGAACTGCTGTTTTTCACACAAGCAAGGGCATGTGTCATTGGCAGTGTATGTCACATGTCCTTGCCCTATAAGACCAAGCCATTTTCCCCGTCGCCACCATTTTCTCACTGCTGCAGCTGCGTGTTAGACGGCACCGCTGTTGCTGTGTGCGCTATACCTTGTTAATTTCAAGCCAATTTTCGCACAAATCTACAGATAGCTTGGGAGTAGGGAATAGTTGTGATTGCAGTCCTTTTAAGGACTAGGTTACAGCATTTCCTACGACTTTTATCAGGCAGGTCTGTGCTCTTAAATAGATAGATTGTGGGAGTAAAGACTAATTGTAATTGCAGTCCTTTTCAGGACTAGGTTACATCAGTTCCTATCAGTTTTTGCCAGGCAGGTCTGTGCCAGTGCTGTGCAAGTTTTTTTCACAGCATTTGGCTGAATCTAGCAAAGCTAATCCTTTTTGGCCTATTGCAGAGTGTGTTAGTCAGTGGAGTAGCCTATCTGTGTTGCAAGATATACCACCTGTGTATAGAATACCAATTTTTTTACTGCACCTATTGAAGTAAAATCTTTTGGGCATAGCATCATTCTATTAGTCCATCTATACTGACCTCCATCAGGTTGCAAATTGAATATAATTTTTTTCTGCATCTAGCTCTGAAAAAATATTTGGGCTTCTAGCAGTGTGTGGGACTTGTTCTATTAGTCCATCTATACTGACCTCCATCAGGTTGCAAACTGAATATAATTTTTTTCTGCATCTAGCTCTGAAAAAATATTTGGCCTTCTAGCAGTGTGTGGGACTTTCTCTATTAGTCCATCTATACTGACCTCCATCAGGTTGCAAATTAAAAATAATTTTTATCTGCATCTAGCTCTGAAAAAATATTTGGCCTTCTAGCAGTGTGTGGGACTTTCTCTATTAGTCCATCTATACTGACCTCCATCAGGTTGCAAATTAAAAATAATTTTTATCTGCATCTACCTCTGAAAAAATATTTGGGCTTCTAGCTGTGTGTGGGACTTGTTCTATTAGTCCATCTATACTGACCTCCATCAGGTTGCAAACTGAATATAATTTTTTTCTGCATCTAGCTCTGAAAAAATATTTGGCCTTCTAGCAGTGTGTGGGACTTTCTCTATTAGTCCATCTATACTGACCTCCATCAGGTTGCAAAATGAATATATTTTTTTTCTGCATCTACCTCTGAAAAAATATTGGGCTTCTAGCTGTGTGTGGGACTTGTTCTATTAATCCATCTATACAGACCTCCATCAGGTTGCAAACTGAATATAATATTTTTCTGCATCTACCTCTGAAAAAATATTGGGCTTCTAGCTGTGTGTGGGACTTGTTCTATTAATCCATCTATACAGACCTCCATCAGGTTGCAAACTGAATATAATTTTTTTCTGCATCTAGCTCTGAAAAAATATTTGGCCTTCTAGCAGTTTGTGGGACTTTCTCTATTAGTCCATCTATACTGACCTCCATCAGGTGCAAATTAAAAATAATTTTTATCTGCATCTAGCCCTGGAAAAATATTTGGCCTTCTAGCAGTGTGTGGGACATTCTCTATTAGTCCATCGATACTGACCTCCATCAGGTTGCAAATTAAAAATAATTTTTATCTGCATCTACCTCTGAAAAAATATTTGGGCTTCTAGCTGTGTGTGGGACTTGTTCTATTAGTCCATGTATACTGACCTTCATCAGGTTGCAAACTGAATATAATTTTTTTCTGCATCTAGCTCTGAAAAAATATTTGGCCTTCTAGTAGTGTGTGGGACTTTCTTTATTAGTCCATCTATACTGACCTCCATCAGGTTGCAAATTAAAAATAATTTTTATCTGCATCTAGCTCTGAAAAAATATTTGGCCTTCTAGCAGTGTGTGGGACTTTCTCTATTAGTCCATCTATACTGACCTCCATCAGGTTGCAAATTAAAAATAATTTTTATCTGCATCTACCTCTGAAAAAATATTTGGGCTTCTAGCAGTGTGTGGGACTTGTTCTATTAGTCCATCTATACTGATCTCCATCAGGTGGCAAACTGAATATAATTTTTTTCTGCATCTAGCTCTGAAAAAATATTTGGCCTTCTAGCAGTGTGTGGGACTTTCTCTATTAGTCCATCTATACTGACCTCCATCAGGTTGCAAATTAAAAATAATTTTTATCTGCATCTAGCTCTGAAAAAATATTTGGCCTTCTAGCAGTGTGTGGGACTTTCTCTATTAGTCCATCTATACTGACCTCCATCAGGTTGCAAATTAAAAATAATTTTTATCTGCATCTAGCTCTGAAAAAATATTTGGCCTTCTAGCAGTGTGTGGGACTTTCTCTATTAGTCCATCTATACTGACCTCCATCAGGTTGCAAATTAAAAATAATTTTTATCTGCATCTACCTCTGAAAAAATATTGGGCTTCTAGCTTTGTGTGGGACTTGTTCTATTAGTCCATCTATACTGACCTCCATCAGGTTGCAAACTGAATATAATTTTTTTCTGCATCTAGCTCTGAAAAAATATTTGGCCTTCTAGCAGTGTGTGGGACTTTCTCTATTAGTCCATCTATACTGACCTCCATCAGGTTACAAATTAAAAATAATTTTTTTTCTGCATCTACCTCTGAAAAAATATTGGGCTTCTAGCTGTGTGTGGGACTTGTTCTATTAATCCATCTATACAGACCTCCATCAGGTTGCAAACTGAATATAATTTTTTTCTGCATCTACCTCTGAAAAAATATTTGGGCTTCTAGCTGTGTGTGTGACTTGTTCTATTAGTCCATCTATACTGACCTCCATCAGGTTGCAAACTGAATATAATTTTTTTCTGCATCTAGCTCTGAAAAAATATTTGGCCTTCTAGTAGTGTGTGGGACTTTCTCTATTAGTCCATCTATACTGACCTCCATCAGGTTGCAAATTAAAAATAATTTTTATCTGCATCTAGCTCTGAAAAAATATTTGGCCTTCTAGCAGTGTTTGGGACTTTCTCTATTAGTCCATCTATACTGACCTCCATCAGGTTGCAAATTAAAAATAATTTTTATCTGCATCTACCTCTGAAAAAATATTTGGGCTTCTAGCTGTGTGTGGGACTTGTTCTATTAGTCCATCTATACTGACCTCCATCAGGTTGCAAACTGAATATAATTTTTTTCTGCATCTAGCTCTGAAAAAATATTTGGCCTTCTAGCAGTGTGTGGGACTTTCTCTATTAGTCCATCTATACTGACCTCCATCAGGTTGAAAATTAAAAATAATTTTTATCTGCATCTAGCTCTGAAAAAATATTTGGCCTTCTAGCAGTGTGTGGGACTTTCTCTATTAGTCTATCTATACTGACCTCCATCAGGTTGCTAATTAAAAATAATTTTTATCTGCATCTAGCTCTGAAAAAATATTTGGCCTTCTAGCAGTGTGTGGGACTTTCTCTATTAGTCCATCTATACTGACCTCCATCAGGTTGCAAATTAAAAATAATTTTTATCTGCATCTACCTCTGAAAAAATATTTGGGCTTCTAGCTGTGTGTGGGACTTGTTCTATTAGTCCATCTATACTGACCTCCATCAGGTTGCAAACTGAATATAATTTTTTTCTGCATCTAGCTCTGAAAAAATATTTGGACTTCTAGCAGTGTGTGGGACTTTCTCTATTAGTCCATCTATACTGACCTCCATCAGGTTGCAAATTAAAAATATTTTTTTTTCTGCATCTACCTCTGAAAAAATATTTGGCCTTCTAGCTGTGTGTGGGACTTGTTCTATTAATCCATCTATACAGACCTCCATTAGGTTGCAAACTGAATATAATTTTTTTCTGCATCTACCTCTGAAAAAGTATTTGGGCTTCTAGCTGTGTGTGGGACTTGTTCTATTAGTCCATCTATACTGACCTCCATCAGGTTGCAAACTGAATATCATTTTTTTCTGCATCTAGCTCTGAAAAAATATTTGGCCTTCTAGCAGTGTGTGGGACTTGTTCTATTAGTCCACCTATACTGACCTCCATCAGGTTGCAAATTCAAAATAATTTTTTGTCTGCATCTAGCTCTGAAAAAATATTTGGCCTTCTAGCAGTGTGTGGGACTTTCTCTATTCGTCCATCTATACTGACCTCCATCAGGTTGCAAACTGAATATATTTTTATTCTGCATCTACCTCTGAAAAAATATTTGGGCTCCCTAGCTGTGTGTGGGACTTTCTCTATTAGTCCATCTATACTGACCTCCATCAGGTTGCAAATTAAAAATAATTTTTATCTGCATCTACCTCTGAAAAAATATTTGGGCTTCTAGCTGTGTGTGGGACTTGTTCTATTAGTCCATCTATACTGACCTCCATCAGGTTGCAAACTGAATATAATTTTTTTCTGCATCTAGCTCTGAAAAAATATTTGGCCTTCTAGCAGTGTGTGGGACTTTCTCTATTAGTCCATCTATACTGACCTCCATCAGGTTACAAATTAAAAATAATTTTTTTTCTGCATCTACCTCTGAAAAAATATTGGGCTTCTAGCTGTGTGTGGGACTTGTTCTATTAATCCATCTGTACAGACCTCCATCAGGTTGCAAACTAAATATAATTTTTTTCTGCATCTACCTCTGAAAAAATATTTGGGCTTCTAGCTGTGTGTGGGACTTGTTCTATTAGTCCATGTATACTGACCTCCATCAGGTTGCAAACTGAATATAATTTTTTTCTGCATCTACCTCTGAAAAAATATTTGGCCTTCTAGTAGTGTGTGGGACTTTCTTTATTAGTCCATCTATACTGACCTCCATCAGGTTGCAAATTAAAAATAATTTTTATCTGCATCTAGCTCTGAAAAAATATTTGGCCTTCTAGCAGTGTGTGGGACTTTCTCTATTAGTCCATCTATACTGACCTCCATCAGGTTGCAAATTAAAAATAATTTTTATCTGCATCTAGCTCTGAAAAAATATTTGGCCTTCTAGCAGTGTGTGGGACTTTCTCTATTAGTCCATCTATACTGACCTCCATCAGGTTGCAAATTAAAAATAATTTTTATCTGCATCTACCTCTGAAAAAATATTGGGCTTCTAGCTGTGTGTGGGACTTGTTCTATTAGTCCATCTATACTGACCTCCATCAGGTTGCAAACTGAATATAATTTTTTTCTGCATCTACCTCTGAAAAAATATTTGGGCTTCTAGCTGTGTGTGGGACTTGTTCTATTAGTCCATCTATACTGACCTCCATCAGGTTGCAAACTGAATATAATTTTTTTCTGCATCTAGCTCTGAAAAATTTTTGGCCTTCTAGTAGTGTGTGGGACTTTCTCTATTAGTCCATCTATACTGACCTCCATCAGGTTGCAAATTAAAAATAATTTTTATCTGCATCTAGCTCTGAAAAAATATTTGGCCTTCTAGCAGTGTTTGGGACTTTCTCTATTAGTCCATCTATACTGACCTCCATCAGGTTGCAAATTAAAAATAATTTTTATCTGCATCTACCTCTGAAAAAATATTTGGGCTTCTAGCTGTGTGTGGGACTTGTTCTATTAGTCCATCTATACTGACCTCCATCAGGTTGCAAAGTGAATATAATTTTTTTCTGCATCTAGCTCTGAAAAAATATTTGGCCTTCTAGCAGTGTGTGGGACTTTCTCTATTAGTCCATCTATACTGACCTCCATCAGGTTGCAAATTAAAAATAATTTTTATCTGCATCTAGCTCTGAAAAAATATTTGGCCTTCTAGCAGTGTGTGGGACTTTCTCTATTAGTCCATCTATACTGACCTCCATCAGGTTGCAAATTAAAAATAATTTTTTTTCTGCATCTACCTCTGAAAAAATATTGGGCTTCTAGCTGTGTGTGGGACTCGTTCTATTAATCCATCTATACAGACCTCCATCAGGTTGCAAACTGAATATAATTTTTTTCTGCATCTACCTCTGAAAAAATATTTGGGCTTCTAGCTGTGTGTGGGACTTGTTCTATTAGTCCATCTATACTGACCTCCATCAGGTTGCAAACTGAATATAATTTTTTTCTGCATCTAGCTCTGAAAAATTTTTGGCCTTCTAGTAGTGTGTGGGACTTTCTCTATTAGTCCATCTATACTGACCTCCATCAGGTTGCAAATTAAAAATAATTTTTATCTGCATCTAGCTCTGGAAAAATATTTGGCCTTCTAGCAGTGTTTGGGACTTTCTCTATTAGTCCATCTATACTGACCTCCATCAGGTTGCAAATTAAAAATAATTTTTTTTCTGCATCTACCTCTGAAAAAATATTTGGCCTTCTAGCTGTGGTGGGACTTGTTCTATTAATCCATCTATACAGACCTCCATTAGGTTGCAAACTGAATATAATTTTTTTCTGCATCTACCTCTGAAAAAGTATTTGGGCTTCTAGCTGTGTGTGGGACTTGTTCTATTAGTCCATCTATATTGACCTCCATCAGGTTGCAAACTGAATATAATTTTTTTCTGCATCTAGCTCTGAAAAAATATTTGGCCTTCTAGCAGTGTGTGGGACTTGTTCTATTAGTCCACCTATACTGACCTCCATCAGGTTGCAAATTCAAAATAATTTTTTGTCTGCATCTAGCTCTGAAAAAATATTTGGCCTTCTAGCAGTGTGTGGGACTTTCTCTATTCGTCCATCTATACTGACCTCCATCAGGTTGCAAACTGAATATATTTTTATTCTGCATCTACCTCTGAAAAAATATTTGGGCTTCTAGCTGTGTGTGGGACTTTCTCTATTAGTCCATCAATACTGACCTCCATCAGGTTGCAAATTAAAAATAATTTTTATCTGCATCTACCTCTGAAAAAATATTTGGGCTTCTAGCTGTGTGTGGGACTTGTTCTATTAGTCCTTCTATACTGACCTCCATCAGGTTGCAAACTGAATATAATTTTTTTCTGCATCTAGCTCTGAAAAAATATTTGGCCTTCTAGCAGTGTGTGGGACTTTCTCTATTAGTCCATCTATACTGACCTCCATCAGGTTACAAATTAAAAATAATTTTTTTTCTGCATCTACCTCTGAAAAAATATTGGGCTTCTAGCTGTGTGTGGGACTTGTTCTATTAATCCATCTATACAGACCTCCATCAGGTTGCAAACTGAATATAATTTTATTCTGCATCTACCTCTGAAAAAATATTTGGGCTTCTAGCTGTGTGTGGGACTTGTTCTATTAGTCCATCTATACTGACCTCCATCAGGTTGCAAACTGAATATAATTTTTTTCTGCATCTAGCTCTGAAAAAATATTTGGCCTTCTAGTAGTGTGTGGGACTTTCTCTATTAGTCCATCTATACTGACCTCCATCAGGTTGCAAATTAAAAATAATTTTTATCTGCATCTAGCTCTGAAAAAATATTTGGCCTTCTAGCAGTGTTTGGGACTTTCTCTATTAGTCCATCTATACTGACCTCCATCAGGTTGCAAATTAAAAATAATTTTTATCTGCATCTACCTCTGAAAAAATATTTGGTCTTCTAGCAGTGTTTGGGACTTTCTCTATTAGTCCATCTATACTGACCTCCATCAGGTTGCAAATTAAAAATAATTTTTATTTGCATCTACCTCTGAAAAAATATTTGGGCTTCTAGATGTGTGTGGGACTTGTTCTATTAGTCCATCTATACTGACCTCCATCAGGTTGCAAACTGAATATAATTTTTTTCTGCATCTAGCTCTGAAAAAATATTTGGCCTTCTAGCAGTGTGTGGGACTTTCTCTATTAGTCCATCTATACTGACCTCCATCAGGTTGCAAATTAAAAATACTTTTTTTTCTGCATCTACCTCTGAAAAAATATTGGGCTTCTAGCTGTGTGTGGGACTTGTTCTATTAATCCATCTATACAGACCTCCATTAGGTTGCAAACTGAATATAATTTTTTTCTGCATCTACCTCTGAAAAAGTGTTTGGGCTTCTAGCTGTGTGGGACTTGTTCTATTAGTCCATCTATACTGACCTCCATCAGGTTGCAAACTGAATATAATTTTTTTCTGCATCTAGCTCTGAAAAAATATTTGGCCTTCTAGCAGTGTGTGGGACTTGTTCTATTAGTCCACCTATACTGACCTCCATCAGGTTGCAAATTCAAAATAATTTTTTGTCTGCATCTAGCTCTGAAAAAATATTTGTCCTTCTAGCAGTGTGTGGGACTTTCTCTATTAGTCCATCTATACTGACCTCCATCAGGTTGCAAACTGAATATATTTTTTTTCTGCATCTACCTCTGAAAAAATATTTGGGCTTCTAGCTGTGTGTGGGACTTGTTCTATTAGTCCATCTATACTGACCTCCATCAGGTTGCAAATCGAATCTAATTTTTTTCTGCATCTAACCCAGCCAATAGTTTTGGCCTAATACCACAGTTTGGCCACTCAGCTCTGCTCGGTTCCCATCCATTGCTTTTTTGTGCAAACAACTCCAGAGTTGTGAATTAGTTAACCACCAAAATGAGTGGAAAAAGGTCTGCTGCTGGTGGAAAGGGGAATAGGCGTGTTGGGAAGGGGAAAAAAGGTTGTGTCCGTGGGGTAGGTGTTAAAGCAACAGTAACATCTGCAGAAGAAAGACCATCTTCCAGCCAAACTAAAATGTCTACTTCTTTTAGCGGACAATGTGATAAGATCCCTTTCTTACGGCCACGCCAATCGCTACAAATTCCAGATGAGGCACAAAAACAGCAGGTGCTTCAACGGATATCAAGTGCTCCTTTAAGTGGGCTCTCCTCCACATCAACTTCAACATCACAAATACTCCAGTCCTCAAAGGTGTCACCCCAATCGCACTTGCTTCCTCACAGCTCCCAAATCTCCAGCTGCCCGTCTGAGTATGAGGTAGAACAGATGGTTGAGTCTGCAGAGCTGTTTACTCATACTATAGCCTGGGAATCAGAGGTCGACTCTAGCGCTTCTGTGAATCCAGATGAGGAAATGATCTGCACTGATGCCCAGAATCTTTATGAGTCGGATCCAGGACCAGACGCAGAAGGTTCTGACCATAATGTAGACCCTCATTCCCAAACTGTAACTCCTGTTGGTGGAGACAATGAGGAAGACGATGATGAGACTCAAATACCTGATTGGAGCGACAACTTTAGTTTTTTGTCAGGGCAGGAACAGGTTGGCTCTGAGGACGACGGGTGTGATAACGCACAGGGTGATGATGATGAGGTTGGAGATCCCACTTACTGTCAACCCACAGTCAGCCAAGAGATGAGGTCAGCAGAGGAGGTGGAGGAAGATGCTAGTGATGACGAGGTCAGGTTGCGCCTTCCTGGACAGAGACGTAGTACTGGAAGCACGTCAACAACTGCATCCTCAAACACAACTCTGCCTCTCACCACAAGTCGTGGTGGCTCTTCAGGTCGCATGGGTGCTAAGCCTTGCATAGCCTGGGCATTTTTTCAGATCGATAAAGATGACCCAACTCGTGTTATCTGTAACATTTGTCAGCAAAAGCTAAGTAGAGGCCAAAAAATACATAGTTTGAGTACTTCATGCATGAACCGGCACATGGACATGAAGCATAAGTTGCAGTGGGAAGCTCAGTGTGCTACAATGCGGCCTAGCCGGCCGGGCCAACCACCGTCTGCCATATCTTGTGCATCCGCGGCCTCTTCATCCTCTGTGACTGGGGGGACAGCAGTCACACCTGTTTTGGGGCGCAGACCTGCCACCTCTTTACCCGCAACAGCCAGCGTGATTGGCAGGTCATCATTTTCTTTGGAGGTGGTAACACCAGCTGGTGTTGAGCGCTGTCCGACATCGATAGCACCACCTTTGGATCAAGGCAACCTAACATGTCCGCCTGCATCTTCCTCACAGACCGGCAGTTTGCCGGGGACACCCTTATCAACCCCGTCTAAGCACAATAGCCAGCCCTCGGTCCCTCAGATGTGGACAAGTAAAAGACCATTTCCTCCTAGCCATGAGAAAGCTAAGAGGTTGAATTTCACCATCTGCAAGCTCTTGGCTACAGAAATGCTGCCTTTCCGCCTGGTGGACACAGAGGATTTTCGAGACCTTATGTCCGTCGCAGTGCCCCAGTACCAGATGCCCAGTCGGCACTACTTCTCAAAGAAAGGTGTGCCTGCACTCCACCAGCATGTCGCACACAACATCACCGCTTCTTTGAGAAACTCTGTGTGTGACAGGGTGCATTTCACCACAGACACTTGGATGAGTAGGCATGGACAGGGGCGTTACATGTCGCTGGCTGGGCACTGGGTAACTATGGTGACAGCAGGACAAGGGGCTGCTGTCCAAGTCTTGCCGTCCCCACGAGTTGTGCGTCAATCCTCTTTATGTCAAAGTTCCTCCACTGCTTCTGCCTCCTCAACCTCCTCTCGGTCTTCCACCTGCACCCAAAGCCTGTCTGGTCATGCCACAAGCTTTCTAACTGCGCAGAAGGGATCCTGCACACCTCCTTACTATGCTGGCAGTAGGGCTCAACGTCATCAGGCGGTTTTTACTTTGAAATGTCTGGGAAATGTGAGTCACACAGCTGAGGAGTTGTGGTCAGCTCTGGTGAACCAATTTCATGAATGGTTGTCTCCACTGGACCTGAAACCAGGGAAGGCCGTGTGCGACAATGCTGCAAACCTGGGTGCGGCCCTTCGCCGGGGCAATGTCACACACGTGCCTTGTATGGCTCACGTGTTGAACCTGGTTGTCCAGCAATTTTTAGCCCACTATCCCAGACTAGATGGCCTTCTGCAAAGGGCACGGTCGCTGTGTGCTCACTTCCGCCGTTCGCATCCCGCAGCTCAGCGACTTACATCTCTACAGAAGTCGTTGGGCCTGCCACTTCACCGGCTAAAATGCGATGTGCCTACCCGGTGAAATTCAACTCTGCACATGTTGCAGCGACTGTGGCAGCACCGACAAGCCCTGGTGCAATACGTTCTGACGTATAGCCTGGGCCAACGAGATCCAGAGGTGGAGCAAATCACGCTGGAGGAGTGGTCTCAGATGAGGGACCTATGCACCCTTCTGCACAGTTTTGAAATGGCGACGAAGATGTTTAGTGCTGACGATGCCATTATCAGCATGACTATTCTGGTGATTTACATGCTGGAGCACATGTTAAACAGAATTCGGAGTCAGGTGGTGGCACAAGAGGAGGTGGAGGAAGTAGAGGAGGAGGAGTTGTATGCGGAAGGGCTAACATCTGCAAGGTCCAGACGGTCGGCAGCACCAAGGCGGCAGGCATGTGAGGGTGGGGGAGATGGTTTTACCAGGGCGCATGGTAGCAGCCAAACTAGTGAGGAAGGTGCAGGAGCCCAGGAAGAAGTGGAGGACGAACTGATGGAAGACTCATCAGATGAGGGAGACCTTGATCACATCTCTGTTGTGCGAGGTTGGGGGGAGAGGACAGAGGAAGGAAGCATGATTGTTACCTCGCCACCAACACAAGAGGGACTTGGTGGTCCTGGATGCGCAACACACATGAGTGCCTTCTTGCTGCACTACCTGCAACATGACCCTCGAATTGTGAGAATTAGAAATAATCCTGACTACTGGGTTGCCACACTGTTAGATCCCCGGTACAAAAGTAAATTTGCCAAAATTATTCCTGCCATAGAAAGGGATGCACACATGCAGGAGTATCAGCAGAGACTGTTGCAGAATCTTACATGTGCTTTTCCACAAAACACCAGTGGTGCACGTAGTGAATCTCACAGTTCCAACTTGCCAACCGTGGGACCGTCAAGTGTTCAGCACTCAAACCGTAACAGAACCACAGTATCTGCTGGTAACATCAATTTTGCGGAATCATTTCACCACTTTTTTAGCCCATCCTTTGCAAGGCCACAGGAGACAAGAAGTCTGACACATAGTCAACGCCTAGAGACGATGGTACAGGAGTATCTCCAAGTAAACATTGAAGCCATGACTGTGTCACTGGACCCTTGCTCTTTTTGGGCTTCCAATCTGGATAAATGGCCGGAGCTAGCCACTTACGCCTTGGAGATCTTGTCATGCCCCGCAGCCAGCGTTCTGTCTGAACGTGTGTTCAGCGCTGCTGGTGGTGTGCTGACAGATAAGCGCACGCGGCTCTCCACTGATAATGTAGACAGACTCACGTTCATAAAGATGAACAAATCATGGATCCGAAATGACTTTTCTACCCCTGTGTCATCCTGGGGAGAGTAAAAGCTTGATGATTGGCTAAAATCACCCTACCAACCGTTTTAAGCTTTCAAATTACTAATCATGTTTATCTGTATCTTGGCTGGAAAATAATTTGGGCTTTGTAGCAGTGTGCAGCACTGATTCTATTAGGCCATCTATAATAAGCTCCACCAGATTTAAAATTACTAATCATGTTTATCTGTATCTTGGCTGGAAAATAATTTGGGCTTTGTAGCAGTGTGCAGCACTGATCCTATTAGACCATCTATACTAAGCTCCACCAGATTTAAAATTAATAATAATTTTTAGCTGCATCTAGCCCGGAAAATAATTTTTGGGCTCCGAGATGCGCAAGACACATAAGTGCCTTCTTGCTGCACTACCTGCAACATGACCCTCATATTGTCAGAATTCGAAGTAATCATGACTACTGGGTTGCCACACTCTTAGATCCCCCAAACTTTTCGATCAACCTTTTCATTTTAATAAAGACCAAAAAAATGGTCATTTTTGAAATTATAAGCATTAGCAGGTTATTAGAAACTGAAATCAAACAGTTTTCAACTCAAAACTTTTTTCTAGGTGATGTTACATTTTCACATAGGACCCCTTGTTCGAAAGGAGCTTCTGAACTCTCTCGTCCATTGAATTTGTCAGGTTTTGGATGGTTTCTGCTTCAATTGTTTTGCATGAGGACAGAATACCCTCCCAGAGCTGTTGCTTAGATGTGAACTGCCTCCCGCCAACATAGACACTCCTTTTGATGATGCTCCAGAGGTTCTGAAGGGGTAGAGGTCAGGGGAGCATGGGGGTCACACCATAAGTTTGTCCCCTTTTATGCCCATATCAGCCAGAGATGCAGATGTTTTATGTGCAGCATGAGATGGTGCATTATCATGCAAAAAATTGATCTTGCTGTGAAATACACGGTTCTTCTTCTTGAACCATGGCAGGAAGTGCTGTTTGAGAAAATCCACATACATTATGGAGTTCATCTTTAGCGCCTTCAGGGATCCTAAAGGGGCCGACAATCTCTCTCCCCATGATTCCAGCCCAAAACATTACTCCACCTCCTCCTTGTTGGCGCTGTAGCCGTGTTTGCGTGGGGTGTCCATCAACCAGCCATCCTCCACTCCATCCATCTGGACCATCGAGCGCTGCACGGCACTCTTCCGTGAACAAAACAGTTTTGAAATCAGTCTTCATGTAATGTTTAGCCCACTGGAGCCGTTTCTGCTTGTGTGAAGTGGATAGAGGAGGTCGACAGGATGGCGTATGCACAGCTGCAAACCTCTGAAGGACCCTGCATCTTGTTGTTCGGGGGATGTTGGAGGCACCAGCAGCTTCAAAAACTTGTCTGCTGCTATGACAAGGCTTTTTTGCTGCTGCTCTTTTAACCTGATGTAATTGCCTGTAGGAAAGAGTCCTCAATTTGCCCTTATCAGCACGCACACGTGTGTACTGTGAATCAGCTACATACTTCTTGATTGCCAAGACACTTCATCCTGATCATCGCACAATGTTGATTGTAGTCATGCCTTGACCTAAACACTCCACAATTTGTTGCTTCTCAGCAGCCGACACATCCTTTTTCTTTCCCATTTTGGCAGAAAATGTAGGCTGCTTAATAATGTGAGACAGCCTTCTTAAGTAGTCTTGCCTTTCATTGGACACACCTGCCAAACTAATTAGCACAGGTGTCTGCAATTGCTTACAGTGATATAAAGAGCCCTGACACACATCACCATCAATGAGTTTAACTGACAAACAAACAAATTCTTCCCTTATCACTCCTAAACACTTTTTGTATAATAATTTGGAACACAGTGTACATGTGCTTTTCCACAAAACACCAGTGGTTCACGTAGTGAATCTTACAGTTCTAACTTGCCAACCGTGGTCTGTATGGAGTTGTTCAATAAAGGGACCAAAATTAAGATAACATAGATGGGAGAGGTCTCTATGAATAGGAATTCCTAAGTATTTGATACCCTGTGAGGGCCAGGCAAAGGGAAAGTTGGACTGGATGGAATCCTATATGGATTTGGGGAGGGAGACATCGAGGGCCTCAGACTTCGCTGCATTGATTTTAAAATTTGACCATGTAACAAAGTGATCTATTTCAGCCATAACAGCATGGATGGATATATGTGATTGAGTGATATATACTAGGACATTGTTATGCACACGCCCGGGCTGAGCGGCGTGTGCGTGTGATTGTAGTGATTCCACTGGACCATGAACCGGAGAGTGCCTGGAGGGGCGTGACTAAGTATCTGGCCGATCCGACCAAGATGGCACGACGGCATACGACGCCAGTGCACCAGGGAGAAACCGGGCAGAGGAACCAGGTGCTACTCCAGGTCAAACTCCGGACACGGGGGTTGACCCACACAGGGATTACTGGATCAGGCTGGTTAGGCTGGCGCACAGACTGGAGGGTATAGGCAGGCACGACTGGTATGCAGGCAGGCGGGTAAAGGCAAGCGCAGCTAGAGTGCAGACAGGGAGGCACTAGCAGGTAGGAACACAGGCGGGATAGGACCCAGTACACACTGGGACTCAGGAACAATACAGGTAGAGGGGTACAGGCAAGCACAGCTAGAGTGCAGACAGGGAGGCACTAGCAGGTAGGAACACAGGCGGGATAGGACCCAGTACACACTGGGACTCAGGAACAGGCAGGTTAGGCTGGCACAGACTGGTGGATATAAGCAAACACGGCAGGTATGCAGATGGGTGGATACAGGCGAGTATGCAGGCAGGGAGGTACTGGCCGAAAGGACGGGCTGGAGCACAGAAAGGTTAAGACCCAGTACAGACTGGGTCACAGAACCGCAGATGCGGTAGACAACCACAGCAGAGAGGGAACGCCCGAAGCGGTGGGCAAGAACAGAGCAGGACGGGGCTGCAGGAGCAGCGAACACAAGCAGGGCAGGACAGGACTGCCGGAGCAGCGGGCAGAAGCAGGGCAGGACAGGACTGCCGGAGCAGCGGGCAGAAGCAGGGCAGGACAGGACTGCCGGAGCAGCGGGCAGAAGCAGGGCAGGACAGGACTGCCGGAGCAGCGGGCAGAAGCAGGGCAGGACAGGACTGCCGGAGCAGCGGGCAGAAGCAGGGCAGGACAGGACTGCCGGAGCAGCGGGCAGAAGCAGGGCAGGACAGGACTGCCGGAGCAGCGGGCAGAAGCAGGGCAGGACAGGACTGCCGGAGCAGCGGGCAGAAGCAGGGCAGGACAGGACTGCCGGAGCAGCGGGCAGAAGCAGGGCAGGACAGGACTGCCGGAGCAGCGGGCAGAAGCAGGGCAGGACAGGACTGCCGGAGCAGCGGGCAGAAGCAGGGCAGGACAGGACTGCCGAGCAGTGGGCCAAGGAGTCAGAGCAGGCTAGAACCGCCGGAGCGGTGAGCAAGGCAGAGCAGGGGGGACAGGGCTCTGTTCACACGGAACAGACAGGAAGAGAAAGGCAGAGCCAGATACCAACAGGGTACTTGCAGTGAAGTAGCTAGTGGACCACAAACTCACAAACGGGAGTACAGAGACAACAAGCAGGAGTTAGGTACGAGTACAGACTCTGCAGAAAAAGGAAGGGAACGGACATCGGACATAGAGGCAAAACAGGTAAAAGATAGGAGAGAGTTCAGACTGGAACTGAGTGTACGGAGGAGACTGACACTGCAGAGGGATACAGGAGCGGGTCTGGGAATACGGCCCCCAGAGAGGCGGGACGAACAGGCAAGGAGCGTGTTCAGACAGGACAGACAAGATACATGAGCGGGTCTAGGTAATCGGCCCCTAGAAGGCGGGAGGAACAGGCTAGGAGCGTGTTCAGACAGGACAGACAAGATACAGGAGCGGGTCTAGGTAATCGGCCCCTAGAAGGCGGGAGGAACAGGCTAGGAGCGTGTTCAGACAGGCCTGGAAATACAGCCTCCAGGAAAGGCAGACAAGAGAACACAGAACGGGACCTGGCACCTTCAGAGTGCAAGCACACACTGAATGAAACACTATGCTCAGGCAGGAATAGATGGGAGCAGCTGAGCTATATACCAGGTGACAGACAGCAATAGGCTGAGGACGCACAAGGGGTGTGACCCACAGCAGGTACAAAAAGCAGGAAGTGATCGGGCGCCGCCCTTAAGCAGCAGAAACAGACACAAACAGACAGCATGGAGGGAAGCCAGAGAGACATTCTGGACAGGAGATCAAGTGCGCGCTCTTGCACAGTGGGAGATGGACCACTATGCAAGGACGCCGCCAGGTATGTTACAGTACCCCCCCCCTTACGCCCCCTCTTCTTCAGGCCTGCCAGAATCTTCCGCAGGGAATTCGAGGGCCAATTCTTCACTTCGAAGAGATCACTTCCCCTGTCCACCGGAAAAACTGGTCTCCTCTGGGTAGCTAGGATGCTACCTCCCATCCAGCCACCCTTAGCAACAGACGAAACGGGTGGAGTACCAGGAACAGCACACAAGGAAGTCTCTCTCCACACATTTTCAGGTGGCACCCCAGAGGGTACAGGAGACAACTGGAAGTCCTCCACCGGGTTGGAGGGGGACAGAGACTTGGGGGTAATCTCTGCTTCGAGGTACATCTTGTCAAGCTCACGGGAAGAAATAGACGGGTTATCAGGTACATAATGAGGAAAAGTCACTGTCTCTTTGTTTTCTGGTGGTACCCCGGAGGATTCAGGAAACAACTGGAGGTCCTCCGCCGGGTCAGAAGAGTGCAGAGGCTCAGAGAAAACATCTGCTTCAGAGTACACTAGGTCGGACTCACTGGACGAAGCAGGCGAGGTATCGGGTACCGAGTATAGGAAAGTCTCTGTCCATTCTCCACCAGGTGGCACCCCGAAGGGTTCTGGAGACAACTGGCGGTCCTCCGCCTGGTCAGAGGGGTGTAGAGACTCACGGGTAACCTCTGCTTCAGAGTACACTAGGTCGGACTCACTGGACGAAGCAAGCGAGGTATCAGATCCAGGATATAGGAAAGTCTCTGTCCATTTACCACCAGGTGGCACCCCGAAGGGTTCTGGAGACAACTGGAGGTCCTCCGCCTGGTCAGAGGAGTGTAGAGACTCGGGAGTAACCACTGCTTCAGAGTACACTAGGTTGGACTCACTGGACGAAGCGAGCGAGGTATCAGGTACAGAGTATAGGAGAGTCTCTGTCCTTTCGCTACCAGGTAGCACCCCGAAGGGTTCAGGAGACAACTGGAGGTCCTCCGCCTGGTCGGAGGGGTGTAGAGACTCGGGAGTAACCTCTGCTTCGGAGTACACTAGGTTGGACTCACTGGACGAAGCGAGCGAGGTATCAGGTACAGAGTATAGGAGAGTCTCTGTCCTTTCGCTACCAGGTAGCACCCCGAAGGGTTCAGGAGACAACTGGAGGTCCTCCGCCTGGTCGGAGGGGTGTAGAGACTCGGGAGTAACCTCTGCTTCGGAGTACACTAGGTTGGACTCACTGGACGAAGCGAGCGAGGTATCAGGTACAGAGTATAGGAGAGTCTCTGTCCTTTCGCTACCAGGTAGCACCCCGAAGGGTTCAGGAGACAACTGGAGGTCCTCCGCCTGGTCGGAGGGGTGTAGAGACTCGGGGGTAACTACCACTTTGGGGTACCCATTGTCAGGCTCACAGGACGAAGCGGACAAAGTATCGAGTACCGGGTGTAGAGAATTCTCTCTCCATTTGTCATCGAGTGGTATCCCGGAGGATTCAGGAGGCAACAGGGGGTCCTCCGCTAGGTAGTAGAGGTGCACAGACTCTGAGGTAACCACAGCTTTGGAGCATCCTTGGACATGCACACCGGTTAAAGTGGGTGAAGCATCTGATGCCGGGTGCAGGAAGTTCTCCTGTGTGGAGTCTGGATGGGCAGAAGTCTCTTCGGGCAGGAGAACTGGTGCACTACCCACGCACATTACCCGTTGGGGCTTCTCCGGGATACAGGGAGATGAAGCTTCAGTAGGGACTTCAAGGTTGGGGTCAGGAGGTCTCAGGGAGGACAGACCCTGGCGTGACGGCTTGCCTCTACGTCTAGCACGTCTGGACTGCCTCTTGAGGTTGGGAGAAGTATTCCGGAAAGCGTAGTCACCCTGTGAGGATTCTGGGTGGGCAGTAGTCTCATTGGGCTGGAGGACTATTGCGCTACCCACACACATTACCCATTGGGGCTGCTCCGGGATATTGGGAAGTGAAGCTTCAGCAGGAGCCTCCGGGTTAGGATCATCGAAGACCATTAGAAAGGCCACCAGGAAGGCCATTAGGTCCAGGAGGATCGGATCCTGTGTTTCATATAGGGGGTTGATCCATTCCAAGGCATCACCCGCCAGGTAAGACATAATGAATGCCACCTTAACCCGATCGGTGGGAAAACATAGAGGGTAGAACTTGAAGTGTAGCATGCATTGCTCCACAAATGCACGACTTTGTCTAGGATCCCCATAATAACGTAGCGGATCCGCGGGAACGAGAGCAGATAGATCCATCTGGACGGGTGCGTAATTCGCCTGGAACTCAGCTAAAGGAAAAAAAAAAATATTTATTTATTTATTTTAATGCATGTATTCGCTGGAAAACTTCTCAGAGAGCGAAGGCCGTGGGGCTCAACGGGAACCATGGCCTGAGCATGCTGTTATGCACACGCCCGGGCTGAGCGGCGTGTGCGTGTGATTGTAGTGATTCCACTGGACCATGAACCGGAGAGTGCCTGGAGGGGCGTGACTAAGTATCTGGCCGATCCGACCAAGATGGCACGACGGCATACGACGCCAGTGCACCAGGGAGAAACCGGGCAGAGGAACCAGGTGCTACTCCAGGTCAAACTCTGGACACGGGGGTTGACCCACACAGGGATTACTGGATCAGGCTGGTTAGGCTGGCGCACAGACTGGAGGGTATAGGCAGGCACGACTGGTATGCAGGCAGGCGGGTAAAGGCAAGCGCAGCTAGAGTGCAGACAGGGAGGCACTAGCAGGTAGGAACACAGGCGGGATAGGACCCAGTACACACTGGGACTCAGGAACAATACAGGTAGAGGGGTACAGGCAAGCACAGCTAGAGTGCAGACAGGGAGGCACTAGCAGGTAGGAACACAGGCGGGATAGGACCCAGTACACACTGGGACTCAGGAACAGGCAGGTTAGGCTGGCACAGACTGGTGGATATAAGCAAACACGGCAGGTATGCAGATGGGTGGATACAGGCGAGTATGCAGGCATGGAGGTACTGGCCGAAAGGACGGGCTGGAGCACAGAAAGGTTAAGACCCAGTACAGACTGGGTCACAGAACCGCAGATGCGGTAGACAACCACAGCAGAGAGGGAACACCCAAAGCGGTGGGCAAGAACAGAGCAGGACGGGGCTGCAGGAGCAGCGAACACAAGCAGGGCAGGACAGGACTGCCGGAGCAGCGGGCAGAAGCAGGGCAGGACAGGACTGCCGGAGCAGCGGGCAGAAGCAGGGCAGGACAGGACTGCCGGAGCAGCGGGCAGAAGCAGGGCAGGACAGGACTGCCGGAGCAGCGGGCAGAAGCAGGGCAGGACAGGACTGCCGGAGCAGCGGGCAGAAGCAGGGCAGGACAGGACTGCCGGAGCAGCGGGCAGAAGCAGGGCAGGACAGGACTGCCGGAGCAGCGGGCAGAAGCAGGGCAGGACAGGACTGCCGAGCAGTGGGCCAAGGAGTCAGAGCAGGCTAGAACCGCCGGAGCGGAGAGCAAGGCAGAGCAGGGCAGGACAGGGCTCTGTTGACACGGAACAGACAGGAAGAGAAAGGCAGAGCCAGATACCAACAGGGTACTTGCAGTGAAGTAGCGAGTGGACCACAAACTCACAAACGGGAGTACAGAGACAACAAGCAGGAGTTAGGTACGAGTACAGACTCTGCAGAAAAAGGAAGGGAACGGACATCGGACATAGAGGCAAAACAGGTAAAAGATAGGAGAGAGTTCAGACTGGAACTGAGTGTACGGAGGAGACCGACACTGCAGAGGGATACAGGAGCGGGTCTGGGAATACGGCCCCCAGAGAGGCGGGACGAACAGGCAAGGAGCGTGTTCAGACAGGACAGACAAGATACAGGAGCGGGTCTAGGTAATCGGCCCCTAGAAGGCGGGAGGAACAGGCTAGGAGCGTGTTCAGACAGGACAGACAAGATACAGGAGCGGGTCTAGGTAATCGGCCCCTAGAAGGCGGGAGGAACAGGCTAGGAGCGTGTTCAGACAGGCCTGGAAATACAGCCTCCAGGAAAGGCAGACAAGAGAACACAGAACGGGACCTGGCACCTTCAGAGTGCAAGCACACACTGAATGAAACACTATGCTCAGGCAGGAATAGATGGGAGCAGCTGAGCTATATACCAGGTGACAGACAGCAATAGGCTGAGGACGCACAAGGGGTGTGACCCACAGCAGGTACAAAAAGCAGGAAGTGATCGGGCGCCGCCCTTAAGCAGCAGAAACAGACACAAACAGACAGCATGGAGGGAAGCCAGAGAGACATTCTGGACAGGAGATCAAGTGCGCGCTCTTGCACAGTGGGAGATGGACCACTATGCAAGGACGCCGCCAGGTATGTTACAGACATCATCAGCAAATAGAGAGCACTTGTACTCGGTGCCTCCCACCTCAATCCACCTAATATTGGGGTTATGGCGAATTGATGAGAGCAGGTGCTCCGTCACTAGGATGTATAAGAGAGGGGACAGAGGACATCCCTGCCTTGTCCCATTGGTGATTGTGAAAGGTGATGAAAATGTTCTGATGCACCCCCTGGGCCTTGGGACACCCAGAGCCGGACCCTTTTTGGTGGATGCTGGTGGTTGTAGTCTTCGTGGCGGCGACCCGGTTCCGTGGCTCAGGGTGGTCAAACCAGTGGCGGAACTATTTATGTGGTTTTGATGTTTAAATGTCTGACTACGCCACCCGTGGATTGCGGTCAGAGTGAACCGCCGCTGCAGGGCAGACCGCTGAGGCTGGTGTTGTGGGTGCAGCAGAGCGTAGCATAACTCCCCACGGGAGGAGTATAGCCTCAGGGCAGTGTATGCGGAGGATGGGGGTGATGGTGCAGGGCAGCAGCAGTAACGACACGGAGTCAGTGATGCAGTCCAGGGCCTTTACTCATAGTTCTTATTATCCAGACCACGTCTGCAGGTAATGGCTGCCCACGTCGTACTGTGCTCACCAGGTGAGGGGCTCAGACAACTCCCAGATAACTTTGGAGCGCTTCACAGGACCCCCTTTGTGTGTCCTTTGTCTGGCCTTTCTTACCAACCCTTCTGTCCGGCTGCCTCGGGCCTCCTCTTGGTAAACTTGGCGCCAGTTTCCCTGACCCTATGTGTTGCCTTCCTAGCGGGTGTAGCGAGGGGCTGCGCCACATAAAAAGTCACAGCCTTCGGTTTCTAGCTTAGGGTCGTTTCCTGCCTCCACTAGTTTCGGGGACCGGTCTCCCCCTTTGGCCTGACCCCTCCACGCAGGTGGATTCGGGCGTGCGGTGGCGACTCGCCCGTCCGCACCCCTGGGATCCCTTCATTCCTCGTTCCTTGAGCCTTCTCCGCTCCTCTTCCTTCCTTCTCCCTCTTCCAGGCCTGGGCCTCTGTTACTAGGCCCGCCTCCGGAGCAGAGCTCATGCAGAGCCCCTGCTCCCTGCCACTTCTGCTCAGACTTCTCTGCACTGAACTAAGATGGTGCCCACCTTTTATACTCCCTTCTCAATGCACCCAGGAACTGCTTCCTCCCTGCTCCTGCACTACAGGGTTCCCCTTCCTCAGTGTTCCCTCCCCCCACTCCAGCCAGGGACAGGGACTGTCGTGCCCATCTCAGAGGCATATTGGTCGCCCTGCCCCACGGCAATGTGGTGTAATGCATGCAGGTGTCGGGTCCTGATCCACACTCCATCCTTACCTGAGAGTGAGATATCACACCTCTGGGTGAGGTGCAATACCTCTGTAGCAACCGAGCCCTCAGGGTGCTACAGTTCCATTTATCTTCAGCCAACGTGACGTATTGTGATACAGGGCCGTGATTTTGGCTATAAAAGTGTCCCCTAGACCCCTACCCCAAGCTTTTTAAGAGAATCATATATGGCGTGCCAGGAGACTCTATGGAATGCTTTCTCAGCATCCAACGAGAGTATCTAATTACAAATTTTTAACTGCATCTAGCCCAGGAAATACTTTGTGCCTAGTAGCAGTGTCTGCTAGTCAGCGGATTATCCCGGCTGTTAAGCAAGCTACACCACCTGTAGTTTGGACACTTAATTTTTTCAAAGGAAATGCTTCGGGACCACGGGATACTCAGTGAAGAGCATCAGGAGGCACCCCAAGGCATAGGGGCTGAGACTGGCAGTAGGATGCCTTGCGGTGGACAGCCGAGCTCGATCCTTATAAAAGCTTTTTAACTGCAGCAGCTTTAGTGGACGCTACTGGAGCTGGAATTACGCGGCTGCTGGCATGAGACTTGCCCTCCAATAGATCCTTGTAAATGGATTTAAAGTGTATTCATTCAAATTAGAGAGACAATTTAAATTAAAAAGCTTAGAGCTGCCTCCACCACAGGGGGGCTCGCTCGACCCACCAGCGGACAGGCACCAGTATTGGGAGAGGGGGGCTGGCCGTCAGGGTTCACCGCGGCTCTGGCACAAACCCGGCGACACGGAGGTGGCACGGGCAGGAGCGGACTGAACGTGTCGGCTTCTCACTTTTTGGATTTTAGAAGGGCATGACATGCCTATATCTGTGTCTCCCCCTCCTTTTACTCCTCCACCTCTTTTCTTTTCGCATGACTATATGTACTTGTCACTTTTCCATGTGTTAGTTGTGTCTTCTGAGCAGTTTGTCAGCTTTTGGACACCTTTGAAGGTGTTTTCTATGTGTTTCTATGTGTTTTTGTTTGCCTGCCATTGGTTTTAACGGTGTTCGAAGGTGTTCGACGAACAGTTCGACGAACAGTTCGGCGAACACACGGGTGTTCGACGAACTGAACCGAACTCGAACACTACGGGGGTGGCTCAACACTAGTGGCAACCAGAAACAAATATTGGGACCATATATGGCCCTCTATCTCCAATTTCATCTTCAAAGTTACAGGGGTTTTCCCCCGAGCAAAAGTTAATTTTAATCAATAGATCTTGGAATAATAATAAGTTCCACAATTGGATGCGTTTAAATAAAATGTTCCTGTGCTGAGATAATCTTATAAATATGCCCCTGCTGTATACTGTGTAATGGCTGTGTCTGACCGTGCAGGAACATGGTCTGATCATACCACATCTCCTGGGCAGGGGAGGATGCAAAAAACTATACAGATATTACAGCAGGGGATCACAACTGATTCTTTCTTTGAAGTAAAACATTGTTTAAAAACAGGCATTGAAATGTTTTACCTCACAGAAAGAATCAGCTGTGATCCCCCGGCTGTAATGTCTGGATCCTCTTTTTCTTCCTCCCCTGCCCAGGAGATGTGGTATGATCAGACCATGTCCCTGTATGGCCAGACACAGCCATTACACAGTACACAGCAGGGACACATTTATAAGATTATCTCAGCACAGGAACATTTTATTTAATCACATCCAATTGTGGAACTTATTATTATTCCAAGATCTATTGATTAAAATTAACTTTCATTCGTGGGAAAACCCCTTTAAACAAATTGCTCTTACTAAACCCATTTTCCATTCAAAATATTATGAATACTATCATTCACTTCAAGCAAAGCCATGACAGAGACATCACATCACCGACAATAAAATGGGAAGCACTAAAATGTGTGCTTTCGGGGCTTTTTATTAACTCCTTCATGACCTTTGGTTGTACTTACCGACCTTGGACGTATGGATACGTTATGGAGATTTTGCGCACACAGAGGCTATGCGCGCGTGATCGCCGCCGGTTGTCTGCTGATTCTGACAGCTGACACCCGGCACTCAGTGCCAGGAGTGGTACCTGCACCACTCTCGGCACTTTAAACCCCTAAATGCTGTGATCAATATCACAGTATTTAGAGAGCAGGCAGAGAGAGGAAGCCCCCTCTGATAGGTGCCCTCGCTACGTCATCACGAGGGACCGATCGCTGTCATGGTGACCCAATATCGTCATGATGACATCTGGGTCACCAGAGCTAGCAAATTTGCTACACCATGCTCAGAGCATGGTGTAACAAGTTTGTCTCTCAGTGCAGCGCTGACAGCTTGTAAGGCATAGCATTGCATTGCTTTATAAGTGATCAGCCTGCAAAAAGTCCCATAGTGGGACAAAGCAAAAAAAGTTGAAAAAAAGTGAAAAAAAATTATATATATATATTTTTTTAAATCACAATATATTGTACCCATAAAGAAATATTTTTATAAAAAAAATAAAATAAACAAAAAAAGTACAAATATTTGGTATAGCCGCATCTGGAACGACCTAACCCATCAAATTGTCCCACTAGTTAACCCCTTTAGTGAACACAGTAAAAAAAATTAAAAAAAAATGAGGCAAAAAACTATGCTTTATCATCATACCGCTGAACAAAAAGTGTAATAAAATGCGATCAAAAAGACGAATGTATCGTATTTTTCGGACTATAAGATGCACTTTTTTCCTCCTAAATTTTGGAGGAAAGTGGGGGGTGCGTCTTATAGTCCGAATACTATAGACTATGGCTGTGCGTGGTGGGGGTGTGGGGGAGCGGCAGCGGGTGATCAGGGGGCACAGGAGGCAGCAGCCGCTTGCTGCAGCCTATGCTGTGCCCGCTACTAAAGAAAATGAATATTCCCTGCTCCCCATGCCCATGGGCGTGGAGAGCAATGAATATTCATTTTCCTTAATAGCCGGCACACTGTAGCCGCAGCGCAGCTCCTGCTGTGCACTCCAGTCAGTATGCCCGCTTAAAGCTCATGAATATTCCCTACAACCCACTCCCATGGGTTGTAGTGAATATCTATGGTCTTTAATAGCGGGCACACTGACCGCAGAGCGGCAGCAGGAGCCATGCTGCGGTATAGTGTTCCAGCTGTTGAAGAGACTGAATGGTCACTGCTCCCCACGCACAGAGTCCCGGCATGGGGAGCAGTGACTATTCCGACACAGCACTTCACTGTGTGAGAGTGCATGGCAGAGATGCCATGCGTGCCCTGCTATGTGCGGCTCACACAGTGAGAGTGTCGGCAGCAGAGCGGGACAGCGCTGGAAGAGAGAGGAGGTGAGTATGATTGTTTATTTTTTTCGTGGGCAAAGTGATGGAGCCTCAAGGGGTGCCATGCATACCAGGATGGGTGATCAAGGGGTGCCATGCATATCAGGATGGGGGCTCAAGGGGTGCCATGCATACCAAGATGGGGGCTCAAGCAGTGCCATGCATACCAGGATGGGGGCTCAAGGGGTGCCATGCATACCAGGATGGGGGATCAAGGGTTGCCATACATACCAGGATGGGGGCTCAAGGGGTGCCATGCATATCAGGATGGGGGCTCAAGGGGTGCCATGCATATCAGGATGGGGGCTCAAGGGGTGCCATGCATGCCAGGATGGGGGATCAAGGGGTGCCATGCATGCCAGGATGTGGGATCAAGGGGTGCCATGCATACCAGGATGGGGATGAGGGCCACGTTTACCAGGAAGGAGGGGCCATACATACCAGGATGGAGGATATTAACAGAATTGGGGGACATTACCCCTATACCGGTGTCAGCAGCAGACCCCCTTCCCCATAACAGTGACCACATTTTTTGCTTACTTTTTTTTTTCTTATTTTCCTCCTCTAAAACGTAGGTGCGTCTTATGGACCGGTGCGTCTTATAGTCCGAAAAATAGGGTAAATAAAAATAGTGCAGCTGAAAACAATATCTTGTCCTGCATCAGCGGAAAAATAAAAAAGTTATGGCTCTCAGAATAAAGTGATGCAAAAATAATTATTTTTTCTATAAAATATTTCTTCTTTCTTTCACAATAAAATAGAGTTTATTTGTAAAACACTAAAACATAAAAAAAATGCTATAAATGTGGTATCGCTGTAATCGAACTTACTCGAAGAACAAGGCTGCTTTATCAATTTTACCACATGACATAAAAAAAAATCCTGAATTGTTGGTTTTTGTTCATTCTGCTTCCCAAAAATCTGAATAGAAAGTGATCAAAAAATATCACGTGCCCGAAAATTGTACCAATAAAAACTTGAACTCGCCCGCAAAAAACAAGCCATCACATGACTCTGTCAGTCTAAATCTGGAAAAATTATAGCTCTCAAAATGTGGCTATGCAAAAATTAGTCTTTGCAAAAAAAAAATCGGCTTTTAGTGTGTGACAGCAGCCAAACAGAAAAAACCTGATATAAATCTGGATTCAGACAGAACCTTCTGGCAGAAGATTCCCTGTAATGAGGCAGATGGAGGCACTGTGGATGCTGCCTGAACTGTGATCCAGCAATGTCCGTCTTTTTATGTGGTGCATAAAAGTGCCGTCAGCCACAGTTTTGTGCACCTGTGAAAAAAAGGACACCACTGACCAGAGCACAGACGGATTCCAGAGTAACTCCGCTGCCTCATGATAGTAAATGGATACCTTGGGGGTTTCATCTGAAGCACGGCACTCAGAGATTTAGGCTATGTTCACACTACGCGTTTTTTTCAGCATTTTTTTTCTGCAGCAAAACCTGCTCTCTTAGCAGAAAAAAATGGTTTTGGTGCGTTTTGGCGGTGGATTTTGCTGTGCTTTTGGTGCGTTTTTCAGGATCCCACAGTTCAGCTTTCCTTACACCACAGAAGCATGAACACAGGTCACCAATGCAAGACATATGTTCATGAAAAAATACACATTACAAATGTAAGCGGGGGGAAGCAATTTAGTCTGGAATAGTTTACCTAAGACACTGGCAGTGCATTGAGTTTATAGGACACTATTTACTTTTACACTTTGGTCTGCCATTAAGTTGCTCAGACATTGTACAATTTCACACCTTGGTCAGCCACAGGTATTGCTCAATCTCACACCTTGATCAGCCAATGTTTACTTTGTACGCATCACTAATTTAATTAAACTGTACTAATCTAAACTACCAACTCAGGTGACCAAGATGAAATGGTAAATTTGGGAAAATCACAAAAATATATGTGTTTCACATACTGCTGTACCTATTTTTTGTTTTTTTTACTAAAAACGCAGCAAAACGTTCACACTAGTTGTTTTTTCAGCGTTTTTTGCACCACCCATTGGGTGGAAGAAGTGACATGCTTTATTGTGCAGAAAAACATGCAAAGCACAAAATACTGAGGACAAAAAAACAAACTGTGTGCATGAGATTTCTGAAATCTCATAAACTTTGCTGGTACTGTAAAATGCAACTGAAAATTTGCATAAAAAAATCAGAAAAAATGCCTAGTGTGAACATAGTCTTAGATGGAAACCCCCCTATAAGTGCTCAGAGCAAAGCGCTGGATAAATATGGTCCTAAATGTTATGTAAACCAGTCCAGCAAAATCTGAACTTCAATATGGTGCTTCTTCCGTTCTGAGCTTTGCATTGTGCCTCAAAAGTAGTTTTCGACCACATATGGGGTATCAGCGTACTCAGGAAAATTTGCACAACAAATTTTTAGATCCATTTTCTCCTGCTATCATTGTGAAAATGAAAAAATTGGAGCTAAAAAAACATTTTTGTGGGAAAAATATATATTTTTTCATTTTCACCGATCAATGTTGTAAAATTTTGTGAAGCACCTGTGGGTTCAAGGTGCTCACCACACATCTAGATAAATTCCTTGAGGGGTCTAGTTTCCAAAATAGGGTCACTTGTGAGGGTTCTGTACTGTTTAGGCAAATCAGGGGCTCTCCAAATGCGCCATGACACGAACAGACCATTCCATCAAAGTCTGTGTTCCAAAACGTCACTCTTTCCTGTCTGAGCCCTGCCGTGCATCCAAACAGTAGTTTTCCCATTTCCCCCACATATGGGGCATTAGCGTACTCAGGAGAAATTGCACAACACATTTTGGGGTCCATTTTCTCCTGTTACCCTTCTGAAAATAAAAAATTTGGGGCTAAAAGATCATTTTTGTGGTAAAAATGTGATTTTTTTTTTATTTTCACAGCTCTACGTTATAAACTTTTGTGAAGCACCTGGGGGCTCAAGGTGCTCACCACACATCTAGATAACTTCCCTGAGGCATCTAGTTTCCAAAATGGTGTCACTTGTGGGGAGTTTCCACTGTTTAGGCACATAAGGGGCTTTGCAAACGAGACATGGCATCCGTTAATTATTCCAGCAAATTTTGCACTCAAAAAGTCAAATGGCACCCCTTCACTTCTCAACCCTGCTGTGCGCACAAACTGTAGTTTTTCACCACATATTGGTTATCAGTGTAATCAGGAGAAATTGCACAACAAATTGTATGGTGCAATTTCTCCTGTTACCCTTGTGAAGATGAAAAATGTGGGGCTAAAAAAACATTTTTGTGGAAAAAGTGATTTCTTTATTTTTACAGCTCAACATTACAAATTTCTGTGAAGCAGCTGGGGGTGCAAGGTGCAAACCACACACCTAGATAAGTTCCTTGAGGGGTTTGCTTTCCAAAATGATGTCACTTGTGGGGTTTCCCACTGTTTAGGCACATCAGGGACTCTGCAAACGTGACATGGTGTCCGCTAATTATTCTAACAAATTTGGCATTTAAAAAGTGAAATGGCACTCATTCCCTTCCAAGTCCTGCTGTGCACCCAAACAGTAGTTTTCCTCCATATATTGGGCTATTGGGTATCGGTGTAGTGCACCAATTGTCCATATGGTGCACTACAAGGATCAGGACCATGATTAAAACCTAAATGTTGAAACGCGTAGGTCCTGATCCTTGTAGTGCACCATATGGACTATTGGTGTGGAGCAATGTTTTAATGGGCACAATAAAAGCTATATTTTATTTTAAGAAACTAGCCTGATACGCTGGATCATCCTTTCCTTCTTTCTCATCTGAGTTACTGCGGCTTCTCTGACCGGATCCAAGTGAAGCAATTTGGCTCCACACTCCGAATAGTGAGCTGACTCAGTTGTGCATTTAATTTTTTTTGTTAGGTGTTTTTAAATAAGAAAAAATTACTTTATTAATAACAAATATAGTAATGTACAGTATGAAAAACTATTAAACATATAATAAACTATTGTACAGTACTTTTTTTATTTTCTTTTTTATAACTTCACTTAATCATCTTCACATATAAATATAGCAAGTATTAAACCCTAAAGCCAGCACTCCAAAGAGACAGTGAGTGCAAATAATAGTGCAGTATACTGTACCTTTCTGCACATGTGAAATAACATACAGTACTACCAAAGAAAAAATAGCAGAATCATGAACCAAAAATTAGCCATTATCCTATGTACAGCCCCATGTGAAATGCATGTAGCATGCCGTACTAAAAATAGAGTCCACGGCAGGAAAATGATTCACAAGAAAAGGTCAAAAGTGCAACAGCATTGACAATGATGCTTGCACGACAGGATAACCACGTGGTGAGTGTCGTAAACTCATGTGTTTGTAACTCAGATATCGGCTTGCATCATAAAACAATAAACCAACTGAGCGATGGCTTGTATCTCGGAAAATTCGTAAGTAGATGCATACAGGAAAAATATATATCTTTTTACCATGTTAGCCAGTAGATAGAAAAATATTTAGATTTGAGAAACCTCAGTGGTTGTTACCTTTTAATGGCTAACAGAAAAGATGTTAACAAATTGCAAACTTTCGAGACTACTCAGGTCTCTTCATCAGGCATAGTATAATACAAAATCTGACGAGTCACATATTTATACACAACAAGACACAGAAATAATGCAATAGATGAGACAAGTGACGCAAAGCCGAACTATCATTATGGGAGAGGGATAACCAGTTGTGGCTGTAAATATTGTAATAGTTCATAGATAAGGAGTGTGAACATTTTATTGTCCTGTGATTGAAGTCTGGTCTATGATTGTGATGCCCCCACATGGTCAGAGGAGCACATTTCTTAGACTATATAGAAAGTATGAGATTCAAAGTTACCTTTTAGTACCAGTAATTTCATGTCCAGGATACTGTGATCAGGGATACAAAAATGTTTTGCCACAGGTAGATCTATTCTTTCTTCTTTTATTATGTGGTGATGAGAATTCATCCTTGTTCTAAGTTTTTGCTCTGTCTCCCCAACATACAGACCTCCTTTGGTACATATAATTAAATACACCACATTAGATGTAGATGCACTCGTTAGTCATGGTATCACTGTAAGTGCAAATCTGGATGTTGGTAATGCAGTTTATATGATTTGTCTGGACTTTGCAAAGGCATTTGATACTGTACCAAATAACAGCCTTATACTGAAGCTCCAGAAGCAGGGACAAGGGAACGCTATATGCAGATGGGTAAGGAATTAGCTAAATGACAGGAAACAAAGAGTCGTCATAAATAGTACATTCTCTAAAAGGGATATAGTCAGCAGTGGGGTGCCGCAGGGGTCTGTGCTAGGACCGATTCTTTTCAACCTCTTTATTAATGACCTTGTGGATGGGACTGACCTTGACATTACAATACTGCAAAACGAACTGGATAAGATGTCTGATTGGGCAAATACTTAGCAAATGAGATTTAATGTTGATAAAGGTAGAGTAATGTACCTAGGACAGAGTGTTCCTATTGCTGTTTATACATTACTGGTAAGAGAGTCTTTGGAATATGAAACAATATGAATCTTGCTGACAGCTTTGTCTTATAAATAAGAATACATTTTGACCTTTTTTTTTTATTTTTATTAGGAAATAAAAGTAATATTTTAACACAGGTTTTGACAGTGAATTGAGTTTATTTATCCTTTAGGGAACTAATTACCGTATTTTTTGGACAATAAGACGCACTTTTTTCCTCCAAAATTTTGGAGGAAAATGGGGGGTGCGTCTTATAGTCCGAATGTTGGGGGGGTGTATATTTATGTGTGGTTTGGGGGGAGCGGTATCGGTGGAGGAGCGGGGAACAGGAGGCAGCAGCCGCCTACTGCAGCCTACACTGTCCCCGCTGCTAAAGAAAATGAATATTCACTGCTCCCCACACCCATGGGGCGTGGGGAGCACTGAATATTCATGCTCCTTAATAGCGGTATACAGTGTAGCCGCGCTGAGGCTGCTGCCGGCTAACTCCTGTGCCCGCTGTTAAAGGGCATGAATATTCAACCTCTCTCCACGCCCATGGGCGTGGGGAGGGGGTGAATATTCATGCCCTTTTATGAGCGGTCACAGGAGATAACCGGCAGCAGCAGCAGCCGCAGCGCGGCTCCGCTGTGTGCCGGCTATGAAGGAGAGTGAAGTCACTGCTCCCCGCGCACACATACCTGTCGTGGGGAGCAGTGACTTCCGGCAGCTGATCTCTCCTTGTGAGCTACGCATGGCAGTGACGTCATGCGCGGCTCACATGCAGGGATCAGTGCAGGCAGACCGGACGCAGCGCTGGAGGAGAGAGAAGAGAGGTGAGTAGGAGTGTTTATTTTTTTTTAATGTGCAGCCTGATGGGGATTAGGGGGACCATGCATACCAGGACAGGGATTAGGGGGGCCATGCATACCAGGACAGGGATTAGGGGTGCCAAGCATACCAGGACAGGGATGAGGGGTGCCATGCATACCAGGACAGGGATGAGGGGTGCCATGCATACCAGGATAGGGATGATGGGTGCCATGCATACCAGGATAGGGATTAGGGGTGCCTGCATACCAGGACAGGGATGAGGGGTGCCATGCATACCAGGATAGGGAATAGGGGTGCCATGCATACCAGGACAGGGATGAGGGGTGCCATGCATACCAGGACAGGGATTAGGGGTGCCATGCATACCAGGATAGGGATTAGGGGTGCCATGCATAACAGGATAGGGATGAGGGGTGCCATGCATACCAGGACAGGGATGAGGGGTGCCATGCATACCAGGACAGGGATGATGGGTGCCATGCATATCAGGCTAGGTATGAGGGGTGCCATGCATACCAGGATAAGGATGAGGGGTGCCATGCATACCAGGATGGAGGGATGCCAGGCATACCAGGATGGGGATGGGGACCACATATAAAAGGAAGGGGGGCGGCATATATACTTGGATGGGGGATATTGTCAGAATTGGCGGACATTACCCCTATACCAGTGTTATCAGAAGACCCCCTCCCCCTTAAAAGTGCATCATGACCACATTTTTTGCTTAAATTTTTATTTTTTTATTTTCCACCTCTAAAACCTAGGTGTGTCTTATGGTCCGGTGCGTCTTATAGTCCGAAAAATACGGTACATCAGTTTTCTGTGGAGTTAGTACTAGTGTTGAGCCACCCACGTAGTGTTCGAGTTCGGTTCGTCGAACACCCTTGTGTTCGCCGAACTGTTCGTCGAACTGTTCGTCGAACACCTTCGAACACCGTTAAAACCAATGACAGGCAAACAAAAACACATAGAAACACATAGAAAACACCTTCAAAGGTGTCCAAAAGCTGACAAACTGCTCAGAAGACATAACTAACACATGGAAAAGTGACAAGTACATATAGTCATGCGAAAAGAACAGAGGTGGAGAAGTAAAAGGAGGGGGAGACACAGATATAGGCATGTCATGCCCTTCTAAAATCCAAAAAGTGAGAAGCCGACACGGCCAGTCCGTTCCTGCCCGTGCCACCTCCGTGTCGCCGGGTTTGTGCCAGAGCCTCGGTGGACCCTGACAGCCAGCCCACCTCTCCCAATACTGGTGCCTGTCCGCTGGTGGGTCGAGCCCCCCCGCGGTGGGGGGGGTAACATCTACAGAAGAAAGACCATCTTCCAGCCAAACTAACATGTCAACTTCTTTTCGTGGACAATGTGATACGATCCCTTTGTTACGGACACGCCCATCGCTACAAATTCCAGATGAGGCACAAAAACAGCAGGTGCTTCAGCGGATATCAAGTGCTCCTTCAAGTGGGCTCTCCTCCACCTCAACTTCAACATCACAAATACTCCAGTCCTCAGAGGTGTCACCCCAATCGCACTAGCTTCCTCATAGCTCCCAAGTCTCCAGCTGCCCGTCTGAGTATGGGGTAACACAGATGGTTGAGTCTGCAGAGCTGTTTGCTCATACTATAGCCTGGGAAATGTAGGTCTGCTCCAGAGCTTCTGTTAATCCAGATGAGGAAATGATCTGCACTGATGCCCAGAATCTTTATAAGTCGGATCCAGGACCAGATGAAGAAGGTTCTGAGCATAATGTAGACCCTCGTTCCCAAACTGTAACTCCTGTTGGTGGAGACAATGATGAAGACAATGATGAGACTCAAATACCTGATTGGAGCGACAACTTGACTTTTCGGTCAGGGCAGGAAGAGGTTGGCTTTGAGGACGACGGGTGTGATAACACACAGGGTGATGATGACAAGGTTGGAGATCCCACTTACTGTCAACCCACAGTCAGCCAGTCGATGAGGTCACCCGGGCCTTTGCCTGGCCTTGGGGATGTCGCGGTGGTCGGCTCCCTGGCCTGTACCCAGGGGTCACTCTTTAAAAGGGTGGATAATTGTTAATTTTATAAGAGTTCGTGACGCCACCTGTGGTATCTGGTGAGAAGCACCAGCGCTGCAGCAGTCCACTGAGGCCCGTGATAAGGCAGCTCGATGGTATAGCTCCCCACAGGTGGAGCTAGGTCTCAGGGCAGCGTATGCAGGGGGAATGCAGGACAGGCGAGACCCAGCTGGGTCAGAGCAAGAACGGGAACGGACACGGTAGTCACTTCAGTACCTTTTACTGGAGGAAAATCAGGCACATCCCGGAGCACTGTAGGGTGAAGGGTGCATATCAGGATCCTCCCCAATGAGCAGGTGTAGGGCCTCCTGTTTCTTGCCTCTTCGTAGTAAGTTTCTGACCTGCCTGGAGCTAGGCCTAACTTTGTCTCTGTCCTGCGCTGGCTGACCTTGTGGTAGGGCCATCTCTTGGAGTTCACGCTCCCAGTATGCGGGGCCTAAACGTCTTCTGGCTCTGTTACGTATCAGCACCTTAGCGATCCTGGGACTTGTAGTTCTCCAGGGATCTTGGTTATGCCTTACTGGGTCATAGAGATCCCGGTAAGCTCGGATCCGGTGTCCGGTAAAGGCTTCGGGGTGAGCTGGTTAAGCTCCTCTGCCCCTTATGTACTAACTTGCCACTCGCCTTCGGCCTACTCGGGCCCTCACTAGGCTATACACACTAACGGCAGCTTGCCGCGCTTCACCGATCTTATGGCACCGGCACACCTTAAGCTCTATCTGGGCTCTCTGAATCTAGCTAGCAGGAGCCTCGTGCTCCACTGCTGAACTATTAACTGAGTTCTCTAGACTAGACTGAGCTCCACTGCAGACTGACCTCTCTTAGGCTTCTCTACTGCAGGAACTCTTCAGAGGAACTGAACTGCCTAGCTCCACCTTCCCTATTTATATCCCTAACGGGCTCCCTCTGCTGGTCTGAGGTGGAAGGTGGAGATGTGTGAATGTTTATGGGGGCCTCTTGTGGAGGATTCCATCAATACAATCTTCTAGGATCTGTGATACCAAGCGCAGCGGGGCGTCACAGATGCTATTGACGACGAGGTTAGGTTGCGCCTTCCTGGACAGAGACGGAGTACTGGAAGCACGTCAACAACTGCATCCTCAACCACAACTCTGCCTCTGACCACAAGTCGTAGTGGCTCTTCAGGTCGCATGGGCTTTAAGCCTTGCATAGCCTGGGCATTTATTCAGATCGATAAGGATGACCCAACTCGTGTTATCTATAATATTTGTCACCAAAAGCTAAGTAGAGGCCAAAAAATCCATAGTTTGAGTACTTCATGCATGTACCGTCACATGGATATGAAGCATAAGTTGCAGTGGGAAGCTCACTGTGCTACAATGCGGCCTAGCAGGCTGGGCCAACCACTGTCTGCCCCATCTTGTGCATCCGCGGCCTCTTCATCCTCTGTGACTGGGGGTGACAGCAGTCACACATGTTTTTGGACGCAGACCTGCCACCTCTTTACCTGCAACAGCCAGTGTGATTGGCAGGTCGTCAGTTCATTGGGAAGTGGAAACACCTGCTGGTGTTGAGCGCTCTATGACATCGAGAGCACCACCTATGGATCAAGGCAACCTAACATGTCCGCCTGCATCTTCCTCACAGACAGGCAGTTTGCCGGGGACACCCTACTCAACCCCGCCAAAGCACAACAGCCAGCCCTCGGTCCCTCAGATGTGGAAAAGTAAAAGACCATTTCCTCCTAGCCATGAGAAAGCTAAGAGGTTGAATTTCACCATCTGCAAGCTGTTGGCTACAGAAATGCTGCCTTTCCGCCTGGAGGACACAGTGGATTTTCGAGACATTATGTCCGTCGCAGTGCCCCAGTACCAGATGCCCAGTCGGCACTACTTCTCAAAGAAAGGTGTGCCTGCGCTCCACCAGCATGTCGCACACAACATCACCGCTTCTTTGAGAAACTCTGTGTGTGACAGGGTGCATTTCACCACAGACACTTGGACGAGTAGGCATGGACAGGGGCGTTACATGTCGCTGACTGGGCACTGGGTAACTATGGTGATAGCAGGACAAGGGGCTGCGATCAAAGTCTTACCGTCCCCACGAGTTTTGCGTCAATCCTCTTTATCTCGAAGTTCCTCCACTGCTTCTGCCTCCTCAACCTCCTCTCGGTCCTCCACCTGCACCCAAAGCCTGTCTGGTAATGCCACCTGCTTTCTAACTGCGCAGAAGGAATCCTGCACACCTCCTTACTATGCTGGCAGCAGGGCTCAACGGCATCAGTGTTTACTTTGAAATGTCTGGGAAATGTGAGTCACACAGCTGAGGACTTGTGGTCAGCTCTGGAGACCCAGTTTCATGAATGGTTGTCTCCACTGGACCTGCAACCAGGGAAGGCCGTGTGCGACAATGCTGCAAACCTGGGTGCGGCGCTTCGCCGGGGCAATGTCACACACGTGCCTTGTATGGCTCACGTGTTGAACCTGGTTGCCCATAAATTTTTTGCCCACTATCCCGGACTAGATGGGCTTCTGCAGAGGGCACGGTCGCTGTGTGCTCACTTCCGCCGTTCGCATCCCGCAGCTCAACGACTTACATCTCTACAGAAGTTGTTGGGCCTGCCAGTTCACCGGCTGAAATGCGATGTGCCGACATGGTGGAATTTAACTCTGCACATGTTGCAGCGACTGTGGCAGAACCGACAAGCCCTGGTGCAATACATTCTGACGTATAGCCTGGGCCAACGAGATCCAGAGGTGGGGCAAATCACGCTGCAGGAGTGGTCTCAGATCAGGGACCTATGAAGTTGACGCACCCCCTGGGCCGTGGGGTACCCTGAGCCGGGCCGGTAGACGCTGGGGGTTGTAGTCACTGTGGCGGTGACCCGGTCCGTGACCCAGGGCGGTCAATCCAACGGTAATTTGTATATATGGATTTTATAATGTCCGACTACGCCACCTGTGGAGTGCGGCCAAAGGGGCCGCCGCTGCGGAACAGTCCTCTGAAGCTGGTGGTTTTTCAGCAATGGTATTATTACTCACCACAGGAAGAGTGTAGCTTCAGGGCAGTGTGGGTGGATGATGGTAGTTGTAGTGCAGGGAGTCAGTAATGAACACAGAGTCCGTGTGATGCAGTCCCAATATCTTTACTCACAGTTGTTGCAGTCCAGATTACAGGTACCATAGCAATCTCACCCGTCGTGCTGTGCGTACTCAGTGAGTTGCTCAGTCCACCCCCAGATAGCTCCGGAGTACTTAGCAGGACCCCCTTCTGTGTGTCCTTTCTCTGGCCTTCTCCCTGCACCTCACACCCAGTGACACTTCTATCCGGTATCCTCGGGCCTTGGCGGGCGACTTGTGTTCCGTCCCCTGGGTCCTATGTGGCTAGCTTCTTAGTGAGACTGGTGTGGACTTTTGCCTGCAGTCTATTCGAGCCTTGCTGTTTCTCCTCTAGTTGAGGGACCGGTTCCCCTTATCTGGCCTGACCCCTCTACCTCCTGGTAGCAGCGGGAGTATGGGTGGCCTCCTGCATGGCCCGTAGCCCTAGGGTCCCTTCGGTTCCTGGAGCCTTCCTGCTCCCACTCCTCTGTTCTTTCCTTCAGTCCTGGGCCTCCCAGGCTAGGCCCGCCTCCGGAGCAGAGCTCATGCTGAGCCTCTGCTCCTGTCACTTTTCCTCCTCTGACTGGCTTGCTCTTTCTAAGATGGCTTCCTATTTATACTCTCCCTGTCATGTGCTCCCCTAAGTTGCTCCCCTAAGCACCCTCTACATAGGACCCTCCCACCAGCTAGGGACCTGGGACTGTGCTCTCCCTTAGGAGCAATCTCGCCCTACCCCCACTGCGGGTATGTGTTGGATGCAGGTGTTAGGGTCCCGAGCCATACGCCTTCCTTTCCTGAGGGTGAGATACCACACCTCTGGGTGAGATGCAGTAACTCTGTGGTGACTGAACCCTCAGGGGCGCCACACACCCTTCTGCACAGTTTTGAAATGGCGACGAAGATGTTTAGTGCTGATGACGATGCCATTATCAGCATGACTATTCCGGTGATTTACATGCTGGAGCACACATTAAACAGAATTCAGAGACAGGTGGTGGGATAAGAGGAGGTGGAGGTAGTAGAGGAGGAGTCGTATGCGGAAGGGATAACATCTCCAAGGTCCAGACGGTTGGCAGCACCAAGGCGGCAGGCATGGGAGAGTGGGGGAGAGGGATTAACCAGGGCGCATGGTAGCAGCCAAACTGTAGAGGAAGGTGCAGGAGCCGAGGAAGAAGTGGAGGATGAACTGGCGATAGGCATGGAAGACTCATCAGATGAGGGAGACCTTGATCACATTTCTGTTGTGCGAGGTTGGGGGGAGAGGGCAGAGGAAGGAAGCATGATTCTTACCTCGCTACCAACACAACAAGGACTTGGTCCTCCTGGATGCGCAAGACACATGAGTGCCTTCTTGCTGCACTACCTGCAACATGACCCTCAGATTGCAGAATTCGAAGTAATCCCGACTACTGGGTTGCCACACTCTTAGATCCCCGGTACAAAAGTAAATTTGCCGAAATAATTCCTGCCATAAAAAGGGATTGACGCATGCAGGAGTATCTGCAGACGCTGTTGCAGAATCTTACATGTGCTTTTCCACAAAACACCAGTGGTGCACGAAGTGAATCTCACAGTTCTAACTTGCCAACCGTGGGACTGTCGAGTCTTCATCACTCAAACCGTAACAGTAACACAGAATCTGCTGGTAACAGCAATTTTGTGGAATCGTTTCACCACTTTTTAGACCATCCTTTGCAAGGCCACAAGAGACAAGAAGTCTGACACATAGTCAATGCCTAGAGAGGATGGTGCAGGAGTATCTCCAAGTGAACATCGAAGCCATGACTGTGTCACTGGACCCTTGCTCATTTTGGTATTCCAATCTGGAAAAATGGCCGGAGCTCGCCACTCACGCCATGGAGATCTTGTCATGCCCTGCAGCCAGTGTTCTCTCTGAACGTGTGTTCAGCGCTGCTGATGGTGTGCTGACAGATAAGCGCACGCGGCTGTCCACTGAGAATGTAGACAGACTCACGTTCATAAAGATGAACAAATCATGGATTCGCAAGGACTTTTCTACCCCTGTGTTATCCTTGGGAGACTAAAAGCTTGAGGATTTGGTAATATAACCTCACCAACCGTTGTAAGCAACTGTGGGGCAATTGATGCCACTTAACCCTAGAACGCATGACCATAAAAATCTACACTTTCATATACCTGGGGCCTTTTAGGCCCGTGTGCAAATAACATGGAATAACTCAAACTCAAATGACAAACAACTATATACATGAAGAATACCTAGAGTTTCAAAATTCTAACTAAAGTAATCTTGCAGAAAATAGAAAACAATTAACAGGGCGGGACTGCGAGGCCCCAGGTATGCGTTCTAGGGTTAAGTGGTGTCTGTGCTACAATTTTGGGGAAAAATGGAGACTCTTTTTGGAGTCCCCTTGCTGTGTCTTACGTGACGTTGGCATCGTCAATTCCAGGTGGGTTGGGTCGCCCCCTCCCCCCTTTTAACTGTAAGAAACTACATACACTATGGCTTGGGGTAACACAGACGGTTGAGTCTGAAGAGCTGTTTAGTCAGAGGTCTGCTCCAAATCTTCAGTGTCTGCTAGTCAGCGTAGAATTTTTAACTGCATCTAGCCTAGGCAATACTTTGGGCGTAGTAGCCCAGCTGCGAAGCAAGCTGCACCGCCTGTGTATCTAATAAGAATTTTTTAAATGCATCTAGCCTAGGCAGACTGTGGGGACCCCCAACCAAACCCAGACACTCAGCCCCCCTACCGCCCCCCTTTCCTTGACAATACAATAATGTAACTCTTACAACTGGATGGGTGAGGATCAGTCACAGCTTTATTAACTCTTTATACTCATTCCATTAGAAAGGCATTTTATTTCTAAAATAATTCAGCTTGTTGCAGCATGCCCTGGGTCTCCACTCCGGCAACTTGGCCAACAAGCGTAACTCTCCAACATGTCCTTTCTATTTCCAGGCCACAGAGGATCCTGCGTACTCGTATGCAGGACTCTGACCCCCACCCATCACTCTTAACGCTAGTTCCACTCCGTCCTGGAGTCCTGACAGGAATATGTCCAGTCCAATATCCATTAAGTGAACACCATCGGGCCGTATGAGGCCTGCTTTATCTCCTTCCAGTTGTCGGTGTCGTACCACTACACCGCCTCTGTCTCTTCTAAATTTTGCCATCCGAATATTTATTACCCGCCTTGTCCGTTCGATGGCCGTGATGTCTCGCGCACCTTGCCATACCGCTATCGGCACAATCTCTGACCATACTATAGCTAGTTTTGTGAAAAATTCTCTGAAGCGCTCAGTGTCTAGTTTCATTATTGCCATTAGTTATGCGCTCTTGTGATGACCTAGGTTGTTTCCCCCGGCCTGTATAACTAAGATGACCGGACATCTTGCCTCTCTCCCTACCTCCATTAGTACCCGTGGCCATAGCAGGCCTCTAATACCTCTCCAGTTGAAATATGTGTTATGAAACTCTAATTTCCTCCCGCCTGGGCGGACTTTCGCCCTTTTTTGTGCCCAATATATATACGAGTGGCCTATCACCCACACTGTTGGCTTAGCATCACCTGTAAAAGAAACAAACCACGTTAGGATAACAAGGCCAGTCTTATGCATCTTGCCAAACACGTGGATCGCCATCTCCCTATCCTCTGAACTTCCGTTTCTGACAGTCCTGCTCTTGCTGCTTCCGTGGCCGCGCCTATGCGGAATGAGTGTGTCCCGTAATCTTTGGGGTGGTTCCCTGCCGATGTTATGCATTTATTAAATATAGCTGGGAACTGGTATCTTGATAATGGCGTTCCATCAATGTGTGATAGGAAGAAATTACTTTGTGATCTGATGGTTAGATATGTTTTTACTATTGTTACCCGACTCAGTGTACCGTTTGTGGGTTGTAGAAGTACCCAAGTGCCCCTGCCCGCTGGAACCGCTTTCGATTTGCGTATGCGTAGACGTATTGCATTATTGGCTATGACTACGTCCTGGTGTAATAAGCCTCCACTGGTGGTAATTTTGGATTGAGGGACTAATTCGCTTATGCATAGCGTCCCGAAGAAGGCGATCACAAATTCAGTAGACAGTAGTGTTGCTTCAAATTGTGAGTGTCATGTTAATGGTGTTAGGGATATGATGTGAGAAATCAGTTTTAGTGACACGGGACAGGACGTCTACACTCCTGACTTGGCTGACCCCTTTTCCACCCTTTTATGGATTGTCTGATGATGAATCTTTGTCACATCTCCCCAATTCAGTAGTTGGAAGTGAAATGCTACTACGGTCAGACACCGCTGCGCTGACGCCCCTGATATGCCCCTCATCATTAGCTGGTGGAGAAATTCTATGGTGACTTGTGATCTGGCTTGTTCACATTGGTCAACCCGTCTGCCTGCTACTAGTCATGTCCACTCTTCCCATGCCTTACCGTATGCTTGCCACGTCGACGGGGCAACTGACGCTCTGATTAATGGCATCAACTATTCGCCAATAGATCCCATAGGGAAGGTGGGCAACTGTTGCCCGATGGGTGGGCGTTGTGGAGAGCTCTGTGAAAATCTGCCAATTGAATTGTTATAAAGTGTTAGCAGCAACTTTAGACCCCTCTGCATAGTGGCTAGCGCGGACCCATACATTGTGTTTTAGGCACAGGAATGCTAGCCTGGGTAGTAGGCCTAGCACTGGGAGCAACGATGATGCCATCTTATTAATGCAGTACGCTAGGCTGGTGTTTTTTGTTATGAAGCGTATATTTTTGTAAGCCAGGAGTGCGCCCCATATTTATATTGCTACCACTATTGGGAAGAAAAATTATTTTCAGGGCTAGATGCAGCTAAAAATTATTATTAATTTAAAAGCTGATGGAGCTTAGTATAGATGGCCTAATACAATGAGTCCTACACACTGCTGGAAGGCCAAATATTTTTTCAGAGCTAGATGCAGATAAAAATTATTTTGAATTTGCAACCTGATGGAGGTCAGTATAGATGGACTAATAGAACAAGTCCCACACACTGCTAGAAGGCCAAATATTTTTTCAGAGCTAGATGCAGATAAAAATTATTTTTAATTTGCAACCTGAAGGAGGTCAGTATAGATGGACTAATAGAACAAGTCCCATACACTGCTAGAAGGCCAAATATTTTTTTCAGAGCTAGATGCAGAAAAATATTATATTCAATTTGCAACCTGATGGAGGTCAGTATAGATGGACTAATAGAAAGAGTCCCACACACAGCTAGAAGCCCAAATATTTTTTCAGAGGTAGATGCAGAAAAAAATTATATTCAATTTGCAACCTGATGGAGGTCAGTATAGATGGACTAATAGAACAAGTCCCACACACTGCTAGAAGGCCAAATATTTTTTCAGAGCTAGATGCAGAAAAAAATTATATTCAATTTGCAACCTGATGGAGGTCAGTATAGATGGACTAATAGAACAAGTCCCACACACCGCTAGAAGCCCAAATATTCTTTCAGAGCTAGATGCAGAAAAAAATTATATTCAATTTGCAACCTGATGGAGGTCAGTATAGATGGACTAATAGAACAAGTCCCACACACTGCTAGAAGGCCAAATATTTTTTCAGAGCTAGATGTAGAAAAAAATTATATTCAATTTGCAACCTGATGGAGGTCAGTATAGATGGACTAATAGAACAAGTCCCACACACTGCTAGAAGGCCAAATATTTTTTCAGAGGTAGATGCAGAAAAAAATTATATTCAATTTGCAACCTGATGGAGGTCAGTATAGATGGACTAATAGAACAAGTCCCACACACTGCTAGAAGGCCAAATATTTTTTCAGAGCTAGATGCAGATAAAAATTATTTTTAACTTGCAACCTGATGGAGGTCAGTATAGATGGACTAATAGAACAAGTCCCACACACTGCTAGAAGGCCAAATATTTTTTCAGAGCTAGATGCAGAAAAATATTATATTCAATTTGCAACCTGATGGAGGTCAGTATAGATGGACTAATAGAACAAGTCCCACACACAGCTAGAAGCCCAAATATTTTTTCAGAGCTAGATGCAGAAAAAAATTAAATTCAATTTGCATCCTGATGGAGGTCAGTATAGATGGACTAATAGAACAAGTCCCACACACTGCTAGAAGCCCAAATATTTTTTCAGAGCTAGACGCAGAAAATAATTATATTCAATTTGCAACCTGATGGAGGTCAGCATAGATGGACTAATAGAACAAGTCCCACACACTGCTAGAAGGTCTAATATTTTTTCAGAGCTAGATGTAGAAAAAAATTATATTCAATTTGCAGCCTGATGGAGGTCAGTATAGATGGACTAATAGAACAAGTCCCACACACTGCTAGAAGGCCAAATATTTTTTCAGAGCTAGATGCAGAAAAAAATTATATTCAATTTGCAACCTGATGGAGGTCAGTATAGATGGACTAATAGAACAAGTCCCACACACTGCTAGGAGGCCAAATATTTTTTCAGAGCTAGATGCAGAAAAATATTATATTCAATTTGCAACCTGATGGAGGTCAGTATAGATGGACTAATAGAACAAGTACCACACACTGCTTGGAGGCCAAATATTTTTTCAGAGCTAGATGCAGATAAAAATTATTTTGAATTTGCAACCTGATGGAGGTCAGTACAGATGGACTTATAGAACAAGTCCCACACACTGCTAGAAGGCCAAATATTTTTTCAGAGCTAGATGCAGATAAAAATTATTTTTAATTTGCAACCTGAAGGAGGTCAGTATAGATGGACTAATAGAACAAGTCCCATACACTGCTAGAAGGCCAAATATTTTTTTCAGAGCTAGATGCAGAAAAATATTATATTCAATTTGCAACCTGATGGAGGTCAGTATAGATGGACTAATAGAAAGAGTCCCACACACAGCTAGAAGCCCAAATATTTTTTCAGAGGTAGATGCAGAAAAAAATTATATTCAATTTGCAACCTGATGGAGGTCAGTATAGATGGACTAATAGAACAAGTCCCACACACTGCTAGAAGGCCAAATATTTTTTCAGAGCTAGATGCAGAAAAAAATTATATTCAATTTGCAACCTGATGGAGGTCAGTATAGATGGACTAATAGAACAAGTCCCACACACCGCTAGAAGCCCAAATATTCTTTCAGAGCTAGATGCAGAAAAAAATTATATTCAATTTGCAACCTGATGGAGGTCAGTATAGATGGACTAATAGAACAAGTCCCACACACTGCTAGAAGGCCAAATATTTTTTCAGAGCTAGATGTAGAAAAAAATTATATTCAATTTGCAACCTGATGGAGGTCAGTATAGATGGACTAATAGAACAAGTCCCACACACTGCTAGAAGGCCAAATATTTTTTCAGAGGTAGATGCAGAAAAAAATTATATTCAATTTGCAACCTGATGGAGGTCAGTATAGATGGACTAATAGAACAAGTCCCACACACTGCTAGAAGGCCAAATATTTTTTCAGAGCTAGATGCAGATAAAAATTATTTTTAACTTGCATCCTGATGGAGGTCAGTATAGATGGACTAATAGAACAAGTCCCACACACTGCTAGAAGCCCAAATATTTTTTCAGAGCTAGACGCAGAAAAAAATTATATTCAATTTGCAACCTGATGGAGGTCAGCATAGATGGACTAATAGAACAAGTCCCACACACTGCTAGAAGGTCTAATATTTTTTCAGAGCTAGATGTAGAAAAAAATTATATTCAATTTGCAGCCTGATGGAGGTCAGTATAGATGGACTAATAGAACAAGTCCCACACACTGCTAGAAGGCCAAATATTTTTTCAGAGCTAGATGCAGAAAAAAATTATATTCAATTTGCAACCTGATGGAGGTCAGTATAGATGGACTAATAGAACAAGTCCCACACACTGCTAGGAGGCCAAATATTTTTTCAGAGCTAGATGCAGAAAAATATTATATTCAATTTGCAACCTGATGGAGGTCAGTATAGATGGACTAATAGAACAAGTCCCACACACTGCTTGGAGGCCAAATATTTTTTCAGAGCTAGATGCAGAAAAATATTATATTCAATTTGCAACCTGATGGAGGTCAGTATAGATGAACTAATAGAACAAGTCCCACACACTACTAGATGGCCAAATATTTTTTCAGAGCTAGATGCAGATAAAAATTATTTTGAATTTGCAACCTGATGGAGGTCAGTATAGATGGACTAATAGAACAAGTCCCACACACTGCTAGAAGGCCAAATATTTTTTCAGAGCTAGATGCAGATAAAAATTATTTTTAATTTGCAACCTGAAGGAAGTCAGTATAGATGGACTAATAGAACAAGTCCCACACACTGCTAGAAGGTCAAATATTTTTTCAGAGCTAGATGCAGAAAAATATTATATTCAATTTGCAACCTGATGGAGGTCAGTATAGATGGACTAATAGAAAGAGTCCCACACACAGCTAGAAGCCCAAATATTTTTTCAGAGGTAGATGCAGAAAAAAATTATATTCAATTTGCAACCTGATGGAGGTCAGTATAGATGGACTAACAGAACAAGTCCCACACACTGATAGAAGGCCAAATATTTTTTCAGAGCTAGATGCAGAAAAAATTATATTCAATTTGCAACCTGATGGAGGTCAGTATAGATGGACTAATAGAACAAGTCCCACACACTGCTAGAAGGCAAAATATTTTTTCACAGCTAGATGCAGATACAAATTATTTTTAATTTGCAACATGATGGAGGTCAGTATAGATGGACTAAGAGAATAAGTCCCACACACTGCTAGAAGGCCAAATATTTTTCAGAGTTAGATGCAGATAAAAATTATTTTTAATTTGCAACCTGATGGAGGTCAGTATAGATGGACTAATAGAAAAAGTCCCACACACTGCTAGAAGGCCAAATATTTTTTCAGAGCTAGATGCAGAAAAATATTATATTCAATTTGCAACCTGATGGAGGTCAGTATAGATGGACTAATAGAACAAGTCCCACACACTGCTAGAAGGCCAAATATTTTTTCAGAGCTAGATGCAGAAAAAAATTATATTCAATTTGCAACCTGATGGAGGTCAGTATAGATGGACTAATAGAACAAGTCCCACACACTGCTAGAAGGCCAAATATTTTTTCAGAGCTAGATGCAGAAAAAAATTATATTCAATTTGCAACCTGATGGAGGTCAGTATAGATGGACTAATAGAACAAGTCCCACACACTGCTAGAAGGCCAAATATTTTTTCAGAGCTAGATGCAGAAAAAAATTATATTCAATTTGCAACCTGATGGAGGTCAGTATAGATGGACTAATAGAACAAGTCCCACACACTACTAGAAGGCCAAATATTTTTTCAGAGCTAGATGCAGAAAAATATTATATTCAATTTGCAACCTGATGGAGGTCAGTATAGATGGACTAACAGAACAAGTCCCACACACAGCTAGAAGCCCAAATATTTTTTCAGAGGTAGATGCAGAAAAAAATTATATTCAATTTGCAACCTGATGGAGGTCAGTATAGATGGACTAATAGAACAAGTCGCACACACTGCTAGAAGGCCAAATATTTTTTCAGACCTAGATGCAGAAAAATATTATATTCAATTTGAAACCTGATGGAGGTCAGTATAGATGGACTAATAGAACAAGTCCCACACACAGCTAGAAGCCCAAATATTTTTTCAGAGGTAGATGCAGAAAAAAATTATATTCAATTTGCAACCTGATGGAGGTCAGTATAGATGGACTAATAGAACAAGTCCCACACACTGCTAGAAGGCCAAATATTTTTTCAGAGCCAGATGCAGATAAAAATTATTTTTAATTTGAACCTGATGGAGGTCAGTATAGATGGACTAATAGAACAAGTCCCACACACTGCTAGAAGGCCAAATATTTTTTCAGAGCTAGATGCAGAAAAATATTATATTCAATTTGCAACCTGATGGAGGTCAGTATAGATGGACTAATAGAACAAGTCCCACACACTGCTAGAAGGCCAAATATTTTTTCAGAGCTAGATGCAGAAAAAAATTATATTAAATTTGCAACCTGATGGAGGTCAGTATAGATGGACTAATAGAACAAGTCCCACACACTGCTAGAAGGTCTAATATTTTTTCAGAGCTAGATGTACAAAAAAAATTATATTCAATTTGCAGCCTGATGGAGGTCAGTATAGATGGACTAATAGAACAAGTCCCACACACTGCTAGAAGGCCAAATATTTTTTCAGAGCTAGATGCAGAAAAATATTATATTCAATTTGCAACCTGATGGAGGTCAGTATAGATGGACTAATAGAACAAGTCCCACACACTGCTAGGAGGCCAAATATTTTTTCAGAGGTAGATGCAGAAAAAAATTATATTCAATTTGCAACCTGATGGAGGTCAGTATAGATGGACTAATAGAACAAGTCCCACACACTGCTAGAAGGCCAAATATTTTTTCAGAGCTAGATGCAGATAAAAATTATTTTTAATTTGCAACCTGATGGAGGTCAGTATAGATGGACTAATAGAAAAAGTCCCACACACTGCTAGAAGGCCAAATATTTTTTCAGAGCTAGATGCAGAAAAATATTATATTCAATTTGCAACCTGATGGAGGTCAGTATAGATGGACTAATAGAACAAGTCCCACACACTGCTAGAAGGTCTAATATTTTTTCAGAGCTAGATGTAGAAAAAAATTATATTCAATTTGCAGCCTGATGGAGGTCAGTATAGATGGACTAATAGAACAAGTCCCACACACTGCTAGAAGGCCAAATATTTTTTCAGAGCTAGATGCAGAAAAATATTATATTCAATTTGCAACCTGATGGAGGTCAGTATAGATGGACTAATAGAACAAGTCCCACACACTGCTAGGAGGCCAAATATTTTTTCAGAGCTAGATGCAGAAAAATATTATATTCAATTTGCAACCTGATGGAGGTCAGTATAGATGGACGAATAGAACAAGTCCCACACACTGCTTGGAGGCCAAATATTTTTTCAGAGCTAGATGCAGAAAAATATTATATTCAATTTGCAACCTGATGGAGGTCAGTATAGATGAACTAATAGAACAAGTCCCACACACTACTAGATGGCCAAATATTTTTTCAGAGCTAGATGCAGATAAAAATTATGTTGAATTTGCAACCTGATGGAGGTCAGTATAGATGGACTAATAGAACAAGTCCCACACACTGCTAGAAGGCCAAATATTTTTTCAGAGCTAGATGCAGATAAAAATTATGTTGAATTTGCAACCTGATGGAGGTCAGTATAGATGGACTAATAGAACAAATCCCACACACTGCTAGAAGGCCAAATATTTTTTCAGAGCTAGATGCAGATAAAAATTATTTTTAATTTGCAACCTGAAGGAGGTCAGTATAGATGGACTAATAGAACAATTCCCACACACTGCTAGAAGGTCAAATATTTTTTCAGAGGTATATGCAGAAAAAAATTATATTCAATTTGCAACCTGATGGAGGTCAGTATAGATGGACTAATAGAACAAGTCCCACACACTGCTAGAAGGCCAAATATTTTTTCAGAGCTAGATGCAGATAAAAATTATTTTTAATTTGCAACCTGATGGAGGTCAGTATAGATGGACTAATAGAAAAAGTCCCACACACTGCTAGAAGGCCAAATATTTTTTCAGAGCTAGATGCAGAAAAATATTATATTCAATTTGCAACCTGATGGAGGTCAGTATAGATGGACTAATAGAACAAGTCCCACACACTGCTAGAAGGCCAAATATTTTTTCAGAGCTAGATGCAGAAAAAAATTATATTCAATTTGCAACCTGATGGAGGTCAGTATAGATGGACTAATAGAACAAGTCCCACACACTGCTAGAAGGCCAAATATTTTTTCAGAGCTAGATGCAGAAAAAAATTATATTCAATTTGCAACCTGATGGAGGTCAGTATAGATGGACTAATAGAACAAGTCCCACACACTGCTAGAAGGCCAAATATTTTTTCAGAGCTAGATGCAGAAAAAAATTACATTCAATTTGCAACCTGATGGAGGTCAGTATAGATGGACTAATAGAACAAGTCCCACACACTACTAGAAGGCCAAATATTTTTTCAGAGCTAGATGCAGAAAAATATTATATTCAATTTGCAACCTGATGGAGGTCAGTATAGATGGACTAACAGAACAAGTCCCACACACAGCTAGAAGCCCAAATATTTTTCAGAGGTAGATGCAGAAAAAAATTATATTCAATTTGCAACCTGATGGAGGTCAGTATAGATGGACTAATAGAACAAGTCGCACACACTGCTAGAAGGCCAAATATTTTTTCAGACCTAGATGCAGAAAAATATTATACTCAATTTGCAACCTGATGGAGGTCAGTATAGATGGACTAATAGAACAAGTCCCACACACTGCTAGAAGACCAAATATTTTTTCAGAGCTAGATGCAGATAAAAATTATTTTTAATTTGCAACCTGATGGAGGTCAGTATAGATGGACTAATAGAAAAAGTCCCACACACTGCTAGAAGGCCAAATATTTTTTCAGAGCTAGATGCAGAAAAATATTATATTCAATTTGCAACCTGATGGAGGTCAGTATAGATGGACTAATAGAACAAGTCCCACACACTGTTAGAAGGCCAAATATTTTTTCAGAGCTAGATGCAGAAAAAAATTAAATTCAATTTGCAACCTGATGGAGGTCAGTATAGATGGACTAATAGAACAAGTCCCACACACTGCTAGAAGGCCAAATATTTTTTCAGAGCTAGATGCAGAAAAAAATTATATTCAATTTGCAACCTGATGGAGGTCAGTATAGATGGACTAATAGAACAAGTCCCACACACTGCTAGAAGGCCAAATATTTTTTCAGAGCTAGATGCAAAAAAAATTATATTCAATTTGCAACCTGATGGAGGTCAGTATAGATGGACTAATAGAAAAAGTCCCACACACTGCTAGAAGGCCAAATATTTTTTCAGAGCTAGATGCAGAAAAATATTATATTCAATTTGCAACCTGATGGAGGTCAGTATAGATGGACTAATAGAACAAGTCCCACACACTGCTAGAAGGCCAAATATTTTTTCAGAGCTAGATGCAGAAAAAAATTAAATTCAATTTGCAACCTGATGGAGGTCAGTATAGATGGACTAATAGAACAAGTCCCACACACTGCTAGAAGGCCAAATATTTTTTCAGAGCTAGATGCAGAAAAAAATTATATTCCATTTGCAAACTGATGTAGGTCAGTATAGATGGACTAATAGAACAAGTCCCACACACTGCTAGAAGGTCTAATATTTTTTCAGAGCTAGATGTAGAAAAAAATTATATTCAATTTGCAGCCTGATGGAGGTCAGTATAGATGGACTAATAGAACAAGTCCCACACACTGCTAGAAGGCCAAATATTTTTTCAGAGCTAGATGCAGAAAAATATTATATTCAATTTGCAACCTGATGGAGGTCAGTATAGATGGACTAATAGAACAAGTCCCACACACTGCTAGGAGGCCAAATATTTTTTCAGAGGTAGATGCAGAAAAAAATTATATTCAATTTGCAACCTGATGGAGGTCAGTATAGATGGACTAATAGAACAAGTCCCACACACTGCTAGAAGGCCAAATATTTTTTCAGAGCTAGATGCAGAAAAAAATTATATTCAATTTGCAACCTGATGAAGGTCAGTATAGATGGACTAATAGAACAAGTCCCACACACTGCTAGGAGGCCAAATATTTTTTCAGAGCTAGATGCAGAAAAATATTATATTCAATTTGCAACCTGATGGAGGTCAGTATAGATGGACTAATAGAACAAGTCCCACACACTGCTTGGAGGCCAAATATTTTTTCAGAGCTAGATGCAGAAAAATATTATATTCTATTTGCAACCTGATGGAGGTCAGTATAGATGAACTAATAGAACAAGTCCCACACACTACTACATGGCCAAATATTTTTCAGAGCTAGATGCAGATAAAAATTATGTTGAATTTGCAACCTGATGGAGGTCAGTATAGATGGACTAATAGAACAAGTCCCACACACTACTAGAAGGCCAAATATTTTTTCAGAGCTAGATGCAGAAAAATATTATATTCAATTTGCAACCTGATGGAGGTCAGTATAGATGGACTAACAGAACAAGTCCCACACACAGCTAGAAGCCCAAATATTTTTTCAGAGGTAGATGCAGAAAAAAATTATATTCAATTTGCAACCTGATGGAGGTCAGTATAGATGGACTAATAGAACAAGTCGCACACACTGCTAGAAGGCCAAATATTTTTTCAGACCTAGATGCAGAAAAATATTATATTCAATTTGAAACCTGATGGAGGTCAGTATAGATGGACTAATAGAACAAGTCCCACACACAGCTAGAAGCCCAAATATTTTTTCAGAGGTAGATGCAGAAAAAAATTATATTCAATTTGCAACCTGATGGAGGTCAGTATAGATGGACTAATAGAACAAGTCCCACACACTGCTAGAAGGCCAAATATTTTTTCAGAGCCAGATGCAGATAAAAATTATTTTTAATTTGAACCTGATGGAGGTCAGTACAGATGGACTAATAGAACAAGTCCCACACACTGCTAGAAGGCCAAATATTTTTTCAGAGCTAGATGCAGAAAAATATTATATTCAATTTGCAACCTGATGGAGGTCAGTATAGATGGACTAATAGAACAAGTCCCACACACTGCTAGAAGGCCAAATATTTTTTCAGAGCTAGATGCAGAAAAAAATTATATTAAATTTGCAACCTGATGGAGGTCAGTATAGATGGACTAATAGAACAAGTCCCACACACTGCTAGAAGGTCTAATATTTTTTCAGAGCTAGATGTACAAAAAAAATTATATTCAATTTGCAGCCTGATGGAGGTCAGTATAGATGGACTAATAGAACAAGTCCCACACACTGCTAGAAGGCCAAATATTTTTTCAGAGCTAGATGCAGAAAAATATTATATTCAATTTGCAACCTGATGGAGGTCAGTATAGATGGACTAATAGAACAAGTCCCACACACTGCTAGGAGGCCAAATATTTTTTCAGAGGTAGATGCAGAAAAAAATTATATTCAATTTGCAACCTGATGGAGGTCAGTATAGATGGACTAATAGAACAAGTCCCACACACTGCTAGAAGGCCAAATATTTTTTCAGAGCTAGATGCAGATAAAAATTATTTTTAATTTGCAACCTGATGGAGGTCAGTATAGATGGACTAATAGAAAAAGTCCCACACACTGCTAGAAGGCCAAATATTTTTTCAGAGCTAGATGCAGAAAAATATTATATTCAATTTGCAACCTGATGGAGGTCAGTATAGATGGACTAATAGAACAAGTCCCACACACTGCTAGAAGGTCTAATATTTTTTCAGAGCTAGATGTAGAAAAAAATTATATTCAATTTGCAGCCTGATGGAGGTCAGTATAGATGGACTAATAGAACAAGTCCCACACACTGCTAGAAGGCCAAATATTTTTTCAGAGCTAGATGCAGAAAAATATTATATTCAATTTGCAACCTGATGGAGGTCAGTATAGATGGACTAATAGAACAAGTCCCACACACTGCTAGGAGGCCAAATATTTTTTCAGAGCTAGATGCAGAAAAATATTATATTCAATTTGCAACCTGATGGAGGTCAGTATAGATGGACTAATAGAACAAGTCCCACACACTGCTTGGAGGCCAAATATTTTTTCAGAGCTAGATGCAGAAAAATATTATATTCAATTTGCAACCTGATGGAGGTCAGTATAGATGAACTAATAGAACAAGTCCCACACACTACTAGATGGCCAAATATTTTTTCAGAGCTAGATGCAGATAAAAATTATGTTGAATTTGCAACCTGATGGAGGTCAGTATAGATGGACTAATAGAACAAGTCCCACACACTGCTAGAAGGCCAAATATTTTTTCAGAGCTAGATGCAGATAAAAATTATGTTGAATTTGCAACCTGATGGAGGTCAGTATAGATGGACTAATAGAACAAGTCCCACACACTGCTAGAAGGCCAAATATTTTTTCAGAGCTAGATGCAGATAAAAATTATTTTTAATTTGCAACCTGAAGGAGGTCAGTATAGATGGACTAATAGAACAATTCCCACACACTGCTAGAAGGTCAAATATTTTTTCAGAGGTATATGCAGAAAAAAATTATATTCAATTTGCAACCTGATGGAGGTCAGTATAGATGGACTAATAGAACAAGTCCCACACACTGCTAGAAGGCCAAATATTTTTTCAGAGCTAGATGCAGATAAAAATTATTTTTAATTTGCAACCTGATGGAGGTCAGTATAGATGGACTAATAGAAAAAGTCCCACACACTGCTAGAAGGCCAAATATTTTTTCAGAGCTAGATGCAGAAAAATATTATATTCAATTTGCAACCTGATGGAGGTCAGTATAGATGGACTAATAGAACAAGTCCCACACACTGCTAGAAGGCCAAATATTTTTTCAGAGCTAGATGCAGAAAAAAATTATATTCAATTTGCAACCTGATGGAGGTCAGTATAGATGGACTAATAGAACAAGTCCCACACACTGCTAGAAGGCCAAATATTTTTTCAGAGCTAGATGCAGAAAAAAATTATATTCAATTTGCAACCTGATGGAGGTCAGTATAGATGGACTAATAGAACAAGTCCCACACACTGCTAGAAGGCCAAATATTTTTTCAGAGCTAGATGCAGAAAAAAATTACATTCAATTTGCAACCTGATGGAGGTCAGTATAGATGGACTAATAGAACAAGTCCCACACACTACTAGAAGGCCAAATATTTTTTCAGAGCTAGATGCAGAAAAATATTATATTCAATTTGCAACCTGATGGAGGTCAGTATAGATGGACTAACAGAACAAGTCCCACACACAGCTAGAAGCCCAAATATTTTTCAGAGGTAGATGCAGAAAAAAATTATATTCAATTTGCAACCTGATGGAGGTCAGTATAGATGGACTAATAGAACAAGTCGCACACACTGCTAGAAGGCCAAATATTTTTTCAGACCTAGATGCAGAAAAATATTATACTCAATTTGCAACCTGATGGAGGTCAGTATAGATGGACTAATAGAACAAGTCCCACACACTGCTAGAAGACCAAATATTTTTTCAGAGCTAGATGCAGATAAAAATTATTTTTAATTTGCAACCTGATGGAGGTCAGTATAGATGGACTAATAGAAAAAGTCCCACACACTGCTAGAAGGCCAAATATTTTTTCAGAGCTAGATGCAGAAAAATATTATATTCAATTTGCAACCTGATGGAGGTCAGTATAGATGGACTAATAGAACAAGTCCCACACACTGTTAGAAGGCCAAATATTTTTTCAGAGCTAGATGCAGAAAAAAATTAAATTCAATTTGCAACCTGATGGAGGTCAGTATAGATGGACTAATAGAACAAGTCCCACACACTGCTAGAAGGCCAAATATTTTTTCAGAGCTAGATGCAGAAAAAAATTATATTCAATTTGCAACCTGATGGAGGTCAGTATAGATGGACTAATAGAACAAGTCCCACACACTGCTAGAAGGCCAAATATTTTTTCAGAGCTAGATGCAAAAAAAATTATATTCAATTTGCAACCTGATGGAGGTCAGTATAGATGGACTAATAGAAAAAGTCCCACACACTGCTAGAAGGCCAAATATTTTTTCAGAGCTAGATGCAGAAAAATATTATATTCAATTTGCAACCTGATGGAGGTCAGTATAGATGGACTAATAGAACAAGTCCCACACACTGCTAGAAGGCCAAATATTTTTTCAGAGCTAGATGCAGAAAAAAATTAAATTCAATTTGCAACCTGATGGAGGTCAGTATAGATGGACTAATAGAACAAGTCCCACACACTGCTAGAAGGCCAAATATTTTTTCAGAGCTAGATGCAGAAAAAAATTATATTCCATTTGCAAACTGATGTAGGTCAGTATAGATGGACTAATAGAACAAGTCCCACACACTGCTAGAAGGTCTAATATTTTTTCAGAGCTAGATGTAGAAAAAAATTATATTCAATTTGCAGCCTGATGGAGGTCAGTATAGATGGACTAATAGAACAAGTCCCACACACTGCTAGAAGGCCAAATATTTTTTCAGAGCTAGATGCAGAAAAATATTATATTCAATTTGCAACCTGATGGAGGTCAGTATAGATGGACTAATAGAACAAGTCCCACACACTGCAAGGAGGCCAAATATTTTTTCAGAGGTAGATGCAGAAAAAAATTATATTCAATTTGCAACCTGATGGAGGTCAGTATAGATGGACTAATAGAACAAGTCCCACACACTGCTAGAAGGCCAAATATTTTTTCAGAGCTAGATGCAGAAAAAAATTATATTCAATTTGCAACCTGATGAAGGTCAGTATAGATGGACTAATAGAACAAGTCCCACACACTGCTAGGAGGCCAAATATTTTTTCAGAGCTAGATGCAGAAAAATATTATATTCAATTTGCAACCTGATGGAGGTCAGTATAGATGGACTAATAGAACAAGTCCCACACACTGCTTGGAGGCCAAATATTTTTTCAGAGCTAGATGCAGAAAAATATTATATTCAATTTGCAACCTGATGGAGGTCAGTATAGATGAACTAATAGAACAAGTCCCACACACTACTACATGGCCAAATATTTTTTCAGAGCTAGATGCAGATAAAAATTATGTTGAATTTGCAACCTGATGGAGGTCAGTATAGATGGACTAATAGAACAAGTCCCACACACTGCTAGAAGGCCAAATATTTTTTCAGAGCTAGATGCAGATAAAAATTATTTTTAATTTGCAACCTGAAGGAGGTCAGTATAGATGGACTAATAGAACAAGTCCCACACACTGCTAGAAGGTCAAATATTTTTTCAGAGCTAGATGCAGAAAAATATTATATTCAATTTGCAACCTGATGGAGGTCAGTATAGATGGACTAATAGAAAGAGTCCCACACACAGCTAGAAGCCCAAATATTTTTTCAGAGGTAGATGCAGAAAAAAATTATATTCAATTTGCAACCTGATGGAGGTCAGTATAGATGGACTAATAGAACAAGTCCCACACACTGCTAGAAGGCCAAATATTTTTTCAGAGCTAGATGCAGAAAAAAAATATATTCAATTTGCAACCTGATGGAGGTCAGTATAGATGGACTAATAGAACAAGTCCCACACACTGCTAGAAGGCCAAATATTTTTTCACAGCTAGATGCAGATAAAAATTATTTTTAATTTGCAACATGATGGAGGTCAGTATAGATGGACTAAGAGAACAAGTCCCACACACTGCTAGAAGGCCAAATATTTTTTCAGAGCTAGATGCAGATAAAAATTATTTTTAATTTGCAACCTGATGGAGGTCAGTATAGATGGACTAATAGAAAAAGTCCCACACACTGCTAGAAGGCCAAATATTTTTTCAGAGCTAGATGCAGAAAAATATTATATTCAATTTGCAACCTGATGGAGGTCAGTATAGATGGACTAATAGAACAAGTCCCACACACTGCTAGAAGGCCAAATATTTTTTCAGAGCTAGATGCAGAAAAAAATTATATTCAATTTGCAACCTGATGGAGGTCAGTATAGATGGACTAATAGAACAAGTCCCACACACTGCTAGAAGGCCAAATATTTTTTCAGAGCTAGATGCAGAAAAAAATTACATTCAATTTGCAACCTGATGGAGGTCAGTATAGATGGACTAATAGAACAAGTCCCACACACTACTAGAAGGCCAAATATTTTTTCAGAGCTAGATGCAGAAAAATATTATATTCAATTTGCAACCTGATGGAGGTCAGTATAGATGGACTAACAGAACAAGTCCCACACACAGCTAGAAGCCCAAATATTTTTCAGAGGTAGATGCAGAAAAAAATTATATTCAATTTGCAACCTGATGGAGGTCAGTATAGATGGACTAATAGAACAAGTCGCACACACTGCTAGAAGGCCAAATATTTTTTCAGACCTAGATGCAGAAAAATATTATACTCAATTTGCAACCTGATGGAGGTCAGTATAGATGGACTAATAGAACAAGTCCCACACACTGCTAGAAGACCAAATATTTTTTCAGAGCTAGATGCAGATAAAAATTATTTTTAATTTGCAACCTGATGGAGGTCAGTATAGATGGACTAATAGAAAAAGTCCCACACACTGCTAGAAGGCCAAATATTTTTTCAGAGCTAGATGCAGAAAAATATTATATTCAATTTGCAACCTGATGGAGGTCAGTATAGATGGACTAATAGAACAAGTCCCACACACTGTTAGAAGGCCAAATATTTTTTCAGAGCTAGATGCAGAAAAAAATTAAATTCAATTTGCAACCTGATGGAGGTCAGTATAGATGGACTAATAGAACAAGTCCCACACACTGCTAGAAGGCCAAATATTTTTTCAGAGCTAGATGCAGAAAAAAATTATATTCAATTTGCAACCTGATGGAGGTCAGTATAGATGGACTAATAGAACAAGTCCCACACACTGCTAGAAGGCCAAATATTTTTTCAGAGCTAGATGCAAAAAAAATTATATTCAATTTGCAACCTGATGGAGGTCAGTATAGATGGACTAATAGAAAAAGTCCCACACACTGCTAGAAGGCCAAATATTTTTTCAGAGCTAGATGCAGAAAAATATTATATTCAATTTGCAACCTGATGGAGGTCAGTATAGATGGACTAATAGAACAAGTCCCACACACTGCTAGAAGGCCAAATATTTTTTCAGAGCTAGATGCAGAAAAAAATTAAATTCAATTTGCAACCTGATGGAGGTCAGTATAGATGGACTAATAGAACAAGTCCCACACACTGCTAGAAGGCCAAATATTTTTTCAGAGCTAGATGCAGAAAAAAATTATATTCCATTTGCAAACTGATGTAGGTCAGTATAGATGGACTAATAGAACAAGTCCCACACACTGCTAGAAGGTCTAATATTTTTTCAGAGCTAGATGTAGAAAAAAATTATATTCAATTTGCAGCCTGATGGAGGTCAGTATAGATGGACTAATAGAACAAGTCCCACACACTGCTAGAAGGCCAAATATTTTTTCAGAGCTAGATGCAGAAAAATATTATATTCAATTTGCAACCTGATGGAGGTCAGTATAGATGGACTAATAGAACAAGTCCCACACACTGCTAGGAGGCCAAATATTTTTTCAGAGGTAGATGCAGAAAAAAATTATATTCAATTTGCAACCTGATGGAGGTCAGTATAGATGGACTAATAGAACAAGTCCCACACACTGCTAGAAGGCCAAATATTTTTTCAGAGCTAGATGCAGAAAAAAATTATATTCAATTTGCAACCTGATGAAGGTCAGTATAGATGGACTAATAGAACAAGTCCCACACACTGCTAGGAGGCCAAATATTTTTTCAGAGCTAGATGCAGAAAAATATTATATTCAATTTGCAACCTGATGGAGGTCAGTATAGATGGACTAATAGAACAAGTCCCACACACTGCTTGGAGGCCAAATATTTTTTCAGAGCTAGATGCAGAAAAATATTATATTCAATTTGCAACCTGATGGAGGTCAGTATAGATGAACTAATAGAACAAGTCCCACACACTACTACATGGCCAAATATTTTTTCAGAGCTAGATGCAGATAAAAATTATGTTGAATTTGCAACCTGATGGAGGTCAGTATAGATGGACTAATAGAACAAGTCCCACACACTGCTAGAAGGCCAAATATTTTTTCAGAGCTAGATGCAGATAAAAATTATTTTTAATTTGCAACCTGAAGGAGGTCAGTATAGATGGACTAATAGAACAAGTCCCACACACTGCTAGAAGGTCAAATATTTTTTCAGAGCTAGATGCAGAAAAATATTATATTCAATTTGCAACCTGATGGAGGTCAGTATAGATGGACTAATAGAAAGAGTCCCACACACAGCTAGAAGCCCAAATATTTTTTCAGAGGTAGATGCAGAAAAAAATTATATTCAATTTGCAACCTGATGGAGGTCAGTATAGATGGACTAATAGAACAAGTCCCACACACTGCTAGAAGGCCAAATATTTTTTCAGAGCTAGATGCAGAAAAAAAATATATTCAATTTGCAACCTGATGGAGGTCAGTATAGATGGACTAATAGAACAAGTCCCACACACTGCTAGAAGGCCAAATATTTTTTCACAGCTAGATGCAGATAAAAATTATTTTTAATTTGCAACATGATGGAGGTCAGTATAGATGGACTAAGAGAACAAGTCCCACACACTGCTAGAAGGCCAAATATTTTTTCAGAGCTAGATGCAGATAAAAATTATTTTTAATTTGCAACCTGATGGAGGTCAGTATAGATGGACTAATAGAAAAAGTCCCACACACTGCTAGAAGGCCAAATATTTTTTCAGAGCTAGATGCAGAAAAATATTATATTCAATTTGCAACCTGATGGAGGTCAGTATAGATGGACTAATAGAACAAGTCCCACACACTGCTAGAAGGCCAAATATTTTTTCAGAGCTAGATGCAGAAAAAAATTATATTCAATTTGCAACCTGATGGAGGTCAGTATAGATGGACTAATAGAACAAGTCCCACACACTGCTAGAAGGACAAATATTTTTTCAGAGCTAGATGCAGAAAAAAATTATATTCAATTTGCAACCTGATGGAGGTCAGTATAGATGGACTAATAGAACAAGTCCCACACACTGCTAGAAGGCCAAATATTTTTTCAGAGCTAGATGCAGAAAAAAATTATATTCAATTTGCAACCTGATGGAGGTCAGTATAGATGGACTAATAGAACAAGTCCCACACACTATTAGAAGGCCAAATATTTTTTCAGAGCTAGATGCAGAAAAATATTATATTCAATTTGCAACCTGATGGAGGTCAGTATAGATGGACTAACAGAACAAGTCCCACACACAGCTAGAAGCCCAAATATTTTTTCAGAGGTAGATGCAGAAAAAAATTATATTCAATTTGCAACCTGATGGAGGTCAGTATAGATGGACTAATAGAACAAGTCGCACACACTGCTAGAAGGCCAAATATTATTTCAGACCTAGATGCAGAAAAATATTATATTCAATTTGAAACCTGATGGAGGTCAGTATAGATGGACTAATAGAACAAGTCCCACACACAGCTAGAAGCCCAAATATTTTTTCAGAGGTAGATGCAGAAAAAAATTATATTCAATTTGCAACCTGATGGAGGTCAGTATAGATGGACTAATAGAACAAGTCCCACACACTACTAGAAGGCCAAATATTTTTTCAGAGCTAGATGCAGATAAAAATTATTTTTAATTTGCAACCTGATGGAGGTCAGTATAGATGGACTAATAGAAAAAGTCCCACACACTGCTAGAAGGCCAAATATTTTTTCAGAGCTAGATGCAGAAAAATATTATATTCAATTTGCAACCTGATGGAGGTCAGTATAGATGGACTAATAGAACAAGTCCCACACACTGCTAGAAGGCCAAATATTTTTTCAGAGCTAGATGCAGAAAAAAATTAAATTCAATTTGCAACCTGATGGAGGTCAGTATAGATGGACTAATAGAACAAGTCCCACACACTGCTAGAAGGCCAAATATTTTTTCAGAGCTAGATGCAGAAAAAAATTATATTCAATTTGCAACCTGATGGAGGTCAGTATAGATGGACTAATAGAACAAGTCCCACACACTGCTAGAAGGCCAAATATTTTTTCAGAGCTAGATGCAGAAAAAAATTATATTCAATTTGCAACCTGATGGAGGTCAGTATAGATGGACTAATAGAACAAGTCCCACACACTACTAGAAGGCCAAATATTTTTTCAGAGCTAGATGCAGAAAAATATTATATTCAATTTGCAACCTGATGGAGGTCAGTATAGATGGACTAATAGAACATGTCGCACACACTGCTAGAAGGCCAAATATTTTTTCAGACCTAGATGCAGAAAAATATTATATTCAATTTGAAACCTGATGGAGGTCAGTATAGATGGACTAATAGAACAAGTCCCACACACAGCTAGAAGCACAAATATTTTTTCAGAGGTAGATGCAGAAAAAAATTATATTCAATTTGCAACCTGATGGAGGTCAGTATAGATAGACTAATAGAACAAGTCCCACACACTGCTAGAAGGCCAAATATTTTTTCAGAGCTAGATGCAGAAAAAAATTATATTCAATTTGCAACCTGATGGAGGTCAGTATAGATGGACTAATAGAATAAGTCCCACACACTGCTAGAAGGCCAAATATTTTTTCAGAGCTAGATGCAGAAAAATATTATATTAAATTTGCAACCTGATGGAGGTCAGTATAGAAGGACTAATAGAACAAGTCCCACACACTGCTAGAAGGCCAAATATTTTTTCAGAGCTAGATGCAGAAAAAAATTATATTCAATTTGCAACCTGATGGAGGTCAGTATAGATGGACTAATAGAACAAGCCCCACACACTGCTAGAAGGCCAAATATTTTTTCAGAGCTAGATGCAGAAAAATATTATATTCAATTTGCAACCTGATGGAGGTCAGTATAGATGGACTAACAGAACAAGTCTCACACACAGCTAGAAGCCCATATACTTTTTCAGAGCTAGATGCAGAAAAAAATTATATTCAATTTGCAACCTGATCTAGGTCAGTATAGATGGACTAATAGAACAAGTCCCACACACTGCTAGAAGGCCAAATATTTTTTCAGAGCTAGATGCAGAAAAATATTATATTCAATTTGCAGCCTGATGGAGGTCAGTATAGATGGACTAATAGAACAAGTCCCACACACTGCTAGAAGCCCAAATATTTTTTCAGAGGTAGATGCAGAAAAAAATTATATTCAATTTGCAACCTGATGGAGGTCAGTATAGATGGACTAATAGAACAAGTCCCACACACTGCTAGAAGGCCAAATATTTTTTCAGAGCTAGATGCTGAAAAAAATTATATTCAATTTGCAACCTGATGGAGGTCAGTATAGATGGACTATAACAACAAGTCCCACACACTGCTAGAAGGCCAAATATTTTTTCAGAGCTAGATGCAGAAAAAAATTATATTCAATTTTCAACCTGATGGAGGTCAGTATAGATGGACTAATAGAACAAGTCCCACACACTGCTAGAAGCCCAAATATTTTTTCAGAGCTAGATGCAGAAAAAAATTATATTCAATTTGCAACCTGATGGAGGTCAGTATAGATGGACTAATAGAACAAGTCCAACACACTGCTAGAAGGCCAAATATTTTTTCAGAGCTAGATGCAGAAAAATATTATATTCAATTTGCAACCTGATGGAGGTCAGTATAGATGGACTAATAGAACAAGTCCCACACACAGCTAGAAGCCGAAATATTTTTTCAGAGGTACATGCAGAAAAAAATTATATTCAATTTGCAACCTGATGGAGGTTGTAGCACCGGTGTCCCTGCCCTCTGCTAGGCAGGGACGCTGTTCCCCTCACCTCTCTGCTCCGAGCCCGGCGTCCTCCTCCCACTCTGCTGGCAGCGCGCGCTCCTTCCCGGCCACTGTGCTTAGGGCGCGCGCGCGCGCGCTCCCTCCCTCTTAAAGGGGCCGCGCGCGCCGTCCTAAGGAGTCCCCGGCCAATGGCCAGAGGACTTCACCATATATAAGGCACCTCCTCCAAAATGGAGGTGCCCGAGCAATGTTGTTGTACTGTTCTCTACTCTGCTTCAGCCCTCAGGTCCCGTTGCCAGTTACCTGCCAGATTCCTGCCAGTTTGCTGTCTGATTCCTGCCTGATATTCTGCTTACCTGCCTGCTAGCCTGAGGTCCGACAGTCTGCCTACCGACTCCTGTCAGTCTGTCTAAGGACCAGCTTGCCCGCTCACCTGGGAGCGCTCCTCTGCTACCTGCCTGCTAGCCTGAGGTCCGACAGTCTGCCCTCCAACTCCTGTCAGTCTGTCTATGGACCAGCTTGCCCGCTCACCTGGGAGCGCACATCTGCTACCTGCCTGCTAGCCTACCTGGAGGCTCCGCCGTCACGTGCTGTGACCACCTGCCATTCCAGAGACTCCTGCCCGCTCACCTGGGAGCGCACACCTGCTACCTGCCTGCTAGCCTACCTGGAGGTTCCGCCGTCACGTGCTGTGACCACCTGCCATTCCAGAGACTCTCGCTTGCTCACCTGGGAGCACACATCTACCATCTGCCTGCTAGCCTACCTGGAGGCTCTGCCATCACAGGTCGAACCTACCCTTTACCCAGAGACTGCCCCGGTCACTTGCCGTGACCTCCTGCCCGTTCATCCAGAGACTGCCCCGGTCACTTGCCGTGACCTCCTGCCCGTTCATCCAGAGACTGCCCCGGTCACTTGCCGTGACCTCCTGCCCGTTCATCCAGAGACTGCCCCGGTCACTTGCCGTGACCTCCTGCCCGTTCATCCAGAGACTGTCCCGGTCACCTGCTGTGACTGCCTGCCCGTCTTCCCTGGTCGCCACCCGCTCCCTTACAAGGACCGCCCCCTTGTAGAGTAGCTCAGAGGTTCCGCCTCCCAGACCCGTTACAGAGGTCAGTATAGATGAACTAATAGAACAAGTCCCACACACTGCTAGAAGCCCAAATATTTTTTCAGAGCTAGATGCAGAAAAATATTATATTCAATTTGCAACCTGATGGAGGTCAGTATAGATGGACTAATAGAACAAGTCGCACACACTGCTAGAAGGCCAAATATTTTTTCAGACCTAGATGCAGAAAAATATTATATTCAATTTGAAACCTGATGGAGGTCAGTATAGATGGACTAATAGAACAAGTCCCACACACAGCTAGAAGCCCAAATATTTTTTCAGAGGTAGATGCAGAAAAAAATTATATTCAATTTGCAACCTGATGGAGGTCAGTATAGATGGACTAATAGAACAAGTCCCACACACTGCTAGAAGGCCAAATATTTTTTCAGAGCTAGATGCAGAAAAAAATTATATTCAATTTGCAACCTGATGGAGGTCAGTATAGATGGACTAATAGAATAAGTCCCACACACTGCTAGAAGGCCAAATATTTTTTCAGAGCTAGATGCAGAAAAATATTATATTAAATTTGCAACCTGATGGAGGTCAGTATAGATGGACTAATAGAACAAGTCCCACACACTGCTAGAAGGCCAAATATTTTTTCAGAGCTAGATGCAGAAAAAAATTATATTCAATTTGCAACCTGATGGAGGTCAGTATAGATGGACTAATAGAACAAGCCCCACACACTGCTAGAAGGCCAAATATTTTTTCAGAGCTAGATGCAGAAAAATATTATATTCAATTTGCAACCTGATGGAGGTCAGTATAGATGGACTAACAGAACAAGTCTCACACACAGCTAGAAGCCCATATACTTTTTCAGAGCTAGATGCAGAAAAAAATTATATTCAATTTGCAACCTGATCTAGGTCAGTATAGATGGACTAATAGAACAAGTCCCACACACTGCTAGAAGGCCAAATATTTTTTCAGAGCTAGATGCAGAAAAATATTATATTCAATTTGCAGCCTGATGGAGGTCAGTATAGATGGACTAATAGAACAAGTCCCACACACTGCTAGAAGCCCAAATATTTTTTCAGAGGTAGATGCAGAAAAAAATTATATTCAATTTGCAACCTGATGGAGGTCAGTATAGATGGACTAATAGAACAAGTCCCACACACTGCTAGAAGGCCAAATATTTTTTCAGAGCTAGATGCTGAAAAAAATTATATTCAATTTGCAACCTGATGGAGGTCAGTATAGATGGACTATAACAACAAGTCCCACACACTGCTAGAAGGCCAAATATTTTTTCAGAGCTAGATGCAGAAAAAAATTATATTCAATTTGCAACCTGATGGAGGTCAGTATAGATGGACTAATAGAACAAGTCCCACACACTGCTAGAAGCCCAAATATTTTTTCAGAGCTAGATGCAGAAAAAAATTATATTCAATTTGCAACCTGATGGAGGTCAGTATAGATGGACTAATAGAACAAGTCCAACACACTGCTAGAAGGCCAAATATTTTTTCAGAGCTAGATGCAGAAAAATATTATATTCAATTTGCAACCTGATGGAGGTCAGTATAGATGGACTAATAGAACAAGTCCCACACACAGCTAGAAGCCGAAATATTTTTTCAGAGGTACATGCAGAAAAAAATTATATTCAATTTGCAACCTGATGGAGGTTGTAGCACCGGTGTCCCTGCCCTCTGCTAGGCAGGGACGCTGTTCCCCTCACCTCTCTGCTCCGAGCACGGCGTCCTCCTCCCACTCTGCTGGCAGCGCGTGCTCCTTCCCGGCCACTGTGCTTAGGGCGCGCGCGCGCGCGCTCCCTCCCTCTTAAAGGGGCCGCGCGCGCCGTCCTAAGGAGTCCCCGGCCAATGGCCGGTGGACTTCACCATATATAAGGCACCTCCTCCAAAATGGAGGTGCCCGAGCAATGTTGTTGTACTGTTCTCTACTCTGCTTCAGCCCTCAGGTCCCGTTGCCAGTTACCTGCCAGATTCCTGCCAGTTTGCTGTCTGATTCCTGCCTGATATTCTGCTTACCTGCCTGCTAGCCTGAGGTCCGACAGTCTGCCTACCGACTCCTGTCAGTCTGTCTAAGAACCAGCTTGCCCGCTCACCTGGGAGCGCTCCTCTGCTACCTGCCTGCTAGCCTGAGGTCCGACGGTCTGCCCTCCAACTCCTGTCAGTCTGTCTATGGACCAGCTTGCCCGCTCACCTGGGAGCGCACATCTGCTACCTGCCTGCTAGCCTACCTGGAGGCTCCGCCGTCACGTGCTGTGACCACCTGCCATTCCAGAGACTCCTGCCCGCTCACCTGGGAGCGCACACCTGCTACCTGCCTGCTAGCCTACCTGGAGGCTCCGCCGTCACGTGCTGTGACCACCTGCCATTCCAGAGACTCTCGCTTGCTCACCTGGGAGCACACATCTACCATCTGCCTGCTAGCCTACCTGGAGGCTCTGCCATCACAGGTCGAACCTACCCTTTACCCAGAGACTGCCCCGGTCACTTGCCGTGACCTCCTGCCCGTTCATCCAGAGACTGCCCCGGTCACTTGCCGTGACCTCCTGCCCGTTCATCCAGAGACTGCCCCGGTCACTTGCCGTGACCTCCTGCCCGTTCATCCAGAGACTGCCCCGGTCACTTGCCGTGACCTCCTGCCCGTTCATCCAGAGACTGTCCCGGTCACCTGCTGTGACTGCCTGCCCGTCTTCCCTGGTCGCCACCCGCTCCCTTACAAGGACCGCCCCCTTGTAGAGTAGCTCAGAGGTTCCGCCTCCCAGACCCGTTACAGAGGTCAGTATAGATGAACTAATAGAACAAGTCCCACACACTGCTGGAAGCCCAAATATTTTTTCAGAGCTAGATGCAGAAAAAAATTATATTCAATTTGCAACCTGATGGAGGTCAGCATAGATGGACTAATAGAACAAGCCCCACACACTGCTAGAAGGCCAAATATTTTTTCAGAGCTAGATGCAGAAAAAAATTATATTCAATTTGCAACCAGATGGAGGTCAGTATAGATGGGCTAATAGAACAAGTCCCACACACTGCTAGAAGGCCAAATATTTTTTCAGAGCTAGATGCAGAATAAAAATTATATTCAATTTGCAACCTGATGGAGGTCAGTATAGATGGACTAATAGAACAAGTCCCACACACAGCTAGAAGGCCAAATATTTTTTCAGAGCTAGATGCAGAAAAATATTATATTCAATTTGCAACCTGATGGAGGTCAGTATAGATGGACTAATAGAACAAGTCCCACACACAGCTAGAAGCCCAAATATTTTTTCAGAGCTAGATGCAGAAAAAAATTATATTCAATTTGCAATGTGATGGAGGTCAGTATAGATGGACTAATAGGACAAGTCCCACACACTGCTAGAAGGCCAAATATTTTTTCAGAGCTAGATGCAGAAAAATATTATATTCAATTTGCAACCTGATGGAGGTCAGTATAGATGGACTAATAGAACAAGTCCCATACACTGCTCGAAGGCCAAATATTATTTCAGAGCTAGATGCAGAAAAATATTATATTCAATTTGCAACCTGATGGAGGTCAGTATAGATGGACTAATAGAACAAGTCCCACACACTGCTAGAAGGCCAAATATTTTTTCAGAGGTAAATGCAGAAAAATATTATATTCAATTTGCAACCTGATGGAGGTCAGTATAGATGGACTAATAGAACAAGTCCCACACACAACTAGAAGCCCAAATATTTTTTCAGAGGTAGATGCAGAAAAAAATTATATTCAATTTGCAACCTGATGGAGGTCAGTATAGATGGACTAACAGAAAAAGTCCCACACACAGCTAGAAGCCGAAATATTTTTTCACAGCTAGATGCAGATAAAGATTATTTTTAATTTGCAACCTAATGGAGGTCAGTATAGATGGACTAATAGAACAAGTCCCACACACTGCTAGAAGGCCAAATATTTTTTCAGAGCTAGATGCAGATAAAAATTATTTTTAATTTGCAACCTGATGGAGGTTAGTATAGATGGACTAATAGAACAAGTCCCACACACTGCTAGAAGGCCAAATATTTTTTCAGAGCTAGATGCAGAAAAATATTATATTCAATTTGCAACCTGATGGAGGTCAGAATAGATGGACTAATAGAACAAGTCCCACACACTACTAGAAGGCCAAATATTTTTTCAGAGCTAGATGCAGAAAAATATTATATTCAATTTGCAACCTGATGGAGGTCAGTACAGATGAACTAACAGAACAAGTCTCACACACAGCTAGAAGCCCATATACTTTTTCAGAGCTAGATGCAGAAAAAAATTATATTCAATTTGCAACCTGATGGAGGTCAGTATAGATGGACTAATAGAACAAGTCCCACACACTGCTAGAAGGCCAAATATTTTTTCAGAGCTAGATGCAGAAAAATATTATATTCAATTTGCAACCTGATGGAAGTCAGTATAGATGGACTAATAGAACAAGTCTCACACACTGCTAGAAGGCCAAATATTTTTTCAGAGCTAGATGCAGAAAAATATTATATTCAATTTGCAACCTGATGGAGGTCAGTATAGATGGACTAATGGAAGAAGTCCCACACACTGCTAGAAGCCCAAATATTTTTTCAGAGGTAGATGCAGAAAAAAATTATATTCAATTTGCAACCAGATGGAGGTCAGTATAGATGGACTAATAGAACAAGTCCCACACACTGCTAGCAGGCCAAATATTTTTTCAGAGCTAGATGCAGAAAAAAATTATATTCAATTTGCAACCAGATGGAGGTCAGTATAGATGGACTAATAGAACAAGTCCCACACACTGCTAGAAGGCCAAATATTTTTTCAGAGCTAGATGCAGAATAAAAATTATATTCAATTTGCAACCTGATGGAGGTCAGTATAGATGGACTAATAGAACAAGTCCCACACACTGCTAGAAGCCCAAATATTTTTTCAGAGGTAAATGCAGAAAAATATTATATTCAATTTGCAACCTGATGGAGGTCAGTATAGATGGACTAATAGAACAAGTCCCACAAACTGCTAGAAGGCCAAATATTTTTTCAGAGCTAGATGCAGAAAAAAATTATATTCAATTTGCAACCTGATGGAGGTCAGTATAGATGGACTAATAGAACAAGTCCCACACACTGCTAGAAGGCCAAATATTTTTTCAGAGCTAGATGCAGAAAAATATTATATTCAGTTTGCAACCTGATGGAGGTCAGTATAGATGGACTAATAGAACAAGTCCCACACACTGCTCGAAGGCCAAATATTTTTTCAGAGCTAGATGCAGAAAAATATTATATTCAATTTGCAACCTGATGGAGGTCAGTATAGATGGACTAATAGAACAAGTCCCACACACTGCTAGAAGCCCAAATATTTTTTCAGAGGTGAATGCAGAAAAAAATTATATTCAATTTGCAACCTGATGGAGGTCAGTATAGATGGACTAATAGAACAAGTCCCACACACTGCTAGAAGGCCAAATATTTTTTCAGAGCTAGATGCAGAAAAAAATTATATTCTATTTGCAACCTGATGGAGGTCAGTATAGATGGACTAATAGAACAAGTCCCACACACTGCTAGAAGGCCAAATATTTTTTCAGAGCTAGATGCAGAAAAATATTATATTCAATTTGCAACCTGATGGAGGTCAGTATAGATGGACTAATAGAACAAGTCCCACACACTGCTAGAAGGCCAAATATTTTTTCAGAGCTAGATGCAGAAAAATATTATATTCAATTTGCAACCTGATGGAGGTCAGTATAGATGGACTAATAGAACAAGTCCCACACACAACTAGAAGCCCAAATATTTTTTCAGAGGTAGATGCAGAAAAAAATTATATTCAATTTGCAACCTGATGGAGGTCAGTATAGATGGACTAACAGAAAAAGTCCCACACACAGCTAGAAGCCGAAATATTTTTTCAGAGGTAGATGCAGAAAAAAATTATATTCAATTTGCAACCTGATGGAGGTCAGTATAGATGGACTAATAGAACAAGTCGCACACACTGCTAGAAGGCCAAATATTTTTTCACAGCTAGATGCAGATAAAGATTATTTTTAATTTGCAACCTAATGGAGGTCAGTATAGATGGACTAATAGAACAAGTCCCACACACTGCTAGAAGGCCAAATATTTTTTCAGAGCTAGATGCAGATAAAAATTATTTTTAATTTGCAACCTGATGGAGGTTAGTATAGATGGACTAATAGAACAAGTCCCACACACTGCTAGAAGGCCAAATATTTTTTCAGAGCTAGATGCAGAAAAATATTATATTCAATTTGCAACCTGATGGAGGTCAGAATAGATGGACTAATAGAACAAGTCCCACACACTACTAGAAGGCCAAATATTTTTTCAGAGCTAGATGCAGAAAAATATTATATTCAATTTGCAATCTGATGGAGGTCAGTATAGATGAACTAACAGAACAAGTCTCACACACAGCTAGAAGCCCATATACTTTTTCAGAGCTAGATGCAGAAAAAAATTATATTCAATTTGCAACCTGATGGAGGTCAGTATAGATGGACTAATAGAACAAGTCCCACACACTGCTAGAAGGCCAAATATTTTTTCAGAGCTAGATGCAGAAAAATATTATATTCAATTTGCAACCTGATGGAAGTCAGTATAGATGGACTAATAGAACAAGTCTCACACACTGCTAGAAGGCCAAATATTTTTTCAGAGCTAGATGCAGAAAAATATTATATTCAATTTGCAACCTGATGGAGGTCAGTATAGATGGACTAATGGAACAAGTCCCACACACTGCTAGAAGCCCAAATATTTTTTCAGAGGTAGATGCAGAAAAAAATTATATTCAATTTGCAACCAGATGGAGGTCAGTATAGATGGACTAATAGAACAAGTCCCACACACTGCTAGAAGGCCAAATATTTTTTCAGAGCTAGATGCAGAATAAAAATTATATTCAATTTGCAACCTGATGGAGGTCAGTATAGATGGACTAATAGAACAAGTCCCACACACAGCTAGAAGGCCAAATATTTTTTCAGAGCTAGATGCAGAAAAATATTATATTCAATTTGCAACCTGATGGAGGTCAGTATAGATGGACTAATAGAACAAGTCCCACACACAGCTAGAAGCCCAAATATTTTTTCAGAGCTAGATGCAGAAAAAAATTATATTCAATTTGCAATGTGATGGAGGTCAGTATAGATGGACTAATAGGACAAGTCCCACACACTGCTAGAAGGCCAAATATTTTTTCAGAGCTAGATGCAGAAAAATATTATATTCAATTTGCAACCTGATGGAGGTCAGTATAGATGGACTAATAGAACAAGTCCCATACACTGCTCGAAGGCCAAATATTTTTTCAGAGCTAGATGCAGAAAAATATTATATTCAATTTGCAACCTGATGGAGGTCAGTATAGATGGACTAATAGAACAAGTCCCACACACTGCTAGAAGCCCAAATATTTTTTCAGAGGTAAATGCAGAAAAATATTATATTCAATTTGCAACCTGATGGAGGTCAGTATAGATGGACTAATAGAACAAGTCCCACAAACTGCTAGAAGGCCAAATATTTTTTCAGAGCTAGATGCAGAAAAAAATTATATTCAATTTGCAACCTGATGGAGGTCAGTATAGATGGACTAATAGAACAAGTCCCACACACTGCTAGAAGGCCAAATATTTTTTCAGAGCTAGATGCAGAAAAATATTATATTCAGTTTGCAACCTGATGGAGGTCAGTATAGATGGACTAATAGAACAAGTCCCACACACTGCTCGAAGGCCAAATATTTTTTCAGAGCTAGATGCAGAAAAATATTATATTCATTTTGCAACCTGATGGAGGTCAGTATAGATGGACTAATAGAACAAGTCCCACACACTGCTAGAAGCCCAAATATTTTTTCAGAGGTGAATGCAGAAAAAAATTATATTCAATTTGCAACCTGATGGAGGTCAGTATAGATGGACTAATAGAACAAGTCCCACACACTGCTAGAAGGCCAAATATTTTTTCAGAGCTAGATGCAGAAAAAAATTATATTCTATTTGCAACCTGATGGAGGTCAGTATAGATGGACTAATAGAACAAGTCCCACACACTGCTAGAAGGCCAAATATTTTTTCAGAGCTAGATGCAGAAAAATATTATATTCAATTTGCAACCTGATGGAGGTCAGTATAGATGGACTAATAGAAGAAGTCCCACACACTGCTAGAAGGCCAAATATTTTTTCAGAGCTAGATGCAGAAAAATATTATATTCAATTTGCAACCTGATGGAGGTCAGTATAGATGGACTAATAGAACAAGTCCCACACACAACTAGAAGCCCAAATATTTTTTCAGAGGTAGATGCAGAAAAAAATTATATTCAATTTGCAACCTGATGGAGGTCAGTATAGATGGACTAACAGAAAAAGTCCCACACACAGCTAGAAGCCGAAATATTTTTTCAGAGGTAGATGCAGAAAAAAATTATATTCAATTTGCAACCTGATGGAGGTCAGTATAGATGGACTAATAGAACAAGTCGCACACACTGCTAGAAGGCCAAATATTTTTTCACAGCTAGATGCAGATAAAGATTATTTTTAATTTGCAACCTAATGGAGGTCAGTATAGATGGACTAATAGAACAAGTCCCACACACTGCTAGAAGGCCAAATATTTTTTCAGAGCTAGATGCAGATAAAAATTATTTTTAATTTGCAACCTGATGGAGGTTAGTATAGATGGACTAATAGAACAAGTCCCACACACTGCTAGAAGGCCAAATATTTTTTCAGAGCTAGATGCAGAAAAATATTATATTCAATTTGCAACCTGATGGAGGTCAGAATAGATGGACTAATAGAACAAGTCCCACACACTACTAGAAGGCCAAATATTTTTTCAGAGCTAGATGCAGAAAAATATTATATTCAATTTGCAACCTGATGGAGGTCAGTATAGATGAACTAACAGAACAAGTCTCACACACAGCTAGAAGCCCATATACTTTTTCAGAGCTAGATGCAGAAAAAAATTATGTTCAATTTGCAACCTGATGGAGGTCAGTATAGATGGACTAATAGAACAAGTCCCACACACTGCTAGAAGGCCAAATATTTTTTCAGAGCTAGATGCAGAAAAATATTATATTCAATTTGCAACCTGATGGAAGTCAGTATAGATGGACTAATAGAACAAGTCTCACACACTGCTAGAAGGCCAAATATTTTTTCAGAGCTAGATGCAGAAAAATATTATATTCAATTTGCAACCTGATGGAGGTCAGTATAGATGGACTAATGGAACAAGTCCCACACACTGCTAGAAGCCCAAATATTTTTTCAGAGGTAGATGCAGAAAAAAATTATATTCAATTTGCAACCAGATGGAGGTCAGTATAGATGGACTAATAGAACAAGTCCCACACACTGCTAGAAGGCCAAATATTTTTTCAGAGCTAGATGCAGAATAAAAATTATATTCAATTTGCAACCTGATGGAGGTCAGTATAGATGGACTAATAGAACAAGTCCCACACACAGCTAGAAGGCCAAATATTTTTTCAGAGCTAGATGCAGAAAAATATTATATTCAATTTGCAACCTGATGGAGGTCAGTATAGATGGACTAATAGAACAAGTCCCACACACAGCTAGAAGCCCAAATATTTTTTCAGAGCTAGATGCAGAAAAAAATTATATTCAATTTGCAATGTGATGGAGGTCAGTATAGATGGACTAATAGGACAAGTCCCACACACTGCTAGAAGGCCAAATATTTTTTCAGAGCTAGATGCAGAAAAATATTATATTCAATTTGCAACCTGATGGAGGTCAGTATAGATGGACTAATAGAACAAGTCACATACACTGCTCGAAGGCCAAATATTTTTTCAGAGCTAGATGCAGAAAAATATTATATTCAATTTGCAACCTGATGGAGGTCAGTATAGATGGACTAATAGAACAAGTCCCACACACTGCTAGATGCCCAAATATTTTTTCAGAGGTAAATGCAGAAAAATATTATATTCAATTTGCAACCTGATGGAGGTCAGTATAGATGGACTAATAGAACAAGTCCCACAAACTGCTAGAAGGCCAAATATTTTTTCAGAGCTAGATGCAGAAAAAAATTATATTCAATTTGCAACCTGATGGAGGTCAGTATAGATGGACTAATAGAACAAGTCCCACACACTGCTAGAAGGCCAAATATTTTTTCAGAGCTAGATGCAGAAAAATATTATATTCAGTTTGCAACCTGATGGAGGTCAGTATAGATGGACTAATAGAACAAGTCCCACACACTGCTCGAAGGCCAAATATTTTTTCAGAGCTAGATGCAGAAAAATATTATATTCAATTTGCAACCTGATGGAGGTCAGTATAGATGGACTAATAGAACAAGTCCCACACACTGCTAGAAGTCCAAATATTTTTTCAGAGGTGAATGCAGAAAAAAATTATATTCAATTTGCAACCTGATGGAGGTCAGTATAGATGGACTAATAGAACAAGTCCCACACACTGCTAGAAGGCCAAATATTTTTTCAGAGCTAGATGCAGAAAAAAATTATATTCTATTTGCAACCTGATGGAGGTCAGTATAGATGGACTAATAGAACAAGTCCCACACACTGCTAGAAGGCCAAATATTTTTTCAGAGCTAGATGCAGAAAAATATTATATTCAATTTGCAACCTGATGGAGGTCAGTATAGATGGACTAATAGAACAAGTCCCACACACTGCTAGAAGGCCAAATATTTTTTCAGAGCTAGATGCAGAAAAATATTATATTCAATTTGCAACCTGATGGAGGTCAGTATAGATGGACTAATAGAACAAGTCCCACACACAACTAGAAGCCCAAATATTTTTTCAGAGGTAGATGCAGAAAAAAATTATATTCAATTTGCAACCTGATGGAGGTCAGTATAGATGGACTAACAGAAAAAGTCCCACACACAGCTAGAAGCCGAAATATTTTTTCATAGGTAGATGCAGAAAAAAATTATATTCAATTTGCAACCTGATGGAGGTCAGTATAGATGGACTAATAGAACAAGTCGCACACACTGCTAGAAGGCCAAATATTTTTTCACAGCTAGATGCAGATAAAGATTATTTTTAATTTGCAACCTAATGGAGGTCAGTATAGATGGACTAATAGAACAAGTCCCACACACTGCTAGAAGGCCAAATATTTTTTCAGAGCTAGATGCAGATAAAAATTATTTTTAATTTGCAACCTGATGGAGGTTAGTATAGATGGACTAATAGAACAAGTCCCACACACTGCTAGAAGGCCAAATATTTTTTCAGAGCTAGATGCAGAAAAATATTATATTCAATTTGCAACCTGATGGAGGTCAGAATAGATGGACTAATAGAACAATTCCCACACACTACTAGAAGGCCAAATATTTTTTCAGAGCTAGATGCAGAAAAATATTATATTCAATTTGCAACCTGATGGAGGTCAGTATAGATGAACTAACAGAACAAGTCTCACACACAGGTAGAAGCCCATATACTTTTTCAGAGCTAGATGCAGAAAAAAATTATATTCAATTTGCAACCTGATGGAGGTCAGTATAGATGGACTAATAGAACAAGTCCCACACACTGCTAGAAGGCCAAATATTTTTTCAGAGCTAGATGCAGAAAAATATTATATTCAATTTGCAACCTGATGGAAGTCAGTATAGATGGACTAATAGAACAAGTCTCACACACTGCTAGAAGGCCAAATATTTTTTCAGAGCTAGATGCAGAAAAATATTATATTCAATTTGCAACCTGATGGAGGTCAGTATAGATGGACTAATGGAACAAGTCCCACACACTGCTAGAAGCCCAAATATTTTTTCAGAGGTAGATGCAGAAAAAAATTATATTCAATTTGCAACCTGATGGAGGTCAGTATAGATGGACTAATAGAACAAGTCCCACACACTGCTAGAAGGCCAAATATTTTTTCAGAGCTAGATGCAGAAAAAAATTATATTCAATTTGCAACCTGATGGAGGTCAGTATAGATGGACTATTAGAACAAGTCTCGCACACTGCTAGAAGGCCAAATATTTTTTCAGAGCTAGATGCAGAAAAAAATTATATTCAATTTGCAACCTGATGGAGGTCAGTATAGATGGACTAATAGAACAAGTCCCACACACTGCTAGAAGCCCAAATATTTTTTCAGAGCTAAATGCAGAAAAAAATTATATTCAATTTGCAACCTGATGGAGGTCAGTATAGATGGACTAATAGAACAAGTCCCACACACTGCTAGAAGGCCAAATATTTTTTCAGAGCTAGATGCAGAAAAATATTATATTCAATTTGCAACCTGATGGAGGTCAGTATAGATGGACTAATAGAACAGGTCCCACACACAGCTAGAAGCCCAAATATTTTTTCAGAGGTAGATGCAGAAAAAAATTATATTCAATTTGCAACCTGATGGTGGTCAGTATAGATGGACTAATAGAACAAGTCCCACACACTGCTAGAAGCCCAAATATTTTTTCAGAGCTAGATGCAGAAAAAAAATTATATTCAATTTGCAACCTGATGGAGGTCAGTATAGATGGACTAATAGAACAAGTCTCACACACTGCTAGAAGGCCAAATATTTTTTCAGAGCTAGATGCAGAAAAAAATTATATTCAATTTGCAACCTGATGGAGGTCAGTATAGATGGACTAATAGAACAAGTCCCACACACTGCTAGAAGGCCAAATATTTTTTCAGAGCTAGATGCAGAAAAATATTATATTCAATTTGCAACCTGATGGAGGTCAGTATAGATGGACTAATAGAACAAGTCCCACACACTGCTAGAAGGCCAAATATTTTTTCAGAGCTAGATGCAGAAAAAAATTATATTCAATTTGCAACCTGATGGAGGTCAGTATAGATGGACTAATAGAACAAGTCCCACACACTGCTAGAAGGCCAAATATTTTTTCAGAGCTAGATGCAGAAAAATATTATTTTCAATTTGCCACCTGATGGAGGTCAGTATAGATGGACTAATAGAACAAGTCCCACACACAGCTAGACGCCCAAATATTTTTCAGAGCTAGATGCAGAAAAAAATTATATTCAATTTGCAACGTGATGGAGGTCAGTATAGATGGACTAATAGAACAAGTCCCACACACTGCTAGAAGGCCTAATATTTTTTCAGAGCTAGATGCAGAAAAATATTATATTCAATTTGCAACCTGATGGAGGTCAGTATAGATGGACTAATAGAACAAGTCCCACACACTGCTAGAAGCCCAAATATTTTTTCAGAGGTAAATGCAGAAAAAAATTATATTCAATTTGCAACCTGATGGAGGTCAGTATAGATGGACTAATAGAACAAGTCCCACACACTGCTAGAAGCCCAAATATTTTTTCAGAGCTAGATGCAGAAAAAAATTATATTCAATTTGCAACCTGATGGAGGTCAGTATAGATGGACTAATAGAACAAGTCCCACACACTGCTAGAAGGCCAAATATTTTTTCAGAGCTAGATGCAGAAAAATATTATATTCAATTTGCAACCTGATGGAGGTCAGTATAGATGGACTAATAGAACAAGTCCCACACACTGCTAGAAGGCCAAATATTTTTTCAGAGCTAGATGCAGAAAAATATTATATTCAATTTGCAACCTGATGGAGGTCAGTATAGATGGACTAATAGAACAAGTCCCACACACATCTAGAAGCCCAAATATTTTTTTAGAGGTAGATGCAGAAAAAAATTATATTCAATTTGCAACCTGATGGAGGTCAGTATAGATGGACTATTAGAACAAGTCTCGCACACTGCTAGAAGGCCAAATATTTTTTCAGAGCTAGATGCAGAAAAAAATTATATTCAATTTGCAACCTGATGGAGGTCAGTATAGATGGACTAATAGAACAAGTCCCACACACTGCTAGAAGCCCAAATATTTTTTCAGAGCTAAATGCAGAAAAAAATTATATTCAATTTGCAACCTGATGGAGGTCAGTATAGATGGACTAATAGAACAAGTCCCACACACTGCTAGAAGGCCAAATATTTTTTCAGAGCTAGATGCAGAAAAATATTATATTCAATTTGCAACCTGATGGAGGTCAGTATAGATGGACTAATAGAACAGGTCCCACACACAGCTAGAAGCCCAAATATTTTTTCAGAGGTAGATGCAGAAAAAAATTATATTCAATTTGCAACCTGATGGTGGTCAGTATAGATGGACTAATAGAACAAGTCCCACACACTGCTAGAAGCCCAAATATTTTTTCAGAGCTAGATGCAGAAAAAAAATTATATTCAATTTGCAACCTGATGGAGGTCAGTATAGATGGACTAATAGAACAAGTCTCACACACTGCTAGAAGGCCAAATATTTTTTCAGAGCTAGATGCAGAAAAAAATTATATTCAATTTGCAACCTGATGGAGGTCAGTATAGATGGACTAATAGAACAAGTCCCACACACTGCTAGAAGGCCAAATATTTTTTCAGAGCTAGATGCAGAAAAATATTATATTCAATTTGCAACCTGATGGAGGTCAGTATAGATGGACTAATAGAACAAGTCCCACACACTGCTAGAAGGCCAAATATTTTTTCAGAGCTAGATGCAGAAAAAAATTATATTCAATTTGCAACCTGATGGAGGTCAGTATAGATGGACTAATAGAACAAGTCCCACACACTGCTAGAAGGCCAAATATTTTTTCAGAGCTAGATGCAGAAAAATATTATTTTCAATTTGCCACCTGATGGAGGTCAGTATAGATGGACTAATAGAACAAGTCCCACACACAGCTAGACGCCCAAATATTTTTTCAGAGCTAGATGCAGAAAAAAATTATATTCAATTTGCAACGTGATGGAGGTCAGTATAGATGGACTAATAGAACAAGTCCCACACACTGCTAGAAGGCCTAATATTTTTTCAGAGCTAGATGCAGAAAAATATTATATTCAATTTGCAACCTGATGGAGGTCAGTATAGATGGACTAATAGAACAAGTCCCACACACTGCTAGAAGCCCAAATATTTTTTCAGAGGTAAATGCAGAAAAAAATTATATTCAATTTGCAACCTGATGGAGGTCAGTATAGATGGACTAATAGAACAAGTCCCACACACTGCTAGAAGCCCAAATATTTTTTCAGAGCTAGATGCAGAAAAAAATTATATTCAATTTGCAACCTGATGGAGGTCAGTATAGATGGACTAATAGAACAAGTCCCACACACTGCTAGAAGGCCAAATATTTTTTCAGAGCTAGATGCAGAAAAATATTATATTCAATTTGCAACCTGATGGAGGTCAGTATAGATGGACTAATAGAACAAGTCCCACACACTGCTAGAAGGCCAAATATTTTTTCAGAGCTAGATGCAGAAAAATATTATATTCAATTTGCAACCTGATGGAGGTCAGTATAGATGGACTAATAGAACAAGTCCCACACACATCTAGAAGCCCAAATATTTTTTTAGAGGTAGATGCAGAAAAAAATTATATTCAATTTGCAACCTGATGGAGGTCAGTATAGATGGACTAATAGAACAAGTCCCACACATTGCTAGAAGGCCAAATATTTTTTCAGAGCTAGATGCAGAAAAATATTATATTCAATTTGCAACCTGATGGAGGTCAGTATAGATGGACTAATAGAACAAGTCCCACACACTGCTAGAAGGCCAAATATTTTTTCAGAGCTAGATGCAGAACAAAATTATATTCTATTTGCAACCTGATGGAGGTCAGTATAGATGGACTAATAGAACAGGTCCCACACACAGCTAGAAGCCCAAATATTTTTTCAGAGGTAGATGCAGAAAAAAATTATATTCAATTTGCAACCTTATGGAGGTCAGTATAGATGGACTAATAGAATGATGCTATGCCCAAAATGTTTTACTTCACTAGGTGCAGTAAAAAAATTGGTATTCTATACACAGGTGGTATATCTTGCAGTACAGATAGGCTACTCCACTGACTAACACACTCTGCAATAGGCAGAAAAGGATTAGCTTTGCTAGATTTAGCCAAATGCTGTGAAAAAAACTTGCACAGCACTGGCACAGACCTGCCTGGCAAAAACTGATAGGAACTGATGTAATTTAGTCCTGAAAAGGACTGCAATTACAATTAGTCTTTACTCCCAACCTATCTATTTAAGAGCACAGACCTGCCTGATAAAAGTCGTAGGAAATGATGTAACCTAGTCCTTAAAAGGACTGCAATCACAACTATTCCCTACTCCCAAGCTATCTGTAGATTTGTGCGAAAATTGGCTTGAAATTAACAAGGTATAGCACACACAGCAACAGCGGTGCCGTCTAACACGCAGCTGCAGCAGTGAGAAAATGGTGGCTACGGGGAAAATGGCTTGGTCTTATAGGGCAAGGACATGTGACATACACTGCCAATGACACATGCCCTTGCTTGTGTGAAAAAAAAGCACTTCGCTCCGTGTGTGCGCTGCTGATAGGCTGACAGATTGCACCTCCCCACTGTAAATGCGGGAAAGAGAAAGAAAAAATGGAGATCTTCATTATTCCTGCAGAGATCCATCCCCTGCCCCTCCCCCCGCCCCGCTGTACACTCAAACTGCGTATTAACATTAATTTTCACCATTACTGAGAAAAAATCCAGTTATGATTTTGGTGCACGAACAGTTATCGAACATAACCTCGAACAGCCGAATTTTTTTCAAATTGTTCGTGTTGGCCGATCGGCTCGAACACCGCCCAAAACAGCTCGAATTTGAGATTGGCGAACAGTTCAAGTCGAACACCGCTCATCTCTAGTTAGTACCTTCTGTGGAATCAGAACAAATGAGCCTTCATTCCTCATTCTGCATCAATAAATTTTGGGTGGCTGAGACCGGGTTGCTAATTCACCGGTTCTCCTAGTTTGGACTACTTTTGGTACTAATCACTACAAAAATTACCAATTTAACTGCTTGTCAAAGTTGCTCAGATCCTTACATTTTACCATTTTTACTGTGTCCAACACATCAAATCAAGAACTGTTCGTTTGCTGCCTAATATACAGAATGTCACCCCTTGCCAGGTGCCATTGTCACAAGATGATCAATGTTAGTCACTTCACTTGTCAGTGATTCTAATAGTCTGGCTATCTGATACATATATTTATCCAGTTTCATTTAACTATTCGAATACATTTTCATATATTAGAAAACAGCATCGTTGCAATCTGAATCTGCTATTTTACAAACAGCTCATACATTAAAAATCTATAACAATAGTCCAAAAAACAATTTGAGTCACAGCCTGAGACTAATACATAATTTGGCAGCAAAACAAAGCTTGGCAATAAGAGAAAAATCAAATATTCACTATTGTCGATCAGGATTTAATACTTCTCAACCTGAAACCCATTAAACTGTACTTTAAAATCCTGTTTCAAAACCTACACTGTACTTTATTACAAGAGATTAACACAGTATGAATTAATGGAGCAAGTGAAGAGTTGGTTCGTTCCCTTTATGAAATCATCCAGAAAAGGAAATAAACAGCAAATCATCTTCACAGCACAAAGCAAATTATTCTTTTAAATGATTGTAAATAGAGTTATAAAGGAAAGAAAAGTACTAATATTCTTATAATCTGATCTTTATTGTTCTCCTGAAAAAAAAGTTTGAGAACTTTGAAACACGTTGAGAATAAACCACACTGATACTTCCATCCTTACTATATACTGGATTATTCGTGGAAACACAACCAGAAGTACAGGTTGGCCACATCTCTTTCTACTTCATGTAACACCTGCACATGGAACTGTCAGAGCAGCTACTGGTATACTGGGACTTACAGACACTAATCGTTTTTTCCCTGAGCTGCAGTGGACTACAATTCCCATTGACCCTTGTGTCAGTCAGATGACGCAGCCTGGAAAGATAGGAGGGAGGAGGGACTTGGGGGAGGGAGCTGGAGAGAAAGTGAAAGTAAAACTAGAGAGGAAAGGGAGTGTGGCAGCTTGTTGTTGTGAAAGACGGAGCGCTGTGGACTTGTATCCCGCTACGCTGCAGAGCGTTGCCGTCCCCTCTGATATACCCGCGCTGCTGGAGAGAGCGCGGCCCTGTCACCCGGTGAAGCAAGTGACATCAAGGACTTGGAGAGTTCTGCCGGCACTCCCACTGTATAAAGGCCTGAATCCTGCCGCCCCCAGCTGGTGTCCAGGGAAACATACGACCGGTTGAGACGCACCGTGAGTGCCCCTTTTGAGACTTGTGGTTCTACCAGTGCCAGTTACCGTGAGTACACTACGCCCCAGACTTTTTACGTTAATGTTCATCTAAGTGCACCAACGGTTATAAATTTGCGCGTCAACATCCGTGGCAACTGGGCCCCAATGTTTGGACTGAGTTAATACAAGAAAAGGGAAACCCTGCTACGTTATATTTGCAGGGTTGGGGAAGAATTAGATTGTGATGTGTATATGATTTTTATAGAGCACCGTTACCTGTATTGTATGTTATTTCATTAAATCCACCTCATTTCTGCTGCATAGCAATAAACCTGTTAAACCATTTTACTCCTGTCCCAGATGAGTGTGTACTGAGCTATGGCAGGGGCTTCCCGAATCAGCCCCTGGCAGAAGATACCAGTCCTTCTGCAGTCCAAGTGAGAGCTCCAATCAAGATTCAGGTGGAGGCACTGCGCCCTAGAGAGGTGAGACCCCCCATAACACCCAGCGTACCGTGGTAGCCCAAAACGGGTGTTACAGTGGAGGCGCTGCTGAGATCCAGAACTAAAACAGGAGTATTTACTATGGAGACTTTAGCAGAGCAAGAAGTGTATTTGTGGTGTGAAGAGATGGATGTTACAGCTAAACAAAGCTTTGCAGTGAGTGGTGAGCTCTGTGATGCGTCTGATGAAGAGATACTGAAAATATCTAACCGACTCACTGAACTTGCCCACCCTAATGTGGTTGACCGCAGGAAGGAAAAGGGGGGACAGTTACCCACAGTCCTGATCTCAACCGGGCAGACATTGAGGAAAGAATACTTCCCATCCATGATAGCCGTGTCCCCAGAGTATGGTCGACAATGGAAGATTACTTGGCCTACTGAGTCCGAAGTTGAGACCCGGCAACAAGAATCAACCACTCAGCCTAGAAAGACTAGTATATGTCCACCCTCTACTCCACTTAGAGCCAGTCCTGAAGAGACAGCGGCCCCTGCTGATGTGCTTATGACAGCTATGGAAAAGTTAGTCAGTCAGTTTGCAAAGATGCAGCCAGAAGGGAACTACCGTCGTCTAAGAACTTTCTCGGGTGCCCTCCCCACCCCTGCTGGAGAAGAAGGATATGATACTTGGAGGGATGTCACTTTACTGTGCTTAGAAGAGTGGCAGTGCACTGATGCCGTAAAGAAGCAGAGAATAGTAGAAAGTTTGAAGGGTACTGCTATGGAAGTGGTGCAGGTTGCTTGGCAGAGCAAGCCACTAGCAACTTATCAAGATTATATGAGTGCTTTAGAAGATGCTTTTGGGTCCCCTGAAGATGCTACTGATCTACTCTATAAACTCCGTACCACCTACCAACTGCCAGATGAGAAGATGTCCGACTATCTATACCGACTAGATAAGCTGGTTCATAGAATAGTATCTAAAGGTGGAGTCAGCCCTAAAGAAGTTGATCAGTGTCGTCTGGAACAAGTGCTCAGAAGAGCTCTCACGCATGATCCAATTGCCCAGCGGATGAGGTCTTGTGATAAAGAGAAGATTCCCAGTTCTTTTCATGAGTTGCTTAAGGAAGTTCGCAAGGAGGAGGTTATTTTGGCCGCAAGAGAGAATGATGACCTGTGTAGAGTGGAGAGTAGGAAACCAGAAGGGTGCTTTGTCTGTGGGAGTCCAGGCCATATAGCTCGTCAGTGTCCAAAGAGGTGGAGCTCAAAGAACTCTTCACATTTTCCCCATCACCCTCAGAGGCAGTCGGGAAGCGGGAAAGGGGGCCAGTAGAACCCCATACTGGGCCCCCATCAGCAACTAAGAACTACTCTACCTCCCCCTCCAATAGTGCCTCATCGAAAACACTGCCTGAAGGGTTAGTGGGACCAGCCTCACATGTCCCCGCATATATCAATGGTCAACCATGTTCAGTATTGCTGGATAGCGGATCTCAAGTGTCCATCATCTTCGAAGGATGGTATAAGAGATATTTATCCAATGTGCCTCTGAAACCGCTGTCTGGACTCGTGGTGTGGGGACTGAGTGAGCACAGCTATCCCTACCGAGGATACGTGTCCGTGACACTACGATTCCCAGAGACTGTTGTTGGAGTGGATAAAGAGATACCCATCATAGCGCTAATCTGCCCGGAGGCAGAGGCAGATGAGAGACCAACACCTGTCATAGTGGGAACAAATGCCAACATCTTCAGTATGTTAGCTCAGTGGTGTCGTGAAGTTGGGGGAGAAAATTACTCGCAGACACTATCCATCCACCCCGTCTGTCTGGAAGCCTATGTGAGGACGGAGGAGGAGAAGAGGGAACTGCAGCCTGAAAGCTTTGACCCTATTTTTGAAGGAAGTGAGCTGAAAGGAGAAGAGAGGAGGCTAGTCATCGACGGCATGATGATGCGGGGGGCGGCTTTCTCTTTAGGCGAATGGCACATGGGCCTTGCCCAAGGAGTAGAGCATCGCATTCGGTTGAAAGATCAAAGGCCTTTCCGAGAGAGATCCCGAAGATTGGCCCCAGCGGATATCGAGGATGTTAGGCAGCATCTACGTGGTATGTTAGACACAGGAGTCATCATAGAGTCTAGTAGCCCCTATGCTTCCCCCATCGTGATAGCTCGGAAGAAAAATGGAGCTATTCGGATGTGTGTGGATTATCGTACCTTGAACAAACGTACGGTTCCTGACAATTACACTGTGCCCCGAATCGATGATGCTCTAGATTGCCTCCAAGGGAGCCAATGGTTTTCTGTGTTAGATCTCTGGAGTGGCTACTATCAGATACCCATGTCAAAGGAAGATCAAGAGAAGACCGCTTTTATCATTGGGTTCTTTGAGTTTCAGAGACTGCCTCAAGGACTGACAGGTGCTCCGGCCACTTTTCAGAGATGTATGGACAAAGTAGTGGGGGGCATGCACTTACGTGAGGTCTTGGTTTATCTAGACGATCTTATTGTTTTTGGGAAGACTCTGGAAGAACACAACCAGCGGTTGTTCAAGGTGCTGGATCGGTTGAAGGAGGCTGGGTTGAAGTTGTCCCTTGATAAGTGCCGAATTTGCCAGACGACTGTGAAATATGTGGGGCACATAGTCAGCAGAGAAGGAATTTCCACCGACCCCGCCAAAGTGGAGGCTGTGGTAAACTGGCCTAAGCCCACCAAGCTGAGGGAGCTTAGGTCCTTTTAAGGATTTTGTGGATACTACCGAAGATTTGTACCCCAGTACTCTCGGATTGCGAAGCCGTTAACTGCCCTTACCCAGGGGTATCCCCCTTCCGGCGGGACAGCCCACCCCTCAAGGTCAGGAAAGAGAGACTACTTCCGAGTTAATGAACTTTTTGGGAAAAGATGGACACCCTTATGCGACGAGGCATTCGAGAAACTGAAGTCATGTTTGACCCAAACTCCAGTGTTGGCCTATGCAGACCCCAGTAAACCATATGTGTTACATATAGATGCTTCTCTCGACGGACTAGGAGGGATTCTCTATCAGGACCATGATGGCTGTCTACATCCCGTTTACTACATTAGTTGAGGATTGACTCCCAGTGAACGCAACTACCCAGCTCACAAACTGGAGTTTCTGGCTCTGAAATGGGCTGTAGTGGACACGCTGCATGACTATCTCTATGGGGTACACTTCGTGGTTCATACCGACAACAATCCATTAACCTACATGAGAACCACAGAAAAACTGGATGCCACGGGGTACCGGTGGCTTGCCGCACTCTCTCTGTATGATTTCAGCTTAAAATATCGACCAGGGATCAGTAACATTGATGCAGACACACTCTCTCGCCTGCCTAGTGAACCCTTAAATGAGGAAGAAGAAGGAGGATGGATAGAGGTCCCTGCCCCTGAGGTGAAGACTCTGTGCCATAGACATCAAACTGATGCCCTCCCTATGCAGTGCTGTGCTAAATTCTTAGGAGCATCTAGTGAAGCGCTCCCGTTGTCGTACTGCCGAGTGACAAATGTAACCCCAGACTCTCTCCCTCAACTGACTCGTAATCAAGTCAGAACGGCGCAGCAGAAGGATCAGTCAGTGGGGGTAGTTTGATGGTGGGTGAAGAGGGGTTGGAGGCCCGAAAAGAATGCATTAAGAACAGAGGAGTCTGTCTTGCTGACTCGGCAGCTAGAGTCGCTAGTAGTAAGAAATGGACTACTATACCGGGAGGCAAAGGGCCAGAAGGGAGGAGTCCGCAGACAGCTGGTGTTACCCACCCGATTTCGGAAGATGGTCATGAAGTCCCTGCATGATGACCATGGACATCTTGGCATCGAAAAGACCACGAGTCTTGTGGCCGACCGATTTTACTGGCCTCGCATGGAAGCGGATATTGAAGAATACTGCAAATCATGCTCCCGGTGTGTGTTGAGAAAAACCTTGCCTTTGAGAACAGCCCCCCTTGTGAACATTACCAGTGATGGCCCACTTGAACTAGTGTGCATTGATTTCCTCTCCATCGAGCCTGATGAAAGCAATGTCAGTAATGTGTTAGTGGTCACTGACCATTTCACCTGATATACCCAGGCCTACCCCACTAAAGATCAAAGGGCAATTACTGTGGCAAAAATATTATGGGAGAAGTTCTTCATACATTACGGGCTGCCTGCCCGCATCCATACCGATCAAGGAAGAGATTTCGAAAGTAGACTAATCCAGGAGTTATGCGCTCTCTGTGGGATCAAGAAATCCAGAACCACACCATATCACCCCCAAGGGGATCCTCAACCTGAAAGATTCAATCGTACCCTTCTGAACATGTTAGGCACTTTGGATCCCAGGAAGAAGGGACACTGGAGCAGGCATGTGAGCCAGTTGGTTCATGCCTACAATTGCACCACAAATGAGTCAACTGGATACTCTCCTTATTTCCTCATGTTTGGAAGAAAAGCCCGACTACCAGTGGATATTAGTTTTGGGACATCCATTGACCATTCTAATGGGAAGACCTACTTAAAATATGTGTCCCAGTTGAAAGAAGATTTGACAAAAGCTTACAGATTGGCAGAGCAGGCCTCTGGTCGGTCAGGGAAGCGTAATAAGACTCGCTACGACTGTAGGGTTCGAGAACAAGTTTTACTGCCTGGAGATAGAGTCCTTATCCAACTTCTGGGCCTTCCTGGGAAGCACAAGCTTGCTGATCGGTGGTGTCCTGACCCTTACGTGGTGATGGAGAAGTTGCCCGGTGTCCCGGCCTACAGAGTGAAGCCTGAGAAAGGGGGCGGAGCTGTTAAACCTATCATCGACACCATCTGTTGCCTGTGGGAAAAAACATCCCTTTACCCCCATTGCGAACTCAAGGAGGTCATACAACTCTTCCGTGCAATAGGTGAAGTCGAAGGTGTAAAAAACCACCCCAGACTGGAGTTGCCTCAAGAGGAAGTGACAGCGAGTCTGGGGATGAATGGGGACCTGACGGTCAATGGAGCTACAGGGGGACCGAGGACCCATGCCCCATGGGCGTAGACCCTGAAAACCAGACCCCTGAAGTAGAAACAAAGAAAAGGGACATTTGTCAGGAGGCAAGTGCACCCTGCCCACAATTGGGGGAAAGTTCAGAAGAGGGACATTTATTGAATGAAGAGATCCCCCTGGAGGAGCCCGTTCATGAGAGACAAGAGTCGGGGGGCTGAGGAGGGGGGCCCCTCAGTACACACTCGTCCCAAGCGGGACACTAGGCCACCCATGATGTTGACCTATGATAGAATGGGACATACCACTGAGGTCCCCAGGTTGATACACCCTAATTCAAATTTAGTTTGGCTTTATTTCCCGGTATCTCCCATGTGTCCAGGAGGTGGTTTGTGTGCATGTAAATTTGGTGTTAGTCAGGATGCCTTAACCCCCATTCATGTTTCAGGTGGTGAGTCCTCATGTCGTGATGGGACACTTTCAATGACTCACCAGGGGGAGAATGTAACACCTGCACATGGAACTGTCAGAGCAGCTACTGGTATACTGGGACTTACAGACACTAATCGTTTTTTCCCTGAGCTGCAGTGGACTACAATTCCCATGGACCCTTGTTTCAGTCAGATGACACAGCCTGGAAGGATAGGAGGGAGGAGGGACTTGGGGGAGGGAGCTGGAGAGAAAGTGAAAGTAAAACTAGAGAGGAAAGGGAGTGTGGCAGCTTGTTGTTGTGAAAGACGGAGCGCTGTGGACTTGTATCCCGCTACCTTGTGGAGCGTTGCCGTCCCATCTGATATACCCGCGCTGCTGGAGAGAGCGCGGCCCTGTCACCCGGTGAAGCAAGTGACATCAAGGACTCGGAGAGTTCTGCCGGCACTCCCACTGTATAAAGGTCTGAATCCTGCCGCCCCCAGCTGGTGTCCAGGGAAACATACGACCGGTTGAGACGCACCGTGAGTGCCCCTTTTGAGACTTGTGGTTCTACCAGCGCCAGTTACAGTGAGTACACTACGCCCCAGACTTTTTACGTTAATGTTCATCTAAGTGCACCAACGGTTATAAATTTGCGCGCCAACATCCGCGGCAACTGGGCCCCAACATTTGGACTGAGTTAATACAAGAAAAGGGAAACCCTGCTACGTTATATTTGCAGGGTTGGGGAAGAATTAGATTGTGATGTGTATATGATTTTTATAGAGCACCGTTACCTGTATTGTATGTTATTTCTTTAAATCCACCTCATTTCTGCTGCATAGCAATAAACCTGTTAAACCGTTTTACTCCTGTCCCGGATGAGTGTGTACTGAGCTGTGGCAGGGGCTTCCCGAATCAGCCCCTGGCAGAAGATACCAGTCCTTCTGCAGTCCCAGTGAGAGCTCCAATCAAGATTCGGGTGGAGGCACTGCGCCCTAGAGAGGTGAAACCCCCCATAACACCCAGCGTACCGTGGTAGCCAAAAAGGGGTGTTACATTCAATATTCTTATAATAGAATTATTAGAAAAAATAGCTAATTAATTTCTATATAAATTAGAGATGAGCGAATATGTTCTCAGGACCAGGGTCCTATGGCCAGGACAGTATTCCATAGCCGCTTGATGGAAGCCATATCTGGCATGATGTCACGTGTGATGACCTCACCAATCAAAAGAGATGCCGTCAGGTAGGAGGTGGTTAACATGGCTCCCATTCAGCAGCCACGGAATATTGACCTAGTCGCTGGTCCAGGGTCCTATAAGTTGATTTGCTTATCTCTATAAATACAATGTTATCATATTAACATGGAGTTTAGTAATTGAGAAGAGGAGATGATTAGCTTACACAAATACACAAATAAAGCAATTTAGGGACTGGCTCTTCTCTGTAAATAATATTAAAATAACATTTAACACCTGTTTAAAGGAAGTTTTCAAATGGAAAAGGGATTCTTTATTGTAAAGGTGATAGTTATAACAGTAACAACATTTATGGCATATCCATATCAAGTCAAGACATTGACTCAAATCAAAAGCAGACTATTCAAGGTCAGTCCACAATTCCTCTATAAAATCTATGCTACCATTTTCAAAGATGATGAGTGTCATAATGTCATTGCAAATATCATAGTTTTCTTATGTTCCAATGTCCCGATCTGACAGGCCATGTCTCAAAAGGGAGCACATTTCTTCATTTAGTCACCACCCACAGTCTGTACATGAGAAGTTGGAAAGTGTCAAATTAGCTGTTTTCTTATAATGTCAGGATCTGTGTGGAGAGAATGGAAAGGGCATCGGGTCTGGGTGCAGCCAAAGGAGGGCTCTGAATGACATAAGTGGTCACTCAATCAGGTCAGATCATAGATTTCTAGTTTTATTGTTAAAGCAAACCTATCATTTAAGGTTCATTTTCAGAATAGGCTGTTGTGTGGTCAGTGGCAGACACAGACCTGAGATGGTCCCTGAGCAAGAAAAATATATGGGCCCTTTGCAGGCCAACAGCTCATTATAATGCACAATTCCACCTGCTTCGAAGCTGGAAGAGGGTCCTATTACAGCTGCGCAAGTTGAACTAAAGATAAGTCCACCCTTTTTTATGCATGCATGAGGAATAACACTATTTTTGGCTGGAATATGACTTACATCCTGAATGTTTTACGACTTTTCCCCCTGCAGCCTTTATCTATTTTAGGTTCTTTCTGAACAAGAGGGAGTACATTAGCTATTATATATATCTCTCATACACACTACACAGAGATATAAGATATTCCTGTTTTTATTACCCTAAGTGGCACACAGACAGAAGCAGCAGCTTGGAAGACATTATACATCAGCACTAAGCAGTGTAACTGTGAATCCAGTTCTGTGAAAACTAAATAATTTACTAGAAAGCTGCTGCTCCATATGGATACCTGCTTCCCTGCCTGAGTATCACTCTGCTCCTCACTCCTCCCTGTACCCTCTCCACAGAGTATAATAGGAGCTGGGATCTGACACCTTTCAGTGCTGAACAGTCCAACTTGCCTTGACCAAGATGGAATTCAACTGCTTTTTTTTCAGATTGAATGATGAGGTTAGGAGGGAGGGAAAGAGGTGGCTCATAATTGGAGAAAGTAGCAGATTTCTCTGATGAAATATATAACAAATCTTTGTATATTTGTGGCGCCCCTGAGGGTTCGGTCACCACAGAGGTATTGCATCTCACCCAGAGGTGTGGTATCTCACTCTCAGGTAAGGAAGGAGTATGGCTCAGGACCCTAACACTACATCCACTACACCACATTTCCGGGGGACAGGGCGAGATTGCTCCTACGGGAGAGCACAGTCCCTGATCCCAGGCTGGAGTGGGGAGGAACCACTTAGAGAGGGGGAACTATGTAGTGGATGGGTGGAGGACGTAGATCCTGGGAGCACTTGTAGAAGGAGGTATAAGAGGGAGGAACCATCTTAGATCAGTGTTCAGTTCCAGTGAGACAGTCTGAGGAGAAGTGGCAGGAGCAGAGGCTCTGCATGAGCTCTGCTCCAGAGGCGGGCCTAGCCAGGAGGCCTGAGCCTGAGAGGAGAGGGAGCAGGAAAGGCTCCAGGAACAACAAGAGAAGGGACCCTATGGGTACGGGCCGTGCAGCAAGCTACCCGTACGCCCGCCGCTACTAGGAGGTAGGGGGGTCAGGCCAGAAAAGGGGAACCGGTCCCTCAACTAGCACAGAGCTACAAGGCCCAACTAGGAAATCGGAGGCTGCAGCATTTCAAGTACTGCAGGCCTCAAGTCCACACCAGTACACTAAGAAGGTAGCCGCATAGGACCCAGGGGACGGAACACACGTCGCCCGCCAAGGCCCGAGGATACCGGATAGAAGTGGTACTGGGTGTGAAGTGCAGGGAGCAGGCCAGAGAGAGGACACACAGAAGGGGGTCCTATAATATGCTCCGGAGTTACCTGAGGATCGACCGAGCCCCTCACTGCGTGAACACAGGACGCTGTGGGCTCCTACACGGGCCCTGTATCTGGAACTGCTACAGTCGTGAGTAAAAGACCTGGGACTGCACTATCTGACTCCGTGTCATTACTGACTATCTGCACCATAACCACCATCATCCATACACGCTGCCCTGAAGCTCCACTCTTCCTGTGGGGAGTCACATCACCTTGCTGCACACACCATCAGCTTCAGTGGACTGCTCCGCAGCGGCGGTTCCTAATAACCACATCCCACAGGTGGCGTAGTCGGACTATATATAACAGACACACATAGACTACCCTGGTTTGACCGCCCTGGGTCACGGACCGGGTCACCGCCACGGTGACTACAACCCCCAGCATCTACAGGCCGGGTACCCCACGGCCCAGGGGGCGCGTCATATTCACTTGTAGTAACTGATATAAAGAGAATCTTTAACTGATGAGTTGTAGTTTTGAATGATGCCATGCATGTTCCCATTCAATGTCCTGAAAAACAGGAAAAAATTCAAAATGTGGTGAAATTCTGAAATAAAAGCAATTCTGCCATAGATATTTGTTTTTATGACGTACATTTTGTAGTAATTAGTTATTCTGCATCATGATTCACCAGGTCAGTACAATTACAACAATACCAAACTTAGATGAATTATCTATAATATAACCGGGGATGCGGACCTCTGTGTGAAGCCTCGATAGACTGCGCATGCGTGACGCGCAGTCTGGCTCCAGACAGAAGCAGGCATCCAGCCGTTACAGGTAAGAGGAGGCGTATGGCGCCGGAGATCACAGTATGCGTAGGCACTGAACTCATACCGCGATCTCCGGCGCCATACTTACATACTTACCTGACCGGGAGGAGCGTTGCCGCGGCGCCTCTCTTCTGGTCGGAGACCGGGGGCAGGAGTGAGGCGTCGGATCGGCGCGTGCGCATAGCGCTATCCTTCGCCATTTTACTGAAGACACATTTACAGTGTGTCTTCAGCAAAATGGCGTTGGACAGCGCGGTGCTCCGGCGCCGCTCTCCTCCCCCGGCCTCCGGCAGAACAGGACGCTGCAGCGCTGGAGTACAGAGAAGAAAGGTGAGTATAACTGTTTATTTTTTTTTGTATGTGTGTACAGTGTGAAAGGGAAGAGGGGGGCACACATATCAGGATTGTGGGGTGAGGGGACCATGCATATACCAGGATTGTGGGGTGAGGGGTACCACGCATACCAGGATTGGGGGCGTGAGGGGTACCACGCATACCAGGATTGGGGGGTGAGGGGAGCCACGCATACCGGGATTGGGGATGAGGGGAGCCACACATACCGGGATTGGGGATGAGGGGTGCCACGCATACCAGGATTGGGGATGAGCGGAGCCACGCATACCAGGATTAAGGATGAGGGGAGACACGCATACCGGGAATGGGGATGAGGGGAGCCACGCATACCGGGAATGGGTATGAGGGGAGCCACGCATACCGGGATTGGGGATGAGGGGAGCCACGCATACCGGGATTGGGGATGAGGGGAGCCACGCATACCGGGAATGGGGATGAGGGGTGCCACGCATACCAGGGTTGGGGGGTGAGGGGTACCACGTATACCAGGATTGGTGGGTGAGGGAGCCACGCATACCGGGATTGGGGATGAGGGGAGCCACGCATACCGGGAATGGGGATGAGGGGAGCCACGCACACCGGGATTGGGGATGAGGGGAGCCATGCACACCGGGATTGGGGATGAGGGGAGCCACGCACACTGGGAATGGGGATGAGGGGAGCCACGCATGCCGGGATTGGGGATGAGGGGAGCCACGCATACCGGGATTGGGGATGAGGGGAGCCACGCATACCGGGATTGGGGATGAGGGGAGCCACGCATACCGGGATTGGGGATGAGGGGTGCCACGCATACTGGGAATGGGGATGAGGGGAGCCGCGCATACCGGGATTGGGGATGAGGGGAGCCACGCATACCGGATTGGGGATGATAGGAGCCACGCATACAGGGATTGGGGATGAGGGGTGCCACGCATACAGTGATTGGGAATGAGGGGTGCCACGCATACAGGGATTGGGGATGAGGGGTGCCATGCATACAGGGATTAGGGATGAGGGGTGCCACACATACAGGGATTGGGGATGAGGGGTGCCACGCATACAGGGATTGGGGATGAGCGTTGCCACGCATACAGGGATTGGGGATGAGGGGTGCCACGCATACCAGGATTGGGGGGTGATGGGTACCACGCATACCAGGGTTGGGGAGTGAGGGGTACCACGCATATCAGGGTTGGGGGGTGAGGGGTACCACGTATACCAGGATTGGTGGGTGAGGGAGCCACGCATACCGGGATTGGGGATGAGGGGTGCCACGCATACTGGGATTGGGGATGAGGGGTGCCACGCATACAGGGATTGGGGATGAGGGGTGCCACACATACCGGGTTTTGGGATGAGGGGTGCCATGCATACCGGGATTGGGGATGAGGGGTGCCATGCATACCGGGATTGGGGATGAGGGGTGCCATGCATACCGGGATTCGGATGAGGGGCCATGCATACCGGGATAGGGATGAGGAGTGCCATGCTACCAGTATTCGGATGAGGGGCCATGCATACCAGTATGGGGATGAGGGATGGGGTACCATACATACAAGGATAGGGATGAGGGATGGGGTACCATGCATACCAGGATAGGGATGAGGGGTGCCATGCATACCGGGATTGGGGATGAGGGGTGCCATGCATACCAGGATTGGGGATGAGGGGTGCCATGCATACCAGAATAGGGATGAGGGGTGCCATGCATACCAGGATAGGATGGTGGGGACAGGATGGGGGCAGCACAAATACCAGGAGGGGTCAGCACATACCACACATACCAGCATGGGAGACCATATACCAATAAAAATGCTCGCCACCCGGGCGTAGAAAGGGTTCAATAGCTAGTTTTAATATAAGTGGAGAAAAAAAATTCTAAAATTTACAAAACAAATTGTGGGGGGTTTGTATCGTCATATTCTGAGACCGGTTACATTTTTGTTTTGCCATCAATTGAGCTGAGTCAAGGCTTGTGTTTTTGCATGATGGTCCAACATCTGGATTCATCAGAATTTTGTGGATTGCTTTAGGAGAGAGGTGAGGATAAGTATGGCACTCTAAGGCATACGACTGACATTGCTAATGGCGTGGAGCTCGTATTTTTCTATTTACCGATTGGAACCGTACTCGTGCACCACCCCTGTATGGAGTGACGTGCATCATTTCTGGCTATTTTATATAGCCGGTATCAGCCATGTGTGGAGAGAGCTCAACTACTGAGTAGAGTTGAATAGATCACTTCATAAACTCTGGCCAACAGTCCTGATTAGTGCTGTCTAGTCAGAGACAAAAGCTTCGCAAGCTTTACTGACTTTCTTCGGCCAGACAGCACTGACCAGGACCATGGTTGCACGAAGCGATCCGCTTATCTCTACTCCTGAGCCCTGTCCACTCACAATCACCCTTGGAATCACATACATGTACTTGATATTGAATGAAAGGGTTAAACATATACACTTAATGTAAGGCTGCATGCCTACTATGCGTTTTTCAAGCGTTTTTGCCACGGAATTTCCGCAGCGAAAACGCTTAAAAAATGCTTGGTAATATGTGGCGCCCAGCTGCGCTTGGTACCACAGATCCTAGAAGGGTGCATTAATGGAATCCTCCACAAGAGGCCCCCATAAACATTCACAAATCTCCACCTTCCACCTCAGACCAGCAGAGGGAGCCCGTTAGGGATATAAATAGGGAAGGTGGAGCTAAGCAGTTAGTTAGTCTGGAGTGCACAGAGAGTAAAAAGCTGTGTGTGCAGAGAAGCACGAGGGTTGCTGTGTAGGCAAGCTAGGCCTCCAGCGGTCCTGAAGCCCAGTCTAGACTCAGGAGCTCAAGTAAGTGAGCCCAAGGTGTGCCGACGCCTGTAAGAGCGGTGAAGAGCGGCAAGCTGCCATTAATGTGATTAGCCTAGTGAGGGCCAGAGCATGGCCGAAGGTGAGTGGAAAGTGAGTAGCAGTGGGGGCAGAGGAGCTTACCCAGCTCACCCCGAAACATATACCGTTCACCGGGTCCAAGCTTACCGGGATCTCTACGACCCAGTAAGGCATAACCGGAATCCCTGGAGAACTACAGGTCCCAGGTTCACCAGAGAGCTGTTACGTAACAGAGCCAGGAGACACATAGGCCCCGTAAGCTGGGAGCGTGCACTCCAAGAGAAGGCCCTACCACAACGTCAGCCGGTGCAGGACAGAGATAAAGTTAGGCCTAGCTTCAGGCAAGTCAGAAACTTACTACGCAGAGGCAAGAAACAGGAGGCCCTACACCCGCTCATTGGGGAGGATCCTGATATGCACCCTTCACCCTACAGTGCTCCGGGATGTGCCTGAACTACCACCAGTAAAAGGTACTGAAGTGACTACCGCGTCCGTCCCCGTTCTTGCTCTGACCCGGCTGGGTCTCGCCTGTCCTGCATCCCCCTCTGTGTACGCTGCCCTGAGGCCTAGCACCACCTGTGGGGAGCTATACCATCGAGCTGCCTTATCACCGGCCTCAGTGGACTGCCGCAGCACTGGTGATTCTCACCAGAAACCACAGGTGGCGTCACAAACTTTCATAGAGTTAACAAATAATCCCCTTTTAAAAGCTGACCCCAGGGTACGGGCTCGGGAGCCGACCACCGCGACATCCCCAAGGCCAGGCAAAGGTACCGAGTCATCCCCATCCCCCTGGGCATGTCAAATACATGCCCCATGGTCCCCAATGATAATCCGCATGTGCTATGCACATGCTGCAGAAATTTCCGCTGCGGATTATCATTGCAGAAAAATATGCAGCATGTCCATTAATTTTGCGGACACGCAGCGTAATCGCCGCCATTGACTTGCATTGGACCGCGTGACATCCGCATCACTGCATCTGCACAAGCGGATATCACACGGTTCAATGTGCGGATGGTACCCAGGTCTGGAGGAGAGGAGACTCTCCTCCAGACCTGGGTACCATAGAACCTGTAAAAAAAAAAGAATTTAAAATAAAAAATAAAGTTTATACTTACCTTCCGATGTCCTCCCGGTGTTTTCTCCCCTCCATCTGGTCTGCTGTATGGGTCGCGGTGTTGTGAAGGACCTGCCATGACGTCATTGAGTCATGTGACCTGTCACATGACTCAATGACGTCACCGCAGGTCCTTCACACCACCGCAAGCCGCCCAAGACACCGGACGCAGCAGAGAAAACACCGGGAGGACATCGGAAGGTGAGTATAATCTTTTTTTTTTTTCACCATTCTTATTCTTTTTTTTTTAAATAACTTGGTCACACTACTATAAATCCATGCCGGTTGCATGGATTTATATAGTGTGAACAAGTTGTCAAGCACTTTTCCAAGTGATGCTAAAATCTCTTGGAAAAGCGCTTGATAACCCGCATGCAAAAATGCATGCAAAAACGCTTGACAAACAATTCTACCTGGCGGGAAAAATGCATGTAAAAACCACATGCATTTTTCCTGCCAGGGAGAAGCGGAAAAAATATGCAGCATTTCTGCATCGTGGGCACATAGCCTAAGTCAGCATTGAGCATGATATAAAAAGAAGGGGAAGAAAAACAATGAAATGGAGTATAATGTCCCCATAAAATTAAACTAATAACATGTACATCGTGTAACTCAAAGTGTTATGTGTAGAAGGTATATCAGGTCTTGCAAAAAACTATTTAGTATAATGCTACGTTGATGCAAAATAAAAAAAATGGCAAGCTAATAAAAAAAAAATCAATAAATCATGGATAGTTTTTAAAGAGAAATTGCCTGGTCCTTAAAGGATTAACAATAATTAAAAAATTGTGAATGTCAATAATGGTTTTAAAACATACGTAGTTTGAAGATCCCCACACCGCTCAAGTTGATTGGCAGGTCTCTCCTGATGTATACACATGGGACAGACCTGTCAATCAACTAGAACAATGCGGAGAGAAACCAGCTCTTCAAAATTGCTATACTAGTAATAAATGCATTTCATAGATGCACGTTTTTCATAGATATTGCACGTTTTTTATACTTTTCATTCATAGGCATAACTAGAGATTCAACACAAGGAAGGGTCAAATCAATTCAGTGGGCCTTGAACCTCGATAACCTTGTTGACAACTGCAGATTCTTTTCTTTTGTCTTTGAAATAAGAAATTATGGCTTGGCCTTCTCACAAGCCAAGAAGCACAAATTCTGCGGCACACGAGTCTTGGTTTCTGGATATTTTGCATTTTGGTGGCAGAAACTCATCAAAGATGTAAATAAACCACACATGTCTGTTTTGAATGCCATTCATTTTAACAAACAGTGTACTGGTAAAAATAAGAAAAATTTCAAGTGTGGTGAGCTCTCCAAAAAAGTAATGCAATTTGGCTATTCTTTTTTGGGTTTTATTCTTAAGGCATACAGTATGCTGAAAAACTGACCTGGAAATATAATCCCACAACTCAGTATGATTACAGTGTCCCAATTCTATGTAAGTTGTGAAATAAAATCAGAAATTTGTGAAAAAAAAAAAATTGTGTGTGTCGCTATTTTTGAGACCTGTAATGTTTTTACTTTTACATCGATGGAGCTGTGCGAGGACATGTTTTTTTGTGTTGTGAATAGGTACAAAGTTTTGATTGCTTTTTATTGCATTTTTTGATATAGCAACTTAAAAATCTGTAATTCTGGAGTTTTTATTTTCTTTTCTTTAGGACTTTTACCTTATGGGTAATTTAATTTTCTATTTTAATAGATTGGACTTTTACAAATGCAGCATACATTTACACATAGATTAATTTTTTCATTTTTAAAGGGGAAAATGGGGGGGTGTTGAATTTTTATATTTTTCTTATTACAAAAAATGTGTTTTTTTACTTTACTCTTTCGCCCCTTGGGGGACTTGATCATGTTTGTTCTATATACTGCGATACCACATTATATAATGAAAGTCACGATCTCCTATGAAGCTCAGCCTTAGGCTAGGCTTCACATGAGTAGTCCCATGAAAGGCATTCATCAGACCTTCAGATGACATGGCGACCCATCAACACCACATAAGCACATCGCTGAGGGCCAATGAGCACATGGAACAACACCAACTCCTCAGGCTGTGTACCTTAAATTTGGATGTCAGAAACTGACACACACAATGAGAGGCCAGCCATAGCTCTCACTACCTCTTGATTACTTATATATCAAAAGGTGGAAACAGCGACACCAGCACTGGGCTCATCTGACATAACAACCTCACATGAGCCCTGGGAACGTGAGTGCTGACAGGCGTCGCCAAGGGAGGTGAGTATAAGTGTTTTTATTTTAATGGGAGCACACATTCAGATCGAGAAGGGGTTGTCCTAATAGTGGACAACCCATTTAATGATGCCACACCAATCAAAGCCAATAGCCAGGGTGGCAGAAGATACTTACTAAGCAAAATATAGTTGACCCATTACTTATGGACAGGTGTAGAGTTCACCAGAGTTACTAAAGAACCAACACACTCCTGTAGAGATCAGTGTGGTCCCAGTGTGCATAAATCCATTGGATAGGCCATCAATATTTGGTGGTTTGGTGGTGGTCCAACTCTCAGTATCACTGCCAATTATCTGTTGGAAGGGTCTGAGTGCTGCTGTCTTCCTGCACAATGTACATTTACAAGTCCATTTTCGCACCCTGTGACTGATGAGAGTCATTATTGGTCCTTTGCGCTGGAGGAAAGGTGTCTAAGTTATGAATATAACAGGAAAATGAGTGTCAGAAGACTATTATACTCTTTGAGATGTGACATTACATATTGGCAACTAAAATCAAGTCACAATGCGCAGAACAGAAGACTTGTTGAAATCAGTGTATTCATTTTGTTGCTTTTGATAAAACAAGAACTACCAATCCAGTATTTTGCAGCTCCCAGAACCGTACCTCATCTACTCTGGATTTATGAAATGCTTCGATGCTTTGCTCTTATAAAATTCTTGCTTTATGGTAGATGCATCAGCAGTTCATTTTAATGTCAGAAATTTGCTTGCGAGTCTTGCACATTTCGAATATATTATGTGATTGCTCACTTAACAATAGTCATTGTATGATGATGTACAGTGACTATTCTAGCGATTCCTTCTTCCTCAACAACATGCAAATAAAATGCAAGATGTTGATTTTATCGTAAAGAACATAAGCAAACTAAACTTTCTACTTTCGGGATTCTGACAGATAAATAATAATTGTGTCATGATCAATGAAGCATTGTTTCTAGGGAAGAATATCTCCACATAACAGAGCTTGTAAAGCAGTGTATGCAGGCTGAATGGCTCCATACTAAAGGACCCACACCTGCTCTGTGCACAGCAATATAAGCTCCACACTAAACAAGTCTATATGGGTCCTTACTTTACAGCACTGGATTTTAGGGTTAGGGACAGTTTTAGACAAAGTGGGACCCTCGACAAAAGTTAAAAGTGGGGTCCCGAATGCTAACATATTGCACCATCACACAGTATCATTCAGGTTGCATTTACACAAGCAAATTTCAGATCTCTAAACGAGCGTGAGCGACAATATTAAAGTCATTTGGCGCTTGTTTACCAGACTATTTATAAAGGCTGACAAAGAATGCTAGGAGTGGAACAATCACTAATAGATCAGTTACCCTATAGACCAGACCTGGGCAAAGTGTGGTCCGCAGGCCACATTCAGCCCTCTGGCTGTTCCAGTCCGGCCTGTGGATTGCGACAGCTGAAGAGCTGAAAACAGTGACCTACGGGCCTCATCATGCCCTCGTCCACCGTCATCCCCATCCAGATATCACCACTATCTGCATCCTCAGGATGCAGACAGCGGTGAATCAATTGGTGGAGGACTGAGCCACTTGCTCCTTCTTCCACCAATCAGTGTGTGCAACTGAGACCGCACAAGCGATGACGTCACTACATGGCGTCTGCTGTGGGGAGAATTAGTGCACCAAAGACTTGGCAGAACACCGGTGGAACGAGAGCGAGGTATGTCTTTGATTTTTGTTCCATATGTGTATGGGATGTCTGCCTGTATATAGAGTCAATGTGAGGGCTTATACTGTATTTAGGGGGCTATGTGAGGGCTAATACTGTATGTAGACCGGCTATGGGGGTGCTTACACTGTATATTAGGGGTTATGTGGGGGCTCATACAGTATATAGAGAGACTATCTGGGGGCTCACACTGTGTATAGGGGCTATGTGGGGGCTCATACTGTATATAGGAGGCTATGTGGAGGCTCATACTGTATATAGGGGTCATCTGAGGGCTCATACTGTATATAGAGAGGCTATGTAGGCGCTCACATTGTATATAGAGGGCTATGTAGCGACTCATACTGGATATAGCCGGCGATGTAGGGACTCATACTGTATATACAGTGGCTTGCAAAAGTATTCACGCCCTTGGCTTTTTACCTATTTTTTTACATTACAACCTGTATATAAATATTTTTGTAATCCAATTTGTGTGTGATGCATCAGCACTACATAGTCTAAGGCTATGTGCACTCGAAGCGTTTTTGATGCGTTTTTGCAGCGGGTTTCCCACAGCGGAAATGCATCAAAAGCGCTTGTAATTGGTCTGCCATACACTGCAATGCAAATCCACATGTGCTGTGCACATGATGCAGAAATTTCCGCTGCGGATTGGCATTGGGTTAAAAAATGCAGCACTACCATTGTTCGGGCGTTTCCACCGCAAATTTGCGCCCATTGACATGAATTGAAACACAGCAAATCCGCAGGCAACCTGTGGATTTGCCGCATTTCAATTAAACTCAATGGCCGCGAATTTGCGGCAGAAACGCACTGCGTGTGGTACCCAGGTTGGGAGAGGAGGCTACTACTCCATTCAGCCAGGACCTGCCAGGACCTGCGGTGATGTCAGCGATCAGCTGACCGGTCACACGAACGGTTAGCTGATGCTTACGTCACCGCAGGTGCTGTACTGACAGGACCTGCGGTGACATAGCGATCAGCTGATCGGTCATGTGACCTCCCCGTGGGAGCATTCTCAAGAATGCTCCCACGGTACTTAGCTCACCGGGGTTCATCAGCTGATCTTCAGCTGATGAACCCCAGTGACCTCCTGCAGCAATGTATACTGACAGAAGTGATTTTGCACTCCTGTTAGTATACACTGCTGTCTTCTACAGCAGTGACATCAGTGATTGCTGATGTCACTGCTATAGAAGTGATACGGATCATCGAGGGACAATCGGCGGTGATCGTGGACTGTGTCGTTGATGGCGGACAGGTGAGGGATATGGTTGTTTGTTTGTTTTTTTTGAGAAGATCGATGGCTTCGCAGAGAAGTACAATAAAGTTTTTTTAAAAAAAACATGTGTTTTTTATTTCATTAAAATACTTTATTCTGCCAGTGTATTTATTGAAAAAGAGACGAAAAATTTACTAAGCAGTTAGTAATGGGGGCAAGACGCCCTCCATTACTAACTTGGGCTTCACGTCAGCCACCAATATAAGGCTGATGTGAACCCCAACCCCATTACCCCACTGCCACCACTACAGGGCAGTGGGAAGAGCAAGGCTAAGCGCCAGATTTGGCACATCTTATGGATGCGCCATTTCTGGGGCTCCTGGGGGGTGATATTAATAGCCGCAGAGGGGGCTAGTATCCATATATCAGTCCGCAGTTGTCTAGTTTAGCCTTTGCTGGTTAGAATTTATAGGGGGACCCGAAAGTAAATTTTTTTCTGGTGTCCCCCTATAATCTAGCCAGTAAAGCCTAACAAACAGCTGTGGGCTGATATTAATATCCAGGGAACATTGTTGGCTAATGGCCCCTTGCCTGGCTACTAATATCAGCCCCTACTGGTTGGCTTTCCCTTTGCTGGTTATAAAAATGGCGTTTTTTTTTAAATTGCAGGCTCTGTGCCCATGATCCGGACATAGCAGCACTTTGGACGCATATTTTTTGCTGCGTCCAATACGTTGCATTCTATTGAACGCAGGTAAATCATGCGTATTTATCACATTCTATACCTTCTAGTGGTCAAATTTCTGTTGCGGAGACTAGCGACTCCGCAAGAGAATTTGACATGCTGCAGTCCTGAAAGACGCTCTGCATGTCAATGTCCACAGGTGATCTACAGCCTCTGATGCACGCATAGTGGACATGGGATTTCTAGAGATCCCATCCACTATGCTGTAACATCCGGACACTGCGGGTTTGATGCTGAATAAACACGCAGCGTCAAACCTGCAGCGGCTCCTGATCGTGGCCACATACCCAAGTCACCCGCAGCATGTCAATTTCTGTTGCGGACACGCCAGTGAAGTGTCATTATATGCGGTGAATTCACATGCACCAACAACAAAAGTGCAGTATTAGAAGACCACGTTTTGGACGTAACAAAAATATGTTGTGTCCAAAGCGCTGCTGAGCGCGGCTAACATAGCGGCTAACGATCCAGCTGTGAGATGTCAATTATGGCCAGGGACCATGTTTGCCTAATGGCTCCTTCCCAGGCTAAAATTAGCAGCTCACAGCAGCTGCATAAATTAAATGAATAGAAATGCTAATGAAGATTGGGTGAATGGGATTAGCTGACACACAGCTCTTTTGTTTGGCTATGACAAGGTGTCAATCAGACCTTTTCATGACCAAACTTAATTAAAGTCAAGTAAAGAGTTAAATAAACACACAGACAGAGAGTAAACACTTTATTTGAAATCCAACATACCCATTATTTAATCATTTAAATGAACCAATATACTCACCCCAGTTCTGATGGTAATTTCAAGGGTTTAAGCAATGTCCCACCAAATAACTTTATTTTGCTCCAATTAGCATTCATTGATGTACAAAAATGCTTCAAAAAACGCATGTAAAAACGCATGTAAATCCGAATGCGTTTTTTCTGCCAAGGAGAGTCAAAAACGCTCAGGAAATTTCTGCTTCAAATCCGCATCGTGTGCACATGGCCTAAGTTAGTGAAGTGAAGTGAGAAAAATAAGCATGTCACTTATGAAGGTAATTGCTTGCACCAGAAATTTTGAGGGGCTTCATAGCAAAAGGGATGAATACATATGCACATGCCAATTTATAGTTATTTGATCCCATAAATTTAATTTATGCCTGTATTTTTCTCACTTCACTTCACTAACTTAGACTATTTAGTAGTGATGCATCATACACAAATCGGATTACAAATATAGACTCATACTGTATCTAGAATATAGGAGCTAGGTGGGGACTCATGCTGTACTGTATATAGAGGGGCTATGTGAGGCTCATACTGTATATAAGAGGACTGTGTGTGGGCTCATACTGTACATGGGGGGGCTGTGTGGGGCTCACAATGTATATAGGGGGACTGTGTGTGGTCTCATACTGTAAATAGGGTGACTGTGGGGAGTTCACACTGTACATAGGGGGCTATTAATGGGCTCATACTGTATATAGAGGGGCTATGTGGGGGCTCATACTGTATGTACGCGGCTGTGTGTGGACTCTGTATATAGGGGTCTGTAACCGCGCCCCCAGCCCTAACTGACACCCGGCACCAATGTAGAGCCAGTGTCAGACGGGGCCGGGGCGCGGTTACAGCAGCCATTTTATACACTCAGAGCGGTGACTGAACCCTCACCGGTGTGGCCCCCGTCACTGAAACCAAATGCTGCTAGAGAATAATGTTCATTTTTCCCCCGCAGTATTCATCTAAGTGCATGTGCCGGGCAGATTAACTCAATATAATAACATTTTTTATATGCAGATACAGACCTATCATCACTCATATACTCCTTACAGCAAAAAGCCATATTGCCGCCCTTTGGAAAGACCCTCTTCCCCCAACTGTGGAAAAAACTATAGAAAAATTAGCATGCCACAACACGTATGAATACACATACGCCCTTAGAAACAATCTTTTAAAAAAATACTTCAGAAAATGGGAGGATTGGAACTCTATTATGATTCCAAAACATTCACCGTTTGTTAACCAACTATTGAGTGGAAAGATTAGTTAACTAGGAAGACTGCAGGGATGAAAAGTGAATATTAAATACATATAAGATATATGGTATTTATGGACATTCTATAGGGCAACAGCCCCTGAAGATACCCCTACCAACAACATGCTAACTAGCCAACCTTTTATATTCACCCGGCTCCTTTTTTGTCTAATTATTAGAACAGGATGAAGTTTTCTACCTACTCATATTAATACTGGTTACATTTGAAAAGCTTTGGTTAACGTGTCTATTTCATTTTTTTGACATCAAATGTATTGGCATTGAGGATTAACCCATTACGGACGCAGCTAATTTTTGTTTACTTTTCCTTTTACATATGAAGTGTTTTTTTTTTTGTGAGACTAGTGGTACATGACCGTGTACGGCCAACCCGGGTTCCACCCTTTAAAATTACCCCTCCCATCTTCCAGCACTCACCTTTTCCCACCAGATAAAAAACACTACACCTGTAATTCTTTGGATAAATTTGGCCACAGCGGCCATTTTATTAACAAACAACATTAAATATTAACAATGTTTTAAAAATAAATAAGAAGGGAGGGTTCTTGGAGTTATAAATAGATCTGGCATAAATTAAACCAAAACTCGAACCGCCATGTTACCCTCAGCCGTCCATCACCAGCTCAAGGGCACCAAAAGCTCCTAGGGTAAAACCCCGTCGAGAGCCCAAAAACCAAATGCCAGATCCCGCTCCAATTAACCAGCTGCCTGTAATTTTACCAAATACTTCCCACCGACACTTCTGTGTCAACTCTAAGAACCCCACCCCCCGCCAAGCCACTGCGACAAACCCCTTTCCTCTTTTTTTTTATTTTTTTTTTATTTTTTATATATATAAAATATAGACATATGTCTATCTTACTCCTTTATCTCCTCCAGCAATACCACCACTCCTTCACAAATATAGTCAAGAAGATACCAACCAGAAAAGAGGGTGGGTGGGTACTTTCTATCATGACTTTCCTTGCAGGACTGACTATTCTTTCCCGCACTTTTCTTAAAATACTCCCCCTCCCCCTGCTTTAAATGTCGCCCCTCCACTCTTATGCCGAATCCTGATCCCTTTGTCTTAAAATTGCACCCTCCTGGCCAATCCCGGTCATGTGGGGCTTCCTTCTAGCTGCACTTGCCTCCAGCCCCCTTCTTGACCGTGTACGGCCAACCCGGGTTCCACCCTTTAAAATTACCCCTCTCATCTTCCAGCACTCACCTTTTCTCACCAAATAAAAAACACTACACCTGTAATTCTTTGGATAAATTTGGCCACAGCAGCCATTCCATTAACAAACAACATTAAATATTAACAATGTTATAAAAATAAATAAGAAGGGAGGGTTCTTGGAGTTATAAATAGATCTGGCATAAATTAAACCAAAACTCGAACCGCCATGTTACCCTCAGCCGTTCATCAGCAGCTCAAGGGCACCAAAAGCTCCTAGGGTAAAACCCCATCCAGAGCCCAAATACCAAATGCCAGATCCTGCTCCAATTAACCAACTGCCTGTAATTTTACCAAATACTTCCCACCGACATTTCTGTGCCAACTCCAAGAACCCCATCCCCGCCACAAACAAACAGCCCTGACCACCTCAGGCTCATGAGTGCCCCAACACCGCCAACGCCCTCTCAATCCCCTCCTGTATAGCCAATGTCCACAAATCAATCCCAATGTCATTCAAATGCACACCATCCTTTGCCCAAAAATTTCCAACCCCCGCCTCGAGTTCAAAATGGCGAATACTCACTCCCCCGTTCCTGGACACAAAAGCTGATATTGCTCTACACCGCGTGCAGAATTATTAGGCAAATGCGTATTTTGATCACTTTGATACTTTTTATACATGTTGTCCTACTCCAAGCTGCATAGGCTTGAGAGCCAACTACCAATTAAGTAAATCTGGTGATGTGCATCTCTGTAATGAGGAGGGGTTTTGTCTAATGACATCAACACCCTATATAAGGTGTGCTTAATTATTAGGCAACTTCCTTTCCTTTGGCAAAATGGGTCAGAAGAGAGATTTGACAGGCTCTGAAAAGTCCAAAATTGTGAGATGTCTTGCAGAGGGATGCAGCAGTCTTGAAATTTCCAAACTTTTGAAGCGTGATCACCGAACAATCAAGCGTTTCATGGCAAATAACCAACAGGGTCGCAAGAAGCGTGTTGGCCAAAAAAGGCGCAAAATAACTGCCCATGAATTGAGGAAAATCAAGCGTGAAGCTGCCAATATGCCATTCGCCACCAGTTTTGCCATATTTCAGAGCTGCAACGTTACTGGAGTATCAAAAAGCACAAGGTGTGTGATACTCAGGGACATGGCCAAGGTAAGGAAGGCTGAAAACTGACCACCTTTGAACAAGAAACATAAGATAAAACATCAAGAATGGGCCAAGAGATATCTTAAGACTGATTTTTCAAAGGTTTTATGGACTGATGTAATGAGAATGACTCTTGATGGGCCAGATGGATGGGGCAGAGGCTGGATCAGTAAAGGGCAGAGAGCTCCACTCCGACTCAGACGCCAGCAAGGTGGAGGTGGGGTACTGGTATGGGCGGGTATCATCAAAGATGAACTTGTGGGACCTTTTCGGGTTGAGGATGGAGTGAAGCTCAACTCCCAGACCTACTGCCAGTTTCTGGAAGACAACTTCTTCAAGCAGTGGTACAGGAAGAAGTCGGTATCATTCAAGGAAAACATGATTTTCATGCAGGACAATGCTCCATCACATGCATCCAACTACTCCACAGCGTGGCTGGCCAGTAAAGGTCTTAAAGAAGAAAAAATAATGACATGGCCCCCTTGTTCACCTGATCTGAACCCCATAGAGAACCTGTGGTCCATCATAAAATGTGAGATCTACAGGGAGGGAAAACAGTACACCTCTCGGAACAGTGTCTTGGAGGCTGTGGTGGCTGCTGCACGCAATGTTGATCGAAAACAGATCAAGCAACTGACAGAATCTATGGATGGAAGGGTGTTGAGTGATATCATAAAGAAAGGTGGCTATATTGATCACTAATTTTTTTGTTTTTTGTTTTTGCATGTCAGAAATGTTTATTTCTAAATTTTGTGCACTGATATTGGTTTACCTGGTGAAAATAAACAAGTGAGATGGGATTATATTTGGTTTTTATTAAGTTGCCTAATAATTCTGCACAGTAATAGTTACCTGCACAAACAGAGATCCTCCTAAGATAGCCAAATCTAAAAAAAAACACTCCAACTTCCAAAAATATTAAGCTTGGATATTTATGAGTCTTTTGGGTTGATTGAGAACATAGTTGTTGATCAATAATAAAAATAATCCTCTAAAATACAACTTGCCTTATAATTCTGCACACAGTGTATTTAACTTCACTCGTGCCCTATTAATCCCTTTCAATGATCTAGCCTCCCTCCAATTTTTCCTTGGCACAATATCAGACTAAACCATCAACACCTCAGGAAAGGATGTCCACAACCTTAAAAAATCAAATCGAATGTCTCTAGTCAATTCCCTAACCGGGCGAGCCCCCAAATCATTCCCACCCGCATGTACCACCAAAACATCCGGCTTACGGTCCAAACGGGCTGCCTTACGAAATTCAGGAAGCACTCTTCGCCATACCATCCCTCTAAAGCCCAGCCACCGAACCACTAATTGCCCTCTGCTAAAACCCAATTGCCTACCGTCTGGGCTCACGTCCGCCCGCAGCGCCCCCCAGTGGACGAAAGAGTGTCCCAGAATCCATGCTAAGAACGGAACGCCATCTGCAACAAACAACCATAAGGTATTCAACACTTATCAAGATAAAACAAATCCAACCCCCCCTACCTAATGCCGTACATAAGACAACGATCAGAACTCCACCTCCCGATACGTTTTATCATGTCCTTGCTTAAACCCAAACCATCCGCTTCTGACGCCGCGCCAATTCTGAAAGAGTGTGAGGCCCAACTCCCGAACTCCTTTTTTAAATATGGCTATGAATTGAAAACGTGACAAAAACTCCCCATTTTCATGGCACAATAAGGGACCCACTCGCCCAAGCCAAACCTACCAGTACGCCGTTAAGCATTTCCTTGGGCACATGAAAGATCCATTAACCTCACCCAATACTACCCGCTTGCCTCTGCCCAATTGATCTATCTTCCCACGCCTAATTCAAAATTCAATGCCCCTATGCCAACAGCTCACATCCTCTGCAAACAAACCCTCAATCCTATTCCTGCTCGGTGCCACCAATTAGCCTAATCTCAGCGTACCAAAAAACGCCAATGAAAAAGGTAACCTAAACAGTGTAGCTTCAAAAACTGAACAACATATCTTATCCAAAACTAATCACAACCGTTCCAAGATGTTAAAAGACACCGGTCTTCTTTTATCTAACACCTTACCTCCTCTCCTAAAGCCCCTAAGTGCTTGCTTCACTAAAAAGGACTTCGTAACATCTTTTTTTCCCTGTAATTTGAAACCAAATGCAAGTCCTGCAACGAATTTATCAACTTTTGAAATAGACCACCCAATCTCCGCTGCCCTTCCCACAAGAAACAACACCGCCATCTCTCTATCGCTGTCATTCTCCACCAAACCCCACTGCAGTATCCAACTATGCCATACTCACCACAATGCCTTATATGATGACCAGGTCTGCCTTGTAATGGACTCCCGTATCAACCGTGCCGCTCCTCCATAACCAGCTGCCACAGATGCGAAGGGCATTCCTGTCCCACGTCCTCTGCCTCTGGTGCTAGCGCCCGTAAACAATCCCACTGGAAATGAGACAAGGCATCTGCAATGGAATTTTTTACACCTGGAACATGGACTGCCGTAATCCAAGCATTCAAATTAAGACAACATAGAACCAATTCCCTCAGCAGCCTAATCACCGGAGGAGACGAGGCCGACAAGCTGTTGATTACTGAAACCACTCCCATGTTATCGCAATGAAACCGTATTTTTTTGTTCGCAAAACATTCCCCACAAATTGAAACCGCAAAAACAATAGGAAACAATTCCAAAAATGCCAGGTTCTTAGTAAGACCCCTCTCCTCCCACACACTCAGCCAAACTCCAACACTCCAACGCCCCTTCCAGTAGGCCCCGTAACCAGCACCTCCCGCAGCATCTGTAAAAATCTCACAATCAAAACTGCTCAAAAACTCATGCTGAATTAATGACCTGCCGTTATAATTTTCCAAAAACAACTTCCAAACCTTCAAATCCTCCTTGTGGTCCTTATTTAAACAAATAAAATGATGCGGCGCACGCACTCCTGCTGTCGCCCTTGACAACCTACGACAAAATATCCTACCCATAGGCATGATCCTGCATGCAAAATTCAAGCGACCTAACAGTGATTGTAACCTTCAGCGTCACCTTATGCAACCTCCTGACTCTATCCACTTCTTTCTTTAGCAAACTCAATTTATCATCAGGCAACTGACACTCCATCCTCTCTGTATCAATTAATATGCCCAAAAAACTTAAAATGGCGCAAGGTCCTTCCGTTTTTTCTTCCGCCAATTGTACGCCAAAATGCTCTGCAACCCACACCATAGTACCTAACAAATTCCTACACAACCACGATTGCGGAGGACCGATAAACAAAAAGTCATCTAAATAATGAATGACTGACTGAACTGATGCCAAGTCCCTCACCACCCATTCCAAAAAGGTACTAAACGTTTCAAACAAGGAACACGAAATTGCGCAACACATTGGCAAACACCTATCCACGTAGTATTTCCCTTTCCAAAAACAACCTAACAACGGGATGCTATCCGGGTGAACTGGCAGCAACCTAAAAGCCGACTCGATATCAGTCTTAGCTAGCAACGATCCTGGCCCATATCTCTGTACCCATTGCACCGCCGCATCGAATGATGTATACTCAACCAAACACAATTCCTGCGCAATGCCATCATTCACCCGAAAGCCCCTTTGGGTACAACAAATGCTGAACCAAACGAAACTTATTCAGCTCTTTCTTGGGCACAACCCCCAACGGTGAAATAATCACCTCACTACTAGGTAATTCCTGAAACGGTCCAGCCATCCTACCCAATTCAACCTCTTTTGCCAACTTCACACTAACCACTTCGGGATGAAGGGAAGCCAACATCAAATTCTTAACAGAAAAGGGGACCTCGTGACCAGGAGGAGGAATTCTAAAACCCTCCAAAAAACCATCTGAAATGACCTTAGCCTTCAGCTGATCCGGATACCTACTTAGAAAGGGGGCCATCGCGTGAAGCCTCACCGGAGTCACCCATTTGGCCGGTACCCACTGGCAGCTTTCCCTTACCCTTCTCAAAGCATTTAGCTGCACCGTGTGAACTTCTGTTACAATGGGAGCACACATGTTTAAATTTACAGGAGTTCCCGTACTTACATTGGCCATTATTAAATTGCCAACAAGTTCCCGTTTCCTTCTTATAGCTTTGTGCCCCTTGACTACTTCCCCAGTGTCCTGCTGATTGGTTCCCACTACTGCTGCTCCCGTGAAAGGACTGCCCATACCTCACTGGAGCCATAACCTTCAGCCACAGCCCTATGTCCTTCTGATCCCATCTAATCTCCGGGCGGACTGCCCTCCTCTGCCGAAATTGCTTGTCGTATCGTAACCATGTCTGACCCCCATAAGTACGATGAGCCTCCCCGATAGCATCTAGGTAACAAAATAAACCCGAGCAATTATCCGTAGCTTTTTCTCCGATGACGCTAGCCATTATTGCAAAAGCTTGTGTAGCATCGGCATCCCTGCCTCCTGCTAAGCAGGGACGCTGTTCCCCTCACCTCTCTGCTCCGTGCCCGGCGGCTTCCTCCCACTCTGCTTGCAGCGCCCGCTCTCCCCCGGTCACTGTGCTTAGGGCGCGCGCGCGCTCCCCCTCTCTTAAAGGGGCCGCGCGCGTCGCCCTAAGGAGTCCCCGGCCAATGGCCGGAGGATCCCTCCATATATAAGGCACCTCCTCCAAAATGGAGGTGCCCGAGCAATGTTGTTGCACTGTTCACTACTCTGCTTCAGCCCTCAGGTCCCGTTGCCTGTTACCTGCCTGTTACCTGCCTGTTATCTGCCAGTTGCCTGCCAGTTGCCTGCCAGTTTGCTGCCTGATTCCTGCCTGTCATCCGCTTTCCTGCTTGCTAGCCTGAGGTCCGACGGTCTGCCCTCCGACACCTGTCAGTCTGTCTATGGACCAGCTTGCCCGCTCACCTGGGAGCGCTCACCTGCTACCTGTCTGCTAGCCTACCTGGAGGCTCCGCCGTCACGTGCTGTGACCACCTGCCAGTCCAGAGACTCTTGCCCGCTCACCTGGGAGCGCTCACCTGCTACCTGTCTGCTAGCCTACCTGGAGGCTCCGCCGTCACGTGCTGTGACCACCTGCCAGTCCAGAGACTCTTGCCCGCTCACCTGGGAGCGCTCACCTGCTACCTGTCTGCTAGCCTACCTGGAGGCTCTGCCGTCACGTGCTGTGACCACCTGCCAGTCCAGAGACTCTTGCCCGCTCACCTGGGAGCGCTCATCTGCTACCTGCCTGTTAGCCTACCTGGAGGCTCCGCCGTCACGTGCCGTGACCACCTGCCAGTCCAGAGACTCTTGCCCGCTCACCTGGGAGCGCTCATCTGCTACCTGCCTGTTAGCCTACCTGGAGGCTCTGCCGTCACATGCTGTGACCACCTGCTTATCCTGAGACTCTCGCCTGCTCACCTGGGAGCACACTCCTGCCATCTGCCTGCTAGCCTACCTGGAGGCTCAGCCGTCACAGGTCGTACATGCCGGTTTACCCAGAGACTGTCCCGGTCACTTGCTGTGACCTCCTGTGCGTTTACCCAGAGACTGCCACGGTCACTTGCCGTGACCTTCTGCCCGTTTACCCAGAGACTGTCCCGGTCACTTGCTGTGACCTCCTGCCCATTTACCCAGAGACTGTCCCGGTCACTTGCCGTGACCTTCTGCCCGTTTGCCCAGAGACTGTCCCGGTCACCTGCTGTGACTGCCTGCCTGTCTTCCCTGGTCGCCACCCGCTTCCTTACAAGGACTGCCCCCTTGTATAAGTTGCTCAGAGGTTCCGCCTCCCAGACCCGTTACAGCTTGCAGCCAATTGACAAACATCTGAGGAATCAACTTCCACCTGCGCTTCTCATCCTCCTCTTTTCTACTGACGTCCTTTTGTCCCTTGTCCAAATTAAACTTTTCCATAGGAAGAAGGGAAAAAATTTCAACATATTCATCCTGCCAGATTTTTTCTTTAACCTCTTTCTTCAAGTGTGCCCCCAACGGTCCCTCAAAGCACACATATACTTCCCCTTTTGCCCTATCATCCAGTTTTACAGCATCTGCTGTACCCTTTTCTGACTGCACGGAAACCGATATTCCCAAAGGTACCCCCTCAACACACACCGCCGACCTTGCCAAGTCACTCCCCACCTGCGACACTACAGGTTGACTAGGTAACCAAGCCCCCACCGGAGATAACCCTGCCTCGCTGACTCAACCACCGTCAATTCTTGCCAGAAATTGCGACATGCTAGCCAAAATATCCCTGAGCCCTACGACATCCGACCCACGCTACCCCCTAACATTTTCCCCGCTGGGCCCTGCCAACTGTCTATCCCCTGCTCCCTCCAATAATGACCCTGCGGGCGACAAACCAGACATAGACACATACTCACCGAGCTGCGCAGTTGCTGTGTCCCCACCAGCCGTACGTCCCGAATCCCGTTGACTCCTGGAGACGCCCCGATCCTCTCCGTATTCCGATCCTCCAAAATCTTGCGGCTGCTCAAGGCCCGCCCTCCGTGGTGGTGAAGGTGAGAGTTCAGTGTTTGGAGTAGGTGGTTGGAGAGTTTTTCAGGAGATTTCTGCATAGAGATGGTTTGCATGTTTATCTTTATCCTCTCCCATTTGGTTTGTGCCTCCTATTCCTCCCCTTTTCCCACTCTGTTGTTTTCTGAGTGTATTTGTGTGGTTGTAGTTTTCTTTTATCCCTGTCTGTTTACCCCTGTCTGTCTGGTTGTTGTTTTCCAATAGACTTTGACCTCACACCTACCTGGGTGGGGGAGGGAGCAGATAAGGGTTAAGGTAGGAGCATAGCAAGGTATGACACCCCGGCATCTCCATCATCCTGGGTAATCCGGGTGACAGGGATAGACTAGGGTGCCCCTATTTTGAGGGATCAGATAGGTGCTCACAGTCTCTTGTCACTACATGACATATCTACTGTCTGTGTCTGCCCTTGACATCTACGGTGCATATGTTTCTGTTTTTTTCCACTTATTGTATTACAGTGTAGAAAGAAAAGGATGTCATATCAATTTTTGAGGAGTTTCTACTTGAAAAAAAAAGCTACACATTTGATCAAACACACCATAGACAACAGATTCATCAATATCAGTTCCAAAAACGTGGTTTTGGACATGTTTTTATTTATTTATATTTTTTTGCCTAAAAAGTCTGCAGCAAAAATTCTGTGCGTTCATAACCTTTGTAAAAATGAGAATTGACATGGTTTATGCCATTTTTTTAAATAAAAAAGCAGGTATCCCACCTATTGCTAAAACAAAGGAGAAAAAGCAATCAGCCCTGCTCTCCTAAGGGAAAGAGGGATGGTTTACAAAGAGAAACAGAGTGAAATGTATTCTTTAGTCAAATTTTAATAAAATTTTCTCACAGCGAATGACATCTGTGGCTCTTGTTTTGATTAGCCAACCTGGTGCAATGTCACATGTGCACCACAATGTAAGGAAGATGTTGCGCCAAAAAAGGGGGTAGAAGATGCCACCAGGAAAAAAAGGCAGCTTACAGGGCACTTGTCCATCAATAATAGACTACTGATGTGGCCAATGGATTGGTGCTGTGAATCGATTCAGTTTACTAGTACCCACACTCCTGTACTTGGGTGACTTTGGAAAAAGCCACAATTTTCAAGCGAAAAGTCCTGTACGTCTGTAGTGAGCTGGCCGGCTCTGGCTGTTCTGTGATATTTGATATAGAGCCTGTTACAGAAGTGATTACACAGGATGATGTTGCCACCTTGTGGCCAGAGGTTGCATCTGCGCAGGGTGTGATGACAGAGAAAAAGACTGAGCCTCCTGTGTCCCGCCCTAGAGAGTCACGTGACCAAAGTGGGAAGCAGGAAAAAGCGCGCGAAGAGTCGGCTGTGGTCTGTGAAAAGAGCCAGGACGGTGTGCAGGCCCTCATGTGTGGTGCAGGACAGACTCTCAACGTGATTTCTTCTATCTAACACCATATCCTCGGAGCCTTCCCCAGCTTCTGCTCTGCTGAAGGATACAGCTATTACACTCCCTGCTACTGGAGTGTGGACTACATAAGGGGACCCACCAGAGCTTCTATCCGGATCAGAGAGACTGTAAGCGGGACCTCTGGCGAGAGGCCGAAGTATCCCTTCCTTTCTTTCCGCGAATTCTGCTGTTCCTGTTTTTTTTTTCCGGCTGGGACGCCCTCCTGCAAAGACAGACAGGCCTGCGACGGGGGACACATCCTTCTGGAGTAAAGGACTGGTAACGTGTGAGTAGGGACAGTGAGGGTCAGCTTATCAGTACACTTTATTACTGTGCATATTTACGGTTGTCATTTATTGTTTTTCTTTGCTGTGTTAAAAATGTATACGAGTAAAGATACGGTTATCAAGATAGAGTCTGTGTGTGGGGATCTTGCTGGGCCAGATCATAGATACCAATGCGCGGCCTTGCCCGCGGTCACTTCACGTCCACAGAGAAAGAAGGGTTACACTGCCCTGCCAACACTTTAGTCACCAAAGTGGTTGTCTCATCATCACTCCCTATTTGGAATTAAAAATCTCTTTGAAGAGTCAGATCCTACAAGAGTCCCCCCATACACATTAGACTAATGTCAGCTGAGCGCACCAATATTGATGGGTTTAAATGACTATTTAATGTGTTTGGGTGCCCCAGAAAATTTATTGTTAGGGGACATATAGATTGGACATGCACGATTTTGGACTGCCAATCATTTTTTCCTCCCAGAGAACTCGGCTCTTGGCCTATGTATGGGAGTGCCGGCCAAGATGGCTGCTGACCAAATAATTGTCTAAACCATGAATCGGCCAAAAGCCGCCTAATTTGTATCGTGGCCTTAATACTCTGGTGGACTCAATGCAACTATATGATACAATATCGACCATTCTTTTGAATGGTGCCATAAATGTAAACGCCTCCTGCAACAGATACTGCTAAGTGATGAGAACCGATCACTGGGAATTACAGAAGATCACTTTATCTCCAGGGCAACTTCATCCATCTAAAACCATATTTTGATCTATCCTGATTCCCCTACTTTTGTACTTTTTTATTATCTAAAGTCAAATTGCCACATAGGATACACTGTACATTTTATAAAACACAACGCCAAGTTCCCCCTATACTGTATGTAGAAAAACAGATTAGTAATTACATTCAGAACTGAGAAACAACCCATGCCAGTAAAAGCTGCAAACCATCCGCACTAGGAAAGGTCCCCAGGGAAATAACATTGATGCTCAATGATCTAAATGTTTCTAAGCGTCCCCAATTCAGTGCATTGTGGAGATGAGTGAAACATTGTCAATTTAAGATTTTAATACATCAGTGTTTCTTTCATTTTGGACTACAGAATAAAATAAATCTCCATTTCATTGTCATACAAAACAACCCGTTAAGACTTCACCGGCAACCATAAAATAAACTGTTAGATATTGTAGCAAGTATAAGAATCCATCAATAAAATGTAATAAATTACTATTCACACAAAGAAAAATGGTTTAGTTATCCAAAGATGTAACCAATGACCTGATCTAACATGTTGTGACGGGACCAGAACTGAACGCTATTTACAAATTGTTATAGTATTCATAATATCATATACCGCGAAATTTGGATGTCATTGGATATGCTAATCCATTTCCCCTGCCATATAGAAGCTGTAAATTATGTGTTAATTGCTTAAGGATAATTGTCAGAAGAAAGCTTTACCTGAAGAGTAAAAATGAATAAAACATTACGGTGAGGCTGGATTGAAGCATTGTGAGAATTCTTTATACTCTTGAGATCAGCCGAAAATTATTTTTCTGCCCACATTTGAAGTGTTTTTTTTTTTCTTTCCTCTTACATGTAATGTTATAAAAGGGAAATGAATACTCATTAGACGTGCCTGACATTTGTGCATTCTATTTATCACTGCTGCATGGCAGGAATACGCCATTCGCACAGTCTATCATTATGCCCCTTACCGCTTGGACTCCAACAACGTTAAGAAAATGATGAGAGCCATTCATCATGGCATTTCTTCACTTTTAAACTGGTACTCAAGCCATTTGTAGTGTTAAAATTATGAAAATGAAGCTGCCAATGAAATCACAAGTTTAATAGATAGATAAAAAAAAAAAAACTGTGCAAATATTGGTAAGATTTGAGTATGCCTTTAATTGAATGTATTATACTATGCATTTTTTAAACTTTAAGATGAGAATCCAGCTTAATATTAAAATATTACATTTTTATTAGTAAATATATAAAAGAAAGGTACAGTTAAAAAATAGGGCAGAAGACCTCCAAAAACAGGGGCACACAAACCAAATATACACAAATCCATGGTTAATGGATATATACATATAACTATCAGTAAGATATGAATATGTGCAAAATCCTAGACTTGTTATAATAGCCTGCAAAGGGTAATAACCAATCTATTTAGAATAAAGTGCAAATGCATCACTCATGCCCAGTATGAGAGCGGGCTATAGTCTTGAACCAATAGGCTAAACAGGGAAATACACTGGACTAAGCAAAGTACCACATAGTTTTAAGCCACTTTCAGATGATCATCAGTTTAAAGTACACTGTTAATGAAAAGTATATTACCTAAATAGTCAAAATCATCCGAGATGTAGGCAATGAGTTGTGTTCTTTCCTCATTCTACGCCGTTTCGCCTATGCTTCTTCCGGGGACACACCTGCTTTGGAGGTGGAAATGCGCACCCTTCCCTCTTTGGGCCCTGTGCAGCTGAACAGATTGCATCAATTATATTAATATAGGATAATATACCTAGGTGATACCTAGCTGACCCCAGCAATCCTGAGAATGGAGGGTGTGGAAGAAAAACAGGGAACCACTGGGCGCTGCTGAATAAAAAAATGGCTTATGGGTACAGGTACATTCACTTTATTGAGGTTGGGCATTTCAGCACCATACAGGTGCTTTTAGGTGCCTGAAGAAGGCACCTGTAAAGTGCTGAAATGCGTTTCCTCAATAAAGTGACCGTACCACTATCCATGAGCCGTCTTTTTTTCTAACAAGTCCAGTGGTTCCTTGTTTTTCTTCCATACCCTGCATTAGACATTGTGTTTGTCATCGTGTATAACCAGCACAAGGTAACCATTCTTAAGAAACTCTCAGATAGACTTGTGCCTCTTCTAAGCTCATCTCAAGGTGAGCAATTCTGCTTACTCTTAGAGTCATTACATTTACCTATGCAAATTGCCTCTTCAGAGAAAAAGAGGACTTGAACTCTATAGCGCCACCTATTGGAAGCATACTTTGCACTGATGAGGGCCAACAGTCCGAAACACCGTGTCTGCAAATTGAGATTCTCATTTGGCTTTTATCCTAAGTCATATTGCACGACTCGTTAAAGGGTTGATAGTGACTTGTAGGATTGCTGCTTCCAATAGGTGGCGCTATAGAGTACAAGTCCTCTTTTTCTCTGAAGAGGCAATTTGCATATTAAATTTCCCAGGGGAGCATGGCACGGCAAATAAGCCTCCTTACCGTGACAAGCCAGTGCTGGTATGTCACTCTCCACGAGGAGAAATGTTACCCCTTAGACTACATTTACCTAAAATGTCTCCATTATGGAGTGCCAATTTTTTGTCTTTTTCTTTTACATGCTGAGAATGGGGCTTTCAAACTCTAAGCAAGAGGCTTTGCAAAGCACCCTCTCAAATGGAGGGGCAGTAAGAATAATTATCCTCCACTCCATTCATTGTCAATGGGAGTGCCAGAAATAGTCAAACATCCTATTTGGCTGTCCCTGGCAGTCCCATAAACAATGAATGGAGCAGAGGCTGAGCATGCATACCTCTACTGCATTCAACCCATTCCAGAGCACTACACTTGGGGTTAGGGATCCCTATTCTCAGCATCATTGGGGGTCCTTGCATCTGGACCTCCACAGTGATCAGAAAGCTATCCCATATCCTGTGGATTGAAGATAAATTATGATTTTGGGAAAACCCCATTAAAAACGAAGAGAATGTTTCAGTTTTGCCTCTTCGCATTTTCTCAGCCATGTTTTTTTATTTTAAGGCTACATAGCTATGTAAAGTTTTGGGGGTTTTTTTGCAGACAATTTGTACATTTATTAGGCACTATTGTCAGTACATGTCAATGGTAATAAATGGCATAATTAAAGTGTACATATCATTACGATACAACATATATTTTTATTTCATACTAGATGGTGGCCCGATTCTAACGCATCAGGTATTCTAGAATATGTATGCGGCAGACCGGGCGCAATCAGCAGAGCGGTGTTTAAATTTGGCGCCAAAATCTCTGATTGGTCGCGGCCGGCAACCGCGACCAATCAGCAAAGCGGTCTTGAAATTTGACGACTATATCGCTGATTAGTCGCGACCACCGGCCGTGACCAATCAGCAGAGCGGGGTTTCAATTTTGCGCCAATAATGCTGATTGTTTGCGGTCGGCGGTCGCGACCAATCAGCAGAGCGTTATTTAAATTTGGCGCCAATAATGGTGATTGGTCACGGCCGGTGGTTGCGACTAATCAGCAGAGCGAGGTTTAAATTTGGCGCCAATACTGCTGATTGGTCGCGGTCGGTGGTTGCGACTAATCAGCAGAGCGAGGTTTAAATTTGGCGCCAATACTGCTGATTGGTCGCGGCCGGCGACCGCGAGCAATCAGCAGAGCGTTGTTTAAATTTGTCACCAAAATTGCTGATTGGTCGCGGCCGGCCACCGCGACCAATCAGCAGAGCGTTGTTTAAATTTGGCACCAAAATCACTGATTGGTCGTGGCCGGCGGTCGTGACCAATCAGCAGAGCGGGGTTTAAATTTGGCGCCAATACTGCTCATTGGTCGCGGCCGGCGACCGCAACCAATCAGCAGAGCGTTGATTAAATTTGGCGCCAATCTCGGTGATTGGTCGCGTCTGCCGTCCATGACCAATCAGCAGAGCGTTGTTTAAATTTTGCGCCAATCTCGATGATTGGCAGCGGCTGGCAGCCGCGACCAATCAGCAGAGCATTGTTTAAATTTGGCGCCAATCTCGCTGATTGGTCGCGTCTGGCAGCCGTGACCAATCAGCAGAGCGGTGTTTAAATTTGGCGCCAATCTCGCTGATTGGTAGCGGTCGCCGGCGGCCGCGACCAATCAGCACAGCGGTGTTTAAATTTAGCGCCAATCTCGCTGATTGGTCGCGGCCGGCCACCGCGACCAATCAGCAGAGCGGCGTTTAAATTTGTAGCCTATATCGCTGATTGGTCGCGGCCGCGACCAATCAGCAGAACAGTGTTTAACTTTAGCGCCAAGATCACTGATTGGTCGCATGCGGAGAGCGCGACCAATCAGCGAATCGTATTGTTGAGGAGCGGGGAGCGGAATCGTATTAGTGAGGACCGGGGAGCGGCGCTGCTTGTGCGGCTACTTCCGCTGCGAGAAGCCGGGACATGAGCGACTTCTCGCAGCAGAAGTATCCCGACCCGCAGCGCCACTCCCGGGTCCTCCCTTGGCACCCTAGCCGCTGATGTCCCCACAGTATCTGCATGGTGTTACAAAGGTCCGGACATTTGTGTTAAAAATCGCTGATTGGTCGCGGGCGCTGCCCGCGACCAATCACCGATTTGGGCGCCAAATTTAAATATCGGCCGCGACCAATCACCGATCTTGGCTCCACATTTAAACACCGCTGTGCTGATTGGTCGCCGACGCTGGGCGCGACCAATCACCAATTTTGGCGCCACATTTAAATAGCATCCGCGACCAATCAGCACAGCGGTGTTTAAATGTGGAGCCAAGATCGGTGATTGGTCGTGGCCGATATTTAAATTTGGCGCCCAAATCGGTGATTGGTCGCGGCCGATATTTAAATTTGGCGCCCAAATCGGTGATTGGTCGCGGGCAGCGCCTGCGACCAATCAGCGATTTTTAACACAAATGTCCGGACCTTTGCAACACCATGCAGATACTGTGGGGACATCAGCGGCTAGGGTGTCAAGGGAGGACCGGGGTGCGGCGCTGCAGGTCGGGATACTTCTGCTGCGAGCGCCCGCTCATGTCCCGGGTTCTCGCAGCGGAACTATTCGCACAGGCAGCGGCGCTGACATCCATGCGGCTAGGGTGTGAAGGGAGGATCGGGGAGCGGCGCTGACATCCAATTGGTCGCGGCCGCTATTTAAGTGTGCCGCATAAATCGGTGATTGGTCGCCGTCTTGGCCCGCGACCAATCACTGATCTTGCCGCCAAAGTTAAACACTACTGTGCTGATTGGTCGCGGACGCTGCCCGCGACCAATCACCGATTTGGGCGCCAAATTTAAATATCGGCCTTGACCAATCACCGATCTTGGCTCCACATTTAAACACTGCTGTGCTGATTGGTCACGGCCGATATTTAAATGTGGCGCCCAAATCGGTGATTGGTCGCGGGCAGCGTCCGCGACCAATCAGCACAGCAGTGTTTAACTTTTGCGGCAAGTTCAGTGATTGGACGGGTCCGAAGACCGCGACCAATCTTCGAATCGTCTTGGTGAGCACCGGGGAGCGGCGCTGCCTATGCGGGTACTTCTGCTGCGAGAACCCGGGACATGAGCGGGCGCTCGCAGCAGAAGTACCCCGACCCGCAGCGCCGCTCCCCGGTCCTCTCTTCCGCATGGAGGTCAGCGACGCCGGCGATCCTTCCGCTGCTACTGGCCGGGAGATGAGCGCCTCGCGCCGCTCATCTCCCGGCTGCATCTCCGTCCCGCAGATGGGTCCGACGGTCGAGGTCCTTCTGCTGGTACCGGCCGGGAGATGAGCGCCTCGCGGAGCTCATCTCCCGGCTGCATTGCTGCTGAGCTCCGTCCCGCAGATGAGCCGCTAACGGCCGCCATCTTTTTTCAGAAATCCCGCGGCGCTGATTGGCCGCTGCCGGACCAATGAGCGATGCGGGATTTCCTGGACAGACAGAAAGACAGATAGACAGACAGACAGACGGGATAAGACGATTATATATATAGATTATATAAAAATTGTAAAATATTTAAAGTTAACTTAACTTAATTGTATCTAGGATATTTATTTTCTTTTGTGTAGCTATGTTTTGGAATAATAATCTTGAATCAGCATGAATTAGAGACTGGCTGTGTTATTGCAGCACATATTGCTTTGAAATGCTACGAGTTTCAGAAATGTACCCCTTTCAGTTGCAGCCACGTTACTTGCTTAGAAGTATGTATGTGACAACTTGGCGGCAGAGGTAGGGCAGTATTTACTTATATTACAGCATTAGTGTTTGCTTCATGCAATTATAATTCAAAATACTAAAGGGTTGGCAGTATCCTTCCGAGAAGTGCACCAGTTCAACAAAGGCAAACTCGGTGCTTTCTTTATAAGACTCACTAGCAGTTTCCTCTTCCTTGTTTTTCTTCTCTATCTTAAATTTGGCAAAGGCTCTTTACTGACATGGCAGTCTCATACAAGAGGCAGCTTAAGGAGGCTGTAATCAACCTCTGAAAGCATAGGGTATGTGAGGCAGCAGGCAAATCATATGATCTTTTGATTGGTGACTTTATGAAGCAAGGTACTGTGGCACCTGAAGAAAGAACCAATCAAAGGAGACAAGCAATGGACTTTATCCCAGAAATAACTTCTCCTAACGATATCCAAAGCTCCGGTTCTCAGCAAGGCATTGCAAATGGCTGGGGGCATGTTCTATTAATATGCGTCTGAAACTTATTCTAAAGTACCAACAGGTTCCTGCTGCAGAACGACAGAGAGGCTGCCAAGGAGACAAGAGAGGCTGCAGACCTTAGGTTCAAGAGAGAGTTGCAGTTGGAGAAGGCCCGATTACAAAGGGGTAACAGTTCTCAGCAATCATATTGTCAGGAAATCCATGAGATCATGTTTGGAAAACTTCCCTGTAATGGAGAAAAATGGGGACTTAGACACTTTTCGGCTGGGGGTTGAATAAACCTGTAGGCATCTGCATGGTGATCACTGGACGCAATATTTAACTCTAGGGTTAAAATGCAAAGCTTTGGAAGTTTTTGCTGACCTTGCACCAGAGCTAGGTGTGGACTACAATGAGAGAGGCCTTGATAAGGAAATACAATCTCACCCCATTAGTGTATAGGAAAATGTTCAGGAGTCTACAGCGGGGATAAATTTATAGGTATGCATATGTTGTAATCAACTTGAGGATCACTTACCATCAATGGATTGGAGGACTTTCTGTTACCATCTTTGAGGAACTTGAGGATCTCCTCATGAAGGATAAATTTCTTCACATTTGTCCCATGGATGTGCGACAATTTGTATGTAACCAAAAGCTTAAAACTGCTGATCAGACTGCAAATATTACAGACTCTTATTCTGCCAACAGAATACAAGAAGCTAAAATCAAGATTCAGCTGGAAGGGATGTAAGCCGGTCAGGTACCCCTCTAAATCTGACAGCCGATTATGTGTGGCTGCGACTGAAATGAGGAATAATAATAAATGTCAATCTATCACTAAGAGCAATTCAGTTATAGCTGGTCTTAGAGATATGAGAGCAGAAATAAAACTGCTGCATTCAGAGATGACCTTTGAGGATATAATTCCTGGAAAGACCATGTCCATATCAGGAGTTGGGGGAGGTAGTCCTTCCATAGCAATAGCCCGACGGTATCTGGACTGGGGAGCAGGGAAAGGACTGAGCAAAGTGGGAGCATCATATACTATACAGTACCTGCCAATGTGCTTCTGGTCACTGACCTGGACAGGATGGTTTCCTAGTATGTCCCTGAATTACAAATTAATATATACAGAAATAATTGAGGCAAGGATCTTTGTGATGAATTGGGGAAATGTACTGATTTGAATGGAGAACCAAGAACAAATGCCCAAATGGATAACGCACTAGACCTGCCCTCTTCAGTCTCCACTGTCTTGGGGAATAATCACACTTTGTGGTTGAATGCAGGGGAGGACATACCGCCGATGCAGCCGCTGCAACTGCACCGGGGCCAGGCGGTGCAGGGGGGCCCTTGCAGGGTGGATAATAATGAAGGCAATCTGGCCAGTTTCTCGGAGCCCCAGGCTCCCATGGCCAGATTGCCCTCATCCTGTGCGGCGGGCAGGGAGCGATCCCTGCAGCTCCGCTGCCTATAGGAGAAAATGGCAGCGGAGCTGGAGGGATCCGTTCTCTGCTTCCTGCCCGCCCTGCACTTTCTGTGTGACAAAGACGCGCGCTGCTTGATGACGTCAGCAAGCAGCAAACGCCTGTGTCAGGGAAAAAGTTGCTGGTGAGGACGATGCTGCAGGGGAGCGGGCTGAGAGGTAAGTGTTGTTTCTTTTATTTTATCCAATACACTGGGTACCTGATAACGTCTTCTCCCACCTCCAAAGTGTGGGGGAGACGCATGTATGTATACAATATATGTGACCTTGTTATTTTCTAGGCTGGAGATCATCGTGACAAGACGAGTCATGGCTGGGAGATGTCGACATGAAAGTCTGACCAGATGGAGAAGAACTGCAGAAACCGGCTCTGATCAGATGACACGTCAGCGGTAAGTGCCTGGATGTAAATATTATTCTGTATCTGCACTGTGTGACTTGGAGTGATAATGTTATCTGTAAAATCCCTTAGGCTGCATTCTCACATTAGTGTGAAATGTCCGTGTGTTGTCAGATTTTTTTATTAGACAGCACAAGGACTTGTAGAGTTTTATAGATTGATTCATATGACTCGCCCCCTGGGCCGTGGGGCACTCGGATCCGGGCAATAGGGAACGATGGGAGTAGTAGTGGCAACCCGGTTCCGTGGCTCAGGGTGGTCAGGCCAGTGGTAGTCCGTTATGTGCTATTGATTATGTCCGACTACGCCACCCGTGGATTTGCGGTCATTAGGAACCGCCGCTGCAGGGCAGACCGCTGGGGCTGATGATATATGCAGCTGGGATGGTGTGACTCCCCACGGGAAGAGTGCAGCCCCAGGGCAGTGTGGTGGATGGTGGGAGTGATGGTAGTGAGAGTCCCGGTGCCGATAGTGCTGGAGGAGAAAGGAGCACACAGACAACAAGTTGCAGTTCAGGGTCTTTACTAAAATAGGTAAACTGACCCATTAACAGTCCCAGCTAGGAGGGGACCTGGATGTCTGAGAGCAACGGGGAAATTGGCCCTGGTCAGGGTGAGGGTCTAGGCCTACCGTGCTTTCTGCGCTCCTTCTGGCTAGCTCCTCGTTATAGGGTAACAGCCCACGTTTCCGAGCTTTCCGTGTATTCTCGCCTGTATGGCCTGCGACGTGGGTTCCTTTCTGCTCCCAGCCTTGTACGGCTTTACTGGTCCCTTCGGTTGTGGCAGGGCCTCCAGGCTTCTTAGGCCAAGGAATATACAGTTCCTTGCGGACTGGTTCTCTGCTGGAGGATGTAGAATCCTCCCAGCCTCAGACACCAAAGTCTGGTAAAGTCAGTCTTTTATCTGCCAAGGCAGGCTTGCTTCGCCTCTTGTCTCTGGCTTGTGGCTCTCCTCCTGCCACACTTCCTCTTAGGTGCAGTGCAACTGTCTGTCCCTGCCCTGCTCTGGGACAAGTTTCAGTGCTGAGACAGGCCATCAAGTTCTCTCTAACCCTGTCCCCCGCACCAGCTTTTATAGGGGCAGCCTGCTCCCCCTACTGGCCTGAGACAGGAGGCATTGCATGCTAATGTTCCCCTGACTAGAGAACCTCCCCCTTGCTCTCAGACACAGCTTTAATTACACTTGTGGCATCCAGGCCAGGGTGACACATTCCCCCCTAGTAGAATTTTAGTACTCCGGGACTAAACAGTAAACAAAGATATTATGCATACCATAAAACATTAGTATACAAGTGACGCACAGATTGAGTTCTTAAGGTCACAGTGTGGTCTGTGACAGGGTGTCCATATCACCAATACAACGGGGAGCCTTAACCAGGTGGGGGTCTGTCCTACCCCAAGTCCTTCACAGTCTTAGTTCATTCCTGGGTTAGGCTCCGAACGCAGTCCATACAAGGTCCCGGTTATAAAAAGTCCATAACCTTTGAGTCCTTACGGTAGCTGCAAGAAACTGAAACACAGAATTACCAAACATGCATGTAACTTTGCAAACAATTCAACATTTGGCAACATGGTTATTTACAATTAGTGCACTCTATATTTTCCAGCGAGCGGGTATCTGCCCCTTTGTGCTCCTGGTTGACCTCCTTAACCCACTGTCTGGTGGTGGACTGACTTGGCTTTCCCCACTAGCGTTAGGGGTACAGCTACCACCAGCTGGATGTACAGGTAGGGCAGGCAGCTGTCTGCGGGTCCTTTGGCTTACCGCAGGCATGGCAGGCTCACTGTCAGCAGAGGGTTGACTCTCCTGGGCTGCTGGTACAGGCTCTTCTGCCTCTGGAACCGCTTGCTCCTCTTCACCTTCCGGCTCTGGTGTTGGTTGTTGCTGTGCCGGTTGCAGGAAATGCAGGACGGGTACCACTATGGCATCCTCTTCTGCACTACGGAGTTGCTCGGGGCATCTTTTGAGGTGGTCTATGGAGACGGTGCTAGTGGTTTTTCTTCCGTCCTTGGTGATCACGCATACCTTCGGGTTGTCGTGGTCAGACTGCAGTACGGTGTAGGGTTCCCTTTCCCACTGGTCGTCCAACTTATGTAGCCTTCTTTTTCGCTATAGGACTTGCTCACCAGGTTCTAGGGGACCAGCAGGGGCGTGTTGATTGAAGAGTTTTTCTTGCCTCTCTCTCACCTGGGCCAGGCTCTTCTCCACACTCTCCTGTACCTTCTTGTACTGCAGTTGCCTTTCCGTATCCCAGTCCGCATCCGGGGAGGTGTCCTCAGGTATTAGGACTCCCATCTCCAGGTCTACGGGCAGCTTACCTGGTCTAGCTCGCATCAGGTAAGCCGGGGTGCAGTTTGTAGCATTCACCGGGATATTGTTGTATAGGTCTATCAGGTCCGGCAGTTTTTCTGGCCACAGGCTGCGTTCCTCCAGGGGCAACGTCTTCAGGAGATCAATGACTATATTGTTCATCTTCTCACACATCCCGTTGGTTTGGGGGTGGTAAGGCATTGTCCGAATCTTCTTACAGCCATAGAGGTTGCAGAACTCCTGGAAGATTTCAGCCTCGAACGCTGGACCCTGGTCTGTCAGGACCTGTTCCGGATACCCGTGTGGACGGCAGAAGTATTGCTGGAAGGCTCTGGCCGCTGTTTGGGCTGTCAAGTCCTTTACCGGGACCACCACTAGAAAACGGGAATAGTGGTCCACGATTGTCAGGGCATAGATGTATCCAGACCGGCTTGGAGCCAATTTGACGTGGTCCAGAGCTACCAGCTCAAAAGGCTGCGTGGTGACGATGGGCCTCAACGGTGTCTTCTGGCTGGTGCGGTCCTTCCTCCTCAGGTGACAAGGGCCACAGTCTCTGCACCACTTTTCTACAGCTCCTCTCATGCCGACCCAAAAGAACCTTCCTCTTAGCAGAAACTCCAATTTCTTCCAACCGAAGTGTCCCGCTCTGTCATGGTAAGCCCCCAGGACCATAGCTGCATCCCGCCTTGGGACCACGACTTGCCAGGTCAGCTCGTGCGTCCGGTGGTTAACAATCCTTCTGCAAAACTTGCCTTCGTAGAGGAACAGCTTGCTCTTCTCCTTCCATAGCTGCTTGGCTTCCTCTGGGGCATCTGGATCTAGGCGGGCGTCTTCCCGGTCAGCAGATCTTTCACCAGGCGGACTGCAGGGTCACTATCTTGGGTCTCGGCCCAGCTGTGGTGAGGTAGGGGATTGATCATCACAGTTGTTAGATCCTCCTCCTTCACGCGGTGAGAGTGTTGAGCGGCTCCATACCGGTGAAACGCGGGGAGTTCTACCTCCTCCAGCTCTTCTGGGTCTTCGTCACCCTCAGGTAAGTGAGGCATTCTTGATTGGGCGTCCGCATTGGCATTGGTTTTGCCTGCCCGGTACTTGATCACGAAGTCATAGTTGGAGAGACGGGCCATCCACCGCTGTTCCAGGGCACCCAGTCTTGCATTGTCCAGGTGTGTCAACGGGTTGTTGTCCGTGTACACGGTGAACTTTGCGGAGGCCAGGTAATGCTTGAAGCGTTCCGTCACGGCCCACACCACCGCCAAGAATTCTAGCTTGAAGGAGCAGTAATTCTCCGGGTTCCTCTCGGTGGGCCTCAGCTTCCGGCTGGCGTAAACGATCACCCTTTCTCTGCCCTGTTGGTTTTGGGACAGTACGGCTCCCAGTCCCACATTACTGGCGTCTGTGTGGAGAATGAAAGGCTGGCCATAATCAGGGTAGGCCAGGATCTCATCTCCTGTGAGGGCCATCTTTAGCTGGCGGAAGGACTCCTCTTCCGGTTTATCCCACTTGAAGGGAGGCTTTTGACTTCTGGACTTAGACTGTCCAATCAGGAGGTCCTGCATAGGAGCTGCCATCTTAGTGAACCCGGGGATGAACCTTCGGTAGTAGCCTACCAACCCGAGAAACTGTCTCACCTCTTTGATGTTCGAGGGGCTTGGCCAGCTCTTGATTGCCGTGACCTTGTCAGGGTCGGGGGCCACTCCTTCCGCGCTTACCACGTGCCCTAGGTACTGGACCTTTGGTTTCAGCAGGTGACACTTCGATGGTTTCACCTTCAGGCCGTAGCCTGCCAGGGCTTCGAACACCTCGGCCAGGTGCTTTAGATTTTGCTCGTAGGTCTTCGAATAGACGATCACGTCGTCCAGGTAAAGGAGGACCGTCTCGAAGTTGTGGTGCCCTAGACAGCATTCCATCAGCCGCTGGAAGGTCCCTGGTGCGTTGCAGAGCCCGAAAGGCATACAGTTGAATTCGCTCAGTCCCATCGGGGTGGTGAAGGCGGTCTTCTCCTTGTCAGACTCTGCCACAGGAACCTGCCAGTACCCGCTAGTAAGGTCCAAAGTAGAAAAGAAGTTAGCTGATTTTAGTGCGGCTAAAGACTCCTCTATTCTAGGCAGCGGATATGCGTCTTTGTGGGTGATACGGTTGATTTGTCTATAGTCCACGCACATTCTCATGGTGCCGTCTTTCTTTTTGACCAGAACCAAGGGGGCTGCCCAGGGGCTACAGCTGTCTCTAATGACCCCAGCTTCTTTCATTTCTCTTAGCATGCCCTTGGCGTTCTGATAATGTGCAGGGGGTACAGATCTGTGTCTCTCTTTTATTGGTGGGTGGCTCCCTGTGGGGATGTGGTGTTCTATCCCTTTTACTCTGCCGAAGTCTAGCGGGTGCTTACTAAAGACTCTCTCGTACTCCTGTACCACCCGGTAGACTCCTTGTTTTTGGTGCAGGGGAGTGGAGTCAGCACCCACATGGAGTTTCTGGCATCAGTCCTCCTTTTGTTTCTGGGAGCCATTACCCTCCGCCTGTGGAGATGGAGGCAAGGGTTCCACGGCCCTGATAGCTTTGTGTTCGACAACAAACAGTTTGGCGAGTGTAGCGTACCTGGGTAAGTGTACTTCCCTCTCCCCAATGTTGAGGATGCGGACGGGCACCCTCCCATGACGGACATCAACCACCCCCCGGGCTGTCAAAATGGTGGGCCTGCTGTCTGAGTACACGGGTTCTACCATGGCTTGGTAGTCTCTACCTCTCAAGTCGATTGCAGTCCGACACCAGATCATCATTTCACTTTTGGGAGGCATGGAAATGGGGAATGGGTCACTCAGTCTTACGCTACCGATCTCACCACCAGACAGTTCTACCTGCTGCCGTCTCATCAGGGCTTTTATCTCCTTGTTGAGGACTCTCTGTTGGCTGGAACTAGCATTCACCGCCACCTGTTGTAAGATTACAATTACCTCTGAAAGACAATTTTCAATTACGTTAGTACCCACAGTTATTTTAGGGTGACTTTCACGACGGTCAATGTCCACAATAATTACTCCCTGTGCCGGCAGTTCAACTTTACCAATTTTAATGGTCATCTCCTTGAACCCCATCTGCGGCACGGGTAAGCCATTACTGGCGATGATGCTCAAGTTACTGTCTGGATACCGCGTGATATCAGCATCAGTCCAATACTGCTTAAAAAGTACATAAGGGATAGTGGTTAGTTGTGACCCAGTATCCAGCAAGGCGCTCATGGGGATACCGTCCAGCACCACGGGTAAAACCGGGCGCCCCCCAACGTACTTATTATGCCAATTGTAAGGGCCTGGTGATCTTTTGCCTGGGGGTTGGCCCGCTGCCCCAGGTTGGACCCGTTTAAATTACAGTACCTGGAAATGTGTCCGGGCTGGTTGCATCGACGGCAAATGGGCTGTCCATCCTCTGCGTAGCGGTCTGCGGGCCTCCCTCGGAACGACGGGATCCTCCTCTGTCGACGCCACGGGACATCCTCCGGACTTGAAGCCAGCTCGATGGGTCTTAACGGGTCCACTTGCAACGCCTGGACGGTCCTGGTCAACGCCGCGACGCTCCTGGTCAGCTCCTGGACTTGGTGGTGCAGGTCTTTTGACGGGGCTTGGTTCAGGGCCTGTGCATCAGCCCCCACGGGATCCATAGAGGAGGGCGCCGCCCCCTAGTGGTAGGTGAGAGCAGGGCGCCGGGGGTTTATAGCGCCACTGGCTGCAGATTCACGGAGCACCCTTATGGCCCTGTCCTTAAATTGGGCAAAGGTCAGGTCGGGGTTCTGAAAGAACATGAGGCGCAGCTGGGCCCTGTGGGCGCTGGACAGCAGACCTTCTATGAATTGTTCTGTTAGTAGTTTATCCGTTTCCTGCACACTGCCAGGGTCAGTGTGTTGGATAGCCCTCAAGGCTTCCTGCAGATTTAGGGCATAGTCTCTGATGCTGTCCTGTGCCCGCTGCTTACATCCATAGAACCTCATTTTAATCTCAGCGGAGGTACGTGTGTCAAAGGTACCCCGCAGCCGGGCCAGAATACCCTTCACGGTCCTTTTCTCCTCAGTGGGCCATGATTTTACCTCCCTTTGGGCTGCGCCAGTTAACTGCCCTGTTAATATGCTGACCTTCTGTTCCTCTGTCAGGGGGTAAACGTGGAACAAACTGTACAGCCTTTCCTTAAAGTCAGTTAGGGCATGGGGCTCCCCTGAGTACTTGGGAAGCCAGGCCGCTCCAGTGATGTAGGGCAGGGAAAAGGGCATCACCGCTGCTGCAGCTGCGTTGGTGGTAGTGGGCGCCACTGTGTCCGACATCTTCCTCCCCCCTAGTTAAGCGTGGCCTACCTTCCGACGATCCTCTTCTGTAGGCCGCGGCTCCGCTGCTGCTGCTATGGACGAGGACCTGGCGTCGCGTCCTGATGACGTCAGCGTCGCTGTCTCTCCCTTCCAGGACCTTGCGCAGCGTCGGTGCGTGGGGCGGAGCTTCGGATCTCGCGCGGTTTTGACGTCCACGCCCCTCTTCTTCCCGCGCGGCGTCCTGAAGATGGCGTCCGATGGCGGGAAACAGCTGCGGATGGCGGGAAGACGGCGGGAAACGGTCCAAGATGGTGTCTGATGGCGGGAATCGGCTCCGGATGGTGGGAAACTTCGCCACAGGTAAGTGCAAAGTCTTTTTCAGGCACGCAATACCCGTTTGTGGCGGGTTGGTTGCAATCCTGCCGACTACGCCAAAGCTGACTCGCCCCCTGGGCCGTGGGGCACTCGGATCCGGGCAATAGGGAACGATGGGAGTAGTAGTGGCAACCCGGTTCCGTGGCTCAGGGTGGTCAGGCCAGTGGTAGTCCGTTATGTGCTATTGATTATGTCCGACTACGCCACCCGTGGATTTGCGGTCATTAGGAACCGCCGCTGCAGGGCAGACCGCTGGGGCTGATGATATATGCAGCTGGGATGGTGTGACTCCCCACGGGAAGAGTGCGGCCCCAGGGCAGTGTGGTGGATGGTGGGAGTGATGGTAGTGAGAGTCCCGGTGCCGATAGTGCTGGAGGAGCAAGGAGCACACAGACAACAGGTTGCAGTCCAGGGTCTTTACTAAAATAGGTAAACTGACCCATAAACAGTCCCAGCTAGGAGGGGACCTGGATGTCTGAGAGCAACGGGGAAATTGGCCCTGGTCAGGGTGAGGGTGTAGGCCTACCGTGCTTTCTGCGCTCCTTCTGGCTAGCTCCTCGTTATAGGGTAACAGCCCACGTTTCCGAGCTTTCCGTGTATTCTCGCCTGTATGGCCTGCGTCGTGGGTTCCTTTCTGCTCCCAGCCTTGTACGGCTTTACTGGTCCCTTCGGTTGTGGCAGGGCCTCCAGGCTTCTTAGGCCAAGGAATATACAGTCCCTTGCGGACTGGTTCTCTGCTGGAGGATGTAGAATCCTCCCAGCCTCAGACACCAAAGTCTGGTAAAGTCAGTCTTTTATCTGCCAAGACAGGCTTGCTTCGCCTCTTGTCTCTGGCTTGTGGCTCTCCTCCTGCCACACTTCCTCTTAGGTGCAGTGCAACTGTCTGTCCCTGCCCTGCTCTGGGACAAGTCTCAGTGCTGAGACAGGCCATCAAGTTCTCTCTAACCCTGTCCCCAGCACCAGCTTTTATAGGGGCAGCCTGCTCCCCCTACTGGCCTGAGACAGGAGGCATTGCATGCTAATGTTCCCCTGACTAGAGAACCTCCCCCTTGCTCTCAGACACAGCTTTAATTACACTTGTGGCATCCAGGCCAGGGTGACACACATACATCTATGAATATCATGGATCTGAGAATGAGATCTTTGAGGGACAGAGAATGTCCTGTTCTGATCCGATTTTCAGGATTAGAATAGGACATGCTCATTGCATCTGTAAAAGCGGGCAGCACACCGACACTGCACATGGATACAAGAATGTAGCCTTATTATGTATAGCACAGTCCCTTAGTATATAGACTATGTAAGGTATATATAACAGTTGGTAACAAGCTCCTAGAGACAGGCCTCAAGTCATGTAAAGCTAGAAAAAAGCCTTTCATCAATGAGAAGCAAAGGAGAGCCAGGCTGAAGTTTACCAAAGGCCATAAGGATTGGACCATAGAGGACTGGAGTAAGGTAATCTTCTCTGATGAGTCTAATTTTCCGCTTTGCCCAACACCTGGTCGTCTGATGGTTAGACAGAGACCTGGAGATGCATATAAGCCACAGTGTCTTGCACCCACTGTGAAATTTGGTGGAGGATTGGAGATGATCTGGGGATGCTTCAGCAAGGCTGGAATTGGGCAGGTTAATCTTTGCGAAGGACGTATGAATCAAGCCGCATACAAGGTTATCCTTGAAAAACACTTGCTTCCTTCTGCTCAGGCAATGTTTCCCAACTCTGAGGAATCGTTTTTCCAGCAGGACAATGCCCCATGCCACATTGCTAGGTCAATCAATGTGTGGATGAAGGAGCACCACATCAAGACCCTGTCATGGCCAGCCCAATCTCCAGACCTGAACCCCATTGAAAACCTCTGGAATGTAATCAAGAGGAAGATGGATAGTCACAAGCCATCAAACAAAGAAGAACTGCTTACATTTTTGTGCCAGGAGGGGCATAAGGTCACCCAAAAGCAGTGTGAAAGACTGGTGGAAAGCAGCCAAGACGCATGAAAGCTGTGATTAAAAATCATGGTTAGTCCACCAAATATTGATTTCTGAACTCTTCCTGAGTTAAAACATGAGTATAGTTGTTTCTAAATGAATAAGAACTTGTTTTCTTTGCATTATTTGAGGTCTGAAAGCACTATTTCTTTTTTATTATTTTGACGATTTCTCATTTGCTGCAAATAAATACTAAATTTTTAGCTTTGAATTTCGGAAACATGTTGTCAGTAGTTTATAGAATAAATCAAAATGTACATTTTACTCAAAAATATACCTATAAAGAGAAAAATCAGAGAAAATGTATACACTGTGTTCCAAATTATTATGCAAATAATATTTTCTCAGATTTTCCCAAATTACCTATATGAATTGCAGTCATTGTAATTTTCCAGTCAAATAACTATTAGAGTACAATTGAAAGGTTTTTGTACAAACGGCCTATGATAACAGTATATTTTTAAAAAAATAAAAAACTCAAACTGCACTCAAATTGCATGTTCCAAATTATTATGCACAGCAGAGTTTTCAATCTTTTAATTTTAATTACGATCAAAAAAATGGTCATTTTTGAAATTATAAGCATTAGCAGGTTATTACAAACTGAAATCAAACAGTTTTCAACTCAAAACTTTATTCTAGGTGATGTTACATTTGCACATAGGATCCCTTGTTCGAAAGGAGCTTCTGAACTCTCCATTGAATTTGTCAGGTTTTGGATGGTTTCTGCTTTAATTGTTTTGCATGAGGACAGAATACCCTCCCAGAGCTGTTGCTTAGATGTGAACTGCCTCCCGCCATCATAAACACTCCTTTTGATGATGCTCCAGAGGTTCTCAATGGGGTTGAGGTCAGGGGAGCATGGGTGCCACACCATAAGTTTGTCCCCTTTTATGCCCATACCAGCCAGAGATGCAGATGTGTTATGTGCAGCATGAGACGGGGCATTATCATGCATGAAATGATCTCGATGGTCCAGATGGATGGAGTGGAGGATGGCTGGTTGATGGACACCCCATGCAAACACGGCTATGGCGCTAACAAGGAGGAGGTGGAGTAATGTTTTGGGCTGGAATCATGGGGAGAGAGATTGTCGGACCTTTTAGGATCCCTGAAGGGGTAAAGATGAACTCCATAATGTATGTTGAGTTTCTCAAACAGCACTTCCTTCCATGGTTCAAGAAGAAGAACCGTGCATTCCGCAGCAAGATCATTTTCATGCATGATAATGCCCCGTCTCATGCTGCACATAACACATCTGCATCTCTGGCTGCTATGGGAATAAAAGGGGACAAACTTATGGTGTGGCACCCATGCTCCCCTGACCTCGACCCCATTGAGAACCTCTGGAGCATCATTAAAAGGAGTGTCTATGATGGCGGGAGGCAGTTCACATCTAAGCAACAGCTCTGGGAGGGTATTCTGTCCTCATGCAAAAGAATTAAAGCAGAAACCATCCAAAACCTGACAAATTCAATGGACGAGAGAGTTCAGAAGCTCCTTTCGAACAAGGGGTCCTATGTGCAAATGTAACATCACCTAGAATAAAGTTTTGAGTTGAAAACTGTTTGATTTCAGTTTGTAATAACCTGCTAATGCTTATAATTTCAAAAATGACCATTTTTTTGTTCTTTATTAAAATGAAAAGGTTGAAAACTCTGCTGTGCATAATAATTTGGAACATGCATTTTGAGTGCAGTTTGAGTTTTTTATTTTTTAAAAATATACTGTTATCATAGGCAGTTTGTACAAAAACCTTTCAATTGTACTCTAATAGTTATTTGACTGGAAAATTACAATGACTGCAATTCATATAGGTAATTTGGGAAAATCTGAGAAAATATTATTTGCATAATAATTTGGAACACAGTGTATATATATGTGGCTATATATAATAATGTATGTAAAGCGCTGCGGACTATGTTAGCGCTATATAAAAATAAAGATTATTATTATATATATCTGTAGCTTTGTCGCATTAAAAGGAGGGGGACCATACACATTTCTGAAGCACAGGGGCTCCAAGCTGTCAGTGTCCGCCCCTGGTTAAATGTATCCTAATGCTGGGTTCAAATGTCAGGTGTATAAGTAGGGCCAATCATAACCACAAATTGGATGGAATATGGACATGAATAATACATGCTGCAATTTTTTGTGTGTACATTTGCTTTTGTCTGCTTGCACACAGGTTAATATTAGTCACACAGACAGCACACTGACCCAAAATATGGTTGGCTCAATGAGGCCTAAGGACTAATACACACAATTACAGTTGTAGCCAAATGTTTTGAGATTAACACAAATTTTGGGATTTCACAAAGCTTCAGTGGTTTTAGATCTATTAGTCAGATGTTTCTATCGTTACTGAAGTACAATGATCACCTTTTTATAAGATTATAAACCTTCACTGATAAATGCTTCTAGTTTATAAAAACACTGAATATCTACAGTGTTGACCCTAATTTTTCAAGACTTCTGCATCTCACCCTGGCAGCTGGATATCAGCTTCTGGGCCAAATCCTAACTGATGGCAACTAGACATGAGTGAATAAATTTGAATGAAATTGGATTCTAATCACTGTTAAACAACAAAACTGTAAATTGCACAAAATTAGCTCATTTGTATGCTGCTAAAAACGACAAATGACAGATAAAATTCAGAATTAGCACAAGTCTTTATTTTACAAGAATCGATCGTGGAGAATTGTAATGTAGTAAATATATGGAAGGGAATACATTTTTTCATATTAGGTTGTATTAGATTGGCAATATCCAGAAAGAGAAACACTTCAGGCTGGTTCAAAAAATGTACAAAATGAGCCATTGGTTGATTCTAAGAAAATTTTACTCCCTCTGCTACACATCAAACTAGGACTAGTGATGAGCGAGCATACTCACAAGCACTCGGTACTCGCCCGAGCATCTCAGTACTCGAGATGCTCGGAGCGCGCTGAGTAGTTCCGAGATGCTCTGGCGGGAGCTCGGGTCCCCTCCCTGCATGTTTTGCGCTCTTTAGAGCACCAGTCAACATGCAGGGATTGCCTGCCACTCATTGTAATGCCGCAGCCATGGTTGTTGTGGCATTACAGTGATTGGCTGGCCGCACAGCGTCATCAGGTCTATATCAGACCTGGCGCCGCCATGCTCGTCACAGTCACTCCGGATCAGACAGTGCAGGGAGAGGTGCTGCTGATTTAGAGAGTATTAGGTAGTGTAGGGAGAAAACAAGTACATTACACATATCCATCTCAACAAACAGTCCTTCTGAGGACTAATGCAGGCAGGCAGTGTATATAGCAGACTGCAGTGCATATAGCATAAGTCTCCATTCCAGTTCTGCCTTCTGCTGCTGTTAGATATTTCTAGACAAAGGCCCAGGTCTCAGGGGCCAGGAATCATTTTTTTTGGATCTTAATCCTCATTATTTGCTTAAAAAGCAATCCGGAGAACACCGTTTTTCTGAGCCATTTGCTTGTTGGACCTGCAGAATACAGCCAGGTCCTTTCCATATTACAGCGCTAAAAATCCAGCTATTTAAAACTGTGGTTTGTTCGTCACATGGATCACATATAATTGCGCTGAAAATACTGCCATTTTAGGCCTCCATTCAAATTTTTTTTCACTGTGTCAGCGAAGTTTTTGACACCGGTTTGCTGTTCAAAATAATTACCTACAGGCCAGGTATTTAAAACTGTGGTTTCTCCCTCACACAGATTCCATATAAATTCGCTCCAAATTCAGCCATTTGTAGTGAGTGTGGAAGGTATTGTCCTCCATTTAAAATGGGCAAGGCACGTGGCAAGGGATGGGGAACTGGACGTGATGGTGATGGTGCATGCAGAGGCCGAGGCCAAGGCGGTGGGCAAGCTGAAATTGTGCCACAACAAACACCCACATCGTCTCGCCAGACCTTCCTGTCCCAATTACTAGGGGACCGCAGCACACCACTATTGAACCCAGAGCAGTGTGAAAAGGTTGTTGGTTGGATAGCGGATAATGCTTCCAGTCACTTAGCCACCACCACCACCACCCTGTCTTCCACATGGTCAAGTCTCAGTAGCTGTGAGTCTGGACCGCATATTCCTCACCCTGATCCTCCTTCCTCCCACCATGCCGAGTGCCTGGAGACAAATGATCCCACTCTTGGACATTCTGAAGAGCTGTTCACTTTTCCATTCATAGATTTGGGCCTCTCTCCCGGTCTACTTGAAGCGGGGCAAGAGGAGATCGCATGTAGCGATGCCCAAATATTTGAGCAGTCACAGTCACACGAAGGCAATGGTGGGAAAGTGTGACAAGAGGTGGACGATGATGAGAGACAATTGCCAGAAAGTCAGGAAGAGGACCAGGGTGCAGAAATGGAAGACAAGGTGGTGGATGATATAGTAACTGACCCAACCTGGCAGGAGGACATGCAGAGCGAGGACAGCAGCACACAGGGGGAGAGAGGCAGAGTACCCCAACAGGCATGAAGAAGCAGTGTGGTGGCCTCAGATAGAAGGCAGGCAACCATTCCCCGTAACACCAACACGAAGGAAGTTGCCTGTACAACTGTTAGGTCTTTCCGAGTCTGGTTGTTTTTTAAAGACTCTGCCGATAACCCCAAAAAGGCCATTTGCACCAACTGCCAGGACAGCATTAGCAGGGGTGGCAAAACTAGCAGCCTGACCACCACCAGCATGATCAGGCACATAGCTGCAAAGCACCCAACTTTGTGGGCCGAACTCCAGGGTCCAGGAACAGTGTCTGCGGGTGGCACCATTGCTTCTCCCGCTGTTGTGCATGCAAGCCAATCCCCTGTCCATGGTGCATGTGTGGTACCCCAGGGGTCCGGTTGCCACAGTGGCATTGCCTCCCTCACAAGAGGTAATGCCATGCCTGGAAGCAAGCAGGGGTCCCCTAATCAGGTTTTACTAAGCATGCAACACTTTCCTGGCTCCAGACCAGCAAGGGGAGTCCCTCCCCTTGGCAACTGGAATCTGGGGGTGGGGTTAGGTAGACTTAGTGTGGGGAGTTGAAGTCAGGACGTCAAAGAGAGAGGAGCTGGGGACTGGAGTTGAGCGGCAGTTCACCCTAGAAGGACCAGCACAGAAGAACCGGACACGAGAGTCCGAGGCTGTGGGGCACCCAAAGGCCCAGCAGTAGAAACCGGAGGGCAGGAGACTGCAGGTCTCCTGGCCCCATCAGACGCCCAGAGGCTCATCAGCACAGAGGGCCCAGCACCGCCACGTGGGAGCGACGCACCAGCAAGGCCCGAGCTGCCTGCCATACGGGTAAGCACAGAAACGTTGCACTCAGGGACAAGGGCCACCGCAGAGCTACAAGCAGCAGGGCCAAAGAGTTTAGTGGAAAGGGAAGGCCTCCAACTTCACCTGGCAAGGAGGATTCTTTACTTGCTCCCAGGCTGCCCGGACTTCCACTTCTAGCCAGTACCCTAGTCCCGGCTTGTCTAATCACCACCAGTAAAGATAAGAGGAAACCGCCATTAAGTTGTGGACTGATTATTGCTGCGCCATCAACCCCTGCACTACAACGCCCAGCATAACCCATAACATCTACACTGCCCTGGAGCTAAGCTCTACCTGTGGAGAGCCACACCATCCCTGCTGCAGTAACATCAGCTCCAGAGGACCTGCTCGCAGCGGCGGCTGCCTTAGCCGCATACCACAGGTGGCATCACAAACTTTATACCATCACTATAAATCCCCTATCAATAACCCCTTTTTATTGACTGCCCTGGGTCACGGACCGGGTCACCGCCACTGTGACATCCCCCAGTAACTACCGGCCCGGCACCGGGTACCCCACGGCCCAAGGGGCGTGTCACATGCGAAGATGCCTCCTGCCCTGCACCTGTCATTGCACAGTCTCAAGTAGCAGCATCAGGAAGCACGTCCAACGTCCTTGTCCCAGGGCAGCGTTCAGTTGTCCATACCCTAGTCCTTGGAACGCAAGCGGAAATACGCAGCCAACGACCCACAGGCCACAGTACTAAATTCCCACATTTCACGACTGCTTGTGCTCGAAATGTTGCCTTTTAGGCTCGTGGAGACGGAAGCATTCCGCAACCTGACGGCGGTGGCCGTCCCTCGGTACTCGGTCCCCAGCCGCCACTATTTCTCCCGGTGTGCCATCCCCGCATTACACGAGCACGTGTCCCAAAACATTAGCCGCGCCCTCAACAACGCAGTTACCGGGAAAGTCCACCTAACCACGGACACGTGGACAAGTGCTTGTGGGCAGGGACTGTACAGCCTCCTCTTCAGCCTCCATCTCCAAAATGACCAAATCAGTCACAAGTTGGAAGCACTGCAACTGTTAGAACTCTCCTGTTAGGTTTTTTCTAGTTTGCTGGTCACATGACCTTTTTTGCCTATTTAATCCTGCTCCGCCCATCTGGCCTTGCTGGACTTCATTGTAATTTCTACTCTTAAGCTAGCTAGGTGCTTTGTTACTTTACTCCGTCAGTTTAGCTAGGTCTCTTGACCTCTATATTCTATGTTATTAGTTTGTCCTTTTCTGCTACAATTTCTGCTAGGAGGTGTCCATCTTACTCCCAGTCCCTAGTTCTTGTAGGGATCCCTCCCTCACATCTATAGGTCTTCGTACAGACTAGCTGAGGACTTTAGCGGGTCTGATCGCAGGATCAGGTTCCCCATTACATCGTAGGGTTCAAGCTTAGTTCTATTGTAGGGACAGATCTCCTGTCTTTCCTTAGTGCTTGTAGCAGATCATAACAGTAAGTCCAGCCCAAAAATTTCTCTAAGGAAAGACCTCCAGTTTCCATCATGGTGTCGGTTCAGGATTTGGCTCAACGCTTGCAGGGACTCTCTCTGGAGGCGGCCAAGCTCCAACAACACGTGAGTAGCTGTTCTGGAGCGCATTTTGTAGAGCCAAAGATACGTTTGCCTGATTTATTTTTTGGTGAACAACAAGGTTTTTTTTCCTTTAAAAATGCTTGTTTATTGTATTTTCATTTAAGACCCAGATCCTCTGGTGATGAGTCACAGCGCATAGGGTTCATAATGTTACTTTTGCGCAAGGAACCTCAGGGATGGACCTTTTCTCTCCAACCTAGTGATCCGTGCTTTAGATCAGTGGATAGTTTTTTTTCTGCTTTGGGGTTGTTGTATGATGATCCTGATCGTGTCTCATCAGCTGAGACGGAATTGAGACATTTGAGCTAGGGATCAGGCAATGTGGAAAATTATTGTACTCACTTCCGTCGGTGGTCTGCTCAGGTGGGGTGGAACGATTCTGCTCTGAAAAGTTTATTTCTTGCAGGGCTAGGTGAAAGGGTTAAGGATCTGCTGATTGCTTATCCTACACCTGGAAACTTGCAGGAGGCAATGCAATTAGCTATACGGGTGGACAGGAGACTGCGTGCAAGGGTTAATGAGAGTAAATCCTCTGCCATGTCAGCTCCAAGTTCTGAGAGGGTCTGTACTGACATTGGAGAGCCGATGGAGATTGGGGCGATGTCACCCCGCTCTCAGGAAAAAGACCGCAGGTTTTCTGAAGGTTTGTGCTTTTATTGCTGAAAATATGACCATTTCATTAAGAACTGTGTGCTTCGTATGAACAAAGAAAAAAAAAAAGTCAGTTACGCCCGTATAGCCTGTTTAACCCCTTAAGCCCCGCGGGTGGTTTGCACGTTAATGACCGGGCCAATTTTTACAATTCTGACCACTGTCACTTTATGAGGTAATTACTCTGGAACGCTTCAACGGATCCCCCTGATTCTGAGATTGTTTTTTCGTGACATATTGCACTTCATGATTGTGGAAAAATTTCTTCGATATCACTTGCGTTTATTTGTGAAAAAAATGGAAATTTGGCGAAAATTTTGAAAATTTTGCAATTTTCAAAATTTGAATTTTTAAGCCCTGAAATCAGAGCGATATGTCACACAAAAGAGTTAATAAATAACATTTCCCACATGTCTACTTTACATAAGCACAATTTTGGAACCAAAATTTTTTTTTGTTAGGGAGCTATAAGGGTTAAAAGTTGACCAGCGATTTCTCATTTTTCCAACAAAATTTACAAAACCATTTTTTTAGGGACCACATCACATTTGAAGTCACTTTGAGAGGTCTTTATGACAGAAAATACCCAAAAGTGACACCATTCTAAAAACTGCACCCCTCAAGGTGCTCAAAACCACATTCAAGAACTTTATTAACCCTTCAGGTGCTTCACAGGAATTTTTTGAATGTGGAAGAAAAAAATGAACATTTAACTTTTTTCACAAAAATGTTACTTTAGACCCAATTTTTTTTATTTTCACAGGGGTAACAAGAAAAAATGGACCGCAAAATTTGTTGTGCAATTTCCCCTGGGCACGCAGATACCCAATATTTGGGGAAAAAACACTGTTTGGGCGCACTGTAGGGCTCGGAAGGGAAGGAGCGCCATTTGACTTTTTGTTTGTAAAATTTGCTTGAATAATTAGCGGACACCATGTTGCGTTTAGAGAGCCCCTGTGTGCCCAAACATTGGAGCTCCTCCACAAGTGACCCCATTTTGGAAACTAGACCCCCCAAGGCACCTATCTAGATGCATAGTGAGCAGTTTCAACCCCCAGGTGCTTCACAAATTGATTCGTAAAAATGAAAAAGTGAAAAAAAAAACACTTTTTCATTGTTACGAATCAATTTGTGAAGCACCTGGGGGTTCCAACTGCTCACTATGCATCTAGATAGGTGCCTTGGGGGGTCTAGTTTCCAAAATGGGGTCATTTGTGGGGGAGCTCCAATGTTTGGGCACACAGGGACTCTCTAAATGCAACATGGTATCCGCTAACAAATTGAATGGAAAATCGGCTCAAATTGTTAGCGGACACCACATTGCGTTTGGAGAGCCCCTCTGTGCCCAAACTTTGGAGCTCCCCCACAAGTGATCCCATTTTGGAAACTAGACCCCCCAAGGCACCTTTCTAGATGCATAGTGAGCACTTGGAACCCCCAGGTGCTTCACAAATTGATTCGTAATAATGAAAAAGTGAAAAAAAAAACACTTTTTCATTTTTACGAATCAATTTGTGAAGCACCTAGGGGTTCCAAGTGCTCACTATGAATCTAGATAGGTGCCTTGGGGGGTCTAGTTTCCAAAATGGGGTCACTTGTGGGGGAGCTCCAATGTTTGGGCACACAGGGACTCTCTAAATGCAACATGGTATCCACTAACAAATTGAATGGAAAATCGGCTCAAATTGTTAGCGGACACCACATTGCGTTTGGAGAGCCCCTCTGTGCCCAAACTTTGGAGCTCCCCCACAAGTGACCCCATTTTGGAAACTAGACCCCCCAAGGCACCTTTCTAGATGCATAGTGAGCACTTGGAACCCCCAGGTGCTTCACAAATTGATTCGTAATAATGAAAAAGTGAAAAAAAAAAACACTTTTTCATTTATATGAATCAATTTGTGAAGCACCTGGGGTTCCAAGTGCTCACTATTCATCTGGATAGGTGCCTTGGGGGGTCTAGTTTCCAAAATGGGGTCACTTGTGGGGGAGCTCCAATGTTTGGGCACACAGGGACTCTCCAAATGCAACATGATATCCGCTAACAATTTGAGCCGACAATTTGTTAGCGGATATCATGTTGCATTTGGAGAGTCACTGTGTGCCCAAACATTGGAGCTCCCCCACAAATGACCCCATTTTGGAAACTAGATCCCCCAAGGCACCTATCTAGATGCATAGTGAGCAGTTGGAACCCCCAGGTGCTTCACAAATTGATTCGTAACAATGAAAAAGTGTTTTTTTTTTCACTTTTTCATTATTACGAATCAATTTGTGAAGCACCTGGGGGTTCCAAGTGCTCACTATGCATCTAGAAAGGTGCCTTGGGGGGTCTAGTTTCCAAAATGGGGTCACTAGTGGGGGAGCTCCAAAGTTTGGGCACAGAGGGGCTCTCCAAACGCAATGTGGTGTCCGCTAACAATTTGAGCCGATTTTCCATTCAATTCGTTAGCGGACACCATGTCGCGTTTGGAGAGCCCGTGATGTGCCTAAACAGTGGAGCTCCCCCACAAGTGTCCCCATTTTGGAAACTATACCCCTCAAGGATTTTATTAAGGTGTATAGTGAACATTTTGAACCCAGAGGTACGGCACAGAATTTGTTTACATTAGGTCATCATATTGAATAAGTTGTCATTATTCTTGAGCGCAAGTGCTCACTACTTGAGTTTGCATCGGGTACTCAGGTATGCACCATGTACAGCGTGTGCTCGAGTGACATGCTCGAGTCCCTGCTCCGCATGTTTCACGGTTATTAGACACCCCAAAAAAAACATGCGGGGATCGCTCGTGCATGGCAGGCAATCCCCGTAAAGTTTTTTGGCCGCGAAGCATATGGGGCAGAGACTCGAGCATGTCACTCAAATACCCACGATACTCAATGCATACCAGAGCACCCGATGCAAACTCAAGTAGCGAGCACTTGCTCTCAACACTAGTCGCCATATCGTCATCTTTTTTTCTTACTTTTGAAAAAAATCCCAACCCCAGCCCTAACCCTAGCACAACCCTAACCATAGCACAACCCTAGCCCCAGCACAACCCTAGCCCCAGCACAACCCTAGCCCCAGCACAACCCTAGCCCCAGCACAACCCTAGCCCCAAACCCAGCCCTAACCCTAGTCCAATCCTAACCCAAGAGTTTATTTTTGACGCCGTTCCTTGTGCGGTATAAGTGATTAGACGACTTTATTCTTCGGGTCGGTGTGATTACAGCAATGCCAGAATCATATGGGGTTTTTATGACTGACAGCTGTCACACACTAAAAGACGCATTTTTTGTAAAATCTAGTTTTTGCATCGCCATATTTTGAGAGCTATAATTTTTCCAGATTTTGGCAGACAGTCATGTGACGGCTCGTTTTTTGCGGGATGACTTGACGTTGTTATTGGTGCCATTTTCAGGCACGTGACATTTTTTGATCGCTTTCTATTCCGATTTTTGGGAGGCAGAATAAACAAAAACCAACAATTCAGGAATTGTTTTTTTTTTTTTTTTTATTCTGTTCCGCGTGTGGTAAAATTGATGAGGTAGCTTTATTCTTCAGGTCAGTACGTTTACAGTGGTACCACATTTGTATCATTTTTCTATGTTTTGGCGCTTATACACAATAAAAGCTATTTTATAGAAAAAAATATTTTTTAGTATCGCTTTATTCTGAGACCTATAACTTTTTTATTTTTCGGCTGATGGAGCTGTATGGCGGCTTGTTTTTTGCGGGACGAGATGACGTTTTCAGCGGTATCATTTTTATTTATATGCATCTTTTTGATCGCGTGTTATTCCACTTTTTGTTTGGCGGTATGGTGATAAAGCATTGTTTTTTGCTTCGTTTTTTTTTTTTTTTTTTTACCGTGTTCACTGAAGGGGTTAACTATTGGGACAGTTTTATAGGTCAGGTTGTTCCGGACGCAGCGATACCAAATATGTGTACTTTTATTGTTTTATTTTAATTTTTTTTATAATAATATTTATTCATTTATTTATTATATTCAAAACGTTCATACAAATCATTAGACCACCTGATCTTTCTCTTCTTTCTCCTTTTACTAGTCGCAGGCGACATCTCCCCCAACCCTGGGCCCCCCTCCACTAGCGTACACCACTCTCCTCCAGCTGCATATAGAAACCCTGCTAATCTTATTAACATTCAGTGCATGCCCTCTCCTATTGATTTCCATTGCGCTCTCTGGAACGCACGGTCTGTGTGTAACAAATTAACTTACATCCATGATTTTTTCCTCTCTAATTCTCTTAACCTTCTGGCTATCACAGAAACCTGGATTCAGCAGCTAGACACCACCGCTGCTGCTGCTCTCTCGTTTGGTGGGCTGAAATTTTCACATACCGCCAGACATGGCAACAGACAGGGTGGAGGTGTTGGTCTGCTCCTTTCCTCACAATGTGCTTTCCAGGTCATCCCCCCGGTTCCCTCACTTATGTTTCCTTCCTTTGAAGTCCACACCATCAGACTCTTTAAACCCTTCTCCCTGCGAGTGGCAGTCGTGTATCGCCCTCCAGGCTCCGCCTGCCAGTTCTTGGATCACTTTGCCACCTGGCTTCCTCACTTTCTATCTTGTGACATCCCCACCCTCATCATGGGCGACTTTAACATCCCCATCGATGACCCCCTCTCCCAATCTGCCTCTCATCTACTTTCTCTAACTTCTTCATTCCGTCTCTCACAGTTTACGAATTCTCCTACCCATGAAGACGGGAACACTCTGGACCTGTTTTCTTCCAGTCTCTGCTTGCTGGATGACTTTACCAACTTCCCTCTCCCGCTCTCTGACCACAACCTTCTCTCCTTCTCTGTTAAGAATTGTCTCCTCACCCGGGACACCCCCACTTACCACACTTATAGGAATACACGTACCATTAATACCCAGCAGCTTATGGACAATCTCCACACATCTTTAGCCCCCATCTCCTCCTTCTCCTGTCCAGACTTGGCATTGTCACACTACAACAATACACTGAAGAGCGTCCTAGATGAAGCAGCTCCTTCTACTCGCAGAAAGATCCGACACAGACAACGGCAGCCCTGGCACACGATGCAAACACGCTTTCTTCAACGTTGCTCGAGGTGTGCTGAGCGTCAGTGGAGAAAATCTCTTTTAGCAGAGGACTTAATCCACTATAAATTCATGCTCAAAACCTATAACTCTGCCCTTCATCTGGCCAAACAATCCTACTTCACCACCCTCATCACTTCAATGTCCAACAACCCAAAACGACTTTTCGAAACCTTAAACTCCCTCCTGAAACCTAAAGCACAGGCTCCCACCACCAACCTCAGCAGTGAGGATCTGGCCACTTATTTCTTGGAAAAAATCAACCACATCCATCAGGACATCTCAGCCCAATCTCCTCAGTGCCTGGATCCCCTTCCCTACCGCACTTCAAGCTCACTAGCCATCTTTGAGCCTGTCACAGAAGAAGAGGTTACCCAGCTCCTCGCTTCTTCTCGGCCTACAACCTGCAACAGTGACCCCATTCCTTCACATCTCCTGCAGTCCCTCTCACCGGTGGTCACCACTCACCTGACTAAAATATTTAACCTCTCTCTTTCGTCAGGTATCTTTCCCTCATCATTTAAACATGCCATCATAACCCCTTTACTTAAAAAGCCATCCCTGGACCAGAACTGCACTGCTAACTATAGACCTGTCTCTAATCTTCCCTTCATCTCTAAACTCCTGGAACACTTGGTCCACTCCCGTCTAATCCGCTATCTCTCAGATAACTCTCTCCTCGACCCTCTACAATCTGGTTTCCGCTCCTTACACTCCACTGAAACTGCCCTCACTAAAGTCTCTAACGATCTACTAACAGCCAAATCCAAAGGTCACTGCTCCCTGCTGATTCTCCTGGATCTCTCTGCAGCATTTGACACTGTGGATCACCAGCTCCTCCTCACTATGCTCCGCTCTATAGGCCTCAAGGAAACCGTTCTCTCCTGGTTCTCCTCCTACCTCTCTGACCGCTCCTTCACTGTATCTTTTGCCGGCTCCTCTTCCCCTCCTCATCCCCTTACTATCGGGGTTCCTCAGGGCTCAGTCCTAGGCCCCCTCCTCTTCTCTCTATACACTGCCCCTATTGGACAAACAATCAGCAGATTTGGGTTCCAGTATCATCTCTATGCTGACGACACCCAACTATACACTTCTTCCCCTGACATCACCCCTACCCTAATACAAAACACCAAGGATTGTTTATCTGCTGTGTCTAGCATCATGTCCTCCCTCTATCTCAAATTGAATCTCTCCAAAACTGAACTTCTTGTGTTTCCCCCCTCTAGTAACCTAACTCTACCTAATATCGAAATTACCTTGGAGGGGTCAACCATAACTCCCAAGCAGCACGCCCGCTGCCTTGGGGTCATATTCGACACTAACCTTTCCTTTACTCCCTATATCCGATCACTCACTCGCTCTTGTCACCTGCATCTTAAAAACATCTCCAGAATCCGACCTTTTCTCACTTTGGAAACTGCTAAAACTCTTACTGTCGCTCTTATTCACTCTCGTCTGGACTACTGCAACTCTCTTCTGATCGGTCTCCCTCTTACCAAAATTTCCCCTCTCCAATCTGTCCTGAATGCGGCAGCCAGGGTCGTATTTATGTCCAGCCGCTTCACCGATGCCTCCACCTTGTGCCAGTCATTACACTGGTTACCCATTCACTACAGGGTCCAATATAAACTCATTGCTCTCACCCACAAAGCTCTCTACAGTTCTGCACCACCTTATATCTCCTCTCTCATCTCAGTCTATCGTCCTACACGTGCCCTCCGTTCCACAAATGACCTAAGGCTAACATCCCCCATAATCCGAACCTCACACCTCCGTCTCCAAGACTTCTCTCGTGCTGCACCAGTTCTCTGGAATGCTCTACCCCAGACGATCCGATTGATGCCTAGCCCCGATGTCTTCAAGCGCGCTTTAAAAACCCATCTCTTTAAACAAGCCTACCACCTCAACTACTCAGTAAACTAACTTTCCCCTGTTCCCTCCTAAATACTATTCAGAATCTGCACCCTACTGTTCATCTGTTTCTACACCCTCCATGCACTCGATAACTGCACTCGGTAATTGAGTATCGCACTTTAACATACAGGCTGATGACCGGATCATACAGCTTTATATGATAATCCCGACTTATTATAATTGCCAGACCTGAAATAACAAGCACTTTCCACCTATTGTGTCCCCCCATTTCCATGTAGATTGTAAGCTTGCGAGCAGGGACCTCACTCCTGATGTAACTGTTAAACTGTCTCACCTTGTATTGAATTTATTGTTTGTACATGTCCCCGCTTAATTGTAAAGTGCTGCGGAATATGTTGGCGCTATATAAATAAAAATTATTATAAAAATTATTATTATTGATGGGTACATTATATTTTTATTTTTGGTGTATTATTTTTTTTATTTTTTTATAATATTTTTGCACATTTTTTTTTTTTTTTCCACTTTCACACAGTTTATACACTTTATTACTTTGTCCCACTCTGGGACTTTCACTTTTTTTTTTCTGATCGCCTGCATGGCACAGGAATGGAGCACCATCCCTATGCCATGAAGGCTGTCAGAAGTGCACAGTGTGAAGATTGCTTGGAGATGCACTGCGCATGTCCAAGCAATCTTCCTGCTCTCTGGTGACCCGGATGTTGTCATGACGACATCGGGTCGTCATGGCAACACCCGGGAAGCCTTTGCAGACTGCGCTGGAAGCCGGAAGAGGAGGTGAGTATCGCCGATCACCTCCCCTTGCCCCCGCAATGCCGCGATCGACTTCGATCGCAGCATCGCGGGGGTTAATGTGCTGGGAGCGGTGCAGGACCGCTCCCTGCACATAGTACCGGGTGTCAGCTGTGACAATCAGCTGACACCCGGCGGCGATCGCGCCCGCACAGCTTGTGTGCGCGCGCGATCGCGATGACGTACTAATACGGGTCTGGCTCTTAAGTCCCAGGGCACAGACGCGTATTAGTACGTCAGATGTTATTAAGGGGTTAAACACTAAGGGTGTATTTCTTTCTGCTACCACCGCTGCTCAGGAAGAATTAATTGAATTTCGGGTATTTGTGGATTGTGGTTCTACTCTGAATGTGATTGATGGGGGATTCTTGGAAAAACTTAAATTAAAACCCAAACCTTTGTCATCCCCTATTGCCGTGGTTTCTGTCGATGGCTCTCCCTTGAAATGTGTTACTCACAAGATTTATGAATTTCCCTTCACTATTAATGGTATTCACCAAGAAAATTTGGATTTGGTGGTATTAAATAATTTGCCTTCTCCAGTAGTGTTGGGTTTGCCCTGGTTAAAATTGCACAATCCTGTACTGGATTGGTCTACCAATGAAATTAAGTCCTGGAGCCCTAAGTGTTATGGCAAGTGTTGTAACGGGCGCATTGCTGCTGTGGATAAAGGGGAATTACCTGTACCTATTCAGGATTTGGAGAGTTTTTTCTGAGGAGGAGTCGCAAGTTTTGCCTCCTCATAGAGACTATGATTGTACCATTGAATTTGTCCCTGGAGCGACTCTCCCTAAAGGTCGTTTATTTAATCTTACTATTCCTGAGAGAAAGGCTTTGGAGGAATACATACAGACGAGCTTGGCCGCCGGTCATATCAGACCCTCTAAGTCACCTGTGGCTGTTGGATTTTTTTTTGTTAAAAAAAAGGACGGCGGTTTACGTCCTTGTCTGGACTTTCGCAAAATTAATAAAATTACTGTACGCAATCCCTACCCACTGCCATTGATTCCTGATTTGTTTAACCAGTTAGTGGGGGCCAAATGGTTCTCTAAAATTGATCTCCGGGGGGCATACAATTTGTTGCGTATGAAGGAGGGTGATGAATGGAAGACTGCTTTTAACACTCCTGTGGGTCATTTTGAGAGTCTGGTTATGCCTTTTGGTCTTACCAATGCACCAGCATTTTTTCAGAATCTTATTAATGATATCCTTAGACCTTTGATCGGCAAAAATGTGGTTGTGTATTTGGATGACATTTTGATTTATTCGCCTGATCTGGAGTCTCATTGGCGGAGCGTACGTGAGGTATTGCAGTTATTGATTGACAATTCGCTTGTTTCTAAGCTGGAGAAATGTGAGTTTGCTGTACAGAGAATTTGTTTTTTGGGCTACATTATCTCCAGTGAGGGCTTTGAGATGGACCCGGTGAAAGTTCAAGCTGTGCAGGAATGGCCTAGGCCTATTGGTTTGAAATCGATACAGAGGTTTTTGGGTTTTGCCAATTACTACAGAAAATTCATTAAAAATGTTTCTATTATTGTTAAACCACTGACCGATATCACCAGGAAAGGTGCTAATACGGTTCAGTGGACTACTGAGGCCATTGAAGCTTTTGGGTTTCTAAAGGAAAGGTTCAGCTCTGCCCCCATCCTTATGCAGCCTGATGTGACTAAGCCATTTTTGGTTGAGGTTGATGCTTCTTCTGTGGGGGTCGGTGCGGTGTTGTCTCAGGAAAACAAGGATGGAGTACATCCCTGTGCCTTTTTTTCAAAAAAATTTTCTGAGACTGAACTTAATTACGATATTGGTAATCGGGAATTGCTGGCTATTAAACTCGCATTTGAACACTGGCGTCATCTCTTGGAAGGTGCTGATTTTCCCATTCAGGCTTTCACTGATCATAAAAATCTGATCTATCTTGATGCTGCCAAGCGCTTGAATGCCCGTCAGGCTAGGTGGGCACTTTTTTTTTCGCGGTTTAATTTTTCCGTTACTTACATCCCAGGTACCAAGAATGTTAAAGCTGATGCTTTGTCTCGCAGCTTTTCTCCCATGGTCGGTGCTGAGGAGGAGGAGAGCATTTTACAAGAAGGTGTTGTGATTGCTGCATTGGACTCCGTTTTGGAAGATGAGATTCTTAAAGCACAGGAGAATGCCCCATCTAACACTCCCCATGGGAGGTTGTTTGTGCCTAGGACCTTTAGGAGAGATTTGTTTGTTGAGTGTCATGAGTCTCGGTTGGCAGGTCATCCAGGAATTTCTGAGACCAAGAGACTTGTGGGTCGCAGTTTTTGGTGGCCTGGATGGCAGAAGGAAGTCATTAAGTGGGTGCGTCAATGTACTGTGTGTGCTAGATCTAAGTCTTCTCATATTCCTGCTGCGGGGTTGCTTTGCCCTCTGGAGGTTCCTAGTGCACCTTGGACACATCTGGCTATGGACTTTATTACTGACCTTCCCCCCTCTGAGGGTTTCACGGTCATCTGGGTGGTCGTGGACCGTTTTAGCAAGATGTTTCACTTGGTTCCCTTCATCAAACTGCCCTGCGCTAAGACAATCGCTAAGGCCTTTGTCAAGGAGATTGTCAGACTCCATGGTCTTCCTACTGACATTGTTTCTGATAGGGGACCTCAGTTCGTGGCTCGTTTTGGCGTGCCTTTTGTGAAAGGTTGGGTGTTCATTTGTCATTTTCATCTGGATATCATCCTGAGTCTAATGGCCAGACAGAAAGGAAGAACCAGGATGTTGAGCAGTTCTTGCGTTGTTTTGTGGCAGACAATCAAGAAGGGTGGTCTGAGTTTCTGCCGCTTGCTGAATTTGCTCTTAACAACCATACATCCTCTTCTGCTGGGTGTTCGCCTTTTTTTTGTTGTTCTGGGAGACATCCGTCTTTTGGGTCATTCTCCAAATTGGTATCGGCTGTGCCTGAGGAGGAGAGTTTTTCCGGTGATTTGGAAAGAGTTTGGATGGATGTGCATGGTAATCTGCAGGAGGCTAACAAAAAATCTAAGAGGTACATTGACAGGAAACGTCAAGAGGTTTGGTTTACGGCTGGTGACATGGTTTGGTTGTCCTCTAAGAATCTGCGGTTGAGGATTCCTTCTAAAAAATTGGGTCCCAAGTTTGTAGGGCCCTTTAAGGTGCTTCAGGTAGTTAACCAATCTGCTGTTAGGTTGGAGATTCCCACCTCCTGGAAGATTAATCCGGTGTTCCATGTTTCTCTATTGAAAAAAGCTGATGTATCTGATAGAGACGCCACTGCCACTGTTCCTCCGGTGGTGGAGGACGGGGAATATGAAATTTCCAGCATCCTTAATTCTAGACGGTATAGAGGGAGTTTGCAGTATCTCATCGCTTGGAAGGGTTTCGGTCCCGAGGATAACTCATGGGTGAGGGCGGATGATGTTTCTGCTTCCAGACTTGTCAGAGCGTTTCACAGGAGGTTTCCTGATAAGCCTGGGCCTAGGGGATCCAGAGGATCCTCATAGAAGAGGGGGTTCTGTTAGAACTCTCCTGTTAGTTTTTTTCTAGTTTGCTGGTCACATGACCTTTTTTGCCTATTTAATCCTGCTCCGCCCTTCTGGCATTGCTGGACTTCATTGTAATTTCTACTCTTAAGCTAGCCAGGTGCTTTGTTACCTTACTCCGTCAGTTTAGCTAGGTCTCTTGACCTCTATGTTCTATGTTGTTAGTTTGTCCTTTTCTGCTACAATTTCTGCTAGGAGGTGTCCATCTTACTCCCAGTCCCTAGTTCTTGTAGGGATCCCTCCCTCACATCTATAGGTCTTCGTACAGACTAGCTTAGGACTTTAGCGGGTCTGATCGCAGGATAAGGTTCCCTGTTACATCGTAGGGTTCAAGCTTAGTTCTATTGTAGGGACAGATCTCCTGTCTTTCCTTAGTGCTTGTAGCAGATCATAACAGCAACACTGCCTCGGCCAAGCGGCAACAGGCTGTGCTGAAGCTAATATGCTTAGGTGACAAACCACACAATACTGAAGAGTTGTGGACAGCTCTGATAGAGCAGGCAGATCTGTGGCTCACACCACTGAACCTAAAGCCAGGCATGGTCGTGTGTGACAATGGCCGGAACCTGGTGGCGGCTCTGAGGCGAGGCGAGCTCACACACGTACGATGCCTGGCCCATGTGCTTAACCTCGTGGTTCAGCGGTTTCTCAAATCCTATCCGGAGCTGCCGGATCTGCTTGTTAAATTACGCTGCCTGTGTGCCCATTTTAGAAAGTCTCCTACAGCTTCCGCTGCCCTTGCCATGTTTCAGCAGCGTTTGCAGCTTCCGGCTCACAGACTGGTGTGTGATGTCCCCACGCGTTGGAACTCTACACTGCAGATGTTGGGAAGGATTTCTGAGCAGAAGAGGGCAGTTGTTGAGTAACAGCATCAACAAGGCCTTCGGTATTCAGTTCAGACTCCACACATAAGACCTCAGGAGTGGAAATGCGATGTCAGACATATGTACCATCCTACAAAACTTTGAGGACTCCACCAAGATGGTGAGCGGCGATGACGCCATAATTATCTTCACCATCTCGCTTCTCTGTCTTCTGAAATGCTCTCTGCTCACAATCAAGGAGGATGCATTGCAGGCGGAGCACGATGAGATGGAGCAAGGAACCATACAGGGTGATTACACACAGCACAGCCTCATCTCATCCCAACGTGGATTGGGTGACAATGAGGAAGAGGAGGAGGAGGAAGAATAGGAGCTAGTTTCATGCGCTATAGATGGTACTACCTGCACAACTGTCATACCATCTGTTCAGCGTGGATGGCCAGAGGACAGAGAGGAGGAGGAGGAGGAGGAGAGCATGGTCAGTCATCCTCTTGGTGAGAACACGGAAGTCTTGCCTGTTAGCAGTCTGGCACGCATGGCTGAGTTTATGTTATGCTGCCTTTCCCATGACCCTCGCGTTCTCAAAATTTTGGGTGACAGTCATTACTGGTTGGTGACACTTCTAGACCCACGATACAAGGAGAACTTCATATCTCTTATTCCTGAGGTGGACAGGTCTACAAAAATGAGGCTGTACCAGAAGGCTTTTGTTGCTGAAGTATTAAAAAAATTCCCATCTGAAAACGCTGGCGGCAGAGGTCACAGTTCGTTGGACAACCAAGGAGTACAGGCGAGAGAGACACAACTTCAATCCAGCAGAGGAAGGGGAACACTGTCAAAGTTCTGGTAGAATTTTCTCAGCCCCTCCCATAGCACAGGCCCTGAGGCGCGGGGTACGCTCACAAGGAGTGTAAAGTTTGGGAAGATGCTGAGGTAGTACCTTGCCGACCATACCAACGTCCTCCGTGATTCTTCTGTGCCTTATAATTATTGGGTATCCAAGCTGGATACGTGGAATGACCTGGCTCTCTATGCCTTGGAGGTCCTGGCCTGTCCTGCCGCCAGCATTTTATCAGAGCAGGTTTTTAGTGCCGCTGGTGGAATTATAACTGATAAGCGCATCCGCCTGTCAACTGAAAATGCTGATAGGCTGACTTTAATAAAAATGAACAAGGGCTGGATTGGGCCAGACTTCTCAACACCACTGAATGATAGCAGTGTAACATAATCTCAAATCCAGTGTCTTTTTTTGGTAGGTGTATTCCCATGCACCTCCTCACACCCACACATGGGTATACGCTTCCTGATTTTGGCTATTTGCTCTTGTCCTCCTCCTTCTCCTCATCCTCATCCTCGACCACCATATCACCAGGGTGAACGTGGTCCGTTATGCAACACCCACATAATTTTTTTAAAGGGTGTTTACGATGCCCGTAAAAAAATTTTTTATACAGTATGTTCATGTATAGCCCCCAGGGGTAAATGTTTGTCAGTCCATACACTTAGTGCATGGGCATTACAAGTATAGAGGCCCGCTCCTTTCTATACTGTGTTCCAAATTATTATGCAAATAATATTTTCTCCGATTTTCCCAAATTACCTATATGAATTGCAGTCATTGTAATTTTCCAGTCAAATAACTATTAGAGTACAATTGAAAGGTTTTTGTACAAACGGCCTATGATAACAGTATATTTAAAAAAAAAACCTCAAACTGCACTCAAAATGCATGTTCCAAATTATTATGCACAGCAGAGTTTTCAACCTTTTAATTACGAACAAAAAAATGGTCATTTTTGAAATTATAAGCATTAGCAGGTTATTACAAACTGAAATCAAAAAGTTTTCAACTCAAAACTTTATTCTAGGTGATGTTACATTTGCACATAGGACCCCTTGTTCGAAAGGAGCTTCTGAACTCTCTCGTCCATTGAATTTGTCAGGTTTTGGATGGTTTCCGCTTCAATTGTTTTGCATGAGGACAGAATACCCTCCCAGAGCTGTTGCTTAGATGTGAACTGCCTCCCGCCATCATAAACACTCCTTTTGATGATGCTCCAGAGGTTCTCAATGGGGTTGAGGTCAGGGGAGCATGGGTGCCACACCATAAGTTTGTCCCCTTTTATGCCCATAGCAGCCAGAGATGCAGATGTGTTATGTGAAGCATGAGACGGGGCATTATCATGCATGAAATTATCTCGATGGTCCAGATGGATGGAGTGGAGGATGGCTGGTTGATGGACACCCCATGCAAACACGGCTACGGCGCTAACAAGAAGGAGGTGGAGTAATGTTTTGGGCTGGAATCATGGGGAGAGAGATTGTCGGCCCTTTTAGGATCCCTGAAGGGGTAAAGATGAACTCCATAATGTATGTTGAGTTTCTCAAACAGCACTTCCTTCCATGGTTCAAGAAGAAGAACCGTGCATTCCGCAGCAAGATCATTTTCATGCATGATAATGCCCCGTCTCATGCTGCACATAACACATCTGCATCTCTGGCTGCTATAGGCATAAAAGGGGACAAACTTATGGTGTGGCACCCATGCTCCCCTGACCTCGACCCCATTGAGAACCTCTGGAGCATCATCAAAAGGAGTGTCTATGATGGCGGGAGGCAGTTCACATCTAAGCAACAGCTCTGGGAGGGTATTCTGTCCTCATGCAAAACAATTAAAGCAGAAACCATCCAAAACCTGACAAATTCAATGGATGAGAGAGTTCAGAAGCTCCTTTCGAACAAGGGGTCCTATGTGCAAATGTAACATCACCTAGAATAAAGTTTTGAGTTGAAAACTGTTTGATTTCAGTTTGTAATAACCTGCTAATGCTTATAATTTCAAAAATGACCATTTTTTTGTTCGTAATTAAAATGAAAAGGTTGAAAACTCTGCTGTGCATAATAATTTGGAACATGCATTTTGAGTTCAGTTTGAGTTTTTTATTTTTTTAAAAATATACTGTTATCATAGGCCGTTTGTACAAAAACCTTTCAATTGTACTCTAATAGTTATTTGAGTGGAAAATTACAATGACTGCAATTCATATAGGTAATTTGGGAAAATCTGAGAAAATATTATTTGCATAATAATTTGGAACACAGTGTAATGGGAAGATTTTTTTATGAGGCCCTCTTCCACGTCTCTTCCAAGGGGCATTGGAGTGCCTCCCAATTTTTGGCAGCCCTTGCATTCACTACATAGGCAAACACAATGGGAGACCCACTTCCTAATAATGGGAACATTTTTTTTCAGGAAGCCCTCCTCTACTTCTCTTCCAAGGGGCATTGGAGTGCCTCAAAATTTTTGGCAACCCTTGCATTCATTGCATAGGCAAACACAATGGGAGACCCACTTCCTAATAATGGGAACATTGTTTAGAGGAGGCCCTCTGACCTCCACATCTCTTCTAAGGGGCATTGGAGTGCCTCCAAATTTTTGGCAACCCTTGCATTCACTGCATAGGCAAACACAATGGGAGACCTACTTCCTAATAATGGGAACATTGTTTTCAGGAGGCCCTCCTCTAAGTCTCTTCAAAGGGGTATTGGGGTGCATCAAATTTTCAAAGTGGTATTGGGGTGCGTCCAAATTTTGGGCAGCCCTGCCACTCACTGCATATGCAATAACAGTATAGGAGACCCACTCTTTAGTAATGGGAACAATAAAACATAGCCGGCTGATGGCTCTCTAAGAATAGTGAGGGCTGACTGCTGGCCCTTTATGAATAGTAAAGGCTGCCTGATGGCCCTATAAAAATAGGCTTTGTGACTTTCAGAGTCCCTCCTTCATAAATGAAACACGATGTGTCAGATGATATCTCACACACCACATGGCCAGATAAGGTTGTAAAATGTTAAAATGACATTTCCTGGTGAATGCATTTGTCACGGTTGAAAGCAATGCAAAAGTGAAAAACTGCATCAAAAACGCTACATGTGAACATAGCCCAAGGTGTGGAGGAGCATTTTTGTTTTTGGTTATTTATTTTGCTTTATATACAAGTCATTACCCTGGAAAGGATGTTCGTTAACATATTTCCCAGGAAAATCCATTTTGGTTTCGTTTTGGTATGTTTTATTGTGAGCCCGTAAAAGTGGAGCAATACCTCTGACAACATTGTTGACAGCAGTGACCTGGGAGTCAGAAATGCTTCCAGGGGTCTTCTCCATGCTGTTCCCATGTCATTTGAGCACTGTTCCCATAGATTTGGGCAATTTTTAGGCCCCCTGCAGACCGCCGGGGAGAGCCGCCTGAAAAATGCTCGAGTTTACCGTACACTTACATTGGTCTCGTTGCTCAGGTCGAGCACCCGAGTATTCCAATGTGCTCGACCTGAGCATCGAGCACCCGAGCATTTTAGTGCTCGCTCATCACTAATTAGGACTAGTGAAAAACTTTGCAAAGAGCGTGCAGCAAGATAGTGAAGATTTCAAGTATTTGACATCAAAATTTTCTTGAGTAAGTCATGGAAAGTTGAAAGAGGGTATCTTTATCGGGGCACAGATTAGGGAGCTTTACAAGGACATTCAGTTCGATGACATACTTTAGGCTGTCGAGAAGGCAGCATGGAATAGTTTTAACCCGTTCACCACCTTGCGATTTTCTATTTTTGCACTTTTGTTTTTTTCCTCCCCTCCTTCCCAGAGCCATAACTTTTTATTTTTCCGTCAATACAGCTGTATGAGGGCTTGTTTTTTGTCGAACAAGTTGTACTTTTGAATCACACCATTGGTTTTACCATATAATGTACTGGAAAACGGGAAAAAAATTCCAAGTGCTGTGAAATTGCAAATTTGGAAGAAAAAAAAATTGCTTATGTTGCCATTTTCTAAGACCCGTAGCGTCTCCATTTTTCGGCATCTGGAGCTAGGTGATGGCTTATTTTTTGCTCCCCTGAGCTGACATTTTTATTGATAACATTTTGGGGACGTACCAATACATCCAAGGTCGTGAAGAGGTTAAGAGTGTTTGTTCAGCATTTTTGTGCAACAAGCGTGCATCCAATTACAAAGAGCTGATGGATGAGATGCTCATGTGCTACCACAAGCTTGGGGTATACATGTCTCTGAAGATTCACTTTCTCCATTCCCATCTCAACTTCTTCCCAGAGAACTGTGGAGCTGTCAGTGATGAACACGGTGAGAGATTCCATCAGGACATTGCCGTCATTTAGAAAAGGTATGAAGGGAAATGGAGCCCAGCAATGTTAGGAGACAACTGCTGGACAATCAAGAGAGACACTCCAGAACAACACTACAAACAGCAGGCCAAGAGAACGTGCCCAGCTTGAAATTGCAATAAATGTAGTTATTTAGTATGTATTTTGACCCATGTAATGATAGTTTGTCATAAAAATTCCCAATAAATGTGTGGAAGCTTTTTGCAAATTTCACCTTGTAACCATGAATTGTATATTTCATTAATATCATTGCCCCACATCTCCTATTTTAAAAAGTAGAGCTAATGATTTAGCGATATGGTAATATTCTGTTACCTTATGGTCATAGAAATGTACCTAACCTCAATTGAATGCATTTACGAAGAATTCATGAAAATTTGTTGAACAGTGATGTTAGAAACATATTTGTCAAAATGTGTTTTTTTTGTAATTTGCTTCCATGTAGTCTCAGCAACATGGTGGTCAGCTGGTTGAACCGTAAAGGGCCATTGAAAGGTTAAAAAACATACTTATCCTTGCCTTACTGCTCACCTCTCCGGCCCCTCCGCTCTTCACCATCCCCTGTCTGCTCCTCAGCACATCTTCTTATCACCATTGCTGAGTGATGAATCCCCAGACCTCTCACGCTAGGCCGTGAGACTCCCACCTCTGATGAGGCCCGGGATGTTTCTTTACCCCAGTCCTCTGCAGTCCAATCCCTGTACTTACTGTAAATAATTTCCCCTGTAAGTATTGAGACTTTGCATAAACTTAATGTATTTGTCAATGAAAGGTCGCAAACTTATGAAATAGTTATAATTGTACTTCAGTAACCACAGAAACATTTGACTAATATACATAAAATCACTCAAGCAGTAAACTTTGCAAAAACCAAAATTTGTTTTAGCCTCAAAATTGTGGGCCAAGTGTGTATAATATGGCCCCATGACTGAGTTGTATTTAGAACCAAGTAAAATATTTGATCCTGTCCTGTGAGATCAGGAAGGCCGTTCTCATAGAAAGTATTGTAAAAGTTATCCACAAGCTCACACAATGAGATACACTCCTGTTCTTTTCTTTAAATGGTCACTGTCATTTAAACAAATTTTGCCCAAATCGGTAAATACAAGCAAATGTAAGAAACATGTCTTGCCAAGCAAATGTGCTTTATTCTACTCTCATTTTGCCTCCTCAACTCATCATTCACATGAAAAACAGCTCAATACAACACACATTCTTGGTTCACTGAGGAATCAGATTACAGCTGCCTATTGAAGTTTATATCGGAGGATGGAGCAGAGTGAGATGGACAAAGGGACACAGACAGTGCTGCTACTCTCACTTTAAAGGGAACCTATCACGTGCAATACCATTATTAATCTGGAGATATAGGGTTAATCTGCAGGTTCATTGTGTTAGGAAAGTGCTAGGTCACTGTACTAAAAGCGCAGCATCCCGGAGAAAATGAACTTCTCCCAGGAAGCACCTGCTTTCAGTTATGCAGGCATGCCCAGAGCGGTGACAGCACTGAGAGCAGAGGCTGTACAAACCACACAATACTGAAGAGTTGTGGACAGCTCTGATAGAGCAGGCAGATCTGTGGCTCACACCGCTGAACCTAAAGCCAGGCATGGTCGTGTGTGACAATGGCCGGAACCTGGTGGCGGCTCTGAGGCGAGGCGAGCTCACACACGTATGATGCCTGGCCCATCTGCTTAACCTCGTGGTTCAGCGGTTTCTCAAATCCTATCCAGAGCTGCCGGATCTGCTTGTTAAATTACGCTGCCTGTGTGCCCATTTTAGAAAGTCACCTACAGCTTCCGCCGCCCTTGCCATGTTTCAGCAGCGTTTGCAGCTTCCAGCTCACAGACTGGTGTGTGATGTCCCCACGCGTTGGAACTCTACACTGCAGATGTTGGGAAGGATTTGTGAGCAGAAGAGGGCAGTTGTTGAGTAACAGCATCAACAAGGCCTTCGGTATTCAGTTCAGACTCCACACATAAGACCTCAGGAGTGGACATGCGATGTCAGACATATGTACCATCCTACAAAACTTTGAGGACTCCACCAAGATGGTGAGTGGCGATGACGCCATAATTAGCTTCACCATCTCGCTTCTCTGTCTTCTGAAATGCTCTCTGCTCACAATCAAGGAGGATGCATTGCAGGTGGAGCACGATGAGATGGAGCAAGGAACCATACAGGGTGATTACACACAGCACAGCCTCATCTCATCCCAACGTGGATTGGGTGACAATGAGGAAGAGGAGGAGGAGGAAGAATAGGAGCTAGTTTCATGCGCTATAGATGGTACTACCTGCACAGCTGTCATACCATCTGTTCAGCGTGGATGGCCAGAGGACAGAGAGGAGGAGGAGGAGGAGGAGAGCATGGTCAGTCATCCTCTTGGTGAGAACACGGAAGTCTTGCCTGTTAGCAGTCTGGCACGCATGGCTGAGTTTATGTTATGCTGCCTTTCCCATGACCCTCGCGTTCTCAAAATTTTGGGTGACAGTCATTACTGGTTGGTGACACTTCTAGACCCACGATACAAGGAGAACTTCATATCTCTTATTCCTGAGGTGGACAGGTCTACAAAAATGAGGCTGTACCAGAAGGCTTTTGTTGCTGAAGTATTAAAAAAATTCCCATCTGAAAACGCTGGCGGCAGAGGTCACAGTTCGTTGGACAACCAAGGAGTACAGGCGAGAGAGACACAACTTCAATCCAGCAGAGGAAGGGGAACATTTTTTTGTTCGTAATTAAAAGGTTGAAAACTCTGCTGTGCATAATAATTTGGAACATGCATTTTGAGTTCAGTTTGAGTTTTTTATTTTTTTAAAAATATACTGTTATCATAGGCCGTTTGTACAAAAACCTTTCAATTGTACTCTAATAGTTATTTGAGTGGAAAATTACAATGACTGCAATTCATATAGGTAATTTGGGAAAATCTGAGAAAATATTATTTGCATAATAATTTGGAACACAGTGTAATGGGAAGATTTTTTTATGAGGCCCTCTTCCACGTCTCTTCCAAGGGGCATTGGAGTGCCTCCCAATTTTTGGCAGCCCTTGCATTCACTACATAGGCAAACACAATGGGAGACCCACTTCCTAATAATGGGAACATTTTTTTTCAGGAAGCCCTCTTCTACTTCTCTTCCAAGGGGCATTGGAGTGCCTCAAAATTTTTGGCAACCCTTGCATTCATTGCACAGGCAAACACAATGGGAGACCCACTTCCTAATAATGGGAACATTGTTTAGAGGAGGCCCTCTGACCTCCACATCTCTTCTAAGGGGCATTGGAGTGCCTCCAAATTTTTGGCAACCCTTGCATTCACTGCATAGGCAAACACAATGGGAGACCTACTTCCTAATAATGGGAACATTGTTTTCAGGAGGCCCTCCTCTAAGTCTCTTCAAAGGGGTATTGGGGTGCATCAAATTTTCAAAGTGGTATTGGGGTGCGTCCAAATTTTGGGCAGCCCTGCCACTCACTGCATATGCAATAACAGTATAGGAGACCCACTCTTTAGTAATGGGAACAATAAAACATAGCCGGCTGATGGCTCTCTAAGAATAGTGAGGGCTGACTGCTGGCCCTTTAAGAATAGTAAAGGCTGCCTGATGGCCCTATAAATATAGGCTTTGTGACTTTCAGAGTCCCTCCTTCATAAATGAAACACGATGTGTCAGATGATATCTCACACACCACATGGCCAGATAAGGTTGTAAAATGTTAAAATGACATTTCCTGGTGAATGCATTTGTCACGGTTGAAAGCAATGCAAAAGTGAAAAACTGCATCAAAAACGCTGCGTGTGAACATAGCCCAAGGTGTGGAGGAGCATTTTTGTTTTTGGTTATTTATTTTGCTTTATATATAAGTCATTACCCTGGAAAGGATGTTCGTTAACATATTTCCCAGGAAAATCCATTTTGGTTTAGTTTTGGTATGTTTTATTGTGAGTCCGTAAAAGTGGCGTAATACCTCTGACAACGTTGTTGACAGAAGTGACCTGGGAGTCAGAAATGCTTCCAGGGGTCTTCCCCATGCTGTCCCCATGTCATTTGAGCACTGTTCCCGTAGATTTGGGCAATTTTTAGGCCCCCTGCAGACCGCCGGGGAGAGCCGCCTGAAAAATGCTTGAGTTTACCGTACACTTACATTGGTCTTGTTGCTCAGGTCGAGCACCCGAGTATTCCAATGTGCTCGACCTGAGCATCGAGCACCCGAGCATTTTAGTGCTCGCTCATCACTAATTAGGACTAGTGAAAAACTTTGCAAAGAGCGTGCAGCAAGATAGTGAAGATTTCAAGTATTTGACATCAAAATTTTCTTGAGTAAGTCATGGAAAGTTGAAAGAGGGTATCTTTATCGGGGCACAGATTAGGGAGCTTTACAAGGACATTCAGTTCGATGACGTACTTTAGGCTGTCGAGAAGGCAGCATGGAATAGTTTTAACCCGTTCACCACCTTGCGATTTTCTATTTTTGCACTTTTGTTTTTTTCCTCCCCTCCTTCCCAGAGCCATAACTTTTTATTTTTCCGTCAATACAGCTGTATGAGGGCTTGTTTTTTGTCGAACAAGTTGTACTTTTGAATCACACCATTGGTTTTACCATATAATGTACTGGAAAACGGGAAAAAAATTCCAAGTGCTGTGAAATTGCAAATTTGGAAGAAAAAAAAATTGCTTATGTTGCCATTTTCTAAGACCCGTAGCGTCTCCATTTTTCGGCATCTGGAGCTAGGTGATGGCTTATTTTTTGCTCCCCTGAGCTGACATTTTTATTGATAACATTTTGGGGACGTACCAATACATCCAAGGTCGTGAAGAGGTTAAGAGTGTTTGTTCAGCATTTTTGTGCAACAAGCGTGCATCCAATTACAAAGAGCTGATGGATGAGATGCTCATGTGCTACCACAAGCTTGGGGTATACATGTCTCTGAAGATTCACTTTCTCCATTCCCATCTCAACTTCTTCCCAGAGAACTGTGGAGCTGTCAGTGATGAACACGGTGAGAGATTCCATCAGGACATTGCCGTCATTTAGAAAAGGTATGAAGGGAAATGGAGCCCAGCAATGTTAGGAGACAACTGCTGGACAATCAAGAGAGACACTCCAGAACAACACTACAAACAGCAGGCCAAGAGAACGTGCCCAGCTTGAAATTGCAATAAATGTAGTTATTTAGTATGTATTTTGACCCATGTAATGATAGTTTGTCATAAAAATTCCCAATAAATGTGTGGAAGCTTTTTGCAAATTTCACCTTGTAACCATGAATTGTATATTTCATTAAAATCATTGCCCCACATCTCCTATTTTAAAAAGTAGAGCTAATGATTTAGCGATATGGTAATATTCTGTTACCTTATGGTCATAGAAATGTACCTAACCTCAATTGAATGCATTTACGAAGAATTCATGAAAATTTGTTGAACAGTGATGTTAGAAACATATTTGTCAAAATGTGTTTTTTTTGTAATTTGCTTCCATGTAGTCTCAGCAACATGGTGGTCAGCTGGTTGAACCGTAAAGGGCCATTGAAAGGTTAAAAAACATACTTATCCTTGCCTTACTGCTCACCTCTCCGGCCCCTCCGCTCTTCACCATCCCCTGTCTGCTCCTCAGCACATCTTCTTATCACCATTGCTGAGTGATGAATCCCCAGACCTCTCACGCTAGGCCGTGAGACTCCCACCTCTGATGAGGCCCGGGATGTTTCTTTACCCCAGTCCTCTGCAGTCCAATCCCTGTACTTACTGTAAATAATTTCCCCTGTAAGTATTGAGACTTTGCATAAACTTAATGTATTTGTCAATGAAAGGTCGCAAACTTATGAAATAGTTATAATTGTACTTCAGTAACCACAGAAACATTTGACTAATATACATAAAATCACTCAAGCAGTAAACTTTGCGAAAACCAAAATTTGTTTTAGCCTCAAAATTGTGGGCCAAGTGTGTATAATATGGCCCCATGACTGAGTTGTATTTAGAACCAAGTAAAATATTTGATCCTGTCCTGTGAGATCAGGAAGGCCGTTCTCATAGAAAGTATTGTAAAAGTTATCCACAAGCTCACACAATGAGATACACTCCTGTTCTTTTCTTTAAATGGTCACTGTCATTTAAACAAATTTTGCCCAAATCGGTAAATACAAGCAAATGTAAGAAACATGTCTTGCCAAGCAAATGTGCTTTATTCTACTCTCATTTTGCCTCCTCAACTCATCATTCACATGAAAAACAGCTCAATACAACACACATTCTTGGTTCACTGAGGAATCAGATTACAGCTGCCTATTGAAGTTTATATCGGAGGATGGAGCAGAGTGAGATGGACAAAGGGACACAGACAGTGCTGCTACTCTCACTTTAAAGGGAACCTATCACGTGCAATACCATTATTAATCTGGAGATATAGGGTTAATCTGCAGGTTCATTGTGTTAGGAAAGTGCTAGGTCACTGTACTAAAAGCGCAGCATCCCGGAGAAAATGAACTTCTCCCAGGAAGCACCTGCTTTCAGTTATGCAGGCATGCCCAGAGCGGTGACAGCACTGAGAGCAGAGGCTGTACTGCACTGACTGACATCCAGCTCTGCACTGATGCACTGCTGTGCTGGCTGTCAGTCAGTTGTTGGGGTGTACTCCCAGCTGCCACTCTCAGTGCTGTCTCCAATCACTGTAATTGCTCCAGGCATGACTGCATGACTCCCAGGAGGAATAAAGTAAATTTTCTCCCGAGTGCAGCACATTCAGTACTGTGGCTTGGTACCTACAGTGGGGAAAATAAGTATTTGATACACTGCCGATTTTGCAAGTTTTCCCACCTACAAAGAAAGGAGATGTCTGTAATTTTTATTTTAAGTACACTTCAACTGTGAGAGACAGAATCTAAAAATAAAAAACAGAAAATCACATTGTATGATTTTTACATAATTAAATTGCATTTTATTGCATGAAATAAGTATTTGATCACCAACCAACCAGCAAGAATGCTGGCTTTCACAGACCTATTAGTTTATCTTTAAGAAGCCCTCCTACTCTGCACTCATTACCTGTATTAATTGCACCTGTTTGAACTTGTTACCTGCATAAAAGACATCTGTCCACACACTCAATCAATCACACTTCAACCTTTCCACCATGAAAAAGACCAAAGAGCTGTCTAAGGACACCAAGTAGAAAATTGTCGACCTGCACTAGGCTGGGATGGGCTGCAAGACAATAGGCAAGCAGCTTGGTGAGAAGACAACTGTTGGCACAATTATTAGAAAATGTAAGAAACACAAGATGACTGTCAATCTTCCTCGGTCTGGGACTCCATGCAAGATCTCGCCTTGCAGGGCAAGGATGATTCTGAGAAAGGTTAGGATCAGCCCACGGGAGGACCTGGTCAATGACCTGAAGAGAGCTGGGACCACAGTCTCAAACATTACCGTTAGTAACACACTACTCCGTCATGTTAAAATCCTGCACGGCACGCAAGATCTCCCTGCTTACACCAGCACATGTCCAGGCCCGTTTGAAGTTCGACAATGGCCATCTGGATGATCCAGAGTAGGCATGGGAGAAGGTCATGTGGTCAGATGAGACCAAAATAGAACTTTTTGGTATCAACTCCATTCGCCGTGTTTGGAGGAGAAAGAAGGAGGAGTACAACCCCCTAGAACACAGTCCCAGCCGTGAAGATTGGTGGGGTAAACATAATACTTTGGAGGTGCTTTTCTGCAAAGGGGACAGGACGACTGCACCTTATTGAAGGGAGGATGGATGGGGTCATGTATCACAAGATTTTGGCCAACAACTTCCTTCCCTCAGTAAGAGCATTGAAGATGGGTCGTGGCTGGGTCTTCCAGCATGACAATGACCCAAAACACACAGCCAGGGCAACTAAGGAGTGGCTCCATAAGGAGCATTTAAGGTCCTGGAGAGGCCTAGTCTGTCTCCAGACCTGAGCCCAATAGAAAATCTTTGGAGGGAGATGAAACTCAATGTTGCCCAGCTACAGCCCCGAAACCTGAAATATTTGGAGAAGATCTGTGTGGAGGAGAGGGACAAAATCCCTGCTGCAATGTGTGCAAACTTGGTCAAGAACTACAGGAAACGTTTGACCTCTGTAATTGCAACAAAGGTTTCTGTACCAAATATTAAGTTCTGTTTTTCTATTGTATCAAATACTTATTTCATACAATGAAATGCAAATTAATTATGTAAAAATCATACAATGTAATTTTCTGTATTTTTTTTAGATTCTGCCTCTCACAGGTGAAGTGTACCTACGATAAAAATTACAGACCCCACCATTCTTTGTAGGTGGGAAAACTTGCAAAATCAGCAGTGTATCAAAGACTTATTTTCCCCACTGTATATAATGCTGCTAACCTCCAGATTAACCCTATATCTGCAGGTTAAAGTGTTATTGGATCTGACATGTTCCCTTTAAGTTTTTCTTTCTTTCCAGTTTCCATATATCAGATACTGTAAATTAGATTGATGCGAACGCCCCATGGGTAACTATTATATTGACATATAGAAGTTATTTCAGCATAGATACAATGTATATAATTCACTGAGTAAATGACAATACTGTTTAGAAGAAAAAATATATATATGGCAACGTGAACATGAAAACATAATTGATACACACCGCCAGTCTGCAGGAAATAAGCATTTCAGGATAAATTGTATGAAAACCACTAATGTAGAAGCTACAATCCGTAACTATTCAAACTTCAGCGAGAATTATTTGCTCACAGCAGTTCTGCCGATTGAACAATTATATTCGTTTATGCCAGAAAACCATGTCAAATGTGTTCTTTCAGCTAGGTCTGTCAGTGTAACTAGAATTATATTTGTCATTTCAGTAGAGTGAGCTGACAGATATTAAAATTGCTAAAGTCTTCACTGCAGGAAAAAAAAGAGAATTAATGGAAACAATAGAACTTATTATATACACGCCGGGTGCAGCCTTAAAGGGGTTGTCCACTGCTCGGGCAAATGATTCTCAATCACTATGTTCACCTTTATAAAATAATAACACCTATAATCACCTCCGGTGGCGGTGCTGATCAGCGGGGTCGGCACTGGCTCTTCCAGGGTTTATGTGACACTGTTATTTAACATGGTGAGGGGCGGTAGCCGTGGGCGAGGTACTCCTCTCTTACGTCCCGGCACGCTATAGGAAACTGAGGGTCCTGACTGGGTGTGTGGACTTTTGCTGTAAGGGTGCATGTACAGTGCTGCTCACCATTATTGGCACCCCTTCATTTTTTTCATAGACTGTACAACATCTCCATAAATAAATGGAAATGTACCAAAGTTATATCCTCAGGATTTTTAATTAGTAGTACAAAGCAATACAACAATAAAACATTGTTTTTCAACTTCCATGTTGCAATTTTAAAGAAGAAACAGAATAAACAGCATGCGCAGCAATAAAGGCACCCCTAATTAATACTTGGTTGCACACCCTTTGGCATTGCTAACAGCCTTCAAACATTTCTTTCAGCCATCTATAAGCTTCTTACACTTCTCAGCTGGAATTTTTTACCACTCTTCCTTTGAAGTTTGTTCAAGCTCTTGAATGTTTGCAGGGTTCTTTTTCGCAATGGCAGATTTCAGCTCACCCCAAAGATTTTCAATGGGATTGAGGTCAGGACTTATTGCTGTTACAAATATATTGTGGGCCAGGAGTCTGCTAGACTTTAGTCTGTGTCCATCACCTTAAGTGTGGCCATTGCTGAAGTGTGAGAAATAAGAATTAATCATGAATAATATGATGCATGCAGACTGTACCTTACCTACCACCACCGCACTCTAATCAGCATCTCTGTTTATCCATTCCTTTTACAGGTACGTGACTCAACTTTCCCATCCTGACTTCCATGCAGATTTCTCTATACCTCTCTGCTCCTATTTACTAATGGTATGTGACTCAACTTTCCCATCCTGACTTACATGCAGACTTCTCTATACCTCTCTGCTCCTATTTAGTAATGGTACGTGACTCAACTTTCCCATCCTGACTTCCATGCAGACTTCTCTATTCCTCTCTGCTCCTATTTACTAATGGTACGTGACTCAACTTTCCCATCCTGACTTCCATGCAGATTTCTCTATACCTCTCTGCTCCTATTTACTAATGGTACGTGACTCAACTTTCCCATCCTGACTTCCATGCAGACTTCTCTATACCTCTCTGCTCCTATTTACTAATGGTACGTGACTCAACTTTCCCATTCTGACTTCCATGCAGACTTCTCTATACCTCTCTGCTCCTATTTACTAATGGTATGTTCTTCAAGTTACACCAGCTACCACCCACTTTCTTTTATGACCTTATTTACTTAGCGTTTGACTATCCAGCATCTGGTTCAGCCTTAATCAGCTGATCAAGATGAGCACAGAACACACTCCCCTCTGGTTCACAGCTGAATGCATTCTGTTACAAATATATTGTGGGCCAGGAGTCTGTTAGACTTTAGTCTGTGTCCATCACCTTAAGTGTGGCCATTGCTGAAGTGTGAGAAATAAGAATTAATCCTGAATTGAACCTGAAGTGAACTGAAGGTAACTGGATACTAAGTCAAAGTAAACATTGTTTGTGTTTGTTTTCACTCTCACCCCCTTAATCCTTCACTTCTTACAACCACCCCTAATCCCTACACCTAGTAATGAACTCTTCATCTCTCCATCCATTCTCCCCACCCATCTCACCTCCTCCTCAGAGCTATTCCTCAACATGCAATTCTTTGTTTCCAAACACAGACAGCCACCTCATGCCCTCTCCTGCTCCCACCTACTAACGCATTCTCTGCTCCTCCTTACTGGCGGCGACATCTCTCCACATCCCGGCCCTTCTCACCACATTCCCACAATCACTTCCACCTCCTACCCACAATCTATCCCAAACTCTCATAACCCTTCTAACCTTATACCCATCCGCCCAGCCCCCGCTTTCCCAGTACCTCTAACAGGAGCTCTATGGAACGCTCGCTCCGTCTGCAACAAACTTTCCTACATTCATGACCTCTTCATCACTAACAAGCTTTTCTTCCTCGACATCACTGAAACATGGCTCACTCCCTCCGACACGGCCTCTACTGCTGCACTTTCGTACGGCGGATTCGACCTTTCCCATACCCCCCACCCCACCGGAAATCACGGTGGAGGAATAGGTTTCCTCCTCTCAGATAACTGCTCCTTCACCCATATCCCACTGCCGCCCTCAATTACTCTCTCTTTTGAAGTGCACTGCGTGCGAATCTACTCCCCCTCCAACCTCCAACTGGCTGTCATTTACCGCCCCCCCAGGATCAACTACCACTTTCTTTGACCACTTCACCACTTAGCTACTTCATTTCCTCTCCGTTGACATCCCCACTATCCTCATGGGCGACTTTAACATCCCCATTGACACTTCCCTCTCAGCTGCTTCTAAGCTTCTATCCCTCACTTCCTCCTTCGGTCTTACTCAGTCGTCTTCCACACCCACCCACAAAGACGGCCACACGCTGGACCTCATCTTCACCCGCCTCTGTTCCCTATCTAACCTATCTAACTCACCTCTCCTCTCTCTGACCACAACCTACTTACATTCTCTACCCTCTCCTCTCCAGGGCAACAATCCCCACTCCACAAACTTGCATACCCTCGCAGAAATCTCAAACACCTTGACCTACACTCACTCTCTGAATCCCTTCTCCCTCTTACAGACATTAGTTCCCTACATGATGCAGATGTTGCTGCCACTTTATACAACACCACAACAGCTGAAGTTCTCGATTCGGTCGCCCCCCTCACACATACCAAAGCTCGCACAATCAACAGACAACCCTAGCACACCAGCTTAACTAAAGAACTGCGACGGGCCTCCAGGGTTGCTGAGCGTAGATGGAAAAGGGTCCACTCCAATGAGCACTTCATCGCATTCAAGCAGTCCCTCACTACCTTCAAGTCCACACTCACTGCAGCAAAACAAACATACTTCGAATCTCTCATATCCTCCCTGTCTCACAACCCCAAACAACTATTCAACACCTTCAATTCTCTCCTCCGTCCCCCAGTGCCTCCTCCCTCTCCTCTTATTTCAGCTGAAGACTTTGCCTCATTCTTCAAGCAGAAGATTGACACCATTAGACAAAGCTTTTGCCTAAAGCCCCCACAGCCCCTCCCCACACCTACTCAACCCCCCTCCTCCAAAACCACTTTCTCCACTATTACGGAAGATCAACTTTCCTCTTTACTCTCCAAATCACACCTCACCACCTGTAAACTTGACCCAATCCCGTCCCACCTCATTCCAAACCTTACCACTATCTTCATCCCACCCCTAGCCCACCTCTTCAACCTGTCACTAACAACTGGTGTCTTCCCCTCATGCTTCAAACATGCCTCAATCACACCCATCCTCAAAAAGCCCTCCCTTGACCCATCCTCTCTGACTAGCTATCGCCCCATATCTCTTCTCCCCTATGCCTCTGAACTACTAGAACAACATGTCCATTCTGAGCTGTCCTCCCACCTCTCCTCCTGCTCTCTCTTCGACAGCCTACAATCTGGTTTCCGACCGCACCATTCTACTGAAACTGCACTGACCAAAGTCACCAACGACCTACTAACCGCAAAATCTAAGCGACTCTACTCTGTCCTCCTCCTCCTAAACCTGTCATCTTCCTTCGACACAGTGGACCATTCCCTCTTACTTCAAACTCTCTCATCTCTCGGAATCACAGACTTTGCCCTATCCTGGATCTCCTCATACCTAACAGACAGGACATTCAGGGTCTCCCACTCACACACCACCTCCTCATCTCTCCCCCTATCTGTCGGTGTCCCCCAAGGCTCAGTTCTAGGACCCCTGCTCTTCTCCATCTACACCTTAGGCCTGGGACAGCTCATAGAGTCTCATGGCTTTCATTATCACCTCTATGCTGATGACACACAGATCTACCTCTCTGGACCTGATATCACCTCCTTACTAACAAAAATCCCACAATGTCTGTCTGCTATTTCATCCTTCTTCTCTGCTAGATTTCTAAAACTTAACATGGACAAAACTGAATTCATCATCTTTCCGCCATCTCATTCACCCCCCCAACTGACCTATCTATCAACGTCAAAGGCTGTCCACTCTCCCCAGTCCTTCAAGCTCACTGCCTTGGAGTAACCCTGGACTCTGAACTCTCCTTCAAACCACATATCCAAGCCTTTTCCACTTCCTGCCGACTCCAACTCAAAAATATCTCCAGGATCTGCACATTCCTCAACCATGAATCTGCAAAAACACTAGTGAACGCCCTCATCATCTCCCGGCTTGACTACTGCAACCTCCTGCTCTGTGGCCTCCCTTCCAACACTCTCGCACCCCTCCAATCCATCCTAAACTCTGCTGCCCGACTAATCCACCTGTCCCCCCGCTATTCCCCGGCCTCTCCTCTCTGTTAATATCTTCACTGGCTCCCCATTGCTCAGAGACTCCAGTTCAAAACCCTAACCATGGCATACAAAGCCATTCACAACCTGTCTCCTCCATATATCTCTGACCTAGTATCCCATTAGATACCCACACGCAACCTCCGATCCTCTCAAGATCTCCTTCTCTACTCCCCTCTTATCTCCTCCTCCCACAATTGCATACAAGATTTCTCCCGTGCTTCCCCCCTACTTTGGAACTCTCTACCCCAACACATCAGACTCTCGTCGACCGTGGAAACCATCAAAAGGAGCCTGAAGACCCACTTCTTCCGACAAGCCTGCAACCAGCAGTAACCACCGCTGCACGACCAGCTCTACCTTCACCTACTGTATCCTCACTCATCCCTTGTAGATTGTGAGCCCTCGCAGGCATGGTCCTCGCTCCTCCTGAACCAGTCGCTGTCACATTGTGTTCAAGATTATTGTAATTGTTCTTGTATGTATACTCCTTTTTCACATGTAAAGTGCCATGGAATAAATGGCGCTATAATAATACATAATAATAATAATAATTGCTGGCCATTTTAAATCAGTCCATTTTTTCTTTTTCAGCCATTTCTCTGTACTTTTGGATGTGTGCTTTGGGTCATTGTCTTGCTGGAGGACTCATGATCTTCGACTCAAACCAACTTTTCTTACACTGGGTAAGACATTTCGCTCAATAATCTCTTGATAATTCCCAGATTTCATTATTCCTGTGATACGGTCAAGGCCTCCAGTACCAGACACCGCAAAGTAAACCGCACATCATTATGGATCCTTCATCATGCTTAACTGTTGGTAAGGTGTTCTTTTCCTTATAAGTTTCATTGCGCCATCTGTAAAATGGAAATCGCCTCTTCAGAGAAAAAGAGGACTTGAACCCTATAATGCCACCTATTGGAAGCAGCAATCCTACAAGTCACAATCAACCCTTTAACGAGTCGTGCAATATGACTTAGGATAAAAGCCAAATCAGAATCTCAATTTGCAGACATGGTGTTTCGGGCTGTTGGCCCTTGTCAGTGCAAAGTATGAAAACTAATTTGGCTAGATGAGAGGCTCTGGACTGAGGTCTAAGGGGTAATGTTTCTTCTTGTGGAGAGTGACATACCAGCTCTGGCATGTCAAGGTAAGGAGGCTTATTCGCCATGCATATTGCACGACTAGTTAAAGGGTTGCTTGGAAGCAGCAATCCTACAAGTCACAATCAACCCTTTAACTAGTCGTGCAATATGCACGGCAAATAAGCCTCCTTACCTTGACATGCCAGAGCTGGTATGTCACTCTCCACAAGGAGAAACGTTACCCCTTAGACCTCAGCCATCTGTAAACAAACTGTTGTTTTGCATTGCCAAAAAGCTCTATTTTTGTTTCATCTGTCCACAGAACATTTTCTCAGAAGGATTGTGGTTTGTCAAGGTACTCTTTGGTAAAGATCAGTAGTTTATTTTTATGTCTTTTCTTCAGCAATGGCTTCTTTCTTGGCCTTCGCCCATAAAGCCCTGCTTGGTTTAGTGTGCGGAATATGGTACTTGTTGAAACCATGACCCTAGCCTAGATTGTTCCAGGTTGGCCTTCAGGTCTTTGGATGTTTGACATGGTGTTTTTTCTACCATTCTCACCAAAATTTGAAGGCATCTCTTGACAATTTTCCTCTTTCCTCCACATCCAGGGAGGTTCTAGACGGTTCCATTCTTGGCAAGCTTCTTAATAACATTGCGCACTGTTGAAACTGGGATACCAAGGTCTTTTCAGATGGCCTTATACCCTTTGGAAGTCTTGAGTTTGCTAATAATAGCAGTTCTGATTTCCTCAGACAGCTCCTTTGTCTTCACCATTGTGACAAAGGAACAGGACCTACCATGTGGCTTTTTAAAACACTGAAGTCATCATTCATCAGCTAATTCATGTCACATGGGCACTGATAATTAATCACAGTTGAATCTCTTTTTTACTTAAACATCATGGGTGCCAATAACGATGAGCAGGACTGTAACCGATGTTGCTGGTTTGCCAGGACCAGATGTTCACAGTTCAAGGAGGGAAACCACCTGTCACGGGTGTGTCGCCACGAAGATCGTCACGAGTACACAGCCTGACTTCTCGCAGCTGACTTGTTGGTGCTTTGTGTTTTTCGGCAGTGAGGGAGTTAATTCTCTCTCTCTCTGTGCTAGACGAGGTCCTGCCTCGCCCAGCTGCAATCAATACTTCTGTAGTGAGACTCCTTCAAATGCCTGCTGGTCTGTTTGGGAAGTGTCGGTGAAAGCATTTCATTCAGACTTACAGAGCGGATCGTGGTGTTTGGAGTTTCTGAGATAAGTGTACTTGGAGTGTATTTTCCCTTCCTCGCTTTATCATTTATCTCCTTTCCCGTTGGTGTTCCCTCTGTTGTAGTTGTGTAGTTGTTGTATGCAAGGTGGTTTTGGTTTTTCCCTTGTACTGTCTCGTTCGTCTAAGTACTGTGTGTGGGCATATTATTTCTTGTCCCCTTTTGTTGTGATCGGGGTCCTTCTCAGGACTAGATTACTTAGGTGCAGGGATCCTCAGGAGGTAGGGGTTACGCTGGCGGCCTGGACCTCTGTACCTTTAACAGTACCTCCAGGTTGAGGGATTAGTCAGGGCCCCAGCTTAGGGTCAGCTTAGGCCCCCTACCTCCAGTATACTGAGACAGCGTGACATTACCAGTCAAAAATAAACTTTTTATTAAATGAGAACTTGGTAGGGAATATATACAAAAGATAGAGGGTACGTAGTCTTATAAATGTTTCCTTTACAACTCGATGCATTTTCCAGTTTCCTTCCTTCGTTTCTCTATTCTATGTCCTCTCTTTCTGCTGCTTCTCACTACTTTACAACAATCCAGCTCAGTACTACAGTCCTAAGCAAGAGTTCTTTCCATGCTCTGCGGTTCAGTGTCTTCTTTCCCTTTAGGGTGCTAGTATGGCCGAACTTAGCTGCAAGCTCTCTGGAATCCCTGTCTGGGGCAATCTATTCATCTCTCATACTCAGACCTGTTTAGGCCCTTTACCTTCAAGAGTTATAAACTTGAGGCCTTGTGGCTAGGTTCCTGTCCCAGGGACCCATCTCCGAAAGGTCTCTCTCTGTTTTGACTTATTTTTTTTCTTTCCTCTGCATCATCCTGTTAGGTTATAGGTTGAACTTGAAGTACTAGTTTCTTCTTTCAACTGTAAAGTCATGTTTAAGATAGCATAAAGGCTGCAGGTTTTTTTGGAGGCTTTTTTGTACTGAAAATCTGCCCCATTTAAGGCCTCTTTCACACGTCAGTGTCTCCAGTACGTGTAGTGACACGCACGTAGACCCATTCAAATGAATGGGTTTGTGCACGTCAGTGTGTTTCCACGGACCGTGTGTCCATGGGCAAAACAAGCTGACATGTCAGTGTTTTGCATGCCGCACGGGCCGCAAAACGTCCAACACGTGCACACGGATAACATCCATGTGTCATCAGTGTGACGCGTACCGATGCCTGGGAATCAGCGGTACAGTTATTGCTGTTGCCAAGCACTGGGTGCTGAAGGAGTCTCTCATCACTGTCCCCTGCTTGCGCTGCGATCAGCGCCAGCAGGGGACAATGTTGAAAGTAGTATTCTGCTGCTGCTGTCTCCAAAAAGTGTAAAAATAAAATAAAAAAATAATTATACTCAACTGGTTTGAGGCGATCGCGCTGAATTCACTGAGTGACAGGACACCGCTCACTGAGCTCAGCGTAGTTCAGGGATCCGCTTGCTGCAGCGAGTCATTCTCCACAGCTCCTTAGAATGTGTGGTCGCTTCAAGCCAGGTGAGTATGATTTTTTTTATTTTATTCTTATTTTTACAGGTTTTGGAGACATCGGCAGCAGAATACTACTCTCAACATTTTCCCTTGCTGGAGCTGATCACAACGCAAGCAGGGGACAATGATGAGCGATTCCTTCACCACTTGGCTAACTGTACCGCTGATTCCCAGGCGCCGCTACATGTGATTCTGATGCGGCACATGGTTGCCACACAGGTACACAAGGACACGGATATCTGCAGTACTATTTCTTCCAGTACCGGAAATATCCGGACACGAGAAACAAGCCTAAAGTTTTCTTTACCCTTTAAACCTGTGTAAATATATATTTAGTGTAGTGTAAGTGCAGTAAAAAAACTGGTCAATCAATGACATCTCTGATTTTTAGTGTCAATACGGTCCGCTTCTCAAGTACGTGACAGAAATTCCAATTTACTAGATCACACTGGGAACTATGTATGCAAGCCTGTGGAGCCCTGCTTTGCCGCTCCATAGACTTATGTTATAAAAGTGACTTCCACCTCACATGTAAAGCCCAATGTGATCCAGTGAGTCGGCCATGTGTGTTAGAAGAGAATCACTGGAAATCAGGGAAGACAGTGATCGGTGAGTATATTATTGAATTTACGCTACATTATACATGCTTCGAGAAGCAGGCGGCAGATCTGACTGAACGGTTCAGACAGAGAGGTTATAGTAACCGATGCATTGGCCGTGGCTATGGTAGGGCACGCAGTACCCCCCGCAGTCTTTTCTTGTACCCTGCTCAGCGACCCCCTTCCGGGATTCCAGAGAGGACCCGCTTCATCTCCACCTACAATCATCAGTGGGGGACTATGAGGCGGGTCCTCTCACGACACTGGAATATTCTCGGCGCGGAGCCCTCCCTGAGGGATGTGGTGGGACACTATCCTCTCATGACAGCCAGACGGGCTAAAAATTTGGATGATTTGATTACTTCTAGCCATTATGTCCCACCAGCATCTAACCCTTTTGGGTCACGAGGGCGCAGGGTTGGATCTTTTCCATGTGGCCACTGCGTGGCTTGCGCCAATGTCCTTAGCTGCTCATCTTTTACGATGTTTGATGGCTCCCGCACCTTCCAAATCTCTAAATATATATCTTGTAGTACAACACATGTGGTGTATTACGCCACGTGTGGTTGTAATAAAATTCATGTGGGACTTACCACGAGAGAGTTGAGGGTTCGGGTGCGGGAGCATGTGCGGGACATTGGCGCAGCCAAATCTGGGACGGATCCCCGGGAGCTCAAAACACTACCACGACATTTTAAAGCTTTTCATGACTGCGATCCACGCACCTTGATGGTGCGTGGTATTGATGTGGTGCATTTGGGCTCTCGGGGTGGGAATTCTAAACTTTGCCTTGCGCAAAGAGAGGCCAGATGGATAACTATCCTCGATACCCTGGCCCCGCGTGGCCTGAATAAAAATCTGGGCTTCTCATCCTTTTTATGACATAGTCTTCTTGTCCTTTTATGCTCTCCCCCAGTTTTCTCTTTCTTCTGATCCCCCAGTCTGTGCTTTTGGGTTTTAGCTTGTTTTTATTTTTATTTTTGGGTTTTAAATGTTTGATTTTCCTTCCTATTCTTTAGATCTAGTGTTGCCATTTTAACGAGCATCATGCACCATCCGTATGGACCATCTTCATGTTTGAGACACCTTATAATCAACAGGAAGGAGAACTCTTGGAGAAAAAACACCACTGCCATCTCTCCCTCTCCTTTGGAATTGATCTGATCTATGGTGTATATTATGACTGCTTTTTGTATAATTATGATGTAATTGTTCTTTGATAGGGGGGGATAAGGGGTTAACCCATGACTTTGGGGGTGCATGTCATCCCGCCGTGGAGAGTGTCCCTGGTTGCCCAATGGGGCTGCAGGGCTAGGCTTAGGTTTTCTACAATTACCTCCCACTGCTGGGATTGATGTGTGCCTGTTGCTTCTCCTCCTCCTTCTGCGTGTGGTGGTCTCTCTGCTGCCTGGGTGGTGCGCGTGTGCTCAGGTCCCTTGCCTGCCCGCGCTCGTGCCCGGCTGTCTCGATGTCCCTGGCACGCCTCCGGGGGTGTGGCTTCAGCGCGCATGCGGGCGCGTGTCAGGGACTTGACGGCTGTGATACGTGCGGCGGGGGGGCGTGGCTCCGGGCACACGCGCCGCGTTACCCCAATCAGCTCTCTCGTCCTTCTGATCACATGACCTGACGGGGGCATATATCTTCAGGTCCTAGTGGTGCTCAAGGTAGCACCTCTTTAGAAAGACCGGCGAAACGCGCGTCGGGGTGCGTTCCTCACCATCAGCACTCTCTGGAGTTTCCCTGGGACTTGTGGGCTCTCCTCTACTTTGACTCTCTTGGGTGAGTTACTAAATTTACTTCTAGGGCAGATTCTGGGACACTGTGTGGATACTTCCCCTTGTGCGTATACAGAGTAATATGTTTGCTCTCAATTGAACTCGGGTCTTTACCTCCTGCCAATATATTCTACTTGCGATTTGCACATGATAGCTATTTATTTTTGGACTGTGAGTTGTATATTACAGTATAAGGGGAAAAAATCCCCCCAGTTGCCCCATTTCTATATCCTTTTTATTTATTTATGTACTCATACTTGCCCATTGCTATTTATATACCCATGAATTTATAATCCTTTACTGCCCTGTTCCCCCAGGGACTCTCCGGTTTCTGGCACTTTGCACCTTATTCCCTGCTCTTGTGATTTCGAATATTTTTACCACTTTGGAGTTTTTGTATTGAAATAAAATTATGTCTGCTTTGCCATATTACTCTTTTGTCCTCCTTTTTTTGAATCTTATTATATGAGTAGGCAATACGGACCAAGTGCTCGACACTTTTGTCTTGGTACTATGGTCCGTTTAGTATTGTGTAGTTGGCCATTTTTTTGCTCATGGGAATCTAAGGTAGAATGTTTCTCCTTGTAGAGTGCTAAGCCGTTGTAAAGACACTTATAGGCTATGCAATGCTCCTGTGGAAATTTACGTATGCAAATACTCTATACAGCTAGTGGAATGTCCAAACTCAACACCTTTATACTCAATAATTTATATGCATTGTGGTGCAGCGGCATTGCTATAGTGATCTAGTATGTCTGTTTATGCTATTTTCTTCCCCCTCAGGTGACTAGTCACATGACTGTGACATAGCTCAGGTCCTGTGCGCACAGAATGTCTGTCTGGTCACATGACTGTGACATCAGCAAGGTCCTGTCTGTGTGTGTGTGTGTGTGTGCTACAGGATATATAAACCCTGGGTGATTTGTGACAGGTGTGTTCCTGTGTTGGGAGTTCCTGTGTGAGGTGTCCCCGTGTGGACACCGGGTGAGAGGCATGAGGCTGTTCCCTGTGTGTGGAGGGAACACCGCTCGTGTGAGGCCTGGTGGACTCCTGGAAGGTGAAGCCTGGATCTCTGACTGTGTAAGCGATGCCAATAAGCCTTGGAGTGCCAGAAGCCTGGTGGACTCCTGGAGGTTGAAGCCTGGATCCTTGAGAGTGTGAGCGATGCCAGTAAGCCTCGGAGTGCCAGAGGCTTGAAAGATAAGCGTCCTGGAGGGCAGAGCCTGGATCTGAGAGTGTGAGAGATACCAGTGGCCTTGGACGGGGTAAGGGCTGGAGACCATGTGTGGTAAGCCTCAAAGCCACAGTGGTGGAAAACCTAATGGACTGAGACAGCTAAAACCGACAAAGGTAATACTCTTTGTGTTATGGACATTGCTTTATTATTACCTTGTGGAAGGCTGTAACTAGAGCCAGGTGGGGCGGTCTGCCACTTGGCTCGTGAACATTCTATATATGTGTGTCGGCGTGCCACTGAGTTGGACCCAGTCATATGCGGTTTATGATGAGATAATAAACCCATAAATTGAGAAATACCAGAAGGACATTGCTAGTGTGCATTATTTGATGCAGCGAAGAGAGTATCCCCCAGGATGATGGCTAGTGCTGCCTTACAGCATAAACAGCTGGAATATGGTAATAAAACTTAACTTTTAATTAAATATAATAAAAACTACTTCATATATTAAAGTGCTCATGGTGCCAGTGCTCATTATAAAAAACGATCTCACCCAGTGCTTGATACTTCAGATGAATTCAGGGTACCAGGTAATTCATCCAATTGCTGGAATTCAAATAATGTTCCCTACGTGCCCTGTAAAGTCTCCCGCTCTCACAAAAGCAGTACCCAAGTGTGGCCTGCTCCAATGCAAATAACCCCTAAAAAAGAATTGCGTTCCCAACGTATTTCCACTTCAATATCTAGGCTTCATCAGGGGAGTAAACTTCATAATAAATCAGTGACAGATCACCGTCCAGCACTGAATGGGGCAAAAGCTTGGAAACTATCAAAACGTTCACAGCTACATTTTAGTAGCAAAATCCAAGTACAGGAGTGGCAAACACATGGTTAACCTTACAGAGTGCTGCCAGGTCAGAGAAAAAAAGGACTCCTTTACCCAGCTGAGTTTGAGACTTCTGCTCTAGGTGATAAAATTGTCCTCTAGAAAATATTAATGCACTGTGCAAGTGTCCTAGAAAAGCGTGTCCACATTTTGCCCATAGAAATTAATAATGTCCCCTGTGCACCTTTGACTATCACAATTCCCTAAGTGCCCCTATAACAATAGCATGATGGACCCACAACTCCCCATTTACAGTATGCTGGGCCCACAGCTCCCCTATACACAATATGATGGGCTCACAGCTCCCCTATACAAAGTATGAGAGGCCCACAGCTTCCCTATACACAGTAAGATGAGCCCACAGCTCAAGTATACACAGTATGATGCCCCTACACTTCCCCTATACACAGTATGATGGGCCCACAGCTTCCCCAAAACACAACATAATGATCTACACATTGCATGGCCCCAACACTATATAATGACACCCTCCGTAGCAACCACATTGTATAATAGCCCCCACAGTCACCTTCACACTGTTAAATTGTCTCCACGGTAGACCCCACACTGTATAATGGCCCTCACATTAACTCCCACACTGTATAATGGCCCCCAAAGTAGTCCCCACAGTTTGACAGCCCCCCACAGTAGCTTCCACGCTGTATAAAGGGCCACAGTATAATGGTCCCCACAATAGCTTCCATCATGTATAATGGCACCGCATTACCTTTCACACTGTAGTCCATAAAATGTATGAGGGTGCCCCATAATTTATGATGGCGCCACAGTCCCACCACACGATTTTACTAAAAGTCCTGGCATGGCGCGATACGAAGCTGTCACCGCACCGGAACGCTGAATTACTGTGCTTACACGGGCGCCTCACTTCCTTAGAGCAAACTGCGGTCTACAGAACAGAGAGCGGTAGCACAGAGTGATCGTGTCTCCCTGCTCTACCGCAGGGGCTAAGGGGAGAGAAGCTCCCAGAGACCCACCAGTCCAAGTAGTCTGTAATGCGGTCTCGTTTTTTAAGGTACACTATTATTGAAAAGTTTGGGGTCACCCAGACAATTTTGTGTTTTCCATGAAAACTCATACTTTTATTTATCAAATGAGTTGCAAAATGATTAGAAAATATAGTCCAGACATTGACAAGGTTAGAAATAATGATTTTTATTAGAAATAATTTTCTCCTTCAAACTTTGCTTTCGTCAAAGAATGCTCCTTTTGCAGCAATTACAGCATTGCATACCTTTGGCATTCTAGCTGTTAATTTGCTGATGTAATCTTGAGAAATTTCACCCCATGCTTCCTGAACCCCTCCCACAAGTTGGATTGGCTTGATGGGCACTTTTTGCGTACCATACGGTCAAGCTGCTCCCACAACAGCTCAATGGGGTTGAGATCTGGTGACTGCGCTGGCCACTCCATTACAGATAGAAAACCAGCTGCCTGATTCTTCCCTAAATAGTTCATGCATAATTTGGAGGTGTGCTTTGGGTCATTGTCCTGTTGTAGGATGAAATTAGCTCCAATCAAGCGCTGTCCACAGGGTATGGCAGGGCGTTGCAAAATGGAGTGATAGCCTTCCTTATTCAAAATCCCATTTACCTTGTACAAATCTCCCACTTTACCAGCCCCAAAGCAACCCCAGACCATCATATTACTTCCACCATGCTTGACAGATGGCGTCAGGCACTCTTCCAACATCTTTTCAGTTGCTCTACGTCTCACAAATGTTCTTCTGTGTGATCGAAACACCTCAAACTTTGATTCGTCTGTCCATAAAACTTTTTTCCAATCTTCCTCTGTTCAATGTCTGTGTTCTTTTGCCCATATTAATACTTTCCTTTTATTAGCCAGTCTCAGATACGACTTTTTCTTTGCCACTTTGCCCTGAAGGACAGTATACCGGAGTCACTGTAGACGTTGACACTGGCATTTTGAGTGTACTATTTAATGAAGCTGCCAGTTGAGGTGCTGTGAGGCGTCGATTTCTCAAACTAGAGACTCTAATGTACTTGTCTTGTTGCTCAGTTATGCAGAGGGGCCTCCCACTTCTCTTTCTACTCTGATTAGAGCCTATGTGTGCTCTCCTCTGAAGGGAGTAGTACCGTTGTAAGAAATCTTCAGCTTCTTGGCAATCTCTCACATGGAATAGCCTTCATTTCTAAGAACAAGAATAGACTGTCGAGTTTCACATGAAAGTTCTCTTTTTCTGGCCATTTTGCGTTTCATAGAAAAAAACAAATGTAATGCTCCAGATTCTCAACTAGCTCAAAGGAAGGTCAATTTTATAGCTTCATCAGCCAAACCATTTTCAGCTGGGCTAACATACTTGTGCAAGGGTTTTCTAAACATCCATTAGCCTTCTTACACAGTTAACAAACACAATTTAACATTAAAACACTGGAGTGGTGGTTGTTGGAAATGGGCCTCTATACACCTATGTAGATATTGCAATAAAAACAAGATGTTTGCAGCTAGAAAAGTCATTTATCACATTAAGAATGTATAGAGTGTATTTCTGATTCATTTAATGTTAGCTTCATTGAAAAAAAATGTGCTTTTCTGTCAAAAATAAAGAAATTTCTAAATGACCCCAAACTTTTGAACGGTAGTGTATGGTTTTTCTCAAAAATGCCACAGCGTTTCAATCAGACCTGGCTCAGTTCATATAGCCAGTGCCTGATACATGGTGCTCCCAGACTGGCCAGCATGGGTCAGGTTTAGTGATGATCACAAGTGATTGTTACTCGCGTTTGCCTGCCGAGGGTGCTCGGGTATGCACCGAGAATCGCGGGTGAAATGTTCGCGTCCAAAAGTTTTGCGGGTGTTAGCCATAAAACATTCGGGGATTGCCCGTGTCTGTCAGAAAATCCCCGCATGTTTTGTGGGTGTCTAACAGCCGTGAAACATATGGCTGAGGGGACTCGAATATGTCACTCGAGCACCTGTGATACTCTGTGCATTCCCGAGCACCCTAGGCAAACTCGAGTAACGAGCACTTGCGCTCAACACTAGTCAGGTTCCCTTTAAGAAGCTGCGGAACTGTGCAATTTTTCCCTATAGGAAGCCTGAGAAATGCCCAGAAAACCAAAATTGCAATTGTAAGCACTGAATTCCACCAATTCTGTATTATAAAATACATTACACTGCCTGACCATGCAATAGGATTACCATAATTTGCAGAATCCCTTTAATTAGTTATCCGCTTTAAGCTGTGGTTCATAAAACAAACACAAAAAAACAGACGGAAAAGATTTTATTTCTGTATAAACAGTGTAATGATAAGTGCAGTGTGCACACTCAGCTGTCAGTGCACGCAGGATGTGCCTCCCCTCGCCCGTCAGTGGCAGTGCAGCGTGTGCCTCCCGTCAGTGACAGTACAGCGTGCGCACCCCCCCCCTCAGTGACAGTGCAGCGTGTGCCTCCCCTCACCCGTCAGTGACAGTGCAGCGTGTGCCTCCCCTCACCCGTCAGTGACAGTGCAGCGTGTGCCTCCCCTCACCCGTCAGTGACAGTGCAGCGTGTGCCTCCCCTCACCCGTCAGTGACAGTGCAGCGTGTGCCCCCCTCATGTGACAGTGCAGCGTGTGCCCCCCTCATGTGACAGTGCAGCGTGTGCCCCCCTCATGTGACAGTGCAGCGTGTGCCCCCCTCATGTGACAGTGCAGCGTGTGCCCCCCTCATGTGACAGTGCAGCGTGTGCCCCCCTCATGTGACAGTGCAGCGTGTGCCCCCCTCATGTGACAGTGCAGCGTGTGCCCCCCTCATGTGACAGTGCAGCGTGTGCCCCCCTCATGTGACAGTGCAGCGTGTGCCCCCCTCATGTGACAGTGCAGCGTGTGCCCCCCTCATGTGACAGTGCAGCGTGTGCCCCCCTCATGTGACAGTGCAGCGTGTGCCCCCCTCATGTGACAGTGCAGCGTGTGCCCCCCTCATGTGACAGTGCAGCGTGTGCCCCCCTCATGTGACAGTGCAGCGTGTGCCCCCCTCATGTGACAGTGCAGCGTGTGCCCCCCTCATGTGACAGTGCAGCGTGTGTCCCCCCTCACCCGTCAGTGACAGTGCAGCGTGTGTCCCCCCTCACCCGTCAGTGACAGTGCAGCGTGTGTCCCCCCCTCACCCGTCAGTGACAGTGCAGCGTGTGTCCCCCCTCACCCGTCAGTGACAGTGCAGCGTGTGTCCCCCCTCACCCGTCAGTGACAGTGCAGCGTGTGTCCCCCCTCACCCGTCAGTGACAGTGCAGCGTGTGTCCCCCCTCACCCGTCAGTGACAGTGCAGCGTGTGTCCCCCCTCACCCGTCAGTGACAGTGCAGCGTGTGTCCCCCCTCACCCGTCAGTGACAGTGCAGCGTGTGTCCCCCCTCACCCGTCAGTGACAGTGCAGCGTGTGTCCCCCCTCACCCCTCTGTGACAGTGCAGCGTGTACGCTCCCCCCCCTCTGTGACAGTGCAGCGTGTACGCTCCCCCCCCTCTGTGACAGTGCAGCGTGTACGCTCCCCCCCCTCTGTGACAGTGCAGCGTGTACGCTCCCCCCCCTCTGTGACAGTGCAGCGTGTACGCTCCCCCCCTCTGTGACAGTGCAGCGTGTACGCTCCCCCCCTCTGTGACAGTGCAGCGTGTACGCTCCCCCCCTCTGTGACAGTGCAGCGTGTACGCTCCCCCCCTCTGTGACAGTGCAGCGTGTACGCTCCCCCCCTCTGTGACAGTGCAGCGTGTACGCTCCCCCCCTCTGTGACAGTGCAGCGTGTACGCTCCCCCCCCTCTGTGACAGTGCAGCGTGTACGCTCCCCCCCTCTGTGACAGTGCAGCGTGTACGCTCCCCCCCCTCTGTGACAGTGCAGCGTGTACGCTCCCCCCCCTCTGTGACAGTGCAGCGTGTACGCTCCCCCCCCTCTGTGACAGTGCAGCGTGTACGCTCCCCCCCCTCTGTGACAGTGCAGCGTGTACGCTCCCCCCCCTCTGTGACAGTGCAGCGTGTACGCTCCCCCCCCTCTGTGACAGTGCAGCGTGTACGCTCCCCCCCTCTGTGACAGTGCAGCGTGTACGCTCCCCCCCCTCTGTGACAGTGCAGCGTGTACGCTCCCCCCCTCTGTGACAGTGCAGCGTGTACGCTCCCCCCCTCTGTGACAGTGCAGCGTGTACGCTCCCCCCCCTCTGTGACAGTGCAGCGTGTACGCTCCCCCCCTCTGTGACAGTGCAGCGTGTACGCTCCCCCCCTCTGTGACAGTGCAGCGTGTACGCTCCCCCCCTCTGTGACAGTGCAGCGTGTACGCTCCCCCCCTCTGTGACAGTGCAGCGTGTACGCTCCCCCCCTCTGTGACAGTGCAGCGTGTACGCTCCCCCCCCTCTGTGACAGTGCAGCGTGTACGCTCCCCCCCTCTGTGACAGTGCAGCGTGTACGCTCCCCCCCCTCTGTGACAGTGCAGCGTGTACGCTCCCCCCCTCTGTGACAGTGCAGCGTGTACGCTCCCCCCCTCTGTGACAGTGCAGCGTGTACGCTCCCCCCCTCTGTGACAGTGCAGCGTGTACGCTCCCCCCCTCTGTGACAGTGCAGCGTGTACGCTCCCCCCCTCTGTGACAGTGCAGCGTGTACGCTCCCCCCCTCTGTGACAGTGCAGCGTGTACGCTCCTCCCCCCCTGTGACAGTGCAGCGTGTGCCCCCCTCACCCGTCAGTGACAGTGCAGCGTGTACGCTCCCCCCCTCTGTGACAGTGCAACGTGTACGCCCCCCCCTCTGTGACAGTGCAGCGTGTACGCTCCCCCCCTCTGTGACAGTGCAGCGTGTACGCTCCCCCCCTCTGTGACAGTGCAGCGTGTACGCTCCCCCCCCTCTGTGACAGTGCAGCGTGTACGCTCCCCCCCTCTGTGACAGTGCAGCGTGTACGCTCCCCCCCCTCTGTGACAGTGCAGCGTGTACGCTCCCCCCCTCTGTGACAGTGCAGCGTGTACGCTCCCCCCCTCTGTGACAGTGCAGCGTGTACGCTCCCCCCCTCTGTGACAGTGCAGCGTGTACGCTCCCCCCCTCTGTGACAGTGCAGCGTGTACGCTCCCCCCCTCTGTGACAGTGCAGCGTGTACGCTCCCCCCCTCTGTGACAGTGCAGCGTGTACGCTCCCCCCCTCTGTGACAGTGCAGCGTGTACGCTCCTCCCCCCCTGTGACAGTGCAGCGTGTGCCCCCCTCACCCGTCAGTGACAGTGCAGCGTGTACGCTCCCCCCCTCTGTGACAGTGCAACGTGTACGCCCCCCCCTCTGTGACAGTGCAACGTGTGCCCCCCCCTCACCCGTCAGGGCTCGGAGGCGGCAGCGCGCCCTATAAATAGCCCTCTCCTCCCTGCTGCCTTGTACGGTCTCCTGGCTGCGCTCTCTCTGCAGCGCGGTATGATGACGTCACCGCTGCGCGCCCGGTCCGTACAGTGTGCACCGGGGGGCTGTTCCCTGAGGCCGGAGCGTCGGGTGAGTGCAGCCCGCATTAACCCCTTCCTGCTGCCCGGTGTGTGCTGCCTCCTTAGTGTGACAGAAGCATGCCCTGCATTGTACTTGCGTCCTGTGCATACACGAGATACAGGCGAGGAAGAGTCCCATCACCACCTGCCCAGAACATATCAGGGTTGGATTTGTTATGAGCTCCATCACTAGGAGCAGGACACCCCAGGACAGACCTATGACACCACCCCATAAGGACCAATGCCCAGGACCGCACTGCAGGAGTCACAATGGCGTCTGCACTCTGCACCAGACAGATCCCACTGACTTATAATGGGGGAGTGACATTTTACTGGGAAAAGTATCACAGCGCGTCATGGTACTTACCTCTGTACAAATCCCAGACTCCGCCATGGAGGATCCATGCTGATGTGACCCTATGGCTTCTGTGCGCTGTACCTGATCCCTATGGAGGCAGCCGGGAAGGAAACATTACGGGGCAGATTTTGTGGCTTTTCTGCAGTGAATTTGCTGCAAGATCACAGATTTTATGAATTTGCAGCAGATTTACCCTTATACATTGCAAATCTGTTGCAAAATTCTGCAGCAATTTAATCAATTTTCCTGCAAATCTGCAGACTATCAAGCATATCCACCATGAACTGATGAATACAGCAGATTTTTTTTGCACTGGAAAAACCTGCTGCATTCACGTTACTGGGAACATGGGCTGATGGCTCATTCACATCAGTTTCTCTCGTAATAGGAAAAACAGTCTGAGCTCCAGCAGGGTTTTTGATCAGTGCATGTCATCTGCTCTCAGATTGAAAGGGGGAGGGGGAGGAGTTTCTCCAGCTGTTATCACATAAACCATGAAAAATGGCCTGCACATGGATGGCATCTGAATGCTGGTCAAATTTTTTATTTTTATTTTTCCTAAAAACGATAGAACAAGTCCACTTGCTTTCGTGCAAACCACTCAGGCTGAAGGAAAAATTAGACCTGCGAACAGCCCCATAGAATATCACAGGTACGAGTGCGATCTGTGACAAAACAAAACAGTTCTGATGTCTAAGGCCATGTTCACACTTTCAGTATTTGGTCAGTATGTATAAGCCAAAACCAGGAGTGGGTGATAAATACAGAAGTGGTGACGTGTTTCTTTTATACTTTCCCTCTGATTGTTCCACTCCTGATTTTTGCATACAAATACTGATGTAAAATTCTCAATGTGTGAACGTGGCTTTAGACTAACTTACCCCGCTGAGTATCTGGATAGTTCTTGATGTAACAATTAGTTTCTGAGCATTTTTCTTTTTCTGCTGTTTTTGATTTCTTTTGGTATGTCACGTTTTAAATAAAACTGCTTTCTTTTGGAAACGTCCTGGTTGCTGTGTTTTGATACAACTTTATTGATAGTCATGTGCCGATGGCATGCATTTTACTGCTTTTCTCCTGTGGTAAAGGTTCCTTTGTACTTTTATGTGTATTGAGTTTCTAAAAAAAGGCACTGGAAGAATGCGCATGGTACTTCTACAATGTTTCTGAACTCTGAAGCGGTTAAAGCAACACTGCAGTGTTTTTTTTAATTTTTTTTTTATTGTGCATCTGGAGTGGTGCTTTAAATGTAAGTCCCCTGCACCGTTTGATACTCACCTGCTGCCGTTTAACATCCTTTTCCAGCATTGTTCCCTTCAGTCTCTGGCGAGAAATGACCCGCTGGCTGCTCCAGTGTTTTATGGAGCGCGCCGGAGGTCACTTTTCACTACAAGTCTATGAGAGCCTCGTTCCGGCCTTGTTCTGCCTCTCATAGACTTGCATTCAGCTCCTGTGATGTAGCTTCTGACTTCCAACCAGTCACACGTTGCGGGCACCAGATGATGCCGCAGGAACGGAATGGCGCCGATAAATGGTGAAGCTGTGACAAGTCAATTTCCATGTGGCAAAAAAATTTCCACATGAGATTGACTTGAAATATTGGGGATTTTATGCATAGAAAAGCTGAGCAATTTAAGGGGCTATTCTCTTCTACCTTCAGGCGGTGGTGCGCTACTGATATTTGACAGAAGCTTGCTGCTTGCCAGGAGGCGGTTTCTCCTGATTGACAGTTTGCATCAGTAACATAGTTGGCCTGCACTGTGCACTCTCCCATGCTGCAGGCACAGGCGACTTTTGCTATGCAGCATGAGGGAAGTACAGAAAGTCTGAAGCAGTCCGGTTCCAGCAATTTGACAAGCTTCAGACTCGTGATTACAACCTCAATAGCAAAAATGCTTCAAAGTGTTCACTCACTGCCTAGGCTGCGCCTGCAATGCACCTCTGTAGTCTATGAGCTGTACACCATAGAATTAAAAATCCCAATTTTCTTGAAAACAGAATTTTTAAAAAGTAAATTGCCAATTTGATTACTCTTTCTTTCACTATATTAATTCAAAAAAATAATTTTAAAGAGGTCCGTCAGCAGGATATTCAGTCCCTAACTGAGTGTAAAGCCTCTTTTAAAGGGGTTATCCAGGACTGCATTATTTTTTCACTGAGCCAAAAATCTAACAGGCAAGTAGTTGCTAACTACCGTAGTTAGCAACTGCCTACCTGTTCAGTCCGGCGCCAGCTCAGAGCAGTCATTGACCGCTCCTTCCGGCCATTCATCTGCTCCAAGTCAACAGAGCAGCTCTTCTTCTTTGGGGCTGCTCGGTCAATGGGGCGTCACTGATTGTAGTATTGTAGTCATGCTGATTGTAGTTAGTAATTACATGCCTGTTAGTTCTTAGGCCCACAGTAAAAAAAAATAAAAAAAATAACCCTTTTAATTCTTATTACTTTCATAGCTTTCTAGTAGAATTTTTTTTTAGGCCATTAGTGAGAAATTTATTTTTGAAATTTTATTCTCAAGTGCATTGGGGCGGGCACTTCACTCACCAATTCTGCTGTACGTTCGCTGGCTTCTGGTCACTGATTGACAGGTCACAGATCAGTGACTGGTCTTCCCTACGCAGGCGTCGTCATTGTCTGTCTGGGTTAGTTTAATCAGAAGAGGTAGGTCCTGATGACACTTCAAGGTCAATGTCGTGCTCCTGCAACATCATTACGAGCTCATTGCACAGTCATTGCAACAAATCCAGGCAATGACTGTGCCTGCGCAGTGAGCTGTTAATGACCTTGCAGGAGAACGACATTGATCTTGAAGCGTCCCAATGAAATTCTACTAGAAAGGTATAAGTGCAATAAGCATTAAAGGGGCTTTGCACTCATACCATGTTAGGGGTTGATTATCCTGCTGTCCGGTCCCCTTGCAGTCGTGTGCCTGTGCGTTCTCATCCACATGCTGCAGATTCTTTTTGTACAGTAGTTGAGCTGTGGTACAGACTTTTTTAAATCCACAACCTGTCACTTTCTGCTACTGAATGAGCCAGAATTAGTTTTCCTTGTGTGGTTTGCACAGTGTAATGCTTATTGGGCCTCATTCACCAAAGTCTTACAGTAAAAGTGCCTTTGTTACCCTAAGCAACCAATCTGACTTCATTTTACTAGAGCGGTGTAAGAAATAAATGATGGCATCATATCCTTTGCTGCCATTCCCGTGATTTCTTGTGTTGTGCGAGTGTGTCCAACAAGCTGCATCTGGGTCAGCAAAGAATTGTGATAGGGGAAGCCTATGTCCACCGGGCCATTCACAAGACAGTCTGTATCCGGATCATCAGAGACTTGTCATAGGGGAAGCCTATGCCCACAGGGCCATTCACAAGACTGGCTTACTGGTTAGTGTCCTAGCCTTCCTCGTCTAGCAAAGTATGCATTGTTCATTGCAGATGTGGTACAACACAGAATCCATCGCCAAAGAAAAATATAAAAGTACAGCCACCTATCCAGACACCTAATGCCCTCATCCAGGAGAGGGTGATGAGAAGTCAAGGAAATTAATGCAAAAATTATCCCAGCAGTCGCATGTCAGTAGAACGTGTTGACATGTACCAGGATAAAATTGGCTGAAACCATCTGGCGTTTAAAGTTTTGTGAAGATGTGCCAAAATTTAGCGACTTTGGTGTTTTAATGACATTTTTTTTCCCACCTCTGATAAAATGGGCAGAGCCGTGACTGGGTGTGGCTACACTGGTTCATCAATTCATGATGCACAGTGGTGTGCATTATGTCACAAATCTTACTCCAGTTCTCGACTGGAGTCAGGCTTGAGGCGAGGTGCACAACACTTTGCTCCTCCCCTGATTCATTAGGAGACGTGTTCCTCTTTATTAATCAGGCACCTCGTGCTCCACCATGCCACTATCAAGAGCGGTGTGAAAAATAATAATAGTATATCGGCGCCTATGTGTGAGCTGGAAGTCTCTTACAATGTAAGTCTATGGAGCCTTGTTCTGATACTCCATAGACTCATTGTAAAAGAGACTCCTGGCCAGAGGTTCGGCGTGTCTGAATAGAAGCCATGTGAATGAGAAGAGGATCGGAGTGGCACTGGAAACTGGGGAAAACTGCAATCGGTAAGTATATTACCTGCACTTGCACTGCATATACATTTACACAGGTTTAGGTAATAGTTTTGTGGGAGAGCTTCTTTAAAGGAGGGGAATACACAGAAGTGTGTTACAGTTGGCTACTGGATATGCTTTTAGATAGTCATCCATGAAGCACACTTCAATCACTCCAGGTGTGTTAATTCACAGACCAGTAGGTACCTGCACACATAAAATGCCCATGAGATGAGCCAGCAGCAAGTTTATGATCTAAAAAAATCAGTGTTTGGTGCACGGCAATGGGGACACGGGTTATGGATCTAGTATTTCTTTGAAGTCAACACAGATGACTATACAGATGTCTCCCTGTAATTCTAGGTACAGTTACTTGGACCTGAGTGTGAGCCTTGTTGCTCTCCGCAAGAAACTGTTCTGTTTTTCGTGGCCTCCTGTTTACTAGACATGATGTTCAAGGCTCGAGACTGAACATATGACTATCAAAGTGGTTTTAAAGTAGAAATAAAAAGGAAGAGCGTTTTTTAAGCAATTATTTTCAGCCATTTTTTGGAGCTGGAAAGATCTGTGTGCACTTACCCTTAAATTATAATTCTATGTAATTTAGCATTGTGATTGCACTGATATACACACAACCTGGCTCACGGTCATTGCTTCTGCTATTCCTTATACACTGCTCAAAAAATAAAGGGAACACTTAAACAACAGAATATAACTCCAAGTGAATCAAACTTCTGTGAAATAAAACTGTCCACTTAGGAAGTAACACTGATTGACAATCAATTTCACATGCTGTTGTGCAAATGGAATAGACAATAGATGGAAATTATTGGCAATTATCAAGACACCCTCAATAAAGGAGTGGTTCTGCAGGTGGGGACCACAGACCACATCTCAGTACCAATGCTTTCTGGCTGATGTTTTGGTCACTTTTGAATGTTGGTTGTGCTTTCTCACTCGTGGTAGCATGAGCTGGACTCTACAACCCACAGAAGTTGCTCAGGTAGTGCAGCTCATCCAGGATGGCACATCAATGTGAGCTGTGGCAATAAGGTTTGCTGTGTCTGTCAGCGTAGTGTCCAGAGGCTGGAGGCGCTACCAGGAGACAGGCCAGTACACCAGGAGACGTGGAGGGCAACAACCCAGCAGCAGGACCGCTACCTCCGCATTTGTGCAAGGAGGAACAGGAGGAGCACTGTCAGAGCCCTGCAAAATTACCTCCAGCAGGCCACAAATGTGCATGTGTCTGCACAAACGGTTAGAAACCGATTCCATGAGGGTGGTATGAGGGCCCAACGTCCACAGATGGGTGTTGTGCTCACAGCCCAACACCGTGCAGGACACTTGGCATTTGCCACAGAACATCAGGATTGGCAAAGTCGCCACTGGCGTCCTGTGCTCTTCACAGATGAAAGCAGGTTCACACTGAGCACATGTGACAGACGTGACCAAGTCTGGAGACGCTGTGGAGAGTGATCTGCTGCCTGCAGCATCCTTCAGCATGACCGGTTTGGCAGTGAGTCAGTAATGGTGTGGGGTGGCATTTCTTTGGAGGGCCGCACAGCCCTCCATGTGCTCGCCGGAGGTAGCCTGACTGCCATTAGGTACCGAGATGAGATCCTCAGACCCCTTGTGAGACCATATGCTGGTGCGGTTGGCCCTGGGTTCCTCCTAATGCAGGACAATGCCAGACCTCATGTGGCTGGAGGGTGTCAGCAGTTCCTGCAAAATGAAGGCATTGAAGCTATGGACTGGCCCGCCTGTTCCCCAAACCTGAATCTGATTGAGCACATCTTGGACATCATGTCTCGCTCCATCCACCACAGACTGTGCAGGAGTTGGCAGATGCTTTAGTCCAGGTCTGGGAGGAGATCCCACAGGAGACCATCCGCAACCTCATCAGGAGCATGCCCAGGCGTTGTAGGGAGGTCATACAGGCACGTGGAGGCCACACACAATACTGAGCCTCATTTTGACTTGTTTTAAGGACATTACATCAAAGTTTGATCAGCCTGTAGTGTGTTTTTCCACTTTAATGATGGGGGTGAATCCAAATCCAGGCCTCCATTGGTTAATAAATTTGATTACCATTGATGATTTTTGTCTGACTTTGTTGTCAGCACATTCAACTTTGTACAGAACAAAGTATTCAATGAGAATATTTCATTCATTCAGATCTAGGATGTGTTGTTTGAGTGTTCCCTTTAGTTTTTTGAGCAGTGTATATCACAGTAATATACACGTAACTGCAGAATCACCCTTGTCTCCTCCTTTTTGTGTCCTTTTTTTTTTTCTTTCTAATATGCATGATGCCAAGTGCATGAATTTGGATATATGTGAGAGAAATTACATGTCCTTCTGACTTGGATTTCTGATTGCATCTTCCCATCTGTGTGAAAATGTCACTATTCGCATGCCACCTGGGAGACGCGTGCAAGCCTACACTGGGCACCCTCCCTCCGTTCAGTGTATTCAAGCCCTGAGCGTTGCAGGTGAAGTGGAATTTCATGAACTTGACAAATGTTGCATTAAGAAATGAGGCAAGGTGTTAACTATCATCAGGATCATTTTTCCCCTGTCTACTCAGCGTGTAGTGCATGAATGACAGGTAGAATCTGGTGTAGTACAGATGAGCCGTCCTCACTAACACATGGTGATGGATCCTTTTTTTACAGGGACAATTATGAATTTACTTTAGAAATAATATACAGAGACCTTCATATTATATTTGAATATTTGGCATCGATGATCCAGATACATTTATATTAATACCTACAGACAAACTCTGAAGGGGACAGGCACTGGGTCTCTGCTAGTGCAGGACTGGTGGGGCAAGCATGCTACCAGATGGTAATCTAGGAGAACAGGCATCGCCCAGAAACCTGGATTGCTAGGTGAGTAATTAAAATAAATATAGCAAAGGGCACCCATCACTCGATTCCTGCTGCCCAAATCATGGGCAGCATGAATGAGCCTGGATGCACAATTGCAGCATACAGTGTCTGACTGGGGTGCAAAGGGCTCACCAATAACTGATTATAGGGGGCCTATTGTTTAACTACATGCAAATATTACATTATCCTTTTTCACAAATCTACCTCTGCTTCTATATAGTAATAAACTCGATAGTTTGTTGAATGAATGAGATGCTGCTTTTCTATTGGGCCAACTACTGCTTGTGTGTGGGGGGTTTAAGTGGCTTACCCTTCCACAGGGGTCCTCCAGGGGATTCACCTGTTCCCTCGTGGGCCAGTCCGACTAGTGTTTTCTCCCTATGTTTGGATCTTTAGGGGTTCTCTGAACCGCCAGAGCAGTCCATGAAAAAAACCTACCTGGCTGCAATCAGCCATGATCTGATACATTCTGCCCATGGTAGGAGCAGCATAACCCCTTAACTGCCATGGTAACCCATCAGTTTTGCGTCGTGGGAAGCCAATAGAAGCTAGTGCTTGTGAGCACCTGAAATCATGTAAAATAAATGCTGCTGCCAGATTGGCAGTGGCATCTAAATGGTTAACAGCAGCAAACAGCTGAGCTCCATCCCTGGATGTTAGACCCACATGCCTGCTATTTAATTTCCCAGGCATCTGCTGCGTATGTAGTCGGCTCGGCTCCTGTTTCTCACACCCTGACCCACTACATGACAGATAAATCAGTCATGGGGCGTTAAGGGGTTCAGTTTGCTGTGTATTAGTTACCAGGCCTTGTCATCAGGGTTTGTCTTGAAGCAAAACTTTTACACAACGTCATTCCAATTTTCCACAGTTTCTGTTGTTGAAAAATTTTAAATCTGCTCATGCATCCAAATTGTACAATTAAGTTTGGAAATTTTCAGTTCCCACTATTAGTGAACAGGTCATGAAATTAAAAGGTGCAAAATAAAGCCTTTACACAAGTATGTAACATTTCCCCCAAAATTCCATGATCTAACTGCAGGGCGCCTCATCTATGGAGCACCATGGTTGATCATCACTACTGTTGCTTCCTTCAGTGTCTACAAATCCGCCCTTTGGTCATTTCTGTATGTTAAATGGTCATGAATGATATGGCAGTGGACATGGACGGCCATTCTGATCCATTCAAATAGGAGTGCCTAAGAAGGAGCGGTGATCCAGCTCCAGTTGTAGTCATTAGTGGGGAACCCAGTGATCAGACCTTTTATCTCCTGTCCTGTAGATGGGTGAAAAATGTCTTTCAAACCCCTTTTTTAAACTTGCTGTCTTATAATGTACATTTTTGTATAGGAGGTGATCTTGCTTCATGCCAAGCAGATGGCGCCTGTGTTACATAGCCATCATGTGTCTGTCACTGCAGCAACCATAGCTTGCTCCTATTGTTGCTGCTTAACCATTTTAATGCTGCTGTCAATCTTTGACAGCAAAATTTAAATGTCATTGCTGGTGCGTATTTGTACCAGGTGCCTATTAGTCCAGTGCTTTTTCTGATAGGGAGCTTGTAATTTTTTTTTTTCTTAATTTCTGAACTCCTCTCAGCTGACTTCTAACAATTAGTGATGAGTGAGTGTGCTCGTTTAACCCTTAAACCAAGTAACCTCGGGTGCTTACCCAGTATCTTCGGCGTGCTCATGTATTATGTTCGAGTTCCTGCGTCTGCATGATTTACAGCTGTTAGACAGCCTCAACACACGTGAGGATTCCCTAACAAACAGGCAATCCCTGCATGTGTTGAGGCTGTCTAACAGCCGTAAATCATGCAGACGCAGGGACTCTAACATAATATACGAGCATGCCGAAGATACTCTGTAAGCACCTGAGCATGCTCTGCTTAAGGGTTAAACGAGCACGCTCACTCATCACTACTAACCATATCAAAGATCAGTTCAACATTGATGCGGTCTGTGGTAGTAAATCGACACCGATAAGCTAGCTCCAAAAAAAAACTCCCCGATGTCCAGGGAAACTAATAAAACCCAGTTGCAAAACTTATTTTTTAGCCTAATATACAAGAATACAGTTGTGCTCAAAAGTTTACATACCCCGGCCGAATTTTTCCTTTCTTGGCCTTGTTTCAGAGAATATGAATGATAACAAAAAAACTTTTTCTCCACTCATGGTTATTGGGTGAAGCCATTTATTGTCATCTCAGTCTCCTGACCTCAATATCATTGAGCCACTCTGGGGAGATCTCAAGCGCGTAGTTCATGCTGGACAGCCCAGGAATTTACAGGAACTTGAGTTTTTTTTGCCAAGAAGAATGAGCTTTACCATCTGAGAAAATAAAGAACCTCATCCACAACTACCACAAAAGACTTCAAGCTGTCATTGATGTTAGAAGGGGCAATACACGATATTAAGAAATGGGGTCATTTGGAATAGCTTCACCCAACCCATAACCATGAGTGGAGAGTTTTTTTGTTATCATTCATATTCTCTGAAACAAGGCCAAGAAAGGAAAAATTCGGCCGGGGTATGTAAACTTTTGAGCACAACTGTATATGGTGTAAATAAACTTGTTTTGTTTTTATGTCTTTTTTTCACTTTAATTGCCTGCAAATCAGTGGGGATTTGGATCCTGAGACTCTGAACAGTGAGCAGCTCAACATACAGCAGCACACAGCTCCTGTCTGAGCGTGCACATGGAGCGAACTACAGATTCAATAGGAAGCACAGACTTCATAGCCTATGCTTTCTTTTGAATCCGTTCAGCTCCTGCCTGAGTGCTGCTATCTACTCAGCTGCACAATTTTTGGGGGGTCTATTGAGCAATTGGTAGGGATCTTAGGACCTTGACTCCTAATCTGGAGGCAATTAAAGTGCCTGCAAATATGAAGAAAATGGTCAAAGTTTAGTTACTTAGGTTAAAAAAAAAAAAAAAAAAAAAATGCCAGCACATGGCTTCCCACCCCCCTCCGCCCCCATCGCCATTCTGGTACATATGGTCTGCCCCCTACCATTTTGGTTTTGGTGTATATGGTCTGTTGTCGTCCCCTCCCCCATCACGCTGCACACATAGAAAAATAAATAAAATGATTCTACTCTGCTTCCTTCTGCTCCAGCGCTGCGTCCTGTTCTGATGCCGGCAGCTGATTTTCGCATGTAGGCAGCGCATGATGTCTCTGCCAATTCGCTCCCACACGCTGAGGTCAGATGCCGGAATGTTCACTGCTCCCCACACCCGGCAATATAGGAGTGGAAAGCAGTGAATATTCATTTTCTTTAATAGCAGACACACTGATGGCCACAGCCGCCGGCTCCTGCAGTGGCTGGGCGATCATGTGTGCCCACTATTAAAGCGAATGAATAGTCACTGCTCCACATGCCTATAGTGTTGCCCACCTCTAGACGCCAGCTTCAGTGCATAGAGATGGGAGGGACTATGGGCGTGGGGAACAGTGAATTTTCATTTTCTTTAACAGCGAGTACACGTGTTAGCTGCAGCAGACGACTCCTGCCTCTGTGACCCGCTCCTCTGCCGCTACCCTCTCATTTCTGTCCCCCCATCCACAACCGGACTAGACGACGAACCCCCCCCCCCCCACTTTCCTCCAAAATTTGAGGAAAAAAGTGCGTCTTAGTCCGAAAAGTACTTCCCATTATTGTGTAACTTTGTATGTACCGCACAGTGTGAACACCTCCGCAGTGACCCAGTAAAGTTCAACTTAGATGTCTTTATTTTCCAAAAACTCACAAAGTAAAGGTAAACTGTATCCTCTAGATCACAGCCGGGTCATAACACAGTCCGTCTCCAAACCCGTTACCATGGGCAACTGCTGAGGTGCGCCTGGAGTTTTGCTTTCCTCTTGGGCTTTGTGTTCAGGTCACACAGGCCAGTATTGCAGAGCCTCCTGCTCTACAGCTAGCAAACACAAAGCTGACACACCCAAACCTTTGTTGCAGGGTTTTTTAAATGAAAACTGTGGACATGAGCCACTTGTAAGTCCCGGGCTGGAGGGTGTGAACTGCCCCACTGCCATCCTGTAATTCACTCCAAGAATAAAAGCCTATGCCGGGTTTTACTAAATCTACCTTGGTCAAATAGCTTGACCAAGTCCAAACTTACTTTTATTCTGCACTGCAACCACCGCTACATCTGTGACTGTAATGCACTCCAGCGGGTTCAATATGCTTCTGTGCGCGTCCTGGGGGATACATACCGCCCCTCGCATATAATTCCCCTCACTTCCTCACATAAACCCCCCCCCCCTCCCCCTCTGTTCAAACTTGTGGGGTTGAACACTTGTCACCATACAGGATGCCCGTGACAGGGCATCCACATTTCCCTGCAACGTTCCACCGAAAACCTATAATTTTGTAGGGACAGGAACCATCTGGTGACCCAAGCATTCCTTTCCTTTGCATGTCTCATCCAGACAAGGGGCAAATGGTCCATTGCCAAACGAAACTGTCGCCTGAGCAAATAATAGCGTAGGGACTCTAAGGCCCACTTAATAGCCAAGCACTCCTTCTCCACTACGCTATGATTTTTCTCTGCCAGGGTAAGTTTCCTGCTTAAGTAGATGACTGGATGTTCATCTCCGTTCACATCTTGCGACCGCACCTAGACCTACCTCTTAGGCATCCGTTTGTACGACAAAGTTTTTCTTGAAGTTGGGGCTGATGAGGACTGGCTGTCCACACAACGTCGACTTCATGGACTGGAACGCTTCTTCCGCTTGAGGGTTCCACCGTGCCATAACCGATTTTTATTTCCTTTTAACAGATTGGTTAGGGGTGCCGATCTCCCAGCAAAATTAGGTATAAACTGGCGGTAGTACCCAATGATGCTGAGGAATGCTCTCACCTGTTTTGTACTCGAAGGCCTGGGCCAGTTTTGAATGGCCTCAATCTTGTTTATTTGGGGTTTGATAACCCCGCAGCCAATCACGTAGCCTAAGTACCGTGCTTCCTTGAGTCTTATCGCACGTTTTTTTTGGGTTCGCTGTTAATCCTGTGATTTTGAGTGAACCCAGCACCGCTTGTACCTGGGACAGGTGGGTATGCCAGTCGGTACTAAAGATGATATCATCTAAATATACTGACATGTACTTCTGATGAGGCTCTAACACTATGTCCATCAACCTCTGGAAGGTGGCCGGGGCCCCATGTAATCCAAAAGGCAAGACAACATAGTGATAGAGACCATCTAGTGTTATAAAGGCGGTCTTTTCTTTTGCCGATTCTGTCAGTGGCACCTGCCAGTAACCCTTGGTGAGATCGAGCTTGGTGGAGTACTGGGCCAGACCCAGTCTCTCAATTAGCTCTTCTCCCTGAGGCATTGGATAAAGGTCAAACTTTGAATGATGTGTCAATGTCTGGAAGTCATTACAGGATCGTAATGATCCGTCTGGCTTCGGAATCAGCACGATGAGGCTAGCCCACTCATTTCCTAGATTCCTCGATGACTCCTAACTGGAGCATTTCGGGCAAGACTCACAATACCTCTGCACCTCAGCATAAATCCCAGGCCAAAAGAACCGCTGCAAGATGCGCTCTTGCGTTTTTTTAACCCTCAGGTGCCCACCCAGCAGGTGTGTGTGGGCCATCTCGAGCACTGCCCGATGGTACGACTGAGGCACTACTAGTTGTTCCACGACCTCGTCCCAGATTTTGTCAACCCGATAGAGTAACTCTTAGTTGACTGCCATGCGTGGAAAGACAGTCTCTGCACCCATTTGCTGAGCCACCCCATTTACCTCTATTACCCTTTCCCAGGTCAGGGTAGGATCCTGTAGCTGAGCTGTCCCAAATGTTCCCCGGGACACTTCCAGCTCTGGAATCGATGGGGTCTCCTCGACCTTTCCTGCCAATACCTGACGGGGGGGGGGGGGAAACCTATCGGGGTTACACTCTGTCCCTAGGTTGGTGACCCCTTTGGCAGGTATCCTGGACTCAGGATCTTCGGGTTCAGCACCCGGAATGACATTTACCATGGGTGGGTTAATTTTATTCTCCCACAGGGACCAGAACAGGGGCAAGTCTCTTCCCAAAACAGTCCCATAAGGCAGGGTCTTCACCACTTCCACTACATGTTTCACCTCCCCACACTGAGTGGAAAAAGTAACCTCCGTGGTTAGGTATTCTCGGAGGTCTCCATGTATGCAAACAACCCCGACTTTCCGTCCACTGGGGTTGTCCCCGGCAACCAGCGACCCATGGACCAGAGTCACTTGGCTCCCTGAGTCCAAGAGAGCCTCCGTCTGGTACCCTTTGATGAGTACCTGGCACAGTTGGGGTTTGCTGCATGAAGCGTCTGCACTTGTGGTGCAGACTATCTGGGCATACATCGAGAATCTGCACGTGAACCCGCTGTCCGTAGGTTCAGCCATCAGGGGCAGTTGGTATGCCATTCTCGCTCAAGGGTAACCCCCACAGTATGGGCTCGATGCTGACTGTCCCCAGGAGAGGGATGTGACCCTTTCCCTGACTGCTGGGCTTGCAGGGTCCGGCGTGTCAGCCGCAATGGGACAGAGTCCTGTATGAAGTCTTGAGTGGCAGTGTACCGCTCGATCAAGCCAACCACCTGGTCTAGAGTGCCTGGGTCCCCTTGCCCCACCCAATGCTGTATAACGGCTGGCAGAGGTCTCAGGCTGGAGCCACCTCTTAACTAGCTGCAGCAAGTCATATGCCTGAGACCTGGCAGGTCGGGCCTCCACAAAGGTCCTTGAAAACACCCGTTGGGCTCTCACGTATGTACACTGCTCAAAAAAATACACTCAAACAACACATCCTAGATCTGAATGAATGAAATATTCTCATTGAATACTTTGTTCTGTACAAAGTTGAATGTGCTGACAACAAAATCACACAAAAATCATCAATGGAAATCAAATTTATTAACCAATGGAGGCCTGGATTTGGAGTCACCCCCCCCAAAATTAAAGTGGAAAAACTTGATTTACTTGGAGTTATATTCTGTTGTATAAGTGTTCCCTTTATTTTTTTGAGCAGTATATTAACCCCCAGTCGTGCAAGGAGCTCACCTTTCAGCTTCCAATAGTCCTGGGCATCCTTCCGAGGGAGGTCAAAGTAGGCCTTCTGTGCGTCGCACATCAAAAACGGAGCCACCACTTCAGAGCACTGGTCGTCTGGCAGGTTCTCCCGCTGTGCGGTGCGCTCGGAGACGGTGTGGAAGGCTTCCACGTCATCTTCCGGACTCCGCTTCGTCAAAGCGGATCGGACCTTGTCCCGGGCCTCACGACTTTCCAGGGTTGGTGATGGGGGTGCCTCATTCAGGGCCGCAATCTGCTGCAGCAACAGGTTATTCGTCTGTTGCTGTGTGAGGACCAACTGTCTCAGGATTTCCTACATTTTGTCAGCAGGCCTGGGCTGCAGTGTGACAGGCCTAATGACAGACATGCAGCTGGTGTTGGGTTATGCCTCAGTTCACACTGCCTACATTCTCCACCACATTGTAGTGCGGCGGTGTTCACATTGTGTGGTAATGAGGCAGTGACCCAGTAAAGTTCAACTTAAATGTCTTTATTTTCCAAAAACTCACAAAGTAAAGGTAAACTGGATCCTCTGGGTTGTAACGCAGTCCGTCTCCAAACCCGTTACCATGGGCAACTGCACCGCTGTGTCGCGCTGAGGTGCATCTAGAGTTTTGCTTTCCTCTTGGGTTCTGTGTTCAGGTCACACAGGCCAGTATTGCAGAGCATCCTTCTCTGCAGCTTGCAAACACAAATCTAACACACCCAAACCTTTGCTACAGGTTTTTTAAATGAAAACTGTGGACATGAGCAACTTGTAAGTCCAGGGCTGGAGGGGGTGAACTGCCCCACTGCCATCCTGTAATTCACTCCAAGAATAAAATCCCATGCCAGGTTTTACTAAATCTGCCTTGGTCAAATAGCTTGACCAAGTCCAAACTTACTTTTATTCTGCACTGCAACTACAGCTACATCTGTGACTATAATGCACTCCAGCGGGTTCAATATGCTTCTATGCACATTCTGGGGGATACATACTATCCCTCGCATATAATTCCTTTCACTGCCTCACAGTACATTATATTAATAAAATACAATTTTTTTTGAGCTTTTACTATGCCCCTGTATTTGCTTGGTCACTCATGTAACCACATATGCGACCTGCACTGTATAGTGCAGATAAGGATCTCCTGTGATCATTCAATGAGAAGAAGTTGCTGAGACTCCATTTGGCATGTGAGTGCCCACTCGCACTGCAAATACTGGCAAATTGTGACAGTATGGACAGTGCACTCTCTCAGGATTTGTTACACAGCATAGAGTGAAGGGGTTTTCTGGCTGAAAATAAAATCCTGCAGACCTTTCATACAACTTTGTACTTAAATAAATCGCGGCCACTAATGTATTTCTTCTTGCAGTAGCAATGAGTTAGGGGCTCAGTTACCTAAGAAAATATAGGTACAGGGCTTACACCCCATCCCCTGTGTTCTGCTGCCGTAGATCCTCCTAGAATTGTCATGTAGTTATTATTTTCTATTTGTGACCACCCCTGACGAAGCTACACCTGGTAGCGACGCGCGTTGGGTAAAGGCTCCATGTTGGGCATACCATTATTTGTTTGTACGTCCTCTTGCTATTTTCATTAGTTTTCATCAGGATGATGTCTATTGGGATAAATGTAGAGTTATTCATGGTTTTATACTAAATATGTATTGTCCTCTTGGCCCTCATATCTTATATATGCATATAACTATATGCTTTTGGGATTAGTGGTATTTTTTTTCATGCAATTATTTACTTTTTCCACTGTCCATATACTTTTTATGTCATCTTTGATATTCAGTGGATACATTTGACATTTATATTACACCTGCTATCTGGCGTTTTAATCTGCACATTAATATTATTTGTGTGTATAATATATTTTCATACTTGACTGGTTGAAAGTTTATCCTCTTGATATCTAGTATTTTGCATGCTCTACCCTTCATTAGGAATCCCTTGTATTTGATACATCTTTTATATTGAACACCATTAGTATACCTGATTGGCGGGGAATTTGTATACACTATTATATATTTATATATTGGGATTATCCTGGCTTTTCCTGGCTTTTCTGTTTTCAGTCGAGCCATTTTTCTCCTTCATTCTTTGGTGTGCACCATTATTCTGCGCAGCTTTTCTTTCATTATTTGACCACTTCCCTTTGCGCTGTTAGTCGTAGCACCCCACATTACTATATACATATATACTTGTGGTGTCCACTATTTTTCATTGTTTGGCAGATCCTCCTAGAATTGTCATGTAATTATTATTTTCTATTTTATCTTCTCAGCCATCAAATGAAATCCAGGACCAAAACCATGTGGAGCAGGAGCAGCAGGCAGACATGGAAGCGATTACTTTCTCAAAAGACACAGTCTTATCAGACATCCATATCCGGATCCAGCACAAAAGGCAGCTCATGGTCAGGCTGAACGCAGTCGGACAGCCAGGTAAAAGGTTTGATGAAGCTGACGCTCGTCTATTTCTCATGTAGTGAATATTTTGAATACAGTTGCGTTGCTGTAATATCTCATCTGCTCTTCAATAGTGCCTGCTAGGACTTCTGAACATTACATTGGCAATATGTACCCAGCAGATGTGGAAACCATATGCAGTATGGAAACAGCCCATCTTTTGCTGGTCTTTTTAGCATTTTTATGATTTATCTAGGTGGGCACATTACTGATGCAGTCTCCATGGACTTGATTTGTAATATTGCTGCATCGTAAACAGTTCAACTCCTTTTCCATTCATTATGTGCATCCCTTAAATAATCTATGTAATTAAAGACGTTAGGTGAATTATATGGGCATATATTCCTTATACAATGCTATAGAAAAACTGCTATAGAAAGTGCTTTTGTGCCTTTAAAATTGCTTGTGAGAATTAACATAACTGGACTAGTCCGGCAACGCCCCCTCCTGTGATAAGCACCTCACTGTCTATGGACTTTGTACATATAGAGTGGTGTGGGCGGGGTTAGCTTTCTCAGCTCTGCTTCATTCTAAATCTAAACACTCTGGTTGTGTGAGAACAGCTGCACCCAGTAATCTAAGTGATACATCATTGGATTAATCTTCTCTTTACCTAAATTATGCTGCTCTCAGATGAGGCAGCAAAAACCTGCTGACAGATTCCCTTCAAGTATATTTTTAACTATTGGTCCCCGTGTACCTTATACCTTACAATGGCTCCTATTATGGTGAACCTTGTGATGTGGATTCTCTAAAACAGTGTTTCCCAAACTCCAGTCCTCAAGAGCTACCAACAGATTGTGTTTTCCGGATTTGCTTGGTATTACCCAGGTGATAATTCCATCACCTGTACAATACTAAGGAAATCCTGAAAACGTGATCTGTTGGTGGCTCTTGAGGACTGGAGTTGGGGAACTCTGCTGTAAGCCATAGGATGGATGGGATGCATCGGAGGTGTTGGTGCAGCAAGTTACAGCGGAGCTGGATATGCCAGAACAGCACTTAGATAGCAGAGCTAGGTATGCTGGATGGCATGTACAACTGCCAATCTAGATACGGCATCTGCAGCAGCGTAGAACAAGAGAGCTGGATATGCTGGACAGCACGTTTCCGGTCATGGCCCTCCATCCTGTAATATTGTCCCCCTTCCTTGCCTCCATCCTGTAATAATTTCCTCTGTCCTGCCCCTATCATGTTATCCTGGGCCTATTCTGTAATATTATCCTCTGTTTTGGCCTCTATGCCGAAAATCTGGAACCCATTCTGTAATTGTATCCCCTTTATTGACCCCTATGTTGTCATTTTAGAACCGATGCTGTAATAGGGTCTCCTGTCCTGGACCCCATCTCGTAATAATGGCCCCTATCCTGCCACTCTTCACATACACATAAAAAAAATTGTTACCTGTACCTGCTCCCACAGTGATCCGCATCCTTTTCCTGCTTCATATCTGGTGGAGGGGAGTGGTGCATGACAGTGACATCATGTGCCGCTGGCAATGTACCATTAAAGGGGTTGTCCACTACTATTTAAAATATGCCAAAGCGGTTTTATGATGGAAAGCAGCTTCTTTGTAATTGCCTCCCTTCTGCCTGTGAGCGGTGCTATCACTGGCCGCTCACAGACATCACGTGACCCCCGGCTGCAGCCGGCTCTGACATCCGCTGACGTCACGACAAGTCCAGGCTGCAGCCGAGGGTCCCTCTTCCGCGATCCACAGTGGATGCCAGGCTGTGGGCGGGGTTACCCCGCACGTCACACCCAGCACCCGCCGCACGCTCTCCCTCTCCCCATTCATTGGGAAAACACACGGTGAATACCGGGTGTGATGCGGTGAGGTAACCCCTCCCACAACCCAGCAGCCACCGCGTGGACCACAGTGCTGAGTCACGCCACAATAGACGGGACGGCAGCGGGGGGTCACATGCTGCCTGTGAGCGGCCAGTGATAGCGCCGCTCACAGGCAGAAAAGGCAGAGGAAGGTAATTATAAAGAAGTTGCTTTTCATTGTAAAAACGCTTTTGCGTATTTTAAATTGTAGTGTGCAACCCCTTTAACGTCAGCTGCCGCTTTCTGATTGGCCATCGGTGTGCATAGCAGTTGCGGAGCAGTGAGCTGATTGCTCTCTTCCCTGCAATACATTTCAGCCACTGTGCGTCCAAAGATGCACATTCTGCAGAAAACGGCGCTGTGGTTGGCGGACTCCCTTCCTCCCTGGGACTTATCGTTATGCCTCTAGTCTCTGGTGCCCAGCGTGCTGTGTGTTTGAGACCCCTGGTCTAGAGGATAACTTGCTGGGGATCCTAGCTCTAGGACTCCTAGTGATCCCGAGATGGGCCCATCCTGAATGAAGCAACTGTGAGCGTGTGCAGACTCCACTCCATTTCTTTTGCCTACAGAATAGAGAATAGCTTACTGGTGGCTACAGTGTTCGGAATGTTATCCTCCTCCCCATGGATAGGGGATAACTTGTTATAACCCTTTTAAGCACCGAGTCACTGAATGCAATATTTTGTGATACAGTTTTAAATAATGAATGTTATACAATTGTGAGTCGCTGTCCCCGGGTGGCTTGTTGTTTCTGCACCAGGCTATGATTTATTTCCTCTTTGTTCAGAATTTACGTGATGCATAAAGTGAATGTGCTCCCATAAATAAAGGAACCAGCTCTGTGCATTGTACTTTCGCTGGAAGGTCATTACTGTGCGTGGAACATTTTGCCTAGAGTTGTCATGGCAGGATGCCTTTTACGCCTGGTTACATAACACAAGTCTCTAATAACCCACAGTTAGAAGTTTTGAAGTTGAAAATTGGGTACATTTTTATAAATGGTGCCTGAATTTTTCTTTCGTTCAGCATTGCCTTTGTGTTTTTGTTTTCTATGTGCTGTCTTCAGAGGGATTCTTCTTCTTCTAGAGTGCACAAATTGTAATTTTCCTATTAGATTCTATTACAGTTCAGTCTTAACACCTCTACACGACTGGGCTTTTTTTCCTTTATTTGGGCCTCATATTTTTACTCTCCTTTTTACAAGAGCCAGGACTCTTTAATTAAAAAAAGTGAAAAAAATTGTAATTCGTAAAAAAGACAAAAAAAATATATAAAAATGTTTATATCTTAGTTTTTTAAAAAATTACTGCATTTTTCAGACTATACGACACACCTAGGTTTTAGGGGAGGAAAACAGAAAAAAAATTGAAGCAAAAAATGTGGTGATGCCCTGTTAAGGGGGAGGGGGTCTGCTGCTGGCACTGTTATAGGGGTAATGTCCCCCAATTCTGTTAATACCCCCCATCCTGGTGTGCATGGCACCCCTCATCCCTCATCCTGGTGTGCATGGCACCCCTCATCCCTCTTTCTGGTATGCTTGGCACCCCCCCCCCCCATCCTGGTATGCATGACACCTCCATCCCCATTATGCTGCACACAAAAAATAAACAATTATACTCACCTTTCTTCCCTCTGCTCCAGCACTGCATCCTGCTCTGCTGCCAGCACTGATCTCAGTGTGAGCCGCGCATCACGTCACTGTCATGCGCCCTCACATAGTGAGATGAGCTGCCGGAATAGTCACTGCTCCCCACACTGAGACTATGGGCGTGGGGAGTAGTGACTGTTCACTCTCCTTGATAGCTTGCAGACTGTAGCCGTAGCGCGCCTCCTGCTGCGGCTCGGCGGTCGCATGTGCATGCTATTAAAGAGCATGAATAGTCACTACTCCCCACCCCATGGGAGTGGGTTATAGTGAATATTCATGGTCTTTAATAGCGGGCACATGCGACTGCTGAGCAGCTGCTACGGCTACAGTGTGCACGCTATTATGGGGAGCAGTGAATATTCTTTTTTTTTCTTTTTTCTTTAGCAGCGGGCACAGTGTAGGCTGCAGCAGGCAGTGCCTGCCTCCAGTACCCCGCTCCTTTGCCGCTGCCGTTTCCATATATATATATATATATATATATATATATATATATATATATATATATATATATATATATATATATATATATATATATATATATATATATATATATATATATATATATATAATATAGTACAGACCAAAAGTTTGGACACAACTTCTCATTTAAAGATTTTTCTGTATTTTCATGACTATGAAAATTGTACATTCACACTGAAGGCATCAAAACTATGAATTACCACATGTGGAATTATATACTTAACAAAAAAGTGTGAAACAACTGAAAATATGTCTTATATTCTAGGTTCTTCACAGTAGCCACCTTTTGCTTTGATGACTGCTTTGCACACTCTTGGCATTCTCTTGATGAGCTTCAAGAGGTAGTCACCGGAAATGGTCTTCCAACAATCTTGAAGGAGTTCCCAGAGATGCTTAGCACTTGTTGGCCCTTTTGCCTTCACTCTGCGGTCCAGCTCACCCTAAACCATCTCGATTGGGTTCAGGTCTGGTGACTGTAGAGGCCAAGTCATCTGGCGTAGCCCCCCATCACTCTCCTTCTTGGTCAAATAGCCCTTACACAGCCTGGAGGTGTGTTTGGGGTCATTGTCCTGTTGAAAAATAAATGGTGGTCCAACTAAACGCAAACCGGATGGAATAGCATGCCGCTGCAAGATGCTGTGGTAGCCATGCTGGTTCAGTATGCCTTCAATTTTGAATAAATCCCCAACAGTGTCACAAGCAAAGCACCCCCACACCATCACACCTCCTCCTCCATGCTTCACGGTGGGAACCAGGCATTTAGAGTCCATCCATTCACCTTTTCTTTGGAAGCAAAGATCTCAAATTTGGACTCATCAGACCAAAGCACAGATTTCCACTGGTCTAATATTCATTACTTGTGTTCTTTAGCCCAAACAAGTCTCTTCTTCTTGTTGCCTGTCCTTAGCAGTGGTTTCCTAGCAGCTATTTTGCCATGAAGGCCTGCTGCACAAAGTCTCCTCTGAACAGTTGTTGTAGAGATGTGTCTGCTGCTAGAACTCTGTGTGGCATTGACCTGGTCTTTAATCTGAGCTGCTGTTAATCTGCGATTTCTGAGGCTGATGACTCAGATAAACTTATCCTCAGAAGCAGAGGGGACTCTTGGTCTTCCTTTCCTGGGGCGGTCCTCATGTGAGCCAGTTTCTTTGTAGCGCTTGATAGTTTTTGCAACTGCACTTGGGGACACTTTCAAAGTTTTCCCATTTTTTCCCACTGACTGACCTTCATTTCTTAAAGTAATGATGGCCACTCGTTTTTCTTTACTTAGCTGCTTTTTCCTTGGCATAATACAAATTCTAACAGTCTATTCAGTAGGACTATCAGCTGTGTATCCACCAGACTTCTGCACAACACAACTGATGGTCCCAACCCGATTTATAAGGCAAGAAATCCCTCTTATTAAACCGGACAGGGCACACCTGTGAAGTGAAGACCATTTCCGGTGACTACCTCTTGAAGCTCATCAAGAGAATGCCAAGAGTGTGCAAAGCAGTCATCAAAGCAAAAGGTGGCTACTGTGAAGAACCTAGAATATAAGACATATTTTCAGATGTTTCACACTTTTTTATTAAGTATATAATTCCACATTTGGTAATTCATAGTTTTGATGCCTTCAGTGTGAATGTACAATTTTCATAGTCATGAAAATACAGAAAAATCTTTAAATGAGAAGGTGTGTCCAAACTTTTGGTCTGTACTGTGTATGTATGTGTATATATGTATATGTAGTTCGAAAAATACGGTAAATTTCTTTATTGACGAGAAAATGGGGTGTGATTCGATAATTTTAGTTCTCATTCGGGGTCTTAAATGTGTTTATCATCTGATCACTTGTTCTATATACAGACAGAATTATGTGCTCCTATGGACTGGGAGGCCCAGACACAAACTGACAGTCCATTGACCATCCACTTCTGCGTTGCAAAGGGCCCATGGGAGGCGGTGCACATACAAACCTACAGTCATACCATTTACATATCAGTGATTGATTGACAGTGGCATTTAAATAGTTGAATAGCGGGAATCAGAGCAAGCTCTGGTCGCTGCTGTTATAGCAAAATGCTAGTTGTGTTGAACATCTGGTTTCTCCTTGGTATGATGTGGACCCAGCTCCTGATCTCGCTCCGTACATTGGCACATTGTACTATTACTTCACTTGTCAGTAAGGGGTTAAGTGCTAGTCTTTGGCAGGGGAGTCCAATCTGATCTGGATTTTGTGTACAGCTCTGGTTGCTACACAGGGAGTACATACAGAAGCGGTCTATGTGAACCGCTGTCTATTTCCACTTACTGTGTACTCGGGAAATGCAGAGCGCTTTGTTATAAGTTAAGATTACACTCTCTAATCAACAAAACATTGATTAGCAAATTAAAGCCCCCATATACAGTACTGTGAAAAAAGTTTCAGGCAGGTATGGAAGAAAATGCTTCAAAGTAAAAATTCTTTCAATAATAGAAGTTAAATATTTAATTTTTAACAACTAATAAAAGAGAAATCTGAATTTAATATTTGGTGTGACCGCCCTTTGCCATCTAAATCATGACATTACCCCCACAGACCTCTGATACCAACTTTTCTTTACTCTAATAAATTAACATATTTCTATTGAAGGGTTAAAATTAATATAGCCCTACCACGGCTATTTAGAGATCCATAATAGGGTTAATAATGGGCCCCCGAATGTACTGTAGTACCAGTACATATCCCCTAATGATCACCAATCGGCTCCAATATCTGTGATTGACGGTCATCCCTGTAGACCCCATTGACACCTTCCTCCTATCTGTATTGGACGTTTATACTGAAATATAAAATCTATCCCAATTTTCCATTTTTTTTTTTTTTTTTTTTTTGCCCGCTACCCAGTATATCATTATAATAAGTGCAAAATTAATAATTTATGTTGCTAAGTGATCTCTTCTTTGAAAACTGCCTCCCAGCTGCTCCACACAAACTATGGAAGGGGGTGAGAGGCGGCTCAATGGTGAGGCTGGTTCCAAAGTTTGAGATGCACTGATGTAATAGATACAATCAGAGGTTCTGTACACCTTAATAACTGCTGTCAGGGTTGCCATCCTACTATTCAATTTTTGTTTTCTTTGTTCCGCGCAACTGAACCAAAATTCAAACTTTACAAATTTTTTACGGACATTTGCTTTGCCCCATGAAGACCACACCCCTGATATAGTGCACTCCTGCTAAGATGTCCAGAATAATCGCTGACACTGAACATTGCCCCCAGGATGGGGCGCTGTGTAAACTGTAAAGAAAACAAGACTGCAACGATTTGGAAAAAACCAAGGTGAAAGTTGAACATTTTTCCACTTTAGAAAAAAAATCTATTTTAAAAAAATTTATGCCAGCAACACATCTCAAAGTTGGGCTTCAAGCCATGTCTACCATTGTGTAGAGAAGGAATTAAAAAGACTTACAGCCCTAGACCTACACTGTGTTACACTCGCGGAATATCCTAAAATACAGCGTATTCCACGTGGCTTGAGAGTCTCTCTACGTCCCACTTTATTCCATGACAATCCAGATTTTTGTGCTAAATTTGAAGGTATCCTGAACAAATATTCTATGGACATAATATTACTGACTATTGATTTTCTTCAAAAGGAAATTGCGGATCTGAATACAAGAATCACAGCTACTGAATTGCAACTTAGTGATACAATTTCATCCGAAGATTTTTCCACCTTGAAAACTAGGGTGGATGAATACATCAACGAATATCGCAACGATCTCCAGATTAAGAAGGCAAAATTTCTCCGTGACGCCGAAGACTATTTGCATAATCAGGTGTACAGATGGCATACATCCGACTCCGGCAGAGGTGGGAGATTTCACAGACGAGGCTATACATCATCAACAGGCCGCAACTCGTCTACAGACAGTGAAAGAGAATCACGTCACTTTGCTCCTTTTTTAGAACAACGCAAAAGCCGTCCTTTCAAAACAAGACGAGGAGGGGGAGGCGAGCATCATCAGCCAGACAATGTCAGGATGACAACCCGGTCTCGGGTAGGACCAGCAACATTGTCTTCAATATCTTGTCGCATAACCTGGCACCCGCCGCGTTAACCCTTCTACAAAAAGGACTTTCCTTTTGCCCCACCCCCTCATTCAACACATTTCTTCTTGAACAGGAATTACATCGGTTCTACAGAAGCTTGAGACTTAAGGTGCATTTTTCAATTGACAGGGGTGTTGGGGACCCCATTATGGACATCCATAAGGACGATATGTTTTATCTCAGTGATTTACAATTGCGAGTACCTAGTCGTTTCCAACCTCCACGTTCTTACCCTCATATTGAGACATCCATTGACCTTGTTCAGAGGGATATCAACAACACATTACAGGCTATCAAGGGGGGCCAGTTTCATAATTAGAACAATTTGAGTGTAGAGGAAAATAGAGCCCTTTTTTTTCCTTAAAAATAAGAGAGATTTGATGATAAAGCCAGCTGATCAAGGGGGAGCTGTGGTCGTGATGGATCGTTCATTCTACATTTCTGAAATCTATGCACAGTTAAGTGATACTGACACATACTTACCTATATCGCACAATCCCACTTCTGAAATAGTCACACTTATTTCTGATTTGATTTCTTATCATCTCCATAGAGGCACGAATGATGCTAAACTCGCGGAGTTTTTTGTGAACACTCATCCTACCATACCTGTGTTCTACACACTCCCTAAAATCCACAAAAATTTACAAACACCCCCAGGAAGACCGATCGTTGCTTCTACAGATTCTGTATTGTCTCCATTAGCCATTGTGCTTGAAAAAATTCTGACCCCTCATATCTTGAAAATACCTTTCATGTTTGAAGGATACTTCTCATTTTGTTACAACAATAAACGCATTGGGCCCGATTCCCTCCAATAGTATACTGGTTACCATGGACGTTAATAGTCTATACACTAGCATAGACCATGAGAAAGGCATCAGTGCCACTTCAAATTTTCTTCATGCTCTTACTGATTTGACCACACAACAAATTGAGTTCTGTATTGATCTCCTTACCCTCATTCTAACTAAGAACTTTTTTCAGTTTGAGGATCAATTCTACCTACAGAGGAGGGGAATGGCTATGGGCTCGAACGTGGCGCGTCCCTATGCTAATATTTTTATGGCGGCTTTCGAAAAGAATTTTGTGTATACCCATAGTCTCGACAATACATATGCATTATATTGGAGACTTTATATTGGTGACATTTTTTTGACTTGGACAGGTACAGATAAACAGCCGACTGAGTTTTTTGATGATCTTAATACTAGAGTACCCAATCTCACCTTTACAATACATCATGACACACGGGCCATCCATTTCCTGGATACAATGATTTCACTAACGGACGCAGGAAAACTTGGAAGCGACTTATATGTAAAACCGACCAATAAAAATAGTCTATTACTATACTCGAGCTGTCACCCGTATCATGTGAAAAAATCCTTACCCAAATCTCAATATTGTAGGATTGACCGGATTGTTTCCGATAGTGTCATGAGGGATACTAGACATGAAGAAATGGATGTGAAATTTAGTCAGAGACTACCCACAGCATATTCTGAAACAACAAATTAAAGTAACCCATATTACAAATAAATCCCCCCGAGTAGCATTCATAAATTAGTACCACCCTTTCAGTAGAGCAGTTTATAAATGCATCCTGCGTCATTGGCCTTTATTAAAACAGTCATACCCTGCAGTACCAGAATTTTCTAACACACCCCTTCTGTGTTATAAGAGACCTCGAAATATCCAAGACGATTTGGTCAGGGCGGATGTGGGTTTATTCAACGCACTTTAGCGACTCCATGCAGAGGCACATTCCCCTGCCTGGGATGTCTCCAATGTTCCAATATTATGAAGAGGGGATCCTTCACACATCCACATTCAAATGATACCCCATTAAGGGATATTTCTCGTGCGATTCGAGTTATGTCGTTTATCTTAAGTGTCCGTGCGGTCTCGGATATGTTGGGGAGACGACCCAACATATCCGAGACCGCATCTCGCAACATAAATCCACCATTAGGTATGGATGTACCCTTTTACCGATTCCGGCCCATTTCTCTGCTATGTCCCACACGATATCACAACTCGGATATCAGGTGATCGATCATATACCTCAAAACAGAAGAGGGGGTGATCGCATTAAGAGATTAAAAGAACGCAAATCTTTCTGGATACATACTCTTCAAACCCTGACACCTAAGGGTTTAAATAGGGAATATGAATTACAATATTAATTGGTATGATTTTCAAAAATTTGGGTGGGATTCTCTTCCTGAATTTATGAATATTGGGTCTATATCTATATACAGCTAGCTATTATAAGTTTATATACTGTCACTGTAGCATTCTTATGTAGTGCATCTGATTCTCGTTTTCTTTTTTCTTTTCTCTTCTTTTCTATAGGTGATTAATTAAGCTTTTCACCAGTAACCTTTATGTGATACCTTGGATCTCATATTAAACACAGGCTATGGGAGCCATTCCTATTTGTGTTTCTCTCCATCTTCTACATTATCTCTTTCTCCTTCCTTCTCTTCCCCTGTTCATCTTTCCCCCTACCCCTTTCTTTTCTCCCCCCCCCACACTTTTTTCCTTTTCCTTCTCCTTCCTCTTCCTTTTCATTCTCCCATCCCTTTTCTTTCTTTTTCCCTTCGTTATCTCTTTTTTCCTTTCTCCCTTTTTCTTCTCTCTTTCTCCCTGTGTTCCACGCACTGCGCATGACCGGAAGTTCCGGCATTCCGAGACTGCGCTTATTCCGGCGTACGTTCCACGCGTAGTGCATGACCGGAAGCTCCGGTTTCAAGAGACTGCGCTCATTCCGGTTTGCGTTCCACGCACTGCGCATGTCCGGATGTTCCTCTGAGGGCGCACACACATCGTTAGGGTTCTAATTAGTCCCCATGGGTGGAGATATATATAAAAAGAGGGGTATGCCCCACATACAACCACACAGCATGACCTACCGTCGCATCCACATGGAAGGCATTTCCTAATTTGCAGGTATTTTTCCTAATATGGACAGATCCTAAGCATGATATATGCTATAGCCGGTCCTAAAGTTCACTTTTTTTGCTTTCATTTTCTTCTACTTACCCATTTAATCCAGCTCCCATAGCTTGCAGAATACTCTGAACTTACAAAAAACCCTATACTCAGTAAGTCCTGAACAATTTTTTCCTTTTTTCTCCTTTGAATATCTTACTATTACTGATTGGTGACACTGCTTTGCTACCACTCCTCTAATTATGCCTGTACACACGGGATTGCCATTGTTATTTGATCACTATTGCTTTATGTATTGATTGTGTCCCTGACATAATATAATATAAGTGGTTATACCTTGTCACTCTTTTTGACATACTGCTTTTTGCTTTATTTAGAAAATATCTTGAAAAAGACCAAATAGGTCGAAACGTTGATGTATAATTTTTGGTTTTGCCAATAAGGGATCTATCTTCTGCAATAGTCATTTTGCATCAATACAACTGGAGTGCCGAAGTTCTTTTTGCATTTTGGACTACTTTTTCCTTCAGAGCACCCAAATAGAACAGTGCGCGACCCCTCTCTTTTTTATCTACCATTGTGTAGCCCCCACTTATTTTATTTTTTTACCTTACACAAGTCTTTAAATGTCTTGGTAGTGATGAGACCGTCCCATTTTTGTCGGATGTAGGATTCTGGCGGTTCGGTAGTCCTGTGTAGTCTTTGCCAGATTTTTACGTCTCATAATGCGCCAAATGTTTTCTATTGGTGAGAAGTCAGAACTGCAGGCGGACAGTATATCACCCAAACGAAAGCCATGTATTCAGTATGTGGTTTAGCATGGTCTTACTGAAATATGCAACCAAGATGTTGCCTGGATGGGATCATCTGATGTTTTAAAATGGCTATATAATGGCCAGCATTAATTGTGCCTTTCTACATGTGTAAGATGCCCATGCCATAGACAGTAATGCAGCCACATCCCATCAGAGATTCAGGTTTTTGTACAGTGCGCTGATAACAAGCTGGATGGTCCCTCACATCTTGAGTCCACAGTAGACTGCGTCTTTATCTTTGTAAAGAATTTTACATTTTGATTAATCTGACCACAGAACAGTCTTCACACATGCCTCAGTCCATTTTAAATGAGCTTTGGCCCAGAGAAGATGGCCGCGGTTTTGGATTGGGTTGATACAGAGGGTGAAATAAGTATTGAACACGTCACCAATTTTGTAAGTAAATATATTTCTAAGCTGCTATTGACATGAAATTCTCACATATGTCAGTAACAACCCATCCAATCCATGCAGGCAAAAAAATCAAATCGTGGATGTTCATAAATTAAGTTGTGTAATAATGAGAAATGACACAGGAAAAAAGTATTGAACACTCTTACTGAAATGTAATCCTTTGTATAAAAGCCTTTGTTGGTGATAGCATGAAGATGCCTCCTGTATTGAGAAACTAGTTGCATGCATTGCTCAGGTGTGATTTTTGGCCCATTCTTCCACACACACTCTGATCTTTAAGGTTCTGCTGGATCCTTCTATGAACTCTGAGCATATATCAGCTGACCGCTTCCCTTTCAGTTTTTTTGTTTGTTTGGCCTCCACTAAATGTTATTATTTTTCCTCTTTCAGTTTTTCAAACACAATTTAAGATCCTACGGAAAAGCAATACATTAGAAACTGCAAGTAATCTGGAAGAAAACAGCATCAATGATGAAAATGAGTCATTGCTCTCTAGAGAGGCAACTCCACGAGAAGTGCAGGAATTAGAAGCTCTGCTTGATGATGATGGAGATTTGGAAGTCCAGAGAAGACCACAATCTGCTTCTGACGGACCTGAACCGCCAGATTGTATCCGCAATGTTGTGTGTCCAACTATTCTTACAATAGGGAGTGAAGAAAACTACGAAGAAGAGGCTTCATGTAATGCTGAAGATGTAATTAAAATAGGTAAGGTGTACATTATGTCTTTTGTAACACCTACCATGGTGTACGTAGAAAGTGTTGTCCAGTTTGCTAAACCATTTTTATTTACAACTACGGTAGCTGTACCTGGCCGCGCTTTGCTGTGGCTCAGTCTGGTTAAATGTAAAGGGAAGAAGAGAGCGCGCACGTTTCTAAAATATTTAACTTCACAATGCTTGTGGGTCTACAATATTTTTTATTGTTCCATTGTCTGTGTAGATATAGAGATTGTTTGGTTTGCCGACTCTAGAACAAGCAACATGTAATTGTCCATGTGAGAAGTAATCTGTGTCGAGATTTAAACCGCACAATTCCTAAGATTGGCCCTGAGCTTTGTTGATGGTGATTGCAAACGCCAATCCAATTGGAAATTGCAATCTCTTAAATTGAAATGGCATATCCGTTGGAATCATAGGAATGTGAAGAATGAGGACATCTTCACCTTTGTAAGGTCCTGTCAAGATTGTTGCTTCAACGACATTGCTCATTAATTGTTTTACTGCAAGCCGCGTGCCATTGGAAAGCTTTGCCTGGTTGATATTTCGCAACATAATTGGCAAGCTGATTTTCAATTGCAGTACATGCGGTGGCATCCCTGGCAGATCCAGTGATTTATTTACAATGTTAGGGAATTGTTTTAGCGGAGGGGTCCTCTATTCCTAATCCTCACCTCTTGGTCAGCGCGGAGACCAAGTAGAAAGAGCGCCTTGCTCTCTGGAGAACACATCCTCTCCATTATTTGCGTTGTAACTGTGTATTTTTCTTGTAGTGGCGCTGCAGGAAACTGGACACTTACTGCTAAGTGTCATGTATGACCGCTGAGTTTAGGGCTTCTCATCAAGTATCATTTTTTAATCTGTAAATTGGTAAGAGACCCTTTAAAAGGAATTGGAGTAATTTAAAACCGGTTCCATAGTAAAAGTACACCTCTTGCTCAGCATTTGTCATATTTAGAGTGGAGCCAAATAATTTGCATGGCTCCATCATGGCAGCCGGACCAGGGCAGTCTAGACTTCTGCACCTGGCATCTTGCGTTCAACTGGCACTTAGAGTGCTCAACAAGAAAATGTAAAATGACTGAATTGAGCTTGCTCTATTTGCAATCTTTAGTCAATTACAAGGAATCTTTTCAGTTTGGATAGTCTATACGAAATAGAAAAGGTTGATCAGCCACATAGAGGCAGAGATTGGTGAACGCTTTGTATTTTGTAATCTTATCTTGCTGTCCTTTGCCCCTTGCTGTTCTCCTACTGTTATATGCATTTGTTCCATGCACAGGCGGTACTACCGGACCATGATCGGTATAGTATGGAGGCGGTCAATGATGCCCAGGGAGTTCTAAGTAGATAATCTAAGGCAGGACTAGTCTGAGGATGGAGAAGGAGAATCCCTGTTGGATTGGTCCTGGCTCATGAGCATATGGCTGCAGAGAGTCAGACGTCCATATAACTCGGACGGGAATCGCAACGCAATGCTCAGACTGGCCGACTGCTCTCCTGACCCAAATGTGACAGTATGTATTTCTATGCAGCAGTTGCGATCGGGTCGGAATAGCCGACTGCATTGCGTTGCGATCCCCGTCCAAGTTATACGGCATTCTACCTCATACCTTTTGTCTGAAACAAAAGTCTGTATTCACAATAGAATAAACAACTCTATTGTTCAAAATGTATCACCTATAGGACGCTACGTGGGATTTTCTTTATTTAATCTATCATGGTGAATATTAATGAACGTGAAGCCGATGGAAATCCTGGATTTCCTTTCTAGATTGGATTACATGGACGTGGCTGTGCACTATTTCAAGCAACCCCAAAAAGCATTGTACATTGCATGCATGGTGTTCTAAACTTTTATAATAAGTGCTTTTATGAAAAACTATATATATAAAAAAAAGTCATCACCATATGGGATGCTACAGTAGTGGTTTGGAATGCTTAAAGGGAACCGGTCACCAGAACTAAAGGGGGCAAGACAGCCTGATTGCAGGGATTTGTCACTTACTTGATTGTGTGTTGTAGTTTCAATACAATCAATGTGTTTTCAGCAGGAGATTATCACTGCCAGACTAGGTCTCACGTGTAGGTCAGTCAGGCTAATCTGTGTAGCCCCGCCCCTACCACTGATTGGCAGCTTACTGACAATGGACAGTGTATACAGGAAGCTGCCAATCTCCAAGTAGTCCAATATGTGCCTGCTCTTGGACTAAATAGCAAAAAATTGCTGACCGCTTCCTTTTAAAGTAGAGTAGTTAGAAATGCAGTACTAAATATGGCTACAGGAGAAAAAGTTCAGGATACCATATCAGACTATTGCCAGTCATTTATCGATGGCTTTTCCTAAGGTTAGGCCATGAATGTTCTACTACTGAAAAAATAAAGGCAGGAGCAGACTGGAATCTTTGTAGTTAAAATGGAGCTCTATAATATTGTATTAGGGAATGATTTGACTCATTATTTTTACCACAATTAAATGACCATAGTTTTTTAATAACTTGTCTAACCAACAGTTGAACTATATAAAATTGGAAAAAAGTCCTACATATTCTTTCTCTTGTAAAATCCACAGTATATTCTGCTAATCTGGTTTTCCTTGTTCTGTTTGGTTTCTGGAGGTCTTCATCTACAATATGTATAATGATTTGAGTCAGGGACAGATAATTGGTGCAGCTTTCCGGAACATGGAAGTAACTGGACTAAAAAATGTGCATCTATTGTTAGCACCAGGATATATGGAGCTTGGGACTAGTGATACTCAACTCTTCCAAGAATATATGTTGATGTATCTGCTCTGGTCTTAAAACCATGCAAATTTGAAGCATGAATTCTTAAAAAGGTTCTTCCAGCTGATACACTTTTTCATACAGATTTGTATTTGAAAAATGTTTTTTTTTTCCTATTTGAACCAAAAAAACTGCATAGCATATACACTGATAAATCAGTAAAAACCATGTTGGGTCAGGTTCACATTTATACAGTGCTCTCCATTGAACACTGTGTTGGGGTTTGCTTGAATACCAACAAACTCTTATTTCAACGGGTACACCCCACAGGTCCCAATAGGACCTGTGGGGTGTTGAAGCGACTAAGGGCGCGGTCAGACTGCCATATAAATGGGACCGCAGTGCACGGACCGGCCAGCGGCTCTCCCATCTGTGCATTTGTATCCGATCTCTGTCCAATTTATACAGCCGTCTGACTGCGCCCTACTTGGGTATTCAGTAACGTTGTCCACTGTTGTCCCAAAGTGGTGAGAAGTTGCTGATACTTGTTTCTGCTCCAGCTCTGTGTTTGTCATCCCTTTAGCTTCTGCTGACTTCCATGCACCAACCAGTTATTTCTAAGCCCAGTCCATTTTACTTGGTGTTGTCCACACAATCTTCTCAGCAAGTTTCTAACTTCTCACAACTGTTCTTAGTGATGTTATCTGGCCTCTGCAATCAATGTAACACATCTCTTAAAGCATGTCTCTAGTTTCCACTTACTTGTGTTATTGCTATTGCTATTTAACCATTGTCTGACTGGAAGAATCTATTCTGGTGACTCCTTCCTGGCTGGAAGATGCTAGTTTCCAATACAGTTACTGTACCCTTTTGTAGCCACACACCTGGCTCTGCTTCACTTGTGCTAACTGCTCCATTTGTGTGTCTGTCGTCAGGCACACTCTGGTCAAGTTTTGATCCATGTGTTGTCTCACCTGCGGCTTCAAGAGTTCCCCTCACCAAATGAGCCCATACCAATATGGCAGATTAAAAGGTTATGAAATTCTACAACCTTGACTGGGGACAAAGGTCATGTCCAAAAAATACTAAAAATATTTTATGGCTCTACAATCACGAGTGAAGGTGTCCTGCTAGTGCAAGGGGAATGAGCAACCATGTCCAGAATTCACAACAGCTGATAAAACTGTGATCATCCACTTAATGCTGCTATGGTGGATTTTGGCCGAAACTCGTGACTGTTTTGGACAGTAAAATCTTTTATTTAGATATTAAAGATTATTTTACAGAGAAATTCAATCCATATCGGCTAACAATATTTTGTTATACTAGTTATATCTAACTGGGAAGGGGAAGACCACATTAAGGTAGAAGAAGTTGATCTACAAGGGAAACAAAAATGAAACCGTTAATTGGCACTTCTTCTTTGTGAGTAATGAAAAATTTGCCTGAAAGTGTTGTAGAAAGCAGGTACTTTTCAAAAAATTAGTTATCGCTGTAGGTACAGTATCAGATTATTTAAAATTTTTAACCTTTATTAATTCATTAAAATGCCAAAATATAAAGTGCAAAAATAGTGCCACGGATGAACCAAACACCACCACAAGTGATGAGATGACCTGTGCCTCCAACGAAAGATCAAGTCTCCTGTCAGATAGTGAAATCCAAAAAGCGGGGGCCTATTAGACGCAATACTTCATTTCAAATACAATCCAATCAAAGCAGAGAAGTATACTTGCAAATAAAATTCAAGTTTTATTCAAAAAAGTTTATAAAAAAACCATCATATTAAAAATGCATAAAGGAGAAGTAAAAATGAAGAAACCCACAGTGACAAATAGTATATATAATCATATGGACATAATTACAACCCCAGTCATGTAGACTACAACAATTCAGCAGAATATATAAAGTGACAAGTGCTTGGTGCCTATAAATGGATCAAGGAATCAAAGAGTCAAAGAGATCAAGTTATGTATATGTGTAACGGGATCGGGAGGTGGAACCTCTGAGCTGCAATACAAAGGGGAAGTCCTTGTAAGGAAGCGGGTGACTCCCAGGGAAGGCAAGCAGGTAGTCACAGAAAGTGACGGAGACAGTGTCTGGGTAAGCAGGCAGGTGGTCACGGCAAGTGATGGGGACAGTCTCTGGGTAAACAGGCAGGTGGTCACGGCAAGTGATGGGGACAGTCTCTGGGTAGACAGGCAGGTGGTCACGGCAAGTGACGGGGACAGTCTCTGGGTAGACAGGAAGGTTCTCCAGGCAGGCTGGCAGAAAGCAAGCAGGTGCTCCCAGGTGAGCGGGCTGACAGACGAGGCAGATAACTGACAGGTAACTGGTGGGCTCTCCCAGGTGAGCGGGCTGACGGACACAGCAGGTAACAGGCAGGTAACTGGCGGATAACAGGCTGGCAGGCAGGATTATAAGTCAGGCTAGCAGCGGGACCTGAGGGCTGAAGCACAGGAAGACACAGTGCAACCAACTTTGCTCGGGCACCTCCATTTTGGAGGAGGTGCCTTATATATGGGAGATCCTCCTGCAATTGGCCGGGGACTGCTTAGGATGGCGCGCGCGGCCCCTTTAAGAGAGAGGGAGCGCGCGCCCTAAGCACAGTGCCTGGGAAGCAGCGCGCGCTTCCAGCAGCGCGGGAGGAGGACGCCGAGCATGGAGCAGAGAGGTGAGGGGAACGGCGTCTCTGCCTAGCAGGGGGCAGAGACGTCGATGCTATAATATGCAAATTGAGCCAAGTGAAAAAAACAGATTCCTAAGGCTGAAAGGTTGGTATCAATGAAAAAACGCTGTCGCTTATTCAGATATTAGTTTCCTAAATAGGGTGTATATAAAGTCCAGGGTATAAAGCTTCAAAATGAACCAAAAAGCCCTCAGTATTATTGAATACAAGAATAGTACCCCCGGCAATGTTGCCAAATATTAAAGACCAATGTCAATCGTAGGGGAATAATGGAAAGGTGGAGGGCAAGTCAATAAACAAAAGTCAAAGAAGGAAGCAATACAACCTGTGTCACTGACGGGACCAGACAACCCCAGCCCGCGTTTCGCGTTCCGCTTCTTCTGGGGTATTTTTCATTAAAATACCAAAATATAAAGTGCAAAAATAGTGCCACGGATGAACCAAACGCCACCACAAGTGATGAGATGACCCGTGCCTCCAACGAAAGATCAAGTCTCCTGTCAGATAGTGACAAGCAAGAAACCGTGATAATATCATTGACCACTATATGCCAAAATGGTCATTCCTTTTCAATAATTACCAGTATTGCTTGTATATTTCAGGTATAGTGTTTCAGCCAGTCTTAATCAGATCTGACTAGTGTTGAGCGAGTATGTTCTATTAACCCTTTCGCCGAGTATGCTCGGGCCGAGCTCCGAGTATTTACAGCTGTTCAGTGATGAGGTTAAATTGCTCCCATGTGCATGATTTGCAACTGTTAGACATTTCTCACATGTAATAAAGCTGTCAAACAGTTGCAAATCATGCACACGGGAGCGATTTAACCTAATCACCGAGCAGCTGTAAATACTCGGAGCTTGGCCGAGCATACTCGGACAGAACATACTCGCTCAACCCTAGATCTGACCAAATTAGATCATCTACAGGATACACATCCTCATTCCTCAAAAAACAGGTGTCTTAAAAATTACTATACTCTGATGAAGTCAATCCAAGAAAAACTCAACATTCTCTGAATATTAGTTGGTAGAGGTAGTTTCAAACTGGATAATTCCATATTTAGATGCAGATGCAACCACAACAATTCTCTGCAAATTCTGCAGAACCCTTGGAACATGCTAATTATGCACATATCCTTGTTCAACATCATTGGTAGGTATACACTGCAGAACAGCGAGAAGACGCATATCAAAAATAGGCTTTAGAAATATAAATGGCAGACTTATTATCAGAAGATTGGAATTTTCTTACCCCTTTTATCTTCAATATCATTGCCAGAGACCATCATGGGGAACTCTATACTTGCGGCATACATAGATAGAGATGGGGTAGTTGTCCTCACCAATTATTGGGAGATACTGTACCTACAGCGATAACTACTTTATTTTCTGAGGTATTTATACCCTAGCTTGAGCTACTTTTCAAAAAAGGAACTTTTTCTGAATCCATTTTCTCTCAAAATCTGCCTTTTTATTTTGATTGTACCTTTTGAATTATTACTCATGCCACCTGCTTAAGTAGGCAGCAGTGGTGTGATATTGGTGTCCTCACTTTTTTCCCAGCGTTCGAAGTGCCTCTTATACTGCATTTAGTTCCCTTAAGGTGTCAACTCTGACAAGAAGATTTTGCCATTTTGCTCTTCCATCTACCAGAAAAGAACACTTCTGGATTGAAATTACCCTTGATACTTAGAAACCATTGCTTTTTGTCCAAACGAGAGAAGCAAATATCTTGAAGCCCTGTTAAATAGAAAAGGGTACAGCTAACCTCAGGAATTCACCGAAAAGAGAATGGACAGCACCTTCAAAAACATACGTTGATCTAATGCCTCTCGGCAAAAAAATATATATATATATATGTATGTATATATATATATATATATGTATGTGTATATATATATATATATATATATATATATATATATATATATATATATATATATATATATATATATATATATATATATATATATATATATATATATATATATATATATATATATATATATATATATATATATATATATATATATATGTGTGTGTATATGTATATATATATATATATATATATATATATATATATATATATATATATATATATATATATATATATATATAAACTGAACATGAGGGTGTAAGTTTAACATTATGTTCAGATTGAATACCTTTAAGGCAATAAAAGTTAGAACCCACTATGAGGTTTGCCGTGACGTGGCAGTGGGCTTCATACAGTCTGATCAGAATGTTAAACGAAGAACCTCATGTTCAGTTATATATATTTTTGCCGTGAGGCATTAGATCAATTGTATGATCTTTTGGAGATGCGATCCTTGTTCCTTTTTTTTTTTTCCATTGCATATCCTAACCTCAGGAATACTGGAAGTCATACAACTCATGACACTGATTTCTCTATTAGGGTATGTGCACACTGTCCAGAGCTGGCTGCGGCCCCGACACAGCGGAATAGCTGCTGGCGGCTTCCGCTCATTTTATGCAAATGAGCGGCGCCAATTTTTTATTTTTTTTTTTCACCTTCGGACTTTCCTCAGAGGTTAGGTCTATGGGGAAAGCCTGCATGCGGACCCGCAAGAGGAATTAACATGCTGCCGTCTGGAAAGACGCTCCACATGTCCGTTTCCGCGGGTATACGGAGACGCATAGTGGACATGGGATTTCTACAAATCCCATCCACTATGCTGTAACATCTGGATGCTGCATAGACACGCAGCTTCAAACCTGCAGCGGCTCCTGACTGTGTGCACATACCCAAGAAGCTGAGAACTAAAGGAAGAAATTATAGGATGCAATAGAATGAAGACAAGTGTTAGATTCCATTCCATGCAAAAAAAAGAAGCCACTAGTTGGTTATAGCTGTGGAATCAAAAAGGCCAGCTGCCTTGTACATTTTTCATCAAACAAAGTAAAATCCTCTTTTTTTTTTTTATGGATTTTGTCATTCCCTTATTAAATTTTTAATCTTTTGACTTGACAGAATCTTTTCTCTCCTAGAGTCCAAGCCCTTGAACACTTAGGCTCTGATTCATCAAAATCGACAATCTTCACTCCAGTTTTGAGAAGGTTGGAGTGTGAGGCTCCTGATTCATTAAGAGGGCGCCTCGTCACAAATCTTACTCCAGTCCCTGCTGGAGTAAGATTTGTAGTGTTACTGAGCGCCGCCACTCATCATGAATTTTGAGGGCAATCACCACGCCCACGTTCTGCCTATTTTGTCAGAGTTGGACAAAACTGGAGTGTGAGCCCCAAAAGTCACTAAATTTTAGTTCAGTTTCAAGTTACACCAAAACTTTGCAACACTTTTTTCACTATTGATTATTCTGATATTATTCTTTCCAGTACGTCCCCATGACAGCACCATAGGAGGAGTAATCCCATATCCTGTGTAGGGACAGGAAGCACAAGAGGTTAAAAGCCCTCCCACCCCCAACCTCCTGAGTGTTTTTCCTGTCCCTACACAGGACAGGGAGTACAGGAGGAGCGCTGGTGCAGGAGCTCTGGTGCGAAGATAGATGTACCTCAGGGGACCCTGGGGTATTGGGGGGGGGGCACGGCTCTCTCCTTCCCGCCGCCAAGCGGGTCCTGGGCTGACACTCCCTGTTGGGAGTCCCTCAGCCGGGGCTCTCGGCATCCTGCTCTGGGTGGGTCCGGCTTCTCCCGGCTCCAGGACCGCCCGGCGTCGAAACCGGAAGTTTGGAGATGACGACTTCCGGTGGCGTTCGCGCTGGAAATTCAAACCGCGGTTCGACCAGATGCCAGGGAGCAGGGAAAAAAATGACAGGATGACCAGGTAAGGTATAAGTAGGGGGGCTGGGGAACATAAAAGGAAGGCTTACAGACACCCCTGACCGTAAAATGGCAGAAATGTCTCACAATGATACCCTTCCTGGATCGCCCCACAGTCATGTAAGTGTACCATTACCTTTTTTAATATGGTTAATGGAGCTTACTCTTACCAGGCCCTCCATATTTTTTATAGGATATATCTGGGCAATTACCACCTCCTTCTGAGAAAAAGGATACAGAGAAAAGGCCACAGTAAAATCCAAGAGGTGCCTGGATTGTAACATCAGACTTCCCGACTCGTATACGAAACGTCTATGTGCTGAATGTAGAGCCTCCATGCTAAAGGAGGAGCACGAGGCTTTATTAAACGAAATGCGTAGTATAATCAAAGAAGTTGTTCAGGCTTCTATTATGTCTCTACAGCCCCCAGGTTCAGGAGCCCAGGATCCCAAAAGAACCAGAGAAGATATAGCACCATCTTCTGAGGGTGAAATCGACCCATCTGGCGACTCTGACATTGAGACCATTAGTTCGCCTCAGGACGGGGAACGGAAAAGATATATGTTCCACTCAGATGGTATGGATATTCTTCTACGAGCAGTCCGAAACACGATGCCGGTAGAGGAAACTGAGAAGTGTAGTAACATTCAGGATGAGATGTTTGGTGGTCTTAGAACCCAGAGATCCATGGTTTTTCCTGTTGATGCACATGTGAAGGACATGGACATGATACTAGAGGAATGGGAGGATGTGGAGAAGAGACTCTCTATACCACGAGACTTCCGCGCCCGACTATCTTTTGACCCAGAGGACACCAGTGTGTGGGACATTATTCCTAAAATTGACGTCCCAGTAGCTAAGGTGGTCAAGAAAACCTCTATCCCCTTTGAAGACTCGTCAGGACTTTAAAGATCCTATGGATAGGAAGGCGCATGGACTTTAGAAAAAAGCCTGGGAAGCTTCGGTGGCAATTATTAAATCTAATGTCGCTGCTACATCTATTGCCAGATCCATGAGTCTGGCTAGAAGAGGTAGAGAGCCACCTACGAGATGGCATGCCGAGGGAATCTCTCCTTCAATCATTGCCCCTATTAAAAATGGCAACAAATTTTAGGGCCGACGCTTCGACGGAATCGGTCAGATTTGCGGCCAGAAATAATGCGCTTTCCAACTCAGCCCGTAGAGCTGTTTGGTTAAAAACATGGTCTGGACATACAGCTTCTAAGAACAAACTGTGCTCCATTCCATTTTCAGGGCTCAGAGTATTTGGACCAGTACTAGATGACATTCTAGAAAAAGCGTCCGATCAAAAGGAGCAGCCCTTTATTAAACCTTTCCCCTCCCGTAAATAAAACACGCAGAAAAAAGGGGGGTCCACAAGCTAGAGTTTTAATAAGGGGAACAAAGATAAGAAGTACTTGCCCAGTACTGGTTCCCGTCCAAAACGACAATGACTACGTCAGATTAGGGGGGCGATTAAAGTTTTTCAGAAACAGTTGGCATCTGGTAACTCAAAATCCCTGAATACTAACAACTATAGCACAGGGTTACAGGATAGAATTTTCTCAAAATCCCCCTCAAAAATTCCGCCTGATGAGAGGTTCCCCTACCGCTCTTTCCCGTCTACGGGCAGACATAGAGAAGCTACTACATCAGAGGGTTATTGTACCAGTTCCAGAACACAAGCAACATCGGGGCCATTACTCCTCTCTGTTTTCAATAAAGAAACCTTCAGGGCAGTTCCGTACAATTATCAACCTGAAACCCCTAAACCGATGAGTCCGCTACAAAAAAATCCGCATGGAATTAGTAAAATCAGCCATTCCTCTAATAGACGCGGATGCGGTAATGTGCACCCTGGATCTCAGGGATGCATACTACCACCTGCTAATACATTCCTCAAGTCAGCAATATCTGAGGTTTGCACTACCATCAGGCGGTCAGATTCTACACTACCAGTTCCGATGTCTTCCTTTTGGCCTGTCATCTGCTCCCAGAATCTTAACAAAGATCATGGCAGAGGTGGTGGCCTATATCTGACTCAGGGATATTACCATCATTCCGCACTTGGACGACTTCTTGTTGGTGGCAGGATCTCCTCTAGGTATGACGCAACATCTGGAATTTGTCCTACGGACATTAACCAGCCTGGGTTTGATTGTGAACAAAGAAAAATCCAATCTTGTCCCAAGTACATCACACATCTTCCTGGGAGTCCGTCTCGATTCCCGAATAAGAATGTCTTATCTCCCAGAAGACAAGATGCTCTCAATTCCACAAAGGATTCGTTCTTTTGCAAGAGAGAAGGAACCTTCAATCCGGAAGGCAATGAGTATTTTTGGAATCATGACGTCATGTATCACCTGCGTCAGATGGAGCCGGTTCCATTCTATGCCTCTACAGAAATGCATCCTGGAAGTGACATCAAAATTACCTAGACAGGAAGATGTCTTTGTCCAGAGGTGCCCAGGACACTTTGCACTGGTGGCTCGACCAGAAGAATCTGCAGAAGGAAGTGCAGTGGAGTCTGGAACCTTGTCTTTTAGTGACCACGGACGCAAGTCTCTCAGGATGGGGAGCTCGAGTGGGAGAGTCTTATCTCCAAGGTACATGGTCCACAGAGATTCAGACCCGATCATCGAATTTTCGGGAACTACAGGCAATCTGGGAAGCCCTACAGAGAAGCCAGGCGGTCTTAAAAGACAGACATGTAAAAATTTTGTCAGACAACATCACGGCAATCTTTCATCAGACATCCACTTCTCCAGTCCCTGGCCAACAGGATATTCTTAGGTATAGAGAAGATAGTGAGCTCCATTTCAGCAGTTCACCTTTGGGGATCCGCCAATCAGGAGGCAGATTACCTCAGCAGGCGTCAGATGAAGGCTTCAGAATGGGAACTGAAGGAAGAGGTGTTCCAGCAATAAACTCGCAGATTGGGTCAGCTGCACCTAGACCTTTTTGCATCCAGAACGAATGCAAAGACGACATCTTTCTTCTCTCTTGACCCAGGAGATCATCCTCTGGCAGTGGACGCTGTCTCACAATATTGGGGAGAGGACCTAACATATGCCTTCCCACCTGCTCCTCTAATTCCGAGAATTCTGCAGAAAATTCAGGAAGATCGGGCGACAGTCATAGCAATTGTCCCGTTCTGGCCAAGGAGAAGTTGGTTCTCCCTTCTACATCATCTAGCGTTGAAAGACCCAATCATTTTAACATTTCAGGAAGATCTTCTGACGCAAGGTACACTATTGCATCGGAATCTTCAACAACTCCAGCTCTCAGCTTGGCTTCTGAAGGGGAGATCCTGAAGAACAAGGGATTATCCGCCAGAGTGATCCAGACTATGCAGGCTAGTAGAAAACCTGTAACCCAGGCCATATATAAAAAAGTATGGAGGACCTTTTGTCATTTCCACAGGACTATAGACACCTCTCAGCCAGACATCCCTGCTATCATTGATTTCTTGCAGGCGGGATTTGATACAGGTCTTAGACCAAGTACCGTGAAGGTGCAGATTGCGGCACTAGGTGCTTTCTTTGACACATCATTGTCCTCGCATCCCTGGATAATCAGGTTTGTCAAGGCAATCCAGAGACTTAGGCCTACACAGAGAATTTCTTCCCCTCCGTGGGATCTGAATCTTGTCCTGAGAGTCCTTTGCAAACCTGCCTTCGGCCTAGTTCATGAATTTAAAAGAAAGAACTTAACTCTGAAAACGGTCTTCTTGGTGGAAATCACCACGGCTAAACGGTTGGGTGAAATCCAGGCTCTATCGGTTGTCGAGCCATGTATGCAGATTCTGGATGATTGCATCATTCTCAAGCTGGATCCAAGTTTCTCCCCGAAGGTGGTGTCGTTGATGACCTTAAACCAAGAGGTGGTTCTTCCATCATTCTGCGAAAATCCTAGGAATCAGAGGGAGGAAGAGTTCCACCAGCTTGATGTCCGCAGAGCAGTGTTGGCCTATTTGGAAGCCACTCGGAACTGGAGATTAGACTCTAATCTTTTTATACCGTTTGGGGTAACAAATAGAGGCAGGAAAACTTCAAAACCATCCTTAGCTAGATGGGTTACATCCATTATTAATCTAGCGTACCTTTCAGAGGGACAGCCTTCCCCTGAAATTATCAAAGCCCATTCTACCAGAGCAGTTTCCACCTCATGGGCAACTAGAGCAGGGGCTACCATTGAACAAATATGTATCGCAGCCACATGGTCAGGACATAGTACTTTCTGCAAACACTACAAGCTAGATGTTCTCTCACAGCAGAGATCTGCATTTGGTAGGAAGGTACTTCAGGCTGTTATCCCACCCTAAGCTATGAGTTCTTGGGTATACTCCTATGGTGCTGTCATGGGGACGTACTGGAAAACCGGAATTAGTCTTACCAGTAATGATGTTTCCAGGAGTCCACATGACAGCACCCTTATTTCCCTCCCTATATTGCTACTGTATGTGATTCCAACATATGTCTAAAATAAAATTTTGTTGTACCTAGCCAATGTGGTTCTTGGAAAATCACTGAGGAGGTTGGGGGTGGGAGGGCTTTTAACCTCTTGTCCTTCCTTTCCCTACACAGGATATGGGATTACTCCTCCTATGGTGCTGTCATGTGGACTCCTGGAAACATCATTACCGGTAAGACTAATTCCTTTTTTTTTTTTTTTTTTTATTTTTTTAACCTTGTTCTGCTGTGTTGTGTGTATGTACAGTACAGACCAAAAGTTTGGACACACCTTCTCATTTAAAGATTTTTCTGCATTTTCATGACTGAAAATTGTACATTCACACCACACTGAAGGCATCAAAGCTATGAATTAACACGTGGAATTACATACTTAACAAAAAAGTGTGAAACAACTGAAAATATGTCTTATATTCTAGGTTCTTCAAAGTAGCCACCTTTTGCTTTGATGACTGCTTTGCACACTCTTGGTATTCTCTTGATGAGCTTCAAGAAGTAGTCACTGGAAATGGTCTTCCCACAATCTTGAAGGAGTTCCCAGAGATGCTTAGAACTTGTTGGCCCTTTTGCCTTCACTCTGCGGTCCAGCTCACCCCAAACCATCTCGATTGGGTTCAGGTCTGGTGACTGTGGAGGCCAGGTCATCTGGCGTAGCACCCCATCACTCTCCTTCTTGGTCAAATAGCCCTTACACAGCCTGGAGGTGTGTTTGGGGTCATTTTCCTGTTGAAAAATAAATGATGGTCCAACTAAACGCAAACCGGATGGAATAGCATGTCGCTGCAAGATGCTGTGGTAGCCATGCTGGTTCAGTATGCCTTAAATTTTGAATAAATCCCCAATAGTGTCACCAGCAAAGCACCCCCACACCATCACACCTCCTCCTCCATGCTTCACGGTGGGAACCAGGCATGTAGAGTCCATCCGTTCACCTTTTCTGCCTCGCACAAAGACACTGTGGTTGGAACCAAAGATCTCAAATTTGGACTCTTCAAACCAAAGCTCAGATTTCCACTGGTCTAATTTCCATTCCTTGTGTTTTTTAGCCCAAACAAGTCTCTTCTGCTTGTTGCCTGTCCTTAGCAGTGGATTCCTAGCAGCTATTTTACCATGAAGGCCTGCTGCACAATGTCTCCTCTTAACAGTTGTTGAAGAGATGTCTGCTGCTAGAACTCTGTGTGGCATTGACCTGGTCTCTAATCTGAGCTGCTGTTAACCTGCGATTTCTGAGGCTGGTGACTCGGATAAACTTATTGTAACGGGTCTGGGAGGCGGAACCTCTGAGCTACTATACAAGGGGGCAGTCCTTGTAAGGGAGCGGGTGACGACTAGGGAAGACGGGCAGGAGGTCACAGCAGGTGACCGGGACAGTCTCTGAGTGAACGGGCTGGAGGTCACGGCAAGTGACCGGGACAGTCTCTGGATGAACGGGCTGATGGTCACGGCAAGTGACCAGGGCAGTCTCTGAATGAACGGGCAGATGGTCACGGCAAGTGACCGGGGCAGTCTCTGAATGAACGGGCAGATGGTCACGGCAAGTGACCGGGGCAGTCTCTGGATGAACGGGCAGATGGTCACGGCAAGTGACCGGGGCAGTCTCTAGGTAAAGGGTTGGTACGACCTGTGGCGGCTGATGATAGACGTGAGCTCCCAGGTGAGCAGGCGAGAGTCTCTGGATGAACGGGTGGTCACAGCATGTGACGGCGGAGCCTCCAGGAAGACCAACAGACAGGCGGCAGATGAGCGCTCCCAGGTGAGCGGGCAGAAGTCTCTGGACAGGCGGGTGGTCACAGCACGTGACGGCAGAGCCTCCAGGTAGGCTAGCAGACAGGCAGCAGATGAGCGCTCCCAGGTGAGCGAGCAGGAGTCACTGGACAGGCAGGTGGTCACAGCACGTGACGGCGGAGCCTCCAGGTAGACTAGCAGGCAGGTAGCAGGTGTGTGCTCCCAGGTGAGCGGGCAAGCTGGTCCATAGACAGACTGACAGGAGTTGGAAGGCAGACCGTCGGACCTCAGGCAAGCAGGCAGGTGGCTGATGTGCGCTCCCAGGTGAGCGGGCAGGCTGGTCATTAGACAGACTGACAGGAGTAGTAAGGCAGACCGTCGGACCTCAGACTAGCAGGCAGGTAGCAGATAATCAGGCAGGAATCTGGCAGGAATCTGGCAGGTAACTGGCAACGGGACCTGAGGGCTGAAGCAGAGTAGTGAACAGTGCAACAACATTGCTCGGGCACCTCCATTTTGGAGGAGGTGCCTTATATATGGTGAAGTCCTCCGGCCATTGGCCGGGGACTCCTTAGGACAGCGCGCGCGGCCCCTTTAAGAGGAAGGGAGAGCGCGCGCCCTAAGCACAGTGGACGGGAAGGAGCGCGCGCTGCCAGCAGAGCGGGAGGAGGACGCCGGGCACGGAGCAGGGAGGTGAGGGGAACAGCGTCCCTGCCTAGCAGAGGGCAGGGACGCCGGCGCTACACTTATCCTCAGAAGCAGAGGTGACTCTTGGTCTTCCTTTCCTGGGGCAGTCCTCATGTAAGCCAGTTTCTTTGTAGCGCTTGATGGTTTTTGCAACTGCACTTGGGGACACTTTCAAAGTTTGCCCAATTTTTCGGACTGACTGACCTTCATTTCTTAAAGTAATGATGGCCACTCGTTTTTCTTTACTTAGCTGCTTTTTGCTTGCCATAATACAAATTCTAACAGTCTATTCAGTAGGACTATCAGCTGTGTATCCACCAGACTTCTGCACAACACAACTGATGGTCCCAACCCCATTTATAAGGCAAGAAATCCCACTTATTAAACCTGACAGGGCACACCTGTGAAGTGAGAACCATTTCCAGTGACTACCTCTTTGAAGCTCATCAAGAGAATGCCAAGAGTGTGCAAAGCAGTCATCAAAGCAAAAGGTGGCTACTTTGAAGAACCTAGAATATAAGACATATTTTCAGTTGTTTCACACTTTTTTGTTAAGTATATAATTCCACATGTGTTAATTCATAGCTTTGATGCCTTCAGTGTGAATGTACAATTTTCATAGTCATGAAAATACAGAAAAATCTTTAAATGAGAAGGCGTGTCCAAACTTTTGGTCTGTACTGTATATATAGGTTTAAGATGGTCAATTTTATTATAGACTAATTATACTGAAGAATACACATTACATAAAGAATATAGTATATAACATAAAATACAATTTGCTAGTGTTGTTCAATCTCAGTCCAAAAGAGCATTACTTAGAGTAACCTTCTATCCCATTCTCAGGATGGGGATGATTACTATACGATGGGGACCAGAATGGGGGACATTACAGGGTTGGGGACATTATTACAGGATGGGGGCCAGAATTACTACATGGGGCTAAGTGTAAAACTATATTACTGTATGTGGCCAATTGGAGGTGTAAAATGAATAAAAAAAAAAGTAAAGAATGAAAAAATAATCAAATAATATTTGGCCACTAAAAATGCTGTTTTGTAGAGATTGAAGGAAAGGAGAAGATCTGTACCATAACCCATATGATAAACACCATTAAAAAGAATAAAATTAAACTCTCCCCAAAAAAAAGAAAAAAAAAATTAAAAAGTCATAGAAAATTAATGGCATCGCTGAAACGTAATCTTTTCCCGCAAAGAATACTGCCCTTCCTATTCAATTTTTTTTTCTACGTGTGGCCCATTTACCCGGCTGAGTTTGAGACCCTTGTTCTATATATACCCTGCAGAAAACCTAGCAGGAGCCTATGGGTTGGCAGGTATCCTCCAATTTTGACATCAGGAGAACATCCAGATATCACTCACTCACTGCAGAAATCCACTATCTTGTAAGATGTTCCAAAGCATTTAAAGAAAAAAAATAAAGTAAATGTGGATACTGAGAATTGGTTCAATTCGTCACAAGAAAATAGATTTTAATTGCAATTAAAATCTAAAAATCACTTCTTTTGTTAGAGCCCATTATCATGAAGTAAACAATAAACTGACAAACAAAATGATCAGAATTGGCATCATGGCCAAAATAAAAATGTATAGAAACACAGCAGAAGGTACCATAACACAAATCTCTGGGAACTTGCTTCCACTTGTGATATAACTGGCTGGTTGATGATAATCCAAAAAGCCGAGATACCGCAATTGCCTCCCTCACCACACAAATACCAAACAATATTTCCTCCAATTATCTGTGATTATGGCCTCTTACTGTAGGATTCTCTGTGCTCAGTACGTGCCCTTTCCGATCATGGGTTTAAATGATGCACTAGACTTGCCATGGAGGAAGGCTGTGTAACTGATACCTGGTAAATGACCTAGTAGTTATTTTGAATGGATCTATTAAAGATGTGACAATTATACTCTGCATATAAATGACTAATATTATCTGATATTATATACAATAAAATTCCCTTAATTCAGCCCTCTACATTGTGGGATTCCTCTCTGCACTAAATTGTAATCTATTGTCTCTCCTGACATGCTTACCAATGATTGACCGGACCAGAAGATAAATTCCGATTTTGTGCCATTGCTGCTTTTTAGTAAACCGGAAGTCAACTATAAGAACGAAAATTGTGTTAGACATTGTTTTATCCCTTTGTCTTAGTTTTCAACATGTGCTGGGCCAAATGTTTTGCATATCTGGTCATGAGTAGTCGAATTTTGCCTAAATATTTTTTTAGGGTACGTTTTTAGGTTAAAACGTGGCAAAGACCAAGCCAAATTTATCACCAGATGTCAGGGAGCTCATTTTTCTGAAAGAGAAGTCAGGTAAATGCCAAAAAGAAGTAGCTATGGAATTCAACCGTTCTCAGAGTCAAGTGTCAAGAAAGAAAAGGAAGGTTATGGAACATCTGACAAACCTAGAAGTGGACAATCACAGAAATCTTCCTCCAGAGTAGATCACATTATTAAGAAAAAGTCAGCATCTGATGTCTATAAAAGTGCTGTACAGATTTCACACGAAATGAATGAAGAATATGGGGTCAAAGTGAGTCGTCAAACTGTGGTGCGATGGCTAAGAGCAGTAGGGTTGAATGCATGAGTTCCAGTCAAGAAGCCTTTCATCTCTGCAAAGAACCGGAAGGTCCGACTTCAGTTTGCCAAAGAACACCGCCAATGGAAAGAGACAGATTAGTCTAAGGTGTTGTGGTCTGATGAATCCAAGTTCAATTTGTTTGGTAGTGATGGCAAGCACTATATATACCACCCAATTGGAAAAGGTAATGATGTAAGGTACCAAACACCTACAGTGAAACATGGTGGTGGCAATGTCATGGTTTGGGGCTGCTTTTCTGCATCTGCCATTGGCCCTCTGCATAGAAGTGATGGAAATGTGAATGCTACTATGTACAAGGATATACTGGAGAATGTAATGCTGCCAAAAAAGCAAAATGTAATAAAGGGAGATACAGATAATAATCCCTACCTTGCCTAATCCACAAGTCAAAACAGGAATAACCATATAAAGTGGGTATAAAACGTAACTTTTACTCTCGCAAAGATTAAAAACTGGCAATCCTCAAAACAAATTATTGACAATATACATGACTTATTACATAAAAGACAAGTCCTATCAGTTTATTTAAACACAGCTGGACTCCAATGAAGGAGTAGAACCATCTCAAGGAGGATCACAAGGAAATGGACAGCATGTGACTTAAATATGAGTGTCTGAGCAAAGGGTCTGAATACTTATGACCATGTGATATTTCAGTTTTTCTTTTTTAATAAATTTGCAAAAATTTCTACATTTCTGTTTTTTTTCATTCAAGATGGGTTTCACAGTCTACTTTAATGAGAAAAAAAATGAACTTTTTAGAATTTACCAAATGGCTGCAATGAAACAAAGAGTGAAAAATTTAAAGGGGTCTGAATACTTTCTGTACCCACTGTATATGTACATAGTAATGCATCCTTGTATTTCTATTGCAGAGCATACCATGGCCACACCACTAGAAGATGTTGGCAAACAGGTAGGAAAGGATTTGATTCTTGTAGGAATTGCATTTTTTACAACGTATTTTAATGATTTTACATATTTTATTCTCATTAATAACAACAAAAAAATCTTTATGAAATAGCACTGCCTTCCTTCAGCTCTGTTCATACCATATTTGTGTTTTTATGCTGAAGCTGTAGCCTTGTGGTTGTAACTATTTCTCATAATTACATATCTTGAGCATTTGATGAAAAGGACCCGCTTTTGGCAACACATGTAGCCTATTGCAATGCCTGTACATTTCCCATGACTTTATTGACACCAACCTGCTTTTGTTTGTTTTTTTGTGTTGTATGTTGGTTGCTAGTGTCCTGGGCAAGGCAAGTATCATGCCACTTTTGAAAAAAATAATGTTCCCTTACACCTCCTCTAAAAGTAATCATGCCAACCCATGCAAAAAAAGTTCATACTTGCCTAATCTGAGCAACTGAATCCCCTCCTCTCCTATTCACGAAGTCGGCTGGCACAGGTGGCACAATCCAGTGATGTTATTGTGGTGCCTGCCTTGGGACGGTGAAGTCATGTAGGCCTACAGCCGCCTGGGGCCTACAGGACAGTGTAGGGGCAGGGAGGTTATAACGCCTTGCTCTGCCACAGGGCCCAACTACATCTGTCATATTGACACCAGTATAGTTCAAAGTGATGATCACCCGGAGATCTAGGGCACGCAGCCAGAATTCAGACATGATCTTCAGTGCTGGTGATGCCACTATGCTTTATTTTTTTTTTTATTTTGTTCCCCCAAGAGTTCTATGCTTCAAGCAACCACCCTTGCTCTCCCACCTACTGGCTTTTTGGCTATTCAATGAGAGAAGTACAGTGTCCCATACACAGTTGTGTCTCTGAAGCTACATGCCAAATAAGTGTCTAGGAATTGGTGTCATATCCCTGACACCCTGCTGACCAGCGTCCCTGAAGTAGATTGTTAAAATGGCTTTTATACCTTGCTGATGTGTTAATTTTTATAACCACGGCCCACTCATCTAAATCATACATTGATCTATTGCAGCTAAACAAAATTAATGAGGTTGTTAGTTAACATTGTGATCACTATATATGGAAGTTGTCTCTTGCATATTTACTGCAATATCTTCTAGAGGACTAGAACTCTAACGCCACCTATTGGAAGTAGCAATCCTAAAAGTCAGTATTGACCCTTTAACGAGCCTTGAAATGTGACTTGGGATAAAAGCCAAATCAGAATCTCAATTTTAGACCCAGTGTATGACTTGTAGGATTGCTACTTCCAATAGGTGGCGCTAGAGTTCCAAGTCCTCTTCCTCTCTGAAGAGACAATTTGCATATTTAATTTCCCAGAGGAGCATGTAAGGCATTTGTCTCCTCATATTGGCATGCCAGATCTGGCATGTCACTCTCCACAAGGAGAAACCTTACCCCACTGCCATGGCACCTTTTACTGGATCCCTAGCCTTCATGATGTAGTGACCACCCCCCGCAGTGACTGTGCCCACAGGGGTAGCGGTGTAGGTGCCCCACAGCATCCTGTCTTCTAGGCAAAGCCCCCACGGCACCCGGTCACACCACCTCACAGGCACAACAACCGTGACCACCACACAACTCCAAGTGTCTAAATTTAAAATTCACTCCCCTTCCACATGGTCTCAGACAAAAACTTAAACTTTAGAGCAGTATTGTTGGGACCCCTCTTGCAGTCTCCTTCTTTTAATTTAAAAACACAAGGGCCAAATGGGAGGGGTGCTAGTGCCAAGTAAAACAAAAAAATGAAGGCGACCGTATGCCATATGCTAGAACTGTAGAAGAAAAGACCTGGACTGCTCATCCAAAAATCATACATTGATCTATTGCAGATAAGCGGAATGAATGAGGTTGATAGTTAACATTGTGATCAGCTTGTATAAAGCCCACTGCCATGTGACCACTTAGTGGAACTTTAGCCTGTAAGATGCTGCGCCGTGCGGCAACAACTAGTGCAGCGACACTACACTGGCAGGGGGAGCGAACCCAAGAGCCCCCCTGCAGCCACGATGTCAAACTCAAATACACAGAGGGCCAAAATTAAAAACTTGGAAAAAGTCGCGGACCAACCTTGTTAAAAAAAAAGTCTACAATAGAGGAAGTTTTTCCTTATTCTTTAAAGAAAGACGGGCTGCGCGCAGCCACCCACGCAGGACGACGGGCCCTGCGTAGCCGCCCACGCAGGACGACGGGCCGCAGTGGCCCCACTACTTTAGTTCTCTCCTGTTCATAGAAATAACTCTGCTTACAACAAGATATGAAGATTCTTATTTGTGCAGTTCCTTTTACCTTGATTTATAGCACTATAATAACCTGTTTTTACAAGCAGCAGATTAGTTGCAGTACAAGTGAAAATCCCTTAATAGGAGAAATAATGGGCATGAATCACTTTGATTTTTTTCTTCTCCCTAGATCTGGCGAGGAGCCTTTCTTCTTGCTGATTACATTCTCTGGCAGCAGGATGTCTTCAGAGGGTGCACAGCGTTGGAGCTCGGAGCAGGCACCGGCTTCACCAGTGTCATCATGGCAACCGTTGCTAAGATGGTCATCTGCACAGGTACAGCAGATCTCTATTATAATATCATGCCTGTCACACTCCAGATGAATTGTCCCCCTGCCCACAGTCCGGCTTAATCACCGTAATCTGTGCGTCTAATACATGAAGACTTTGTAAGACACCAGACGATTTATGCAGAAAGTATAGGGATACGGCGTAGACTTTATTACTCTAAGTGGATCATTAAATGACATGCTTTTACTGCCAGTAAGGTATTATCTATAGATATAGTCTGGTAAAAGCTGGAATAACGCCGGCATTTAGCATGAGAGATCTCAGAGAGTGGCCCGTTAGGCTTCCAGATATAGAAAGGAACATATAGGGAACCTGTAAATGTGGTCAAACCGTTCAGTATTGAACCCCTGGGGCCAAAATCTTGAATTATTTTAACAATATAGTGATATTTCTGTGTTTTTTTTTTCGTACAATTAGAACATGTGAAAATTGTCACCACTACATTATAGAATTATTACACTAAAAACTGGAAATTCAAGGATTATTCTGAAAGCCAAGCGATGGATATTGGGGTCGTTAGTTGGTCCACCAGGTTTAATATTGACCTGGTCATTGTGAGCATGTTATGGGGGCTTTCTCCAGCTTCGTCCCACATCCCACGCTCTTCGCTTTCCTGGTGTCCTACTTAATAGATCCCACGTTTTTTGAGTGATTTCTCTGTACAGTGATATGGGCACATTGGTGTTCTAATAATGACAGATAAATTAGATATTCTTTAACATGGACTGGTAATCTCCAATTTTTTTTTTTCTTTTTTATCCTGAAGACGTTATTTTGTTCAAAGAAGTATAGAAAATGACTGCTCCCTCCTGCTTTCTAATTTGAAGAGTTTGCCAAACTTCCTTAAGGGGAATCTGTCAGTAGGATCAACCCTCCTAAGCCATCTATATGTTCATGTAGGTCATAGGAAGCTGAATAAAATAACCCCTTGATATCTGTGATCCAATGTTTTATTCCGGAGTAGTTCATGGTTTTTCTTGATATATAAATGAGCTGTTAAGATCTATGGGCCGGACGTAGATCTCCTTGAGAATCGGCCTGCAAAGGTTATTTTAATTGAAAGGGGTCTTATCAGTGTGAGACATGTAATGCCTGCCAGTCTGCTCTCCTGATCTACATGTCTCACACTGGTAATGCCACCTTTAATTTAAAATAACCTCTAGAGGCAGATTCTCAGGGAGATCTACGTCCGGCCCATAGATCTTAACAGCTCATTTATATATTAAGAAAAAAGTGAACTACATTGAAATAAAATATTGGATCACAAATATCAAGGTGTCATTTTATTCAGCTTCCTATGACCTACATACCCATATAGACGGCTTAGGAAGGTTGATCCTACTGATGATTCCTTTTAACATCCTTGACCTCTATTAATGTAGAGAAAAGTGGTATTTCGGGGTTAACTGTAGATTCCGCGAAAGTTTTATCACTAAAGTGGGTCTGGGACGGTGATTTACTACAGCAGGTAGATGCTACATTGTGATTAATGGGAGAAAAGCAAGAATAAAAAGACACTTGAGAAAACCCCAACAAGCATGGTGGAAATTGTATGCATTAATGGTGGTCGTAGAAGAGTAAAAGCCTGGTAAACAATGCATAGTTGTTTGGCAGAGGTTGCCAAGAGAAAGACCTCCGCTCATCTGATATCGATACCCTGTGCTCCTGATGATTGGCAGCATAGTTGTATTGCTGACCCGAAGTATCAGACAGCACAGATGCACTGAAGCTGGGGGATGGGGTCCAGCAATAGAGCCGGTATCAGTGTGGCACTTGTAAGTTCTATAGCTGAGATGGCAGGAATGTGCTCCTTGTTTTGGAAACCGACCATTGTTTATACACTGCATAGGTGGTCAGTAATCTAGGCAAATGGGCATTATACAATAAAATTAAAAATATTTGTTCTGTAGAACATAGAGGATTTTATAAAGTTAAAGGAGTTGTCCACTACTTTTTATTATCCCCACCCAATGTATTCAGCCGGTGCCCATAAGTGTTTTTGTAATTACCTTCTGCTGTCCTTAATGCCTGTGAGAGGCGCTATCACTGGCCGCTCACAGGCATCACGTGACCCCCGGCTGCAGCCGGCTCTGACATCCACTGATGTCACGTCAAGTTCCGGCTGCCGCCGGGGGTGACTTACTTCTGCGTTCCATGGTGGATGCTGTCACACCCGGCATCCACCGCGTTCTCTCCCTCTCCTCATTCATTGGGAAAGCGTGCGGTGGATGCTGGGTGTGATGCGCGGGATAACCCAGCCCACAGCCCAGCATCCACCGCGGGGACCGCATCTCTGATGTCACGCCTCACTTAACGTGACATCAGCGGGTGTCACGTGATGCATGTGAGTGGCCCGAGGTAGCGCCGCTCATAGGCAAAAAGGACAGCAGGAGGTAATTAGAAAAACACTTATGAGCACCGGCTGAATACATTGGGGGGATAATAAAAAGATCTTTAATCTGTCACCAGGTTTTTGTTACCCCATGATGTTGGGGCAGAGACCCTAATTCCAGTGATATCACTTACTGGGCTGTTTGCTGCTGTTTTGATAAAATCTGTTTCATCTTCTGCAGATCTCCCAGTTCTCGGAATGCTGAGCTCTGTATAGCACATCCCGCCCCACTGAATGGCAGATTCCTGTGTACACTGTGCATAGGCTGAAAGCTGCCAATCAGTGGTGGGGGCGGAGTTATACAGAACTCATTAATATGGAGGACTACATGGCAGCAGGTTTACTAGTCCTCTAATGATTAATCTCCTGCTGATAAAGCTTTGATTTTATTAAAACTACAGCAAGGAGCACAGTAAGCACACATCGCTATCTCTACATTATGCAGCACGCAGATTAGGTGGCAAATGTCTGGTGATTGATTCCCCTTTAGTAAAGGCTATATGCTTGATACTATTATGATAACGGCGGAGAAGACCCTGGAGGACCTATCTAGTCTTGCACAAGATCGATCTTCCTATAAAGCATTCATCCAAGTCGCCATGACTCGAGATCAAGCCAAATGCTGCTAAATAATAAATATGGCAGTTTTTTATTTTTATTTTTACAGGCACTTTACAACTTGCCCATGTATGAAGATGAGGCAACCTTTTTAAGTCTAGCAAAGTACATGAAGTCACATGGGCTACAGTAAGGAAAAAAGGTATTTAGTCAGCCACCAATTGTGCAAGTTCTCCCACTTAAAAAGATGAGAGAGGCCTGTAATTGACATCATAGGTAGACCTCAACTATGAGAAAACAAATCCTGAAAATCACATTGTCTGATTTGTAAAGAATTTTTTTTTCAAATTATTTTGGTGGAAAATAAGTATTTGATCACCTACAAACAAGCAAGATTTCTGGCTCTCACAGACCTGTAACTTCTTTTTTGAGGCTATGTGCACACAAAGCAATTTTAATGCATTTTTGCGGCATATTTGTGCAGCGAAAAATGCATTAAAATCGCTTGTAATAGGTCTGCCATTTACTGCAATGCAAATCCGCATGTGCTATGCACATCATGCGGAAATTTCCGCTGCAAATTCCCTTTGCTGTAAAACCCGCAGCAAGACCAATTCTAGTGCGATTTCATTGCGAAATCATCGCCATTGACTTGCATTGGATCGCATAAGATCCGCATGGCTATATGTAGTCATGCGTATCTTATGCGATTAATGCGCGGACGGTACCCGGGTCTGGAGAAGAGGAGACTCTCCTCCAGACCCGGGTACCATAGTACCTGTAAGTAAAAAAAAGAATTAAAATAAAAAATAACCTTATACTCACCTTCCGATGGCCCCCGCTCTGCTACCGGTGTCGCTGCTGGCTCCGTGGTGGGTACCTGTCACATGACCGCTGACGTCATGGAAGGTCCTTTTATATTACCGGTACCCGCCACAGAGCCAGCAGCGACGCCGGGAGCAGACCAGGGCCGCCGGAAAGGTGAGTATAAGGTTATTTTTTACGTTCTAAATCTTTTTTTTAACATTATGTTGGTCACACAATATAAATCCATGCCGGTTGCATGGATTTATATTGTGTAATCAACTTTCATGCACTTTTCCAAGTGATACTAAAATCTCTTGAAAAAACGCTTGACAAAAGCATGCGAAATCGCATGCTAAAGACGGATTTTGGTAAGACCTTACCTGTAAAATCCTTTTCAGCGAAGGAAGGAAGGGAGACACAGATCCATTACTAGTGGGTAGGTGGAGCCCCACAGGATAGTTCACCTCAGATTAGAAAAAAGTGACGACCGGCCCCTCCAGCTTAGGCTCCTCCTACTCCCATGTCCTTCAGTCCGTACACAAGCTAAGGAAGAGCAGACACCAGCGGAACAACACAACCCCTTCCGAAAATTCAGAAAAGCGAGAGAACAGGTTATGCATATAACAGAAAAAACACACAGTCCCAGGCACTACTCACTGGATCTGACAACTGCGATGAGCTGGCAATGCTGGAACAGAGCCCTAGCGCACCGACCCCAGCCCAGATGACCGCCATCAGAGAGGAGTCGCGCCGCATCTGGAAAACAATAATACACTTCTGACATGGGAGGGTGCTGTGTCTCCCTTCCTTCCTTCCTTCCTTCGCTGAAAAGGATTTTACAGGTAAGGTCTTACCAAAATCCGTCTTTCAGCAGCAGAAGGGAAGGAAGGGAGACACAGATCCATTACTAGTGGGACGTCCCAAAGCAGTCCAGAACTCAAGGGTGGGAAACAGTGGCAGAATCGCCAACACCTCAACAACTTAGGCAAGCGCGCAAGAAGCGCCGAAAACGAGATAAAGAGATAACCTAAACCACCGCCGCCTGCAGGACCCTGCGTCCCAAGGCCGCATAGGCGGAAGCACTCACGTCCACTTTATAAAATTTTGTAAAAGTGTGAACGGAGCGCCAGGTAGCCGCCCGGCAGAGCTGCGCTGCCGAGGCCCCCTGACGAAAAGCCCACAACGAACCAACAGCTCTCGCGGAATGAGCTCGAACCTTAACCGGACAAGGCTCGCCCTTGAGCCGGTACGCCTCCAGGATAGCCGAACGTATCCACCGAGCTATAGTGTCCTTGGAAGCCCGCTGACCACGCCGACGACCAGCAGGAATCACAAAAAGAGAGTCCGACTTCCGAAACCCTTGCGTGATTGTAAGATAGAACTTCATTGTTCGCACCAAATCCAACGAGTGCAAGGCCCGCTCCTTTGGACTCTTCGGTTTCGGACAGAGGGAGGGCAACACGATGTCCTGATTGACGTGGAAATGCGACACCACTTTAGGCAGAAAATCGCAACGGGTACGAAGCACCACGCGATCTGAGTGGAATTCCAGAAAAGGGGGCGAGCAAGACAGTGCCGCCAACTCAGAAACCCTTCTCAAAGAGGTGACCGCCACCAGGAAGGCCACCTTCCAAGAAAGCAAGTAAAGCGTAGCTGAATCCATAGGCTCAAACGGCCCATGCTGAAGAGCCTCCAAGACTAGATTGAGCCACCAAGGAGCCACAAACGCCCTCCGAGGCGGAAACTGACGTGCAACCCCGCGAAAAAACGAACGCACATCCCTGCGCGAGGCAATAGCCTTCCGAAAAAGCACTGATAGTGCAGATACCTGACCCCGCAAGGTACCAACCGCCAGACCCTTGGCCAAACCACATTGCAGAAAAGCCAAGAAGTTGGGAATGGAAAAAACCCTCAGGTTCCTTGACGATCCAGAACACCATGAATAGAAGGCCTCCCAAGTTCTGTGATAAATCCTATTCGTAGCTGGACCTCTGGCCGCCCGCAAGGTGGCAATGACCTCGGACGAAAACCCACGACGGGTCAAGATCTCTGTCTCAAGTGCCACGCCGTCAAACGAAGTGACTTCAGGTCCGGATGGCGAATGGGCCCTTGGGTTAACAGGTCCTGGCGAAGAGGCAGTGGAAACGGAGGCGCCGCCAGAAGAGACACCAGCGTTGAATACCACGCCCTCCGCGGCCAATCCGGCGCCACCAAAATTGCCGAAATTCGTTTGAGTTTGATCAGCCGGATCACCAGAGGAAGTAAGGATACCGGCGGAAACACGTAGATCAGCTCGAACTGGTCCCACGGGGCCAGTAGAGCATCTACCGCCACAGCCTCCGGGTCCCTGTACCTGGACATGAACGTCGGAATCCTGGCGTTCAGCCTGGATGCCATCAAGTCCACTTGGGGAGTCCCCCAACGGGAGCACAGCAGTGCAAAAACTTCCGGATGAAGACTCCATTCTCCGGGATCCACCTGCTCGTGACTGAGGAAGTCCTCCATGATATTCAGCACTCCTGGGATGTGAATCGCAGAGATGGCTGGAACCCTGGACTCGGCCCATACCAGGATCCGAGAGACCTCCATCATGAGTCTGGAACTCCTCGTCCCGCCTCCACTTTAACATCACTGAGACCCCCGACCAGTGTCGAACCTGACGCCGTCGAAGACCCCGGCATATCAGATACGCGTGACCGATCCTGAAGCGGACCGGGAGAGAGGTCCGCGCCCCCTGGTCCCTGATCCGACATGCCCCCACACAGTTGCGAGCGTCGCGGATAAGGCGGTAATAACCCTTACAATGGGTACAGTAACCGAGGATGTGTGATTCCGCTACCACAGCCTGTTCCTACACAAAAAAACACCAAGCACTGAAGGGTTAAAGCTCCTCCTTAGAGGGAGAAGAGCTACCCCAGCTGCCTGCAGAGCAAAAGTTAACCTAACAGACTAGGGTGATGCACCCTCTGATCCCAGAAGCATGCACATCCAGAAAGGGTTAACTGCCCTGATGAGGCCAGACCCCTTTCAGAAGGGGTTAATGCTGCGGACCACGCAATACACCTTTGCCTTAAAAGGACAGAGGTGTGCGAGTCCCAGAGCCTCCTCAGCAGAGAGGTAGCAGCGCCGGATATAGCACACCCTGTCTGCCTTAACAGGCCAGCAGTAAGGTGCTCTGCGCTGCAATAGTGAGAAAAAGGAATCTTCTGCCTTAAAAGGCAGAAGTGACTCACCAGCTGGCCGCGGTGACTGCTCTTCCCGGTGTCTGGTGTAGAGAGCGGGGAGCAGGGAGCAGGAGGCGCTGCACGAGGTAATGGACGCCGGCAAAAGGACCCGGAAGAAGGGGCTGGGTCAGCTCCAGCGCGCGCGCTTTCCGGGTGCTTCCTGCCTGAGGCTAAGATGACAGGCAGCAGAGAGGCGTGAAGCCACGCCCCCCTCCGCCGCATACTAATGGAGCCTGCGGCTCCTCCGTCCCTGCTCCCCTTCTAGCAGAGGGTTACACAAACGCCGTATGCAGCGGTGATATCCTTCCTGCAAGGACAAAACAGCAGTCACCACTTGTAACAGTAACAGCGGCTGCCGCCGCAGCCGCTGAAGCACTCAGACCTTGAGAGCACTTACCCAGCTGAGCGCCACAGGGACCCCCAGGGATGTGTGGCGCCGTGGCCCTTTGCTCCCCCCCACGGCGGAGCGCACAGGGACCCCACAGAAGCGGTGTGCGTCTCCGCCAGGGAGCGCCCTGTATCCCCCGGGGCCGGCAGGCTTCTGCGGGGACCTCCTTAGGGGGTACGCTGATCTGCCAGGGGAGGGTCAGGGGTCCCAGCAGCGCCGAGACCCCCTGAGACCTCTAGACCACGGGGTGTCCAGGTTTCCGGAAATGATGAAATAAAATTTTTTTCTGAGGAGCTGCAAAGGCAGCGACTATCCTCTGCGACCTCAAATTTTAGACTGAAGGACATGGGAGTAGGAGGAGCCTAAGCTGGAGGGGCCGGTCGTCACTTTTTTCTAATCTGAGGTGAACTATCCTGTGGGGCTCCGCCTACCCACTAGTAATGGATCTGTGTCTCCCTTCCTTCCCTTCTGCTGCTGAAAAACACTCGACTAACGATTGTCCCTGGCAGAAAAAAGCGCATGTAAAATGCCGCATGCGTTTTTTCTGTCAGGGAGATGCAGAAACGCTCAGGAAAAATCCAGAGCATTTCTGCATCGTGGGCACATAGCCTTAGAAGCTCCTCTGTCCTCCACTTATTACCTGTAGTACTGGCAACTGTTTGAACTTGTTATCAGTATAAAAGACACCTGTCCGCAACCTCAAACAGTCACACTCCAAACTCCAGTATGGTGAAGACCAAAGAGCTGTCGAAGGACACCAGAAACAAAATTGTAGCCCCGCACCAGGCTGGGAAGACTGAATCTGCAATAGGCAAGCAGCTTGGTGTGAAGAAATCAACTGTGGGAGCGATAATTAGAAAATGGAAGACATACAAGACCACTGATAATCTCCCTTGATCTGGAGCTCCACACAAGATCTCACCCCGTGGGGTCAAAATAATCTCAAGAACGGTGAGGAAAAATCCCAGAACCACACTGGAGACCTAGTGAATGACCTGCAGAGGGCTGGGACCAACGTTACACAGGCTACCATCAGTAACACACTACGCGCCAGGGACTCAGATCCTGCAGTGCCAGACGTGTCCCCCTGCTTAAGCCATTACATGTCCAGGCCCATCTGAAGTTTGCTAGAGAGCATTTGGATGATCCAGAAGAGTATTGGGAGAATGTCATATGGTCAGATGAAACCAAAGAAGAACTGTTTGGTAGAAACACAACTCGGCGTGTTTGGAGGAGAGAGAATTCTGAGTTGCTTCCAAAGAACACCATACCTACTGTGAAGCATGGGGGTGGCAACATCATGCTTTGAGGCTGTTTCTCTGCCAAGGGACCAGTGGGGAAAAATGTGCCATGTGTTTAAAATCCATTGGTAAAAATTAGAGCGTATACTTGTTTCTGCGTCTCCTGTATTTAGGAATCAAATACTCGCCCTTCCTCTGCTTGTGGGTCAGCGTAAGGGCAGCTCATGTGCCTGCTGTGTGCACAGTGGCCAACAGCCATTAGTGAGCGGAGTGAAGAGAGACGAGAAGCACCAGGCTCACCCAAGTCCGCTGTGTTCTTTCTTGGCCACTGTTATACAGAAACACAATGTTTTTGAAACTTTCCTGCAAATTCCCTAAGATTGACTGTGTATTATCTCTACGTACTCTTATTACTAGTCGACTTAGAGCAGATGTTATATTAAACTAGACTAAAAATTACCGGGCGGCTGTAGCAGTAGCTAATGAATACATGTTACTTCTGCCAAGCTGCACAGTCACAAAACAACATTTTATATCCCCATTTTCCTACATGTCATGACCATTGAATAATAATATAAAAGTCAATTCTCCATACAAGCATGAACAGCTGGTTCCCATTCAATAAAATACACAGATACATGGAATACAGTGCAAATAGAAGCCAATATTCGTCATCTGTTCCTGGTCCCTGTCGCTTCATTATTTAGAACAGTTCTTATTATAACGTCTCTGTGGATCTGCTAAGTAAATCCTTGCCATTTAGAGCCGGAGACGTCCCGAAAATGACAAATAACATTTCTGCCTCTTGTGTGACCTTTACTTGTTGCTGCGGATTTTCTTCTCATAGCATTATTTGACTGACTGCTCCAAAGTCCCTTTTAATCACAGTGTGCGGCTCCGTTTAACATGGCTCTCTGCTATTAGAAATTGATTTCAAGGGAAATTAAGAAGAGCTTTTAGTGTCAAGCGGAATATCGTACGGGAGGCATTTTCTTACCAATACGAATGCATTGACCTTTATGACCTATAGCACCGCTGCCGTATAATCAAGTCTATAAATTGCTCATTTGCATGCGTGCTCTGGCCAGATCGTGTATGTGATATAGATATAATTGGCAGAATGCTTTCTATACATAGAACTACAGCGAAGCAGCATTTTTCGGTTCTAATGATCTAAAGCTTGATAAGAAGCTAAAAACATTTTCAGAGATTGCTTAGAATATTGTCAAATTTTCATTCAACAAAAATGTCCTGTCATATCAAGTGTTTGCATGAATGTCAGATTTCTGAGCAGTGTAAAGGGTGTTTCCTTTTATTTTGGTAATCGCTAGCGATCCTCATTCGGATCGGCCGTAGCTGCTACGTCAGTCTTGTAGAATCGAGTGGTGGTCACACATGCATACTACCTCTTTTCACACAGGGGACTTTGGGGCTGCTATTCTCAGAGTGGCTGGGGGTCCGAGCAGTTTGCCACCAACATCGTCAATCCTGTGGATAAGTAATTAGGGGACAATCCGTTTAATCCGATTGTTCACATGTCAGATTTTCTCGTACGAGTGCTATCTGGTTTTCACGGATATCACCGTTACCTATGACACTCTGCGGCTGTGCACATGCCCGATTGATTTTTGATTTTATTTTTTATTTTTTTCGTCCTCGAACCAAGCTGCCCTCGGAAAATATCAGACATGCTCGATTTTTGATCCGAAGGTCGGATCAAAATCAACAATGCAAGTCTATGGGTTTAGGAAAAAAAAATCTGATTTTCATGGACTGTCAGAAAGTAGAAGGTGAAGAAACTTTTTTTTTTCTCTCCACATATGAGAAAAATTTATGCCACTTAGACCACATTCTGATCAGACTAATCAATCCGTTTTTCTCATACGTGGAAAATGCTGATGTCTGAATGAGCTCTAAGAGTTGTAGTGATGGAGGGATCCTGTGCTCCCTGCACCAAATGATTAGAATAATTCCTCATTGGTGCTGGCTTCATATGCTAAATATGATTCATGGAGTCCTTCCAATATAACCCATCTCATTTCTACTGATATGTGCAGAATGTTTCAGGAACTCTCAAATGAACCATGTATAATATGTAATTAGCATGGTACTAAGCCATCCAGTGATGCAGAAGCTAAAACCGCCATTAATTCTGGCCATTCAGCTGCGAGGTAACTGAAGAACACGATCTTCTGGCTGATGGAAACGGACTATTAACACTGCATGTTTTCCCAAAACGCAGCATTACGTTCATGTTGCATTGTGCGAGCATTTAATCAGCATATTGTCTTCATCTGAAAGGGTACATCGTTATGTGAGGTGAGGCAAATGCACAGAAATTTGTATCTGATAAATGGTCTAAACTCCCCAGGTAATGGGAACTGCCCCTGGCAGCAGGTAAAGATGCCGATCAGACCTCCATCCAAAATGATCATATGCTTTTCATGTCCTAAATTCACAGTAGAGCGGGTCTCCAGTTCAAATTATATACTACTTTACTACTAATTTAGTAGTAAATGTGAATTTTCCTCACCATTTAAAACCTTTATTAAAGAACCCCAATTAAAATAAGAACCATGGATATTCCACTCTTACAGTGGCGCCATCCCACCAATGTGGTAGTCTATGTTCCTGGAAGTTGAGGTGCCACTTGTGCCACGTTCCCTCTGCAACCAATGAGCAGCTGCTGTTTGACGAAATAGTAAAAGCTGCAGCCAAAGTTGACGTTGTGCTGTAACTGCGCCCATTGGCGGAAGCGGGCACGTGACACAATGTCACGTCACTCTTTGGGAACAGCAGCGCTGAAATCGCTGGACAATGTCATTACAGATGCATCAATTCATTTCAGGTCGCACCAACTCTTTAGTGAGGATGTTGCAAAATACATCAGGCTTTAATAAAAAAAAATGTAAATTATTTGAGCTGCCATTTAGTGGCTTTTTTTTCTTCCATTTTATTTACTACTTTTTTTTTTTTTTTGTTTCCATACGAATTCGTCCTGTTCAATTTGACACGCGCACTTGTCAAACATATAGAATTTATGGTGTATTCTTTTCACCCAGTGAATACCATCCCTGATATAGTTACCTGCTCTTTATACCTGGGAGTATCCAGCAATTTTATTTTTCATCAGAAAAGAGAAGAGTATTAAATATTTTAAGACCATTTTATTCTCAGCAGTTTTTTTTACTGCTAAGATGGTTTTATTCTCTGCATTCATATTGACTTCAGTTTTTTCAATCAGCAGCCATAAAGGTTTAGTCCAAGAAATAATACTAATACGAAGCCCCTCTGTGATCTTTTCATCTACGGTAATGATTTCATCACTTTAGAACTGCTCATATAGACTATTCACTAAAATGGAAAAAAAACAAAACATTTTGGATGGTGTGCTAGCCAGGTTTAGGTTGACTTTGTTCCCACTTGTTTCCTAATACATCTCCCCAGGTTTTTCGCACAGTGGCTCAGCCACTTGGTCAGAACAGAGAATAGGTAAAAGAGAATTAAAATTAAGCTTTAACATATGAAGTTTCACCCTTTTGGTTTTAGTATAATGTTTATTTCTTAAGAGGGATTGTAAGAACTCTGTAAAGCACTGTGGAATTAATGATGCTATATAAGTGAATAAAATAAAGAAATAATATATTTGTCATTATGTTGATTACTATAATTATGACAAAATTACTATTAAAAATACTTCAATTACTATAATAAGTTGTGTTTTTTTTTTTTTTTTTTTTTTTTTTCTTATGGTGCATGGGGTCTTGAACAGATGTACTCTGAGACAAAACACACTGAGCATTTCACTAACACTTTTGTTATGAACGTAACACATACACACTCAAGGGAAATGGAAAAATGGAAGACCTACTACAGGGAGACGCCGCACCCACACCCAACAGGTCCCTGTACAGACTAGAAAGACCCTAGCACACAACTCAAAAACACCACCTTGGAGCTGGCTCCCTAAATGGCCATCGAGCGATTTCTTTTACCTCCTGAGGAACCAGAGGGGAGGCTGCAACACACTGCCAACAAGAGGAGAGGAAAGTGTGCAGGAAGATACAAAACAAAGGGTGAGAAATTTAGAACACCTTCATGAAAGGGTAGAGAGGGAACCGTAAGGAGAGAGAAAAGTAAACCGAACAGGTAAAACTAACCATAAACCTAAAGATGTGAAAGGAAGAAAAACTTGGAAGGAAAATAAACACTCACTGCAGGAATTCAACTGGTGTTTACCATGCAAGGTAAACCCTTTAGCTGAATGGCTGGAACTCCTAAACCCAAGTTACTTAGGTTGAATAAAGACCTTGGTCTTTCAAGTTCAACCTTCCACCCCCAAATAGAGGTATAGCCAACATGGAAGTGCAGTGAAGAGTGAACATATAAAAGCCAAGCCAGAATGGGATAACTGAGACCAAAAAGGGAAAATGGAAATCAGCTAGAGAGGAGCAAACCAAGAAGGGGGGACATCAATTGGAACCATCAGCTTTGGACAAGGAAGAAAAGTCCATAGCTCAGCAGACAGGGGAACCAATCACGCAGCAACAGGTCAGCAGATCGAATCCCTAAACCGAGCCATGACAACTCTGAACCTCAGCACGGCTCATTGCTGAATTTGTTTTTTCTATTGCAATGTAACCTTCCCCATCCATAGCCACACACATTTGCACAAAATCCAATTAAATCTGCTCTCTAAATCCAAATGCCCCATCCCATCTGAGCCCAACAGGGTGCCTAATCTGCAGTTAGTCTACTTTTTTGGCATTACGGTAGTGGGGAAAGCTCATTTGACAATTTTCATTGTGCTTATCTCCAGAAGCATAAGCTGGGCACATTATATTGGAACGAAGCTGGTATATTTTCAATGTTCACTCTGGAACACCAACTCATGCTTATGTTGGGAAAACAAATGTACTGCTCAAAATAGTCTCTAATCCTGTAGATCAATTCCCAGAAAGTGTAATTTCCAATCTGGGGTCCTTTTGAGGGGGGTTTCTGCTGTTCTGCTACCTTAGGGGCGCTGCAAATGGCGACTACAAACTGTTACAGGAAAATTTGTGTTCTAAAAGTCAAATAGCGATCAATTCTTCAATGTCCGCTTTGTTCCCAAACTATACTATATGACCACACATGGGGTATTTCTGCGTTCGAGAGAAATTACCTCTTGTGGAAATGAAAAATCTGGGCCTAAAATAGTGGTCACGTCTGTGGGGATCTGCTGTTCTTTCACCTCAGTGGCTCTGCCAATGTGATTTGGCATCCGGATACCATTCCAGGAAAGTCTGCACTCGTTCCTTTCTGAACTTTGCAGTGTTTCCGAACAGTAGTTTCTGACTACATATTGGGAATTTGAATACTAAAGGGGAAATTGCATTATAAGTTGCGGGGTCTAGTTTCAGTAAGGAGGCCGGGCTGCATTGTAATGCTATTTGCCTGCAGATTAAATCTATACCTGTAGGTAAATAGCCTTTTCCCAAGGTGACAGGTTCCCTTTAAAATAAAATTAAAAAAAAAAATTGGAGGGAATTTTTCCTACAACCCAGATTCACACCCACTTATGCCAATCTGAATATAGGAGAATGATAATACCTCACCATATTCCCTTGTGATGGTCTGCGTGCTAATTTTTTTCATATTTATATGGAAAGATACAGAGGATTCCCTAAAAAATTTTTCTAAGTGAGATAAATCGCTCCTTAAATTTATTAAAGTTTACACCAGGTTCTGTGAGGTAAAACATTGTTTAAAAACAGGCAGTGAAATGTTTTACCTCACAAAAAGAATCGGATGTGATTCCCTTCTGTAATATCTGTATACTCTTTTTTTTTCTTCCTCTCCTGCCAAGGAGATGTGGTATGATCAGACCATGTTCCTGTACGGTCAGACACAGCCATTACACAGTACACAGCAGGGGCACATTTATAAGATTATCTCCGCACAGGGACGTTTTATTTAATCACATCCAATTGTGGAAGTTATTATTATTCCAAGATCTATTGATTAAAATGAGCTTTTTGTTCGTGGGAAAACCCCTTTTAAACTGCACAAAATAGTTAATAAATATCTTTTCCAAAGGCACAAAAATTCGGAGTTTGAAAATGGAGACCTTTTCTAAATTTTTGGCTGATTTTCCAATATTTTCATAAATGAGCACAAATTTTATCTATAACCTAAAGTATAATGTGTCATGAAAAAAACAATCTCTGAATCAACACCAAATAATTTTCTGTGGTATAAAGTTGGATGCTATTAATCCATATGGGAGCCGACTTTTTTTTTTTTTTTGTGCACCCATAGGTCTAAACAGGTGAGTTTAATCCAAATGAACAACTTAAGGAAGAGACTAGTGCATGCTGTGATGATACAGCTTCTTCTCACAAAATTAAAATATCATCAAAAAGTTAATTTATTTCTGTTCAATTCAAAAAGTGAAACTCACATTATATAGTCATTACAAACAGTGATTTATTTCTGTTAATGACTTTTGTGTTTTCATTGGCTGTAAGCCATAATCAGCAACATTCTCTCAGTAAATTAGAATACTTAATACTTAAAATGTTGTTAAAATCCAAAACGTTGGTCTACTGAAATGTATGTTCAGTAAATGCACTCAATACTTGGTCGGGGCTCCTTTTCCATCAATTAATGCATCAATGCGGCGTGGCATGGAGGCGATCAGCCTGTGGCACTGCTGAGGTGTTATGGAAGCCCAGGTTGCTTTGATAGCCGCCTTCAGCTCGTCTGCATTGTTGGATCTGGTGTCTCATCTTCCTCTTGACAATACCCCATAGATTATCTACGGGGTTAAGGTCAGGTGAGTTTTCTGGCCAATCAAGCACAGTGATACTGTTATTTTTAAACCAAGTATTGGTACTTTTGGCAGTGTGGACAGGTGCCAAGTCCTGCTGGAGAATGAAATTTCCATCTCCAAAAAGAGGGAAGCATGAAGTGCTCTAAAATTTCCTGGTAGATGACTGCGCTGACTTTGGTCTTGATAAAACACAGTGGACCTACAACAGCAGATGACATGGCTCCCCAAACCATCACTGATTGTGGAAACTTCACACTTAGACCTCAAGCAGCTTATATTGTGTGGCTCACCACTCTTCCTCCAGACTCTGGGACCTTGATTTCCAAATGAAATGCAAAATTTACTTTCATCTGAAAACAACACCTTAGACCATTGAGCAACAGTCCAGGTCTTTCTCTCCTTGGCCCAGGTAAGACTCTTCTGGCATTGTCTACTGGTCACGAGTGGCTTGACACAAGCAATGCGACAGTTGTAGCCCATGTCCTGGATACAACTGTGTTTGGTGGCTCTTGAAGAAATGATTCCAGCAGCAGTCCACTCCTTGTGAATTTCCCCAAAATTTTTTGAATGGCCTTTTCTTAACGGTCCTTTTAAGGCTGCAGTTAGCCCGGTTGCTTGTGCACCTTTTTCTACCACACTTTTTCCTTCCACCCAGCTTTCTATTAATATGCTTGGATACAGCACTCTGTGAACAGCCAGCTTCTTTAGCAATGACCTTTTGTGGCTTACCCTCCTAGTGGAGTGTCAATGACTGCCTTCTGGACATCTGTCAAGTCAGCAGTCTTCCCCATGATTGTGGAGCCTATTGAAACAGACTAAGGGACCTTTTTAAATGCTTCGGAAGCCTTTGCAGGTGTTTTTTGTTAATTAGTCTAATTTACTGAGATCATAACTTTTGTGTTTTCATTGGCTGTAAGCCATAATCATTAACAGAATTAAACACTTTAAATAGATCACTGTGTTTGTAATAACTCTATATAATGAGTTTCACTTTTTGTATTGAAGAACGGAAATAAAGTAACTTTTTGATGATATTCTAAATTTGTGAGCAGCACCTGTATATGTATGTGTTTCACCGCACGTCACAGCTCAGCATCACGTGGGCTTTCGGCACTCTGTTAATGAAATCAGTGCAACAGACTGCTAGTGTGATGCTGGGCTGTGACGTGCAGTGAAACTCCGCCACAGCCCGGTCACTCAGGAGACTGGGTCACGCTTTGGTGATGTTGGGCCAGCTCCCAATTCTGGAAGTTGACGTAACCTCACCGGACATCAAAGGAAGCTGCAGTTGAGGGGGTCACGTGATGGTGATGAGCGGACAGCAATAGCGGCGCTCCCAGGCACATTTGGAAACGCCAGGTATTTGAAAAAGCCTCATTTCCAAGGTTTAGATCGATCTGCTCACCACACATTGTAGTGGACTACCTTTTTAAACTAATGTCGACAGATTCCACTGATAACTGGTTTGGCTGGCAGTCTGATGTACATGGGAGTACCAAACAATTGATCAAACCGGAGTTAAAGATCCAGCATGTCTGATTTCCCTTCCAATCCTTTACTTTCTGAGTTAAACTGGCGCCAGACTTGTCTGGCAGCTGTTAGAACTCTCCTGTTAGTTTTTTTCTATTTTGCTGGTCACATGACCTTTTTGCCTATTTAATCCTGCTCCGCCCTTCTGGCCATGCTGGACTTCATTGTAATTTCTACGCTTAAGCTAGCCAGGTGCTTTGTAACCTTTCTCAGTCAGTTTAGCTAGGTCTTTTGACCTTTATGTTCTATGTTGTGTGTTTGTCTTTTTACTGCTACAATTTCTGCTAGCAGGTGTCCATCTTTCTCCCAGTCCCTAGTTCTTGTAGGGATCCCTCCCTCACATCTATAGGTCTTCGTTCGGACTAGCTGAGGACTTTAGCGGGTCTGATCGCAGGATCAGGTTCCCCGTTACATCGTAGGGATATAGCTTAGTTCTATTGTAGGGACAGATCTCCTGTCTTTCCTTAGTGCTTGTAGCCTATCATAACAGCAGCAGCTCTCATAGTGAGCCGAGTGAGCGCTCCTGTGTATGAGAGAGATGGCTGCACTTCACTTTGTAACCCTAATGAGAAGTCCAAAGACAGCAGAAATTCTTTATAATCCAGTTATCAAGAAAGTAATAAACTGACATTCTCTGCTCTGTTTTATTTTACTTTGACTAACAAAAAACTGCTGTAATTGAATGCTAAAGTGTCTACTTTAATCTTGTGCATTAGCATTTAGATTGACTTGTTCTATTGCGTTAATACCGTACATGTAACAGGTGAAGCTACATAGCCGCTGAGAAGTCTCGTAGCTGAGATGGTTACAGTATCGGCTTCTACCACTGTTCTCTTTAGGAAGAACAATTGACATTTGATTGCTTAAACACTCAAATGAGCTAAAAGTTGTAGTTGTGAAATGTTCCATTGAAGTAGTATAATGGTGCAAAACTGGGCCTAAAAATAACATCAATAATGGAATCACACCGTGGGAGTTTCACATCCAGGTGCAATAAACAAAATGAGTATAAACCCTACTATTAAATAAGTACAAAGCTAAAGTGCATTTATAGAACAGGGTTCTTAGTAACACTGTTTTTGATCAAAAATGGCATAAAAGCTATCCTACCAATAGCAAAGTGACCCTATTCGGGACGGTCCTACGCTATCTAATATTAAAAAAACCTTACCATGTGTCAAATGTGATCTGTGTGAATAAGGGCAGACAAAGGACTGGGTCCTGAACTGTGGATACCTCAGCCTAGGGAAGCCTTTTAAATGTAATGTCCTTCTCAAGGAGGGGAGGCCACATTTTCACTTGCACAAAATGCAACAATCCAAGAAAAAACACACACATTGAGCTGAGGTTTGAGTTGGTATGCATGCAACATATGAACGCATGTTCACATTGTTCATAAAGCTGACAAAACCTACAAGAAACAAAATGAGTATATACCCGGGGACTCTATAGGACGGCGCGCGCTTCCCCTTTAAGAGAGAGGGAGCGCTCGCGCCCCCCCTATGTACAGTGCCCGGGAAACTGCGCGTGGTGCGAGCACCCCGGGCAGCAGGGGAGCTGGAGGACGCCGGACCGGCGTCTCTGCCCGGCAGGAGGCTGAAGCGCCGAGGCTACACCTACAACAAACGCTGCTGTAACTAAATAAGTAAAAAGCATAAGTGCGTTTAAATAACAGGTTTCTTTAGTTTCGAATAGGGTCAGCTTGTCATTGGTGGGATAGCTTTTATACTATGTTTATTCAAAAACAGTGTTACTAAGAAAATGTTATTTAAATGCACTTTTGCTTTTTACTTATTTAGTTACAGCAATGTTTATTGTAGGTGTAGCGTCGGCGTCTCTAGCTCCTGCCAGGCAGAGACGCCGATCCTGCGTCCTCCAGCTCCCCTGCCGCTGCCCTGGGTGTGTGCACCATGCGCAGTTTCCCTGGCACTGTACTTAGGGGGCGCTCGCGCTCCCTCCCTCTTAAAGGGGTCACGCGCGCTGTCCTAAAGAGTCCCCGGCCAATGGCCAGAGGACTGCTCCTATTTAAAGCACCTCCAAAATGGAGATGCCTGTGCAAGTTTGTTGTTTGTGTGCTACCACTCTCCTCAGCCCTCAGGTTCCAGTGCGCGCCTGCCTGTCTATCAGCCATGCCCGCCAGCCGGTCTACCTGCCGTGCCCGCCTGCTTGCCTACCTGCATCACCTGTGTGTCTACCGGCCGTGTTCATCTGCTGTTCCTGTCCTCTTCAGCCATCTGACCCGTGGGAGGCACCTGCTCTCACACAAGGTCGATCCCGGAGTGGCACCTGGTTCACCTTACCGGTCCCTCCTTGGTTCACGGAGTAGATTAAGCCGCCGTGTGGCCAGGGTCGGTCCGGGTAGGCACTTAGTTACGCTCCTCTGGTCCCTCCTTGCATCACAGCACAGAGGTTCCACCACTCGGATCCTTAACAGTTTGCACAGGCCATGGAATCCGGTGGCTCCCAGGCTCCTTCACTTTCAGACCTGTACCAAGAGGTCTCTCACCAGAGATCCCAACAGGATACTATCCTGTCCTATCTGTGGACAGTTAACTCCTGCCTGGACGCTCTGTCCATCCCGACTGTGTCCACCTCTAACCGAGCGGCATCCGCTTCAGCGGCACCTCAACCCAGTGGCTCTGTGTCACCCAGCTTTGGACCCCGCCTTTCTGCGCCTCCACGTTTTGGTGGTGACCCTGTCCTATGTCGGGGCTTCATAAATCAGTGCACTCTGCACTTTGAACTTCTGGCACACCAGTTCACCTCCGACCGGGCCAAGGTGGGATTTATCATGTCTCATCTCACCGGAGAGGCGTTGGCGTGGCTTAAGCCTTTGGGAGAGAGGGGATCTTCTGGTGTTCGATCTCCAGGCCTTCCTCGCGGCTTTCCGGAAGGTGTTCGATGAGCCTGGACGAAAATCTTCTACTGCCAGCTCACTTCTCCGACTCCGTCAAGGGAGTCTTTCTGTGGGACAGTATGCCGTGCTTTTCCGAACCCTCGCATCTGAACTTGCCTGGAACAATGAGGCTCTGGTGTCCACCTTTTGGGAGGGCTTTTCCAGATGGATCAAGGATGAGCTAGCCGGTCGTGACATAGCTCTCTCCCTGGATGACCTGGTGTCATTAGCTACCCGGATTAATATCCGTTTTCTGGAGCGTGCTAAGGAGACGACCCGTGAGAGGAGACCTCTGCACCTCGCTCCAACCTTCCATAGTCCAGTCTCGCAACCAGCATTCCCCCGGGTGTCTTCTCCAGAGCCTATGCAAATCGACCAAGTTAAGATGGTCAAGTCTTGCCAGGAGACCCGCCGCAACGAGGGGTGTTGCTTCTACTGTGGCAATATAGAGCATCAGATCCGCTCCTGACCGGGAAACTCCAGTGTCTAGGACCGCTCGGAGAGGTCGTCCTAGGCAACAGTTCTTCCCCTCCGCCCTTGACTCTGTCCATTTCTGTTACCAGTGGTGAGACCCGCTTCTTCGAGACTTCCTATCTGGATTCCGGTGCCGCTGGGAATCTCATTCCACAGGCCGTTGTGGAGCGTTTTCAGATTCCTACCATACGTCTGGCTGATCCTTTAACGTTTTCCTTTGTGGATGGAAAGCTTCTCCCTGAAACCATCTTGTTTGTCACTGAGTCTGTAACTCTTCAGGTGGGAATGCTGCACTCGGAGAAGATCTCCTTTTACGTACTGTCCGGTCTCTCTCATCCCCTCTTGCTTGGTCTGCCTTGGTTACAGAGACATGAGCCCGTCCTGACTTGGAGCTTGAGTGAGGTGCTCCGTTGTGGTCAGGAATGCCATAAGTCCTGTCTTTTCCCGGTTCGCCCTGCTTGACCCCGTCTACTCCAGCTAACCCACCTGGCCTGCCAGCACCCTACTGGTCATATGCGGACATCTTTGATAAAAAGGAGGCAGAGACACTACCACCTCATAGGCCTTATGATTGCCCAATCGACCTAATACCTGGTGCTTCACCTCCTCGCGAGCGAATCTACCCCTTGTCGCTGGCCGAGACTCGTGCTATGTCTGAATACATTTACAGAAAATCTTGCTAGGGGATTTATCCTGAAATCCACCTCTCCGGCTGGAAAAGGATTCTTCTTCGTCAAAAAGAAAGACTGCTCTCTTCGTCCTTGTATCGACTATAGGGGCCTAAACCAGATTACCATCAAAAATAAGTACCCCCTGCCTCTCATCTCGAAGCTGTTTGACCACCTAAAAGGCGTGAAGCTCTTCACTAAGCTCTATCTTCGTGGGGCGTACATTCTGGTCCGGATTCGTCAGGGAGACAAGTGGAAGACTGCATTCAACACTCAGGATGGTCACTACGAATACCCCATGATGCCCTTCGGTCTCTGTAATGCTCCAGCCGTCTTCCAGGAGTCAGTAAACGGCATCTTCCGAGATCCCCTGTATTCCTGCATGGTGGTGTACCTGGACGATATCTTGGTGTTCTCCCCTGATCTGCCCTCTCACCAGAGGGATGTTCGTCAGGTTCTGCTGCGTCTCCAGGAGAATTGCCTGTATGCTAAGTACGAGAAATGCCTCTTTGAGCAGACCTCCCTTCCCTTTCTGGGATATATCATCTCTGAGACCGGACTGCGGATAGATCCCGAGAAGGTGTCTGCCGTCTTAAAGTGGCCCCGACTTGAGGGGTTGAAGGCTATTCTGTGGTTTCTGGGATTTGCTGACTATTACCGCCTCTTCATTCCTCATTTCTCCTCCCGGACTGCTCCCATCTCTGCTCTCACCCGTAAAGGAGCAAGGAATGGACTTCCGACGCGGAGAATGCCTTTTGTCTCTCTTAAACAAGCCTTCTCCTCCGCTCCAGTGCTACATCGTCCTCATTGCAATAAACAGTTCTTCCTGGAGGTGGACGCCTCTTCCTCCGGGGCCAGAGCAGTGCTCACCGAGAAATCCTCATCCGGGCGAATGGTGACCTGCGGCTTCACCTCCAAACTCTTCTCTCCGTCCGAGCGCAATTACTCCATAGGAGATCGAGAACTGCTGGCCATCAAATTAGCGCTGGAGGAGTGGCGCTACTAGCTTGAGGGGGCTCTGCCGGGCAGAGACACCGATCCCACTCACCGCCGCGGTCCCGGTCCGGCTTCCCCCAACTCCCCTGCTGCTTCTGCCCGGGGTGCGCGCACCGCGCGCAGTTTCCCGGGCACTGTACTTGGGGCATGCGCACGCTCACTCCCTCTTAAAGGGGCCACGCCCGCCGTCCTAAAGAGTCCCCGGCCAATGGCCGGAGGACTACTCCCATTTAAAGCACCTCCTCCAAAATGGAGGTGCCTGTGCAAGGTTGTTATTTGTGTGCTAACACTCTCCTCAGCCCTCAGGTTCCAGTGCCCGCCTGCCTGTCTATCAGCCATGCCCGCCAGCCGGTCTACCTGCCGTACCTGCCTGCTTGTGACGCGCCCCCTGGGCCGTGGGGTACCCGGTGCCGTGCCGGTAGATGCTGGGGGTTGTAGTCACTGTGGCGGTGACCCGGTCCATGACCCAGGGCGGTCAATCCAAGGGGAATTGTATATATGGGTTTTATAATGTCCGACTACGCCACCTGTGGAGTACGGCTAAAGGGGGCCGCCGCTGCGGAACAGTCCTCTGAAGCTGGTGGTTTTGCAGCAAGGGTGGTATAACTCCCCACAGGAAGAGTTAGCTTCAGGGCAGTGCGTGTGGGGATGGTGGTGATTGTTGTGCAGGGAGTCAGTAATAAACACTGAGTCAATGGGATGCAGTCTCGGGTACTTTACTCACAGTTTCATTCTAAGTCATCGCTGCAGATCACGACTTCCCACGTTGTCCTGTGTTTACTCAGTGAGGGGCTCAGTCCACCCCCAGGTAGCTCCGGAGTACTTAGCAGGACTCCCTTCTGTGTGTCCTTTCTCTGGCCTCTTCCCTGCACCTCACACCTAGTGACTCCAATCCGGTACCCGCGGGCCTTGGCGGGCGACGTATGTTTCGTCCCCTGGGTCCTATGTGGCTACCTTCTTAGTGAGACTGGTGTGGACTTTTGGCTAACGGTACATAAAGTGTTGCAGCCTCCGGTTTCTAGATGAGCCTTGCAGTTCTCCACTAGTTGAGGGACCGGCTCCCCTTATCTGGCCTGACCCTTCTACCTCCTGGTAGCAGCGGGCGTACGGGTGGCTTTCTGCAAGGCCCGTACCCCTAGGGTCCCTTCTCTTCTACTCCTAGAGCCTTTCCTGCTCCCTCTCCTCCTTGCTTCTCCTTCTCTTCAGACTTGGGCCTCCTGACTAGACCCGCCTCTGGAGCAGAGCTCATACAGAGCCTCTGCTCCTGTCACTTCTCCTCTGACTGAACTGAACACTGATCTAAGATGGTTTCCCATTTTATATACTCCTACTCAAGAGCTCCCAGGATCTACTTCCTCCACCCCATCCACTACATGGTTCCCCCTCTCTAGGTGGTTCCCCCCACTCCAGCCAGGGACCAGGGACTGTGCTCTCCCATAGGAGCAATCTTGCCCTGTCCCCCGGAAATGTGGTGTAGTGAATGCAGGTGTTAGGGTCCTGAGCTGTACTCCTTCCTTACCGGAGAGTGAGATACTACACCTCTGGGTGAGATGCAGTACCTCTGTGGCCACTGAACCCTCAGGGGCGCCACACTTGCCTACCCGCATCACCTGTGTGTCTAGCGGCCGTGTTCATCTGCTGTTCCTGTCCGCTTCAGCCATCTGACCCGTGGGAGTCGCCTGCTCTCACATAAGGTCAGTCCCAGAGTGGCACCTGGTTCACCTTCCCAGTCCCTCCTTGGTTCACGGAGTCGACTAAGCCGCCATGTGGCCAGGGTCGGTCCGAGTAGGCACTTAGTTACGCCCCTCTGGTCCCTTCTTGCATCACAGCACAGAGGTTCCACCACCCGGATCCGTAACAGTAGGTTTTGTCTGTTTAATGGCCAATGTGAACATGCGTTTATATTCTGCATGTATACCAACTCAAACCCCAGCTCAATGTGTGTGTTTTATCTAGGTGCAATACATTGAAAATACAGAACATTGCATAAATTCATGCTTTCTTCTTGTAAAATAGCAACTATTTATTCCTGTAAACTTAGGCCCTGCTTTATTATAGTGTTTAAACCTTAATTCTGGCATAAAACACCTTCAAATGTTCCTCATTTTTTGTGCAGCACGAAGTTGCACAACAATTTTGTAACTTTTAGAGTTTTCACTTCAAAATGGGCAGAGCTGAGGAGGAGCCAAAACTCTGAGCGTCGGCACACATATGACAAATTCATTAAAGGGGTTATCTGGGACATTGTAAAAAAAAAAAAAAAATTAAAAAATGTACCCAGACAATAACAGGCAGGTAGTTGCTACCTACCTGCCTATTGTGTCCATCGCTGTTCTTTCATTGGCACAGACCGCTTCTGCCGACTACTCTGCTGCCTCTGCTGACCTCACGTCAACATAGTAGTGGCTTATTTTCCGCTCTACTCTGTCGACAGGGTGGGACGGCCGACGTCATGCTGTTTGACAGCTGGTTCTCCCAGTTAGGCATTGGGATCCGGCTGTCAATCAGAATTACGTCAGCGGAACAGAGCGGAAAAGAAGCCGCAGCTCTGTCGATTTGACGCCAGGAGAGGCAGCTGAATCGCTTCAGGCGCAGCCTGTCACCGCTCTGTGAAGCTCTGTGAAGAACAGCACCTAGCACAACAGACAGGTTGGTAGCAACTATCTACCTGTTAGTGCTTAGGCTCTTTTTTTTTATTTTTTTTTACAAAGTCTAGGATATCCCCTTTAAAAGTGGTTGCATTCCTTATGCCAAAAATGTTACTCCAGTCCAGGAGCGGACATACCATTGGTGCAACCTTTGCAACTGCACAGGGACCCAAGAAGTTAAGGGACCTGCTTCACCCTGTAAGGCAAGTGGAATTTGGTATTATGCTGAACTTTTCGACTGCAAAGGGCCGCTATATTGTTCTTGCACAGGGGCCCTCTTCTGTGTCCACAGCTGAAGTAACATTTCTAGAGGACACCACTTATAAGTTGAGCCTAATTCATTAATTGCTGTCAGCCTCTTGGTGTATTAGGTGACTCTTATTCCTGCAAGCTCATCATTAAAGCGCCCCTGTCAGCAGGATAGTGCCCAGTAAACTGCATACACTGTCAGGTGGGTGACATTACACTGATTAAAATGATACCTTGGTTGATGTAAAAATGCCAAAAGTTTCAAAATTTTTAGTTTAAGTGTACACTTTCTACAATCTTAATTTTCTTTTTTTAAAAAAAAAAAAAAAAAGAATGATAATACGGATTAGACGTGGAGTATAATTACCTGTAAAGCATGTGTTTTTTTTTTTGTTTTTTTTTCCCCCTCCATCAACATAAGACTTGTTTTTTGACAGATAAATTGGAGTTTTGAATGACTTCATTGGTTTTTACATATATCGTTCTAAAAAACAGGAAAAAAAATTCAAAATGGGGAGATGCGTCTCTGTTTTTATTGCAATAAGTGGGTTAGGTCTGATGCCTGGAAAATTGTTGGCTTCAGCTGGAATGGGTGTGATGGTAAGTATGGTTTAATTTAGAACAATAAAGAATTGTGTCTTTATTTCAATTAAAGGACTTTATTCTGGGTGTTTGTGTTTTTTTTGTAACTTTGACTATGGGGTTAGTAATGGGGGTGTCTTATAGACGCCTCTCCATTACTAACCTGGGCTTGATGTCAGCTGGCATTATAAGCTGACATCAACCCCAGCCCTATTACCCCACTGCCACCGCTACAGGGCAGTGGGAAGAGCGAGGCTAAGTGCCAGAATTGGCGCATCCTATGGATGCGCCATTTCTGGGGCGGCTGACGGCTGGTGTTTCTAGCCTGGGAGGGGGCCAATATTCATGGCACCCTTCCTGGGCTATTAATATCAGCCCCCAGCTGTCTGCCTAGCCTTTGCTAGCTATTAAAAAAGGGGGGACCCCACGTCATTTTTTTTGGGGGTCCCCCATTTTAATTGCTAGTAAAGGCTAGGTATTCAGCTGGGGGCTGATATTAGTAGCCTGGGAAGCTCCGTGGGTATTACCCCCTTCCCAGGCTTCAAACATCTGCCCCAGCCGTCTGCTTAACCTGCGCTAGAAACTAAAATTACGGGGAACCCCACGCCAATTTTTTTTTTAATAAATCCTTTATTTTAACACTAAATGACAAGTACAGTAATCAACACTATCACTGTACTTCTTATATATGTGACTGACATGTTTCTATCTATCTAATCTATGTGTGATGCTCTATTCTTTCTATTCTAAATTGTCGGGTACAGATGCTGAATTGCCGGCCGGCTTTTTTAAAGAGACGGTGCATGAAAACACGATTATTTTTTTTAATAAATCCTTCAACACTAAATGACAAGTACAGTAAGCTGAGCGCTGCCATCCAGCTTGTCATCCTTCAGAGACTCTGCAGAGCGCAGGCATTATGGGAACTTCCGATTCCGGTACTCGATATTCTAAAAGTATCGGAACTCAGTATCGGAACTCCGATACCGCGAATATCGGTCGATACCCGATATTTCAGTATCGGAATGCTCAACACTATTCCTGACACATTCTTCATATATGCCGTCTGCATCCGCTGAACGTGGAACTCCTAATAAAAGTGGAAGTGAATCAGTTTGTGTTAAAGGGAATCTGTCACTAGATTTTTGCCATCTAATCTGAGAGCAGGAAAATGGTGAGACCCAATAATGTACTGACCCCAATTCCTGCAATGTGTCACTTATTAAGCTGTTTGCAATAGTCTTTATAATCTCCTTCTAAGTGATTTTATTACTAAAGGACTAGTAAACCTGCTACCATATAGCCCTCCATATTCATTAGCTTTGCATAACCCCACCCCCATCACAGATTGACAGCTTTATGCCTACGCACAGTGTTTATCTGTCAATCAGTGGTGTGGCGGGGTTATACACAGCACAGCATTCTGAGAACTGCTAGATCTGCAGCAGATAAATGCGTTTTTATAAAAACTGCAGCAAGCAACTGAATAAGTGACATATCCCTGGAATCGGGGTCTCTGCCCCTAAATTATGCGGCTCTCAGCTGGGGTAGACAAAAACCTGGTGAGTGATAGATTTCCTTTAAATATCACTGGGCAGCAGGTGACTAGGAGCATTTCAAAAAATATCCAGGATGGAGCTGCAGCGCTGTTCCTCCATTCTAAAAATTGCTGGGGGTCCTGTTACTAGTAAGTTTATTCTTACACCCCCATCACAAATGTTATTGCTCCCACCAGATTTGCTCTGTGTACATAGAGAACACCTCTCGTTAATCATGGCTCTCGTACATGCTGTTGGATATTGATACCATGTGAAACATTAAATTGTGTCAGTTTCCACTCTTTATCGCTTTCCGTGGAGGTTTAGGAGGCTTGGACTGGCCCACAGGAGAACAGGAGAATCCTCTGGTGGGTTCCTGTGCAGGAGTGAGCCACCACCCTCTTATATGAGCAGTACTTGGCACAATATACTTGAATCCCTATATACAGACAAAGGCGGCATCTTATTCATTTATCAATCTACCCAGTTCATTGTTATATACATTTGTGATTGAGGATAATGTCACATTTGCATGTAGCTGAAAAGTGGAGCCCCGGAGATGGTTACTGGTGGACCCTTGGCACCACAGTCCGACACTGAGTTCTAGGATAAAGCATTGATGGCTTATTCTCAGGACATGAATGTGTGCTCAGTGGGCAGCGGACCTCCAATATCCTTACCCATTAGCAAGAAGAAAGCTCTGCAGCCATTGCTGGCTTTGCTAGCCATTGATGGCTGAGGAGCCTCTGGCTGTTCAGTGTAGTACAAGTGCTGGTCTCTACCAGATGGCTATGTCTGTACATTGAGCTGGAGTGCCAAACCCACAGCGACACGTATCCTGTGCCTGGTGCTATAGTCTTTTTCACAGACATCCATGCCTATCACTGTCATATCCTGGATAAGCTTTTTATTAATAAAGTGGCTGCTCTTGATTGGCTGTTGTGATGCTAATTCAAAAGTCACAACCAATAATGTGGCCAATTCCGCATTCACTTTTCAATCTAAAAATGCAACAATGTGACATTTATTATATAAAATGCTGCTGAAATACATTTAACAATGTAATGGAGCTAAATTTGCATCAGAAAAAGGACATGAGACAAAATCCCAGGTTTTCTGTATTACATAGTGTGTAATCTACCTAAAATTGTATACATTATACATTATATGCTGTGTTCCTCAGATTGAAAGATGCATGACAATAAAACCTAAAAATTGAATATTCTTACTTCTGAGCAAGTTTTATAAAGGATTCTAACAATGCAAAAATAAATGGATTTGCACAGGACGCTTAAATGAGAAAGTGCAGCTTGGTAAAATGATTATGACCGTATATAACATAAAAACATGAAAAAGATGTATAACATATCAACAGCCTCCAACCCCCACCCGAATGTACAGCAGAGGCCCGGATGGACGAGAGCTTACTTCCTACAGCACCTTACAGTTTCACCCGAACGCCTCTATTATTTGTCTAATCCTACCCTTAAGGCTACGTCCCCACGATCAGGAATAGCAGCGCACTGGACGCAGCGTCTTGTCGCTGCATCCAAAACGCTGCTTTCTAATTGCCGCACTTGTTTGTCAGTACATGCGGATCCACCACATGTAATGACATTCAACTGGTCAAAATCCACAGCAGAGACTAGCGTCTCTGTTAATAGAAAATAACATGCTGCAGCTTGTAAACCCGTGCCATTGGTGAATTTATGCAGCGTTAAATAGAAGCACAGTGGGCATGGGATTTCTATAAATCCCATCCACTGTGCCTGTAAATGTAGAATGCGGCCTTTAAAATGCTGCTCTTCACGATCGTGGGCACGTAGCCTAAGGGGTATGTGCACACAGTGTCTTATGTAGCTTGCCAAAAAATGGCTGGATTTCAAGAAGATGGTTTTTCAGGCTTCATTCTTTTCCTCTGGAATCTTGGAATCCTGAATCAGGTTTTAATAGCATTTTTTAGTTGTTTCCAAAGTGATGCTTTTTTGATATTTTTCTCCTCCAGATTTTTTAAAGCATTTTTGCATCTTTTCAGCTTTTTTTTGTTGTTGTGTGGTATCTTTTTACTGGCATACTCCAGAGGTTTTCTCAATCCTTTGCAGAAGCAGTTCCCTTTTCTTTTTTTTTTTTTTTCTTCAAGGAAAAACACTGCCAAAACATTCAAAGATACGCCTTTATCTTCCCATTGATTTCTATTGTAAAGTATGGTGCATCTGCTTCCAAGAGGAAGGTGTCTGACGAATGGTCTGGTCATGTCTTTTAACAGCTTTGCATTTTTGGAAATCTGAAGCATTTAAAAAAAAAAAAAAAAAAAAAATTCTATAAAAAGTTTAAACTTATGTGACGGGTAGATGCCACACATGGTGTTGTTAAGCATCCAGCAACTAGAGGGGTTAACAGTGTGCAGCTAGGGGAGAGTGGCCAGGCCTGCCTAAGAGAGACTGAGTAGCGTCAGTTCTGAGCTGGAGAGGGAGCTTAAAAGATGCGGACCTTTCCACCAGGCTGATGAGGGCCCTGGGACTCTATAACTGCAACTGCCATCTGGTTGTTAGTGGTAGCTACAGGAGGAAGTAGTGAAGAAAGGAGTCTACGGTTTGGCAGAAGCAAGGATTAAACACCACATCTGAGGACTGGACTCATCCTTCTGTTCTCGTACCTCACTGCACATCCGGGACACCAGACAGCAGGAAGTTACTTTGGTCATGCGCAGTGCACGACCAAAGTAACTTCTCCCTGTGCAGCGCTGACAGGCTGTATAGCATAGGGAGCTACTGCTCTCTATGCTTTACAGCCGATCAGGCTGCAAAAAGTGAAAGTCCCATAGTGGGACAAAGTGTAAAAGTAAAAAAAAAAGTGCCAGAAAGTAGAAAAAAAAAATAAAAAAAATTGTGAAAATATATATATAAAAAACGAAAAAAATAATCCCCAAAAAATAAAAATATATTGTACCCATAATATTTATTATGAAAAAAAATAAAAGTACACGTTTGGTATTGCCGCGTCCGGAACGACCTGACCTATAAAACTGTCCCACTAATTAACCCCTTTAGTGAACAGGGTAAAAAAATAAAATAAAGCATCGTTTTTTGCTTCGTTTTTTATCATCATACCGCCAAACAAAAAATGGAATAAAACACGATCAAAAATGCAAATAAAAATGGTACCGCTGAAAACGTCATCTTGTCCCACAAAAAAACAAGCCGCCATACAGCTCCAAAAACCGAAAAATAAAAAAAGTTGTAGCTCTCAGAATAAAGCGATGCAAAAACAATTCTTTTTTCTATAAAATAGTTTTTGTGTAAAAGCGCCAAAACATAAAAAAAATATAAATGTGGTACCACTGTAAACGTACTGACCCGAAAAATAAAGCTGCCTTATCAATTTTACCACACGCGGAACAGAATAAAAAAGAAAAAAAAAAAAAAAAAAAAACAATTCCGGAATTGCTGTTTTTTGTTTATTCTGCCTCCCAAAAATCAGAATACAAAGAGATCAAAAAATGTCACGTGGCCGAAAATGCTACCAATAAAAACGTCAACTTGTCCCGCAAAAAACAAGCCAAGACATGACTCTGTCGGCCAAAATATGGAAAAATTATAGCTCTCAAAATATGGTAATGCAAAAAACTAGTCTTTGCAAAAAAAAGCGTCTTTTAGTGTGTGACAGCTGTCAATCATAAAAACCGATATGAATCTGGTATCGCTGTAATCGCACCGACCCGAAGAATAAAGTCGTCTAATCACTTATATCGCACGAGGAACGGCGTAAAAAATAAACTTTAGGGCTAGGGTTGTCCTAAGGTTCGGGTTGGGCTAGGGTTAGGGTTTGGCTAGGGCTAGGGTTGGGGTTGTATTAGGATTGGGGTTAGGGTTGTGTTGGGGTTGGGATTTTTACAAAAAGTTCTCGCTACTTGAGTATGCATCGGGTGCTTCGGTATGCACTGAGTATCGCGGGTGCTTGAGTCTCCGCCCCATATATTTTTCATTTGTTATACAGACAAAAAACCTTGCCTGCCATGCACGAGCGATCCCCACATGTTTCTTTTGGGTGTTTAATAACAGTGAAACATGCGGGCGGTGACTCGAGCACCCGCGATACTTGGTGCATACCGGAGTACCCGATGCAAACTCCAGTAGCGAGCACTTGCGCTCAAGAGTAATGACAACTTATTCAATATGATGACCTAATGTTATCAAATTCTGTCGTACCTCTGGGTTCAAAATATACACTATACCCCTTTATAAAATCCTTGAGGGGTTTAGTTTCCAAAATGGAGTCACTTCTGGGGGGTTTCCACTGTTTAGGCACATCAGGGGCTCTCCAAACGCAACATGGCGTCCACTAATTATTCAAGCAAATTTTACATTCAAAAAGTCAAATGGCGCTTCTTCCCTTCTGAACCCTGCAGTGTACCCAAATAGTGGTTTTCTCCCACATATGGGGTATCTGCGTGCTCAGGAGGAATTGCACAACAAATTTTGGGGTCCATTTTATTCCCTTTTACCCTTGTGAAAATAAAAAAAATTAGGGTCTAAAGTAATATTTTTGTGAAAAAAAAATAAATGTTCATTTTTTTATTCCACATTCCAAAAATTCCTGTCAAGCTCCTTAAGGGTTAATAAATTTATTGAATGTGGTTTTGAGCACCTTGAGGGGTGCAATTTTTAGAATGGTGTCACTTTTGGGGAAATTCTGTCATAAAGGCCCCTTAAAGTCACTTCAAATGTGATGTGGTCCCTAAAAAAAATGGTTTTGTAAATTTTGTTGTAAAAATGAAAAATCGCTGGTCAAATGTTAACCCTTATAGCTCCCTAACAAAAAAAAAACATTTGGTTCCAAAATTGTGCTAATGTAAAGGAGACATGTGGGAAATGTTATTTATTAACTATTTTGTGTTCAAATGACTGTTCAAACTAAGTCCCTACGCTCTGTTCTTCATGGCGGTGTGAATTATTGAAATACACCTTCCCGCCTGCTTGTTTTCCCTCAATCCCCACCCCCCTCTTCTTTGATTGACTGACAGCTCTGGCTTCATAGCGCCAGAGAAGGGCAGAGATAGATGTAAGCCATTTAAATGCAGGTGGTAAGATGCACTTAAATGATTGGCCTCGCCATGAAGCACCGATGGCCTGTACTTGATTGGAACTGTCATTCTGTGCTGACAGTCCCTTTTAATGAAAAATATTATTCAGTCTCCTTCTACCTAGCCTGATTGACAGCCCCTCAGTGTCTCTCCTTCTGCTGAGACCTCACACAGTTCAGTACAAGCTGCAGCTGTCAATCAGGCTGGGTGGGTGTAGACTGAGTACACTCATTCGTGAGCCTTATCATTCTATAGATGAACTCCTAAAATGCTCATCTTAATATCAGAATGATTTAAAGCCATTCTGATGTATTTTCAGAGTAAATGCGTGCGCCTCATCAGGTCTAAGACTTATTTAGCTATGTATTCTATTAATATTGTGAAATCTGGTGACACATCCTCTTTAAGCTCCACAGTGCTCAATAAAATGCATCTGAATCTACATTTTAAGCAATGTTTTTGTTCTTTTTACGTGTTGCTTTTTTCAGTGCAATAGCCCTTTGTGATGTTGATAGTCCTATACTCACAAGATCAAGGATTCTTCAATTAAAAATATTTTTAGAAGATAAATAAAAATAGCTTCTTCTGATTCTTTTATTTTTGGATTGTACAGTCAGAATATTGTGTGGAGTCGGTGTCATCACTTTGGTGGCTCTGGGTTTAAATCTCTCCTATGTTTATCTCTTTCCATGCATTATATTGCCGCTCTGTAACTTAGAAGGAAAGAGCTTTCCCATCTCGCTGCAGGCATACAATCATTGCTAAAAATAAAGCCTGTTCATGGGGGGAAATTGAAAGTACTTATCCATTTTTTTTTTTTTTAACTATTCCTCTAGGAATTACTTCACATCACTAAGGAGAGGGAGGACTCTTACCTTGCTTCACCAAGGAAATATAATGTACACTCCGTATGTATGACTGTACCATAAAAAGCGAAGACATTCACTGTATTCACTGTACAGTGATCTATTAAAGGGGTTGTCCACTACTAGGACAATTCATGCTTGGCCCCGATAAAATAAAAAAGCTTATACTCAGCTCCTGTGCTGCCGCCGTTCCCGCGGTGTTGTGACAAGTGGTGCCCGGTGCCCAATCAGCGCTGGTGTCACTGTCTCCGCCTCCTGTCGAATTGAACATGAAGAGTCAGTCCGGGCTGCGGCTGATCTCTGACTTCCTCTTCATGCTCAATTCGTACAAAGGCTGAGACAGTGACGCCAGCTCTGATTGGGTGCCGGGCACCACTTGTCACAACAACCGCATTGGAGCCCCGGGACCGCAAGTGCAAACACCTGAACGGCGCCTGCACAGGAGGGGGAGTGTAAGCGTGGGGTATGAGATGTGACATTGTCCTAGTAGTGGACAACCCCTTTAAGTTCTAAAGAAACAGAGCTTCATGTATACAATCCAGAGCTCCAAATTTCCCCTTTCCCTTCGCACAGCCATACAGTTAAAATTTAAAGGGGCTTTCCTTATATACAATCTTTCATTTCCATCAACTCTTTATTTAAAAATAATAAAATCCGCTTTACTCTCCCTCCTGCACTTCAGCGTTGGCTTTCTGCGTCTGCCCCCAATGACTGTGACCAGGCTGCAGTAGTGATGACATGACTACAGCGCACATGATCGTGCTAGGCAATCACTGGGCTGGCAGTGGAGCACAGGTGAGCGAGTAAACCTGATTTTATTATTTTTTAACTACAGTGATCAAATGGGGCTGAAAAATGTAGAAGTGGGGAAATCCCTTTAATGTATCATCAGAAAATAACATATTTTTATCCCCAAAATATGTTTTATCCTATTCTATTTTATGTGGTTTGTATCTACATTAAAAATATTGCAAAAAGGCATGTTTTCACACTGACTAATGGAACAGATACCAGTATGCATGTCAGCTGTACTGTATAGATGCTGTAGAATGAGCCAAGGCATCTCATTACCTTGGGGCTAGTTAGTGACCTCTCCACCTATTGTACATCATTAGTGATGAGCGAGTATGTTCTGTTCACCCTTTCGCCGAGTATGCTTTGGCGAGCACCGAGTCGTTACAGCGTGCTCGGTGATATGTTTGAATCACTCCCGTGTGCATGATTTGCGACTGTTTAACAGCTTTAATACATGTAAGGAATGTGTAAGAAATAAACATTCCTCACATGTAATAAAGCTGTCAAACAGTCGCAAATCATGCACACGGGAGCTATTCAACCATATCACCGAGCAGCTGTAACTACTCGGTGCTTGCCCGAGCATACTCGGCGAAAGGGTTAACAGAACATACTCGCTCATCACTACTGGAGACTTAATAAAATCAAAAAGCAGGACAGCAACACTGTTGACAGAGATAAGGCCTTATTTACGGTCTGCTGTCACTCCCTAGTTTACTTGGTGTTGTACATCAATTTCTGTAAAATGTAATCTATGACTATTGTCAATAACCTCATGTTCATTAAAGCTGCCATAACGCCCCCCTCCCCGCTGCACTGTATAGTGTGGGCCTCCAAGAGCCAGCCCCCAAGGAAGTTTGTAAAAATAAAAAGATAAATGGCTTCAAACAGTGTCGGACTGTGGTGCCAAGGGCCCACCAGTAACCAACTCCAGGGCCCCACTTTTCAACTACGTGCAAATGTGACATTATCCTCAATCACACATTTATAGAACAATGAACTGGGTAGATTGATAAATGAATAAGATGCCGCCTTTCTCTTTACATAGTGACTCAGGTATATAGTGCCAAGTATTTCTCATATAAAAGGGTGGTGGCTCACTCCTGCACAGGGGCCCACCAGAGGATTCTCCTGTTCTCCTGTGGGCCAGTCCAAACCTGGCAAAAGATAAAAAGTATAGCAAATGATTTATTTTCTATAGACTTGCATTCCCAAATACCTTAATTAAACTAAAATCAAATGCATGACATTGTATAATAATATTTTGGCTACTTAAAGACAACTTGCCCCAAGTATTGATTGCCGGTAGGAAACATTTTAATAGCTAAGAAGTTTGACACACAGAAGGTTATCACAGAGTGTAGCGGTATCATTCTATCTTCAGCAAGCTCCCTCTAGTAACTAAAGAAATACAGAATTTGAGTTTGCATGCATGAATTTTAGTATGTTAAGTCCCCCAACTTGAAACCCTATAAAATCACTACAGAATTTGGACACGTATTAAAAAAAAATGAATATTGGGGACAGTGATAAAACATTACACGGTCTTGATTCTTCATGTTTGGGAACCTGTATGTTATGATTATGGTCGACCCCAGGTCTGAAATGTGTATGCTGTGTGCAGTATATTGTGTGTTACATGATGATAAAGCCTTTACACTTCTACGTTGATGCTGGTTTTCACTGCTTTGCTTCTTTAAAGCATCTCATCACCTGTGGTGTAACTAGAGTCTTATGGGTCCCGATGCAAAATTTGCATCTGGGCCCCCACTAGAATGTTGGTTGGATGTATATTCTCCTGTAGCGTTCTAGATCCTATAAAGATATGTGTTCGCTCTCCCCCACTGAAAAAAAATAGAAACCTACAGATAAAATATATAAATCTCATATAAAACACGACAATAAAATAATTTTCTAAGTAATACTTTTAAATTGTATGGCAAAGCGGAGATTATCACGATGTGCCGGCTGTGCTCACGGAAAGCATGAGGTCCAGGGAGAGTATAATCAAGGATTTTTTACTCAACCAGGACCAGGCCAGTGCCTTTACTCCCCCCTGCACTATTCTATTCCACGACAACTTTTAAATTGCGACAACAGGCGGAGGGGGGGACGGGACGATGCCACTCGGCACTAGGCCCCTGCTCATGGACCCCATACTGCCACGTCATCTGCCACTATGGATGGTACACCCCTGCCACTAACGCATCCAAATGAATTAACTTCCACTTTTCTTTTTCATCTGGTGCAGACCACTATGACTTCTTCAAGCTAGGACTCGTCTCTTCTACAGCCCCTGTACGCTTTTTCCTCTATATCTACACAGCACCAGATGAAGAAAAAAGTGCAATAGTACTGCTCTGGTACCCTGAACTGTAACAGTGCTTCTTATGTCCCCCCACTCTCCCCCCCCCCCCCCCCCCCCATAAACACAGTATCCACAAAAATAAAATATATTACAGTAGTGATGTCTCCCTTTGAGACCCCCTAATAGTAGTAGAAATGCCTCCCTCTGTGGCTCCCATACAGTAATAATGCATGTGTTCCCATTTATGGAACCCATGCAATACTAAAATTCATGTTTCTTCCCACATTTTGTTGTGATGTTTGTCTTTGTGCTCACATATAACAGTAAAGCCCCTTCCCTTGTGGCAAGTACACAGTAGTAACATGCACCACTTCTGCCCCCATACAGTAATAACTTCCACCTTTCATTACTTGGTACAGCTGGAACATCCCTAAATGTAGCTCCATAAATTAATAATTTAAAGGGAATCTGTCACCCCCTGGGACCTATCAGACCTCTATTATGGGCATACAGGTGATAGAAATGTGAATCTATACTTACCTGTATGGCCCATATTAGAGGTCTGATTGCTTTGAAAATGCTTTTTATAAAATCATGTTACCTATGCTTAATTAATTTCAACATGCCCCCCCCCCCTCCCCTGCACGTCAGAAGTTGGGGATTTCTTGGCATCCCCCGGACGCCAAGCATAAGTACATGATTTTATAAAAAGCATTTTCAAAGCAATGAGACCTCTAATATGAGGCATACAGGTAGGTATAGATTCACATTTCTATCACCTCTATGCCCATATTATAGGTCTGATGTCGCCCAGGGGGTGACATTCCCTTTTAATGTATGGTTCACAATAGGGAGTATTATTAATGTCCTCTGTTGCGGAGTAATAGTGTCCCCTTTTCTGTCCCCCTTGTAGTAGTAATGTACCCCAGTTGGCACTATACAGTAATAATTTCCCCCAATTGGCCTTCTACAGTAATTGTTTCCCACTTGCTACCGTAAACTAATAATTTATGTTTTTCATTCTGGCCCCCCTACACAGTAATTACATACATCCTGTAATAATGTCCTCCATAATGACCACCGTAGTGTCATAATATCCCCCATCCTGTAATAATTTCCTCCATCCTGTTTTACTGTCCAATGTCCTGGCCCCCAGCCTGGGATCCCATACTATAAAAATGTCACCCATATTGGCCCCTTTCTTTAATAATGTCCCCCATCTTTTAATAACATGCATTGTCCTTGCCCCTATCCTGTAATAATGGCACTTATCCTGTAAAAATGGCCCCCATTCTTTAATCATGTCCCCCTTGCTGCCCACCATTGTATAATAATGTCCCCCTTCCTGTAATAATGTTTTCCATCTTGTAATAAAGTCCCTCGTCTTGGAGAGCGAGGTGGTGCCGTGCCCAACAATGTCCGCTGCCAGCCTCTGATTGGCCAGTGGCTTGCATAGCTATGCCGGTGGCTCTCTGCACTACAATACATTTCAGCTGAACACTATGTTGGTGGGGCTGTGACTCTACAGACCCGGTCGTGTTTGCACTCTCAGCGATCGCGATCATTACTTCCCTACTTATCATATATAGAGTTCATAACCTAGGTTTTCCTTCAGTATATGCAAAGAACTGACTTCTAAACCCTGTGGCACACATTACTTTACATTTACAGTGCTGACGCTATGTACTTAACACGATGAATGGAACCGTGCCCCATCGTCTGCAGCAAGTGTCATCGGTAACATACAGCTGACACTCTACTGCAACAGCCAAGGTCAGAGGATTTCGATTTCACGTTCAAGTTAGAAAGCGTCATCCATGTGGTTACAAAGAAGACCTAGGCTTCCTTTGTCACCCTATTAGCACCCTCATAATGCAATCGCAGGGTGTTTATTGCATGTAAAATGCCTAAAAAAATGTGTGCCGATAGTTCTTCGCCCACACTGCATTCATTACCACAGTGTGTGATCTGTTGATAACTGTGACACATGCTGGATGGGGGAGCGACACGAATCCGCTGTTCTCACAGGGCTGCAGAATTAGCAGATACTTATAGTCCGGAAATGGAACCAACATTTCCTCCAAATGATAACCATCTATTCTGGTCTGCTTTCATTCAATGAAAGCAAACAATAGAGATTTTTAATAAAATGGATATATTCAGTACACCATCACATAATAAAAAAAAATCATCTGGTCCTTAGACGCACAGGATGTCTGTTCAAACCAATTACAGGTACTCGGTGTATCATGGGGGAGGGGTGGGGGGGTGCAATCACTAAAGTGCACCTTACCACCTGCTTGTTTTCCATTTATGTATAGCCTTGTCTACCTCTATGAAGCCTGAGCTGTCAATCAAAGAGGAAGGGTGGAGAATGGGGGAAAATAAGCAGGTGGGAAGGTGTACTTAACCCCTTTACCTCCGAAGGCTTTTTGCACGTTAATGACCAGGCCAATTTTTACAATTCTGGAATATGAATAGCGGTACCAGAGCGCCAATAACAGGGCAAAAATATTAAAAGGACTGATTTATTAATATACACACGACGCGTTTCGGTGGACACAGCCACCTTCATCAGGTGTGACAAGCCGCAAACAATTGATCCTTATATACATTTGACTAGGTATACAATTACTTAAAAGGGGCGGGGCCAGATACAGAGTAATACCTCTATATTAACCCCTTGAGTTCATATATGCTCAATAAAGTAAAAAGGATTGTTATAAATTAATGCCTAATGAAGCATATAGGGTTCTTATAAAAAGGATTCGCTGTATAAAAACTTGTGAATCCTTTAATCATAAATAATAATTTTTACATACAACATAAAACAATGTATAAATATAAAGTTATAAAATTACAATCAGTTTCTATCATTATAATTAGGGAAAAGTAGACGAAGAAAGGAAAGAGAAAAAAAAAAAAAAGTAAAAAAAATAAATAAATAAAAAAAAATAAAAAAAAATATTCCCCCCCCCAAAAAAAAAAAAAAAATTAAAAAAAAAATTTTATTTTTATTTTTTTGGGGAATATTTTTTTTTATTTATTTTTTTTTCTCTTTCCTTTCTTCGTCTACTTTTCCCTAATTATAATGATAGAAACTGATTGTAAGGTGCTTCACGGAAGTTTATAACATTGAGCCATAAAAATAACATTTTCACATTTTTCCCACAAAAGATGTTTTTCAGCCCCCATTTTTGCATTTTCATAAGGGTAACAGGAGAAATTGCACCATAGCATTTGTTGTTCAATTTCTTCTGAGTAAGCCGATACCCCATATGTGGGGGAAAACCACTGTTTGGGCGCACGGCAGAGCTCGGAAGGGAAGGAGCATCATTTGACTTCTTGAATGTAAAATTTGCTTGAATAATTAGCGGACTCCTTGTCGCGTTTGGGGAGCCCCTAATGTGCCTAAACAGAGGAAACCCCCCACAACTGACCACATTTTGGAAACTAGACTACTTAAAGAACTTGTCTAGATGTGTGGTGAGCACTTTAAACCCTCAAGTGTTTCACAAAAGTTTATAACATAGAGCTGTGAAAATTAAAAAAAAAAATCACTTTTTTTCCACAAAAATGATCTTGTAGCCCCATTTTTTTATATTTTCACAAGAGTAACAGGAGAAAATAAACCCCAAAATTTGTTGTGCAAATATATTCCATATTGGAGTTCATATTTTGCTGGGCTGGTTGGACAGTGCTATGTCACATTGGCAGAGTCCCTATGGTGTCAGAACAGCAGAACACCCCCCCCCCTCAATAAGAGACCCCATTTTACAAACTACACTGCTCAATGAATTCATCTAGGGGTGCTGTGAGCATGTTGACACCCCATGTGCCTCACAGAATTTTACAACGTTGGGTGATGAAGAAAGAATAGTTACATTTTTACCAGCAAAGTTTTGTTTTGGCCTCAGATTTTACATTTTCACACTGGGAATTGGGTAAAAATGACACCAAAATTTGTCACACAATGTTTGCTGAATGTGCAAATACTCCATATCTGGCTGTACAGTCCTGCTGTTAGACTCAGGAGGGACGGAGCGCTATCTGCCTCCTGGAGCGCAGATTTTCCTAGAATAGTATGCAGACTCCGGTTACACCAGGCCACAGCGAGAGCAGAATACTACCCTCAACAATGTCCCTTGCTCTCGCTGATCACAGCGCCGGCATAGGACAATGATGTGGGCAACGCTTGTGAACAGCGCTAACTGTACTGCTGATTCCCAGGTGCTGTTACGTGTGCTACTGATGCGGCACACGGGCGACACACTGTTGGCAGACGTATGCCACACAGGTGCACACGGACCCGCATATCTCCGGTACTGTTTTTTTCGGTACCGGAAATATCAGGACGCGTGAAACCGGCTTTACCCTGGACTCCGTCTGGCCTCTGTTCAGCGGTGCCCTTTATTTCAGAGGTTCACAAAATTGTGGCCGACTGCACTTTTATGCACGCCTAATAAGACAGACACTGTGAGATCACAGACCAGATGGCGTCCTCGGTGCCTCCATCTGCCTCATTACAGGGTATCTTCCGCCGGGGGTTCCATCTGAATCACGTATTTCAGAGATTTACATGGATGACCCAGTGTAAGCGCTCAGCGCAGAGCGCAGGATAAATGTGAGCCAAGCCATACTGCGATCTTTGGGAAGCAGAATGAAAAAATCAGCAGCAGGTGAAGAATTGGTTTTATTTTTTACGCTGTTCCTCATGCTGTATAAATGATTTGATGACTTTATTCTTCGGGTTGGTGCAATTACAGCGATACCGGATTTATATTGGGTTTTTATGTTTGGCAGCTGTCATATACTAAAAAACCTTTTTTTTTTTTTTTTGCAAAGACTAGTTTTTGCATCGCCATATTTTGAGAGCTATAATTTTTCCATATTTCGGCCAACAGTCATGTAAGGGCTTGTTTTTTTGCGGGACAAGTTGATGTTTTCAAGCACATTTCAAGCACATTTTTTGATCGGAATAGAAAGCGATTTTTGGGAGGCAGAATAAACAAAAAACAACAATTCAGGAATTTTTTTTTTATGCCGCTCTGCGTGTGATAAAATTGATAAGGCAGCTTTATTCTTCTTGTCAGTACGTCGATACTACATTTATATCTTTTTTTTATGTTTTGGTGCTTTTACACAATAAAAACTTTTATAGAAAAAAATATTTTTTTTTTCTCTGATGGAGCTGTATGGTGGCTTGTTTTTTGCGGGACAAGATGACATTTTCAGTTTAATAGGTCAGGTCATTCCTGATGCAGCAATACCAAATATGTCTACTTTTATTAATTGTTTGTTTATTTTTTTCATAATTATTTATGGGTACAATGTGTATGTATGTACAGTTGAAACCAGAAGTTTACATGCACTACATAAAAAGACACACATGCATGTTTTTCTCAATATCGGACATTAAATCAGAATAAATCTTTCCCGTTTTAGGCAATTAGGATTACCATAATTTTTAATATTTTTTAATATTTGCTAAATGCCAGAATAATGAGAGAGAGTGTTTTAAGGCATTTTTATTACTTATTGCAAAGTCAAAAGTTTACATACATTTCATTAGTATTTGGTGCCATTGCCCTTACACTGACTGACTTGGGTCAAACGTTTGGGATATCCTTCCACAAGCTTCTCACAATAATTGGTCGGAATTTGGGCCCATTCATCCTGACAAAACTGGAGTAACTGATCCAGGTTTGTAGGTCGCCTTTCTCACACCTGCCTTTTCAGCTTTGCCCATAAATTTTCAATAGGATTGAGATCAGGGATTTGTGATGGCCACTCCAAAACATTGACTTTGTTGTCCTTAAGCCACTTTGTTACCATTTTGGCAGTATGCTTAGGGTCATTATCTATTTGGAAGACCCATTTCCACCCAATTTTTAACTTCCTGGCTGATGTCTTGAGATGTTGCCTCAGTATTGCCACATAATCTTCTTTTGTCATGATGCCATCTATTTTGTGAAATGCACCAGTCCCTCCTGCAGCTAAACAACCCCACAACATGATGCTGCCACCCCCGTGTTTCACAGTTGGGATGGTGTTTTTAGGCTTTCAGGATTCTCCCTTTTTCCTCAAAATGTAACGATGGTCATTATTTTATTTATTTATTTATTTATTTTCTTCACTTTATACACTCCCTGACAGAAGTTATGTCGCTTATCCATGTTATGTAAATAAAAGCTTATAACCTGACGTTAAATTCATCCATTGGTTTTATACTCCTTTGAAAGCTGAAACCCTCCCAAATTTGGTGTAGGTTAAGAAAATAAATTGGCATCAATGCTGAAATATTGATCATTTAATGAACACAGAATGGTCAGATTTTGGCAAGACAAAAGTTTTGTCGCCCACATAAAGTAATGTGATATTCAAACAAATAATTATCTTAAAATACAAATATATGTGGCATAACATTGGTGAATGGAGTTGTGGTGCTATTAGTCATATTTAATATTTTGTGTGACTTCCATGAGCTTGAAGGACTGCATCCATGCGGTTCAACAATGATTCATACAATTTATTAATGAAGTCATCAGGAATAGCAAAGAATGCAGTCTTCCATGCCTCCCAGAGTTCATCTAGATTCTTTGGTTTTGTCTTCCAAGCTTCCTCTTTCATCCTACCCCAAACATGCTCAATGATGTTCATGTCTGGTGACAGGGCTGGCCAGTCCTTGAGCACCTTGATCTTTTTTGCCTGTAGGAACTTTGTTGTAGAGATGGATGTATGAGATGGAGCACCATCCTGCTGCAGAATTTGACCCCTTTTATGATTTGGAATGTAAGAGGTAGCTAATACTTCTTGATATTTAGGCTATTGATATTGCCTTCCACCTTGCAAATGTTTCGCACACCCCCATACTGAATGTAACCCCAGACCATGATCTTTCCACCAACAAAGTTAACTGTTTTCTGGGTGTATTTTGGATCAATACAGGCTCCAGTAGGTCTCCTGTAGTATTTGCGGCGGCTGTGGTGTAATTCTACTGAAGATTCATCAGAGAAATCCACCTTCTGCCACTTTTCCAGCGTCCATCTGTTTAGCAGGTTGTGGGACTTTGCAAATGCCACACGTTTTTTTATTTGCCTTTTGTTTAGTGCTGGCTTCTGGGCACTGATTCAACCATGGAGGCCATTTTGAGACACAATCCTACGAACTGTTCTAGTTGACACAGGGACTTTAGGTGACCTGGCCTGTTGGAGCTCTGCTGCAGTGGAAGAGGGGCTTGCTTTGGATTTTCTAACCAACAAACGTTCCTTCTGAGCAGTTGTCTTGCGGGGTCTGCCGGACCTGGGCTTGTCAAACACATCTCCAGTCGCTTCAAATCTTTTTTTACTTCTTTGTACTTGACCCTGAGACACATTAAAGGTGCTAGCCACCTCTGCAGTGGATCTGGTCTTCAGCCTCTTGTTAATCAAGGCTTTGGTCGCAGGGTGGATTTTTGGCATGTTGTCAGAGCTCAAGTTGCAGTTCAAGTGAAGGTCTGGAGTGCTGGATTACTTTTTATACACATCCACTAATTAACCGATCATTTACTGAGCACTGGTGAGTATGTAAACTAGGATTGGGTGCATTATATGACCAGGCGACAAAACTTTTGTCTTGCCAAAATCTGACCATTCTGTGTTCATTAACCAATCAATATTTCAGCATTGATGCCAATTTATTTTTTTAACCAAAACCAAATTTGGGAGGGTTTCAGCTTTCAAAAGAGTAATTTATAAAATCAATGGATGAATTTAACGTCAGGTTCTAAGCTTTTATTTACATAACATGGATAAGCGACATAACTTCTGTCAGGGAGTGTATAGCGCCATTAATTCCACAGCGCTTCAGACAATATTGGCACTGTCCCCATTGGGGCTCACAATCTACATTCCCTATCAGTATGTCTTTGGAATGTGGGAGGAAACCCATGCAAACACGGGGAGAACATACAAACTCCTTGCTGATGTTGCCTTTGGTGGGATATGAACCCAGGGCCCCAGCGCTGCGAAGCTACAATACTAACCATTGAGCCACCGTGCTGCCCGATTATGCCCAAAAAGTTCAATTTTAGTTTCATCAGACCTCAGGACATGTTTCCAAAAATTAAGGTCTTTGTTCCTGTGTGCATTTACAAACATTAATCTGGCTTTTTTATGTTTCTTTTGGAGTAATGGCTTCTTTCTAGCAGTGACCTTTCAGCCTATGTTGATACAGTAATCGTTTCACTGTGGATATTGTCGCAATCTTACCAGCTTCCGAGATCAACTTCACAAGGTCTTTTGCTTTTGTCTTTGGGTTGATATGCATATGTCGGACCAAAGCACGTTCATCTCTGGGACACAGAACCCGTTTCCTTCCTGAGCGGTGTGATGGCTGGACATTTCCATCTTGTTTGTACTTGCATATAATTGTTTGTACAGATGGACGAGGCACCTTCAGGTATCTTCAAATTGTACCCAAGGATGAGCCAGACTTGTGCAAGTCCACAATTTTCTTTCTGATATCTTGGCTGATTTCTTTAGACTTTCCCATGATGCTACACAAAGAAGCAGTGTGTTTCAGGTGTGTATTAAAATACATCCACAGGTGTGTCTCTAATTAGCTCAGATGTTGCCAAAAACCTATCATAAACTTTCAAACACGTGACATCATATAGGCAGTCCTGAATTTTTTGAAGGCATAGTAATTTGTGTATTTGACTTTGCAGTAAGTAATGATAGATATAGATAGGTATATATAATCTATGCAAAAATGGAGGCAGCACACAAAGTAGTGTAAAGTGATAAGGTTTAATAGCCCATATGGCAACATTTCGGTCCAAAATTGTGGACCTTTATCAAGCATAGGTAAGGTGCAAGCGCAGAGTATTTAAGGTGATCTAATTACAATGGTAATCAGCAGCAATTACATGAAAAGTGCATAATATACATAATCTTTCAGATAAATAACATTACAAGACACGATGGTGCATAATCAATGTAAAGTGACAGGTCAAAAATACAATGTAAACAGGCATATAGCCATAACACTCATATCAATACATAATTGATCATATGCTGCAGCTGTGTATACAAAAAGGAAAACATGGCTCACCCCAATTTTCATTTGCATATAGTGCCAAAAACTCGCCGTCCCTGTAGCTAATACCTCGCATGTCAGAACAGGAGGTAAGGACTTGCGCATCTGTGCACTAGAAGACCAGGTATACCAGCGCCATCTTGGAAAAGGGCATATCGCCCACAACATCTGTCACATGGTGATCACATAGTCGCACCATAGAGCATCATAGGCGTCACGTGATCTAGAGGCACAAAGCAATATAAAGAGCACTGCCCACCATATTGGAGAAGGGAAACTTGCCTAATTTTCATATAATATCGGAGATATTACAAATAGGAGGACAGTATCCAAATAATAATAGATAAAGCATTAAAGCAAATATCCTGTGATTTAGAATAAGACATAGACCCAAGTAGCATGGGAATGCCCCCCATATGCTGGAGTAAGAACCCCAGAGGCCAAAGGTATAGGGGAGATATGAACCTGTGAGGAACACATCTCTACCCTAGAACCATACAAGGGTTAGCATGTCATAAATAGACCTGTATAATCGGACTCCAAGGTAAGTGCATATAATGAAATCCACATTCCTAATCCAACGTAGCGCAATATAAATAAAAGGTTTATATGTGATATATAACTCATAACCCATTACGATCTCAATCATATATATATATATATATATATATATATATATATATATATATATATATATATATATATATATATATATATATATATATATATATATATATATAAAATATATATGGGGATGAGTCATGTCTTCCGTTGTCCTACAGCATTAGCAGATCTAAAGAATCAAAGAAAAAAGAATATAAAAATTAATAAAAACACCGAAGATTTATACCATGTACGACAAACAAATTCACAAAGGAGAGAAAATCAGGAAAGCGATCATTTCTAGAGAGTCACACTCAATTTAAAGTCAATATTAAGGCCGTGTTTTTTCAAAGTATTAAGTCTCCTAATCCATTCAAGTTCCCTAATCTTGAGGAGGCGCACCCAATCTCCTCCTCTTCTAAGTGGGGGTATATGGTCAATGATCCTAAATTTCAATTGTTTCTCAAGATGTCCCTTCTCTATGAAATGTTTAGAGACAGGTAAGTTGAGTCTTTTCTTCCTAATAGTCTCTATGATTGTTCATCCTAGTCTTAAAATCTGTAGTCGTCTCACCGATATATAATAAATTGCACGGGCACTGCAGTAAATAAACATACTAGGATTGGGGGATGAGGGGTACCATACATACCAGGATTGAGGGGATGAGGGAGCCATGCATACCAGGATGGGGATCAAGGGGTGCCATGCATACCAGGATGTGGAGATGAGGGGTGCCATGCATACCAGGATGTGGGGATGAGGGGTGCCATGCATACCAGGATGTGGGGATGAGGGGTGCCATGCATATCAGGATGAGGATGGGGGATATTAACAGAATTGGGGGACATTACCCCTATAACGCTGTCGGCAGCAAACCCCCTCCCCTTTAAAAGTACATCATGACCACATTTTTGGAGGAAAGTGGGGTGTGTGTCTTATAGTCCGAACTGTGCCCTGTACTCTATACCTATGGCTGTGGATGGGAGGAGTGGCAGCAGGGGGATGAGCGAGGCACAGGAAGCAGCAGCCGCCTGCTGCAGCCTACGCTGTGCCCGCTGCTAAGGAAAATGAATATTCACTGCTCCCCACGCCCATGGGCGTGGAGAGCAATGAATATTAATTTTCCTTAGTATCGTGCACTCTGTAGCCGTAGCACGACTCCTGCTGCGGCCGGTGGTATGTGTGCCGAATATTAAAGACCATGAATATTTACTGCAATCCACTCCCATGGGTTTTAGTGAATATTCATGGTCTTTAATAGCGGGCACACAGACCGCCGGCCGCAGCAGGAGCCGAGCTGGGGCTAAAGTGTGCGCGTTATTAAGGAGAGTGAATTGTCACTGCTCCCCACGCACAGTCCCAGCGTGGGAAGCAGTTACTATTCTGGCACAGCATCTCACACTGTGTGAGGGTGCATGGCAGTAACGCCGTGCACTGCTCACACAGTGAGAGTGTTGGCAGTAGAGCAGGACGCAGCGCTGGAGGAGAGAGGAGGTGAGTATAATTGTTTATTTTTGTGTGTGCAGAGTGATGGGGATCAGGGGGTGCCATGTATACTGGGAAGAGGGATGAGAGGTGCGTAGCATACCAGGATGGGGATCAAGGGGTGCCATGCATACCAGGATGGGGGATGAGGGGTTGCATGCATATCAGGATGGGGATGAGGGGTGCCATACATATCAGGATGGGGATGGGGGATATTAACAGAATTGGGGGACATTAACCCTATACCAGTGTCAGCAGCAAACCCCTTCCCCTTTAAAAATGCATCATGACCACATTTTTTGCTTAAATTTTTTTTTTTTCTATTTTCCTCCTCTAAAACCTAGGTGTGTCTTATGGTCCGAAAAATATGGTGTGTGTGTGTGTGTGTGTGTGTGTGTGTGTGTGTGTGTGTGTGTGTGTGTGTGTGTGTGTATATACAGTTATATGAAAAAGTTTGGGCACCCCTATTAATCTTAAGCTTAATGTTTTATAAAAATTGGTGTTTTTGCAACAGCTATTTCAGTTTGATATATGTAATAACTGTTGGACACAGTAATGTTTCTGCCTTGAAATGAGGTTTATTGTACTAACAGAAAATGTGCAATCTGCATTCAAACAAAATTTGACAGGTGCAGAAGTATGGGCACCTCACCAGAAAAGTGACATTAATATTTAGTAGATCCTCCTTTTGCAAAAATAACAGCCTCTAGTCACTTCCTGTAGCTTTTAATGATTTCCTGGATCCTGGATGAATGTATTTTTGACCATTCCTCTTTACAAAACAATTCCAGTTCAGTTAAGTTTGATGGTCGCCGAGCATGGACAGCCCTCTTCAAATGATCCCACAGATGTTCAATGATATTCAGGTCTGGGGACTGGGATGGCCATTCCAGAACATTGTAATTGTTCCTCTGCATGAATGCTGAGTAGATTTGGAGCGGTGTTTTGGATCATTGTCTTGCTGAATGATCCATCCCCTGTGTAACTTCCACTTTGTCACTGATTCTTGAACATTATTGTCAAGAATCTGCTGATACTGAGTGGAATCCATGCGTCCCTCAACTTTAACAATATTCCCGGTGCCGGCATTGGCCACACAGCCCCAATGCATGATGGAACCTCCACCAAATTTTACGGTGGGTAGCAAGTGTTTTTCTTGGAATGCTGTGTTTTTTTGCTGCCATGCATAACGCCTTTTTGTATGACCAAACAACTCAATCTTGGTTTCATCAGTCCACAGGACCTTCTTCCAAAAAGAAATTGGCTTCTCCAAATGTGCTTTTTGCATACCTCAGCCGACTCTGTTTGTGGCGTGCTCGCAGAAACTGCTTCTTTCGCATCACTCTCCCATACAGCTCCTCCTTGTGCAAAGTGCATTGTATAGTTGACCGATGCACAGTGACACTATCTGCAGCAAGTTGATGCTGCAGCTCTCTGGAGGTGGTCTGAGGATTGTCCTTGACTGATCTCACCATTCTTCTTCTGTGCCTTTCTGATGTTTTTCTTGGCCTGCCACTTCTGGACTCAACAAGAACTGTCCCTGTGTTCTTCCATTTCCTTACTATGTTCCTCTCAGTGGACACTGACAGGTTAAATCTCTGAGACTGCTTTTTGTATCCTTCCCCTGAACAACTATGTTGAATAATCTTTGTTTTCAGATCATTTAACAGTTGTTTTGAGGAGCCCATGATGCCACTCTTCAGAGGAGATTCAAACAGGAAAACAACTTGCAAGTGGCCACTTTAAGTAGCTTTTCTCATGATTGCATACACCTGGCTATGAAGTTCAAAGCTCAGTGAGGTTACAAAACCAAAAAAAGTGCTTTAGTAAGTCAGTAAAAAGTAGGTAGGAGTATTTAAAACAAGAAAATGATAAGGATGCCCATACTTATGCACCTGTCAAATTTTGTTTGAATGCAGATTGCACATTTTCTGTTAGTACAATAAACCTCATTTCAAGGCAGAAACATTACTGTGTCCAACAGTTATTACATATATCAAACTGAAAGAGCTGTTGCAAAAACACCAATTTTTATAAAACATTAAGCTTAAGATTAATAGGGGTGCCCAAACTTTTTCATATAACTGTAGGCTTGAGAAAGGTCCCCACTGTGGACTGGAACGTCTCCACACGGGCCATTAAAATCAACTTTTTTCACTGGACTGGAGTGCTGCTTCTATGATTTTGGATATATTGTGGACTGGTATGTGCCTGAGGAGCTTTGCACCAATTTTTTTTGTTGCTGGTGCGACTTTCAGTTTCGCAGTCTGATGGCAGTTATAAGGTATAGAAGTTCAGGATCACTGCCATACCCCATAACTGTCAGCCCTGCAGACACAAACTAGTTTGATCATGCACAGCGCATAATCAAACTTGCTTGCTAGTGGCTGGTGACCTGGAAGTCACCATGACCACAATCGGCACCCCTGATCCCTATCACGCTACGCGCACGCATCATCGCGGGGTCTCCGATCCAGGAGCAGAAGGGCTTTTATCCCTCTGCACGCTCGCTAAATGCTGTGGTTGCAGTGATCGCAGAATTTAGGGGGTTAAAGTGCCGTCAGCGGTGCGGGCACTGCTCCCTGCACTGAGTGCCAGGTGTCAGCTGACATCTGGTGGCAATCGCCCCTGCACAGCCTCTGTGAGTCTCTACTGTTTTGGCTCCATAGGGGGTGTAAAGTGCTGCAGAGTGGTAGTGGCGACCAAGCTGCTGTCTGGTTTCTCTCTGGCACTTTACAGAGAAGGGGTGTCCCAGTCCCTGTGTGCTGTGGGGTGCATCACACTCACTTGTAGGCCGCAGGCCTCTGCTGCCTCCAGGCTCCCGTCCTCAGAAACCACCACACACAATGCATGGGACACCAGACTCTTTGCAACAGTCTAACTTTTACTAAACAGTCCAAGTTCATCAGGTGAGATAGGGCACAGAAATTCACACTTCCTTCCTATTTAGCACAACTCCTCTTCTGTTCTGCCACACATTCATTCTGGACTACCCCTAAGCCCGCTGGCTCCTTCAGCCTCAGGGACTCCTTGTCCACTTCAGAGTACACCTGGGACCAGTCATTTGCCCCACGTGTAACTCCATGTCCACCGATCTCGTGATGTCGGAAGACCAGGCCCGCTCCTTGGTACCTGGACGTAGTTGGAATGTCCATCAGGGACCTCCATTTGGTCGCCCACTACCTTGAACGTTTGGTCCATGCTGCTCATAGCAACCCACCTGAACTTGAATTCTGCTCTACACTTCACTAGATGAAGCTGAACGGTCTCCAACTAGGAAGTGCCCCCTTCTTATTAGCACTAGTGCCACCCACTGGGCTAATACTAACCTTAACCATATTCTATCTACATGCTAACCTGTTCTATATCTTATGCGATCCTAAGTTAATCCTTATGCTATACTCACATTATGCATTAACACCTTATATACTGTACATCATCATAATACATTATACAGTGGTGGCCAAAAGTATTGGCACCCCTGCAATTCTGTCAGATAATACTCAGTTTCTTCCTGAAAATTATTGCAATCACAAATTCTTTGGTATTATTATCTTCATTTACTTTGTCTTCAATGAAAAAGCACAAAAGAGAATGAAGCAAAAATCAAATCATTGATCATTTCACACAAAACTCCAAACATGGGCCAGACAAAAGTATTGGCACCCTCAGCCTAATATTTGGTTGCACAACCTTTAGCCAAAATAACTGCGAACCACCGCTTCCGGTAACCATCAATGAGTTTCTTACCATGCTCTGCTGGAATTGTAGACCATTCTTCTTTGGCAAACTGCTCCAGGTCCCTGATATTTGAAGGGTGCCTTCTCCAAACTGCCATTTTGAGATCTCTCCACAGGTGTTCTATGGTATTCAGGTCTGGACTCATTGCTGGCCACCTTAGAAGTCTCCAGTGCTTTCTCTCAAACCATTTTATAGTGCTTTTGGAAGTGTGTCCTGCTGGAAGACCCATGACCTCTGAGGGAGACCCAGCTTTCTCACACTGGGCCCTACATTATGCTGCAAAATTTGTTGGTAGTCTTCAGACTTCATAATGCCATGTACACGGTCAAGCAGTCCAGTGCCAGAGGCTGCAAAGCAACCCCAAAACATCAGTGAACCTCCGCCATGTTTGACTGTAGGGACCGTGTTCTTTTCTTTGAATACCTCTTTTTTTTTCCTGTACACTCTATGTTGATGCTTTTTCCCAAAAAGCTCTACTTTTGTCTCATCTGACCAGAGAACATTCTTACAAAACGTTTTAGGCTTTCTCAGGTAAGTTTTGGCAAACTCCAGCCTGGCTTTTTTGTCTCGGGGTAAGAAGTGGGGTCTTCCTGGGTATCCTACCATACAGTCCCTTTTCATTCAGACGCCGACGGATAGTACGGGTTGACACTGTTGTACCCTCGGACTGCAGGGCAACTTGAACTTGTTGGATGTTAGTCGAGGTTCTTTATCCACCATCCGCACAATCTTGCGTTGAAATCTCTCGTCAATTTTTCTTTTCCGTCCACATCTAGGGAGGTTAGCCACAGTGCCATGGGCTTTAAACTTCTTGATGACACTGTGCATGGAAGACATAGGAACATTCAAGTCTTTGGAGATGGACTTGTAGCCTTGAGATTGCTCATGCTTCCTCACAATTTGGTTTCTCAAGTCCTCAGACAGTTCTTTGGTCTTCTTTCTTTTCTCCATGCTCAATGTGGTACACACAAGGACACAGGACAGAGGTTGAGTCAACTTTAATCCATGTTAACTGGCTGCAAGTGTGACTTAGTTATTGTCAACACCTGTTAGGTGCCACAGGTAAGTTACAGGTGCTGTTAATTACACGAATTAGAGAAGCATCACATGATTTTTCAAACAGTGCCAATACTTTTGTCCACCCCCTTTTTTAGGTTTGGTGTGGAATTGTATCCAATTTGGCTTTAGGACAATTCTTTTTGTGTTTTTTTCATTGAACACAAATTAAATGAAGATAATACCAAATAATTTGTGATTGCAATCATTTTCAGGAAGAAACTGAGTATTATCTGACAGAATTTCAGGGGTGCCAATACTTTTGGCCACCACTGTTTCACATTACATAGACAAACGTTACTTCTACATATAAAATCGCATGACCGTATTCACGTAGTGTGTCTGTTGCCTTCAGGTGCAGTAATAGTATAAGACATTCCACATCCCTACAGGGGATTTGCTAATGTGAGAAGATACTCACAAGCTATTTTGGCCAATATTGTGCACCAAAAGTGAAATAGCGCTCTTCCCTTCTGCGCTCTGCCATGTGCCCAAGCTACATTTGGATTATCTGCATATGCAGGAAAAATCGTACAATATAATCTGGGGTCCATTTTCTGTGAAACACCTAAAGGATTAACAAACTTCCTGAATATTATTTTGAATACATTGAGTGGTGTCTTGTTTGGGGGTTTTCAGACATATAGGACCCACAAAGTCAGTTCAAAAGTGAAGCGGTCTAAATTAAAAAAAAAAATAAAATAAAATAAAAAATAAAAAAATGAAGCTACTGTAAAGTAGACATTTTTGACTCTTTAGTGCAGTGTGACTATTTTAGGGAGGGGTATAACAATTCAAAGTTCAAAAATTGTAAATATGTCTAAATTTTCATCAAATTTGATACATTTTTCGGAAATAAAAGCAAAGCATATTGACCTAAATTTGCCATTGACATAAAGTAGAATGTGTCACGAAAAAAAAAAAACAGTCTCTGGAACTCTACAACGGATCCCAGTGATTCTGAGTTGATTACCACAGAAAGTGATGCTGGTCAGATGTGAAAAATTTGGCCTGGTCAGAAAGGTGAAAGTAAGCTTTGGTGGGAAGGTGTTAAACAACGCTGTAACAAAAAAAAATGAGCTAAAAATCTTCCAGATCGATGTGATGGTCAATAAGGTCAGACAGAAGGCGATTGCTTCAAATTATTGATGCCAAAGACTGTTCTGCAAGCTCTAGATTCATGGGGTGTAGTTAAATTTTTTACACACTGCTGCATTTTGGCTTAGTTTTTAATAAACACGAAAAGGACCCAAGCCATTGGCTTGTGTTATTGTTCATCTGAGGATGTATCTATTTAATTTTAAGTCCCACTACGAACCAGATGATATTTTTTTTTTGAGGGAGGAGGGGGGTCCTGATATGTAAAACAGTAGAGTGCAAACAGGGTGTGCTTAGCTTTTGTCATGACTGTATAGTCCCCCTACCTGGTGCCCTCCAGTTGCCTCCCGATGCCTCATTCGCTGAGGCCAGCGTTCTATACTTCTTGGTTCCAAAACGGCAACCTCAGTGGCAAGGGGGGTGCAGTGGGTGGTCTAAGCTTCACATCCTTTGCCTTTCCTGTGCTGTTGAATAAAAGAGCCATGGGAGGCATGGTTTAGACTTCCCACTGCAATCCCCATGTCACAGTGGCCAACTAAAAGTCAGGAGGAAAGCATGGCCAAACTAAGTAATGGAGGCAAACAGAGGGTTTGGGTTGGTGACTATAGATGTGAAAGGTATTACCACTCTACCATCCCAAGGTGGAGGGTCATTTATAAAGAATTTCCGATAATCTACTATAAACTCTAAAGTGGTTCCAAATCAGAATGCATTTCTTTAGCTGTTTCTTCTGTTCAAGGATGGTCGATTCTTCTATGAGATAATCCCTAGTAATACACTACATTTTTCTTCAGTAAATTCTTATGAACGGTTATAGCAAATAATGTATGATAATGCAATGCCCTTTTTTATACATATCCTACAGCAACTGTTTGGAATTCTGAATAGATGTATTCTTGCGCTCCTTTATTTAAGTTTATTATTAGATGATACACTATGGTGTTACTGTAATTATTAATTTATAAGGAAAATATAGAATCATTATTCTAAAAGAGTCGCTAAGCCGAGAATATGTATTTATTGCTCTGTCTGTGCACAAGGTTTATAATGTTCACACATTACCGTCTCTTCACTTTTAATTATGGTGTAATTATAGCTATGTAAATGTGAAACATTATTCACACGGCTGGGAAACTGAAGAAGGTAAAATGTTTATACTATGTTTTTAATTTTGGCTCCAATTGTACAACTATAAAACATGGGAGTAATACCTTACTCTTTTGCGGGGGTTTAACTTTTGCCACCATATATAGAAGATCGAAAAAAAATTAGTGTTTATGGCAACCTTTAGTCTTGAGGGTAGGTCTGATTAGATTTAATTGTCATATTGTATTCACTTAAAGAGTCACCAGTTTGAATTTGATTTAAGAATAAAGTGGGCAGCCCAAGACTGGTGATTTTCCTAAAGAACATTTATTAGCAAAAGTTGTCAGATGCGAATATTAGTTTTGTGTGATCCCACAGGGCTATGAGACCGTCCTCACTGTTAAAGCACGATATCTCGCTCTTTAGACTAACCTAGCAATGCTACATAGTTTACTAAACAGCTAATGAACAATAAACACTTTAATTATGTTACCATTCAGAAAGTTAGGTCCTTCAGGGGGGCATTAGTGACCCTTCTAATCAGTTTAGTTTTTCCTTTCCTTCTTCCAAATATTGAAATTTTTTTATTTTTCCGTCTACATAACCGTATAAGGGCCTTTTTTTTTTGAGGAACCAGTTGAAGGTTAGATTGACCCCATTCACTTACATAATGTACTGAAAATGGGAAAACAATTCCAAGTAGGATGAAATGGTGAAAAAAATGCACTAACACAACTTTACACCATTCACTGTGTGGTAATCATGATCTAGAAACTTGATTGTCCTGGCCAGTGCGATTTCACGTGATGACAAACATACATAGTTTTTTTTTTTTTGTTTTTAGTTTTCACTGGTGGTGTGTACTTCTCCCTGTATGATGGTAACCAATCATAAGCAGACAGCAACACGCAAAGCAAACATGCCCCCACCATAACTTAGAGCATATTTATCAGTGTGTGAGATGTTTGATACAGCCCTGATCTCCTGGTCTAATCTCCATCATTAGTCATTGTGGGTGGAGGAGCACCTCAGCTGAGTTTAGCTGTGTCTCATTACAAACCCTTCTATCAGCTCAGCTGATTACTGAGTGTGTCTGTAAGTGAGATAAGATCAGTCTGTCATTACATCTCACACAGGATCAGTCTGTTCTGGGCTCAAAATGATTACAAGTTGACAACAACAGACGTAAGTGTGATTACTGACGCATCTCCAGACAGGCAGTGTGTGGAAGGGGCAGTACAGGAGAGGTGACCACGCTAGAAGAGGAGGAGAGCTGATAAAAGGGTGTGTAAAGTGCCAAAGTTAAACTCAGTTGTACTGCACCTCAACCCACAGGGACCTTATCTGAAATGTTTTGTCATTGGTGCTTTCTAATCATGCAAAAGGTTAGACCAGGAGATCAGGGCTATATCATTACATCTCACATAGTGAGAAACCTGCTGTAAGCTTTTGTGGGGCGTGTTCTTTCTCCTGATTGTTGCTGCCTGCTTATGATTGGTCAGCATCATACAAGGAGAAGTACACACCTCTGATGAAAACGATCTGATAACACCCGCTTAACTTAAAAAAAAAAAAAAAAATCTCATTATGTGCCAAATACTTTTGTTTATATCTCTACAACAGAGAGGCAAAATAAAAAAATAAAAAGTTACATTCTGCTCTGCAACTTTTATTACTTTGTGTGTCCAATTTAACATTAAACATTTGGTGAAAGTTCCTATTTAAATATTAAAAAAATTATTTAGAATTAAAAAAAAAAAAAAAATTGGGTGTGGGAGGGAGGTGGAAATTCACATCCTAATGCAGAAAGGGGACTAAAAGAGAACCTGTTACTAGGTTAAAAGTGTACAGTTTTTGCTCTTATTTTCTTTCTGCCACTCCACTGAGTATTACGCTTTTTATCTCTTTTTTTTTAAAATCCATCAAGAGATGTGAGCATTTTTGTTCAGTGCTAATTTCTATGATCTTTTCATTGGGGCGGTGCTCATAGGGTAGAAATACAAAGTAACTTAAAGAAACACCCCAGAGAATCCTATACGCAAAGAAAAAAAATGAAAAATTATCACTAAATATAACGACCATATCCCTGGAACTGTATGGAGGATCCGGCCGTAGGAAATGTTTAGTGAAGAGTCCTTTTATTTCTTTTTTTATGCATTGACCATAAAATTTGAGTGCAAAGTTGAACACAGAATTTCCTTATGTAATTCTTGAGTGCACCTATTACTTACAATACAATGCGTGTATACTATACTATATGACAATATAGAAGCTGTTGAAATGTTTTACTTTTCTCTTGTAGATGTCGGTGAAGACCTCCTAGATATGTGTGAGAGGAATGTATCCCTAAATAAAGGCCTCACGAAAACAGCAGGTTGTATTGCATTGTTCTTTATCTCTGTTTGTTGATCAACTTAATATTGGTGAAATTGGAGGGTTTGTGTAGTTTTTGGAATTTGTAAAAACCATTTGACCCTGTCCCTCAATGAAACCTAAAGTGTAATGTAAAATCTATTTCTTATTTATAGTTTGTAATAAGACTGAGAACCTGTCATTATACCCCAAATTAATTGCATGTATGTAAAGGCGCTTTAATGCTGAGTGAATTCTTACTTTTCTTGTAGGAATCTGTTTTGCTGTTTTAGAGAAATCCATAGTTGAAACTGTATGTTAATGAGCCACAAGTGCAGTGGGCGGGCCCTGCACTTACTGCTTTCCTGCTTTCTCTGCTTTTTCCCCCTTGCTGCCCGCCTCCTGTCTGTGATAGGGCACTGAAACATGAGTAACCTGTCAGTCAAAGACAGGAGGCGGGCAGCGGGCGGGGAATAGGTAGGAGCAGCAGAGCTGTAGGTGCAGGGCCGCCCACTGTAGTTGTGGATCATTAGCATGCAATTTCAACTATAAGGCAAGGATTTACTCAGCATTAAAACACCTATATAGATACAAATAAATCTATATAGCACCATTGATTCCATGGTGCTGTAGATGAGAAGGGGTTACATACCCAATACAGATATCACTTATAGTAAACAAACTAACAATGACAGATTGATACAGAGGGGAGAGGACCCTGCCCTTGCAGGCTTACATTCTACAGGATGATGGGGAAGGTTAGGGGGTTTGCGGCAGCTCCGATGGCGGTGAGGAGGCAGCGGGGTCATTGTAGGCTGTAAGCTTTCTCGAAGAGATGGATTTTCAGGTTCCGTCTGAAGGATACGAATGTGGTAGATAATCGGACATGATGGGGCACAGAGTTCCAGGGGATGGGAGAATTATATATAGATAGATATAACTTTAGTTTAGGATACAAAATCCTGATGACAGGATTTTTTTTAAGAGCGCTTCTGGGGACTCGAACATAGAGAAAAACCATAGAGATGAGCTGGGGCAGAAGTCTGTGTATGTGTAATGTGTAGGAGCATGTTCACACTGTGGCCATTTCACAGAAATAACCCAAGAAAAAAAACAAAATTAGCATATACCTTGTAATAAGTAGATAGCAATAATACATGTAAATAACTTATGGTACGTACTTAGGTAACACTATTTTGATCAAAAAAGCATAAAAGCCATCCCACCACGACAAGGTGGACCCAATCGGGACGGTCCTATCTCTAGTATTAAAACCTCACATTGTGTAAGCTCACTTCAATGTAGATAAGGGCAGAGCAGGACAGGGGCCCAACATTCAGCTTGTACCTTCTACCAGTCCTCTTTTTATACAACTGCCACCTGCCTACAGCAAAGCCCAAGCCTCTTTGGGTGAGATCCAATAGACTGTGCACCACTGGATTGGGTTATTTCATTGTTAGTTTAACATGTGCAATCACGTTATCTGGTGTATCTCTGCTTATAGTGCTACTGGGCGTTTCTTCATAGTCTTATATCTGGGCGTGTGCTTTCACCCCTCTCTCCCAGATTCTGCCAATCACAGCTGTGTTGCATTAGAGACCATTAGATCAGCTGTGATTGGCAGCATCTGGGAGAGGGATGAAAGCTCATGGGCAGAGAAACTGAAGAGATGCCCAGTTGTACTGCAAGAAGAAATGTCACATATTGTGCTCAAAATGTCATTCATATATTTATTGATGCGCCATACACCATTGTGTGTTTTCAAATATATTGCATATACCTGTATGTTCTTAGCTTTCTATTTTTCCGCTTTTTATTGTTATTATTATTTATTATTATAGCACCATTAATTCAATGTGAAAAAGGGGTATATATAGCAAACAATAAGTGCAATAGTTTGAACAAAAACAAGTCACTGACTGGTACAGGAGGAGAGAGGACCCGGCCCACAAGGGCTGAGATTGTTTTTTTTTTTTCTGTTGCCCATTGGGATCCATTACTTTTTTAAATTAATTTAATACTGTCAAGTTGTGTATTGTTTTTTTTTTTGTGTGTGTGTCTACCATGTACCAACTAGACATGAACCTATAGTTCTGTATGATTAGGCTTTTTTTTTTAAATAGCAATATAAAGGTTATGTGTTGTTTTTTTTATCTAATCTATTTTATTTAAGACTTATTTTTAATAATAAAAATGCTATCTATTTAAAAATAATTAGTCTATTCTTCTCGTTTTTGGGGGTTCTTAAAGAGTTTGTTTTAACCAAGAGCAGACCCATAGAAATAAAAAAAAAAAAAAAAAAAAAAAAAAGCTCCAACTTTGAAAACCCTTTTTATTATGTTTAAAATGTAGCTTTCATTGCTTTTTTAATGTGTATGATAAAATACCATGATCCAGAGATGGATTTGTTAATCTATCATTTTTAACCTTTCTAAAATAACAGATTGGCTGGAGCAGTATGCCGCCTTATCAGATATTCTCTGCTGAATGACCTTTTGCTTAATCTGACAGATACATTTTTATCTGCTTGCAGCAAATGAGCTGTATTGGTTTTGCTGTTTTCAGACACAGGACAAACAATAGTTGGCATTGCCAGCAGCTTACATTTAGAGATACCAAGGCACCACACTGGGTAGTGAGAAGAACTATGACGCTTAGGTTACGTTCACACGTAGCATTTTTTAAGCGAAAATGCAGCGAAAACGCTTGTTAATTGGTCTGCCATGCATAGCAATGCAAATTCGGATGTGCTGTGCACATGATGCGTTAATTAACGCGCCAAATTCGCATTGCGTTGCAAAACGCAACATGGCCATTTCTTGCGCGATCACGCCACGAATTCGCAACCATTGAGTTACATTGAAACGCAGCAAATCCGCATGTAAATGTGTATTTGCTGCATTTCAATTAAATTCAAAGGCTGCGAATTCACAGCGCAAACGCGGTGCGTGTGGTCACGTGACCATCAGCTAAGCGGTGACGTCAGCGCAGGTCCTGATGGTCACGTGACCGCTCAGCTGATCGTAAGCTCACCGGGTCTGATCAGCTGATCAACCCCTGTGACCTCCTGCAGCATGTATACTGACAGGAAGATTTTACACCACTGTCAGTATACATTGCTGTATTCTACAGCAGTGACTGCTCTAGAAGTGACACGAATCGTCGTGGGACACTCAGTGGTACGTGGACTGCGTCATTGACAGCGGACTTGTGAGGAATATGGTTGTTTTTTTTGTTTTGTTTTCAGCAGATCGAGGGCTTCGCAGACCCGTGTAATAAAAAAAAAATTGTAGAACCGTGTCTGTTTTTTATTTAATTAAAATACTTTATTCTGGCCGTGTCTTTTATTGAAAAAGCGGGGACCATTTCTTATAGACGCCCTCCATTACTAACCTGGGCTTCACGTCAGCCGCTAATACAAGGCTGATGTGAACCCCAACCCCATTACCCCACTCGCCACCGCTACAGAACCCTGGGAAGAGCGGAGGCTAAGCTCCAGATTTGGCGCATCTTATGGATGCGCCATTTCTGGGACTGCTGAGGGGTGATATTAATAGCCATGGAGGGGGCTAGTATCCATGGCCCCTTCCATGGCTATCAATATCAGCCCGCAGCTGTCTAGTTTAGCCTTTGCTGGTTAGATTTTATAGGGGGACCCTAGGTCAATTGTTTTCTGGGGTCCCCCTGTAATCTAGCCAGTAAAGGCTAAACAGCTGTGGGCTGATATTAATAGCCAGGGAACATTGTTGGCTAATGGCCCTTTCCCTGGCTACTAATATCAGCCCCCAGCGGTCGGCTTTCCCCCTGCTAGTTATAAAAATGACGCAGGAGCCCACGCCATTTTTTTTTTACATTTTCAGCTCTGTGCCCACGATCCGGATGTAGCAGCGCTTTAGACGTGTTTTTTTTTTTTTTGCTGCATCCAAAACGTTGCATTCTATTGAACGCAGGTAAATCAACATTTGTTCACTGAACGATGCGGATTTACCGCATTCAATACTTTCTAGTGGTCAAATTTCTGTTGTGGAGACTAGCGACTCCGCACGAGAATTTGACATGCTGCGGTCCTGAAAGACGCACCGCATGTCAGTGTCCACTAGTGGTTCGCAGCCTCTGAAGCACGCATAGTGGACATGGGATTTCTAGAGACCCCACCCACTATTCTGTAACATCTGGACGCTGCAGGTTTGACGCTATATTAACACGCAGCGTTAGACCTGCAGTGGCTCCTGATCGTGGCCACGTACCCAAACTCACCCGCAGCATGTCAATTTCTGTAGCGGACACGCCAGTCTCTGATGCAGATTTTTACAGAGTGAAGTGTCATTGTATGCGGTGGATTCACATTTGCCGACAAAATTGCGACATTAGAACACCATGTTTTGGACACAGCAAAAATAAGCTGTGTCCAAAGTGCTGCTGAGTGCTGATCGGGGGAACGTAGCGGCTAACGAACCAGCTGTGAGATGTTATTAATGGACACGGACCATGCTTGCCTAATGGCACCTTCCCAGGCTAAAAATACCAGCTCACAGCAGCCGAATAAATTACGTGCATAGAAATGCTAATGAAGATTAGGTGAATGGGATTAGCTGACACCTAGCTCTTTTGTTTGGTTATGACAAGGTGTCAATCAAACCTTTTCATGACCAAACTTAACTAAAGTAAAGAGTTAAATAAACACGCAAAGAGAAAACACTTTATTTGAATTACAACAGACACATTCTTTAATCATTCAAATTAGCCAGTATACTCACCCCAGTTCTGATGGTAATCCAAGGTTTAAGCAATGTCCCACCAAATAACTTTATTTAGCTTCAAAAATCATTCATTGATGTACAAAAACGCTTCAAAAAACGCATCAAAAGCGCATTAGTTTTCCCTGCCAAGGAGAAGCAGAAGCGCACAGAAAATTTCTGCTTCAAATACGCATCGTGCGCACATAGCCTTATGGCTTATATTAAGTAATAGTGTTGTTGTTGTTGTTATCCTTTAGACAATATCCCATACACATAGTAAAATCGTCTGGAGTGGTGCACCCTTCAGTTGAGACCAACAACCGTGGTCCAGTTTCTGGAATAAACTACAAAGCACTATCCTCAGCAGTTCAGTGTAATTCATGGATAGAGCACTAGCTAGGGGCCCCCTCTATTACTAATAGGCAATCCGTCAGAAGGGTTTTTCTATATTATCTGGAAGTAGCTTGATGTAGGGGCAAAGACCCTGATTTCAGTGATGTCACTTGACTGCTTGATACAATTACAATAAAATCTCTGTTTTATGTGCTCCAGATCTAGCAGTTCTCTGAATGCTGAGATCTATATAACCCTGCCCGCACTGTGCACAGGCAGAAAGCTGCTAATCAGTGATAGGGGCAAGGTTATATACAGAGCAGGAGGACTACATGCTACGAGACACCTAATCCTCTAGTGCTGATAAAACACTGATTTTATTGAAATAACAACACACAGCCCATAAAAGTGATACAACTCTGGAATCAGGGTCTTTGTCCCTATATTATGTTGCTGTCAGATTACATGGCAAAAACTTGCTGACAGTTTCCTTTTATTGCCTCAGGTTCCGCTCTTGGCAAGCTGTTGATTTTGCTGATAAGAAGCTGTAGCTAGCTGGGCATTTCTCCTGAATTGGATTCTGCAAAAGATATGATGAACTTTTAGAAGAAGGAACAACCTTCTAAATACAAGGACAACTTGAGTGTGTCAAAAGAGGAGCTACTCAAACCTAGCAGACCTTCATTCTGAACCCATCCCGTCTATGCATGGATATGCTGGATCTATCAGGGCACTAGGTAGGACCACCACCCTACTGGAATCCTTATGTCTTGCCTTCTACATGCCTTTCTGGTTGCAGCCCCTGTTGCGATCAGCTATTCGCTTCGGTTTCCACTTCTGGCAATCATTTGATTTTGGCGACGGACTACTTGAGTATGCCAAAAAAGGGAGTCTCTTTGTGCAGGGACAACTTGAGTATGCCAGAAAGGGAGTCGCTTGTGCAGGGACAATTTGGGTATGCCAGAAAGGGAGTCGCTTGTGCAGGGATAACTTGGGTATGCCAGAAAGGGAGTCGCTTGTGCAGGGATAACTTGGGTATGCCAGAAAGGGAGTCGCTTGTGCAGGGATAACTTGGGTATGCCAGAAAGGGAGTCGCTTGTGCAGGGACAGCTTGGGTATGCCAGAAAGGGAGTCGCTTGTGCAGGGACAGCTTGGGTATGCCAGAAAGGGAGTCGCTTGTGCAGGGACAGCTTGGGTATGCCAGAAAGGGAGTCGCTTTGTTCTGGACTCCCCTCTATGATATCCATATGCCATAATACGGCTTTCATAAGATGGCGTGTTTAATTTGTTAAAAAGCAGGGCATACGGTATGTGACCAGCAGTTTTTTGTTATGAAAAAATGCAAGTTATACAAATATGCTGGAGCCAAATATTGACAAAATCTAGCAAGGACTGTTGGCAGTGCTGGTTATATGTAACTTGGCATATAATTGTCTCGCTGCCATCTCTTATTGACATAGGCCAAGGCAAATACCCCTATGCCTCATGTATTCTGAGCCAGAAATTCCATCCAGATACATTTATGAAGAGCAGCTCGTCCGTCCGTACAGCCTGATGAGTTTCACACTCTTATAAATTACTTGATGTGAGTAATGTAGTTGATATGATTTATTAACATTTCAGAGGCAATATTAGAGCATTAGTCTTGTTTCTGGATCGCCATGAGATGATTTAGAAGTGCAGGGCCGCTAGAACAACATAGCTAGGTGCTAACAATAGCTTTTATTAAATCTTGAGCAGAGAGGGTGGAACATTCATTAAAGGACTTGGAAGGATTTATTGTTTTGTATGAGCCTTTTCCTTGGGTCTGTGGTAATAGAGGTAGTGATCCCTGAATATAAGTGCTGCAATACAGATATTAATAAGCTGTAATAGCAGGGAAACAGTGGGGTGTACAAAATGCTAGAAGACTTACAGGTTAACAACATAATTTACAATCACATAAATTTATATATTTTCACCTGTAAATCATTGATTCATTGTGTACCGAGACCCTTAAGGCCACATCCACATGCTAAGGTACCCAATAACATTCTGTCGGCTATGCATGTGAATGAATAATTTGTTTACCCCGTTTTCAGGAAAATATTTGTGCTGATTGGATTTTATAATATACGACATGTCCATTACTGCCATAGATTCTATCCTGAAAAATCACAGATTAGTAACCTCAAATCACAGGGTTGTCTAGGGAATAAAAAAAATCTAAACAGCTCAGACTAGCATAAAAAAATAAAGGACCTAAAAGTTACCCTTTGGCAGCTTGGCACTATACTCCTTGAGAAATCTTACCAACCTAATCTGAGAGCAGCATAAAGTAGAGACAGTGACCCTGATTCTAGCGACGTGTCACTTACTGGGCTGCTTTCTGCAATCTTGAGAAAATCAGTTTTATCAGCATGTGATTATCACTAGAGGACTAACAAACTGTTACGGATCCGGGTGGTGGAACCTCTGTGCTGCGGTGCAAGGAGGGACCAGAGGGGCGTAACTAGGTATCAACTCTGACCGACCAAGGTCATACGGCGGCTCAATCGACTCCGTGACCAGGGAAGGACCGAGCAGAGGGACCAGGTGCTACTCTGGGGACCGACCTTGTATGAGAGCAGGTGACTCCCACGGGTCAGAAGGCAGAGACTGACCGGTACAGCAGATGAGCACGGCAGGCAGGCTGACGAGAGATCCGGGCAGACGGGCTGGCAGACACGGCAGGAAACTAGCAGGAGCCTCTAGGTAGGTTGTCAGGTATACACGGCAAGTGCAGGCGGGAGCCTTTAGGTAGGCTGTCAGGTATACACGGCAAGTGCAGGCAGGAGCCTCCAGGTAGGCTGACTGGTGGTCACGGCAAGTGACGGGCAGCAGCCTCTAGGTAGGCTGTCAGGTGGTCACGGCAAGTGACGGGTGGGAGCCTTTAGGTAGGCTGTCAGGTATACACGGCAGGTGCAGGCAGGAGCCTCCAGGTAACAGGCAAGTTCTCCAAGTAGACAGGCTAGCCTAGCCCATAGACAGACTGGCGTGTTTGACCGGAGGCAGACCATCGGGCTGGAGAGTGTCCTTGGCTGGCGGAGACAGGTAGCAGGTGGAGGCTCTGGATAAGTGGACTGACCAAGCCCATAGACAGACTAGCTGACTGGGCTGTAAGCAGACTGTCGGGCTGGACTGGTAATCAGGCTGGCGGACTGGACTGATAGTCAGACGGACTAGACTGGTAGTCAGACAGGGAGCCGGATTGTGGGCTGAAGCAGAGTTTAGAATACAGAGCAACAACCTAGCACGGGCACCTCCATATTGGAGGAGGTGCCTTTTATAGAGGAAGTCCTCCGGCCATTTAAGAGGGCGGGAGCGTGAGCTCGCGCGCCCTAAGCACAGGGCCAGGGAAGCTGCGTGCACCAGCAGCAGCTGCAGGGAGGCCAGAAGACGCCTGGGCAGGACCGTGGCGGTAAGGGGGACGGCGTCTCTGCTGGGCAGGAGGCAGAGACGCCGATGCTACACAAACCTTTTGTAATGTAGTCCTTCATAACAACTACTAGTTCGGTAAAACCCCACACCCCACCACTGATTGGCAGCTTTCTGCCTATGCACAGTGTATACAGAAATCCACCAATCAGTGGTTTGGGTGGGGTAATACAGAGCTCAACATTCAGAGAACTGGGAGATCTGCAGCAGAGAAAACTGTGATTTTATCAAAACTGCAGTGAGCAGTATAGTAAGTGATACATCACTGGAAATGGAGTCTCTGCCCCCTCGTGCTGCTCTTAGATGGGGTTGCAAAAACCTGGTGACAGATTCCTTTTAAAGGCCTACAAACCAGCCAACTAATGGCTTAATCTGCACTGATGAGATGCAAGAATCCTGAAATGTCTGTCTGCGGATGAAGGTCTCTTCCTTTTCGAGAAGACTCTGGTGGGGGCTGAATATCCTACCTCATGTAGCAAGACTTGTTATAGAGTCAAAACAACTTAAAGGGAGTATGTCACTAGGTTTTTTGTTATCTAATCTGAGAGCAACATAATGTAGAGACAAAGATTCTGATTCCAGCGATGGGTCACTTACTTGGCTGCCTGCCATAGTTTTGATTAAAATTACTGTTTTATTAGCAGGAGATTCACCAGTCCTCCATATTCCTGAACTCTGTGTAATCCCCACACCCCCACTGATTGGCCGTTTTCTGCCTGTGCACAGTGTTTTGGATAACTGGTAGATTTGCCCCCAATAAAACAGTGATTTTATCAAAACTGCAGCAAGCAGCCCAGTAAGTGATACATAGCTGGAATCAGGTTTTCAGTCCCTACATTATGCTGCTCTCAGAATGGATAGCAAAAACCTGGTAACAGATTTCCTTTAACTATTTTGAATACCATTGCTGGTTGTCAGTTATTGATAATGCTGTGGAAGCTGCAATTTTCACTTTTAATTTTTAGATCATGCACATGCCTTGTGGTTTCAAAACCATTTTTTTTAACCCCTTTACGACCAATGACATATAGGTACGTCATAGGTTGCCTCTCTCTTTTTGGAGTGGGCTCTAGCAATGAGCCCGCATCTTTCCCCGCACATGACTGCTGATTTGATCAGCTGACATGTGCCCCTAACAGCTACGGGTGGAATCCACCCACGGCTGTTAACTTGTTAAATGCCGCTGTCAAACTCCGACAGCAGCATTTAACATGGCTGCGCATGAAGCACGGCACTAGTTCTACCCATCGGCGCCCCTATCCCATGATCGTGGGGCGCCGATGGGGTAGCATGACAACCCGGGGTCTGCAGCAGACCCCTGTGGTGGTCATTGCCGATCTGCTATGAGCGTCGCCCTGTGGCCGGCGCTCATAGCAGATGAGCATTTTTTTACGTGTAGAACAGGCGATCAGACGATCGCAGCTTCAGGTCAAAACGCCAGATTTACATTTTTTTGGTCACCGCAACATTGCAGTAAAATGCAATAACGGGCAATCAAAACATCGTATCTATCCCAAAATAGTATCAATAAAAACGTCAGCTCGGCACTCAAAAATATAAGCCCTCACACAGCCCCAGATCACGAAAAATGGAGACACTACGGGTCCTGGAAAATGGCGCCATTTGTTTTTTGTTTTACAAACTTTGGATTTTTTTTCACCACTTAAATAAAAAAGAACGTATACATGTTTGGTATCTACAAACTCTTACTGACCTGGGGAATCATATGTCAGTTTTAGCATTTAGTGAACATGGTAGAAAAAAAAAAAGATTGTGGAATTGCACTTTTTTTGCAATTTCACCGCACTTGGAATTTGTTTTCCCGTGCAGTATATGGTAAAATCAATGGTGTCATTCAAAAGTACAACTTTTGCCACAAAAAATAAGTCCTCAGATGGCCTTATTGACGGAAAAATAAAAGAGTTATGGCTCTGGGAAGAAGGGGAGCAAAAAAGGAAAGGGCAAAAATGGAAAAACCCAAGGTGGTGAATGGGTTAAATACACTTAACAGACAGCGGCAAAGATTTTAAGGTTTTCTACGTGAGCTTTCTTTTTAGTTCATATGCTTTCCTATTTTAAAAGTAATAAAATTAGCTTTACCTACTTTTTGTATCGTCTTCCAGGCTTTGTTAAAGGGAACCTGTCAGGTCCCCCATGCCCTCCAACCAAGCAACATTCACCCATGTATGAGAAAACTCCCTGCCTAACCAGCCCTGTATAACGTTATTGAGTGAAAACAAGGTATAGAAATGTATTTATAATGTCCCCTTTTCCTATGCTAATTAGGGCTTTGACTTGTCGATGGGGCATTAGTTGCCCCAGACTAGTCAGCCCTCTTGCCATGTTATCCCGCCCCTGTAGGCATGATGACATACTGTAATTTGCACAAGCGGCGTCATTGCAAACTCATGCAGATCTCTCGCATGTGCGCCGCTCATTCCGGCAGCGTCACTGCGCCTCTGAAGCCAGGTGTATGCTTCCCTGCTTCAGAGTTGCGCACTGTGCATGACCGGAAGTTTAGAATATGGCATCCAGTCATGTGCAGTGCTCGCCTCTGAAGCGGGGAAGCGTACACCTGGCTTCAGAGGCGCAGTGACGCTGCCGGAATGAGCTGGCGATGACTCCGCTTGTGCAAAATATGTTATCACGCCCATAGGGGCATGATGACATGGAAAGAGGGCTGACACCCCATCGACTAGTCAAAGACCTCATTAGCATAGGAAACGGTGACATTATAAATGCTTTTGTGCACCTTGTTTTCACTCAATAACGTTATACAGGGCTGGTTAGGCAGGGAATTTACTCATACATAGGTGAATGCTGCTGGGTTGGAGGCCATGGGGGGCCTGACAGATTCCTAACACATCTGCAGCAGTAACAATACAACTACTACATGTGACTGCTGCAGCCAATCAGCATTTCCGCTGATTCCAGTGATTGGCTGCAGCAGTTATGTGCGATGACTATAACATCACCGTTGCAGCCATGTCAACAAAGACCAGGGACCGCAACGGTGAGGCAGGACTGGAGCAGCGGTTGATGAATAAAGCTAATTTTATTTTTGAACTTGGCATGCCTGTGAGCTAAAAAGGTTATTAAAGGGGATGACAGCTTTCAGACTTCTCCTTTCCATTATTCCTCCTCCATCCCCCTCCTCAACTTTGTAAATCACTTACATTTGTGTGTCCCCTCCTTGGTCTTTTGGAGTGCTGTCATGTGACCTGAATTCCCCTTTTGTGATCCTATGTCTACATCACAGATCAAAGAGCTGCTGCTTTTTCTGTGCATGCAGTCTGACTGGACAAGAAAGGAAATAGGAGGAGGTCTCAGTACTTCAGTTTGTACCTCACCACCTCCACCTTTTATATAATTTTGAATTCACCTACAGCCAAAAGGGTGTTCTCTAATTCATGGTGAGCTGACATTGTGCATTGTGTCTGCTGTAGGAGAACGGACGCTGCCTTGTGTCGTGTCTGCTGTAGGAGAGCGGACGGTGCGTTGTGTCGTGTCTGCTGTAGCAGAGCAGACGCTGCCTTGTGTCGTGTCTGCTGTAGGAGAGCGGACGGTGCGTTGTGTCGTGTCTGCTGTAGCAGAGCAGACGGTGCGTTGTGTTGTGTCTGCTGTAGCAGAGCGGACGCTGCCTTTTGTTGTGTCTGCTGTAGCAGAGCGGGCAGTCCGTTGTGTCGTGTCTGCTGCAGCAGAGCGGACGGTGCGTTGTCGTGTCTGCTGCAGCAGAGCGGACGGTGCGTTGTCGTGTCTGCTGTAGGAGAGCGGACGGTGCGTTGTGTCGTGTCTGCTGTAGGAGAGCGGACGGTGCGTTGTGTCGTGTCTGCTGTAGCAGAGCAGACGCTGCCTTGTGTCGTGTCTGCTGTAGGAGAGCGGACGGTGCGTTGTGTCGTGTCTGCTGTAGCAGAGCAGACGGTGCGTTGTGTTGTGTCTGCTGTAGCAGAGCGGACGCTGCCTTTTGTTGTGTCTGCTGTAGCAGAGCGGGCAGTCCGTTGTGTCGTGTCTGCTGCAGCAGAGCGGACGGTGCGTTGTCGTGTCTGCTGCAGCAGAGCGGACGGTGCGTTGTCGTGTCTGCTGTAGGAGAGCGGACGGTGCGTTGTGTCGTGTCTGCTGTAGGAGAGCGGACGGTGCGTTGTGTCGTGTCTGCTGCAGCAGAGCGGACGGTGCGTTGTGTCGTGTCTGCTGCAGCAGAGCGGACGGTGCGTTGTGTCGTGTCTGCTGCAGCAGAGCGGACGGTGCGTTGTCGTGTCTGCTGCAGCAGAGCGGACGGTGCGTTGTCGTGTCTGCTGTAGCAGAGCGGACAGTGTGGTGTCGTGTCTGCTGTAGCAGAGCGGAGTTTGATGTACAGTAGATCTGTCACAGCACAATAATCGTTGACACACTGGCAGTTTGAGCTGTGAGGAGGGAAAATAAACACCTACGGAGAAAAATAGAGAATTAAACTTAGATTAAAGGGTGGGATGGAATAAAAAAATGTACACTGAAGGGTGTATTCACCAGATGAACAGAAATCTAGTCCACATTGCTAATCCAGCATAAATAAACTAAACTCTCTGTGCTTGCCCAGTAATCTGGAAGTTTTTCATGTTGACATTGAAACTATTTTTTCAGTGGACACTAGTGGTCCTAATGAGAAATGCTGGATGGAGCCATTTTCTTCAGCCAGTTGAATGAAGTACTGGGCTTACATTTCAGATTGACCTGACATATTAGCAAATTTGTATTTAGACTATATTCTCAGTATTTCTTGGATTATCACTTCACAGTGACTAGATGTTGTGTAATCCCTTTACTAAAGATGAAATAAAAATTAGACTTAAATTGGATACACACAAGAATGATGGTCAGCCCTTTGGGCAATTAAGATTTAATTTTAGTGAGTGATCTATGAGTTAAATGTGACTCATTCACAATGTCTGTGTATTGCTATACAGAAATCACTCAATGAGAACAGTCATGTCTGCTGTTGAACTGGCAGCTTCTAATAGTACATGCACGCCATGTCAGTCTGCCTAGTATGCTTTGGGTAAAACGTGTCTTCAGCTGCAAACTTGCCAAATGTAATAAAAATATTTGAAAGTATTTCAATCGTGTGTTGAAAAATGGAGTCTGATATAGTATAAGCACTTGACTACATGGGAAGCAATGACCATGTTTTCTAAATTTTACAGTTCTTTCATCAGTTGTTTCCTTAAAGGAGTTCTCTAGAAATAGAAAAAAAATAACTAAAGGAAATTTCATTATAAATAGATTCCTAAATACCTTTTATTAGCTAAACACGATAGATATGGTGGACAGCAGTGTGAGCAGCCTCTTGTTACCTCAGCACCCCTGGTATCTCCAGTATTAGATCAGACATGATGAACAGCAGTGTGAGCAGCCTCTTCTTACCTCAACACCCCTGGTATCTCCAGTATTAGATCAGACATGATGAACAGCAGTGTGAGCAGCCTCTTCTTACCTCAGCACCTCTGGTATATCCAGTATTAGATCAGATAGACATGATGAACAGCAGTGTGAGCAGCCCCTTCTTACCTCAGCACCCCTGGTATCTCCAGTATTACATCAGACATGATGAACAGCAGTGTGAGCAGCCTCTTCTTACCTCAGCACCCCTGGTATCTGCAGTACCAGAAGACGCTGCTCACACTGCTGTCCACCCATTCTGAATGACAATACATGGTATAGGTTATGTCCAGGTCAGCAGATTGCCCTACAGCACATGCTCACAGGCACCTGTTCAAACACACTGACAGAAATCTGTTCTGGAATAACAATAAGGTGGCCATTTTAATTCTATAATGCTTCCATCCCTAGAGAAAAAGATTGTGATTTACTAATTAAATGTATTTAGGAATTTATAATACCATTCCCTTATTGTTTTTGTTTTCCCCTTTAAGGTAGAAATATATACAGGGTTATGTTGGTGTAAAGTTATTTAGAAACACTCCCCTGAGGCATGACTGACAGCCTCTATACAATCCTCGTCATGGTAGGACCATTAGAAAGCTGGCATATACAGTATGTGCGACGTGTCAGCGGCGCTACCATAGCAGGGAGTTAATGAAAGCTATAAACCATGCCAAGGGAGGCATGATTGGAAGATCCGAGGCCGAAATATTCTGTTGGAACAGGTGCCCTGCTGGACTAGTTTTGCGTCATTAGCTGCCAAGCTGTGGAATAAAAGTAGATTTTTAAAAGACTGCAACCTTAGTAATGAACCTGATCAGAATAAAGAAATAGGCATGCTTACCGCTGTAGCAGGAGTTGGGAATAGACTGGGGACCTAACAACAGGTTCCTGTCTCAGATTTACCGCGACAGAGAGGTGCCAGAAGACTGCAGCGTCTGATTACACATACTCCTGCACTGATCAGAAGCACTTCTCCCTCATGTTAAACGGTTCAGGTTTCTATCAGCAGTGCAGGGGTTAATCTGTTCAGCTTGGAGTCTCTGTACGTTCCCAGCTTGGAAGATCTCAGCTGTTCAGTATTGACCACTCCCCTCTCCTATATATACTGTCCTCTGGCAATCTGGATCTTTGACTGTTGCTTGATGTTTTGGCTGTGTGCAATTCCTCGTCCTCTCCTATTTAGTTTCCATACATTTTCTACCCAGTGTTTCCCTCTGTTGTCTGTAAGTGCATATTAGTATGATTGGTATATTCATTTATCCCTGTATGTCCTTCCTTGTTTGTATGGTTTGTGTATATAACATACACTCTTCCTCCCCACTTCCCTGGGTGAGGGAGGGAGACAGATATAGGGCTGATTCAAGAGTTCAGCAAGGTACGTGGCCCCAGCATCTTCACCATCACAAGTATTGCGGGGAGCAGGGATAGCTAGGGCGCACCTATCGTTAGGGACAAGGAATGAGGCCCTGGGTATTCTGATAACACAAACATGACAGTTCCCTTTTAAAATATAAATACAATTTAGAAAGGTGAAGTCACACGTTCAGTTTTTAATGCATTTTTTTTTTTTTTTTTTTTAACTTATTGATCCAAAGTCAGGATTGGAAATATAATAGGATCACTGATGCTACTCCTTCCTTTTGGATTCACTTCTGGCTTTGGCTTAGAAAAACTGTACCAAAGACAGACTGTATTTCCAAAGTAAGATATGTATGGTATTAGAAAAAAGAGTCTGCTTTCTCCCTTAAACAGGACCACTGTTTGTTGGCCATAGTATGTGTCTTGTATTGTAGCCCAGCTTGTACTTATACCTGGAAAGCGAAAAACACTTTTTTTCCCGCCCCGCTGCTCACCACCTGCCATCCGTTTCTCTTGTTTCTGTTTTCAGGTGCTCCACATCTCCTGGCCTCTTCAATATCGGCCAGGACTTATGGCCACATCCAGGTCTTGGAAATAATTGCCGCAATGTCATTGTCGAAACCTTACGAAGTGCAGTGACCTTTGGGACCTGGATGCGGCCGGAAGTCTAGGAGATGTGGCAATTGACGGAGGAAAGAAGAGGACTAAATGGTGGGGCTGGAGAGTCAGTAGTGAGGTGAATATATTAGTTTGGGGTTTTTTTGTTTTTTTTTGAACATCCGACGTTCGTAACTATAGGTCATACATAATTCTGTTGTTCTGAAACTGTGTATATTCCTATTAGTTTTTTTTAAAGAAAATATTGTTTGCACATAGCATTTCACCCTTTTATGCTTCTACTCTACTTTGCTCTGGTTGTGTCTAGCAGAAAATACCACCTGACATTTTCTTAATACTAAATTAATGTCAATTTTACTCTTAATACAGGTGGCCAAGTAAAGGTGAAGGAACTGGACTGGCTCAAGAATCAATTATGTACAGGTAATTTTATTAATGGCCAAAAACACAATTTGTGCATTTCATCAAAGCTTTTATGCCAGAATTCTGGCATAGAAAGCTTCGAAAACTCGCAACGTTTTGGCGCAACTCGAAGATGCACTAAAATTTTGCAGCTTTTGGCGTCCTCTCGCCATTTTTGCCCAGCTCTGATAAGGTAGGCTGGCGCTGGGACTGGATGGGAGCAAGGCGACCTCTTCTCGTCAAATTCATGATGAGTGGCGGCATCCACTACCTCACAAATCTTTCTCCAATAAGGATTGTAGTAAGACTTATGGCAAGGCGCACATTGAGACGCACACCACTTGCCCGATACTCCTGATTAAGGTGTGCACCTCTTATTGAATCAGGAAACTCATACTCCACCCCACCTCCTCATCGAGTTTGGCATGGAGATTGACACTCTTGATGAATCTGAATCGGGGCCATAATCCACAATTGTGTTAGCATTAAAAGTACTGTATTTAGATGATTTGACCTGAGTGGATGATGCCAAAGCTTTATACTCAAAGCTAAAGAATTGCCATAAAAGTATTCCTTTTGCTAGATTTGATTTTCTGCTTTAGGAAGTCCTAAATTTGCAGTGTTATCTGACAATCTTATAGAAAGAGCAGGTGTCCAATATATTAATGTCAAAATATAGTAGCTTAAACGGATTCTGTCAGCAGGTTTTTGCTATGTAATCTAAGAACAGCATGAGTTAGGGGTTAAAACACTGAACTCCACGATGTGTCACATGTCCGGCTGTGTGCTGTTTACTTAGACAGAAGGATTAATCGCCTGGTGATTTAACACTGCTGTGACTATCAAACATGTGGAAAGTTCTCTGACTATGGCCCCTTCCATAATAAGCTGCTCACTGTCTATAGCTATGTACATTGTGAGCCTGGTGTGGGCGGGGTTAGCTGTAGTGTGGGCGGGGTTAGCGTTCTCAGCTCTGCTTCATTCATAATCTAAAATCTCTGTGTCAGAACAGCTGCACCCAGCAAAATAAGTGATGCATCGTTGGATTCAGTTTCTCTTTGCCTACATCAGGCTGCTCTCAGATGGAGTAGTAAAAACCTGCTGACAGATTCCCTTTAATGTATCAACGAGTAACTTATCTTAAAAGTTCCAGCAATCGAGTAAGTCTACTTTCTGATTTTCCAAAATTCCAAACTGGTTACTTTTTCATTTGGTGCATCTCTCACATGGGAATCATTTCAGGCTTGCCTTCTCATCATCTTATGGAAATGCAAAGAATCCAACCCACAATCTTGTAAGTAGAATAAATATCTTTCAGAAAGAAGCTCTGTTCTTGCGGTACTTCACTATTGTGGGCTTTTGGCTCATGCATTTTCCGTAGGATGATGAGAAGGTGAGTCTGAAATAATTCCTCTAAGAAATGCAGTAAATGAAAAAGTTACTTATTTGGTGCTTTGAAATATCGGAAATTAGACCAACTTGATTTCTTGATCTTATGAGCTAAGTTCCTCATCTGTGCAATATGCTATTATATTTTCTCACGCCAGCCTTAATGAAGCGCTTGCTAGAGTACACGGATCTGATTAATCAATCAGTGCTCACCGCTTAAAGGGGTTGTCCAGTACTTTATATTACCCCCCCAATGTATTCCCCCCGGGGCCCCTAAAGATTTTTGTAATTACCTTACGTTGCAGATATTGCCTGTGAGCGGGCAGTGATCACGTGACCCCCGGCTGCAGCCGGCTCTGACATCCGCTGACGTCACGACAAGTGCTGGCTGCTGCCAGGGGTCTTTGCCTTCCACGTTCCAGGTGGATGCCAGGCTGTGGGCGGGGTTACTCCCTGCGTCACACCCGGCATCCACCGCGCACTCTGCCTCTCCCCACTCATTGGGAAAGCGCGCGGTGGATGCCGGGTGTGACGCGGGGGGTAACCCCGCCCACAACCCAGCAGCCACCGCGAGGACCTCCGCGCTGAGTCACTCCTCACTTCTCGTGACGTCAGCGTGGGTTACGTGATGCCTGTGAGTGGCCACCGATAGCGCTGCTCACAGGCAGAAACAGCAACGTAAAGTATTTACAAAAATCCTTAGGCGCCCCGGAGGGATACATTGGGGGGGTAATATAAAGTACTGGACAACTTCTTTAATAAATCTGGCACGTCTGGTACCCAGCGTGCGCTTTCACCAGTGGTGAAACTTTATGATGAATTTGATGGGCGGGCATGACCACGCCCCATCTCACCCATGCTCCCCCCTCACACTGCCCCCAGGACTGGTGTGTAAATGCCAAAAGTCACAATATTTTTGTGCAACTGCCGCATTTCACAAAAATATTGCAACTTATTAAGGTGTTTATATCCGATTTCTCGCTTAAGCACCATAATTCGCCCCTTTTGTGTTTCATATTCAGAGTGTGACCTTGAGTTAATTCATGCAACTTAAAATTTTTATCTAAGTAGACTTTTTTGGGACTTTTTTTTAATAGATGTCTGTTCTGTTTGTTGCCGCTGTATTAAAGGGTCATGCTGTCATATTGAAAATGGTATTTGCTCAGATCTGCTCCTCCTACCCTATAACATACTGCCTGCAGATCAACCTACATTTCTATGGGAAAGGTTTCAGTAAAACGTTCATTTCTAAAATTAAAATCCATGGTGTTTGTATGCGTACGATTCCAGTGGGCGGATTCAGTCACTGACAGTTTCCCCTGTATGACTGTGCATGCAGAGATAGCTGTCCATCATTAGTAGGACCCCCCAATGGACTCCTATGTATACAGAAACCAGGGATTTCAATGAATAAAACACAAACACCCAGAATAAAGTCCTTTAATTGAAATAAACACACAATTCTTTATTGTTCTAAATTAAACCATACTTACCGTCACGCCCATTCCAGCTGAAGCCAACGATCTCCTGCAATAAAAGTAAAATAATAAAGCAACCTCATCCTTACCTTTCCATGGTTCCCAGGACAGCTCCAGCTCTGCTACATCGAGATGACAGGCTGGACCGCAGCAGAACGCTGCCATCCAGCCTGTCATCCCGCAGACACTGAGAAGCGCAGGCATGCTTGCGCTCCTCAGTGTCTCGCTGTGACGGCATCCAGATGAGCCGACAATGAACTCAGCTCACCTCCTGGACGTCCGTCACTGACAGCGTGAGAAACTTCTACTGCGCATGCGGGGAGCAGGAGAATTTTCCCACGCTGTCAGTGACGTGCATGAGGTGAGCCGAGTTCATTGGACATGATCTCGGCTCATCTGGATGCCGTCACAGTCAGACACTGAGGAGCACAAGCATGCCTGCGCTTCTCAGTGTCTGCCGCATGGCAAGCTGAACGGCAGCGTTCTGCTGCGGTGCAGCCTGTCATGTGAATGTAGCAGAGCTGGACCGGTCCTGGGAACCATGGAGAGGTAAGGATGAGGTTGCTTTATTATTTTACTTTTATTGCAGGAGATCGTTGGCTTCAGCTGGAATGGGCGTGATGGTAAGTATGGTTTAATTTAGAACAATAAAGAATTGTGTCTTTATTTCAATTAAAGGACTTTATTCTGGGTGTTTGTGTTTTTTTTAATTACTTTACTAGAAATTCATGGCGGTCATGTCTAATATTGGCGTGACCCCATGAATTTCGGGCTTAGGGCCAGCTGATAATGCCAAGCTGGCCTTAACCCCTTTATTACCCAGTGAGCCACCGCACCAGGGCCCTGGATGAGTTGGGTACAGCGCCAGAAGATGGCGCTTCTATGAACGCGCCATTTTCCGGGGTGGCTGCGGACTGCAATTTGCAGCGGGGGTGGCCCAGAAAGCTTGGGCCTCCCTGCGCTGCGGATTCCAGCCCCCAGCTGCCTAGTTGTACCTGGCTGGACACAAAAATAGGGCGAAGCCCCACGTCTTTTTTTTTTTTAATTATTTCATGAAATTCATGGAATAATTAAGAAAAAAAGGGCTTCCCTATATTGTTGTGTCCAACCAGGTACAAATAGGCAGCTGGTGGTTGGGGGCAGCCCGTTCCTGCCTGCTGTACCTGGCTGGACACAAAAATATGGCGAAGCCCACGTCAACATTTTTGGGAAAAATTAATTACAAAATTAATAATAATTTAGGGACTGCATCTTTATTAACCCCTCAATTGTCATTTAGTGTTAAAATAAAGGATTTTTTAAAAAGAAAATTGGCGTGGGATCCACCATCATTATAGTCTCTAGCGGAGGTTAAGCAGACGGCTGGGGCAGATGTTTGAAGTCTGGGAAGGGGGTAATACCCACGGAGCTTCCCAGGCTACTAATATCAGCCCCCAGCTGAATACCTAGCCTTTACTAGCTATTAGAATGGGGGACCCCCCCAAAAAATGACGTGGGGTCCCCCCTATTTTAATATGTTTATGAGTGACAGTTTTCCTGCTATATACCTGCATGTCATAAGAATTTAAATTAAAAAAGGACCATGTTAAATTCAAATCTGTTTTTTTTTTATTTTTACCGGTGTTTGGTATGCGTTGGAAAAGGGGTAGTCTTATACGGTGAATATATCCTAAACTCTATATTTTAACAGGAAAGTAGGGGGGTCGTCTTATACACCAGGTCGTCTTATACGCCGGAATATACGGTATACTGAAACTTTTCCCACAAACCAATATAGCATTCTGATCAACGTTTCCTTCTCTTCACTATGTTGTCCGCAGATCAGACTGCATGTATGTGAATGGCTCTCTTTATTTAGCCTGGTGCTCAAACGCTTCACTTCTGTCTCACTGCTCCCCTCAACAATCAGTGATGACTGCTGTAAATACAGTCAAATATATGAAGAAAGTAGGCAAGAAAAAAAGTCATTTAAAATTTGTTTGCGCAACTTGTTCACTTTTATTTTTTGCATAACATGTATTTTTAAAGGGACTCTGTGAGTAGGTTTTTGCTATGTAACCTGAGAGCATCATCCTGATTCCAGCGATGTGTCACTTACTGGGCTGTGTGTTGTTTCAATAAAATCAGTGTTTTATTAGCAGGAGATTATCACTAGAGGACTAGTTGTCTTCGGCCATGTAGTTTTCCTTTTCTGTGTAACCCTCCCCACCATTGATTAGCTGTTTGCCTATGCAGTGCATACACAGAAAGCTGCCAATCATTGGTGTGTCCTGATGAAGCTGTATGCTTCGAAACGCATTGACGAATAAACCTCTTACTATTAGATTGGTATCTGTCATTTTTCTTCCTATGGCAGCGCAAAATCAACCCATTTGATTTTTCCATGACCTAATCAGTGGTGTGAGCGGGGTTATACAGAGCTCAGCATCCAGAGAACAGCTAGGTTTGCAGCAGAGAAAACTATCAAAAATACACCCAGCAGACCAGTAAGTGACACATCGCAGGAATCGGGGTGTATGCCCCTACATCTTGTATTAAATGGCAAAGACCTGCTGACATATTCCCTTTAAAATCACATTGCATAAAATAATGTAATATTATTATAATAATAAAATAATGTTTGTTTCCCAGTGACTGTACAATTGGTACAAACAGTTTAGGTCTGCAATACATCTGCTAAAAAGAAAGGAAAAAATGACTACCAGCGAAACGGAATAACATAAAATGGATTCTTATTCCTTGAGTCAAAAAATGTCTGGGCTGTGCATGGTGATAAAGAACAATATACATATCAAGATAGCTACCCTTTACTCATACATACTACCCTCTTATTTTTAAGGTGGTATTTTTCTTTAAGTTCGACCTTGTCATGTTGATCTCACGTTGTGCTGCTTTCTTTTATCCCTTTATGTTTTTATGGCTCTTCGATCTTCCATGCTCTCGTTGCTGCTAATATTATTCTTCTCTGCCTCCGTCATTAAATTAACACCAACATGAAGCCGAAAGGCTCCCAGGAAATAAGAGCGAGATGTCTAGGAGTGCAAACAGCAGGTGGAGCGAGCTTCACCGCTATATACTGCATTACAAATCAGCACGAGTAGGAGATTGAAAAACACAAATACATGACTGATACTTGTGCAATTATAGATCAAAATGAGGATAGTAAGACTGTAATGTTCTTACAACCCTCCCAAACCACAAAAGATGAACAATAGAAAGTAAAAAAAAAGGGGGACTGTGAAATACAACAGCTTGTAGAACGTATTTACGGATTTTATTTTGAGGTCAGACCATATCTGTGCAGTTTTCAAGGAGATAGTATGATAAATTAACATTAAATAAAAGATTTGTTAAAGTTCATTGATTTGTTGCATGATATTGAATATCCTGTAGTTTGCCAAGGAATGTACACACCGAAAAAGGTTTGAGGCCACACAGGCTGAGAATTCATCAGTTTGTTTTACTACTTGTGTCCTTTGTCACTTTTCTTTTTACCTTCGTGACTTTTTGGTCTTTTTTGGTTTGGTCTTTGTGTTGTAAAGTGTGGTACTTTTACGGTACTTCGTGCAGCACGTTATTAAGAATGTTTATCTTGTCGTGCTCTTCTTCTTCTTTTTTTTCTTTTATTGCTTTAACTCTGTGATTGGGAGCTAGATAAATCAATATTTTATTACTTTGCTGACATTGTTTATGCGATGAAACTTTGAACATGGAGCGGGTGAAATAAGTATTAACCCTGCTGTTCTGTTTGTATTGGCCATACACTTGTACTGTTCGGGTCAATATGACCCGACCTATTAAAGTCCGTTAATTATTACGTTTGGCTACTCTGAGTGGATTATTTGAATGCCAGTTGCATTATTTAACTGCATGTGAACATGATTGGTCAAAAAGAAATGAAAAATGAAAATCAAAAATTCAGTTTTCTAAAGAAAATAAAGCAGAGGGTTGTACCGGTTCACTTATTGCTGTATTCAGGCATTCTTTATTCTGCACAGAAATAACTCACATGTAGTAAATATTTATGTAAATCACAACTAGAACATGTAGTATTTGTTTTATCACACGAAGATGGACAAATGCTGCATCTTTTCCTTTTTAGTCTTTTTCCAGTGCTGGTGGAAGCCGTGGCTTCGCTTTGTTGAGCTGCTGGATGCAGTTTTACTATGGCTGCTGCTACTTCACTTCGGGGTTTTACGTTTCTTCCTAAAATAGATGGCATAACAAGTCACTTTCCTGATTCTTCCAGAAAGAGTCTTAGTTTATTAGCGTTTCAATCAGGGTTTATTTCACGCCTTAAAGCAAATGCATTGTAGGCAGATACATCAACAATGTTCTAAAATAAAACCATGGGCCACCGATTGGTTTTGCGTATGCTCATGTACTTGAGTTGATCTAGTGTATCAACTGCCCCTTTGGTGGAATTAATATCATCTGCGGCTTTTAGTCATCTCGACTACTTACTGCATTGTCATGGTGCATCGTGATCGTCGGAATGACCTGTTTTGTTTGTTTGGGGAATGTAAGAAACCACTGTTGCATCTCCAGTAAAGTAAAACGTTGAACTATGAACATCTCATTTACCAAGGATACCTTGCAGCAGTTCAGGCTTGCTTTTTCTTCCAGTGCGCACCATTGTAAGTTTTCATTTTAGCAACAGCTGCCCCAGTTGGTGCTATGTAAAAAAGTTGTCACATTTTGTCCTTATGTTCCATACGTCAAATCTGAAACGACTCGCATACCCTGATTCTTTTCAGGTTTTTCTCAAGGCTTTTTCTGTATATACCTGAGCATTTCGAGTGTATGAACTGCTGCCGTCACAAAGTTTCCATATCTTGATGCTGTACTTTGCTGGCTTACTCAATATATATTGTTTGAACGGACACCTACCTCGGAATGCCACAAGTTGTTCATCCACAGTGACATTTTAACTAGTATTGTATAATTTTAGAAGAATCTCTATCCAAACTTCTCTAATAGCGGCTAGTTATTAGAGAATTATCTGATGTTAGCACCGGACAATTTTCCTGCCTGGGCAGAAGGCTACAAGCTCCAAATTACATTTTTGTTTTTAGACTGAATTGCTTTCATCGGACTAGTTGTCTGGGTATCGTCCCTCATCAGACTGAACTTCAGAATCCGAATTCTCATAATCACTTTCCCCCCCACTTATGGGATCCTCATGTTCGGACACTTCTCCATTTGGATTTCTTCTTCAGAATCTGAGGTGTTGGCAAGCTTTTACAATTCAGCTTCACTCAATGGACATCTTCGCCACATTTTTATCCAACTTTCCAAATAATGGACACTGACTTTCACTAGGTTAAATCAGCGTTATGGAATAAAATAGCACTATATGAATAAACAGCAATAATAATAATAAAATCTCAACTAACACTAACCAGTGTAGCAACAATAAGAGCTTATATACTACAGCAAAACAGACCTGTACTCAAAGCCCATCCATCTGCAGTAACTTGCAAATGTATCAAGCACACGGACCTGCAGGAACTGGAGAAATCGATTAACAATGGTAGATGCAATAGATAATCCACAATGATACTATAAATGTGACTGTAAATATGGCGGGAGATCTGTATAAAACACTATTGGGTCATATTGACCCAAACAGTACATATGTAACAATTATTATTTCATACACAAAGAGTTAAAAAAAAAAAAAACAATACTTATAATAACAACACATATCGATAAACAAACTTCCCTAACCGCGATTTGCAGATTCTCATAATAAATAATCTGCAGCTTCACAAACTTTTTCGGGTCAAATAGACCCGAACAGTACAGTAAATATATTTCTAAAGGTGCTATAGACCTGAAATTTTCACCAGATGTCGGTAACAACCCATCCAATCCACACATGCAGGCAATGAAACCAAATCATAGATGTCCATAAACTAAGTTATGTGTAATAATGAGAAATGACACAGGGAAAAAATATTGAACACGATTACTGAAGTTTATTTAATACTTCGTACAAAAGCCTTTGTTGGTGATGACAGCTTGAAGACGCCTCCTGTATGGAGAAACTAGTCGCATGCATTGCTCAGGTGTGATTTTGGCCCATTTTTCCACACAAATACTCTTCAAATCCTGAAGGTTCCTCGGGCTCCTTCTATGAACTCTGAGCTTTAGTTCCCTCCATACATTTTCTATTGGATTCGGGTCAGGTGATTGGCTGGGCCATTCTAGTAGCATTTTTTTCTTCTCTGAAACCAACTGAGAGTCACTACTCTACAAATCATTTGAACTCACCATCTGTATAGGCTGACCGCGTTTCCCCCTTGAAAACCAAGTTCATTGTTGAAATGTAATTTATTCCTGTGTAATGTGTAGCTTGTGTAATATATTGTGAAGTATAATGAGTAGTATTGGTAGTGTACAATATAGGATAGCATAGGGTAAGACATAGGTTAGGGCTTAGGTCATAAGATAGGTAGGGTAAGATAGTGACTGTAGTTAAGTAGCGACATTAGGGTAAGGATGGTGTTAATGTTTGGGTCTAGCCCATAGGGAGAGGGGTTTAATGTTAGGGTAAGTGACTGCTTCCTGTAAATAGTGAGATCAGGTCAAGTACAAGTAGCAATAGGAAGTGTCTTTGAGCAGTGCTGCATTGGGTGAACTACTAAGAAGGAGACTAAAGGGACTAGGGAGTAGCGTGACCTGGAACTGATTGAAAAGACTTGAAGAGTCAGAGTGGCCTTCCACCTTAAAGGTGTCCTTGGATAGGACGATGTGTCACAAGAATCCCTGAGTTTGCTAAATGCTGAAGGTAAGGGACCTAAATAGAACGGAGTTCGTTTGACTAGTGGGGATCCTGAGCAGTATATCCAGGGTGCCAGTAGTGGAAGAAATAAGACGCAGACCTGCTGGTAGAGAGACCTGCTGATCAGGACTGTGGCAACAATCTTGGCTGTGCCGAAGTAGGGCAAAAAAGTGTGCCACTGACCTGCGCCACGCTGCACTTTCATGGATAAGCACTTTATTAAATGCATTTGGACCCGGAGAGGGTGAATAAAGCCCAGGTTGTTTAAGAAAAAAAAACCTTTCCCCCAAGATGCAGTTTTATTTAAAGTGAACCTGTCAGCAGAAAAAACGCTATGAACCTGCAGCTATGGGGTTAATCTGCAGGTTAATAGCTTTATTAACCAGCCAGCGCCCACACTTAGTCGAACGCTGCAGGGAGAAAATTAACTTTATTCTCCCCGCAACGTTCTGTTTTCAGTCATGGAGTGTCACGCCAGGTGTGAGTGCAACACAGAGGGGGAAGGGAAAGGGAGCCCAGACACTAGGGGAAGAGGTGACCTCCTAATCTGGACTAGCGTCACCCTGTCTCCCCCTAACGTCCCTATACTGCCTCCGCAGCTATCGCCGATTATGTGCCTCGCCCTACTATCCCTGGCATAAGCCTATAGCTGGAGGTGGAAGGAGATGAGCACTAATCAACCTCTCAGCTAGCATTCTAAACACAAAAGGGGAAGACAACACAGGGGAATAACAACTTGGCTTTAGGAGAACACCAACAGGGCACACGGCCTCAAGACTCCAGAGGGGACGTGATGCTGCTTCAGCCAAGTTCCAAGTAGAAATGAGTATAACCGGTGATGCTCACCTAGACACAGCAGGTATATATACACCCAGGCCAGAGGGAAGTAGTCGCTGGGTCCTAAAGAGAGCCTCCTATCAAGGCAGCTGTCTGCATTGCCAAACGTGGAGACCTCCTGCTAACCACTGCAGGTCGACTGTCTGTAACCTCTGACACATCTGTGACATGGAGGCGGCACCGGCATGGGATCAGTTACTGCTCTGAGTATAGAGAGCGGTAACTGTAATTGCGCCCCCTGCACTGACTGACAGTCAGCCCTAATGCAGAGCCAGTGTCATTCAGGGCTGGGGCACAGTAACAGCCGCCGCTCAGAGTGGTGACTGAACCCATGCGGGCGCTGGGCAGGTTAGTAACGCTGTTAACCTGCAGATTAACGCATATCTGCAGGTTAATAGCGTTTTTTCTGGATACTGGTTCCCTTTCTAAAAAATATATCTGAGGAAAAAAAGGCTTGCCAAACAATCCAAAATATTTAACCCTTTAAGGACTTGTCCATTTGGGAGGCGATTACACCATTATGACCAGGGAGGAAAGCCCATTATACCCATAATAACCTATAGGGCTGCGCACATGTCCATGTTTTCACACGGACGATGTGTCCCACACATAGACTTGTCCATTTATTTCCAGCAGCAAGGATGAAAAGGGCCAATAAAAGTCTACGGGTCCGTGTAAACACATACACAGCACACAGATGTCATCCATATGACATCCGTGTGCTGTCCGTCCAACACGTACCGAAATAGAATGCAGAATAGAAATTACAGCTTTTTATGTGTTAAAGATGTACAAAGATATAGATGGATAAATAGATATACGTCACATATATAATTAGTGCCTTGCATGTGTAGCTTTACTGTACATGTATTAACCAAATAAATGGAAAAAAAAATCATGGGGTCCCCCCCATTTTTGGTAGCCAGCAAAGGTCAAGCAGACCGCTGAGAGCTAATATTATCAGGCTAGAAGTCCTCGGTTATTGGGCCCATCCCAGCCTAAAAATACCAACCCGCAGCCAGAAGTGGAGAATCACATGAGATGCTCCAGTTATGGTGCTTTGCCTTCGCTCTTCCAGATTGCCCTGGTGCGTTGGCAATCTGGATAATGGGGCTTGGGGTTGATTTCAGCTTTGAAGTGTCCAAAAACACAGCTGACATCAAGCCATGGTGTGTTAGTAATGGAGAGTTTTTTTTCAGACACCCCCATTACTGACCCAGTAATAAAAAGGAAACACGCACACAGAAATAAATATTTTATTTAAATAAACCCTCCCCCACACTTTCCCTGGTTTACCACTTTATTTAAAAAACAAAATCCCACGCAGGTCTGACGTAGTCCAAGCGAATGGAAACCTGAGAAGCACACACACTGATGGTGCACAGGTACTCACGGATGGCCAACAGAAAACCACACTTATAGTAAAAACAGACTGTCTCATGCTTACGTTTTTTAAAGCGGACTTGTGAAGGGGGCCTTAAGAGTGGAGGCAGAGGTTATACTCGTGGCATGTAGACCGTATCTCACCAGGGATTCAAGCTTAAAATGTGGAGAATTTTTGGTATTGACCACGGACACAATGTAGAAAATGTGTAAAACTGCCATAAATATGATGTCACGGGGATACAGCGACAGAGAGGGGCCTGAGAAGATTGCGTCGTCTGGTTACACGAACTCCTGCACTTATTAGAACTGCTTCACCATCCTATTAAACCTTGCAGGTTTTCCTTGCTTTGTCATGACAAGGGTTAATCAATTCAGTTGATCTCCTGGAGCTCTCCATCCTGAATTGTCCCGGCTGTTCTGTGTTTGCCACTCTCCTCTGGTACATATGCTCGCCACTGGCACTAGGGAGTTGCCAATGATAGTTCTACTTCCTGATTTGGTGGTGAAGGAGAGAGTTCAGTTTTGGAGTAGGCGGTTGGAGAGTTTTTCTGGAGATTGCTGCGTGGAATGGTTTTGCGTGTTTATACTTATCCTCTCACATTTGGTTTCCCCTTCCTAAAACTGCCCTGTTTCCCATGACTAAGGACATTCTTGTCCGAAACTCATAAGGTGTTTGTGGTCCCCCCCCCCCCTTTTCCTTTTCCCATTTTTTTTTATTTATGTCATATTTGTGACATATTTTACCTGATATGATCTAAATACATTTTCTACCTTTTATGATTTTTTGCAGTGCTGGAATTTCTTTTTTCTTTTTGCTTTTTTGGTCCCCTGTTTCCCACTCTGTTGTTTCTTGAGTTTATTTGTATGATAGTAGTTTTCTTGTATCCCTGTCTGTTTACCCCTGTCTGTCTGATTAGTGTTTTCCTATAGACTTCGATCCCTCACCTCTCTGGGTAGGGGAGGGATCAGATAAGGGTTAATTTAGGAGCATAGCTAGGTATGAGACCCTAGCACCTCCACCATCCGGGTAATCCGAGGGACAGGGATAGGCTAGGGCACCCCTAGTGTAGGTGCCCAGAGTTTCTTGACACTACGTGACATATGAAACTTACAATAAGTGACTGCTCCCCAGCACGTCATCCATAATTACCTTTTTATTATAACTTTTTGTGTGAGTCTTGTTCTATTCCTACTGTACCTTTAGTGATTGCAGCTCTAATTCTAATGACTTGATGTACCCATAGTGTTTTGTTAGATAATGTGGAATTAATAATCCTGAATGTTGTCGTTTGATTGGTACTGGCAGGCCCTAATTATGGAAATCTCCATAGAATTGTTCCTTTTAACATGCAATAAATTCTGACTGTGAATGTGACAGATAGTTCAAGGCTAATATATTCCTCTAATAACTGCGTCTTCTGTTGTGTAAGAGGTTGGCATTCAGAGTCAAAATTTAGTGAGCTAATTAGTTCTATATTGTGAGCATTTTTTACCCGTTATCGCAGTAATAAAACTGGTGTTTTTTTTTTTCTACATTATTGCAAAAAAATTAGTTTGAGTATTTGTTTTCCTTTTCAACATATAATTACATGCTTTATGTGACTTTTATGCTAATTATAACTTTACAAATCTCTAGCACAGAGTAGAAAAAATCTTCTGCTCAGAGGAGTATTCCAATTCTAGTAAATAGGTGGAATTTCGAGCTGGAGGAAAAAGATTTGTAGGACCCTGGTCCAATAGCCACATCGGTATATTGTGATCGCCATATCAAAACCAGGCAAAGCTGCCCCACACCCTGCCGGCAGCGCTTCTATCAATTAGGCACGATTTACGCATGATGCTACAATATCACGCCTGACCTACTAATCCATACAGTATCACGCCTGACCTACTAATCCATAGAGGCAACCGGTGTCAGTAGGTAGGGGGAGGTTTGCAGGGCTCTGGTGCGGAGCTCACAGACGATTAATTTGCCCCTTAAGGCTATATTCACACACACATCTGTCTCGTTGACATTGTATCCTTTTATTTAGTTATAAAATTTGGCAGTGTAGTAACAATATCCATAATCCTCCACGCACCATCTCCCTACCCAAACCCAGTCTCTTCCTGGGAACAGCAGAAAAAGGGTGTAGAGACACCAGTCACTTTTTGACCAAGGATACCCATTTTCAATGATAGTTTGGTGTTTTACCTAAAACCTATGCAAATTGGCGTTCTTTCCGAAGAAAAGACAACTATCTCACAAGTGTCACCTAGAGGAAGTAGCTATCATAAAGTCCATTTCTGACCCTTGTGCGAGCCTTGCAAGTTATGACGGATAGTAATAGCCAAGCTAGAAACTCCTCTATAGGTGGCTAAAGAATTTTGCTTAACAAGTTTTCGAGTAGTGCATTTTTCTTTTCAATTGTTTGTGTTTCCAGGAAGCCAAAATTAAATTATGGGCAACAAATTGCACTGGTTTATTTGTTTGCAAGTGTAATGCAGTTTCACGTGTCTGAGATTCATAGTCCGAGTATGAAATGTGATGTTTAGATCGGACGTGGGGCTCCGGACCTAAAATCAATAGCTTCATAGGCACATATAATACTGGTGAATTAAGTTCAAGATGATCGCTACTAGTCTGGACATCATGGACCGTGAATGTCAGACGTGTAAACTCTGCCTAAGAATAGATGTATCTCCTAAGATACATTTTAGTGGGTCTAGAAAACTTCTGCTTGAAAAACTTGTTTAACCCGTTTTCATTCTTTGCCTTATATTGTATATATGGGTGGGTGGCGGTAAATGAAGATCGTTGTTGACACCCTGATACAAGATGAAAGCTTGCTGTGATCCTAGCCTTTTAAACTTTTTCGATGTCTCTATCAATTGCAGCTATGAAGACTCTAAAGCATTTGACAAAAGGGAGGCAACTAGCATGTTCAAGTCCCTTATTAAAACTAATAAACATTGTAAAAATCTTAAAATAAATCAGTTTTATAATAAAAAAAATAAATCTGGGAAAAATAAACTAAAAATGTTTTCCTAATAACTCCTACTATAATATATTGATATATCTTGCACAGTGAAGGCGGTAAAGAGAAGTAAAAAAAAACAATGGTTTTCCACCTGTCTTTGCCCTTCTCTGGCTCTATTAGGTATATGTTTGGCCATGCCATAATGCACCGAGTGCCTGTTCTTGGTTTGAACAGTCATCCTGTGCTGACAGTCCTTTAAATGAAACCTGCCCCCTCCAAAAAGTCGAAATACCTGCAGAAGTAGTGGTAATCTGCAGGTAAGTAGCATTTATATCATGTTTCCGTGTTACCAGAAGCATGACTAAAATCCTCCTTGACGCTGCTTGCTTCAAGTCATCGGGGTAATGCAAGGAAGCTTTACGATCAACGCCATACTATGAGTGCACTGTAATGATACACATGCTTCAGAGCAGGCTGTCAATCAATGTGCTGGGGAGGGATTACAGTGCACTCACTATGTAGTAAGTGGATACTGTTCCAGCTCCCTGCACCGCCCTGATTGGAAGCGAGCAGCTGCGGGGAGGATATAACGCCATTTTCTTTTTTTAGCCGCTGCTTGAGTAAATCTGCCAAGCATGATTTAAACACTATTTAGCTGCAGATTTTCCCTATATCTGAAGATATATAGGATTTCTGGGGTTGACCAGTTCCCTTTAAAAGGGTATTACCCTATGACACATTTATATAATGTTATACGTGTAGGGAGAATACCAGTCCCCTTCTCCCCTACTTGCACTTCAAAAAGGAAAAATACTACCTATGCATGTGACTCTCTCCAGAGTCAGGCTATGTGCGCATGATCAGTATTTGCTTGCAGAAATTTCTGCAGCGTTTCTGCAAGGTTCTGCACCTCATGGCAACAAAAAACGCTGCAGAAAATCCACAGCGTTTTTGATGCATTTTCATGCGTTTTTTGTGCTTTTTTTGCCTGCGGATTTGCCATGCGTTTTTTTCAGTGTATTGTATTGGAAAAACGCAGGCCAAAATTCACAAAGAATGGACATGCTACTTCTTTTTCTGCACAAGAAATTCAGTCAGGAAAAATCCAGATCATGTGCACAGATCTTGCAAAATGTAATAGGAAATCATAGGATAAGGTTTACAATGCATTTTTGGCCCATTTCTGCTCGGAAAAAAAACGCATAAAAAACGCACCGTGTGCACATAGCCTCACTGAAACAGCCGAGTGTTTTTCTGCTCCCATAAAATCCTAACGAAGGTAGCTGAACACTTGCATGGTCATCTCTCCGCTTCATCTCCTTTTTACTGAAGTGCTTTAGATTTCTCCAAGGCAAGAGGAGCATCAAGCAACTCTCGAAGATCATTCAAGAACTTTGCAAAGGAAATGTCATTCAAACCTGATAGAGAGGATACTTTTAAAGTCTATTACAAATTATTCTATAAAAAAAACCTACTAAAAAAAAAAAAACCTTAAGGGTATGTGCACACGGTCTGGATTTGCTGCGGGTTTGACTCTGCGGACTTATGCAGCATCAAACCCTCAGCGGCCAGATGTTACAGCATAGTGGATGGGATTTCTAGAAATTCCATGTCCACTATGCGTCTCTGTACACCCGTGGAAACTGACATGCAGCGCATCTTTCCAGACCGCAGTATGTCAATTTCTCCTGCGGGTCCGCATGCGGGCTTTCCCCATAGACCTAACCTCTGAGGAAAGTCTGCATGTGAAAAAATAAAATAAAAATGGCGCCGCTCTTCTGCAGCGTCAAACCCGCAGGCCTTGACGCATTGTGTGCACATACCCTAATTCTCTGGGAATGGTATTTTTTCTGCTTTTTTTCCTTATTGGCGATTTTAGAAGACATGAAAAACTCCAGAAAAAAAACTGCATGTTATAAATGTAGGAAAGTTTTAAATTATTGCCAAAAATGCTTGTAAAAAGCATTTTTATTTAACCATAGAAGGTCTGTGCTCTGGTAAATCGGGCAACCATTCGTGACTTAGACTGCTATTTTGGGAACAGACAGCAAGTAATTCCACATTTTTCATGCAGCATCCTAGAAATGTCCTGGTTCAAGGTCCCAAATCAGTGCAGGCAAGGCCTCTGAAGCCAGGTTCAGGTGATATCAGCAGCAAACTGAGTTAATAGGCTTTTCCCATCACACAAAATGACCTGGAACAGTGAAGACCCCCTATAGATCTGAAAAGTACAGAAACTGCAGGGCAGGGTAATCTCGGCAGTGTCTTGACAGGTTTTACTCCTGCTCAGCAGCATTTCCAGAGGCAAGACTCAGGCAGAATAAGTAATGAGGACTAGAAAACCAGCAAGACAGAAACACAGGCAGAACTTAAACTTATTTTTTGTTGGATCCAATATCCTAATTCTGTCTCAGCTGTGCCTCCTGCCCTGTGAGTTTCCTATTATTTGCTTTGTTCAGTATGTTATTAGCTCTGTCTGACCCTGGGCTTGTCTAATGTGTGTATATATAGGGGTTTTCCCATAACAACATGATGTCTTCACGCTAGAGTATGCCATCAGAACGCCCTTGATCCTGAGTGTGAAGGGACTGTATGGCTGGTTTATTGCTTCAGAGTCCAGCCTCTTTGGAGATTTTTTTTCTTGAAGCTAACAGATGTTTGACGCACAGCTGCAATTACCTTCATTCTCATTATTGGTGCAGAAGGACCCACATCGATCAGAGATGTGTTTTTATGATGGTGAACCTCTTTTCAGGGTTGGATAGGACAAAAAACATAAATATTGAAGTGCAGTAAGGCTATGTTCACTCGTTGCATTTTTGCTGCGTTTTTTTTTCTGCAGGCACACATTGCTTTTTGCTGTGTTTTTTTCATGATCTCAAAAGTTCAGCTTTGCTTCCACCACAGAAACATGAGCACAGATCACCAATGCAAGACATGTGTGAAACCATAAAACCATTTTTGGAAAAGGGGCAATTTGATCAAATTTTTAGTGGAAAAAGATTTTTATGTCTGGAAAAAATAGTGACTATTTTGAACGAAAAAGTTTGAGTTCCTGAAAAAATGCACAATTACAAATGTAAAAGCTGGAGGAGTTGAATTGGTTAGGAATAGTTTACATAAAGCATGGGCAGAGAATTGAGTTTGTAGGACACAGTTTACTTTCACACTTTGGTCAGCCACAGGCATTGTTCAATTTCACACCTTGGTCTGCCAATATTTATTTGGCAGGCATCACTAATTTAATTAAACTGTTCTAATCCAACTGCAATGAACACCAAGACATTATGGTTTAAACTTGGCAAAATCACAAAAATAAATGTGTTTCACATAGTGCTGTACCTGTTTTTTTTCACTAAAAATGCAGCAAAACCTGATGCCTTCGTTTTTTGCTGCGTTTTTGCACTTACCCATTGCTTTCTATGGGTGAAAAACACTGCAAAAACGCTGAAAGAAGTAACATACTGCAGTTTGCAAAAACGCAGTAGTTTTTCATCAGGAAAAAACCCAATGTGTGCATGAGATTTCTGAAATCTCATAGACTTTGCTGGTACTGTAAAACGCAGCTTAAAATTTGTGGAAAAAATACAGAAAATACGCAACATGTGAATATAGCCTAAGGCTACCTTTCCATGATGAGCTTTTGGTGCGTTTTTGATGCTGCGTGTTTTTGCTGAACAAAAATCGCAGCATCTTCCATTTCCAGCAAAGTGGATAGGATTTCTAGAACTCTCATGCCCACTGTGGGGTTTTTTTTAAGCTGTGTAAACTGACCTGCAGTGTGCGTTTCAGATCTGCAGCATGTCAATTTCTCTTGCGGGTACGCTGAGTTTTATGTGTGGATTTCCCCCATAGACTTGCATTAGATGTGGAAAACGCATATTCATTTGAAGTGCTTTTCTGCTGTAGAAATACACTAAAAACGCTTGTAATCAGCACATGAAGTTTTGTCAAAACCAAACTCCAGTATCAAAAACAAAGCAGCTTCATTTAAGACATGACATTTCAAAAATAGACCAAAACTGCAGCGTCAAAGCAGTGATAGAAACGCGTGTAAAAAGAAGGAATTAGACGCAATTAAAAAGACGAAAGTAACTAATTTATCTCATGGGTGCAGAAATAGTGCAGAAAATCTGCAACATCAAAAACTCACCAAAAGCGGATCGTGGAGCGTGTCATCACGTGGGAAGAAGTACTGCAACAGAATTGTTAATCAGGACAAGAAAATAAATGAGGCTGAAACACATGGCAGAATGGAAAATGAATAAGGCATGAACATACTGGGAAAACACAATACCTGGAAATAACCAAGTGAAAAACGCTAAACATAGCGATCCATGCTTTGAAGTCTTTCGTCCCTTTGCTAGTGATGGGTTTAATTTTTGGCTATAAGGGAGGATAAATACAGAACACAAATTGGTTAAATAACTATTAAAGGCACTACTAGTCGGGTGCAGTAAAACAGAAATTGTGTGAATGAGGCACAGCGGCCATACCAGGCACAATCCATAAACCTTGAATTCTATGCTTCAACTCATCCGCAAAACCATATTATGTGTCCTCAGTTGTAGAACAATTGGCCCCCAAAATGTACAACTTGCTAAAATCACGAATACACTAACGTCTTGTAAAAGAAATGCTGCTTCAGCTGATCTTCTTCACATCTTTACAGTAGGAGTATTCAGGAGAGAGTTGGGGTTTGTACGTTTGTAGTTCCCCATTACTAATTTGTTTTGCAAATTTTGAAAGAAAAATTTGTGTAATTAAAGGAAAATTATTAAAGCTTAAATTATAATAATTTTTCTAATATAAAAATGTTTTGCCTCTGCTATTCTACATAACATTCCTAAATATTCTCTTAAGAGTTACAAATCAATGACATTTTATTTTGTCTACATGTTATAAAAATAAACTAAATGTGTAATATACTGATATTATACTGTAAATGCACAATTGCACTCAAAATAATGTATGTTGCTAAGTTACATTATACCAGGGGTCTCAAACTCTGCTAAGTATATGGGCCACACATAGGAAAAACGTGAATTTGTAGGGCCGCATTCTTTGCAGGATGATATGAAATTTTTAATGATACCTGTCACAAACCGATCGGAGCCACGTGCCCTTGAACCTTCCTCACAACTTCCGTGAGTTCCGGGTTTAGGATAATGTGAAGCGAGCTTATAAATTTTATTTATTTATTTACTCAAAAGAGCGATGCTAGGTACAATATATACAAGCGGTTACAAGATATATATATACAGTAGTCAGACAAATACAGTAAGGAAGCAGTAATACGATACAGTAAAATTAAAGGGAATAAAAGTGAATATACCACACTTTCATCAAAGGTCTCTGGACACGGCAGGAAGGGTGCTGTCATGGGTCCAGGGCGGTTTCTTGTGTCTTTCTGCCCATCTGTAGCGACAGGTGACCCTCAACAGAAGACCCCTCCTCTCTCACAGAGGGACACATTTATACGTAACTTGGGCAGGGCAGAAAATAGGCGATTTACATGTAATCTCCTCTTCCCTTCTATCAGAAATTTCATAATCCATTTCCCAGCAATATTCTCATTGTAAGGTGCACATGGTAATTGATCTAACACAGGAGCTTCCCCTGACTTCAGAGGTAATTCAATTAGCTATTCCTCATTGCCATGATTCAATTAGCTCCCCCATACTCTTGTCAGGAATAGGCGTTTGCACTACAAAGGTATATATCCTAGCTGACCTGTATTCAATTCTCTCCTGGCTTGTCATCCTGGGGTCCTTTGAAGTCAGACAGACTAGCATTCCTGCTGAGACCTTCATAACTGGGAATATGAATTTCCAGTCCCTGGCCTCACCACACCTCCCCCTTTTAGAGTGCTTTTGGAGGAAGACCTCGTCGGTCATCATCCGCAAGCACTTCAGCTGCTTCCCCTTGCCTGGATAACCCATCTGCGTTACCGTGGGCCCGGCCGGACTTATACCGAACATCATAGTTGTAGTGTTGGAGAGCTAGGCTCCAATGCAACAACCTTCCGTTCTCACCGGCTACTCGAGATAGCCAAGTGAGGGGGTTGTGGTCCGTCACCATGGTGAAATGGCGCCCGTACACGTATGGCTGCAGATGCTGCAGAGCCCACACGATCGCCAGGCATTCCTTCTCCGCCTTAGAGTAGGCCACTTCCCTAGGCAGAAGTTTCCGACTGAGGTATTGAACAGGGTGCTCTTGACCTGCTGAGTCAGGTTGGCTCAGCACCGCACCGAGTCCGTAGGTGCTGGCGTCAGTCTGTACTACAAGCGGCCGGGAGTCGTCGTACGCCTGGTGTACAGGGGCTGCCGCCAGGGCAGCTTTCAAGGCCTGGAAGGAGCGCTCACAGTCTGCTGTCCAGTTGACAGCTTGCGGCAGCTTCTTCTTGGTGAGGTCTGTCAGGGGCTTGGCCAGGGCACTATAGTCCTGTACGAACTTCCTATTGTACCCAAGAAAGACATCACCTGTTTCTTGGTCCTTGGGGTGGGTCAGGTCGTGATTGCATCCACCTTCCCGGGTTTTGGTCTCAGTTTCCCCCCACCTACCCGGTGTCCCAGGTATTGGACCTCGGTCTTGCCCATCTGACACTTTCCCGGCTTGATGGTCAAGCCTACCCGGTGGATCCGCCCCAGCACCTCTGACAGGTGCCGAAGGTGTTCCTCCCAAGTGGGGCTGAAGATGGCAATGTCATCCAGGTACGCAGCTGCGAACCCTTCGCACCCTGACAGCAAGGTGTTGACCATCCGCTGGAAAGTGGCGGGGGCATTCTTCATGCCAAATGGCATGACGGTGGGCTCATACAGTCCAAAAGGAGTGATAAAGGCTGATTTCTCCTGTGCCTCTGGGGACAGGGGAATCTGCCAGTATCCTCGGCTCAAGTCCATGATGGTCAGGTACTGAGCCTTGTCCAACCGGTCAAGCAGGTCGTAGATGCGCGGCATGAGGAACGCGTCATCGGCGGTAATGGCATTGAGCCCCCTGTAATCCACACAGAACCGGGTCGTCCGGTCCTTTTTGGGTACGAGGACTACAGGTGAGGCCTATGCGCTGGTGGACTGGCGGATCACCCCCAGCTCCAGCATCTCGGCAATCTCCTTCCGCATTTGCTCCTGTACCTCCAAGGAGACGCGATATGCCGTTCGCCGGATAAGGGCGTGATTCCCCGTGTCCACTCGGTGGACTGACAGCTTTGTCCGCCCGGGCTTTCCCGAGAGGAGGCCAGGGAAAGGGCGCATGACCTCCTTCAGCTGGGACCGTTGGTCCTCAGACAGAAGGATGTTTATGGGGGCATCCTCCATGGACCCTCCCGTACGGGCATGTGCAAGCAGATCCATGAGGTCCTCCTCCTCCCCTTCCTCCGGCAGACTGCACACCGGAAAGGCACAGGCTTCCCTGTAATGATGTGCTTTCATAATGTTGACATGGAAGACCTTCTGCCTGTTCCGGACCGGGTCAATTGTGACCAGGTAATTGACTTTGCTGAGCTGCTGATGCATGTCATAAGGGCCCTCCCATCTTGCCTGAAGCTTGTCCTGGGGCACAGGGACTAGGACCCATACTTACTGCCCTTCCTGGTATGTCCTCTCCCGAGCATTCTGGTCATACCAGCGCTTCTGCTCTGCCTGGGCCTGGACCATGTTGTCATGCACCAGCTGCGTCAGAGCCTGCATTCTGTCACGGAATCGCAAGACAAATTCCACGACTGAAACGCCCGGGGTGGCTGCTTCTTCCTCCCAGGATTCCTTCACGAGAGCGAGGGGTCCTCGTACCCGTCTTCCATGCAGGAGCTCGAAGGGGGAGAACCCCGTCGAGGCTTGAGGCACTTCCCGGTAAGCAAACAACAGATGTGGGAGGTGTCGCTCCCAGTCGCGTCCCTGGGACTCGACCAACATTCGGATCATCTGTTTCAACGTGCCATTGAACCGTTCACACAGGCCATTAGTCTGTGGGTGATACGGGATGGACACCAGATGTTGCACCCCTGTTTGCTTACACAGGCTCTGCATCAAGTCAGACATGAACTGGGTCCCTAGGTCCGTGAGCATCACCTGGGGGAAACCAACACGGGTGAAGATTTCCAGCAGGGCTTTGGCCACTACGTCTGCCCGGATGGAGGACAGCGCGACAACTTCTGGGTATCTAGTAGCGTAGTCCACTACCGTTAGTATGTAGCGTTTCCCGGAGCTGCTGAGAATGGGCAGCGGCCCAATGAGGTCCACAGCAATCCGCTGGAAAGGCTCACCTATTATGGGCAGAGGTATTAATCTGGCTTTAGGGCCTGGCCCCGCCTTCCCCATCCTCTGACAGGTGACACACGAACGGCAGTAGGCAGCTACTGCTGTCCCCATCTTAGGCCAATAAAACAAGTGGGCTAGCCGAGCCTTGGTCTTAGCGACCCCTAGGTGACCAGCCAACGGAATCTCATGCGCGAGCCGTAACAACTCAGCCCGGTACGGCTGAGGTACCACTAGGTGCCTCTCGCCGCGCCAACCTTCTTGTCCATCTGTGGGCAGTGTTTCCCTATACAGCCTCCCTTAGTCCCAGAACAAGCGGTCCTTGTCTGCCTCCACGGGGGGCTTACCTGCGCGTTCCTTCAAGGCTTCCAGGCTGCTGTCGGCTTGGACAGCCACCTGGAACTCCTGGCTGTAGCCCGCTAACAGGGACCTGAAGGCCGCACTCTCGCCGGAACCCTCAGAGAACGGTGCTGGGGGGTTAACACCAGTGGGCCCAGTCCCAGACCCAGGTGATGGGGTGGAGGAGTCAGGGTGCAAAGCGGCCTCTGCCTCCTGAGCCCTCCTGCTGCGGGTGACCACAGCAATGCCCGGGGTCTCCGCAGGGAGTCCCGATCCCCTTCCCTCACCTGGATGGGTTGTGGGGTCACTGTGGGTTGCCCCAACAAGTGATACACACTTGACAGGTTCACTAGGTTTTGAGCTGCTGGAGGAATCCTGTGCAAGCTGACAGTTGGGAGGGGCAGGCAAGGCCCCCACCAGCTCCTCAGCCAAGCCAGAGAGTTCATTAGCACGACAATGAATTACATTAGCATTCCCACTGAAAAGTTCAGAGCTGGACATGTCAGCTGAGAGAGCAGGAAGGGGGGCTAAATCCCCCCCAGCTGCACTCCTGTCAGCTGGCACGTCACTACAAGGATCAGCGTGTATGGTACCACAAAGTATAATATCACTTACAGATACATTACCACGGGGCAGTGGGGTTGCTCTCTTCCCATACTGAGAGGTGAGAGGCCCCAAGTCTGTCCCCAACAAGACATTAGCAGGGAGACGAGATGTAACCCCGACCTCTACCAGCCCCTTGTCCACACCCCAATCCAGATGCACACATGCCATGGGTAGAGTTATCTTCTCCGTACCAACCCCGCTGACGGTCAGCGTCTTTCCAGGGATGATACTCTCCGGGGGTACCATTTCAGGCTGTACTTGGGTCACATCGGCCCCTGTGTCCCTTAGTCCCATAACCACTTTATTCCCCACAGTCACTTGCTGGAGGTTGTCATTGGGCCTGGCCCCACCCCTCCCCATCATATAAACTGTTGGACCCGCTGCTGGGGTTTGGGAAGTAGGGGGGTTCCTCTTCCGGCTAGGGCAGTTCGCCCTGTAATGACCCGGCTGATTGCAGGCGTGACATCATAGAATCATAGAATGGTAGAGTTGGAAGGGACCTCCTGGGTCATCTGGTCCAACCCCCTGCTCAAAGCAGGATTCACTAGATCATCTCAGACAGATGTCTGTCCAGCCTCTGTTTGAAGACGTCCATTGAAGGGGAACTCACCACCTCTCGTGGCAGCCTGTTCCACTCATTAATCACCCTAACTGTCAAAAAGTTTTTTATAATATCTAATCTGTGTCTCCTCCCATTTAGTTTCATCCCATTGCTTCTAGTCTTTCCTTGTGCAAATGAGAATAAAGATGATCCTTCTACAATGTGACAGCCCTTGACATATTTGTAGACAGCTATTAAGTCTCCTCTCAGTCTTCTTTTTTGCAAGCTAAACATTCCCAAATCCTGCAACCGTTTCTCATAGGACATGGTTTGCAGACCAGTCACCATTCTGGTCGCTCTTCTCTGAACTTGCTCCAGTTTGTCTATGTCTTTTTTAAAATGTGGTGCCCAAAACTGTACACAGTATTCCAGATGAGGTCTGACCAAAGAGGAGTAAAGACCGATAATGACTTCACGTGATCTAGACTGTATGCTTCTGTTAATACATCCCAGAATTGTATTTGCCTTTTTTGCTGCTGCATCACACTGTTGACTCATGTTCAGTTCACATCGAGGGGGTCCTCCCTGGGGCTTGGAAGGGGGAACAATGGGGCCCATAGGTTTTCGGGCTGGGGTAGTCTCAGGGGAAACTACAGGGTTACCCGCAACAGGATTGGTCTTACCCCCCCTCCAGCCGGTGCTGACGGGTCTCCGCGACGTCCGGTTGGCGACGTACTCATCCGCTAGCTCCGCAGCAGTTCTGGCATCTTGGGGTTTCCGGTCCAGGACATATTGTTGTACTTCCTCCGAGCAAATGTTTAAGAATTGCTCTTTGAGGAACAGATCCAAGGTTGCTTCGTCGGGATTGTCTATCTCTCCCTCTGCCCATCTGTGAAGCTGGACACTCATCTGGAGCAGAGCCTCTAGGTGGCTCTCGGTCAGTCGTTTCCTCAGGCTGCATAATTTCACTCTGTACACCTCAGGCGTGAGACGGTACCTCAGGATCAGCGCAGCTTTAATGAGGTCATAGTCCTGGTGTTGGGCTGCAGGGAGAGACGAGAAAGCGTCCAGGGCTCACCCTCTTAGCCTGGTGGACAGGGTGCATGCCCAGTCTGCCTTGGGTACCTGGTACTGGAGACACACCTGTTCAAACACTTTCAGGAAAAGGTCCAGGTCTCTGTCCGATTCCAGGACAGGCAGATCCTCTGAGTGCAGCTTAGCTTTTGGGGCTGCTGGAGTCTGTGCTGTTTGAGCTGGTGGGTCCTGCCGGCTCCGCAGCTGGGCTAACTGTACCTGGTACTGCTTCTCCTCCTTTCTTTCCCGGGCATCTCGCTCAGCTTGCCACGCATCTCGCTCAGCTTGCTCCTTTCTTTCCTGGGCATCTCGCTCAGCTTGCCACAGGTGGAACACGGCCTGGCTCTGCTCCTGCTGTCAATCTCTCAGAACCTGGAGGTAGGCCTGCATAAGAGCGTCCAGGGCCGGGTTACTGGCCCCTCCAGCTGGAGCTGTGGATTGCATAACAGAATGTCCAGGATTTTCGTGGGTGACGGGGGCACTTCCACCCTCCTCTGACACCTCAGTCTGGTCAGCCATTGGCATCACACTGCCACCTTCCATCTGCTCAGCGTCCCCTCTGGTAGCACTCATCTGGGAACCTTTGCTTCTGAGGCAGTATGTCATCCACCAGAGACCGTAGCCAAATAAAAGATAGGACAGAAAACTAAGAGGGGGAAGGGTACAGTATCGTACACATGCTTTCACTGTATACTATGTTTGATCTACTAACTAGCACCGAGCTCAGTTCACAAATATCCAAATCCCACCGCTGCCACCAATTGTTCAAAACCAATCGGAGCCACGTGCCCCTGATCCTTCCTCACAACTTCCGTGAGTTCCGGGTTTAGGATAATGTGAAGCGAGCTTATAAATGCTATATATTTATTTACTCAAAAGAGCGATGCTAGGTACAATATATACAAGCGGTTACAAGATATATATATACAGTAGTCAGACAAATACAGTAAGGAAGCAGTGATACGATACAGTAAAATTAAAGGGAATAAAAGTGAATATACCACACTTTCATCAAAGGTCTCTGGACACGGCAGGAAGGGTGCTATCATGGGTCCAGGGCGGTTCCTTGTGTCTTTCTGCCCATCTGTAGTGACAGGTGACCCTCAACAGAAGACCCCTCCTCTCTCACAGAGGGACACATTTATACGTAACTTGGGCAGGGCAGAAAATATCCTCTTCCCTTCTATCAGACATTTCATAATCCATTTCCCAGCAATATTCTCATTGTAAGGTGCACATGGTAATTGATCTAACACAGGAGCTTCCCCTGACTTCAGAGGTAATTCAATTAGCTATTCCTCATTGCCATGATTCAATTAGCTCCCCCATACTCTTGTCAGGAATAGGCGTTTGCACTACAAAGGTATATATCCTAGCTGACCTGTATTCAATTCTCTCCTGGCTTGTCATCCTGGGGTCCTTTGTAGTCAGACAGACTAGCATTCCTGCTGAGACCTTCATAACTGGGAATATGAATTTACTGTCCCTGGCCTCACCACAATACCATATTGTTTTTTCTACACAAATTTTGGATCATTTTTTGAACATTTTTGTCGTTATTATTTTCTTTTACATGGCATTCCTTTTATCGGCTATGGTCTAGTTTTATAGTTTTTACAAGATTACAGTTAATGGCATTGTAGGGAAATCAACTAAACATGAATCATATCAGCTTAGCTTTTAGGTTTTTTATTTATATTAAATTTTCTATACAATTTCTGTGAAATTGTGGGGGAAGCAATAAAAAAGAAAATTCTAATTAATAATTAAACAAATCTCCTTTATTACTCGCAACTTTGATTGCTATCTCCTTAATGACCGCCATATAACATTTTAATGGTGAATGTTTATGGGAAAACTTTTGAAGTGTTGCCTTTTTAAGATAAGCAAAGTCAAGACTGCATTTTCAAGACCTGTCTTGTGAGGGCGAACATTTTGATATGTTCACTAGTTGCCTGCTCCTGGCCTAATAGATATGATCAAGCGCATGCAAGAAAGAATAACATCAGACACGCACAGTCGGATGTAAGCTCTCCTTGATCAGCTATGGCACAGCTCCAAGTGTCCTTTATTCAACTCCAACATAGATTTATATAAACTCTGTATATGGGCTCCGTTAGCCCCAGAATGTGAGTAACCAGATGTATTGATTGGTTAGTCCATGGGAAGATCCATGAGGTCATCAGGGGGCGTGATCCATGAGGTCATCAGGGGGCGTGATCCATGAGGTCATCAGGGGGTGTGATCACCGCTATGTCCCCAACAGCTATCTGACCACGTGACTCAACAATGATCGACTGTCAGTTTGAATAGTTGCCCGTCCTGCTTCCACTATAGCTCTAGCCACACCTCCGTTGTGCTCTAACCGAGGGTTGGCAGCATTGACAATAGCGTCTGTTTCCATTGTCGTTATGTCACCCTTACCCACCACTAACAAGGGTCCCTCAGGAAGTTATTTTTCAAAAATGGGTTGCCAACATTCCCTCCCCTTTGTGCTTCCTGTGATGTTGGTGTCCCCCCCTCCCCCCCAGATTGAGTCCCTCCTTGATTTAGTGGCCACCGTTCCATACAGGTGTGTGCTTGGCTGCGAGAGAGACTGTGAGGTACTGGGAATAGAGTTAAGTAGACTGCGTGAGAGTGCTGTTGTAGCGGAAGTGTTGGTAGGAGAGATCGCTGCTTGAAGTAACTCGTGTGGACGTGCGGCTGAGTTGCCAGTGGAAGTGACAGTGGAAAGGGTCGGTGCTGGGGATGATCCAGGTGGGAGAATAGATGGGCTCACGATGGGAGTGTTGGGTGAAAGGGTTGGTGGCCCACTGGACACCGTTGTGACAGGGAACATGGGTAAAGCCTGTTCACTTCCCGAAGGAGTATAGTACTGGCCATTAGTGGTCATCACTAGGTAAAAAGGATCTGGTCCTGTGGTGTGTAGCATTGGCCTAGTACAGTATGTTCACCACCGAAAGTCGTGTGTATATTTCTGGATTGTGCCTCACTCGATTTAGCCAGATCTATGTCAGTTACATGATGATATGGCTCAGTTTGTATGATCTGGTGCAACGTTACAAGATGGCCGCCACTGGAGGACGCAACCATGGATACCATGGATATACTTTTTAACCCCATTTGCTATATATTTATTTTTGTGGCTAGCCCTGCATAGTGGTTCAATCCTGAGCAGGTGAGATGCAGGATAATTCACACCAGTAAACGCACAAAAAAATTCCTAAGTTTTATGAAAAACGATAGAGAAAAATTATAATTATGGAAGTAATGGTTTATTTTTTAAGCCAGTGACACAACAATTTTTGGGGGGCAGAGTAGCAATAATTTAAATAAAAATGTTAAAAAGTAGTCATTATTTAGATTTTTATATATAAATCATTAGTACAAGTAAAAATAAGAAACTTCAGAGAATTTCACTTCTTTCTCCATCAGGACTGGTTATTTATTTTCAAAATTTTCAGTTCACGAGTAAAATCTGTATTTGGTGAGATCAGATTTTACCCTACTCAAATAGGAGATGGCAGTTGCAAGCTTTGTAACATCATTTGTTTTATTTTTGATGGCTATTAAAGAAAGATATAATAACTACAAAATGATCTTGTTTTTCCCACTGAGAGGAATCTTTTTTTCAACTGGCTAACATGGTACCAAACACTTTCTTTCTATATTACGTAAGCTTATATCAAATGTTGTGAAGAGGTTAAAAGGGTGGTTCAAAATTAAACTCAATTTTTATCCTAAATTCCTATCCCAGTGGATGCTGGGCACTTAAACAGAGCATCATCAGGGGAGGCAAAATCTTATTCAAAGTGTCATCAGGCTTAAACCAACCATCATCAGAGGGCAGAGTCTATGACCATTGCCGCAGCCCCTCTCCCTTCCCTGAAACGGATCATCATCAGTAATGCTCATTTCAGGGGCTGGGCTAAACCCGGCGCGATGTGCACTGTGTGATGTGCACAAAGTCAGTGAGCTCTTTTTCTGGCTAAGATTAGTAGTAACAAGCTGGCACCAGAGCACATTGTTATTGTGTGTTGTTAGACTACCCGGTGTGCAGAGACAAGCGCTGCCCCCCCAAGTGATTTCATGCTGGTCTCTGCCAGCCGAGTATTCATCATTCAATGAATGGATTGGAAGAAACTATTAAGAAATATCTTCCCTAGCACCAAGATTGCTATGGCTTAGGAGATGAGAGATCAGAAAAAAAGAGATGTCATCACTGGAATTGAAAGACCTCAATAGAACGTTAACTGTTACAGCAGAGGAGATGTGCAGAACAATGGCTGTGTGGAATGAGCTAAGCACTCTGACGTCCTATCCCTAAGCTGTAAAATCCTAAAATGGCATTCCTTTGCCAGCCCTCATTTATATACAGTCCAAGTGATAGTCTCCCCTGATTTCATGTGCTATACCATGGCATTATGTAGAAGCTTACACGGCTGCACATGACATTATTAGCCCACTTTCTGTGCAGTTTATGAAATGGCGCCAAGCATTCTATTTTTTTTTTTTTTTTTACAATCCTTGCAATTTGAACCACTAAGTGACCGGATGGACTCTACATGCCTGGTTCCCACCGTGAAGCATGGAGGAGGAGGTGTGATGGTGTGGGGGTGCTTTGCTTGTGACACTGTTGGGGATTTATTCAAAATTGAAGGCATAGTGAACCAGCATGGCTACCACAGCATCTTGCAGCGGCATGCTATTCCATCCGGTTTGCGTTTAGTTGGACCATCATTTATCTTTCAACAGGACAATGACCCCAAACACACCTCCAGGCTGTGTAAGGGCTATTTGACCAAGAAGAAGAGTGATGGGGTGCTACGCCAGATGACCTGGCCTCCACAGTCACCAGACCTGAACCCAATCGAGATGGTTTGGGGTGAGCTGGACCGCAGAGTGAAGGCAAAAGGGCCAACAAGTGCTAAGCATCTCTGGGGTCTCCTTCAAGCTTGTTGGAAGACCATTTCCGGTGACTACCTCTTGAAGCTCATCAAGAGAATGCCAAGAGTGTGCAAAGCAGTCATCAAAGCAAAAGGTGGCTACTTTGAAGAACCTAGAATATAAGACATATTTTCAGTTGTTTCACACTTTTTTGTTAAGTATATAATTCCACATGTGTTAATTCATAGTTTTGATGCCTTCAGTGTGAATGTACAATTTTCATAGTCATGAAAATACAGAAAAATCTTTAAATGAGAATATATATATATATATATATATATATATATATATATATGAAAATCAGACCGGGACCACGTGGCAGGACGGAGACAGATAGAAAGTGTGTGCTGCAAACTTAGTTTTCCTTTAGAATTTCAGGTTTGAGTCATTCTCCCCCCGTCTTATTGTTAGAAATGAATGCAGTTTTGTCGTATTGGCACTAAGCCAAATTCAGATGGCAAGTTAGACCCGTGTGCATTAGTCGCGTCTCGTGAAGGGAAAAGTCATGTTAAACAATGTAAAAAGCTTATGAAGTTGTGTGGAATGCCAGAAGGGGGAGGTTACAGCCCCTGGAGTGGAAGACTGTCTTAAAAGAGAGAAAAGGTACTCTAGAAGATAATGGATTCTTGTCTACTGCTAGGGCATGGGAAAGAGTCTCTGAAAGTTTGTATAGAGAAAATTGGGTAGAAGAGGAAAGGAAAAAGGACAGAGTTGTGAGTTATGTGTATTACAAAAATGTATCTTGTGAGCGGCCACCGCCATTATTGGTGGTGATGGTGGCACATTGCCATGTGCTGTTTCTGGTGGTAGCCATTTTGTGGATGGCACATGTGCTCCTTCTGGTGGCAGCCATTTTGTGGATGGCAAATGTGCTCTTTCTGGCGGCGCCAATTTTGTGGATGGCAAATGTGCTCCTTCTGGTGGCAGCCATCTTGTGGATGGCAAATGTGCTCCTTCTGGTGGCAGCCATTTTGTGGATGGCAAATCTGCTCCTTCTAGCAGCAGCCATTTTGTGGATGGCAAATGTGCTCCTTCTGGCGGCGGCCATTTTGTGGATGGCAAATGTGCTCCTTCTGGTGGCGGCCATTTTGTGGATGGCAAATGTGCTCCTTCTGGTGGCAGCCATTTTGTGCATGGCACATGTGCTCCTTCTGGTGGCGGCCATTTTGTGGATGGCAAATGTGCTCCTTCTAGCGGCAGCCATCTTGTGGATGGCAAATGTGCTCTTTCTAGCGGCAGCCATTTTGTGGATGGCAAATGTGCTGTTTCTGGTGGCAGCCATTTTGTGGATGGCAAAAGTGCTCCTTCTGGCGGCAGCCATTTTGTGGATGGTAAATGTGCTCCTTCTGGCGGCAGCCATTTTGTGGATGGCTAATGTGCTCCACTGATAAAGTCACAGTTAGTTATCTAGCTGCTAGTGGTCGTAACTTTGGATACCTAAGGTCCTGCAATGCCTGCACATGAAGAGAGATGGTGAATCTAAAATATTATACTACATTTCTAATTGGAGGTATTTGATAATATTATTATTATTACACCTACTACATATTGGGATAGGATTTTGGAGATGGGAATACCCCTTTAAAGATCAGGCCAATTTTTACAATTCCACTGTCACTTTATCAGGTAATACCTCTGGAACGCTTCAACGGATCCCCCTGATTCTGAGATTGTTTTTTCGTGACATATTGTACTTCATGATTGTGGTAAAATTTCTTCGATATCACTTGCATTTACTTGTGAAAAAAACAGAAATATGGCAAAAATTTGGAAAATTTCGCAATTTTCAAACTTTGAATTTTCATGCCCTTAAATCAGAGAGATATGTCACACAAAATAGTTAATACAAATAACATTTCCCACATGTCAACTTTACATCAGCACAATTTTGGAACCAACATTTTTTTTTGTTAGGAAGTTATAATGGTTAAAAGTTGACCAGCAATTTCTTATTTTTCCAACAAAATTTACAAAACCGTTGTTTTAGGGACCACATCACATTTGACATGACTTTGAGGGACCTTTATTTCAGGAAATACCCAAAAGTGACACCATTCTAAAAACTGCACCCCTCAAGGTGCTCAGAACCACATTCAAGAAGTTGATTAACCCTTCAGGTGCTTCACAGGAGTTTTTGAAATGTGGAAGAAAAAAAATGAACATTTTAACTTTTTTCACAAAAATGTTACTTTAAACCCCAATTTTTTTTTATTTTCGCAGGGGTAACAGGAAAAAATGGACCCCAAAACTTGTTGTGCAACTTCTCCTGAGCATGCCAAAACCCAATATGTGGAGAAAACCACTGTTTGGGCGCACGGAAGGGAAGGAGCGCCATTTGACTTTTTGAATGTAAAATTTGCTTGAATAATTAGCGGATGTCATGTTGCGTTTGGAGAGCCCCTGATGTGCCTAAACAGTAGAAACCCCCACGAGTGACACCATTTTGGAAACTAGACCCCTCAGGGAACTTATCTAGATGTGTGGTGAGTACCCTGAACCCCCAGGTGCTCCACAGAAGTTTATAACATGGAGCTGTGAAAATAAAAAAAAAGTTTTTCCGCAAAAAAAATTATGTTGAGCCCCACATTTCTTTATTTTGCTCAACGGTAAATGGAGATAATGGACCCCAAAAACTTTTTCCGGAGTAAACCGATACCCCATATGTGGGAAAAATACACTGTTTGGGCGCAAGGCAGGGTTCAGAAGTGAAGGAGCACTATGTGACTTTTTGAACGCAAAATTGACTGGAATCGAGAGCGGACGCCATGTCTCGTTTGGAGAGCTCCTGATGCGCCTAAACAGTGGAAACCCCCCCACAAGTGACCCCATTTTGGAAACTAGACCCCTCAAGGATTTTATCAAGAGGTATAGTGAACATTTTGAACCCAGAGGTACGACACAGAAATTGATAACATTGAGTCTGCATCTGTTACTTGTTTATGCACCATGAATCGCAGATGCTCAGGTGACATGCTCATGTCCCATCCCGCATGTTTCATGGTTGTTAGACACCCAAAAAATCATGCGGGGATCGCTCGTGCATGGTCACGAAGCATATGGGGCGGAGACTCAAGCATGTCACTCGAGCACCCACGATACTTAGTGCATACCCGAGCACCCGATGCAAACTCAAGTAGCGAGCACATGCGCTCAACACTGGTTGCCATATCATTTTTTTTTTTCCTTACTTTTGAAAAAATCCCTAACCCTAGCACAACCCTAACCCTAGAGTTTATTTTTTACGCCGTTTCTCGTGTGGTATAAGCGATGAGATTACTTTATTCTTAGGGTCGGTGCGATTACAGCGATGCCAGATTCATATCGGGTTTTTATGATTGACAGCTGTCACACACTAAAAAACTCTTCTTTTTTGCAAAGACTAGTTTTGCATCGCCATATTTTGAGAGCTATAATTTTTCCATATTTTGGCTGGCGGAGTCATGTGACGGCTTGTTTTTTGCGGGATGAGTTGACGTTTTTATTGGTACCATTTTCAGGCACGTGACATTTTTTGATCGCTTTCTATTCCGATTTTTGGGAGGCAGAATAAACAAAAACCAACAATTCAGGAATTGTTCTTTTTGTTTTTTTATGCCGTTCCACGTGTGGTAAAATTGATAAGGCAGCTTTATTCTTCGGGTCAGTACGTTTATAAAGGTACCACATTTATATTGTTTCTTTATGTTTTGGTGCTTTTACACAATAAAAACTATTTTATAGAAGAAATAATTTTTTTGTATCGCTCTATTCTGAGAGCTATAACTTTTTTATTTTTCGGCCATTGGAGCTGTATGGCGGCTTCTTTTTTGCAGGACAAGATGAAGTTTTCAGCGATCCCATTTTGTATTTACATTCGTCTTTTTGATCACATTTTATTCCATTTTTTATTTGGCGGTATGATGATAAAGCATCTTTTTTTGCTTTTGTTTTTTATTTATTTATTTATTTTTTATGTTTACTAAAGGGGTTAACTAGTGGGACAGTTTTATAGGTCAGGTCATTCTAGATGTGGCGATGCTAAATATGTGTACTTTTATTGGTTTATTTTTTATTTCATAATATTTATTTATGGGTACAGTATATTTTTATTTTTTGAGGATTATTTTTTTCATTTTTTTATAATATTTTTACAATTTTTTTAAATATTTTTTTTCACTTTGACTCTTTTTTTTTTTATACTTGTTCACTATGTCCTACTATGAGACTTTCACTTTTTGCAGTCTAATCGCTTATATAGCATAGACATGCAACAGCATCTCTATGCTATATACAGCCTGTCAGCGCTGCATGCAGAAGTTACTTTGGTCGCACACCGCGTATGACCAAAGTAGCTTCTTGCCTCCTGGTGACCCGAATGTTGTCATGACAACATCTGGGACCCGGCTCAGACACTGCGGGACGCCGGAGAGGAGGTAAGTAACGGCGCTTTCCTCCCCTTGCTCCCGGAATGCTGCGATCGACTTTGTTCACAGCATTTTGGGGGTTAATGTGCCAGCAGCAGTGCTTGACCGCTTCTGGCACATAGCACCGGGTGTCAGCTGTGACAATCAGCTGACACCCGGCGGCGATCGCCCCGCACTGCTTGTGTGCGGACGCGATCGCATTATGCGTAATAGTTTGTAGCTGGTCAATAAGTCCCATGGCGCAGCTTCGTACTATTACTGACCTCGTCGGAAATTAAGACAACAAACATATTTTGTATTGTCACATGTGCAAAAGTCGAATCTAAAAGAATTTACCCATTTGATAAACGCTGTATAGCCCAAAAAATTAGAAAGTTCTGAATTACTGGTTTTACTATCCAAGTCTTCCACAAAAAATGCAATAAAAAGCTATTTAAACATTGTATGCCCCCCAAAATGTTATTAATAAAAACATCAGCCTGCCAAGCAATAATTAAGCCCTTATAGAGTTTTATTGCCAGAAAATTGAAAAATTTTACTGGACTCTGAAAATGGAGGCACAATCCAGATTTTTTCTTTCCAATTGAAATAAAATAAAAAAAATGTTTAGTATTTTTGCTAAAAAAAATTGCCATTTGCGATGATTGATTGTACTGATCTTGGGGAAAAAAAGTTGTCTTTTGGATGAGGGGGAGGAAAGAAAAACTGCCATGCGGTCGTTGTGACACGTGACGCTGGCACCCAATCAGCACTGACATCACTATCTCCGCCTTCGGACAAATCGAACATGAAGAGGAAGAAGTCCGGGCTGCAGCTGATCTCTGACTTCCTCTTTATGTTCAATTCGACAGGAGGCGGGACAGTGATGCCACCGCACGTGAGTCCTGGGACCGTGAGTGCTGGAATGGCGCTGACACAGCACCATGAACTAGCGGTGGATACCGCCTTCCTCTCCAATTCCAGATCTACGCTATTTGAGACACTGAGTCCTCTTCCTCTACATCTATTTCTTAGCTCTCACAAGCAGTCGGTTTACTGATGAAGGTCTGATTGACCGAAACGTTTATGTTAATTTGTGAACTGCATTAAAATTCCTCTTTATTGAACTTTTGAGTGCCGAGGTTACTCTCTAGCATAGTACGGGTTCGGCCCCTACTCGAGCACCAGTGTCCAGCAGTGCAGCGATTATTCTACTATGAAATCAGAATAAACCTTTCCCGTTTTAGGTCAATTAGGATTACCATAATTTGGCATAATTGCCAAAAAAACTAGAAGCTTCCAAACACATGACATCATCATATGGGCTGGCATTTATTGGGACACACGTCTCTGTATACTCCTATTTTGTTGTTTCCTATTTTTGTACATATTGTGTGTTACATATTATTCACTTGTCAATGTTTATTCCACTCTCTACATGCACAACTAGGGATTTCCAGATGATGTACTATCTTGTTATCTGAAGGTGTTTTTCCATTGATTATTACAATTGAACAAACTTTGGGGTATCGATAATTGTTTATTTATTGATATTTTTCATGCGGGGCACAATGTATACGCCATGCTTTGGCCTTTTTAACCCTCCGTCACATACAATATCGGTTCTAACGAGTTCACATACAATGTGACTGTCAGGCGCAGGCTAGAAAAATACCTATAATATCTAATGTTTGCAATTTCAGTGCTCTAAAAGTGATCAGTGACCTTCATAGGGATGTAATAAAAGAGACTACACATAATCAGGTGCAAAAAAAAACCATTTACTTAACATAAAACTAATAACTCTGAAATACAAACATTTCAAAACTAAATGAAAGTAAAAGAGATGTGCCTGTCAGTCCTATTGTATGTGACGGGGGGTTAAATGATTTTATCATGTGTTGTTCAATGAACTTTTTTTCTATTTTCTCTATTGGAGGTGTGTTCGTCGCTATGTAGTGTCTTTTCTTCCACATATTGTCATCATATGGGCCGTGCAGAATTGTTTAAAGGCATAGTAATCTTAGTGTAGGTAAGCGTTTGACTTTGCAGTAAGTAATAAAAATGCCTTAAAACATTCTCTCATTATTCTGACATTTGGCAAATGTTAACGATTATGGTAATCCTAATTGACCTAAAACGGGAAAAGTTTATTCTGATTTCATGTCAGATATTGAGAAAAACATGCATATGTGTCTTTTTATATTGTGTATGTAAACTTCTGGCTTCAACTGTATGCTTTTTTTATTTTACCAGGGACAAACATTTAGTTCAAGGAGGGGTTGTCCAAGTAGTGGACAACCCCTGTATGAAACGTTATCCATTATATTCAACTAACTATTGAGCCTGTTCTAAGCCTGTGTGGCGAGCATTTTTATTGGTATATGGTCTCCCATCCTGGTATTTGTGCTGCCCCCATCCTGGTATTTGTGCTCCCCAATCCTGTTCCTCCATCCTGTTATGTGTTGCCCTCATCCCTATCCTGGTATGCATGGCACCCCTCACCACTAATCCTGGTATGCATGGCACCCCTCACCCCCAACCTGGTATGCATGGCACCCCTCACCCCCAATCCTGGTATGCATGGCACCCCTCACCCCCAATCCTGGTATGCATGGCACCCCTTACCCCCAATCTTGTATGCATGGCACCCCTCACCCCCAATCTGGTATGCATGACACCCCTCATCCCCAATCCTGGTATGCATGGCACCCCTCATCCCCAGTCCTGGTATGCATGGCACCCCTCATCCCCAATCCTGTCATGCATGCCGCCCCTCATCCTGTTATGCATGGCTCCCTCATCCCTATCCTGGTATGCATGGCCCTCCTCATCCCCCAATCCTTCTATGCATGGTACCCCTCATCCTGGTATGCATGGCACCCCATCCATCATCCTGGTATGCATGGTACCCCGCATTCCTATCCTGTTATGCATGGTACTCCTCATCCCCAATGCTGGTATGCATGGCACCCATCATCCCCAATCCTGGTATGCATGGCCCCCTATCACCTCCCAATCCTGGTATGCATGGCCCCCCTCACCTCCCAATCCTGGTATACATGGTCTCCTCACCCCCTAATCCTGGTATGCATGGCCCCCTCACCCCCTAATCCTGGTATGCATGGTACCCCTCATTCCCTAATCCTGGTATGCATGGTACCCCTCATTCTCCAATCCTGGTATGCATGGTACCCCTCATTCCCCAATCTTGGTATGCATGGTACCCCTCATCCCCCAATCCTGGTATGCATGGTCCCCTCAATCCTGGTATGTGTGGTACTCCTCATCCCCCAATCCTGGTATCTGTGGCCCCCTCATCCCCCAGTCCTGGTATGTGTGGTCCCCTCATCCCTTTCACGCTGCACACGCATACAAAAAAAAATAAACACTTATACTCACCTTTCTTCCCTGTGCTCCAGCGGTGTCCTGTTCTGCCGGAGGCCGAGGGAGTGTGGCGCTGGAGTACACGCGTGCCCATACAGCGCTGTCCGGCGCCATTTTGCTGAAGACACACTGCAAATGTGTCGTCAGTAAAATGGCACCGGATAGCGCAATGCGCATGCGCCGATTCCGACGCCTTCACTCCTGCCCCCGGTCTCCGGCCAGAAGAGAGGCGCCGCAGCAACACTCCTCCCGGTCAGGTAAGTATGTAAGTATGGCGCTGAAGATCGCGGTATGCGTTCAGTGTCTACGCATACCGCAATCTCCGGCGCCATACACTCCTCCTACCTGTAACGGCTCCATGCGTTCTTCTATCTGGAGCCAGACTGCGCAGGCGTGTCGCGCTTGTGCAGTCTATAAAGGCTTCAGACAGAGGGACGCTTGTAGCGTTAAATGATTCAATGTTATCTAAAGATAGCCTGCCACCATCTGTCTTATTCTGGTCATGTGTGGCTGTCTCTGCATGTTTAGACTCAGTTCATCTACAATGAATATTTCGTGAGTTTTTGATGCTGCAGATTCTCTGCAGCATTTTTACACCTATTAGGTAAATTGGGTTACTTTAGTTTTTAAGTGGTTTTTTTTGTACATATGTTTTTCTCGCGTTTTTCACTCTCTTTGGTATGGTATGTTTTTAAAAAAAGCTGCATTGTTTGTGATTAGTGTTGAGCGAGTATGTTCTATTAACCCTTTCGCCGAAAATAGATGTAAAGAATGTATTCATGTAATTTTTATCATTATCATGTAACTGTTTTTCATTCCCTGCCCCTACAATGAAGATGTCATCGACATAGCGTGTGAACATCTTCACATATTTCAGATAAGGGTTTTCAGGGAGGTATATGTATTTTTCTTAAAAAAAAAAAAAAAAAACAGCTAAAAATAAATTTGCAATGGCACAAGCTGCTGGTGTGCCCATTGCGGTATGGAATGATGGAAATGCACTAAAAACACATGTAATACAAACATGATTGTAGCAATTAAGTTCTGTCAAAGTCACATACCAGGAAGTATCACAAATAGTGTTGAGCGAGTATGTTCTGTCCGAGTATGCTCGTGCCGAGCTCCGAGTATTTACAGCTGCTCGGTGATATGGTTGAATCGCTCCCGTGTGCATGATTTGCAACTGTTTGACAGCTTTATTACATGGGAGGAATGTCTAACAGTTGCAAATCATACACACGGGAGCGATTCAACCATATCACTGAGCAGCTGTAAATACTCGGAGCTCGGCACGAGCATACTCGGACAGAACATACTCGCTCAACACTATTTGTGATACTTCCTGGTATGTGACTTTGACAGAACTTAATTGCTACAATCATGTTTGTATTACATGTGTTTTTAGTGCATTTCCATCATTCCATACCACAATGGGCACACCAGCAGCTTGTGCCATTGCAAATTTATTTTTAGCTGTTTTTTTTAAAGAAAAATACATATACCTCCCTGAAAACCCTTATCTGAAATATTTGAAGATGTTCACGCGCTATGTCGATGACCTCTTCATTGTAGGGGCAGGGAATGAAAAACAGTTACATGATAATGATAAAAATTACATGAATACGTTCTTTACATCTATTTTCGGGGGGCTCAGAGTTATGTTTTTTTGGCCACTGAAACAATCCGGAAAACGACGGCGTGTAACTCCCTTTTGCATTATGACAGTGCACACCCAATGCATACTAAAGCATCTTTGCCCTATAGTCAATTTTTACATCTCAGGAAAATTAACACCACTAATTCCATGTTTGATATTCAGGCCCAGGAACTTTGGCAAAGATTTGTGCAGAGAGGCTATCCTGATAGAGTACTGGACATAGCCAGTAAATTCTCCCAGGACTCATTATTGAGGCCTCTCAAGAAGCAAAATACAGTGAAAAGTGGGGATAATGACGGGTGTCAAAAAAGATTTGTGTTCAATTTTAAATTCGGTCCCATGGATAACATAATCTGTTCGTCTATTATTAAAAACTGGCATATTCTCCATTCTGATAGGGATCTCCAGAATATAATAACACAGAAACCTCTCATAACATATAGGCGTAGCCCTAACCTTAAGGATAATTTGGTCAAAAACCGTATCGTAAATCCCTCCTCTAACTGGCTTAATAAATCTAATGTGAGAGGAAACTACAGATGCGGCTCGTGCCACTTCTGCAGTTTTCATTTAAATCCTAATCCTATTCACTTTGGCGGGGATCAGTCATCGGATCCCGGACCGGATAACCTTCAGAACACAATATGTAGTATACGTCGTTCTGTGCCCATGTGGCAGGTTTTATATAGGCAAAACAATCCCGCCATTATTCATAAGCTTTAGGGAACAATTTAACTCCATCTCCTCCGGCAAAGGCTGTATCAGATTGACTGAACATGTTCGCACAGCACACTATGGGTACCCAGAAGCCTTGCGTTTTGCTGGCTTGGAAAAAGTTTCTTTATCTATTCAGGGTGGCAACCTAAATAAAATCCTCCTTCGCAGAGAAGCCAGGTGGATCATCCGTTCTGGAGCGCAGGGCCCGCTAGGTTTAAATGAAAAATTGGATATGGCTTTATTCCTGTAACTGTAATTTTAAATTTCACTGTTTCCTTTGTATGTTGTTGGTGTGTCATTATGATGTCAAGAGGGGTAGAGCTTATTGTTTTTAGGTGCTCTCCCCTCCCTCACAGTCTCATACCTGGACCCATGGGAGCGTGTTTGTCACTCGAAATGACCTTCGCCCTAACGTCTGATCCATGACCCCCTCCCCCGCATCCTTGTTTTAAAGATTGTGTGAATAAAGCAGAAGAATTTTACCTCACACAGTGTGCCACCCTGTTCATCTCTATGTTGCTTCGAACATGGAGAAAAAATGTCTCCATCTTCTCCATACTGTCAGTTCGTGAAAGTCGGACCACATTTGGATGTCCTCCGACTGTAGCCCGATTTCTTTTTATTTTTTTGACAGACCCATTGACTTGCATGGCCGAGCGCGATCCGATTTATGAATGCAAATTGTGCATGCTGCAATCCCGCCACTATCATGTGACCGCAAGGCACCGACTGGTTGTCATGATAGCTGGGGGTCTGCAGAAGTCCCCCGTGCCAGTCATTACGATACTCCTGTGAACGCCAGCTCGTTGAGTTCGGGAAGCACTGCTTTGTAGATTCAAGTCTCCTAAGGGGACTATCAAATACAGTAGAAAGTAAAACATTGAAAATAAAACAAAATAAATTAAAAATACACATATTTGGTATCGTTCAGAAATGTCTGATCTATCAAAATGTTCAATAAATAACGAGAAAAAATATTCAAAACACCAAAATTTTAGGGTTTTTTGGCTGCCGCAAAATTGCAATACACATCGTATCTATCCCCAAATGGTATCTATAAAAAAGTCAGCTCATTGCGCAAACATTAAGCCAACACACAGCCTCAGATCCCGAAATATGGAAGCCCTACGGGTCTCGGAAAATGGAGACAAAAACATTCTTTTTTGTTTTTGTTTTTTTGTACAAATTTTTTAATTCATATAAATATATTAATATATACATTTATTTTATTGCATGTATTCTACATTTTCTGCGATAAGACCAGGTCATTGTATATTAACAATGAAAAGATGATTGCACTTTTCTTTTAACCTGGATATTATTTTAATAGAATTTGACTGTCCCAACTTCCTCCTATTAGTATTGCATAGTAAAATATATTAAAAATATAATTATTTTTTCAGATCCGGAAGCTCCTTACTGGTGGACAGAAGATGACATAGCTGACCTTTATGATCAAACGACTGTTATCCTGGCTGCTGATGGTAAAATCTCTTATTTTATTTGCCAGATGATATAGATGTATCATGCTACTTATTGTAGAATTGAATGTCACCTCCTGTAATTACCTCCTTGTGATGAGATATCCTCTTTAGCATCTGTAAATATAGGGTGGGTCATCTCAGCAGTTTATAGATTTTATCCTGATTCAAAGTTGAGGTCAATCTTGAATAATGTGTTTTCATTCTACAGGGAGGGCCATTTATATGGATACACCTAAATTAAATGGGAATGGTTGGTGATATCAACTTCCTGTTTGTGGCACATTAGTATATGGGAGGGGAAAAACTTTTCCAGATGGGTGGTGACCATGGCGGCCATTTTGAAGTCTGCCATTTTGGATCCAACTTTATTTTTTTCAATGGGAAGAGGGTCAAGTGACACATCAAACTTACTGAGAATTTCATAAGAAAAACAATGGTGTGCTTGGCTTTAACGTAACTTTATTCTTTCATGAGTTATTTACAATTTTATGACCACTTATAAAATGTGTTCAAAGTGCTGCCCATTGTGTTGGATTGTCAATGCAACCCTCTTCTCCCACTCTTGACACACTGATAGCAACACCGCAGAAGAAATGCTAGCACAGGCTTCCAGTATCCGTTGTTTCAGATGCTGCACATCTCGTATCTTGATGGTATGGTGTGGTATATGGGGTACAAAGATAGTGGGGCCATTCTTCATCAATGGAAACCTCAATGCCACTGGATATCTGAAATTGCTGCATGATGATGTGTTGCCCTCTTTATGCACTGAAGATGGCACGTTCCCTGAGTTTTTCCAACAAGATGGTGCACCACCACATTATGGGTGTCAGGTCCGAGCTGTTATGTTCTGCTACCAGAGCTAAGGAAAGAGAGGAGATCTGTCCCTACGATAGAACTCAGCTTAATCCCTACGATGTAACCGGGAACCTGATCCTGCGATCAGACCTGCTAAAGTCCTAAGCTAGTCTGTACGGAGACCTATAGATGTGGGGAAGGAATTCCTACAAGTACTAAGGACTGGGAGGAATATGGGACACCTCCTAACAGAAATAGTAGCAGACAGACGAACAAACAAAATATATAGAACATAGAGGTCAGTAGACCAAGCAAACTAACAGAGCAAGACACAGAGCACAGGCTAGCTAGAAAGTAGATATACAATGAAGTCCAGCAAAGCCAGAAGGGCGGAGCAGGATTAAATAGGCCAACAAGGTCATGTGACCAGCAAAGGAAAAAAAACTAAGAGCAAGGTTCTAACAGTACCCCCCCTTCTAAGAGGTTCCTCCGGATCCCCTAGGACCAGGCTTATCAGGAAATCTCCTGTGAAACGCTCTGATAAGTCTGGACGCGGAAACATCATCCGACCTCACCCAAGAGTTATCCTCGGGACCGAAACCTTTCCAGGCCACAAGATACTGCAAACTACCTCTATACCGTCTAGAGTTAAGGATGCGAGAAATTTCATATTCCCCGTCCTCCACCACCGGAGGAACAGAGGCAGAGGCGTCACAATCCGATACAACAGCTTTTTTCAACAGAGAGACATGAAATACCGGATTAATTCTCCAGGAGGTAGGAACCTCCAACCTAACAGCAGATTGGTTGACAACCTGAAGCACCTTAAAGGGCCCTACAAACTTGGGACCCAATTTCTTTGAAGGAATCCTCAACCGCAGATTCCTAGAGGACAACCAAACCATGTCACCAACAACGAACAAAACCTCCTGTCGTTTCCTATCAAAGTAGTCTTTAGATTTTCTGTTGACCTCCTGAAGATTACCACGCACATCCGTCCAAACTCTCTCCAAATCACCGGAAAAATTCTCCTCCTCAGGCACGGCAGATCCCAACTTGGAGAACGACCCAAACGACGGATGTCTCCCAGAACAACAAAAAAAAAGGCGAACAACCAGCAGAAGAAGATGTATGATTGTTCAGAGCAAATTCGGCAAGTGGCAGAAACTCAGACCACCCCTCTTGATTGTCTGCCACAAAACAACGCAAGAACTGCTCAACATCCTGGTTTTTCCTTTCTGTCTGGCCATTAGATTCAGGATGATATCCGGACGAGAACGACAAATGAACTCCCAACCTATCACAAAAGGCACGCCAAAAACGAGCCACGAACTGAGGACCCCTATCAGAAACAATGTCAGTAGGAACGCCATGAAGTCTGACAATTTCCTTGACAAAGGCCTTAGCGAGAGTTTTAGCGCAGGGCAGTTTGACGAAAGGAACCAAGTGACACATCTTGCTAAAACGGTCCACGACCACCCAGATGACAGTAAAACCCTCAGAGGGGGGAAGGTCAGTTATAAAGTCCATAGCCAAATGTGTCCAAGGAGCACTGGGAACCTCCAAAGGACAAAGCAACCCCGCAGCAGGAGTATGTGAGGACTTAGATCTAGCACATATAGTACATTGACGCACCCACTTAATGACTTCCTTCTGCCATCCAGGCCACCAAAAACTGCGACCCACCAGTCTCTTGGTCTCAGAGATTCCGGGATGACCTGCCAACCGAGATTCGTGACACTCAACAAACAAATCTCTCCTAAAGGTCCCAGGCACAAACAACCTCCCATGAGGAGTGTTAGAAGGGGCATTCTCCTGTGCTTTAAGAATCTCATTTTCCAAAACGGAGTCCAAAGCAGCTATCACAACACCTTCTTGTAAAATGTTCTCCTCTTTCTCAGCACCGACTATGGGAGAAAAACTGCGAGACAAGGCATCCGCCTTAACATTCTTAGTACCAGGGATGTAAGTAACGGAGAAATTAAACCGCGAGAAAAACAGTGCCCACCTAGCCTGACGGGCATTCAGGCGCTTGGCAGCATCAAGATATATCAGATTTTTATGATCCGTAAGAACCTGAACGGGAAATTCCGCACCTTCCAAGAAGTGGCGCCAGTGTTCAAATGCGAGTTTAATAGCCAATAATTCCCGATTACCAATATCGTAATTCAGTTCAGTCTCCGAAAATTTTTTTGAAAAAAAGGCACAGGGATGTAATCCATCCCCGTTATCCTGAGACAATACTGCGCCAACCCCCACAGAGGAAGCATCAACCTCAACCAAAAACGGCCTAGTAACATCAGGCTGCATAAGGATGGGAGCAGAGGTGAACCTCTCCTTGAGATACACAAAAGCTTCAATGGCCTCAGAAGACCACTGAACCGCATCAGCACCTTTCCTGGTGAGATCAGTCAGAGGTTTGACAATACTAGAAAAATTTTTTATGAATTTTCTATAGTAATTGGCGAAACCCAAAAACCTCTGTATCGATTTCAAACCAATAGGCCTAGGTCATTCCTGCACAGCCTGAACCTTAACCGGATCCATCTCAAAACCTTTGCTGGAGATAATGTAGCCCAAAAAACTAATTCTCTGTACAGCGAACTCACATTTCTCCAGCTTAGCAAAAAGCGAATTGTCCATTAATAACTGTAATACCTCACGCACGCTCCGCCAATGAGACTCCAGATCCGGCGAATAAATCAAAATGTCATCCAAATACACAACCACATTTTTACCGATCAAAGGTCTAAGGATGTCATTAATCAGATTCTGAAAAAATGCAGGAGCATTAGTAAGACCAAAAGGCATAACCAGATTCTCAAAATGACCCACAGGAGTGTTAAAAGCAGTCTTCCATTCGTCACCCTCCTTCATGCGCAACAGATTGTATGCCCCCTTAAGGTCAATTTTAGAGAACCACTTGGCCCCCATTAACTGGTTAAACAGATCAGGAATCAATGGCAGTGGGTAAGGATTGCGTACAGTAATTTTGTTAATCTCACGAAAATCCAGACAAGGACGTAAACCGCCGTCCTTTTTTTTTTTACAAAAAAAAATCCAACCGCCACAGGAGACTTAGAGGGCCTAATGTGACGGCGCCAAACTTGTCTGTATGTATTCCTCCAAAGCCTTCCTCTCAGGAATAGTAAGGTTAAATAAACGACTTTTAGGAAGAGTCGCTCCAGGGACAAATTCAATAGAACAATCATAGTCTCTATGGGGAGGCAAAACCTGCGATTCCTTCTCAGAAAAAACTCTCCAAAAATCCTGAATAGGAACAGGCAATTCTCCCCTATCCAAAGCTGCAATACGCCCATTACAACACTTGTCATAACATTTATGGCTCCAGGATTTAATTTCACTGGTAGACCAATCCAGTACAGGATTGTGAAATTTTAACCAGGGCAATCCCAATATTACTGGAGAAGGAAAGTTATTCAACACTACCAAATCCAATTTCTCATGGTGAACACCATTAATAGTGAGAGGAAATTCACAGACCTTGAGAGTAATATTCTTCAAAGGTGAACCATCCACAGAAACCACAGCAATGGGGGATGATAAAGGTTCAGGTTTTAAATTGAGTCTTTCCACGAATCCCCCATCAATAACATTCAGAGTAGACCCACAATCGACAAACACCCGAAATTCCATTAATTTTTCCTGAGCAATCGTGGAAGCAGCTAAAAATACACCCTTGGAATTTAAACAGGCAATACGGGCATGACTGACCTTTTTTTTTTCTTTCTTCATACGAAGCTCACAGCCTTTAATCAAATGACCAGATTTTCCGCAATAGAAACACAAGCCTTCAAAAAATCGACGGTCTTTTTCTTGAGAGCGAGGTGCCACCGATCCAATCTCCATCGGTTCACCACTGTTAGTACACACATTCTCATAACCAGAAACTGACATAGCAGAGGATTTGCTCTCATTAACCCTTGCACGCAGTCTTCTATCCACCCGTATAGCTAATTGCATAGCCTGTTGCAAATCTTCAGGTGTAGGATAAGCAATTATCAGGTCTTTAACCCTTTCACTGAGCCCAGCAAGAAATAGACTTTTCAGAGCAGAATCGTTCCACCCTGTTTGAGTAGACCAACGACGGAAATGAGTACAATATTTTTCCACATTACCTGATCCTTGTTTTAAACGTCTCAACTCAGTCTCAGCTGATGCGACACGGTCAGGATCATCATATAATAGTCCCAAAGCAGAAAAAAAACTATCCACTGATCTGAAGCATGTATCACTAGGTTGCAAAGAAAAGGCCCACTCCTGAGGCTCTTTGCGCAAAAGTGACATTATGAACCCTACGCGCTGGGATTCATCCCCAGAGGACTTAGGTCTCAAATGAAAATACAATAAGCAAGCATTTTTGAATGAAAAAAATTCTCGGTGTTCACCAAAAAATAAATCCGGCAAACATACCTTAGGCTCCAAGAAATGTGCTCCAGGACAGTTACTCACGTGCTGACGGAGCTCGGCCACCTCCAGAGAGAGTCCCTGCAGGCGATGAACCAAATCCTGAACCGACACCATGATGGAACAGAAAAATCTTTCCTTAGAGAATTTGCTGGCTGGACTTACTGTTATGTTCTGCTACCAGAGCTAAGGAAAGAGAGGAGATCTGTCCCTACGATAGAACTCAGCTTAATCCCTACGATGTAACAGGGAACCTGATCCTGCGATCAGACCTGCTAAAGTCCTAAGCTAGTCTGTACGGAGACCTATAGATGTGGGGAAGGAATCCCTACAAGTACTAAGGACTGGGAGGAATATGGGACACCTCCTAACAGAAATAGTAGCAGACAGACGAACAAACAAAATATATAGAAAATAGAGGTCAGTAGACCAAGCAAACTAACAGAGCAAGACACAGAGCACAGGCTAGCTAGAAAGTAGATATACAATGAAGTCCAGCAAAGCCAGAAGGGTGGAGCAGGATTAAATAGGCCAACAAGGTCATGTGACCAGCAAAGGAAAAAAAACTAAGAGCAAGGTTCTAACACGAGCATTCCTACATGAGCAGTGGATTGGTCGTCGTGGGCCAGTTGAATGGCCACCAAGGTCTCCCGATCTGACCCCCTTAGACTTTTATCTTTGGGGTCATCTGAAGGCAATTGTCTATGCTGTGAAGATACGAGATGTGCAGCATCTGAAACAACGGATACTGGAAGCCTGTGCTAGCATTTCTTCTGCGGTGTTGCTATCAGTGTGTCAAGAGTGGGAGAAGAGGGTTGCATTGACAATCCAACACAATGGGCAGCACTTTGAACACATTCTATAAGTCGTCATAAACTTGTAAAAAACTCATCAAAGAATAAAGTTATGTTAAAACCAAGCACACCATTGTTTCTCTTCTGAAATTCTCAATAAGTTTGATGTGTAAAATGACCCTCTTCCCATTAAAAAAAATAAAGTTGGATCCAAAATGGCCGCCATGGTCACCACCCATGTGGAAAAGTTTTCCCCCTCCCATATACTAATGTGACAGGAAGTTGATATCACCAACCATTCCCATTTAATTTAGGTGTATCCATATAAATGGCCCACCCTGTATTTACCTCAGATTGTCAAATAGAAACAAATTGCTATTTTTTCAGCAGAGATAGTCATTACAAAAATGCAAACAATCTTACAACCCAAAAATAATTAGGAAGGGTTTCTCTGTAAGGAGAAAAAGGAGACCAGCGGCGCCGATCTAAGAGTAGCTGTTAAGAATAACAAAATCAATTTACCAAGTGTTTTGCTCACCTGGTATCCAGTATATTGAGGCTTCAATTGAAATCTTATGTCATAGGAAAATTTGGGGGATCCAGTAATAGATTTTTATATTTCACGGGTATGCAGCACACTGTGGATAATTGGGAGAGATTTTAACGGCTCTCCTAAGGCAACATCAAGGATCACAGGTATCCAACTCAAAAATCAATGTGGCGCTTCCCAAAAAAATCTTTCATATGTTCTCATCATATATATGAATAAAAATTTTTATTCCAGGCAATCAATAAAGCACTACGCGTTTTGGATAGTTTTCCACAATAGCTTTCTTCAGGTGTTAAAAAATAAAATCAAAAGCACAAAAAAATGCTTTTGATTTTATTTTTTACTTTTTAACACCTTGTGCTTTATTGATTGCCTGGATTAATTTTTTTTTTCATATATATGATGAGAAGATATGAAAGATTTTTTTGGGAAGCACCACATTGATTTTTGAGTTCGATACCTGTGATCCTTGATGTAACCCAAAAATAATAAAATAAGAGCATGTAAAACAGCTAGAAACAAAGTTAATAAAAGTGAGAAACAATGTAATGACTGTCAGATTAGAAACTTTGGCCCAGATTCATCAAGACCGGTGATTTTCTCACTGGTCTTGATGAGAGGGTGTGTAGAAGTTAAACTAGGGATGGGGAACCTTTTTTCTGCCAAGGAACATTTAGATATTTATGCCATCATTTTTGGGGCTGCACAAAATTATCAATTTAAAAATTATCTTGCTATATTTGGTCAAACATTTCATTAACTCACTCTTAGTGTAATGGCTGGAACTGCTTCTCTTTGGTGTGGCATGGATGATTTTGCATCTTTTCAACTGCTTTTCCAGGTTTGCATTGGTCTGGAGCTCAGTCGACTCTTTGCAATGATAAATTTTGAATAGAACTGCTCACAGCAGTAAGTTGTTCCCAACATAGATGTATATTACACTGCATGTCTCCCCAAAGTAGGAAACTCATAACTGCTCATGGTAGGTCTGCAGTATACATCACATAGAAGACACCAAGACTGCTGTATATACATCACATAGGAGACAATGAGACTGCTGACGACATCACTTAGAAGACACCAAGACTGCTTTGTACATCACATAGAAGTCATCAATACTGTTATATACTGTACAGCATGTAAGATACACCGAAACTGCTGTATGCATCACATAGAATAAACTGGGACTCTGCTTTTTACATCACATAGAAGATACTGAGACTGCTGTATATACATCACATAGGAAACACGAAGACTGCTGTATACATAACATAGGATAAACTGGGACTCTGTTGCATATATCACATAGAAGAAATGGGGATTGGTGAATATACATCACATAGAAGACACCAAAACTGCTGTATATATCACATAGTATATACTGGGATTGGTGTGTATCCAATACATAGGAGACACTAAGGCTGCTGAATATTCATTGCATAGGAGACACCAAAACGCTGCAGATACATCATATAGGAGACACATTGCTGTATATACATTACAAAGATTACATTGGAGGTGCTGTACATACGTTACCTAGAATACTCTGGGACGGCTGCAAATACATCACATTGGAGACACTGCGACTGCTGCTTTCATCTTAAGAGCGAGACGGGAGCACAAATCGCGCTTACTCTGCCCACAAAGAAGATCCTTATGCTGGCACGAGGCAACGTCAGGATCCAGTATTTTGTGCATCACAGCCTAAGGTAGAATTAAAACTCCATTGGACTGCAAAATCGAGCCTGAAGCCCAAGTACTGTGGTTCCTGTCCAGAATCCGGATCAGGTGATGAAACGGTCTGCGGGATGGAGGTTCCCCACCCCTGAGTTAGACTCTAATGATTCATTAGATAGAGTAAGATTTCTGGTGTAAGAAACAGCAGAGCTCGTCATTAATTAATGTGGCTTCACACCCCCCACTGTGTCCGTTCTATCAGAGCTGGGAGAAACTGGCGTGAAAATGCCAAAAGTTGTAAATTTTCTTCACAACTCCGCGTTGCAACTTTTTTCAAAGCAATTTACGCCATCATTCTAGTGAAATTGTTTGATGAATTGGAGTCATTACAGTATGTGCATCCTTAGTTTACAATTCATGCATTACATTTTAAATTATTCCATTTTTTATTTTCTCTTTTTGTAAGCCCTTACTAATTAGATAAAATTTGTGTATTAGAGTACCAATGTGGATACCCCTCCAGGGTCCTCCTTGTTCATCTCTAGTGTATATTACTTTGATTAAAGCTGGAGTTATAGAACTCTATGGTGTTTCACATTATTTTTGTTTTAGGAAATACGAGGACACTTTGACATTTCTTTTCTGCTCCATGGTCAATTATGTTTGATTTGTTGGTATTTTCTTCTCTTTTAGTATGTGCATTTTATTTGCTATTAACTGTTTATGGACTCCACAGTGACTTAAAACATCAGGTCTATCTGCATATAACTGTGCAATGACTTTTATATATCCTATTCAGCAGCTAAACTGAAATCAGAAAGCCACCTGTCAGAGATTGCTGGATCACCCATATAGAAGGCAAAGCTGTTTGCGTTTTTTTTTTTTAACCATCTCTGCCTTCCTAATTGTTGTATGCACTGATCTAAACAAACTCTGTATATGCAATATAGATGGCAGAAGCAGCGCTTCCTCCTCCTGTCTTAGTATTGACATAATCACAAGGTCCTGGGAGGGAACAGGAGCTGTTGGGTCTTGGCAGACCCCGATCAGCTCAGCCGTGAATTCAGGAGGTTGAATTTGCCCTATAACTAGGGCTACTACGATAGCCCCAGTTGCAGAGGAAATTTGCAATAATCAAAATATATTTAAATTTTGAAATACTCCCCCCCCCCCCCCCCCCGACTTGTTTAATGACTCTATAGGAGTCGGAGACAATGTGTTAAATATAAAAAATTAAAGACAATTAAAAAAGAAAAGTTGTTTCAGTCTGAAAATCTGTTTGTTTGCCCCGCCACTGTGAAAAAAAATTCTCCAATGCATAAAAGTGGAACACAAGTTAAAAGTATTTTTACAGTCCTTTGTTGTTGAAACACAAGTTTTTTTTCTTCACATTTTTCCCTATTCTGGCAAAAAATAATTGGATAACAAAAATGACATAATTATTTGAATATCGGAACGAGAAAAAAAAATTCAGAGCTCTGAAAACCGCATAAAAGAAAATGTGATTTTGGTATTGAACAGAGGAAAATGGCCCAGTCTTGAACTGGTTAACAAAATACAGAAACGCCTGCTATAAATATATTGCTGATATCTACTATTGGCTGCAGGAGCTGGTGTAATATTGGTACCCAGATTCACCTGCAAATGGGATTGCAGTTCTCCATCTTGCCGCAAGTGCTTGATAGAGTTGTAAGGGCTCATGCTGACGTCCGTGCAAATTTGTCCCAGCACAGATGGGCTGCGACTCTCTCAACCGAGCATGACAACTTCAAATATTTCTATGAAGCTGTCAAGCTCGGGTCAGTAAAGACTCAGCGAGTCCGTGCGTTGCGGTTCAAGAACGGACCGATTTGCACAGACGTCTGCATGAGCCCTAATAGTGGAGACCAGTGTTCAATAAATCCTCGAGTGCTTTTTAAATATACCGGTCAGAGTCCGACACCTAGTCTTGTGCCTGCCATTCCCAAACCAGGACCTATTTAAAGGATTAAAGGATTCTGCCTTATCTGAGGACAGCAAAAACTAATGACAGTGCAGTGTAACTTATTTTCTCAATATAATTTCCAAAAAAAATCAGTTTTTTTAGCGACACCGTGAACTGAACACTTTGCATGTTTAGAGAAAGCTGCCAATCAGCAGCAGGTAGGCTAGAGAGGCCATATCCGCTAATAAATAAAACCGATAACTGAGCGCATGTACAGCTTTTAGAAGACTACTGTGCTTGGCTAATATTGTAGCTGGAAAACCGAGAGCATGAAAATAAGAAAGTGACTCAGCACTGGAAATTCACCATCTACCAAAGAGCCTAATGTAATAGCCTTAGGAAGCAAAAGTATCCAGTCGTTTGGGTATGAAACTTCACCAATTTATTAGTACAGCTTAAAAGGTTCCAGATACATAAAAATTTTTGGATCAAGGCAAAAACCGTTGCGTTTCCGACATGGAACTGTCCTTGGCCATGGAGTGGAATGGAATGAAATAGCCTAACTTTCTGTTTTCACCAGAGTTTTCATTACATTTATAGATCCTATTACTTCTAGGCTGTGTGCCCAGGATGCGGATTTAATGCATTTCCACCGCGAAAACACAATAAAAGCGGATGTTAAGATGTCTGCCATGTTTCCCAATGACAATCCGCATGTGCTGTGCACATTCCGCGGAAATTTCCGCTGCGGATTATCATTGCGGAGAAATCCGCAACACAACCGTTTCTTGTGAGTAATCGCGGCGAAATCGCTGCCATTGACTTGAATTGAACCGCATAACATCCTCATGTATACATGTATGCATGCGTATGTCATGCGGTTCAATGCGCAGATGGTACCCGGGTCTGGAGAAGAGGAGAATCTCATCCGACCCGGGTACCATTAGTAAAAAAAGAAATTAAAACGAAAAAAAATTTAAAAAAAACATTATACTTACCTCTCCGGCGGCCCCCGGTCTCCTCTCCGGTGACGTCCTCTGTCCTCGGTGTCCCGCGGTGTTCTGAAAGAACCTGCGTTGACGTCATTTAGTCATGTGATGGTCACGCGACCGCTGACGTCGGCAGTCGCGTGACCATCACATGACTAAATGACGTCAACGCAGGTTCTTTCAGAACACCGCGGGACACCGAGGACAGAGGACGTCACCGGAGAGGAGACCGGGGCCCGCCGGAGAGGTAAGTATAATGGTTTTTTTACGTTTTAATTCCTTTTTTTTTTTTTTTTTTACTATTGATGCTGCATTTAAAGCAGCATAAGTTGGTCACACAATATAAATCCATGCCGGTTGCATGGATTTACATTGTGTGACCAACTTGTCAAGCACTTTCCAAGTGATGCTAAAAATCGCTTGGAAAAATGCTTAAAAAACGCTTCTCCCTGGCAGAAAAAACGCATGTAAAAGCTGCATGCTTTTTTTCTGCTAAGGAGATGCAGAAATTCTCAGGAAAATTACTGCTTCATTTCTGCAACGTGGGCACATAGCTTTAAAGAAGTTGTGCACTACTTTATATTATTCCCCCAATGTATCACCCTGGGGCCCCTAAGACTTTTTGTAAATACCTTCCCTTGCAGATAATGGCTGTGAGCGGCGCTATCGGTGGCTGCTCACAGGCATCACGTGACCCCGCGCTGGCGTCACAACAAGTGAGGCATGACTCAGCGCTGGGGTCCCCGCGGTGGCTGCTGGGTTGTGGGCGGGGTTACCCCCTGCATCACACCCAGCATCCACCATGCGCTTTCCCAATGAATGGTGAGAGGTAGAGCGCGCGGTGGATCCCGGGAGTGACCGTGGAACCAGGAAGACAAAGACCCCCGGCTGCTGCCAGCACTTGTCGTGACATCAGCGGATGTCAGAGCCGGCTGGTCACGTGATGCCTGTGAGCGACCAGTGATAGCGCCGCTCACAGGCAGTATCTGCAACGGAAAGTATTTACAAAAAGTCTTAGGGGCCCCGCGGGGATACATTGGGGGGGTAATCTAAAGTAGTGGACAACCCCTTTAATTACAATTACAGATTATTTTATATTGATGCTTAACAGTGGACTCAACATTTAGGGTCTTTTATATTTCCTTTTGTATTTTGCATATATGTTTACCCAAACGCACAGCAATGCTGACATTTTTATCTTTCAGTATTCTATGATGATGACCTCACAGACGCACTGTTCAAAACTCTTTATCGAATCACCCATGCATTAACAAGACTTTGCACTATTTATTTGTCTATTGAAAGAAGGTAAGAATTATGTTTAAAGTGTATCTGTCATCTGGATGAAAATGTAATATGAATGCTAAATCCTATAGCACATGATACCTGGGCTATTCTTACACTTTGTGATTCTCGAAATACCAAAAACCAAAAAGGGGGTATTGTAAATTTGTCCTACCAAACATCCCCTTTAAAAAATAACCTTTGTTAATAATCAATTAACATAAGATAGCATATCTTTCAGCAGCAGAAGGGAAGGAAGGGAGACACAGATCAATTACTAGTGGGTAGGCGGAGCCCCACAGGATAGAACGCCTCAGATTTAAAAAAAGTGACGACCGGCCCCTCTACTTAGGCTCCTCCTACTCCCATGTTCTCCAGTCTAAAATTTGAGGTCGCAGAGGATAGTCGCTGCCTTGGCAGCTCCTCAGAAGGTTTTTTATTTTAAATTTACCAATGGAGACCTGGATCCCCAGTGGTCTAGAGGTCTCAGGGGGTCTCGGCGCTGCCGGGACCCCTGCCCTCCCCTGGCAGACCTGCGTACCCCTTAAGGAGGTCCCCGCAGTAACCTGCCGGCCCCGGGGGACATAGGGCGCTTCCTGGCGGAGACGCACACCGCCTGTGGGGTCCCTGCGCGCTCTGCCGTGGGGGGAGCAAGGGCCACAAGCGCCACACATCCCTGGGAGTCCCTGTGGCGCACAGTGGGGTAAGTGCTCTATGTATGAGTGCTTTAGCGGCGGCTGCAGCTGCCGCCGTTACTTCATGTGGTGATGTTCTGTTTTTCTGTATTTGCAGACGGTGTATGAGGACCACCGCTGCATTCTCTGACCCTGGGGGCTGGGGAGCAGGGACGGAGGAGCGCGGCTCCGTTGGAATGGGGGGCGTGGCTTTATTATCTTGGCTTCCTGCCATCACTTTTGGACAGGAAGCCTTCAGGAAAACGCGCGCTTTCTCTCTGAGCTCGGGCTCTGTGAGTGAGCTCGGGGGGCGGGGCCTCGCGTCATTCGGCTTCCTGTCATGGTAATTATGACAGGAAGCTCCTGGCTTAGCACGCGCTGAGCTCTCCGCCCCTCTCCCTCCTTCCGGCTTCCCTCCACGTGCACCTCCTGCTCTCTGCTTCCCGTTCACCGCCCACACAGGCTCAGAAGGAGCAGTCACCGCGGCACTGGTGAGTCGCTTCTGCCTGAAGGCAGAAGTTTCCTTTTTTGTTCTCTCCATTGTAATGCACCTTGGCTGACCTGCTAAGGCAGGCAAGGTGCTATTTGCCGCTACCACTGTTTGTTTGGACACTCTCACTTCCCTGACCTCTTAAGGCAGTGAGGTGTTTAGTGTGTCAGCAGCATTAACCCCTTCTGAGGGGGTCTGCTCAACAGAGCTGTTAACTCTTTCTGGGGGTGCACGCTTCTGGTTCAAAGGGCGCTTCCCCTCAGTTCTTTAGGTTAACTTTTGCTCTGCAGCGCTGGGGTAACTCTCTCTAGGGGAGAGTTTTAACCCTTCAGTGCCCAAAAAAAAAAGAAAAAAATATATATAAAAGGGGAATTTTCACACACCCTAGTTTATTATACTCATTCTAACATGCTGGCATCTGAGGTGGGAGGCATGTCGGATCAGGGTCCAGGGGGCGCGGACCTCTCTCCCGATCCGTTTCAGGATCCGTCTCGCGTTTCTGTTACACCCGGGTCTTCGGTGGCGTCAAGTTCGACCCTTAGTGATGTTAAAGTGGAGGCGCTCACCCGCTCCATTGACAGCCCTTCTAACCTCCTGGGTCATTGGGTGTCAGCTAAATCACAAACGACACCACGAGGCAAGAAGCGCCGCAGGACTGTGGTGGCACTGTCTCCTCCGCGCAGTGCATCGGAGGCTTCGGATTCACCAACAAGCTCGGTTGGTGACGTCTCCGATTCTGAGGATGAATTTCGGCAGAGTCGATCTGCTACGCTTTCGGGCCGCGTGGATGCTCTTATTGGAGCCATGCGAGAAGCGTTACAGCTGTCTGAAGAGCCGACAAAGCCTGGCAAGTCGGCCCGGCTGTATCAGGAGCCGCGTCGGGCTCGTTCAACATTGCCGGCGCATGATGAACTTAACGAGGCAGTGGAGAAAGAACGCCGGTGTCCGGATAAACGCTTCCAGGGGATGCGTTTTTTTGATGCCTTGTATCCCTGCGCCACGGAGACGATCGCTAATTGGGTTCCCTCCCCTGAAGAGGATGTTCCTCTGTCTCAGCTTAGCAAATCTTCCTTGCTTCCTGTTAAAGGGAAGGCCAGTCTTCAGGAACCTCTGGACAGAAGAACGGAGTTAGCGGCGAAGTCCATCTACGAGGCCGCGGGTCATGGATTCCGTGCAGCCTTGGGGGCCATGTGGGCCGGTGAGGCTTCTCTGCGGTGGTTGGACCAGCTGCGGACGGCATGGAAGGATGGAACTCCGCTGTCGGAAGTGGAAAGGCTTTTCCAGCTGTTGGAAGAGGTGACACGTTATGGCAGGAACGCAGTACTGGATACTACTTCCATTCTGTCCAGGACTCAGTCTTCGGCCGTCACAGTCAGGAGAGCACTGTGGCTTAAACAGTGGACTGGAGACGCAGTTTCCAAACAAGGTTTGCTTAGTCTAGCGTACAAAGGCGGTCATCTTTTTGGTTCGGACCTCACGGAGCTGATTGCTAAGGTCAAGGCTAAGGATGCTGCCTTGCCTCAGCGGAAGGCGGCAGCTTCCACGTCTGGCAGGTCAAGTGCCAGTGGTGGTCGCCGGTCCTTTCGGACCAGGGGGCGGTTCGGTCAGCCTTCTTGGGGATTGAGTCGTCCCTCGTCTTCCGGTAAGAAGTCCACCCAGAAATCCCGTATTCCTTGGAAGCAACATTTCCGTCAGGACAAACGGGAGGTTGACAAAAAGCCCGCTAAGGCGGACTGACGCCAGGAATCCGCTCGAGGGCTCTCGGGTCGGAGGTCGTCTGCTACAATTCGGGTCAATTTGGGCGTCCTATATTTCGGACGCCTGGGTGACGCAGGTTATGTTGGCAGGCTATTTCATAGAGTTTCACTCTCGTCCCCCGGACAGGTTTTGTCGGTCACGCACCCCGTCCGAGCCCAAACTGGCTGCAGCACTGCTGCGGGAGGTGGACACTCTTCTGCAGCAGGGTGTGGTGGTTCTGGTTCCGCCGGAGGACTGGGGAAGGGGGTTTTACTCCAACCTTTTTGTGGTCCCCCAAAAGGAGGACAAGTTTCGCCCCATTATGGATCTCAAAGATTTGAATCTTCATGTCCGGACCCGAAAATTCCGCATGGAGTCTCTCCGCTCGGTCGTAGCGGCTCTGTCGCAGTATGATTTCTTGGTGTCGATCGACATCCGCGACGCTTATTTGCATATCCCTATCGGCAGGGCCCACCAGCGCTTCCTGCGTTTCGCCATAGGTCAGGCCCATTACCAGTTTGTGGCCCTACCATTCGGGTTGGCCTCGGCACCCAGGGTTTTTACAAAAATCCTGGCGCCACTCATGGCGCTTCTTCGAAAACAGGGAGTTACGGTTCTGCCCTACCTGGACGACCTGTTGATTGTGTCGCCCACAGCGGAGGAGGCGATGGCTGCGCGCAATCTCTCCCTCCAGCACCTGGAGGACTTCGGGTGGCTGGTCAATTGGAAGAAGTCGTCATTGGAACCGACACAGTCAATCTTGTTCTTGGGGATGCTTTTCGACACAGTTCGGGCAGTGGTGTCCCTGCCTCCGGACAAAAAAGCGAACCTTCGTCGCCTTGTCCAGGCTATGAGGTCGGCGATGGCAATGTCCCTTCGGGAATGCATGCGCCTTCTGGGTCTGATGGTGGCGGCAATGGACGCCGTACCGTTTGCACAGTTTCATTCCCGGGATCTCCAAATTCTAATTCTGACCAGTTGGGATCGTTCGCCGACTTCACTGGATCACTCTGTCGTTATCTCCCGCAGGGTGCGAGAGTCTCTTGGATGGTGGTTACGTCCAGAAACTCTATCCCTCGGGAAATCCTTTCTTCTCCCAAGGTGGTCGGTGATTTCCACCGATGCCAGACTGACTGGCTGGGGGGGGTTTGGAATGACCTCTGGGTTCAGGGGGTCTGGTCGTCAGAGGAGTCGTCTCTACCGATCAACGTTCTGGAGTTGAGAGCAATTTTTCTCTGCCTCCGACATTGGACGGTCCTGTTGAGCGGTCTGCCGGTCCGGATTCAGTCGGACAATGCGACGGCTGTCGCGTATATCAACCATCAGGGCGGGACATGGAGTTCCAGACTCATGATGGAGGTCTCCCGGATCCTGGTTTGGGCCGAGTCCAGGGTTTCGGCCATCTCTGCGATTCATATCCCAGGTGTGCTGAATATCTCGGCGGACTTCCTCAGTCGCGAGCAGGTGGATCCGGGGGAATGGAGTCTCCATCCGGAGGTCCTTGCACTGTTGTGTTCCCGGTGGGGGACTCCTCAGGTGGACTTGATGGCATCCAGGCTGAACGCCAGGGTTCCGACATTCATGTCCAGGTACAGGGACCCGGAGGCTGTGGCGGTAGATGCTCTAGTGGCCCCGTGGGACCAGTTCGAGCTGATCTGTGTTTCCGCCAGTATCCTTACTTCCCTTGGTGATTCGGCGGATCAAACTCGAACGAGTACCAGCAATTTTGGTAGCCCCGGATTGGCCACGGAGGGCGTGGTATTCGACGCTGGTGTCTCTGCTGGCGGCGCCTCCGTTTCCACTGCCGCTTCGCCCGGACCTGTTAATCCAAGGGCCCATTCGTCATCAGGACCTGAAGGCACTTCTTTTGACGGCGTGGCACTTGAGACCGAGATCTTAAACCGTCGTGGTTTTTCGTCCGAGGTTATTTCTATCTTGCGGGCGGCCAGAGGTCCAGCTACGACTAGGATTTATCACAGAACTTGGGAGTCTTTTTATTCTTGGTGTTCTGGATCGTCAAGGAACCCGAGGGTTTTTTCCATCCCCAACTTCTTGGCGTTTCTGCAATATGGTTTGGCCAAGGGTCTAGCAGTTGGTACCTTGCGAGGTCAGGTATCTGCTCTATCCGCGCTTTTTCGAAGGGCTATTGCTTCACGTAGGGACGTGCGTTCTTTTTTTCGTGGTGTTGCTCGTCGGTTTCCTCCTCGGAGGGCGGTCGTGGCCCCTTGGCAGCTTAATCTAGTCCTGGAAGCTCTTCAGCATGGGCCTTTTGAACCTATGGTTTCGACTACGCTTTACTTGCTTTCTTGGAAGGTGGCCTTCCTGGTTGCGGTCACTTCTTTCAGAAGGGTTTCGGAGTTGGCGGCACTGTCTTGCTCGCCACCTTTTCTGGAATTTCTTCCGGATCGTGTGGTGCTTCGTACCCGTGGAGATTTTTTACCTAAAGTGGTGTCGCATTTTCACGTCAATCAGGACATCGTGTTACCTTCTCTCTGTCCGAAGCCGAGGAGTCCAAAGGAGCGGGCCTTGCACTCGTTGGATTTGGTACGGGCATTGAAGTTCTATCTTTCAATCACGCAAGGGTTTCGCAAGTCGGACTCTCTTTTTGTGATTCCTGCTGGTCGTTGACGTGGTCAGCGTGCTTCCAAGGACACTATAGCTCGGTGGATACGTTCGGCTATCCTGGAAGTTCGAGCTCATTCCACGAGGGCTGTTGGTTCGTCGTGGGCTTTTCGTCAGGGGGCCTCGGCAGAGCAGCTCTGCCGGGCGGCTACCTGGTGCTCCGTTCACACCTTTACTAAATTTTATAAGGTGGACGTGAGTGCTTCCGCCGATGCGGCCTTGGGGCGCAGGGTCCTGCAGGCGGCGGTGGTTTAGGTTACCTCTTTATTTTATTTTATTTTTTGTTCGGCGCTGGTTGCGCTCTTACCTAAGTTGTTTGGGTGTTGGCGATTCTGCCACTGTTTCCCACCCTTGAGTTCTGGACTGCTTTGGGACGTCCCACTAGTAATGCATCTGTGTCTCCCTTCCTTCCTTTCTGCTGCTGAAAGACGGATTTTGGTAAGAACTTACCTGTAAAATCCTTTTCAGCGAAGGAAGGGAGACACAGCACCCTCCCATGGCAGAAGTATAATTTTGTTTCTAGATGCGGCGCGACCCTTTCCTGATGGCGGTCATCTGGTCTGGGGTTGGCGCACTACGGCTCTTTTCCAGCATCGCCAGCTCATTGCAGTTGTCAGGTCCAGTGAGTTGTACCTGGGACTGTGTGTTTTCATGCTGTTATTGCATAACCTGTTTTCTCACATTTCTGAATTTTTCACAAGGGGTTGTACTGTTCTGCTGGTGTTGTCTGCTCTTCCTTAGCTTGTGTACGGACTGGAGAACATGGGAGTAGGAGGAGCCTAAGTAGAGGGGCCGGTCGTCACTTTTTTTAAATCTGAGGTGAACTATCCTGTGGGGCTCCGCCTACCTACTAGTAATGGATCTGTGTCTCCCTTCCTTCCTTCGCTGAAAAGGATTTTACAGGTAAGTTCTTACCAAAATCCGTCTATCCTATACATAAAGTGCAAAAAAAGGAATCAAACAGTATCAACAGGTAAGACTGCCCAAACAGGTAAAAATTATCAAATATCACTGGGAGTGTATTGACCCTACCTGGCCTCAGAAGCTGGCACCCTAATGTCACGATGTGGCGTCCCTGCTCAGCGTAGGCTGTACCTGTATGACCCTATTGTGACTTCCCTTACAAAACCACAACCGTCACCCAAATAAAATGCTGAAGTGCTTGTAAAAAAGTTTTGGTCTGGCTACACGGACCTGTGATCATAAGCAAAACAGCATTTTAGTACATAAATATGTAGCCCAAAACCTGTTAAGCCTCAGCTAGTTGATCATAATAAGAGAATCTCGTTCAGATCAATGTGTCAACACCAGACATTAGTGAGGACTCAACTGTGCATAGATATTCATCTAAACAATAGATCCGTTCAGATGAAAAAGACCGCCAGACAATAATAAACATTAATTCAGCCAAAGATCCATAGTAGAATCCATATGTGGTCAGTATAATTCAGCAGACCAAATACAAATTGTGCAGATGAAAGAAGTATCTTATCTTGTTGTAGATATCTTAAGCCCAATTTCTATGGTTTTGGGGTCCATATTTATGTACTAATATTCTATGTTGCATATGATAGCAGGGCCGTGTAGCCTGACCAAAACTTTTTTTACAAGCACTTGGGCACTTTATTTCTTTCGGTGAAGGTGGTGGTTTTGTAAAGGAAGTCACGATAGTGTCATACAGGGACGGCCTATGTGTTGGTGTGACATTAGGGAGTCCGCGGCCAGGTAGGGTCAGGGAGGATCAATAAAACTCCCAGTGATATTTGAGAATCTTTACCTGTTTGGGTGGTCTTACCTGTTGATACTATTTGATCCTTTTTTTGTACTGTACATATGGGATATATACGCTATCTTATTTTAATTGATTATTAATAAAGGTTATTTTTTAAGGGGTCCTCAAACTTTGTGATTCTCCCAGTTGTTCTTATGCCTCTCCCAAATACCTACATACTGGAACCAATTTCTCTTTAGTATATAGGGGCTGTGTTGGCTGAGCTGCCACCGAAAGGGTCTCTTGACTTCCTTTCCCTTAAAATGGTACTCTGGGGAGATAAAAAATGTTTGAACTGTTCCTGCACTCCTACACTAAAAAGATGAGATGGTCAGTGTGCAGTTATATGATCTTTTTAACCCTTGTAATTCCATGTGACAGGATCTGCTCTTTCACTGTTCCCCCCTCCCATCTGGGTCATTACATCATTCACTAAGTGCTCCTCCCCCTATAAGGAACAGTCAGCCTTAGGAGAGGGTGTGTCACCTATCCCGACACAAGCGACATGCCCGGCTGCTTTCTCCTACGGCCTCCTCACTTGGCAGTAGTTCATTCCAGGTTTCTCAGGTAATCCAGTGAATTCCTCTGACATCATTACCATAAGTCTTTTAAGACTGTCTCTGGCAGAGGTCAGGTGCTTGGGCATTAAGTAGAATTGTTCACAGTTATTATGAGCTCGCCTGGTAAGGTGGATTCACTAAGCCCTAGGACTGGGTGAGCAAAAAGGATCAGAGGCGACAGTGCTGCAGAATGGGTCTTGACGAACGACACGTGGATCAGCAGGGTGTACCGAATAATAGACAAATAAGCGTAGCAGGTAGCACAGATGAAGCCGATCCAATTGTTTGGATACACATAGAAACAGTAACAATGCAGGAAACTGGTAACTTCTGGCAGGAAAGCAATTAATCAAAGGAATGCATTCTGGTATCTTTCACAAGACAATGGTTAAACATGGGAGTAACCCAGAAATTATGCAGTCTGCTATCTTCCAGCAAGGCAATGGGTTAAAAACACTGATATTACAGAGAAGTAAATCTTTCAGCATGGCAATGGTTAATTGCAGGAATGCAGTCAAGTATAGGCAAACCAGAGATTCGCATGGAGAGATTCATTACCTAGATTTCAGAGGCCAGGTATGAACACTCGCCATAAGGTGGTAACTTGCTGAGAGGTTTGTATGGAAATATCTCTGATTGTGGCATGGAGGTCAGGAGAAGCTGAAGAAATGAGACACCGAGCTGAGAGAAGTAGCAGCTAACTCCTGAGAAACCTATTGGAAAATAGTACTTAACACCCAAGCAATGTTAAGACCAACTAACTAAATACAGCAAGTATAACAGGCTAAATAACAGAGACGCACCTGTGTATCATTAAATAAACCGAAGAAAAAGAGTTGTTTCACCAATAACACAAACTTTATATTTGAAAATATATTTACAGAAAAAAAAGTTAAAACCAGAGTAGCTTAATGGAGGGCTTAAAAAGTCACATCAGGGGCTATAAAACATATATCATTAATTATACAAATGCATTGATGGAATATAGTCCACAGTGGGTAGCAGAACATCAAAGAAACAAAGTAATAATATGTACATTTACATGGTAAAAGCCCTGATGGTATTTAGCTCAGCGCCTTGACGTGCGTTTAACCCAGCTTTATCAGGAGCATTTCAGGAACGAAGCAGGACGGTAAGTGTATAAAACAGGCCTCAATTAACATATAACCAATCGCAAAGAATCATGTCAAATCTGCTTCACGGAATCATGATCTGGTGTGCCCCGAAACCATGATAATGGCACATGCCCTGTCTGAGAACCTCCCCAGAACGGGAACTTCTGCCCAAGGGACATGTTCATGTGCATGTGGTGCCATCAAGGAAACTTTCTCCATAGCAACACAAGTGTGCCATGATACTAGTGCCTGCTAAGCTGAAGACCCATGGAGGGAAGACAGAGCGCATAGGCATAAAAGTCTGGTGAAATATACCAAAGGAAGAGATTTAGTGGTAAATACTTAATGTAGCTAGAAAACAAGGATGCATGAGAGATATCTCTGTAGTGTGGTGTTTGTCACATGGAAATATGAGTGTATGTAATGAGGTGCATAAATTGCACGGTATATGCACAATATGTACGGCATAAAAATACAAAAAATACTAAAGTGCATAAACAGTGAGATAATTGTTGATACTGAATAAATAATGAATAATGTGTTTGATGATAAATTAGCATGTGGCCAATGGCAAAGAAACACCTAATGTCTGTGTGACGGAATTGTGATCTGGTGTACACCTGAACCATGGCAAGTGCACATGCGCTGTCTGAGAACCTCACCAGAGGGAAACTTCCGCCCACTGGACATGATCATAGCGCGCGGCGTCACCAAGGAAACTTTCCATTCTCAACTGCAGTTAATGGTCTTCTTCATACAGAATCATCACATCTACCACCCACTATACGAGGGATTCCCATAGGTCAGTTCATGCAAATTAGAAGAATCTGATTGAAACTCCAGCTCAAGATCTCAACACTTGCTAATCAGTGAAGACCACCCATGTAAATAATTTTCTGTGCTCTCCACTCACTGATGTGCCTGCGTCCCCTCACTCTCCTGCAATGCTGTGTGCACTGGCACATCAAGAGGCAAAGCCCGCCGCATGCTGAGGGGAATGGCGTCACCAGCAAGGAGGAGGTAGTCTTAACCTTGCTATGGCTCGTCCTCCTCCACCTCGTCCTGCTCGTGGCCGTCTGCTTTATCCAGCGCTAATGCACTGAGGAAGCAGACAGCTACAAGCCATACAACAGGGGCCCGTGAGCGACATGTGGTTTGGGATCCCTGTTTTAGATGATCATTTTAGATCTCCCATTCTTCTTGCAGGCTATGCAAGAAATAATAAATACTTTACGTTTTATTTCTAGTATTACCTGTGAACACCATTTTAGCAGGTTAAATCTAGAGACGTTTTTCAGAAACAGTTGAGAACCTTTCTAAATACATTGCTTTACTCCTCTATCATTTTGATATACAAGTAGGCTCTTCAAAGAGGAAGAGAAAAAGGACTATAGTGCTATCTAGTGGTGGTAGTAATCCTAGAAGTCAATATTAACCCTCTAAAGAACCTTGTCAGATGATTTGGAATTGGAAGTCAAACCAGAAGTTTAATTTGCGGACATGTGTTTCTGGGGTTTTTGCCTTCATCAGTGTGAAGCAAAGATAACTAGAAGGGTTTTCCCTTGACCAGAGATCTAAGGGGCAAAGTTTCTCTATGTGAGGACTACCAAGTTGGCTTTGGGAGGCTTATATTGCTATGCAATGCTCTCATGCTGATTTAAATATGCAAGTAGTCTCTTCAGAGAGACTGTTCTCTGCCTCTCTGAAGAGGCTATTTGCATTTTTAAATTCTCAGGGCGACATTGCATGATCTATAAATCTCCCAACACCAGCTTGGCACTCTCCAGGAGGAGAAACTTTACACCTTATAATTTTGATTTGCAGCCTTTATAATACTCCCAAAATTGCTTTCAGTATTCTGCAGATCTCAGAGCTCATATCTCAAGGAATTCTTGCTGACAGATTGTCATTTCCGTATAAAGTACCATCTTTACCACATTCACTGTAAAGTTGTCAGACAGTGAAAATTTGCCCTACTATTTTTTGGTAACTCTGCTGCGAATTTGCAGCTTGTTTCTGCTGACATCCAGCAGAATTATGAATGAAGCTCTGCAGTGTAGCCTAATCAGAATAAGATGTGCATTAAAAGTTAATTACCATTTTATGTAGATTATGTATATATTGTGTTCAAAGGTTGACATAACCTTTCAAACTTGGGCTGGATTTCTCATTAGGTAATGGGTTTGGACTTAAAGGCGGCTCCTTCACAGTTCAATAATCAATGTCAAACTGATGTTGGCTAAAACTTGTACACGTAAATTCAGCAGTTATTCCAAGTGAATGACTTCTGTGGATATTCTCCAGAATCTGTTTGGACGGCAGAGCAGACATTGCAGCTGTCTCTGCTGTAATTGCGTTTTGCTATGAAAGAGCACATGGCTACTAACGGGTCATGGTTTAGGGCTCTATGGGATAGAGAGCCATTAATACTGCATTGCACTTTACAACAGACATGTGCAAGATACAGTCATGGCCAAAAGAATTGAGAATGAGACAAATAGTAATTTTTCCAAAGTTTACTGCTTCATTTTTTGTAATGGCAATTTGCATATACTCCTGAATGTCAGAGTGATCAGCTTAACAGCAATTACTGTACGTGCAAAGTCAATATTTGCCCAGAAAATGAACTTTAACCCCCAAAACACATTTCAACATCATTGCAGTCCTGCCTTAAAAGGAGCAGCTAACATCGTTTTAGTGATTGATCCATTAACACAGGTGTGGGTGTTGATGAGGACAGGGCTGGCGATCATTCAGTCATGATTAAGTAAGAATGACATCACTGGACACTTTAAAAGGAGGCTGGTTCTTGGTACCATTGTTTCTCTTCAGTTAACCATGGTTATCTCTAAAGAAACACGTGCAGCCATCATTGCACTGCACAAAAATGGCCTAGCAGGGAAGAGTATCGCAGCTACAAAGATTGCACCTCAGTCAACAATCTATCGCATCATCAAGAACTTCAAGGAGAGAGCTTCCATTGTTGTCAAAAAGGCTCCAGGGCGCCCAAGAAAGATCAGCAAGCGCCAGGACCGTATCTTAAAACTGTTTCAGCTGCGGGATCGGACTACCAGCAGTGCCGAGCTTGCTCAGGAATGGCAGCAGGCTGGTGTGAGTGCTTCTGCACGCACTGTGAAGCGGAGACTCTTTGAGCAAGGGCTGGTTTCAAGGAGGGCAGCAAAGAAGCCACTTCTCTCCAGAAAAAACATCAGGGACCGACTGATATTCTGCAAAAGGTACAGGGAGTGGACTGCTGAGGACTGGGGCAAAGTCATTTTCTCTGATGAATCGCCTTTTCGATTGTTTGGGACATCTGGAAAACAGCTTATTCGGAGAAGAAGAGGTGAGCGCTACCACCAGTCTTGTCTCATGCCAACTGTAAAGCATTCTGAAACCATTCATGTGTGGGGTTGCTTCTCAGCCAAGGGAATCGGCTCACTCACAGTCTTGCCTAAAAACACAGCCATGAATAAAGAATGGTACCAGAATGTCCTCCAAGAGCAACTTCTCCCAACCGTCAAAGAGCAGTTTGGCGCCCAAAAATGCCTTTTCCAGCATGATGGAGCACCTTGCCATAAAGCAAAGGTGATAACTAAATGGCTCATGGAACAAAACAGAGATTTTGGGTCCATGGCCTGGAAACTCCCCAGATCTTAATCCCATTGAGAACTTGTGGTCAATCATCAAGAGAGACGGGTGGACAAACAAAAACCAACAAATTCTGGCAAAATGCAAGCATTGTTTATGCAAGAATGGACTGCTATCAGTCAGGATTTGGTCCAAAAGTTGATTGAGAGCATGCCAGGGAGAATTACAGAGGTCTTGAAGAAGAAGGGGCAACACTGCAAATATTGACTTGCTGCATTAACTCATTCTAACTGTCAATATAACCTATTGGTACTCATAATATGATTGCAATTATATTTCTGTATGTGATATAAACATCAGACAAACACTAATAAAAACCAGAGGCCAGCAGATCATGTGAAAATATAATTTTGGTGTCATTCTCAAAACTTTTGGCCATGACTGTAGGAGAAATATAGGAATTCTGCATCAATATTTATTGTGAAATTATTTAAATGCATTGTCATAGTACATCATGTCCTATATACCAGTTACCCTGTGTGATCAGTCTTGTTTTCTGACTTTTACCAATAAGAAGATAGGAAATTTATGTAGAATCAACCTTTCAGCTCTTAATCCATACAAATGTACTGCTGCGAAATAAATGAAGGAGAGCTTGAAGTAACAGCAGGCCACATTTCACATTGTAATTTTTACACTACAAATTAACCCAATAACGACCAAGTGCCGTTAATTTACGGTACTTGGTCCTAGGCTTTAACTACATCCTATTGTAAAGTGTTAAAGCTCCTGCAGTCTAACAAGTCCCTGGCTGTCAGACACAGCTACGAGCCTTGGGGAGGGGATAGAAGCGGTTTATCACTCAGTGAGCGCTTCTATAGGACCTTGTAGTCACATGATCGCCGGCTCTCTGTCCGACACAACAAAGCTGCTGGATCCTACTGGATCTCTACCAGTGACTTCTATCGCTCGAGTGAGCTGTTCCCCAGTAACTGGGGCTCCTATGGATGCCCCAGTTACAGTCGAAAATGTGAACAGTAAAGAAAAAAAATATATTCCCTAGAGATCTTTTGGGCAATAAACTGTGTAAAAAAAAAAAAAAATCTGTGATTTATTTATATTTTTTTGCAACGTGTATATAGAAAAAAAGCTATATTGAATGAATTTTCAAGGTTATTATGGTTTTATGGACACCTATTATGTGTGGGAGGGGTTTTATATGTATGTAAATAAAAAATATGATTTTTTTGTTTTAAAGAGTAAAAAAAAATATATATATATTAAAGGCGACGCTTATAGATGGAGTACTTTAGTTTTGGTTTTCACGGGCTCTGATTTAACTATGGTTTTTCCAATAAGTTCTTGAGAGATGGGGGAATGTCTTCTCTTTTGCTTCTTTTTGTCACAGTTTTGTCACTCATTGTGTCCTAGAGAAGCTGTGAGTGACAGCTCAACCGCCCTATAGGATCTGGAGTGTGCTGAATTGTCAGTATGGTGAGTGACAGCCCAGTCGTCCAATCTGAGGCTGGGGGATGCAGGACTGTCAGCATTTTGATTGAGCAGCAGGGCTGTCAATCTGGCCTAGCCTGCAGGCTTTCCTCCAGGTGTCTCCCGTTCTTGATAATTCACTAGCTATTTAACTGGTTGGCTATGAGCAGACCATTGTCAGTTGCAGCTTTGCTCAATGGTGCGTATGCACTCGCTCAGTGCTCTGTCTGATATCCTGTTTTTGTTCCCAGCCTCTGACTACCCGTTTCGCTTATCCCTTTATCTTGACATACCTTCCTGGCACTTGACCACGCCTTTGTCTTGCCCCTCTGTACTACGAGCCATCCTGCTATCTGACCTCGGACCACTTGACTACTCCTTCTCACAGCTTGTCCATGAGTAATGACTCGGCATCACACTTTTATTATTATTTTTTTTATCTTGTGTGTTTTTGGAAAAATCATGCAAAAAAAAAAAATGAGAGGTTTTTTTTCCATAAAATATATTTTACTACATACATATAACAAGAAAAAAAAAACTACACATAATAGGTAATATTTGCAAAAAAAGATATATAAATTTCATAGTAATCCGCAAAAGCTGTGCTAAAAAAAATAATTCAAGTTGTCTCTCCTAAAACAGTATCTGATACAACCATATTAGAGGAAAAAAAAATGCCTGCTAAAAAAGAGAAGAGGCAAAAACAAAAACAAAATGGGCCCATTTTCGCTTGGTCACAAAAGGGGTTAAATATTGGAACTGTAAAACACCTGGTTAGTGTCTCACTCCTGTGTCTGAGGATGGAAATGGTGTCACAGCATAATAGTGTCTTGTATTTTTCTGGTCTTGCGTGATGTGAATGCTCCACTGGGATAAGAAAGAAATAGCTCTCCCTGGTTTTATGTCCTGATAGCCGGATAAATGTCCATTCATATCATTAAGGCATGTAAGGTGGGAACCGTTCAGTCGGGAAATGTGCGGAAACACTAACCTGAAAGGTCAACATGCACATGAAAAGCTTCATTTGATACAGGTTTGGAAAACTGGCTGCAAGTCAACAGTACGAAGCATTGCCATCACATTTCTATAAATTATTATTAATGCAAATACTCATTAAACTGCATGCCAGAATAAGTCGCTTGTTGATCTCATGGCCTGTATTCTCCTGGCATCATTTGCTTTGATTGCTGGTGTTTGGAAAGATGTGGAAAAACATACACATTGATAACGAATTTCACTGAGCTTAGAAAATATGAAAGTTTACAGTAGTTATCTGGTAGCGTTATAGTAGGGGTATAGAACCTGCAGTATAACACCATTATGTCCAAGAGCAACGTGGAGCACAAATCATTAATTCAGCAACGGTGCAGTGATAGATCCCAATCTGACACATGCTATATCAGTATACAGCAGATACAGAATGGAGAAGAACTGTCAGCACCTCTTGTACATTTTCCAGACTTCAGTCATTCCTTTGAGACTGATGCCAAGAAAGAAAAACATTTACTTTGATCAACTGATTTTTGATTTTCATTATCTTCCAAATAACAAGCTGGCCTACAGTCATGGCCAAAAGTTTTGAGAATGACACCAAAATTATATTTTCACATGATCTGCTGGCCTCTGGTTTTTATTAGTGTTTGTCTGATGTTTATATCACATACAGAAATATAATTGCAATCATATTATGAGTACCAATAGGTTATATTGACAGTTAGAATGAGTTAATGCAGCAAGTCAATATTTGCAGTGTTGCCCCTTCTTCTTCAAGACCTCTGTAATTCTCCCTGGCATGCTCTCAATCAACTTTTGGACCAAATCCTGACTGATAGCAGTCCATTCTTGCATAATCAATGCTTGCATTTTGCCAGAATTTGTTGGTTTTTGTTTGTCCACCCGTCTCTCTTGATGATTGACCACAAGTTCTCAATGGGATTAAGATCTGGGGAGTTTCCAGGCCATGGATCCAAAATCTCTGTTTTGTTCCATGAGCCATTTAGTTATCACCTTTGCTTTATGGCAAGGTGCTCCTGACGCGCCCCCTGGGCCAGTGCTGTAGTGCGGCGCACGTGTGCGCGGGGGAATACCCGGAGCCGGATCCGATGGGGGTAGTAGTCTCCGAGTGGCGGGGACCCGGTCCGTGCCCAGGGTGGTCAAACTAAGTGTGTGGCAGTCTTTGTAGATGTTGTTTAAGTGTCGACTACGCCACCCGTTGATTTGCAGTCGCAAGGCCGCCGCTGCAGAACAGTCCGCTGAGGCCGGTGGTATGTGTGCAGCAATGGTGGTATAACCCCCAACGGGAGAGGTATGGCCTCAGGGCAGCTGGTGCGGGTGAAGGGAGTGATAGAAAGGGCGTCCCGGTACCTTTAGTGCTGGTAGTGCGATGGAACACAGAGACTGATTGCAGTTTTCAATGCTTTACTCACAGATGTTATCAGTGTCAGTCCTGCAGGTGATGACGACCCGAGCCGTGCTGCATCCACCAGGTACGGGGCTCGACCAACCCCCAGGCAGTTCCAGAGTGTGACCTTGAACTCCTTTCTCCGTTCCTTTCTCTGGCCGTCCCCACTAGGGACCCACCCATGTCCAGCTTCCTCGGGCCTTCTGGTGGCGAAACCTATCTCCGGTTTCCCTGACCCTATGTGGCGTGCCTTCGTGGTGAGTGTTGTGAGTGGTCGCGCCAAGACGTGGCCACGACCTCCGGTTCCTGGCTGAGGATAAGTGGCCTCCACCAGTTCGGGATCCGGTACCCTGATCTGCCAACCCTTCACCCGCTGACTCCTAGCGTGCTCGGGTTCCCTCTTCCTTCATGTCTCTGGGCCTTTCTCCAGGTTCCATTCCTTCCTTGTTCCTTTCCTCTTGTCTTTCTCTCTCTTGCTCCCTTCAGGAGCAGCACCCAGACAGGGCTGCTGCTCCCTGTTACTACTCTTCTCCTCTTCTTCTGTCTGACTGAACTGAACTCCTAAGATGGTGCCCACCTTTTATACTCCCTCTGACACCCGAGCCCAGGTGACTAGCCACCAATGGGCTCCTTCCTATGCCCAGAGTCCCTCCCCTCTCTGCTCCTGCACCACTGGGATATTCCTCCCCCCCTCCCACTCCAGCCAGGGACAGACGCTGTCGTACCTGCACATCTATCTGGTGGGAGTACCGTTGATCTGTCCCCCGGAAATGGGATGTATGTGGTGCATGCAGCTAACTGGGTTCTAGTCCACACTCCATCCTTACCCGGGAGTGGAATACCACACCTCTGGTTCGAGGTGCAATACCCCTGTAGCAGCCGAGCCCTCGGGGTGCTACACTCCATCATGCTGGAAAAGGCATTTTTGGGCGCCAAACTGCTCTTGGACGGTTGGGAGAAGTTGCTCTTGGAGGACATTCTGGTACCATTCTTTATTCATGGCTGTGTTTTTAGGCAAGACTGTGAGTGAGCCGATTCTCTTGGCTGAGAAGCAACCCCACACATGAATGGTTTCAGAATGCTTTACAGTTGGCATGAGACAAGACTGGTGGTAGCGCTCACCTCTTCTTCTCCGAATAAGCTGTTTTCCAGATGTCCCAAACAATCGAAAAGGGGATTCATCAGAGAAAATGACTTTGCCCCAGTCCTCAGCAGTCCACTCCCTGTACCTTTTGCAGAATATCAGTCGGTCCCTGATGTTTTTTCTGGAGAGAAGTGGCTTCTTTGCTGCCCTCCTTGAAACCAGCCCTTGCTCAAAGAGTCTCCGCCTCACAGTGCGTGCAGAAGCACTCACACCAGCCTGCTGCCATTCCTGAGCAAGCTCGGCACTGCTGGTAGTCCGATCCCGCAGCTGAAACAGTTTTAAGATACGGTCCTGGCGCTTGCTGGTCTTTCTTGGGCGCCCTGGAGCCTTTTTGACAACAATGGAAGCTCTCTCCTTGAAGTTCTTGATGATGCGATAGATTGTTGACTGAGGTGCAATCTTTGTAGCTGCGATACTCTTCCCTGTTAGGCCATTTTTGTGCAGTGCAATGATGGCTGCACGTGTTTCTTTAGAGATAACCATGGTTAACTGAAGAGAAACAATGATACCCAGAACCAGCCTCCTTTTAAAGTGTCCAGTGATGTCATTCTTACTTAATCATGACTGATTGATCGCCAGCCCTGTCCTCATCAACACCCACACCTGTGTTAATGGATCAATCACTAAAACGATGTTAGCTGCTCCTTTTAAGTGAAAGGACTGCAATGATGTTGAAATGTGTTTTGGGGGTTAAAGTTCATTTTCTGGGCAAATATTGACTTTGCAAGTACAGTAATTGCTGTTAAGCTGATCACTCTTTGACATTCAGGAGTATATGCAAATTGCCATTACAAAAAATGAAGCAGTAAACTTTGGAAAAATTACTATTTGTCTCATTCTCAATACTTTTGGCCATGACTGTAGTAACAAGCTGCAAAACTGTGCTTCTATATCCATCATTGTTTCTGTTCACTGTATACTTCGGGGAATTTCCTCCACTGTTCAACACTTATGTAATTTGTTTTATCCCATAACTGTGTAAGCCTTTCTTGTTGAGTAAAGCTGTCCACACACATGACAACTGTCATCTGAACGTTCTTTCAGCAAATTGTTTTCTCTCCGGACTCCCACATACACTTGGCTTTGCTAAGTGTTCATGTGTTTTTAACAGAGATATACAGTGGGTATGGAAAGTATTCAGACCCCTTTAAATTTTTCACTTTGTTTCATTGTAGCCATTTGTTAAATTCTAAAAAGTTCATATTTTGTCTCATTAAAGTACACTCTGCACTCCATCTTGACTGAAAAAAAAACAAATGTAGAAATTTTTGCAAATTTATTAAAAAAGAAAAACTGAAATATCACATGGTCATAAGTATTCAGACCCTTTGCTCAGACACTCATATTTAAGCCACATGCTGTCCATTTCTTTGTGATCCTCCTTGACATGGTTCTACACCTTCATTGGAGTCCAGATGTGTTTAATTAAACTGATAGGACTTGATTTGGAAAGGCACACACCTGTCTATATAAGACCTCACAGCTCACAGTACATGTCAGACCAAATGAGAATCATGAGCTCAAAGGAACTGCCCAAGGAGCTCAGAGACAGAATTGTGGCAAGACACAGATCTGGCCAAGGTTACAAACTAATTTCTGCATTACTCAAGGTTCCCAAGAGCATAGTGGCCTCCATAATCCTTAAATGGAAGAAGTTTGGGACCACCGGAAGTCTTCCTAGACCTGGCCTTCCAGCCAAACTCTGCAATCGTGGGAGAAGAGCCTTGGTGAGAGTGGTAAAGAAGAACCCCATGATCACTGTGACTGAGCTCCAGAGATGCACTAGGGAGATGGGAGAAAGTTTCACAAAGTCAACTATCACTGCAGCCCTCCACCAGTCGGGCCTTTATGGCAGAGTGGCCCGACAGAGGCCTCTCCTCAGTGCAAGACATATGAAAGCCCGCATAGAGTTTGCTCAAAAACACATGAAGGACTCCCAGACTATGAGAAATAGAATTATCACCAAAAAGTTCTATCTTCGTCTCATCAGACCAGAGAATCTTAAGCAGTATGTGTGGAGAAAACCAGGCACTGCTCATCACCTGCCCAATACAATCCCAACAGTGAAACATGGTGGTGGGCAGCATCATGCTATGGGGGTGTTTTTCAGCTGCAGGGACAGGGCGACTGGTTGCAATTGAAGGAAACATGAATGCGGCCAAGTACAGAGATATCTTGGATGAAAACCTCTTCCAGAGTGATCTGGACCTCATACTTGACCGAAGGTTATTATTATTATTATTATTTATTATTATAGCGCCATTTATTCCATGGCGCTTTACATGTGAAAAGGGGTATACATAGCAAAAACAAGTACAATAATCTTGAACACAATGTGACAGCGACTGTTACAGGAGGAGCGAGGACCCTGCCCGCGAGGGCTCACAATCTACAAGGGATGGGTGAGGATACATTAGGTGAGGGTAGAGCTGGTCATGCAGCGGTGGTTACTTCAGGTTGTAGGCTTGTCGGAAGAGGTGGGTCTTCAGGCTCCTTTAGAAGGTTTCCACGGTCGACGAGAGTCTGATGTGTTGGGGTAGAGCATTCCAGAGTAGGGGGGAAGCATGGGAGAAATCTTGTATGCGATTGTGGGAAGAAGAGATAAGAGGGGAGTAGAGTAGGAGATCTTGTGAGGATCGGAGGTTGAGTACGGGAGACTAGGTCAGAGATGTATGGAGGAGACAGGTTGTGAATGGCTTTGTATGCCATGGTTAGGGTTTTAAACTGGATTCTCTGAGCAATGGGGAGCCAGTGAAGAGATTGACAGAGAGGAGAGGCCGGGGAATAGCGGGGGGACAGGTGGATTAGTCGGGCAGCACAGTTTAGGATAG